>NC_138506.1:13552954-15046838 GCF_964252035.2 Podarcis erhardii | reverse complement strand
CTTAGCAGTTGTGTTTTAATGCCTTGTTGCAACTCTGTGTTCACCTTGATGCATACACTCTTGTTCCATGAAGCTTCTGAGACAGCAACCTTGTGCTCAATCTCCTGTTCACCTAGGGACTTTTGAAATTCCTGTGAAACAAAAACCTGCTTTTCATCAGTGAAAAGACATTCAACATTAGCATCATGAACAAATTTTACCTTATCACAAAATTCTCTGAACTTTCTTAAGGTTTGCTGCAGTCTCTGCAACATATGCACCCAAACATACTGAGAAAACAGTCAACATTATCAGGTAGTACTTGGCTTTGCCTCTAGAAGGCAGTAGAGGTCCAACCACTTCAGCATACACTCGCTGGAAAACTCTGGTGACTTTTTTAGGTTTCTTGCCTGTCGCACCTGTAACACAAGACACATCAACAACATTATAATCCTTACAATCAGTATTATCAAAGGACAGCAAATAAAGTCCATCTTCTTTGTGGGCGTACAGAAGTGGTGTTCCCATCTCTGGAGATCACACATCTCTTCTTGTTGCAGGAAACCTCAAACTCCTGCTCAGTCAGTTGTGATACACTCAACAGGTTATAAGCTAAACCTGGAACAAAATAGACATTGCTAATCGTGGTTTGGAGGCTCTCAAGAAACACTGTTCCAAACCCAGTGGCTTCCAAATCATGATACGGTGTAACGCCAATTCCTCAAACATGGTAAACAACCCCTTGCGTCCAGTCAGATGAACTGTGGCTCCCGTGTCGACAACAAATGCATTCCAAGTTGACAACAACGTCTTCGGTGTAGCAAGTGCTTGCTTGGACTGGGCTTAGCACGCTCCCTCTGCACCATTCTGCTACCGGCTCCTCCTTTCTCTGAGCTATTCTTATGAACTATCTGGATTACAAAATTGTATTTATGGGGGATTTGAATGGGGTAGTCTCAACAATGATGGATAGAACCCAAAGGCAAAAACTTACTAATGATGGGAGGCTACCAAAAGATGTTTTTTGAGATGGTGGACAATTTGACCTGGTGGATATTTGGAGATTGAGGAATCCAATGGAGAAAGATTTTAACATTTTTTTCAGATGCAAATCTATCGTCTAGTCGCCTGCATTTTATATAGCTAACTAAAGACTTGACCCCAAGAGTGACTAAATATGAGATCTGTCCAAGGACTTGTTCCGATCATAATGCTGTTGTCAGGGGCTCAGGAGCAGAGGCACAGGAGGGGGAGGAAATGGAGAGCGAGGGGAAGAATCCGAGGGGAGCGTAGGAGATGACAGTGGTCCGAGGGATTCCATGAGCCTCTCCAGCGAATCGGAAGATTCACAGAAGGGGGCGCCAGTGGCCAGGGGTAGGGGGTTCCCAAGGGAACGCCCCAGGAGCAAGGGGGCAGCAGGGACTCCCAGAGCAGTAGTTGGAAATCAGGACCAGCTTCCCCACCAGAGCAGAGTGGGGGGGAAGAGTCCCAAGCATCGGGGCCAGTGCATTCCCCACCAGGAGAGAAGACGAGGCAGAGCTGACCACGCGTCCATCGGAGAGTCGGACAACGGAGGGGAGGTCAGATCCGGCCAGTATCCCGGAAGAGGGAAGCAGTGACAGAAGTAGTGTAACGGTTAGGAGAAAGGTCACTGGGTTGGCGCGAGAGGCAAGTTCAAATGTACAGGAGCGCAGGACAGCAGAGAATGAGGATTGGGAACCGGGTCCTAAAGCCCGCCGGAGGCAGGGGGAGGAGCTAAGCGACTCAGCCTCGGAAGAGTCCAGAAAGGGCAATGCCCCAGCGGGCAGGAGGACCCAGAGGAGGAGAGAGCAGCGGAAAAGGTGGAGCAGGGCTAGGATCTTAAACTGGTGTCAGAGGGGAGGAGACTCAGACAGGACTTCGCCGATCTAGAGTTTAAGACGTAGGGCTGCACGCTGCGGCTTTGAAATGGAAACTGAACTTCAATAAAGACTTTTGTACATTACGACAGCCTAGCGTTGGTCCTCTGTGAGCTGGGACCTAGAGGCAGCCCTGACAGCTGTGTTAACAGAATTAAAATTGTCTCTACAGGGTTCTTTCAGATGGCGGATGAATGATGCTTTACTCAGAAATTATTTGATTGTTAATAAAGCTCAGAAGACCCTAAAGGATTATTTTGAATTGAACCTGAATCCTGGAACTGAAGCAAGGGTCGTATGGGATGCAAGTAAAGCAGTAATGCGAT
This sequence comes from Podarcis erhardii, assembly GCF_964252035.2. Taxonomy (NCBI): domain Eukaryota; kingdom Metazoa; phylum Chordata; class Lepidosauria; order Squamata; family Lacertidae; genus Podarcis; species Podarcis erhardii. Next base: position 15,044,635 of record NC_138506.1, on the reverse strand, counting down.
GTTTCCTGATCCAACAGAACTCTATTAGGAAGAAAGCACAGAATGAACAAAAGGAAAAAAATCCTGTCTCAATTGAAGGAAAAAGAGAAAAAACTGAGATGTAATCCCAAAAATCAACAGATTCAAAAGGAGATTAAGGTGTTACAATCCACAAATAGTAAATCAAGAAATTGAATGGAAAATTAAATTGATGAAACAAAAGACTTTTGAATCGGCAAATAAATGTGGGAAATTATTGGCTTGGCAATTGAAAAAAGAGACAGAAGGAGAGTACAATAATTAACATTATGGAGGATGGAAATAATATTGAGAACCCAGCAGAGATTAGAAAATGCTTTCAAAAATACTGTAAGCAGCTTTACAAAAAATAAAAAGAAGAAAAGGAAAAAGTGGAACAGTTTTTGGATAAAAATGGATTGCAGAAAATTCCAGCGGATAAAAGGAACCTTACTAAATGAACAGATTACAAGACAAGAAGTCGAAGTGGCAATTGCCCAAATGCAAATAGGTAAAGCACCGGGACCTGATGGTTTAACATCCAAATATTATAAAATATTTAAGGATTGGCTGATACAACCATTGATGGATGCTTGTAACAAGATATTACAGGGGGACAAAGCACCCGAGTCCTGGAAAGAGGCATTTATCACTCTGATACCTAAACCGGTTACAGATAGAGCTCAAGTAAAGAACTACCGACCAATTTCTTTGTTGAATGTGGATTATAAAATATTTGCAAATATTTTGGCTACAAGATTGAATAAGGTTTTGAATAAGCACATACATAAAGATCAATCAAGTTTTTTTACCTGAGAGGCATATGAAAGATAATATTAGGAATATAGTGGATGTGCTGGAAAGGTTAGAGACAAAAAGGAACACTAAAGCAATGTTAATGTTTATTGATGCAGAGAAAGCCTTTGATAATGTTTCTTGGAGTTTTATGAAGCAGAACTTATATAATATGGGGGTCAGTCAAATTTTTTTTAATGGTATTAATGCAATTTACTTTGAGCAAAAAGCAAAAATTATAATTAACAATGTGGTCTTAGAAGAAATTAGGATTGAGAAGGGAACCAGGCAAGGGTGCCCACTTCCCCCCTGCTTTTTATCTCTGTCCTAGAGGTGTTGTTGAATATGATAAGGAAAGACAAGGAAGTTAAACGTAAGTAGTGGGAACTAAACAATATAAGTTAAAAGCCTTTGCTGATGATTTGGTATTGACTTTACAGGACCCTGAGATCAGTGCAATCAAAGCACTGAAGATAATTCAAGAGTTCGGACAAGTTGCAGGTTTCAAATCGAATAAGAATAAAACCAAAGTCTTAGAAAAAAAATTAATGATACATGAAAAACTTAATTTAGAGGAAACCACAGGGTTGAAGTTTGTGAAAAAGGTGAAGTATCTGGGTGTTAAATATGACTGCAAAAAAATTGAATTTGTATAAAGACAATTATGAAAAGTTATGGAAGGATATCAAAAGAGATTTGGATATCTGGACAAGTTTGAAATTATCTTTGTTGGGCCGAATTTCAGCGGTAAAGATGAATGTATTGCCTAAGTTGTTATTTTTGTTTCAAGTACTTCCTATCATTGACAAGTTTAATTGTTTTAAGGAATGGCAAAAGGTTTTATCAAAATTTATCTGGCAGGGCAAAAAACCCAGAATTAAGTTTAAATTATTAACAGATGTGAAAGAGAGAGGGGGTTTCTCCCTGCCAGATTTAAGGATCTACTTTGAAGAAGCAGCCTTTTGCTGGCTGAAAGAATGGTTTTTGTTGGAGGATACAGATGTTTTAGATTTGGCAGGTTTTGATAATGTATTTGGTTGGCATGCATATTTATGGTATGATAAGATAAAAGCTCACAAAGGATTTAAAAATCATATAATTAGAAAATCTTTGTACAGTGTTTGGATAAGATATAAGGATTTGTTAGAAAGGAAAACACCCAGGTGGATATCACCATTGGAAGCTAAGACCCATAAAAGGTTGAATATGAAAGCCACGTGGTTGAAGTATAATGATATTTTGATGGAAGTAGGGGACCAATATGTCGGTTTGCAAGCCCCCTCCATAGAGGCTGGCCCCTCTCACTGTCCTCGGAGCTTGCATACCGGTAACCTCCTCTGGCTGACATCCAGACAGACCAGGGAGATTTTGATAGGCGACATTTTCCCAAGAGTGGGTAAAATGCACAACCCCTCCCTCCTGCTTCCGCAGGGGAAAGAAAAGTAGTCAGAAATCTATTTATATGATGTTTATTTCTGACATTCCAGCACTACAGAAAAACACGTCCTTTCAGTTCAGTTCTTCTAGCAAGTCTGATAAACTTCCTGAACATGCGCAGTCGGAAGGTTTCAAGTTACACTCTTCACAAAGACTTATCCAGCCTGTGAACGTCCTGGGAAATTCTTCTTTCCCACAGATAGCCGCATCATGTGATGTCAACAATCTGGCTGTCTGCAGCCGTGATGTTTCCATATACTGACATCCTCCCCCATATGAATCATCGTTAGCTGCGGACAAAGCTTGATCCAGAGAAGAAAACAAACAGTTGTTATACATATAACAATCCCCTGTTGTTTCAGTTCCACCCTTGGAACTACCCGCCACTGGTTTCACCAATGTAACTCTCTGGTTGTCTGACTTCCAAGGAATGAGTGCTTCTGCATTACCTTGGTTAGAGAACGTTGTGTTATGCTTAGCAACTCCCTGTTGTGTCTTTGTCTCTGACTTAGACTGACTTAGATGGTACTTAACACCAGTGAAGGTAGCAAAAATGCATCATACTCATGATAATAAATGCTGGAAATGTAAGGAAAAAGAAGGAACCTTTTACCACATGTGGTGGATTTGCCCCAAGGTAAAAGACTTCTGGGAAAGGATTTATAATGAACTGAAAAAGTGTTGGAAAACACATTTATTAAGAAACCAGAAGCCTTTTTACTTGGTATAGTGGGGGGTGAAATCCCCCAAAAGGATGTTATTTTTTTTCTGTATGCCACTGAAGCAAATAAGTGCTCGCGAAGTGTTTAAAATATAGATCAGCCAGACAGCAATTGGAGAATAAGAAGGTGAGGTTTATTGCCAGGCAATAAGGACCCAGTTGGAATATTTTCCAAAGAACTGGGACCCCGATTGACAGAAATCCAGAGGTCTTTATACCTGAGTAGATCACAGCAAATCATTGATCATGAGACAATCATGAGGGATTCACAACATTGTCAGCGAGAATCAGCCAATCAGCAAGCGGTTGTCACGCTACTTGACCCCCGGTCAAGCCTTGGTCAGCACCGGATTCTAGTTCTGCTTTCCGATGCTTGCAGTGACGCTCTGTCTAACCTTTCCCCCAGTTATGACAGGACAGGGAGCTTGGACATGCTGTGGTTTTGCTCTTCCTGTTCTGTGGATTAATTTAGCCTGTATCTGAGGGGAATTTGTATCAGAATCTCTGATTCATGTCTTTCCCCCTTGTCCGGGGTGCACAGATATTTAGGGGAAAGGTCGGTTCTAACTTTTTGCCGTTTCAAGCAGTTTGCAGCACAGCTTCCCTTTTGATTCAAAATGGATTATAAAGTACTGTAATCCTTGATTTGTATAAGCATATTTGGATATATATTGAATATATTGGTTTCTGATAACTGATTATGTGGATAGCATAGGGGTAGCCCTTCTCCCTTGCCTCATTCCCCCCTTTTCAAGCTCAGAGAGAAGATTCATCTGACTCCTGAGCTTGAACACCACTCAGGACATCAGAATAAACCGTTGTTTCCTGCAGTGGGGTCTGTTCCTGCACTGGGACTGGTTCCCTATGCATTCGCTCGTAACCATCGTCTTCCTCTGGCTCATCTGGCACCGGTGGCAAAGCTCGGTATATTGCCAGAATCTGAGGGTCAGTGAGATGTTTAACATTGCGGGCTATCATTCCTCTAAGCAAAGACAGACAACAAGGGATTACAGAAAGAAACAACAGAAAAACAATTCCTCCTATAGCTAAGGCGGTCAGAAGGCTGTGCACCCACCCCTCTCCTGGGATCCATGACCACATTTTTCCCCCAGGGATTCTGAGTGGGTGTGTTGTCAACTACCAGGGACTGAAGTTTTTCCAATTCGTCCTCGATCGTCTTGTTAAGATCATGGAATTTTACCTGGCATTGACCCTTTGGGACAATTTTACAAAAACCGCCTGAACGTGCAAGGAGGTAGTCCAAAACCAATCTATGGGTCATCGTCAGTTGGTTCAAATCCTCAACCTCTGACTGCAAAGAGCGCAAGACATGGGTGGTGGCATTGATAGTTTTTTCCAGCCTGCATGTAAGAGCAAACAGTGCTTTTCTATTTTGCTCGGCAACTACTCCTGGGTAAATTCCCATTGAGAGGAATCCTATAAATCCACCCCCAACGCTCCCTACAGAATTTGTCAGATAAATTTCATCTTCACAGTGTTCGCCTAGGGCCGCCCTTTTCCGTCTGCTTGCAAGACGAGGTACCATGTGGTCGACCTCCACTGCAACCGGAAAGGTGAATGCCCCCACACCAACACACTGGAAATTTCCTGGGTGGAAATTTGTCGCCAATCCATCATATAGAAACCAGAGGTTAGGATCTTTAATCATCCAACCAGAACAAATGGACCCTTGTCCGGTGAAATTAACTGAATACTGAGGAAAGTATGGGTATAAATCTGACGAGGTCGTATTGCCCTGGTAGGAGGCATTGTGGGAACCCCAAAGCCAAAATTTATCCGAGCATTGGGTATAATTTCCCAGCCATCCTTTGTCAATGTGGTACTTAACTTGGGGCCAATACTTCCATTTGGAATTCCATACTCCAGTAGCATGACAACAAAAACATAGACCTTTTATGGTTCTGGTATATCTGATATATCGGTAGGGGATGTCATTCATTTCAGTAGGTGGGGCTGCAAAGAGACCACTCTGATTGTAAAGTAGGCCTGCCAAGACAACATCAGGATCCCTGATCAATCCTGGTATAAGGGACATGTCTGCTACCTTCCTTGGGTGTTCATAATATAGGGTAGCATTTTCCCCATATATCTGGAACATGTGTTCAGCATGGTTTATAAAGACATTACCTACTACCATTGGGCCTCTCTGGAGCCACAAGCACATCAATATCAACAGAAGCTTCATTTTCATTTTCCCCATGTATGCCTTCAAGGTTGAACCTTATCAGTTCCGGCTCTAGGTCGATGCTAATACTGTGATCCTTCTTGTATACACAAAATACAATGATCAGGACCAGAAGGAGCGAAATTGCAACAATTATATAAGGTAGCAGGTACCAGAACATACCCTTTAGTGAGATATAGCCTCCCGCTCGGCCGCACCCAGTGGACTTATTGGTGGTCCCCAGGTTCTGATCGAACTGGTGAGGTCAACTCAACTGTATACACTCTGCAACTGCTACCTTGAAGGGGCCTGTGGGTGGTGGAGGAAAACAGCTACAGTGACCAGTATAGTACCGGGAAATGCTCTTTGGGGAGGTGGGTAGGAGAAGCTTCGTATGGCTTTCCTTGGTTCCCCCGGCATGTACTCTCCCTTGTATGTGAACTATTGTCTTGGACCTGCTTGTGCCCAATCTGGTATGTAGAGTTCCCAAAGAAAGAAAGAAAGGGATGTAACAACCGTATGCAGTTACCCAATCCACCCACTTGTCACGAATGTCCCCCTTTTTGTCCACCCTTGTTATTGTTATTTGTACTAAGGGTTTATGAGCAAAGTCTGGCTGGAATTTAGGATTGACTGAAATTTTAACTGGTAGGGGTCCTCCCATACGCTGGTGCAGCTCCAAAATCTTCCGGTGTGCGTAGACTCACTGGCTTCCAGGTGCAGTGAGAGCAGACCTGTAGTCCTGTTGCCCGTGCTCCTGCCCACTTCCAGAGGGGCTAGGTGCAAGGTTTCCTGGTGAGCTTCAGCTTCAGAGGGTCAGACGGGTTCAGCTCACAGTTCCAATGACCCTCAGACCGCTTCAGACGAGAATGATGAATCCACGGGGTTACTTCCGCTACCTTTACTGCAGTAGGTGTGGCCAGCAGAACCGTGTAGGGACCTCTCCAGCGAGCCGTCAGTGGTTCGTCTTTCCAATCTCGCACCCACACTCGGTCTCCCGGCCGAAAAGGATGAACTGGGTCGGATAAGCAGATGGGAATGCGCTGGAGACACCACCTGTTTAAATCAAGAAAAACACGAGAAAGAGCCTGGATTTGTTCTGCTGTTATCTGCCCCCCCACCTGAGTCAAGTCTGCTGTTTCCCCCTTGGCTATTGGAGGTGGTCTCCCATACAAAAGTTCAAACGGAGAAAGTTTCAGTCTCTTTGTTGGTGAACATCTGATCCTAAACAACGCTATAGGCAACATGTCTACCCATTTACAATGAGTTTCCTGGCACAATTTCGCTAATTGTGCTTTCAGAGTCCGATTCATCCTTTCGGTTTTTCCTGAACTTTGAGGTCTATAGGCCGCATGTAGTTTCCATTGTATTTGCAAAGCTTTGCATACCCCATCCACAATTGATGCAATGAAAGCCGGACCATTGTCACTGCCTATGCACCTTGGTAGACCAAACCTTGGAATGATTTCTGTTAAGAGGCGTTTTACTACTTCCTGGGCCTTTTCTGTTCTAGCTGGATAAATCTCAGGCCAGCCTGTAAGAGAACATGTAAAAACCAAAAGCGCTTTATAACCCTTTGCCTTGGGCATTTCTGTGAAATCCACTATTAAATTTTCCATTGGCATTAAGCCTGTTTGCTGTATTCCTGGTGGAGGTAGTGGGCCTTGCTTGGGATTATTTTTTGCACACAGAAGGCATGCACGTGATACTGCTTCCGCCAGCTGTGATATCCTGGTTATGTAAAATTGCCTATTCAGGCTTTCCCGCAATGCCGTAGCCCCATAGTGAGTGGACTCATGATATTGCTTTACTATGTTCCTGCCCAAGGCTTCTGGGACAAATACTCGCTGGTCTGGAAGGATAAACCATCCATCCTGTTGTGGCATTCTGTATCCCCCTTCCTGTTGGGCCCATTCCTGTTCCGCCTCCGTGTAGATGGGCTTTATTTGCTCTAAATCAACTGCTGTAGGAAGAAGAGATGCTGTTATAGAGGCAGGTGGCGGTGGTAGCAATGCTGCCCGTTTCGCAGCCAGATCTGCGAATTGATTTCCCTTAGCTGTCTTTGTGGTTCCTTTGCTGTGGCCTCGGCAATGTATGACCGCAACCTTTCTCGGAGCCCACACAGCTTCCAAAAGCGCTTCTAATTCCGGGCCATATTTCAGCGCTTTCCCTTCTGCCCCAATGAGCCCCCTTTCCTTCCACAAGGCTCCGTGGGCATGTAATGTTAAAAAAGCAAACTTTGAGTCTGTGTAGATGTTTACACTACATCCAGCCACCAGCTGAAGTGCTCTGGTTAAAGCCACAAGTTCCGCTTTTTGCGCTGAAGACGAAATTGGCAGAGCCTGCGCTTCAATGACCTCATTTTGAGTAACCACAGAATATCCTGCTCTCCTCTGCCCCTCCTTTACAAAACTGCTTCCATCAGTGAAATATTCTACATCTGGGTCTTTTAAAGGCTCATCCTGCAAATCTGGACGGCTAGAATAAATTGTGTCCATTACTTGAATGCAATCATGAGGTTCATGATCCACTGACTCAGGAAGGGGTAACAAGGAAGCGGGGTTCAGGGTGTTCACAACTTGCAAATGCACTTGTGGGTTACCACATAAAAGCCCTTGGTATCTTGCCATTCGTTCGTTGGAAAGCCAATAACTTCCCTTGTACTCCATTAATGTTAACACAGCATGAGGCACATTCACATAAATCTCTTGTCCAAAGGTGAATTTAAATGCCTTTTTGACCAATAGGGCTGTTGCAGCTACTGATCTCATACAAGGTGGCCATCCTTTTGCTACTGCATCCAGCTGTTCTGACAAATAAGCTACAGGTCTTTTCCAACTTCCCAATACCTGAGTCAAGACCCCCGCTGCAATTCCAGATTTCTCATGAACGAAAAGATAAAAAACTCTTCCTGGGTCTGGCAAAGCCAAGGCTGGAGCCTGCATCAGTTTAGACTTTAACATATTGAAAGCTTTCCTTTGCTCTGCATGCCACTCAAAATGAGCATTCTCTTTGCCTTTCGTGCTTTCATATAGAGGTTTTGCTAGGGTGCTAAAATCAGGGATCCAAATACGGCAAAAGCTTGCCGCCCCCAAAAATCCCCGCAATTGCCTGCGGCTGGTGGGTTCCTTAATGACACATATGGCTTCCTTCCTTTCGCAACCCAACGCCCTCTGCTGGTGAGAAATGTAAAACCCCAAATATTTCACTGTCTCTTGGCAAATTTGAGCCTTTTTTCCGAGACACCTTGTATCCTGCCTCCCAAAGGAGATAAAGCAAATCCTCTGTGGCCTTTTTACAAGTCTTATAGCTATCACATCCAATCAATAAATCATCCAGAAACTGAAGAAGAACCGTTTTCCCAGGTACTGAGGGGAATTTAGACAAATCCTGGGCAAGGGCTGTTCCAAAAAGTGTTGGCGAATTCTTGAAGCCCTGGGGCAACCTTGTCCACGTTAATTGGGTTTTTGTCCCCTTGTAAGGATCCTCCCATTGGAATGCAAATATGGGCTGACTCTGGGAGGCAACACGGCAACAGAAAAATGCATCTTTTAAGTCCAACACTGTAAACACAGTTGCCTCTGATGGAATCAATCCTAGGAGATTGTAAGGATTGGGCAAACATGGATAAAGAGTCTGTATTAAATTATTAATCCTTTTCAGATCTTGGACTGGGCGAAACTGATCTGAATTTGGCTTGCGCACTGGAAAGAGTGGAGAATTCCAGCTGGACTGGCACTTTACCAAAAGCCCATATTGCAAAAACTTGTCTATATGCAGCTGCATTCCCTCTGCTGCTTGTCTTGGGATTGGATATTGTCGAGTTGCTATTGGCTTTGCCCCTGGTTTTAGGGTTATTATGAATGGGGCTATATTCTTTGCCATGCCTGGTGGGTTGTCCTCTGCCCATACTCCAGGTGGGGTTCTCAGATTTTTGGGAATCTGTGAAATCTGTGAAATTTCTTTTTGAGAGTCTTTACTTGACAAAGCCACCATCATTTTCCATGCCTGTTCCCTGGGCACCTCTACTGTGACTATCCCAGATGCAGCCTGGGGTAATTTCATTTCTGCCCCTTTTGGTGTGAATGTAATCTGTGCTTGAACCTTTGATAGAAAGTCACGTCCCAGCAAGGGAATTGGGCATTCAGGCACATACAGAAATTGATGTGTAAGTGTTTTCCCTCCAATCTGGCATTCTTGAGGTTGCAGAAACGGTTTAAGGACCCTGTTGCCTGTGGCCCCCACAATTGTCACTGCTTGGTTGCTTTTTGCTTTTAATGGCTTCGTGAGCACCGAAAATTGCGCTCCTGTATCTATCATGAAATTTACTAAACGGCTCCCCAGTTTAACCGAGACCATGGGCTCCTGGGAGCCTAAAGAAATTGTTGAGCCCGGTCTGTCCTATGCATTCTCATTCTCATATTCCTCCAATTGCGCTAATCCAACAAAATCTCTGCTACTTCCTCTGTTTCTTACATATCTTCCTGCTTGCATCCTTCCTCTCTGCGATCCCCATTCACGTCCACGTTCCCTCTGATCCCTGAATCCACCTTCTCCCTCTGCTTCCCTTGCATCAGGGCACTCTTGCTTCCAATGACCTTCCTTCCTGCAAATTGCACACTGATTCCTTCCCAATGGCAGTCCTCTTCCCCTTCCACTTCTACCTCCACGTGCCCTACTTGAACCTCTCCCTTGGGCACCTGCATCAAATGCTGAGCCTTGGCTGATGGCTGCAGCCAAAAACACTGCCTTTTGCTTCATTTCCCGAACTCTGTCCTTCTTAACCTCATTCTCTCTGTTCAAGAAAACCTTTTGAGCGATTGCTAGGAGCCGATCCATTTGCAATGTTTCAAAAGCGTCTAACTTTTGAAATTTCCTCTTAATGTCCGTAGCACTCTGAGCCACAAACGCCGCATTTACCATTTGCTTACTTTCTGGGGCTTCTGGATCAAAGGGGGTATAAATCCTATATGCCTCCATCAAGCGTTCCAAATAATGAGAAGGAGATTCATCATTCTGTTGAACGATTTCAGCAACCCTAGAAATATTTGTAGGCTTCCTGGCAGCACCTTTTATAGCCTTTACAACTTCCTGCCGATAATTGTCCAAGGCGTCCTTATTCCTTTCTGGGTCCCACCCTGGATCTGTAAGTGGATATCTGGCACGGACCCAAGCATCTGGATTGTTTTCAGAATTTGGTACCTGAGCCTTGAGATTGTTATCTGCAGTGGTATCTATCCTCCTCCTTTCCTCAGAGGTAAAAAGGGTCATCAAAAGATGCCTGCAATCTTGCCATGTAGGCAGATGGGTTACCATAATGGAAGCAACTAAATCCAGCATGGCCTGAGGTTTTTCTGAAAAGGGTACCGTATGTGTTTTCCAATTCAATAAATCAGTGGTTGTAAAGGGAACATATTGGAGAGTCCTTGTCCTTTCAGGCCAAGGGCCACTCGGTCTTCCATTTGCATCTACTGGTCGTGGCTCTTGGGGCCCCAAAACAGCCCTTAGGGGAAGCATTGGCGCTGGTGCCCCTTTGTTATTACGTAGGTAATAACCTCCTTTAGGAAACTGGGGCGAGGCTGGGCTTTGAGATGTGCTAGGCAAATCACTTTCTCTCATTTTCAGGACCAATTTTTGGCCAGAATCTGTAATTGCATCCATTAATTTCCATAATTTTGAACTGTCATGGCTTTCTGGGGTTCTTAATGAATTAGTTTGTTCCCCCCATGCTCCAGACATCTGAAATGTGCTGGTTCCTCCTTCCGCTCCCTCTGTCTGTGTCTGCCTGACTGACATGTCCTGGTTGAATTTTTCCTCGGGAGGGGAGGGTAACGTGCTTTGATCTAAAGCAGCCGCTTGGTTTGACTGGGAAGGCAAATCTGGAAGGCTAGGCACATCCAGCGTTGCTTGAAAAGGTGGGGCTGCCTGTGAAGCTTGCTGAGAATTATTTACCGCCAGCTGAGATCGGCTGGGCATAGGTATCTGTTGGGCTTGTCCTGCCATTGCATTTTTACTTGGCAATACTTGCCCTGAAGGCGGCTGTATTGCTTGATTTGTGCTGCTGTAATTGTATGGCGGTGGAGGGATTCCTTCCTCCTCTAGAGGTTCAACATAAATTTTCCTGTCAGCTGCCGAAGAAGTTAAGGGTTTCCTGGCTTCCTGCCTTACAGCGAAAATCTCACAGCTGCTATTATTCCCCTTTATCCTGAGCCAGTCCGGATTTTTCAAACAAACAGTAGTCCATTTTGAAATATAATAAAACTGCTCCTTAAGCAAATCCGGTTTCTGCATTATTGAGTCCATATGTGCTGGACCCGGGGGAAAGGTACCGTGAGCGTAGTCTGAGTCCACACGAAGAGGGGCGAGGTCCGAGGTGGAGAGCCGGGCGGGGAACGGGAACGCTGGAACAGGAGGCCGAGCAGGGAACAGGAACACCGGATGGTCAGGAACAGGAGGCCGAGCAAGGAACAGGAGCACCGGATGGTCAGGAACAGGAGGCCAAGCAGGGATCAGGAACACAGGAAGGTCCAAAGCCAACAACAACGTTGCTCCCGCAACCTGGGACCGGGCTGACTGGGCTTTTATCCTCTTCTAAGGCCAGGGGCGGTCCCGGCCCCCAGGAGCCCCGCCTCCTCTGGCCTTAAGGCGAGCACTCCTCCTGGGAGCAACCAGTTCCCTTCGCCTCTCTGCCCTAAGCCTCTGCAGATCAGGAGAGGCCGAAGGGTTACTGGGCCCTGGAGGAGGCTCACCTGTAGCCACTGAGTCCTCAAGCCCCTCTGGGGCCTGAAGGGTTTCACCTGGGGCCAGCTCCTGGTGCTCTGCCACAGGTGCAGGCTCTTCAGCATCTAGGCCTTGCCCCAGTTCAGCCGGCCCTGGAGGCGGGGACTCCTGTGCAGGCTGGGATTCCTCTGGTTCATCCTCTGAATCGGAATCCCAGGCCATCACACCATAACTGCTTGACATAACTCAATCCTGAAGGTACCTCCCCGTGGCCAATTTTTGACCTGTTGGGGCCAAATCTGTTGGCAATATTTCTTTAAAACCTCCTTACTTGGTTTGACCTCTCCCGGTTCTGCCGGAAAGATTCTTTTAAAATTTTCTAACATGCATTCTAGGGGTGTACAGGCTTGAACTGGTTTTGAACATTTACCCCCCATAGTTCTTTGCAAAAACCTTCCCTCTTCGCCAGGCAAGCTTTCAGCTAGGCAGTTTCAAAAATAGGACAAGAAAACCCACAGCACACACTTCCTCCCTTTTTCCCCCCCTCCTTTTCCTCTCTCTTTTTCAAACACTCTTCCTTTTATATATCACAGTCCTTACTCATTCAACCACAAGTCCCGGGACACTCTTCCATTCGATCATACACATACCCCGCCTTTTTCGCCCCCCCTTTGCCTGCGGTGAAACAACTTTGGCAGAGAAACACACACACACACACAGCTGTTTTGTTTTTTGTTTTTCCTAACTTTTCCTAACTTTTTCCTAACTTTTTCCTGCAGAAACTCCCTTATTCCCTCCTTTGGGCTCACCCAGCATCTCCTCCCTTTCCCTTCTGGGAATCCTTTTCCCTTTAATGGGAGGTTACTAGTGGGTCGCCCGAGTGTTGATCAAGCACTCATTATTATCTCAACTCACTGCGAGTTCCTTTCGTGGCGCGCCCCCCCTGCAAGAACCGAGCGAGGCTCTTTTGGGTAAAAAAAACCCCACTGGCCTGTCTGATCCGAGTCACGGCACCAAATGAAGCAAATAAGTGCTCGCGAAGTGTTTAAAATATAGATCAGCCAGACAGCAATATTTTCCAAAGAACTGGGACCCCGATTGACAGAAATCCAGAGGTCTTTATACCTGAGTAGATCACAGCAAATCATTGATCATGAGACAATCATGAGGGATTCACAACATTGTCAGCGAGAATCAGCCAATCAGCAAGCGGTTGTCACGCTACTTGACCCCCGGTCAAGCCTTGGTCAGCACCGGATTCTAGTTCTGCTTTCCGATGCTTGCAGTGACGCTCTGTCTAACCTTTCCCCCAGTTATGACAGGACAGGGAGCTTGGACATGCTGTGGTTTTGCTCTTCCTGTTCTGTGGATTAATTTAGCCTGTATCTGAGGGGAATTTGTATCAGAATCTCTGATTCATGTCTTTCCCCCTTGTCCGGGGTGCACAGATATTTAGGGGAAAGGTCGGTTCTAACTTTTTGCCGTTTCAAGCAGTTTGCAGCACAGCTTCCCTTTTGATTCAAAATGGATTATAAAGTACTGTAATCCTTGATTTGTATAAGCATATTTGGATATATATTGAATATATTGGTTTCTGATAACTGATTATGTGGATAGCATAGGGGTAGCCCTTCTCCCTTGCCTCACCACAACAACTGCGAGAATATTATTAGCGAGGAATTGGAAGAAACAAGATTTACCAACTATCGAAGAATGGTAGGTGAAGATGATGGACTATTTGGGGGGACTTCCAGCAGATCACGGGAGCGAAAGCAAGCGGGATCTCTTGCTAAGGAGAGTATCCAGCCATTGAGGGGGAAAAGGGGATGCTGCAAGAGCACCGCAGCCCCCCAAGCACTCTTGAAAGGGAATTCAAGAGGCAGGGGTCCCGGCACAGCCGTTTTGCTTCTCCCCCGGCCGCCAAGTAGCCCACTTTTTGGAGGCGACGACAGCAGCAGGGTAGAGAAGCCGGCAGCGGGAAGCCATTACTAGCCCTCAACAGCGAAGCTCCGAGCTTGCACGCAGAAGCGATCTGCTCTCAAACAAAAGAAACCGAATTGGAATTGGAAACTATAAGAACCTAAATTAAAGGATTGGAACTAATTTGAAGGGGTAAGGTGGAAAAAAGGAGGTCAGCCTTGCCTGGAATTTTATTTACACACAAGAATAATTCACAGACTGGAATAATATCATAAGTTAAGTCAAACTGCTTTGTAAAATACTTTTAGAAGATTACATCTAGAGACTTCCGATCGAGCGCGAACCTGCTGCAAGTGGGAATTTTCCCGGCTTTTGAGAGGAAAAGGGGGTGCTACAGGGTGCAGTAGCCCCCCATAATACCCTCTGTAGGGAATATAGAGGGTCTGGTTCCTGGCAAGCCAATTCGCAAATCCCCTGGCCATCAGGTAGCTCCGTATGGAGTGAAGAGTACGGCGGAGTGAGAAGCGGGCACAGGGAAGCCATTAACTATCCTCCAAAAGCGTAGCCCCGAACTTGCAAGGGAAGCGGCCGATTCTCAAGCCTAAGAAATTCGGAACTAATTGGGATAAAATTTGGAAGTCTTAATGCTAAAGAAAGGTTTCGGAGCAAAAAGGAACAATTGCAGAGGTCAGCTGTATCTGGAATCAGAAATAGACGCACAATTGCCGGCAGATCGGGAGAGCGGTGCGTGAGTAATCGCTAGCGGCTACTGTCGCTTTCTCTTCAAAAAATTTCTAAGAAGTTACAGAGTAACAAAAAAAACTAGTTAAAAGACTAAAAGATAGAAGAGGAAGCAGAGGGTTATTTTATTATAAATTTTGGTAAATCTTCGATGTAACGGAGAAGAAGACAAGATTAGAAAGACTCCTCAGTTTTGTTTTTAAAAAGAGCTGCGCAACTGAAAGGAAGGACTTCCAACGCCATTGCTACATTGTAGAAAAACACCAGCAACGTTCGTGAGGTGTGTGGTTAAAAGAAAAGCTTCAAGTTATAATGGATTTTAAAAGGTTTTAACTTAACGAAAGTAAACAGTGCCACTCTTTCTATTGGGTTGGCTGTGAGCTTCAAAATAAAACTTTCAAAATTGCCCCCCTCCCCCCTCCCTCCTCCTTCTCCACATGTCTCCAGCGTTCAATACCCTCGCAGAGATTCCATAGAAGTTTTATAGAGTGGTTTTTAACATACGGACAAGGCTTGTATATTGATTGAGACTTTCCCTCTGGAGAACCCTACTTTGGATGTAATTTTTATTTTTATTTTGTATGACTTGCTTCATTATCTGCCCTCTACCTCCTTGGATTAATTTTGGATTTGGGAGTTTCGAAGACTACATTTGGATTATAATTGGTGTACAATCAAAATTTAAATTGATTGATAAAATAACAAAATTGACATAATATTTTACTTCCTAATTTTGTTTTTATTTTTTTCTCTCTCATTTCATCTTCTCATTTTTATGCCTGGTTGGAATAGCCTAAGTGGTGGCAAGAAGATTTTCTTTTTATTGTTTCTTTATTAAGGAAAAGATTTAAAACTCTGGCTGGTCTCTAGATCAAAATTTGAGGATATCGTGGAACAGTGTAAATTATTTAACAAAGAGGCAAAAAGTGCAAATATGTTTTTAATTTTCTGGACCTTTTAAGATTATAAGAGTATTTTCATAGGGTTATTTCTTCCTTTTGGCCTATCACCTTTTGGTGTGGGAATTGTTTGGGTTATTTTAATCTGTGGTGTTTCTGTGTTATTTTCTCTATATTGCTTGGTTCTGCTAATTTCTGTATACTGGTTGTGCTATTTTCTGTATACTGGTTAGTTCTGGTAGGAGTGAGAGGAAATTAAAAGATATGGTGCATCAGCAGAAGAAAGCAAGTGAAGGGGGAACACCAGCAGACAGGAGAGGTTCAAAACAAGAATCAGACTTTAAGGGAGAAATATTGAAAATGTTTGCAGAAATCAAAAATGATATTAAGCAGAGTGAAAAAAATATAGAAGCTAAATTAGAACAAATGGATAAAAGGATTGGAAAAATGGACAAAAAAATAGACGAGACAGTAAATGAATTAAAGGGACAATTAAAAGATGTGACTAAGAGAACACAGACATTGGAAGAGGGGATGAAACGGACAAAACAGGAAATGAAGGAAGTGAAAAGAGAAGAGGAGAAAATAAAGGTGGGAATGTTGGAAATTAATAAAACATAAGAAGAAGTTTTGGATGCGATTGCTATGAGTGAACTGAGGCAGTGGGAGATTAATTTAAGGTTGAGAGCTGTACCAGAGACGCAAGGTGAAAACATTAAAGAGAAATTGATTACAGAGATAGCACAATGGTTAGAGCTTCAGACAGAGGAGGTAGCTAAGACAGTTCAAAACGCATTCAGAATGAAGGCAAGAACAACTAAGATACGGAAATCCCCAGGAGATTGTTCGATTATATTTAAGGACAGAGAAATGAGAAATATGATTTTACAGAAGAATAGAGAGAGAAGACTGAACATTGATGGGAATTATATAATTATTTTTAAAGACATTCCAATTAGATTGTTGAAACGGAGAGATCCATACAAACCATTGGTACAAATTTTAAAGAAGAACAAGATAGAATTCAAGTGGGAATTTCCAGAGGGGATCTCCTTTTTTTACAAAAGTAAGAAACATAAACATACAAGCCCGGAGGAAGCAAGCAAATTTCTGAGGAGATATAAGGAATTAAGAACAGACGAGGAAGAAACAAGAGGCGCAGCAGCGGGAATAGGAGACACGGGGGAAACTGGATTGGGAGAGGGAGAAGAAGAGGATGGAAGAAATACAGAGGAGGAGGAGGAGGAGGAGGAGGAGGAGGAGGAGGAGGAGGAGGAGGAGGAGGAAGAAGAAGAAGAAGAAGAAGAAGAAGAAGAAGAAGAAGAAGAAGAAAGATTATAAAATTTTAAATAAAATTTAATTAATTAGGAAGTCAAAATGGCGCTGAAATTATGGAACTGGAATATTAATGGGATGAACAATAGGAAAAAGCGGAACAAAATTGAACAATATTTAAAAAAGGAAAATTTGGACATTATATGTTTACAAGAGACACATGTGGCAAGAAGACATAGAAGAGTTCTGATTAATAAAAGATTAGGAAATGAATTTATATCGTCAGATAAAAACAAAAAGAGAGGGGTAGTATTGTATATAAGAAATAAAATCAAAGCTCAGCAAATTTTCAAAGACAAAGCAGGAAGAATCATTGCAGTCCAGATCAAGTGGCAAGGTGAAAAAATAATAAGTGTCGGGATCTATGCACCAAATAGAAATAAGACTGATTTTTATAAAAATCTGGAAGAAAAACTGTTTGACTATATGGACCAAAAGATCATAATAATAGGAGATATGAACGGAGTAGTGTCAACGGAAATGGATAGATTGAGAGCATCAGGGATGAGTAAAGAGGGAAAATTACCAAAGACTTTCTTTTCAATGATAAAGAACTGTAACTTAATAGACATTTGGAGGTTAAGACATCCACTTGACAAACAGTTTATGTTTCTTTCAGAACCGAATCAGTCAATGTCGAGAATCGATCAAATATGGGTATCTAATGAATTAACTCCAAGAATCATGAAAATTGAAATTCAACCAAGAGTAATCTCAGATCATAGTCCAATCAAATGTGAAATAAGAGGTTATGAAGAAAGATTGTTCAGATGGAGAATTAATGATTACCTTCTAGATTATCAAAAAATTCTAGAAGGGGCACAAAAGAAGCTGGCGGAGTATTTCACGAACAATTGTAATAAAGGTACGAAAATGAATGTAGTGTGGGATGCCAGCAAGGCGGTGATGAGATGATTTTTTATCCAACATAATTCAATAAAAAATAAAAGCAGAGAAAAAGGCAAGAAGGAAATTTTAAGACAAATAATGGACAATGAACAAAAATTAATCAAAAAACCAGATAATCTAAAAATAAAACAGAACATAAAGGCTCTGCAAACACAATTTGCGATGATAATAAATAAAGAAGTGGAGTGGAATATAAAAAAAAATGCGACAAAGGAACTTTGAATTTGCAAACAAATCAGGCAAATGGCTGGCGTGGCAAATTAAGAAAAGAAAGGAACAGAATACAATCAATAAAATCATCATGGAAGGAGAAGAGATAGTTAATCCAAAAGGCATTAGAAAAGGATTCTTGGACTTTTATAGACATCTATACAATAATAAAGAGAAAAATAACATGAGAAAAATAGAAAGATTCTTAAAAGAAAAAAAGGTGCAGAAGATCCCGACAGAAAAGAAAGAAAGGCTGAATGCCCCTATAGAAATGGAAGAGATTAAAGAAGTCATAAAAGAGTTGAAAAAAGGGAAAGCTCCAGGACCAGATGGATTTACAGCAAGCTATTATAAAGAAATGAGACACATCCTGTCTACACCGTTGAAAGAAGTCATGAATAACATTCTTAAGGATAGAGAAATGCCGGAGATGTTGAAAGAAGCTTTTATTACACTTATTCCAAAACAAGATTCTGATTTAACTCAAGTTAAAAACTACAGGCCTATTTCATTGTTAAATACAGACTATAAAATTTTTGCAAGCATTTTAGCAAAGAGGTTGAAAAGATATTACAAGAAATTATTCATAAAGATCAAGCGGGTTTCCTTCCTGGCAGACAGATGAAAGATAATATAAGGAATATAATTAATATGCTAGAATATCTGACAGCCAGGAATGAGAAACAAGCTGGGTTAATATTTGTGGATGCAGAAAAGGCCTTTGACAACATAACTTGGGATTTTATGTTAAAAAATTTAGAATATATGGAGGTGGGGAAATAATTTTTTAATGGAATAAAAGTGATATACATGGAACAGAGAGTGAAGCTAATTGTAAACAATATGACTACGGAAGAATTAAAAATATCAAAGGGTACGAGACAAGGATGTCCTCTCTCACCATTGTTATTCATAATGGTTCTGGAAATTTTCTTAAATTCAATAAGGAGAAATGAAGCAATAAAAGGTGTGTCAGTAGGCCAGAATGAGTATAAAGTAAAAGCCTTTGCTGACGATCTGGTAATAACAGTGGAAGAACCGTTGGAAAGTGCAAAAGTAGTTTTGGAGGAAGTCGAACAATTTGGTCAAGTGGCAGGGTTTATATTAAATAAGGAAAAAAAACCAAAAGGTATGATAGAAATAATGCAACAACAAATAGGGATAGAAGTGGTGAAAAAAGTCAAATGCTTGGGAATCTGGTTAACCCCCAAGAGTATTGATCTGTTTCAAAATAACTATGTGCCAGTGTGGAATGGAATGAAGAAAGATCTAGAGGTGTGGGGTCGAATGAAGTTATCGTTTTGGGGGAGAATTTCAATGATTAAGATGAGTGTGCTGCCAAAGATGTTATTTTTATTTCAGGCAATTCCAATAATCAAGGGGACAGTGATTTTTAAAGAATGACAAAGAGCAATTTCAAGATATATCTGGCAGGGTAAGAAGCCAAGAATTCAGTTATTAACGGATGCGAAAGAAAGAGGAGGCTTCGCCCTGCCAGACTTGAAATTATATTATGAAGCTTCATGTCTCTGTTCGTTGAAGGAATGGATAAAGTTAAAAAATACTGAGTTGTTAGATCTAGAAGGTTTTGATAACAGATTTGGCTGGCACGCATATTTATGGTGTGAGAAGAGAAAAATTAATAAAGGTTTCGAAAACCACATCTTTCGAAGATCTCTCATAGAAATATGGGAGAGGTATAAAAGCTTATTAGAACCAAGAATTCCTCACTGGCTATCTCCGTTAGAAGTTATGAGTCTTAAGAAAGTTAATATGAGGGGGAACTGGATTACATATAGAGAATTGATTATAAAAGAAGGAGGAAAATGGAAAATGAAACCCTATGAAGAAGTAAAAGAGTATGTATATGATTGTGTCAGGGAACTGCCATCGGAGCTCAGGGGGGTGGAGAGGCTCTCGGATGCTGGGAGACCCTCAGATGCTGAGGAAGGAACCAGCAGGGGGAGAGGGAGAGTCACCGCTGAAGAAGGAGGGGGAGAGGAGACAGCGTCGGAGGTTAGGCTCAGAGACGCTTCAAGCGAGGCCAGTGGTGAGAGCTCAGGACCTCCCCTTGGGACGCCCACTCTGCGCAGAAAGCTGTCACTCAGAGAATCAAGGAGGAGACTTTTGGTCAAGGAACTCTTATGTTGGAAGAAATTCAGGAAACGCCCACTGACGGATTCTGCCAGCGATTAAGGGAGCCATGCACTGATGGCTCCGTGGAGAGGGAGAGTTTTAAAACTAACTACAAAACTGTGAGAACCTTAGCGCTCACGCACAAGCAGCCCCTCATCCCATTACAGATTGGTTGCACTATTATCAGGTTAACGAAATGTTTTAAAAGGATCTTAAAGAAAGAGGTTTTTGATGAAAAAGAGTCAAAATTTCAAGTAGAAATAATAAATAATGAGTATAAAATCTTATCTAAGATGTATAAAATGTTGCTGGAATGGTATACAAAAGACGAGGAAGTTAAATCAGTTATGATACATTGGGCCAGAGACTTGGGACATAATATACAGTTTAATGATTGGATAAAATTATGGAATGAAAATATAAAATTTACGGCATGTACTGCGCTAAAGGAAAATGTTATGAAAATGGTCTACAGATGGTATATTACACCCGTAAAATTGGCAAAAATGTATAAAACATGCAATAAGCGTTGGAAATGTAAAGAAAAAGAAGGAACATTTTATCATATGTGGTGGGATTGTAAGAAGGTGAAATGTTTCTGGGAATTGATATATAATGAGTTGAAAAAGATGTTGAAATATACATTGTTAAGAAACCAGAGGCTTTTATTTTAGGAATAGTAGGAAATGAAATAAATAGAAAGGATTGTAAACTTTTCCAATACGCAGTAACAGCAGCGAGAATATTACTGGCCCAAAAATGGAAACAGGAACAACTGCCGACGTTAGAAGAATGGAGAATGAAACTGATGGATTATGCAGAACTGGACAAATTAAGAGGGAAGATTAGATATCTACGAGACCACAAGTTCATCGAAGATTGGGGAAAATTTACAGACTATCTGAAATGCATATGTGATGAGCAAATAATGCTAGTGGGATTTCAAGAAGCTCTGTGAATGTTTGAGGAATATTGTATTGAAGAAAAATAAGAGGGAGAGGGT
Source organism: Podarcis erhardii (assembly GCF_964252035.2). Taxonomy (NCBI): domain Eukaryota; kingdom Metazoa; phylum Chordata; class Lepidosauria; order Squamata; family Lacertidae; genus Podarcis; species Podarcis erhardii. The sequence goes on along the minus strand of NC_138506.1, from coordinate 15,023,627 downwards.
ATATAAAATGCAATATAAAAATTAGGAAATGCGTGATTAAAAAATTGAATAATGGATGATTGTCAGAGAGGCTGAAGGAAGTCTAAAAGAGAAAATATGTGACAAACTTAGATTGGATATTATAAATGTATGTTGGAATATTAATAAAAATTATTATTTTTTTAAAAAAGAAGAAGATTACATCTAGGATAAAGGGGGAGCTGTTGGAAAGTAAAAATTTGACAGTCTGACAGTGAATCGGCTGTGGACGTTGGAGTGAGGAACTCTCCGTTAGTTACTTTCGTTTTTAAAAAAGAACTGCGCAACTGGTAGCTATGGACCTTAAAACCTTTGATATACCCCTCTTGGCTAAGAGTTAGAAACGGAAAGAGTAAGAAGAAGAAAAATACTGTGCCCCTGTTTTCTTTGTTTGATTTTAAGGAATTTATGGGAACTAGCGAGTTTTTTCTCTCCCTTTGAAGTCTGTACCTCCCCCCCCCCCAGCTTCATAAGAACTGGATACAAATTGCCATTTTGTTGTCTAGACGAGGGGGACTTGGCTTTGTTCTTTACTTTGGTTGGTTACTTTCATTTTTGCTGTTACTTTTGGAAGGAACTAAGCATACTGTCCTCTCTGCAGAGTGTCTGCTTTTTTGAAACTGGAAGGAATTAGGAGCTCCTTTTATTTTTATGTTCTGATTTTGCAACCAGAAGGATTAGCCAGGCAAGTGGCAAGAAGGTGTTAAACATATAAATCGATTTGAGGATTTAGCCATATAAGTGGCAAGAAGATTGCTCCTGGTCTTGTTCTCTTTATTAATTTAATGGGTGGTTTCCTTTTTATATTTTCACTTCAAGGAAGAGGCTTGGTTTCTCCCTTATGCTTTTTGATTAATATTGACTTCCGGGTATTTCTTTCATCTGAACTGATTTGCTGCTTATTGATTGGTCCTCCCAGGTGTTGGACTTAAGGATTTAGTGTTGGACATAAATAATTGATGAATTAGGGAATTTACTGTGGTTTTTTGAATTTGTTAAAAAAATTTGAATCTGTTAAAATTTTCTTTTTTTGTTTATTAGATACGAGAATTATTTGAGTAAAGGATTTTTAGGAGATTAAAGAATGACGCATTTGCAGAAAAAGAGTGAGGGTGCAACACCTGGGGAAAGAAAGAGTTCCAGACAAGAACCAGAATGGAAAGGAGATATAATAAAGATGTTTACAGAATTAAAGACAGAAATTAAAAAAGTGAGAAAAATATAGAGACTAAATTAGGACAGATGGAGACTAAATTAGAGCATGTAGATAAAATAATAGATGTAACAGTTAACGAATTAAAAGGACAGATGAGGGAAATATCTAGAAGAACACAGAATTTGGAGGAAGGGATGAAAAGAACAAAATTAGAAAGGAAGGAAGTGAGAAGGGAAGAGGAAAAAATTAGGGCGGATGTATCAGAAGTTAACAAGACGCTATGGGATGCGGTTGCAATGAATGAACTTCGACAAAGAGAGACAAATCTGAGATTCAGATCTGTGCCGGAGGTTCAGGGAGAAGTGATAAAAGAGAAACTGACAGCAGAAATTGCCCAATGGTTGGATATGCAAATGGAAGATGTTGCTAAAACGATTCAAAATGCTTTTCGGATTAAAACAAAGACAACCAGAGCGAAGAAGTTCCCAGGAGACTGTTTGATTATTTTTAAGGACAGAGAAATGAGGAATTTAATTTTACAGAAAAATAGAGAGAAATGATTGAATATTGATGGGAATTACATAATTATCTTTAAAGACGTGCCGTTGCGGCTTTTGAAAAAACAAGATTACTATAAACATTTGGTACAAATATTGAAGAAAAACCAAATTGAATTCAAATGGGAATTTCCAGAAGGAGTAGCATTTACATATAAAGGGAAAAGGCACAGACTGACAAAACCGGATGAAGTGGACAAATTTTTTAGAAGATACAAGGAGCTGACCAACGAAGAAGAGGAAACAGAGATGGCAGGAGCATGTGGTGATGAAGGAGACTCATTAGAACTGGAGGAGGAAGAAAGCAGAAAGAAGAAGGAAAAGAGAGGGAAAAGAGGAGACGAACGGGAAGAAGAAGAAAAGGCAGAAGAAGAAGAAGAAGAAGAAGAAGAAGAAAAAGCAGCAGCAGCAGCAGCGAAATAAGATAAAATATTTTTTAAAAAATTAATTGGAAGACATTATGGCATTGAAATTATGGACATGGAATGTTAATGGAATGAACGATAAAAGAAAACGGAATAAAATTGGACAATATTTATTTATTTATTTTTTAAAAAATTTTTATTAAGAGTTTTTTTTTTAATACAATAAACAGAGAAAAACAGCATAAGCAAAGAACAAACAGAAAAGAAAAACAAACATAAAATTTAGCATCGTGTAATAACCAACTTTTCTTCATTTCTGGACTTCCTCACATCTCTCGCTCCTACTTTCCAAATTTATAAAACTTTAACCAGCAATTTATCACCTTATTTCCATTCTTATTGTACACATTTCCAATATTTTGTCCCTCACTTTGAATATTTTTATCTAGGTCTTAAATATCTAATTTTACCATAATATTTATTCAAAATTTATTTTTCTCATAAACTTCACTCAATCTCATAGTCTTTTCACCAAACTTTATGGTGCCCTATTATTTTCAAATCCCTCATCCTTCTTAACACTCATGTAATTTACAGTGTTTTTGTAGGTAGTCCTTGAATTTCTTCCAATCCTCTTCCACTGCTTCCTCTCCCAGGTCTTGAATTCTGCCAGTCATTTCTGCTAGCTCCATGTAGTCCACCAGTTGCATCTGCCATTCTTCCAGCGTGGGCAAATCTTGAGTTTTCCAATATTTAGCGACAAGTATCCTTGCTGCTGTTGTTGCATACATAAAAAATGTTCGATCATTCTTTAACGCCCTCTGGCCAACAATGCCCAAAAGGAAGGCCTCTGGTTTCTTAGGGAAGGTATACATAAATACCTTTTTCAGCTCATTATATATCATTTCCCAGAAGGCCTTAACCTTGGGGCAAGTCCACCAGAGGTGAAAGAATGTTCCTTCAGTTTCCTTACATTTCCAACACTTATTGTCTGACAGGTGATATATTTTTGCGAGCTTGACTGGGGTCATGTACCACCTATATAACATTTTCATAATGTTTTCTTTCAAGGCATTACATGCCGTAAACTTCATACCGGTGGTCCATAACTTTTCCCAGTCAGCAAAATGATATTATACGCAATGTCCTGTGCCCACTTTATCATAGCTGATTTAACCGTTTCATCCTGTGTATTCCACCTCAGCAACAAGTTATACATTCTTGAAAGTACCTTAGTCTTAGGTTCTAACAATTCTGTTTCCAGTTTCGATTTTTCCACCTGGAATCCTAACTTCTTATCCAATTTAAAAGCCTCTTTGATCTGAGCGTAGTGTAACCAGTCTCGCACTTTATCTTTTAATTTCTCCAAACTCTGCAATCTCCAATTGTCTCCATCTCTTTCTAGTATTTCCCAGTATTTCGGCCATTTGACTTCCATATTGGGTCTTTTCACAGCTTTAGCTTCCATAGGTGATAGCCACCTTGGGGTCTTATTTTCTAATAAGTCTTTATATTTTGTCCAGACATTAAACACTGCTTTCCTTACAATATGGTTCTTGAAGTTCTTGTGAATCTTAACCTTGTCATACCACAGATATGCATGCCATCCAAAAGCATTGTTAAATCCTTCCAAGTCTAACACATCAGTGTTTTCAAGAAGCAGCCAGTCTTTCAGCCAGCAAAAAGCTGCTGATTCATAATACAACCTTAAGTCTGGCAGGGCAAACCCCCCTCTTTCTTTAGCATCAGTTAATATTTTAAACTTAATTCTGGGCTTTTTGCCCTGCCAGACAAATTTAGAGATATCTCTTTGCCACCTCCCGAAACACTCCATTTTATCCACAATCTGTAAAGTCTGAAAAAGAAACAGCATCCTTGGCAATACATTCATTGTTATAGCAGCGATTCGGCCCAACAAGGAAAGTTTCAGTCTTGACCAACTTTCTAAGTCTCTCTTAATTTCTGACCAGCACTTTTCATAATTATCCTTGAATAAACTCAGATTTTTTGCTGTTATGTTCACCCCTAGATATTTTACTTTTTTAACCACGTTTAACTCTGTCTCCTTCTGAAACCTTTCTGACTCTGAAACTGTCAAGTTTTTCTCCAATACCTTAGTTTTTTGCTTGTTTAATTTAAAACCCGCCACCCGACCAAAATCTTGAATTAATTGTAATGCCCTTTTCGTACTAGATTCTGGCTCCTGTAGGGTCAAAACTAGGTCATCTGCGAAAGCCTTAAGTTTGTACTGTTTCGCTCCGACCTGAATTCCTTCCACCAACCGGTCCCCTCTAATCATATTCAAGAGCACCTCCAGGACCGAAATGAATAACAGGGGGGAAATAGGGCAACCTTGTCGTGTTCCTTTTTCAATTTTAAACTCTTCTGTCACCACATTGTTAACTATCAGTTTAGCCTTTTGTTCTGAATATATTGCATCTATTCCATTTTCAAATCCCCGTCCCACTCCCATCCCTTCCAAGTTTTTCTTCATAAACTTCCAAGAAATATTGTCAAAGGCCTTCTCTGCGTCTATAAATATTAACACTGCTCTAGTATTAATATTTGTTTGCAGAAGTTCCAAAATGTCAATAATGTTCCTTGTATTAGCAGACAAATGTCTTCCTGGGAGAAAGCCTGCCTGGTCTTTATGAATCACTTCACTTAAAACCTTTTTAAATCTGTTTGCTAAAATGTCTGCAAAAATTTTGTAATCCACATTTAGAAGGGAAATGGGGCGGTAATTCTTAAGTTGTGTCTTTTCCAATTCTGATTTAGGTATCAATGTGATGAAGGCTTCTTTCCACGTTTCCGGTGCTTTCTTCCCCTCCATAATCTCATTGCAAACCTCCATTAGTGGGTGTATCAAATAGTCTTTCAGTATCTTATAGTATTTGGAGGTAAGCCCATCTGGTCCTGGGGACTTGCCCAGTTGCATATTCTGAATGGCAACTTCAATCTCTTGTCGTGTTATTTTACAGTTCAGGATTGATCTATTTTCTTGCGTCAACCTTAGTAGTCCATTTTTTATCAAAAATTGTTCTATCTCAGCCTCATTTTGCGGCCCTTGAGTGTATAGTTGTTTAAAGTATCTCTGGAAACACTTCCTTATCTCCACAGGGTTCTGAATATTTCTTCCTTCAGTCTCTAGGTTGGTGATTGTGTTTAATTTTTGTCTCTTTTTCAACTGCCATGCTAGCAGTTTTCCACATTTATTTGCCGAGTCGAATGATCTTTGTTTCATTAACTTAACTTTCCACTCCACCTCCTGATTTATCAGTTTGGAGTATTGTGCTTGGTAAAATTTAATTTCTTTCAAAATCTCCTTTGACTTCGGTTTTGATCTTAACTTCTTCTCACATTCTTTGATTTTCTCCAAAATCTTGTCTTTTTTCTCATTTTGTGCTCTTTTCTTTACAGCGTTCTGTTGTATCAGAAACCCCCTCATAACCGCCTTACTTGCGTCCCAGATAGTTCTTTTTTCCACCGTGGTGTTCAAATTTATCTCGAAATAATCCTTCAGAACTTTTTGGGCCTTTTTGGTAATCTCCTGATCTCTGAACAGATTGTCATTCATTTTCCATCTAAAGGAGCCGGTTGGGATTAGTCTCATGTCCATCTTTACAGCATTATGGTCGGAGCAGGTCTTTGGGCAGATTTCCACCTTTCTCGTCTTAGGTGCCAGACCTCTAGTTATCCATATTTGGTCGATTCTTGTCCATGTCAGTTGGGCTTCAGAAAATAATGTTCCCTCTCTTCCCAGGGGGTTCTTTGTCCTCCAGATGTCAATCAAGTCCATATTGTCAGTCAGTTCAAAAAAAGTTTTAGGTAGTCTGCCGTCTTTTGTCACATTTTGGCTTTGAGACTTGTCCATGTTGGTTGATACCACCCCATTCATATCTCCCATCATAATGATGTTATCATAGTCCAGATAGTCCAGCATTATCGCATGCAGCTTCTTATAAAATTCCGATTTCCCCTCGTTTGGTGCATAAATTCCTAATATCAAAAACTTTTCTCCTTGATTTTGTATCTCAATTGCCAGAATTCTTCCTTGCTCATCTTTAAATAAAAATTTTGGTGAAAGGCTCTCCTTTGCATATATCACCACTCCTCTTTTCTTAACTCGATCCGAAGAGATAAATTCTTGTCCTAATCTTTTATTTATTAACACTTTCCTATGGAGCCTAGTCACATGTGTTTCTTGCAAGCAAATAATGTCCAATTGTTCTTTTCTCAATATATGAAATATTCTTCTCCTCTTTTCCAGGGAATTACAGCCATTAATATTCCAGCTCAGAAGTTGCAGAGACATCCTGAACAAATCTGTTATTCCTCTGGTGGTGGTGTCTTTTTCTCCGAGTCTTCTGGTCCCAAAGGTGCAGGTACAGATAATGGTCCAGACCCTGAAGGTCTCTCAATCCCTTTCTGAAGGTCCTCTCCGTAGACGCTCAAAAATTTATCTTTGTCCTCGGCTGTTTTAATTTTGACCTTCTTCCCTCTAAATGTAAAGGATAATCCTTGGGGAAATTCCCACCTAAAAACAATTGAGTTGCTCCTCAGCAATTTTACTAACTCAATATAGGTGGATCTAAGGTCCAAAAGTTGTTTTGGGATATCTTTGTAAATTTCAACTCTTTTGTCCGAAATGTCCAGTGACTTTCCGTAATGTAGGCCTAATATTTTATGTCTTTCCTCCTTAGATCTCAAAGTAATCAAACAGTCTCTGGGCCTGTCTTTCCTTGCTAATTTTCCAAGTCTAAAAGCAGTCACAATTTTAAAGTCCTTGTCTTCCTCCAAAGGCCAAAACTTGGAAAATTCTTTTGTCAGGAACTCAATTAAATTCCCTTGTTCAAGTTCTGATATAGACCTCAATCTCAAATTATTCTCCCGATTCCGCAATTCAATCATAGACAAATATGCCTGCTGTTCACCAACCAGTTTATGCAGTGGTTTTACCTCTTGTTCTAATTCTTCAACTTTTTGGCTGGCTTCCTCAGCCAATTTGCGGTTTTCTGCAGTGGTCTCAAATAGCTTTCCAACTGATTGAGTATTCAAAGCAACTTGTTCAGTTAATTTATTTACATTGGCTGTATTTTGTTCAATCTTAGCCGTTTGTTCATCCGCTTTCTTGTCCAAAGCTTCCAATTTTTCAAAGATTTTCTCTAATACTGAGCCAGATGCTCCTGCAGCCATATCTTCCAACAGTAGTTGCTCAATTTCTTCTTCTGCTGCTGACAAAACAGTAGGGACAGATGATCTGCGCGGCTGTGAAGTTAAATTTAAAGTTGTTTGTCTAGCTTTCGCCCTAGCCGCTCTTGTTCTCCCAGTGCCACTCATTCCAGTTTTGTCTACAAGTCAAGGTCAAACTAAGTTGTTCCCATGAGAATCCAGCAGCCCAGAGAATAAACAGTCAAATAGGAGGAAAGGAAATAGAAAGTAAAGTCACATACAACTATAAATCCAAAGACCTCTAGAGGGAGTTCAAATATGTCTTGAGGGAAAAAGCCAAATTGTTAAAATCCAGTTAATTTCCACAGTCCAAATTAATTTCCAAAGAACCTTCAATTCTTATGGTTAGCAGAGTTGGTTTAAAAAGCACTACAATGTCTCTAGCAAGTGCCAGAAAGGATGTTTCAGTGTAGCAAATCCACAAAAACTCAGATTGTAGCAAACCCAAGTTAGAAAGTATCAAAGTCTGCACTCTGACAGTTCTATTAATCAGGCAGATCCACTACCTGGGCTTCTCAATAAAGTTGTAAATTCCAGAAGAAGAGGTAAAACACAGTCCATAAAAGAAATAAATCACTTGAAAAAGATTAAGTCCTGATTTAGCATAAAAGCAGCTTCAATGGATGCACAGATTAGTTGTTTTTAACGCCTCTTCAAAGGCTCCAGACATCAAAGTCTTTTGCTTTAGATCTTAAGCAGAAGCGGAAGACGGACTTCCTGTTTACCTCTCCCGCTTTCGGCCGAATTTGTAGCAATTTATTTTCCAATTCTTACTGTCTTTTATTACTCACGGGTTGTTGCTTTTCAAAATTAGATGTTTCCAGGAAGAAAGGTCAGCGCTCACCGACAGCAGCTATGCGGCTTCACTCCACAGGAATAGCGATCGACTCACAGCGCCGCGATACCCCCTCCACGTTCGGAGACCTCTTACGAGGTCCCTTCACCGTTTCGGGGGGCGCTTCTGGCGCCCGCCGAGTCCCACGGCCACAGGCTCTTGCTGCCTGTGGTTTTTCGATGTGGGTCTCCGCTTCGCCGTAGCGGACGACCCGTTTCTGCGGAGCTTCCTCCTCACAGCGCGAGGAGGACCGCCATTGCCGTTCGCGCCGCCTCCGGAAGTGCAAAATTGGACAATATTTAAAACAGAAGAATTTGGATATTATATTTTCACAAGAGACTCATGTTAAAAAAACCCATAGAAAATTTTTAATTAATAAAAAATTAGGAAACGAATTCATCTCATCGGATAAAAGTAAAAAGAGAGGAGTGGTATTGTATATAAAGAAAAAGTTGGAGGCACAACAAATATTTAAGGATGAAGAAGGGAGAATTATAGCTGTTCAAGTCAATTGGCAAGGCGAAAGATTGATAATTATTGGAATGTATTCACCGAATGGTAATAAAACAGATTTCTTCAAAGATCTCGAGGAAAAATTATTTGAGTATATGGATCAAAAGATTATAATAATGGGAGATATGAATGGTGTTGTTTCAATGGAAATGGATAGACTACGGGCTGTGGGTAAAGCGAAAGAGGGAAAACTACCAAATTTTTTTTTTGCTATGGTGGAAAATTGTAACTTGATTGATGTTTGGAGGTTAAGACATCCATTAGAAAAACAATTTACTTTCCATTCAGAAGTAAATCAATCAATGTCACGAATTGATCAGATATGGATATCTAATGAATTAACCTCGAGAATTACAAATACTGAGATTCAACCAAAAGTTTTATCATATCATAATGCGATTAATTGTATTCTAAAAGGATATGAAGAAAAATCTTTCCGGTGGAGAATAAATGAAAACCTTTTTGATGATCAGAAAATGGTGGAAAGAACTCAGAAATGTCTAACCGACTATTTTGTAAATAATGTAAATAAAGGAACCAAGATGAGTATTGTTTGGGACGCTAGTAAGGCGGTAATGAGAGGTTTCTTTATTCAACAGAATGCAATTAAAAACAGAATGAGAGAAAAGGGGGGAAAAGAGATTTTAAAACAAATTATGGAAAATGAAAGGAAATTAATCATTAGGCCTAGAGATGAAAAGGTCAAACAGAATATAAAAATGCTTCAAACACAATTTGCAATGATAATTAATAAAGAAGTTGAATGGAATATAAAGAGAATGAAACAGAAAAGTTTTGAATTTGCAAATAAGTCAGGGAAATGGTTGGCATGGCAGATTAAAAAAAGGAAAGAACAGAACACAATTAATAAAATTAAAGTGGATGACCAAGAGATTGAGAATCCGAAAGGAATCAGGAAAGGATTTGTGGACTTCTACAGGGACTTATATAAAAGAAAAGAGAGATGTAATATACGGAGTATATTTTTTTTAAAAAATAATATTTATTCAAAGTTTAAAAGTTACAGAAAGAAAGAAAGAAGAGAAAAAAAAGAAAAATACAAAATACAAAAAAGTACACCAACAACAAAAAATAAGATACACTCACTTGAAAAAAAAAGAAAAAAGACCAGATTAAACCTTTGCATAACTTTCTTCTTTCCTTGACTTCCTCACACCTCCCATTTTTGTATTCTAGTTCAAATCGTTATTTCTGCAAATCCTTCCAACCTTATTTTCATTTAAATAATTTAATTTATTTTAGAAAACCACTTTTACTTTATCCAATCTTAACTCTCATCCAGACCTATAAATATTTATTCTTGAGACGTTTCTCTAAGGTCGAAAAAGATTCCCTTCCACGAATTTCCCAACTCTTATACAAAACAAAAAAGCAAGTTTATATTATATACCCTTTGAGTTCCCAATTTCCATTCCACCCATACCCCCTTCCCGGTTTCAGTCCCCAACATAAGTCCATCAATCTCAAGAAGCCATCAGCCCGGAGATCTTACATCGGAGGCTCTTAAATCTCTCTCATGTCCCCTCTGCCAGTCTTTTTGATAGTCCTTAGTATTGAAAGCCAAATCTCGGGGAAGCTCCAACCCAACAGCATCCACATTCCTTCCAGCCCAACCTCCGTACTTAAAAGTAAGGCCTATGGGGTATTCCAAATCTTGTTTCATTCTCCTTTCAAATCCAAATGTCCCCAAAGCTCCAACTTCCACCTGAATCAAATTTGTAATCCTAGGGTCATCTGATCTCCACATAAGGAGATCTCTCCATCTTCCACTTTCCAATTCAGGCCAAGCTTCCATCTTCAAAAATTTATTTCCCCTTGTTGCCATCATGTCAGGCCTCAGATTACAGCTCTCCTTTCACATCTGCAGGGTTACGGCTCCCCCTTCCTTCTCTTCAGAGACAACATAATTCTCCTTCTCAACATAATTCTCCTTCTCAAATTTCCCTGTTTGTTCAATTGAATAGAATTCCTGTGCCGAGTTCTTATCAAGTTCAATGATGGTATTCACTCTTGTGTCCAAAGCTGTAACATTTGTAGTCAAAACATCAATTTGACCTTGCAACTTTCCCAAGAGAAAGAATGTCCTATTCAGTTCAAACTGAATTTCCTCTCCAACAGCCATTCTCTGCAATGTCCCAAAGCTCCCTCTAGGGGAATTTAAGTATCTTTTTACTCCTTTCAGCACAGATCCAAAAGTCCAGTTAAATTGTAACAGTCCTTCCTTCTTTTCAAAAACAAGCTTGTAACAAATGTAGACAACAGATACAAAGTCCTCTTTTTGCGTCTTGACAGCTAGCTTGACAGCTGTCAAATTGTTCTATACTTCATCAACGGGCTCTCATGGACCACTCCCGGGTCCAGGGGGGGGGGTGGCACATCAATTTCCAAATTTAGTTCTTTTCCTGCAGGCTCCCCTGCTTCCAGATAGAAATTCTTATAGTGTCAATCCGTAGAATTAAAGTCTTTTACAGAAAAAAGGGGATAAAAACCTCTCCACGACCTTAGTTGGCAGGTTCTTTGCTTTAAATTATTTACAGAAAGGGGAGGCGGACTTCCTGTTTGGACCTTCCCCGATCGTGCCGAATTTAAGAATATTTTTTAAAAAATCCAATTTCTGTACTACTCACGGGTTGTTGTTTGAAATCCGAATGTCCACAGAAAGAAGTCAGCGCTCTCCAGCAACGGCTGTGCGGCTTCACTCCGCAAAAATAGCAGTCGATTCGAGACACCACGCCACTCACCCCGCGTCACTTCGGAACCCCCGAAAAGGGGTTTCCGTGAGAGTAGGGGGGGGCGCTCTTGCTGTGAGCCGAATCCCACGTTCCCAGGCTTCCTCCGCCTGGGATTTTTGAAGGGTCTCCGCCTTCGCCGTGGCGGCAAGACCCGATTTTGGCGGAGCGGGTTCCTCTGAATCAGAGGAATTCCGCCATTGCCAATGGCGCTAACCCGGAAGTCCGTAATATACGGAGTATAGAAGATTATTTAAAGAGGAAAGAGGTGCAGAAAATAACGGAAAGCAATAAAAAGGAGTTGAACGAACCAATTGAAATAGAAGAAATCAAAATGGCAATAAAAGAATTGAAGAGTGGGAAGACACCGGGACCGGATGGGTTTAGTGCAAGATATTATAAAGAAATGAAACACACCCTACTTGTACCATTAAAAGAAGTGATGAATAATATTCTAAAAAAGGAAGAAATACCTGAGACTTGGAAAGAAGCCTATATAACATTTATCCCAAAACAAGACTCTGATTTAACCCAGGTTAAAAACTACAGGCCAATTTCGTTGCTGAATAATGATTACAAAATGTTTGCAAATATTCTAGCAAACAGGATGAAACAGATATTAAAGAAAATGATACATAAGGATCAAGCAGGTTTCCTTCCTGGTAGACAGATGAAAGATAACATAAGAAATATAATGAATATAATGGAGTATCTGACTAACAGGAAGGATAAACAGGCGATGTTAATATTTGTGGATGCTGAGAAGGCCTTTGATAATGTTTCTTGGGAATTTATGTTAAAGAATTTTGAGTTTATGGATATGGGTCAATCTTTTTTGAATGGTATAAAGGCAATATATTCAGAGCAAAGAGCAAAATTAATTGTGAATAATGTAACAACGGAAAATATTGCCATAACTAAGGGTACAAGACAAGGGTGTCCTTTGTCACCGTTATTATTCATATCGGTCCTAGAAGTCTTCTTAAGATCAGTAAGAAATAATGAAGGTATAAAAGGTGTGACAGTTGGACGTAATGAATATAAAGTAAAAGCATTTGCTGATGACTTTGTTATAACGATAGAAGATCCCATAAAGAGTGTTAAAGAGGTGTTGGATGAGATAGAACAATTTGGACAGGTGGCTGGTTTTAAACTAAATAAGAAAAAAACTAAAATAATTGTAAAGAATATTGATTACGATACAACTGAAAAAATACAGCAACAGACAGAGATAGAGGTGGTTAAGAGAGTGAAATATTTAGGAATTATGTTAACTCCCAGGAGTATTGACCTATTTCAAAATAATTACGTACCAATATGGAATAAGATTAAGAGAGATCTGGAGGTGTGGGGGAGAATGAAATTATCATTTTGGGGAAGAATTGCAACGATAAAGATGAGTGTGTTACCAAAAATGTTGGTTTTATTCCAAACAATTCCAATAATTAAAGGTGTGGCAATATTTAAAGAATGGCAAAGAATAATATCAAGATATATCTGGCAGGGGAAGAAGCCGAGAATAAAATATAAGATATTAATAGATGCAAGAGAAAGAGGAGGCTTCGCCCTGCCGGATTTAAGATTATATTATGAAGCATCATGCCTTTGCTGGTTGAAAGAATGGATGAAGTTAGAACATACAGAACTGTTGGATTTAGAAGGATATGATAATAGATTCCGGTGGCACGCATATTTATGGTATGATAAAAAAGAGTACATAAAGGTTTTGAAAACCACATCATCAGAGGATCTCTAATTGAAGTATGGAGTAGGTATAAAAACTTACTGGAGCCTAAAACTCCATATTGGTTATCGCCATTGGAAGTAATGAGTGTTAAAAAGATCAATATGACAGGGAAATGGATAACATATGGGAATTTAATAAGTAAAGAAAGAAACACATGGAAGTTGAAACCATATGAAGAAGTGAAAGAATATGTAAATGATTGGCTGCATTATTTTCAGTTGAATGAAATGTTTAAAAAAGAGTTATTGGAAAGAGGTTTTTCTGAAAAGGAATCTAGGTTTCAACAGGAAATATTGAATAATGAGGTCAAAATTCTATCAAAAATGTATAAATTATTATTAGAGTGGTATACAAAGGATGAAGAGGTCAAATCGGCTATGATTCAATGGGCCAAAGATTTTGGAAATAATGTTCAGTTTGATGATTGGATAAAGTTGTGGAAGGAAGGAATGAAGTTTATGTGTGCTAGTCCTGAGGGTTAACTGTGCGGCGAGGTCCGAGTCCAGTCCGAGGTCAAGGGTGCGGTATGGAGACTGTCCGTCAAAGCTGAAGCGGGGTCCAAGGCAGGGAGTCGGGTGAGGAACTCTGGCAGAAGAACAGGACAGGGTGCAGGCGGGAACAGGCTACCAACAATGTTGCTCCCGCAACCTGGGACTGGGGCTGACTGGCTTTTATCTGCCCTGAGGCATAGGGCGGTCCCGGTCCACAGGTGACTCGCCTCTCCTGGCCTGGAGGCGAGCAGTCCTCCTGTGGGAACTTATTTCCCTCCACCTTTCTGCCCTGAGCCTCTGCAGCTCAGGAGAGGCTGGAGGGTCACCGGACCCAGAGGCAACCTCAGCTCCCCCTGACGGGGCTGAGAGTGGAGCACCTGCAGGCAATGGGTTCTCCATCACCTCAGGAGCCAGAGCAGACTCAGCTGGTGCCTGCACCTGAGGATCCAGCACAGGTGAGGACCCTTCAGGCTCAAGCCCCAGCCCCGGCTCAGCTGGTTCTGGAGGCGGAGACTCCTGTGCAGGCTGGGATTCCTCAGGTTCAGCCTCCAAGTCCGAATCCCAGGCCATCACATTATGCAATGTTTATCCTGTTGCAATAATAAGAATAAGATTGCACGCAAGGGTAGGTGCTCAAACAGGAAAGTAACTGAGCCATTTGAGCGTGTACATTGTGATTTAGTTCGGCCACTCCCATCATCATTAGGAGGTTTTAAGTACTGGCTTACTCTGATAGACCAGTATAGTAGATATTGTTGGACTTATTCAATTGCTGAGAAGTCACAAGCATTTGAGAAGTACAAAGTTTTTTGCAGCTGGGTAAAAATGCACTTTAACAAACCTATTAAGAACCTGTTTTCTGACCGGGGTGGGGAATTTGTTTCTGAGGATTTTGAGAATTTCCTGGAAGTGCAGAGGACTATTCATGAGTTATCTTGCCCCCAAAGTCCCTGGAAAAATGGGCTTGTTGAAGTTGTGCAGCGTGACTTGCAGGCAGGGGTTAAAACTTATCTGTACGATGCTAATCTGAAGCACTCCATGCTTTTTGCTATGTCAAGAATTGTAGCTATCATTCTGGTTTAGATGTCACCCCCTATGAGATGTTGTTTAAAAAACGCCCTAATCTGAAATACCTACTCATTTGGGGTTCAGATGTTGTTATGCATTATCCCACTAAGCAGAAATTGGGTGAGCGTAGTGTTCAGGGAAAATTAATGGGCTACTAGCAGGGGGCGTACAGAATTTACATACCAGCAACTGGCTAATTTTATATTAACAGAAGCATGATACAAACTGTAAATTGGAATGGAGTTGCTGTTTTCCAAGATACTGGCGGTATAGATAATACTGAGGAGGAAAGGGAAGCAGTAGCAGGAGGAGGAGGAGGAGGGAATAATAGTGATTCTGAATTAATGGAAGAAGATGAAAAGCCTGTTGAGTCTGGTAATTTGTTTGAGAATTTAAAGTTACAGGCACCCGAGGTGAGGTTAAGTTCTCTCGGTTTTTTTTGACCATGAGCTTAGCCTACAGGCATCTCTTCAGTCTGACAATGATGATTTAAAACCTGAAACTAGTAGTTTACTTAGTCCCATTAAGTCTGAAGAGTCTAACTCTCCTTCCGGACTGAGACGTTCAGATAGAAAGAGACAGGAGCCACAACGTTTTGCAGATGAACATTTCAATACTGTGTGTGCCAATAAGGTGATTTTTGAGCCAAAAAGCTGCAATGATGTTCAGAATTTACCTAAGCACCAAGCTGTGAATTGGTATAAAGCTATGAACTCTGAGATAGCTTCTTTAAAAGAACATAACACTTGGTCTCTTGTACCACAAACTCCAGATATGAGACTTATAAATTCCAAATGGGTTTACAAAGTTAAAATAAATGATAAAAATGAAGCTGTAAGGTACAAGGCTAGATTAGTCGCAAGGGGTTTTCAACAAATCCCAGGTGAAGATTATGATA
This sequence comes from Podarcis erhardii, assembly GCF_964252035.2. Taxonomy (NCBI): domain Eukaryota; kingdom Metazoa; phylum Chordata; class Lepidosauria; order Squamata; family Lacertidae; genus Podarcis; species Podarcis erhardii. The sequence continues at coordinate 15,007,997 of NC_138506.1, read as the reverse complement.
TGTGTTATCCACCAAGTGTAAAATATGAAACAGTTAAGCTTTTGTTAATAACGTGGACATTCTATTTATCATTTGGATATAAAAACTGCATATTTGTTTGCAGATTTGAAAGAACAAATATTTATGTGTGTTCCTGATGGCATAAACGCCGCTGAAGGATTGGTATGCAAATTGCGTGGTGAGTACCCACCCCCTCCCAAGAAGAAATAAAGACACAGGACACCAAGAATTAAGGTTAATGGGCGAAATAGGCCACAACTTTATTGATTACAGGAATGAGCGGTATTGGCTTAGGCACTGGCCCTATCGACTAGCCGGCTTCAGCCCGATTGCATGAAGGGTTAACCACCAGTTTTGATGGCTTGAGAATACTCTTCGCAAGAAATGCTTCTGCTCACTCAGAGATACATAGATACAGCCTTTATTTTACATATGTACAAGCAGCACACATAATTACACGTCCGAATCCTGTGAGTCAGATTCCTGGAGTGATTTACGTCCGCCCCTTTTCCAGCAGAAGAGGCGCGGCATTCTCAACTGATGTCTCTGCCCTCTCCGCTTTAACCCTCTCCGTTCCTGAGCAGATGGAACTGGCACAGCATCGCTGTCAGTGCCAGAACTTCCTGTTCTGAGTTGAGGCTCTGCTCCAGCATCTGAGAGCCTTTCCTCTTCCTGGCTTTCCCCCCTTCCTGCACTGGCTCTTCCTGCCCCCCTTCCTCTGCTCGTCTCTCCTCCTCCCCTTCGTACTCCGTCAATACCATGACATCACCCCCTCTTCTAAGATCCTCCTCCTCCTCCGCGTCACTCTCACCTTCTTCTGAGGATTGAAAACCAAAGAAATCTCCCTCTTCCTCGTCAGTTTGCTCAAAAATTTCTCTTAATTGCCAATCGTGTGACCTAGGTTTATGAGGGTATCTTGTATGGAAAGACCTTTGCAATTCTGGTGCGTGAATGGATTCTGCCAGCCCCCAGGAGTTCTCAGTTTCCGGACAACCCTCCCACGCCACCAGGTATTGCAACCTATTTCTATACCACCTGGAATCCAATATTTCTTCAGTTTCCTCCTCCACCCCATTCTCTACCATTGTAGGAGATGGAGGAATTCCCCTTGCCTCTTGCTGGTACCTGTGTGCAGGACTGTATGGTGATAGTAAAGATCTGTGAAACACAGGGTCTATTTTCATGTTCTCTGGTAGGCGGAGTCGGAAGGACACTGGATTAATCTGTTCTATTACTTCGAATGGTCCCAGCTTCCGGGGTTCCAGCTTTTTACACCTTCCCTTAAATGGTAGCCCCCTGGACGACAGCCAAACTTTGTCTCCCACTTGTATCCTCTCTCCCTCTCTCCTTCTGGCATCCGCTGTTCTCTTGTATTCTATTTTTGCTCTTTCTAGGTCCTCCTTCAGCATCCTATGTAGGAATTCCATTTCCTCTACAAACTCTTCTGCTGCAGGCACCAACAACCTTTCTTCCCTCCCAGGGAATGCTCAGGGATGCCTCCCATAATTAGCCATGAATGGTGACATCCCTGTAGAGGTGTGCACTGCATTATTATATGCAAATTCAGCCAAACTCAATTTCTCAGCCCAGTCATTTTGTTGGTGACTCACGTAACATCTCAAGTATTGCTGCAATATAGCATTCACTCTCTCTGATTGCCCATTCATCTGGGGATGTCTGGCTGAGGTGAAATTTACTTCTACCTCCAACAACTCCATTAACTTCCTCCAGAAACGTTAAGTAAATTGACTTCCTCTGTCTGTTATTAATCTCGAGGCTATTCCATGCAACCTGAATACATTGTCTACAAACAGTTTGGCTGTTTCTTGCGCCAAGGGCATTTTGGTACAGGGAATGAAATGTGCCATCTTTGTCAACATGTCCACCACTACCAGAATCACTGTCTTCCTCTGAGACGCCGGCAAGTCTGTGATAAAATCCATAGAGACCATCTCCCAGGGTCTATCAGGTGTAGGCAGAGGTTGGAGCAAGCCTGCAGGCGCAGTCCTTTCTCCCTTTGCCCTTTGGCACACTGCATAGTCTTATTACGCCCCAAATGCCCTGCCGTCGGGTTGTCATGATGTCTGAGAATTCTCGCCCTCAATTCCCCATCTGGTACATACAACACCCCCTTGTAATAAAGTAAACCCTCTCTCTCCTCAAAACACCCCACTCTGCCTTCGTTTTGCCTCATTTCTAACACTTTCCTTTGTGCATACTCGTCCCTTTGTGTAAGTGTTTGCAGTTCTTGCTCCCTTACTATGGTGGCTGCACATTGCCATTGTTCCGGTTTGAACACATATCTCTCTGTGGGAGCCTCTTGCCCTTCCATGTATTCTGGTTTTCTGGATAGCGCATCTGCCCTTGCGTTCTGCACCCCTGGCACATACCCTATCTTGAAGTTAAAGCCCGACAGGAACTCTGCCCATCTTACTTGTCTCTGATTCAGGAGCCTAGCCCTTCTCTAGTACTCTAGGTTTTTGTGGTCTGTATACACCTGTACCTGCTTTTGTGCACCTGCTAGGAAGTGCTTCCAAACTCGGAACGACTCCACTATAGCCAAAAGTTCCTTATCAAAGATCGTGTAATTCTGTTCAGTGCGACTTAGCTTCCTAGAATAAAAGGCACAGGGCCTCCAGTTCTTTCTTTGATCCTCCTGTAGTTGTATAGCCCCCACCGCTCTGTCAGAGGCGTCTGTTTCTACCCTCATGGGCTTCCATGGCTCCACATGTATCAAATATTCTTCTGAGGCAAACACCTTCTTTAATTTCTCAAAGGAGGCCTGTGCCTCAGGAGTCCAATGGAAAGCCTTTTTACCTCTCAGGCAATCGGTTATGGGAGCCGTGATTTGCGCGTAATTAGGTATAAAATTTCTATAATAATTACTGAAGCCTATGAACCTTTGCACATCTTTTTTCGTTCTGGGCGGCTTCCATTCTAACACACTTTGCACCTTACTCTTTTCCATGTGTATACCCTCAGTAGAGAGGCGGTATCCCAAAAATTCCACTTCTCTCACGTGGAATTGGCACTTCTCTAACTTGGCATACAACTTATGCCTTTTCAGCCTCTCTAATACCTCTGTAACGTGCTTCACATGCTCTTTCTCAGTTTCTGAAAAGATGAGTACATCATCCAAATAACAAACACAGTTCTTGTACAGCAGTGACCCCAACACGTGCTGTATAAATGATTGAAAAGTGGCCGTTCCCGCCTGTAAGCCATAGGGCATAACTAAGAACTCATATGACCCAAATAGGGTGTAGAATGTGGTTTTCCACTCATCCCCCTCTCAGATTCTGATCAGATTATAAGCCCCCCGCAGATCCAACTTCGTGAAGATTTTCCCAGTCCTGACCTTCGTCAATAAATCCCCTATCTTTGGTAATGGATAGGCTATGGGTACCGTTACCGAATTCAGCCGTCAAAAGTCACACACCAGCCGAAGCCTATCAGTGTTTTTCTTGCTTACAAAGAAAACTGGGGAACCCCCTGCTGCAGTGGATTCTCTGATAAACCCCCTTTTTAAGTTTTCGTCCAAAAACTCCCTCAAAGCTTGCGTTTCTGCCTCCGACATAGAATAAAGCTTCCCAGGGGGTAGTGTGGCCCCTGGCACCAAGTCTATCTTGCAATCATACTCCCTGTGGGGGGCAGCTTGTCTGCCTCCTTCTCACTAAACACGTCCTTGTAGGCAGCATAGTAATGAGGTATGTTCACTTCCCCCGTGTGAACCCCTTCCTCTCCCACTTTAGCTCCCCGGACTCCCATCGAATCCTCCCTTCTTCTCCCCAAACAATTCTGAAGACAGTGGGCCGAAGCAAACGTTAGTATCTTTGGTGCCAAGCTACGGCAGGGTCATGCTTGGCCAACCAACTCATCCCCAATACCACAGGGTGGCCACTCAGCTTAGTCACATGGAAAGACAGTGTCTTAGTATGGCGGTCCACGTCCATTCTCATAGGCGGGGTCTGGTATGTGACATCTGCCGCCACCAGGGGCCTTCCATCGATCGTTTGGACCTGTAAGGGAAAATCTAAAGGAATTAATGCCAGTCTCTGCTCCAGGGCCAAGTCAATGTCAAAAAAATCGGCAGATGCCCCAGAGTCAATTAATGTGTGAACAGTCAGATGGCGCCCATTTGGGAGTTGTAGTTTCACTTCCAAAGTGATTCCAGGGACTGGAGCGCCGACTCGGAGACCTCTTAGTTCTTCCTTTCCCGGCTGGGGGTCTCCACTTCCAGCCAGGCTGTCTCGTTTCCCTGGTCCTGCTCCTGTGCTCCGTTACCCTCCTTCACTTCTGCGCCTGACAAGGACTCCCAGGCGCGACGCTTTGGACAGTTTTTGGCAATATGTCCAGGCTGGCTGCATAGGAAACACTTCCTAGTCTCCTTCCAGCCCCTCCTCTCCTCCTTTGCCATTGTGCTAACGGTCGAAGTGGTTTTGGCGCGCACAGCTCCCAGTTCCATCGGCTCCTCCCCATTCTTTCTGGGCCCGCCGCCAATTTTGCGCTCTGGAATCTCTGGAATGCGACTTTCGCGCCAATTTCTCCCGGCTGCAGTCTTTCTCTCTGCCTCTCTGGCTTCCTCCCTTAAACCAATCTGGAGGCAGATTCTCACTAGTTCATCCAAGTTAGAGGGTTCTGGCATCCTGGCAAGCTGATTCTGCACCTCTGCGTTCAAACCCACCCTGAAGATCGCTTCTACCGGAGGAGAGTCCATAGCCCACTGCAGCTGATGTATTAACGTAGCGAACTGAGCCCAGTAAACTCTTACTGGCCTGCTACCCTGCTTCAAGCTCAGGAGCTGTTGCGACGAGACCTTAGTATGCAAGGTACTCAGGAACACCGCGTCCATCATATCTATAAAGTCCTTCACGCTCCTCAGAGCAGCGTGATTCCCAGCCATCAAAGGAATCACCCAATCTTTTGCACTCCCCTGGAGATGTGCAATCACAAACACCACTTTCTCTTGGTCTGATTTAAAGTCATTTTTCCTCAGCTCCAACGTGTATAGCACCTCTGTGCGGAAGCTGGAGTATCTCTGACTGTCCCCATCAAACTATTGAGGTGTAAGGGCACAATTTTGCTACCCGTTTGCTTTCTCAGCCTCCAACAATTGCACTTGTAAGTCCAGTTTACTGGCAAGTTACTCAACCTGCGATTGCAGTAAAACATTTTGCTGCCAGACTGCCTCCACCGATAGCCCTGCTCCGGTACCCCCCACCACTCCCTTTGGTGGTTCCGGCGTACCTTTCTTCTCTTTCGATGGATTCTGCATGGCTCCGCTTCTTCCTTCTCGCGAAGAGAACGGTGACTCCGGGAATGCTGTGATGGCTTGAGAATACTCTTCGCAAGAAATGCTTCTGCTCACTCAGAGATACATAGATACAGCCTTTATTTTACATATGTACAAGCAGCACACATAATTACACGTCCGAATCCTGTGAGTCAGATTCCTGGAGTGATTTACGTCCGCCCCTTTTCCAGCAGAAGAGGCGCGGCATTCTCAACTGATGTCTCTGCCCTCTCCGCTTTAACCCTCTCCGTTCCTGAGCAGATGGAACTGGCACAGCATCGCTGTCAGTGCCAGAACTTCCTGTTCTGAGTTGAGGCTCTGCTCCAGCATCTGAGAGCCTTTCCTCTTCCTGGCTTTCCCCCCTTCCTGCACTGGCTCTTCCTGCCCCCCTTCCTCTGCTCGTCTCTCCTCCTCCCCTTCGTACTCCGTCAATACCATGACACCAGTAGAGGGAGTCCTGCTGAGGCACGTCAACTAGGAACTCCCCCGGAGTCACCGCTTGGGGGCGTGCCTTGGGCCCACACCTCCATAGGTTTCGGACAGGGCAAAGCCCCCCAAAGTCCTTTATCGGACAACTCTTTTCTGTGGGGGGAGGCGATGGCACTTCCCTCCCCCCTCACATACACTTAACCCTCCCTTGCCAATGCCTAACCGCCACTCGAGCAATAGCTCGCCTCCAATACCCTCATACCTGCAACCAATCCCTAATCCCCCCCGAAATCTCGCTCAACCAAATATCATTTCTAGCATCAGAAAGATGCACGCCATCAAACCGGTAGATGGTCTCCTTATTGAAACGTATGCCGGGGTGGTCAATGACCCGCCCTCCCAGGGCCACCACTCTGCGTGCCACAGCCCGATCCAAGGTTTTTCTCGATCTATTTATTGCAATCGGGCAACAACTATCCCTCCAAACCCGACTCTCCAGCATTGATGACCACAGTATGGTGGTGTCGGGGTAAGAGGCTTTCAGATGTTCAAAGTCACAAAAAATATGCTACATCAGATCGACCGCCTTTCTATATGCTAGGTCGTTTTCACCCAGCTGAATTACTAAGGCGTCTGGAGGGCCTTCCGCTGCGGCTCTAGCTTCCACCGCCGGCATCAGTTCGGCCCAGCGCATCCCTCTCCGCGAGATCCAGGACACTTTGGTGTTTGAAGGTAAGTTGAGCTGCGGCCCAACCCCGGTATTGATGGTGTGAGTCCTGGCCCAATGCACAATACTGTGCCCGATTATCCAAATGCACACACCCGAGTTTCCTGCAAGAGAATTGAGAGAAGATACTAAGGTAGGGAAGGGGGGGCGTAAACACGGGCAGGTTGTCATAAGTTTTTTCTGACATAGCGTTTGTAAGCGTCCGACTTCCAGCGTCCCATGTCTTTTATCCTCTTGGCCGATAAGCAAAGGTGTATGGCCGTTGTGGCTGCCCCTATACGAAATGAATGAGCCGCGAACTCAGCGGGGGGCAGGCCACACGCAGCGATCGCCAAGCACATAATGCGGGTCAATTGGTACCGAGCTAGGAGAGATCCATCCACGTGGATTAAGAGTGGGCCTGCGACATTAGATCTTAGGGATAAGAAACGCCTGGTGTCTTTTACTGGGCATGGACCCGGTCTATTTGTTGCCAAGAGTCGAATTAGGACCCCCCACCGTGTTGGTTGGTTTTTGAGCTGCGAATCCGCAGCACCAAATCCTCCCGCGATAGGGAAATATCGCTCAGGAGTATTCCCCGGGAACTGGCAACGGGGCCGCCTTCGCAGACCACTTCACCAATGTGAAGTGCGTCGAAGGCGATAGAATATGCTGCTGAGAATAAGCGGGCTTCGTATTTTGACCAGCATATTGTCCTTAACGTTTTATGAATTTGGGAAAGTATATTGAAAGTTGTTGGCTTCCTCTTGTCACTTCTGGGCAGTTGAAACCTACACCACCCTTCTAAGGCCTTATGCACTACAAAGTCTGCGCAGGGGTCAGAAGAATAAGCTGCTTTGCAAAAGAACGATATTGCGGCTGATTGAATATTAAGGGTCTTGGCAGCCCTGTCCAAACCCTTGAGGTGCACCAGATAACGAAGGACCTCTGATTTAGAGGGGGGGGGGGAGTAGTCCTGGTGGCGTTGAGATTATTACGGAATCGCAGGAAATCAGACCACACTTTCTTGTAAGATCTTAAGGCGGATGGGGCCACTGAGGCCAATACTCCCTGCATCACTTCTTGTTCCCAAAGCTCGAGAGGTGCTCCGGGAATGGCTGTGGCAGCTGCTGAGCACCCGGTGCTAATGAGCGTAAACGGTCCATCTGAAAGCGAGATAGGGCATCTGCGATGTCATTGTTAACACCAGGTACAAATTTGGCAGAAAAGTGGATGTTGAGTTCTGGGCACAAGAGGACAAAAGCGCGCAGAAGGGTCCCCACTCTCGGTGAGCACGACGACTGTTTAGCTAAGACCGACACTACTGCTTGGTTGTCAGTATGAAAGCACACCCTATGGTTACTGAAATCCTTCGCCCATAGGTGGACCACTACCACTATAGGGAAGAATTCCAGGAAGGTAAGGTCTTGGGTAATGGGTCCCCCCTGGCAAGTGGCGGGCCAGCGCTGGGCGCACCATTGCCCCCTGAAATAAACCACAAATCCCATGGAACTAGCTGCATCTGACTGCACTTGGAAGTCTGCCTTTAGCAACATGCTATCCTGCCATAGAGAAATTCCATTATACTGCTCCAGAAACTTCAGCCAGACTTCCAGGTCAGATTTTACTTCTTTGGAAAGGTGGACCCTGTGGTGAGGAGAACGCAAGCCTGCTGACAACCTGGAAAGGCGACCGCAGAATGGACGGCCAGGGGAGACCACCCGGCAAGCAAAGTTCAAATGGCCTAAAAGTGACTGGATTTGCCTGAGCGTAACCTTTTTTAGGGGAAGAAGCTGGAGGATTAGGTCCCTAAGCGCGACCAATTTTTCTCTAGGGAGCCTGGAGGTCTGAGCGATTGTGTCCAATTCAATGCCCAGATAAACCATAGTTGTTGCGGGGCCCTCGGTTTTTTATGCTGCCAAGGGAACCCCAAACTCTGTGGCAAATGATGTGAATGCCTCGAGAAGAGCAGAGCATTGATGCCTACTTTCAGCTACGAGAATAAAGTCATCCAAATAGTGCAACACACCCTCAGAGCCTGTTCTAATGCGAAGCGCCCAGTCCAGGAATGTACTGAATGATTCAAAGGCTGCACAAGCCACGGAGCAGCCCATAGGCATTGCTTTGTCAATGAAATATGCCCCTTCAAACTTAAACCCGAGCCAACGGAAATCCTCGGGGTGCACTGGCAAGAGGCGGAAAGCCGACTCAATATCACACTTTGAAAGCAATGCACCCCTTCCAAATTTGCGAATAAGCTTGACCGCTTGATCAAAGGAGGCATATCTCACTGAGCAAAGCTCCTGAAGTATCGCATCATTGACGGACCCTCCCTTTGGGTAGGAAAGGTTGTGAATCATGCAAAATTCCCCAGGGGCCTTCTTGGGAACGATGCCTAAAGGGGAGATGTGTAAACCCTCTATGGGAGGGGCGGAGAAGGGGCTGGGAACCCTCCCCGCCTTAATTTCCTTCAGAATTTTCTTATGCGCCACTTCAGGCATCTCTCTTACTGATTTTTGATTTGGAGGGTCACCTGAGTTGGGTGGGAAAGCAACCGGGATCCCCTTCCCACAAATAGGATGTGGCTGTTTTGTTTGAGTAGAGATTGAGAAGTGATTTTAACGGGCTCAGTTTGATAGGGGTGACGGCCAAGGTAAGGGACAAATTATTGATGACTTCCCTGCGGACCAAAGGGGAGCCCGTGGCCTCCCCTTCCACCCTGGTGGAAGAAGCCTCTGCCACCCCGAAAGGGCTGCTGCTTTCCTTTAAAGCACACAGTGGCAGGATGGTTGCCAAGGCATTTCTCGCACTCGTGGATATACTTACATGCCGGCCTAGTACAAACCCCCTCGTTGTATTCCCAACATTGCCGCCTCCGCTTCGACTTGGCCTTTGCAAATTCGGAGGAGTCCTGATGCTTCTTCTCCACGTAAGGGCCCACATGCGCCATCCAATAATTTTGGTCCCTCAGGTCCCAACGCGTGGAGGGGAGCAAGGAAGCTTTTCTACGGAAGTCTTCATCATATGTTAGTGCTGCGGATTCCCCCGCTAATTTGCGTGCCCTTCTAACATGCGCCATATAAGCTGTTAAATGCATAGTGCGTTTGGGATAAGCAGCGCTAATGACCCCCATGAAAACCTGGAACCCATCCAGCCAATTTTCAAATCTGTGATCAGCTTGGGGTGTCCTAGACCTCCGCTTGCCATAGGTGCACTGCTTTCCCCCTTTCCCTGTCATCTTGGCTGGCGGTAACAAGGTAAATATGTCAACAAAATCACCATTAAGAATCTTTGTTCTCTTTCTTTGAGATAAATGCTTGCCAAGAATGAAATCAGTAGACAAGTTTGTGGAGGACTTTATGTCCTCAACTAACGCACCGTCCTTCCACTCTAAGGTACCATTAAAGGATTTGCTCTACGAATTAGCCCTTCTTTCGTGCACCCACAAAGGAAGCGCTGAGCTGTCCTCACCCAGGCCCCAATATTCTTCCATAGGGGCATCGCTATCAGAATCAGATGAAGAGGTACCTGAATCGTCTCTCGAGTCCGACTGCCTACTTTTCTTGGTCTTCTTAGATGTATGCTTCCTTTTTTCCTTTCTCTTTCCCCCTTGTCCTTCACCTGCAGCTGGAGCTGAAACACTGACCGGTTGTGCGCCCTGTTGGTCCTGAGTTTTCTCTTCAGAAGAGGAACCTGAAACGGCTTCCGTTGCCATAGGCTGCGACAAAGGGTCCTGAAAGATACTCGGAACATCTGCTTCCTGCTGACAATTAGAACTATTAGAATTAGAAGTCCCTGACCTTCCACCCCTGGATCCCTTTTTTGATTTACTGGCACCCGATGACTGTAACTGTGTAAGAGGGCGGTTGGCCATGTTGCCACCTGACCCTAAGGCGGCCACGGTAGCTGCCGAGGTACTGGGGCGGACTTGATTGGAAGGAGGGGTGTCCGGAATGCAGTCTTGGGAGTCCGATGTTGCCCCTGATCCAGCAGGCCTACATTGCCTGTAAAAGGTCTCAAAAGTGGTAAAGAATCGAGAGAATGCCTGAGGGTTGCAAGGCATAACCGGAGCCTGCGAACTGCCCTGCGCCCCTGGTGTAGCCCCAGCCCCAGAGGATGCCTGCTGATTTCTTTTAGAGGCCATTATCTCAAAATCAGTAGGCTAATGAATAGCTTATGCACCTAGTTCAGTAAAATCTACTATGGCTGAGTGCAACAATGAAGTCAGCGCTGACAGAACACCTAGTTCAGTAGCGCCTACTATGTCTGGGCAACCTAGGTATCGCGTAACTGCAATTAACTCTCAGTTGTGCTCCCCCCCCCCCCGACAGACCTCCTGCCCCGGAACGCTATGAAGACTGGGAAAAGATTAGGAATCAGTCCACCTAGCTCAGTATCGTCTACACTGATATCTTAAATGGAAAATTACTGTGCAGGTTGAATCACAACGGGATGTTTTAGCTGAATATTACTGCATAGCCGCCTATAGGTATTTACCCGGTAAAGCAATTTCCCGCAAATAAAGTAACCCCACCAATAAAATAATTGACGATAAAGGTAATTAAACAGTAACTAATTATAACCAATTAGTGTACACAGCACCGGCTCACTGTAAGGTTATGCGCCAATCCCAGCCACAAATTAAGATACGATTAAACACCTACGCCAGCACCACAGCAAAGATTGAGACAGAGAGCCTATGCCAGCAGCACAGGAAGAAGTAAGTATGCTAAGCCAATCAATTATCAATCATCAAAGAAAGGGATTAAGTATGCAAAACCAATCAATTATTCCTTACCGAAACTAGAAATTAAATATGTAAAACCAGTCAATTACTTGTTACCAAAGAAAGACTAACTGTGTAAAACCAATCAATTATTCCTCCAAACCGGAGCAGACGATCCCGCACTCAAAAGGCAATTGATTATTCCCCTACCCCAGACCAACAGATCATGCACTTTTAAGGTGGAAACGCTACAAAAACTAAGGGGTAGTGATCCCTCAAACCCAAATAAATTAGCGGGGATTCATTAATTAGCAGCGCTCAAATGGTCAAGCCCCTACCGGAGCAACTTGAAAACCCACTGGCAAGCTAAATTAACTGAGCTCCGACCCTTCTGTGAAATAAAGCCCGCAAAATTGGATGACGAATCTCCTCCCCCTTTGTGACAAACGAGTGATGAAGGACCCAGAGCTTAGACTAAACAAATAAGGCACTCTCAAACTGGCAAATTTGCTTGTAACACCTGAAAAGCGGCTAGCTCGCGCTCTAAAACCAAGCTGCTAGACCCCGTTCCCACAGGGGACTGCCTCTCCTAAAATGGCCACTGATCTCGGCCACATGGTCTAGCTAAAATGGCAGCCATAACCCAGACAACCCGGCAGCGTCTTTTGCGCTCGCAGCGCCCGTGCGCGGGCTAGGAAAGCAGAGTAGTGCTTCCCTTAGCTGGGTTTTAAACCTCACGAAGCAGCAGACTTTGCTGAACATTGAAAACAGCAGCCCCCCGGCACGTTGCAAAGTGAGCCCCTGGCGACTCTGAGACGCCTCCTTCTTCCCCAAATTTGGTGAACCGAGCTACCGACCACCACTACTCCACCCCCCAAAGACGTTACCTAACCCCCGCAAACCTGCAAATCTGACAGTTGAAGTCCTCCGTGTTAGCAGGTCGGAAGGAGAGAAGCCCTGCGGGCGGCGCAACAAAGGCTGGTCCGAGAATCCTCACTCCGTGAGACAAAATATCCTCGCAGTGCAGCGGTCGCAAGGAGAGAAGCCTCGCAGGTGGCGTGACGCGGCTGGCCCCGAAAATCCTCACTCTGCTTGGCAAAATATCCTGGATGCGCCACGGAACAGAGCCCAGCTCCGACCAGACTTTTTTGTAGCCAGGCGACGGCAGCAATGAAGGTTTTTGCCAGAATCAGCCCACAAGCTTTTGTGGTGGGCGGTAAGGCGGAAGAAGGACGGCTCCGCAGCGCGGCAGTCTGCAGGAAGCATGGATGGTTGGTGAGCAAGGGGGGCCCAAGGAGACACGAGCGCCAGACGAACAGAACCTATAAGAAAAGAACTTAAAGAGAACAACAGTAAGTAGACCAAGCACGCTAGCAAGCAGAACCCGAATACAAACCACGGCGAACAACTGAATCAGCTGGCTGGCGCGGATGCAAAGAGGGGGAGCCTCGGCCGCGCCAGCTCTAAATAGGGCAAGCCACGCCCCCTTCCCCAGCCAGCCGATTGGCTGGCGGAAAGGATGAAGCAGCCGAGGATTCCCCTGATCTCGCGGGGGCTGCGAACAGCCCCCGCGCACGTGGGGTGGGCATGAAGCCTGCAACCCCACCTCCTCCCAAGCTCGGAAGTGGCTTTAAATAAATATCTTTATGGTCTGCACCAGAGCGAAATAAATTGGCACCAAACGTTAGCGAAAGTATTGCTGGATGTTGGTTTTTCGCAAGGAAAGGCTGACAACTGTGTGTTTATTTAGGAAAGGGCAAAATCTGTAAGAAAAATATGTTTGTATGTAGATGACATGTTAATTTCTACAAAGACTAAACAGGAATATGAACAAGTAGTATCACAGTTGCAGAAGAAATTTGATGTGGTGGAATTACGTATCCATGCTAAAAATGGATCTTTTTTGGTTTATCAAACTGTAAAAATTGATGATCTTATCGAAATGCTATGTTTAGAAAATGTAAATGGGAAGGAAACACCTATGGTATGTGGTTTCACCTTTACAGGTGAAGATAAGCCATTTCCTAACAAAACTTTGTATCGTTCTGCTATAGGCAAGCTGAATTTCATTCAAAGAATCTCCAGGCCAGATATAACTTATGCATTTCACTTTCTAGCAAGGTTTGGGGGAAAACCAACTACATAATGTTTCTCTGTTCTAAAGAGGGTTGTAATGTACCTCAAGCATACCAAACATTATAGATTGCAGTTTACGTCAAGTATTGACAAAGGTTTTGAAATTTTCTGTGATGCATCTCATGCAGTAGAACAATGTAATTACAGGGGTGTGTCTGGTATGGTTTTCTGCTATAACGGGTGTCCATCTGAATGGAAGTCCCAGAAACAAACCATTATATGTCTCACCACAATGGAGAGTGAATTATGTGCATGCATTCAGGCCATTCATGATATAGAATGGTATCTACAAGTATTTGCAGATCTACAGATGCAAGTAACATTACCTGTAAAAGTTTACCTCGATTCCCAGAGCAGACTCGCTATCCTGTGTTCAGAGACCAATACGCAGCACACTAGAGTTTTAAGATTACGTTTACAGTTTGTAAAGAAACTGATTGCTGACAAAATAATCGTATTTCAATATGTTCCAGGTGACATTCAAATTGCAGACATTTTTACTAAAGCACTTCCGAAGGTTACACATGAAAGACATGTACAAAATATGCTTTACGTTTTTGTTCCACAAAAATGAACCGCAGGGGAAATGTTGAATGGTTTATTTAAATATTAAGGTTCATTATTGTTTCACAAGATTTGTATCTCTTTAAAGGCCAGAGTAAATATCATGACCTAGTTTTACAGCTGTGAAGCAGTATAGCAGGTGCTGTCAAGTTGTGCTAATTAAGCTGTGTCAGCAATTGGGTATACTATATAAAGAGCAGCGTGTACCTCTCTCAGTACCCTGGTGAATGGGTCATACTTATAGATTTAATGTAAGAGGAGGTTTTTTTGTAATTAGTCTATTTTGAGATTAACTGGAGAGTTGGAACAAAGATAGACAATTGTTTGGGGTGCAAGTAAGGCAGTGGTGAGGGGTTTCTTCATACAACAAAATAGTTTTAAGAAAAAGTTGAGAGAGAAGAAAAATTGGAAATATTAAATCAAATAATGGATTGTGAAAAAATGCTAACTAAAAAGCCTAATGAAGTGAAGATAAGTCTAAATATTAAGATGCTACAAAGTCAGTTTTCTATGATAATCAATCAGGAGGTAGAATGGAAGATTAAAATGATGAAACAGAAAAGCTTTGAACATGCAAATAAATAAGGCAAATGGTTAGCATGGCAGATGGAAAAAAAAATCCCAAAATACTTTCTCTTCAATTTTAATTGTATTAATTGTAATAGAGAATCCAAAGGAAATAAGAAAAGGATTCATGAATTTATATAGACAATTATATAAAAAAGCTGGGAATGAAAACGTAGCCAGAATTGAGGACTACTTGAAAAAAGAAAATGTGCAAACAATTCCAACAGAAAAGAAAAACCGACTGAATGAACCTATAGAAGAAGATGAAATACAAAAGGTAATTAAAGACCTAAAAATTGGGAAGGCACTGGGGCCAGATGGATTTACTGCAAAATGTTATACAAAACTGAGCTGCACCCTGCTTGTACCATTGAAGGAAGTAATGAACAATATATTAAGGAATGGAGTAATTCCTGGAACTTGGAAAGAAGCTTTTATTACACTTATACACAAACCAGACTCTGATCTTTTACAAGTCAAAAATTATAGGCTGATTTCACTTTTGAATAATGATTATAAGTTATATGCAAGTATCTTGGCAAACAGACTGAAAAAGTATTAAATGTTGTTCTACATAGCGATCAAGCGGTTTTCTTCCTGGCCATCAGATGAAAGACAATACAAGAAATATAGTGGACATTATTGAATACCTGATGGCCAGGAAAGAAAAGCAAGCTGCCTTGATATTTGTGGATGCTGAAAAGACCTTTGATAATATATCTTGGGAATTTATGATAAAGAATTTAGAACTTATGGACATGGGTCAATCTTTTATAAAAAGAATCAATGCAATCTACTCAGATCAAAAAGCAAAATTGATAATAATGTTTTAACAGACAATATAGAAATTACTAAAGGTATGAGACAAGGGTGTCCTTTATCACCACAATTATTCATAACGGTACTCAAGGTCCTCTTGAAGAGTATGAGGAAAACAGAAGAGATAAAGGGAATTTCCATCAGTCGGAAAGAATATAAAGTAAAAGCCTTTGCAGATGACTTGGTTTTAACAATAGAAGATCGATTAGTTAGTGCTCAAGAAGCACTAGAAAAAAATCAATCAGTTCGGACAGTTAGCGGGTTTCAAACTAAACAAGAAGCTGACCCAAATGTTAGTTAAAAATATGAGTAAAGAATTGATTGATAGGCTGCAACAACAGACTGGTATAGAGGCGGTAAAGAAAGTTAAGTATTTAGGAATTTGGTTAACACCAAGAAATATAAGAAATATAAACTTATTCCAAGATAATTACATATCAGTATGGAATGGAATTAAAAGAGATTTGGAAGTGTGGGGAAGACTGAAACTATCCTTATGGTGAAGGATTTCTGTTATTAAAATGAGTGTGCTGCCAAGAATGTTGTTTCTAGTTCAGTCAATTCCAATAATCAAAGGGGTTGGTATTTTTAGAGATTGGCAAAAAACGATTTCAAGATTTATCTGGCAGGGGAAGAAACCAAGAATTAAGTTTAAGTTATTGACAGATATTAAAGATAGAGGGGACTTCGCACTGCCAGACTTGAAATTGTACTATGAAGCATCATGCCTCTGTTGAAGGAATGGATGTTATTAGAAAACATAGATTTATTAGACTTAGAAGGATTTGATAATAGATATGGTTGGCATGCATGCTTATGGCATGATAAAACAAAGGTACATAGAGCCTTTGAAAACCACATAATCCGAAAATCTCTGTATGAAGTATGGGATAGGTATAAAAACCTATTAGAGCAGAAGACCAGAGCATGTCATTACAGAGGAGACAGGTTTAGTCGTTGTCTGAGGACTATCCCTGCATCCGGGTCTGGTCCTGACTGGACGGATACTAGAATCAGCAAGGGATACCCACATGACCTGAAGGTGCTGCTGTGCAATGTCAGGTCAATGATTCATAAGACCACTGCCATCCATGACTTGATCATGGATGGAGGACTTGACCTGGCATGTGTAACAGAGACTTGGTTGGATGAAGCAGATGGGCCTGTCCTTGCCGCTGCTTGTCCACCAGGTTTCTCTTACACACAGCAACCCAGGTCATGTGGGCGGGGAGGGGGGGGGTTGCAGTGATTTTTAGGAAGTCATTAGTTTGCACCAGGCGTCCTATTGGGAAGACCCAGTTCTCTGAGTGCATGTTCTGGAAGTTGGGCAATAGGGGCAGTACAGGATTACTTTTGGTGTACCGACCTCCCCGCTGCACCAAGGATTCCCTGCCCAAGCTGCTTCAGGTTGTGGCGGATGTTCTCCTGGAGACACCTTGTTTGGTTGTCCTGGGGGATTTTAACATCCATGCCGACACAACCTTACAAGGGGCCGCTCGGGACTTCGTGGAAAGCATGGCCTCCATGGGGCTGTCCCTGAATAAGTCTGGCCCAACCCATAGCTGCAGACATGCCTTGGACCCGGTGTTTACCTCTATGGATGTTGGTGATCTGACACTAAGTAAAAGCGAAACGAAAGAAGTGCCATGGTCAGATCACTTCCTAGTGCAACTGGACTTCTCCGCAACCCTTCCCCTCTGCAGGGAGGTGGGACCGATTCGGATGGTCCGCCCCCACCACTTAATGGATCCAAATGGTTTCCAGAGAGTGGTAGGGGATGCCTTATCCCATGCTGATGGCCTTTCAGCTGATTCCCTGGAGGCCCACTGGAATGTGGAGTTAACCAGGGCTATTGACTGTTTGGCTCCGAAGCGCCCTCTCCGATTGCATGGAGCCCGAACAGCCCGTGGTTTTCCATGGATTTGAGGGCAATGAAACAATCGTTGAGACGTATAGAGCTCCGGTGGCGGATAACTCATTCTGAAGCTGACCGGACACGGGTTAGAGCTCAATGTCAAGCCTACCAAGTGGCGGTAGCGACGGCAAAGAAGACTTTCTTCACCACCTCTATTGCAACTGCAGAAAACAGCAGCAGGAGACTTTTTCAGGTGGTTCGCTATTTAGCGGAACCACCTGCTACATTGGAGCCCAGTACATGATCTCCTGCAATGATTTGCAAACATTTTTGCAAATAAAGTCTCTCAGATTCGGGAAGAGGTAATAATAATAATAATAATAATAATAATAATAATAATAATAATAATTTATTATTTGTTTCCCCAGCCACTCTGGGCGGCTTCCATAGAAACCAAAAATACACTAAAATATCACACATTAAAAACTTCCCTGAACAGGGCTGCCTTAAGATGTCTTCTGAATGTCAGGTAGTTATTTATCGCTTTGACATCTGATGGGAGAGCGTTCCACAGGGCAGGCACCACTACCGAGAAGGCCCTCTGCCTGGTTCCCTGTAGCTTTGCTTCTCGCAATGAGGGAACCGCCAGAAGGCCCTCGGCGCTGGACCTCAGCGTCCGGGCAGAACGATGGGGGTGGAGACGCTCCTTCAGGTATACTGGGCCGAGGCTGTTTAGGGCTTTAAAGGTCAACACCAGCACTTTGAATTGTGCTCGGAAACGTACTGGGAGCCAATGTAGGTCTTTCAAGACCGGTGTTATGTGGTCTCGGCGGCCGCCCCCAGTCACCAGTCTAGCTGCCGCATTCTGGATTAGTTGTAGTTTCCGAGTCACCTTCAAAGGTAGCCCCACGTAGAGCGCATTGCAGTAGTCCAAGCGGGAGATAACTAGAGCATGCACCACTCTGGCGAGGCAGTCCACAGGCAGGTAGGGTCTCAGCCTGCGTACCAGGCTGCGTACCATGGTGGTAGACTCCACCATGGGAGCAGGGCCGTTGCAGGAGAGTGCTAGAGTCCTGTCTAGTGAAGTTGCGTGGGATCAATTCCAATTTGTTACCTCCGAGGATGTGGACAGGCTGCTTGGACAATTGAAACCAACCACCTGTCTCTTTGATCCTTGCCCATCCTGGCTTATAAAAGCTAGCCGGGAAGGGCTGGGCGATGGGCTTTGTGGTGTGCTGAATGCTTCCCTCCGTGAGGGAGCCTTCCCAGACCCGCTGAAAGAGGCAGTTATTAAACCACTTCTTAAAAAACCACCTTTAGATGCGGCCACGATGGCCAACTATTGCCCAGTCTCAAATCTTCCATTCTTGGGCAAGGTGATTGAGCGAGTGGTTGCTGAACAACTCCAGGCACGCCTGGAAGAAGTGGACTATTTGGATCCCTTCCAGTCGGGATTCAGGCCTCATCATGGGACTGAAACTGCCTTGGTCACACTGGTTGATGATCTCCGGCGGGCTAGGGACAAAGGTGAGAGCTGTTTCCTAGTTCTGCTGGATCTCTCAGCGGCCTTTGATACCATCGACCATAACATCCTTCTGGACCGTCTTGAGGGGCTGGGAGCTGGGGGCACTGTCATACAGTGGTTCCGCTCCTTCCTCCTGGGCCGTGTTCAGAAAGTGGAGGGGGGGATGAGGTAGGTATGGAGTATTTCCTGGTCCTGAATGGGGTAACTGTGCCCCTGAAGGACCAGGTGCGCAGCCTGGGAGTCATTTTGGACTCACAGCTGTCCATGGAGGCACAGGTCAAATCTGTGTCCAGGGCAGCTGTTTACCAGCTGCATCTGGTACGTAGGCTGAGACCCTATCTGCCTGCGGACTGCCTCGTCAGAGTGGTGTGTGCTCGGACTGCCTCGCCAGAGTGGTGCATGCTCTGGTTATCTCCCGCTTGGACTACTGCAATGCGTTCTACGTGGGGCTACCTTTGAAGGTGACCCGGAAACTACAACTAATCCAGAACGCGGCAGCTAGACTGGTGACTGGGAGCAACTGCTGAGACCATATAACACCGGTCTTGAAAGACCTACATTGGCTCCCAGTACGTTTCCGAGCACAATTCAAAGTGTTGGTGCTGACCTTTAAAGCCCTAAACGGCCTCGGTCCAGTATATCTGAAGGAGCGTCTCCACCCCCATCGTTCTACCCGGACACTGAGGTCCAGCACCGAGGGCCTTCTGGCGGTTCCCTCACTGCGAGAAGCCAAGTTACAGGGAACCAGGCAGAGAGCCTTCTCGGTAGTGGCACCCTCCCTGTGGAACGCCCTCCCACAAGATGTCAAAGAGAACAACAACTACCAGACTTTTAGAAGACATCTGAAAGCAGCCCTGTTTAGATAAGCTTTTAATGTTTGATGTATTAGA
This sequence comes from Podarcis erhardii, assembly GCF_964252035.2. Taxonomy (NCBI): domain Eukaryota; kingdom Metazoa; phylum Chordata; class Lepidosauria; order Squamata; family Lacertidae; genus Podarcis; species Podarcis erhardii. The sequence continues at coordinate 14,988,487 of NC_138506.1, read as the reverse complement.
GTATTTTAAATTTTTTTGGAAGCTGCCCAGAGTGGCTGGGGAAGCCCAGCCAGATGGGCGGGGTATAAATAAATTATTATTATTATTATTATTATTATTATTATTATTATTATTATGACACCATGGTGGCTGTCGCCCTCAGAGGCTATGAGTGTAAAGAAGATAAATATGAGTAAAAACTAGGCCACCTATGAACAGTTAGTGATCCAGATGGATAACTAATGGAAAATAAAATCATATGAGGAGGTTAAAGGATATGTGAATGACTGGTTGCACTACCGCCAAATTAATGAAATGTTTAAAGAGGATTTGAAAAAATGGAATATGGTTATCCTAAATCAAGATTTGAGTTGGAATTATTATACAATAAAGTTAAAATATTATCAAAAATGTACAAATTGCTATTGGAATGGCATGTGAAAGATGAAAATGTTAAGTCAGTAATGATACATTGGGCTAAAGACTTTGGTTACAATATACAATTAGAAGATTGGGAAAAGCTATTGAAAGAAGGTATAAACTTTACAGCGTGTAATGCTTTGAAAGAAAACACAATGAAAATGATGTATAAATGGTACATAACACCAGCAAAGTTAGCAAAAATATATAAAGTAAGCAATAAATGCTGGAAATGTAAAGAAAACAAAGGTACCTTTTGCCATATGTGGTGGGCTTGTAAGAAAGTAAAATGCTTCTGGGAAATGATATATAATGAGATGAAGAAAATGTTGAAATATACATTTGTGAAAAAAACAGAAGCAATTTTACTATTATTGTAGATACAGAAATTAATAGACAGGATAAAAACTTGTTTTTATACACAACTACAGCAGCGAGAGTACTATTAGCCCAACGATGGAAACAGGAAAAATTACCAACGAAGAAGGAGTGGCAAATAAAACTGATGGAGTATGCAGAACTGGCAAAGTTGACTGAGAGAATCCAGAACCAGAAAGACCAGGACTTCCTTAAGGATTGGAAGAAATATAATTTATTTGAAAGACAATTGCATTAGTGTAACATTGCTTGTAGGTTTACAAGATGTTTTGTAAGGAGGACTATTTAAATTATTGTAAAATGATTTAGGAAGGAAATAATTAGGAAACGAAGTTCAAAAGCATTAATTATAATAACAAAATGCAAGATCAGATAACAAATTTGAAAATCACTAGAGAGGATTGATGTGATTGATGTGATGTAAAGTTTTGTTTGGAAAATATGTGCAAAAACTAATAAAAATGATTTATTTATTTTTAAAAAAGAAGTATTTGAGAAAAGTTCTGAAAAGAGCTTGAAAATCAGTCTTGAGCAAGTTGCTAGGCAATAGTGAAATCTGTCCAGCAACAAGAGACTATAAAAGGGCATGTGTTCAGTAAGGGTCAGACAAATTGACTGACTGAGAATATGAAGAGTCAGTGTGTGAATTGTACACGATTCAGCATTGAGTCTTAGAGCCAGATGGCTGGAAGAAGGAAAGGATAACATTATTTTATTTAAATTTGACAAATGTAAATTTGTATAAATAATAAAGAAGCTAAATTAAAAGAAAACTGTTCTAAATTTATGAGATGAAGAAAACCCAAGAATATATGCTGTGCTCACATCAACAACAGCTTTTCTCTCGGGGCATTGTCTTGTCAAGTGTGTGGCCTTGCCACAGACAAAGCAGTCTGGGCACACTGCCAGCTCTCAGCTCTGGCATGTCAGGAATGTGGGTCATCTGGAATGTTGGCCTCCCCTGCCCCTCCTGTCCTGTTTCCTTTCCTGCTCATGCAAGCTGAGCTGCAGAGAACCCTGCACCAACGATTCCAAAGAAGGTTGGGGGGCATCCTAGACAGTTCATCCAGTACCAGCTCATTCAGCCTGGCTTGTTACAAGGCTGCTTGCTATGCTCGTTGAATGCTTTCTGATCGAGGTGTGATTTAAGTTCCATATTTTGTTGCCACAGTACCTGGTAGAAGTCGTTTGCAGCGCCAATTGCTCCTCCAGTCACTCCTCCCATGCTTCTCTGCTCTTCAGACATTTCACCGTTTCCCTTGGCCATCTAATTTGAAGAGTTTAGACGCTTCCAGCTGTCAGGGTCTGGCTTCCTCTCAGCTTAATTAGGCAGCAAGCAAACGTTCTGGTATTTTCAAACAGTTTATTATTTACAGCAATTAGTTCTCCAAGCAGTCTCCAAGGCTGCTCTGCCATTACGAAGCTTAAGCATTTGAGTTACACCCCCTGTGCCAACAGGCAACCCTTCAAAAGCCCCCCCGTCCCTTCCCCTCTTTATTTTATGTCTTTAACCCTTGTTAAGCGACATGTGCATGCAGACTCATATGGATATGCATTCTCTTCTCCCGAGTGCTCCCCCTCCCTCTCTATCGCAAGCTGGTACTCGTTATCAGTAACTGGGCTCTCCGCCAACTCTGGTTCATTGCCCTGAGAAACTATCTCTTCTCCTCTGACATGAGAAGCCAATTGGGGGGGTGAGGAGGCTGGAGACGAGCAGCTGGGAGTGACAGCTGTCCTTCTCACTGCCGCTCTGAAAATCCCTGTCTTGGTAGACCTCCAGCTCGCTATCCCCCTCTTCCTCCTCAACATCACTCTGGGGAGCCATGTCTCTGACATGTACCTTGCCTTGTCCTGGCATTCAGAGACTAATATAGAGTCGGAAAGGACCAATGCCACGTTGCAGCAGTACCTCCATTGCTATGTGAACTACCAGCAAGATGATTGGGTATCCAAACTCCCCTCGGCGGAGTTTCCGTACAATAACGCTCTTCACACTTCAGCACAGCAGACCCCCTTTTTGCCAGTTATGGATACCATCCTCACACCTTTCCAACCCCGACCAACACTCTGTCGGTGCCAGCAGCAGAAGATTTTGTAGAAGAACTGTCAGTGATAGAGTTTGCTAAAGTTGCATTTCTACTGTGCTAAGGAGGCCTATAAGAGATCAACTGATGCACACTGACAACCTGGCACCGAGGTTAAGGTGGGAGATCAGGTGTGGCTGTCCACACATGATTTGCCACAGAAGGGCAGATGCAGGAAACTGGACCCTCAGAGGATGCACCTGTTTGAAGGTGCAGACCAAATCAACCCTGTGACTTTCAGGCTCCGATTACCTGTATCCATGAATATTCACCTCGTATTCCACAGATCAGTTTTGTCACCGGTCATGCGGGCACAACCCTTGTCAACTTCATGCCTCCACTGGCAGAGAGTCAGAACACTGACAGCCAGATTAGATTTGAATGCAGGGAGGAGGGAGAAAAGGCAGGCTCCAGTAGTAATTTGAGCTCTGAGAAAAGAGTTCAAGGAAAGGAAGGAATGCAGCCTGGCAACCCAGGCTCTGGATCAGAGACAGAGAGACCGGATGTGATCTCTACGAGACTTCAGGAGAGGCGTGAAAAAGAGTGGAAGAAACGGTGGGGGTTTCCTTGTTGGAGGAGGGGGTGGAGCTCAGTCTGGGCAACTGCTAACTTGGAGGATGATGCTAGTGACTGAGCTCTGTAATGATTTGTGTGTTTGAGCAATAAATCTGAGATAATTGCTGCCAGAGTTGTCTCATGTATGTGCATAGACCCATGCCATTACAGATTGCCCTGACTGACATCTACCTCACGCCGGAGGACAACAAAGAGGCGATGGAGGGGCAAGTACCAGGCCTGGGAGAGGCGGCTGAAGGAGCAGAGGGAGGGGCAGCAGTGCCCACAGACCCCATAAGAGAGCTGAGAAGCTACATGTGGCAGCTCAAATCCCAGCTGGACGTTTTAGCTGGAGAGTTAAACAAACAAAAGTTGAACGTAGAGACTGAAAAGAACCTCAGAGCCAGCAAGGGGCCTGGGGTTCTCCCTGCGAACTACAATGGGGACACAGAATGTTATGCTGCCTTTAAAACAGAAGCCAGATACATTTTGGACATAAGATCAGCTGTAGTCAGCTCAGATAAACAGCACATCGCGTATCTGAGGGGGCAGCTAAGGACTGGGCTATCACTCTTATGGAGGGTCAACACAGCACACTGGGGATGTGAGGAGAATCAGAACTTACAGGGTTAAACAGTTCTGTGTGACGTCTCACATTCTGAGGCGTGGTTTGGTTCACATACGGGAGTTCTCTTTCGTTTTTGGCTGAGAGGCGAAAGAATGCCTGCTCTCTCGCCGGGCTGATTTATGATGTTTTTCTTCTCATTAAAAGACTGTTGGAGATTAGTAAGAAGCTTGCATTCAGTCTGATTTATTATCCACACACAAAGGCAACAGTTTCTGCCGCTGCAAAAAACTCTGCTAAGAGAGCTGAGGGAGCTCAAGTTTTTCTATCGGCACAGACGTCCATCGGCGCAGCAGAAGTGTGCCGGACGCCATCTTATCTTCACAGGTTATGGAAGCTAGCCAAGCTTTGGAAGCTGTTGCCACGTCGTGCCTGTGTGTGTGGGAGAAGCCAGCTAGAGCTCCTGCCTAACGTTTGAGGCAGCGAAGCTCGCTGGGGAGGATCTCATCTTCAGGACCGGGTGCCAAGAGGAGCTGCTGTTACGTGAGTAGGCTCAGCCCCGGGGGAGAAGATGGCAGACGGCCAGGAGTCATACTCCGTCCCTTTCGAGAAACTAAATGGGAGAAATTGGGAGGAGTGGTCCAGGAAGCTGAAGGCCTGGCTGGTAGCCAAGGGTCTGTGGGAGGCGGTCCGAGGGCCCCCACAGCAAGCTGCAGCCGGAGCTGTAGCAGCAGATGTTGCAGCTGCCCAAGCCTCACAGAGGAAAGACCAGGAAGCCCTGGGAGCTACCGTGCTCAGTTTGGAGGGCTCACAGCTACCTTTGGTGGAGGGTCTTGACAGTGCCCAGGCTGTTTGGCAGGAGCTGGAGAGGGTTTGCCGAGAAACCACAGCGGAAGCCAAAAGCCACGTCCCCAGATGCAGTACAGCCTCAAGGAGAGCTGCTGGCAAGGTTGGGGGGGCAGAGAAGACCAAAGGCAAGTTTGCAAAGTTTTCCACTGTGTGTGATGAGGAGGAACGCCGTCTCAGAGAGGGCCGAGCTGGCGCAGAGAGCCCTGCCGGTTGCAGAGGGGGGGCCAAGCCAGCAGAAGGCACAGTTCAGACTTTTTCCACTCGTCGGTGTTTTGTCTGTGCATCTGTTGACCATTTGCGTCGATCCTGTCCGCGGAGAGCCAGAGAGGCCGGGCAGGATGTCTCCAAGGTCGCTTCCCATGGCGGTCAGCCAGGTTTCCATGGCAGCCAGTCTAGGAGAGGAGGCCAGCGTGGGAATGCGAAGGGAGGACGTGACACAGGAAGTGAGAAGGACAGTTCTTCTTATCACCTAGCTGCCTCCATGGCAACGCTGAGAGACAACTCCAGTGAGGGCAGCATGCTGCCTTGGGTCATCGACTCAGGAGCCAGCCACCACCTGATGCCAGCGCCACCTAGTGGTGAAATGTGGAACTGCAGGGCTGTTTCAACTGGGAAAACAGTCACTCTTGCTGATGGCTCACAGAGACAATTAACCACTGTTGGCAATGTGTTTGTTTCTTTTTTACAGGCAGAGCTGGAGGTCTACATTGTGCCAGGAATGAAATATTGTCTTTTATCTATATCTGCTCTTGTACAGGAGGGTTATAAGGTTTGCTTTGAAAATGATGTCTGTTCTATTTCCAGGGGTGGGAAACAACTGGTCAGTGTTGTATGTCAGAACAACCTCTTTGTTCTGGAGACACCTCTGGAGGGTAAGGGGGACGCTGAGATAGCACAGGCAAAGTGTGCTAACGTTCTCACTCATGATTCGTGTGCTCACTTGTGGCACAGGAGAATGTCGCATAGCTGTTGGAAATATATCCAAAAGTTACCCAAATGCACTGAAGGTTGCAAGTTGAAAGCATGTGATAAATTCCTAGATTGTAGGGCATGCAAAAGAGCAAAGGTAAAAAGGTGCAGTTATCCCAGATCGGAGAGGGTAACCACAAAGCCTTTTGAGCTTGTGCACACAGACCTTTGTGGACCCATGCCAACGCCGAGTCTGGGCGGGGCCAGATTTGTGCTCTCGCTGACAGATGATTTTTCTAGGAACGGCTGGGTTTTCTCGCTGAAACGGAAAAGCGAAGCAGCGCAACTGATCAAAGACTGGGTTGTGGCAGTGGAACTACAGTTTTCCACCAAGGTGCAGAGTTTCCAGAGTGACCGAGATGGAGAGTTCACTGGGTCTGCTCTGCAGAGTTTCTTCCGCCAGAAGGGAATACGTCACAGGTTGACGGTTGCTGCTTCTCCTCAGGAGAATGGCGTAGCAGAGCGCAGGAACAGAACGCTAGCTGAGGCAGCTGACGCTCTACTGTTTGATTCTGGTTTGCCTCAGAGTTTTGGGCCGAAGCTTGGAAGATGGCCAACTTCACGCTGAACAGGTCCTATAGCTCTGTTGTAGGTGACACGCCCTACTTTCTGCTGCACCGGAAGAAACCCAAGGTGCATTTCTTCCGTGTGTTTGGTTGCGAAGCCTGGGTGCTTGTGCCAAAGGCTCAACGAAAGAAAGGTGACCCGAGGTCCCGGAAAATGATCTTTTGTGGATACGATCCTGCGACAAAAGGGTGGAGGTTTGCCTATCCAGAAGGTGATCAGTCCAGGATTCTAGTCAGCAGAAGTGCTGAGTTCTGTGAGCAGAATGGTTGGTCAAGGATCCATGCGAATCCTGACGTTCTCTCAGAATGTCTGTCTGATTCTGATGAGGAGGGAGAGTTAGAAGCTGAACCTGTTGATGAGGACCAGGTCTCTGACCAGGGTCAAGAACAGGGAGGGGCATCTCCACAGGTTGTTAAAAGAGAGCCCAAGAGTGAGCCTTCGTCTCCCGTTAGTAAAGTGCAGAAGGCCAGAAGACGCAGTAAGTCAGAGGGGGAGTCTTCTGGTGTCAGAGACACACTTGCTGGCCCCAGTGAGTCAGAGGGGGCACCTGAGACAGTGCTCAGACGTTCCGCACGCACCACAAAGGGGGTACCACCTGAGAGGTTTGAGGTCACCAGCGTGTGGGTTGGTTTAGCGCAGTGCGAACCTGAGAGTTTTGAGGAGGTTCAACAGTTGCCTGAGACAGAAGCCAGGAAGTGGCAAGAGGCAATGGGAAAGGAGTTGAACTCAATGAGGTCTTTAGATGTGTGCTCGACCACGAAGCTGCCAGAGGGCAGGCAGGCCGAGAGATGTCCACAGACAGACAGGTGCAAGGTTTTGCCAAAGAGCTTGGTAAGAAGTTTAAGCTCAAAAACCTTGGTCCCGTTCGGGTTTATCTAGGCGTTAAGATAGACAGGTCTGAGAACGGGAGTTTCTAGCTCAGTCAGAAAGGCAAGATTGAGCAGTTGCATGAGAAGTTCCGGATGTCTGACTGTGCAGGGGTCAGAACGCCCATGGAGTCCAACTCTGTGAAGGGTTGAGTTGGGGTGAGTTATACTCACAGTTTCCCTCAGGATGCGAGACAAGAGGGAGTGTGAGGAGAATCAGAACTTACAGGGTTAAACAGTTCTGTGTGACGTCTCACATTCTGAGGCGTGGTTTGGTTCACATACGGGAATCTTTCTTTGTGTGTGAGTTCTCTTTCGTTTTTGGCTGAGAGGCTAAAGAATGCCTGCTCTCTCGCCGGGCTGATTTATGATGTTTTTCTTCTCATTAAAAGACTGTTGGAGATTAGCAAGAAGCTTGCATTCAGTCTGATTTATTATCCACACACAAAGGCAACAGTTTCTGCCGCTGCAAAAAACTCTGCTAAGAGAGCTGAGGGAGCTCAAGTTTTTCTATTGGCACAGACGTCCATCGGCGCAGCAGAAGCGTGCCGGACGCCATCTTATCTTCACAGGGGAATCTATGGGAGTTCTGGGAATTGATGGATGCCATGTTCAAAAGTACTTTAGAGCACACTGCTGCTGAGCAACAACTATTGAACATGCAACAAGGGAGTGGCACTGTGGCGTTTTACATGGACTGCCTTCAATTTGCTAGTGCAAAAGGTTGGCTTGGGACAGAACACTGGGCCGCTTGCGGCCATGTATCGTGCAGGATTGAACCCGTCAATCCTGGATGAGATGGCAAAGATGCAACCCCTGCAGTTGCTGGATGAGATAGCCCGAGCCTCCCTACAGCTTGGGTTATGACAGGAGCAACGGAAGAAGGGGGGGGTCCTTGGTTGTAAGGGGCCACACTCCCAAGCTTCCAGAGCAGGAAGTCGGCAACACCCATAGTCAAGAAGAAGCTGTCAAACCAATGTAGATTGGCTCGGTAGAAGGGGGGAGGGCTAGAATGACATGGAAGGAAGGGAGTCAACGTTGTAGGGAGACACGCCATTGCTTTGTGTGCGGAAGGCAGGGGCATTTGGCTAAACAATGTCCCGATAGGAAGACAGGGAGATCCCTGTCAGGGGCCGGTGTAGAGGAAAGACCCAAACCCCAAGCAGCACAGTTGGGAAAGGGCCGATCCCAGCCCTCTGGAGAGGCCAGGGGCTGGGAGGCAAGTCAGTAGAACGGCCTCAGATGGAGCCAGCTGTTCCTGGGATAGCTCTGCCAGTGACGCTACAACTCCCAGACGGTTGTAGGGTGCAAGTGCAGGGGTTAGTGGACTCGGGATCCTCTCTAGATTTTGTAGACGCAGACTTAGTGAAGCAACACAGCCTCTGAACACAGTGGTTAGACTCCCCAGTAGAGGTAGAGACGAATGATGGTTGGCCCTTGGTAGCGGGGTGTCAGCTTCATTCCGGAAATCAAAGCAGGGAAAGGGAGATAAGGACACTGGAATGGGAGCTGGAATGTGAGAGGGAGGAGGGGCAGCCGAGTGGCATAGCTTCAGAGAACAAAGAACAGGCAGCAGATAGCAAAGATCCAAATACCAATCTTAGCTCAGAGACAGAAGGGGAGAGGCCGAGAATAGCTAGCCCCAAAACTCGAAGGCGCAAAAAGGTCAGTGAGAGGAGGGGAAAAGAGCAGAAGCGAAAGGGTCTTTTCCACTGTTGGAAGAAGAGGAAGGGGCGGAGTTTAGACTCAGCAACTGCAAACTTGGAGTCAGACATGAAGTGAAGGAGCTCCAGAGTGATTTATGTGTTTGAGCCATTACAGATTGCCGAGTCTCATCTTAATCTCTCACGTCGGAGGACATCAAAGACCGTGATGGATGGGCAAGTACCAGACGCGGGAAGTGCAGCTGGGGGGGCAGGAGAGCCCACAGACCCCATAACAGAATTAAGAAGCTGCACGTGGCAGCTCAAAAGCCAATAGCTATTTTGGCAGGAGCACTGCAGGAACAAAGGTTGACTTCAGAACAGGAAAGGAACCTCAGAGCCAGCAGGGGGCCTGGACTGAACTCAGCTAAATACAATGGAGATACAGAAAGTTATGCAGCCTTTAGAACTGAAGCCAGATATATTTTGGACTTGAGATCAGCTGAATTCAGCTCAGATAAGCAGCGTGTTGCATGTCTGATCAGTTGGCTGGGGGGGAACAGCTAAGGACTGGGCTATCACCCTTATGGAGACCCAACACAGTGCTCTAGGGAACCTGAAGGAGTTCTGGAGACTGGGGGCTTCCGGTCGGATCGCGAGGTGGCAGCAAGCGGGCTTTTCCTCGGGAGAGGGAGGCCAGCTCCTAGAGGATAAAAGGGGGTGCTAAAAGGGCACCTTAGCCCCCCCCCCAACCCTCCTGAAAGGATATTCAGGGGGTAAGGATCCTGACGCTGCGTGATAGCGGTTCCCTCGGCCGCCAGGTATCTTCTTTAAAAGAGTAGACGAGAGCGGCGGGGTAAAAGGGCTTGCAGCGGGACGCCATTGCCAGCCTCTAGGAGCGCAGCTCTGAGCCTGCCCACTGAAGCAATCAGCTTTCCAAATTAAAAGAAATGGTTTGGGGACTGTGAAAAGAATAACTTTTGAGTATTCGGACCCAATTCCAAGCAGACAAAGGTTAAAAACGAGGTCAACTTTGTCTGAATTCCGAAGCGCACACAAGGAGTATTATCAGGGTGAATCGTAACCGTGAGTAAAAAACAAGCGGAGACTGTTGGCGACTGGAACTATCCTGTTGTGTTAGTTCTCTTTTTTACGTTATATTTTTAAGGGACTTACATAAAAAATAATTTTTGAGGGGTGAAGAAGATAGAGGGGATGGGAGATTAATTCCCTTTCTATATGAACTGGTGATTGTTTAAGATGATGAGAAAGAATCTGGAGTTTGATCATTTTACTTTCGATTTTAAATGAACTGCGCAATGAGTTGAAACGCGGCTCTTTTCAGCTATTTTTACACCCTTACCCGGGTAGTACTGTTTAAAATAAGAAGAAATATTATTTACCTTTAATTTTTGATTGGAGTCTGGAACTGGATATAATTTGAATGATTTGAGAAAGTTTACGTAAAGGATTTATGTCCCCCCCCCCCCCCCGGTAACTCAACTCTCTCTCAGAAGAAAACAACACCATTTTAATTTATTTTATTTTTGGGACACTGGAAGGAATTTGTAGCTGTTTCTCCCTTCCTTGCAGATTTGGATTGGATTATTTCCCCCCCCCCCTACTTTTGGGAAGGAGTCTTCTCTTTTTTTGTTTTTTTTTGGGGGGGGGTTTGGAAGTTTGGATTTGTGGATGTATTTTCTCCTGGTTTTTCTTGGCTATCGTGATTTTAAGGATTGGAAGGATCTGACTGAATTTTAAGACTATATCTTGGATTTCCTGTATGCTCTTTTATTTTTTTACTATAACTTTTACCTCGGATTTGGCCAAACAAGTGGCGGGAAGAATTTGAGACTTTATTGGGGTCTGGTTTTTATTTGAATTTCTCTAGACTAATGTTTGTTGGATAAGTTTGAAACGCCCCCTATTGGATAAACATAAAAAGACAGTTTTACTAGCATTGACATTAGGTTTAAAGCAGATGCTGCTCCCTGGTGGTCAACTTTGGCGTTGCATTAAAAATCAAAATCATAAAATTAATTTAATTATACCCAGAAGAAGGCTGATGGAGGGACACCAGCAGACAGGAGGAGTTCTAGACAAGAACCTGATATTAAAGGAGTTCTGATGAAGATGTTTGCAGATCTTAAGACAGAACTTAAATCAGAGATACAAAAAAGTGAAAAAAATATTGAAACTAAATTGGAGCTGGTGGACAAAAAGATAGGTGTTACAGTGGAAAAAATTGATGAAACAGTCAAGGAAATGAAGGGGCAGGTGAAAGATATGATAAAACGGATGCAAAATCTGGAAGAAGGGGCCAAAAAAGTTAAAACGGAAGTCAAGAAGATTAAAAAGCAAGAAGAGAAAATTAAAGCAGAAGTAGCTGAAGTTAATAAGACACAAGAAGAACTTTGGGATGCTATTGCGATGAATGAACTGCGACAGAAGGAGAATAATTTGAGACTTAGACTGGTGCCAGAAGCCCAAGGAGAAGAGATAAAGGAGAAATTGATAAGAGAAATTGCTATATGGTTGGAGATGCAGGAAGGGGACGTTGCAATGTCAATACAAAATGCTTTTAGAATTAAAGTGAGAACAACGAAGGCTAAGAAATTTCCAGGAGACTGTTTGGTTATATTTAAAGATCGAGAAATGAGAAGTTTAATTTTACAAAAGAATAGGGAGAAAAGATTGAACATCGATGGAGCCAACATAATTATTTTTAAAGACGTCCCACTTCGGCTGTTAAAAAAACGGAACCAATACCAACAGCTGGTGCAAGCTCTGAGGAAATACAAAATTGAGTTCAGATGGGAATTCCCAGAAGGAGTCTCATTTGCATATAAAGGAAAGAAACACAGGATAACAAGATTGGACGAAATGGACAAATTTTTAAGAAGATATAAAGAGCTGGGAAGAGAAGAAGTAGGAGCAGCGCTGGCAGAAGCAGGAGCTGGAGGAGGAGCTTCACAAGAATCAGAGGAAGAGGGAGAGGAGGGAGAAGAAAGGGAGGAGAAATAAAATTTAAAGACTTATATTTTAAAATTAATAAGAATTCAATATGGCATTGAAATTATGGTCATGGAATGTTAAAGGTTTGAACGAGAAAAAGAAGAGGAATAAAAGTGTACACTATTTAAAAAAACAAAACTTGGACATTATTTGCTTACAAGAAACACATGTAATGAGAAAACACCGAAAAATTTTAATAAATAAAAAACTAGGAAATGAATTTATTTCATCAGACAAAACTAAAAAGAGAGGAGTTGTATTATATATTAAAAACAAATTAGAAGCTCAACAAATCTTTAAAGATGAGGAGGGCAGAACTGTGGCTGTGGAAGTAAAATGGCAAGGAGAAAAATTAATAATTGTCGGAGCATATGCACCAAATGAAAATAGAATGGACTTTTTTAAAGACTTAGAAGAAAAAATCATTTGAATATATGGACCAAAAGATTATCATAATGGGTGATATGAACGCAGTTGTGTCGATGGAAATGGACAGACTAAGATTTGTGGGTAAACCTAAAGAAGGGAAATTACCAAAGTCATTTTTTTCAATGGTAGAGAATTGCAACTTAATAGACATTTGGAGATTGAAACACCCTTTAGAAAAACAATTCACTTACCAGTCAGAGGCAAACCAATCAATGTCAAGAATCGATCAGATTTGGATAACGAATGAGCTTACATCAAGAATTTTAAAGATCGAAATTCAACCAATGGTTTTATCGGATCATAACCCAATAAAATGTATATTGAAAGGATATGAAGAAAAATCCTTCCGGTGGAGACTAAATGAAAATTTTTTTGATGATCAAAAAGTTGCAGAAGAAGCACAAAACTGCTTGAAGGATTATTTTTTAAATAATATGAATCAGGGAACAAAAATAACTACAGTTTGGGATGCTAGTAAAGCAGTAATGAGAGGATTCTTTATTCAGCAGAACTCAATTAAGAACAAACTAAGGGAAAAAGGGAAAAAATAAATTTTAAAGCAGATAATGGAGAATGAGAAAAAATTGGTTACTAGCCCAGGTGACAAAAAAATTAAACTCAACATCAAAGTGTTACAAGCACAATTTGCAATGATAATTAATAAAGAAGTGGAATGTAATATTAAAAGAATGAGACAAAGGAATTTTGAATTTGCAAACAAATCGGGAAAATTGCTTGCTTGGCAGATAAAAAAAAGGAAAGGGCAAAATACTATACATAGAATAATAGTGGAAAATAAAGAGATTGATGATCCGAAAGGTATAAGAAAAGGATTTGTGGACTTTTATCGACAATTATACAAGAGAAAAGAAAAGGTCAATATAAAAAAAATAGAGGAATATTTAAAAGAGAAAGGGGTGCAGAAAATTCCGACAAAAGAAAGAGATAATTTAAATGAGAAGATTGAATTTGAGGAGATTAGAAACGCAATAAAAGATATGAAAACTGGAAAGACGCCGGGACCAGATGGACTGAGTGTAAGATATTACAAAGAATTAAGGGACATCCTACTTGTACCTTTGAAAGAAGTTATGAATAACATTCTAGCAAATAGAGAAATACCAGAGACATGGAAAGAAGCGTACATTACTTTAATTCCCAAGCAAGACTCTGATTTAAGTCAAGTTAAAAATTTCAGACCGATCTCGCTTTTGAACAATGATTATAAGTTATTTGCAAACATATTAGTAAACAGATTGAAGAAAGTTTTGAAGTAGTTAATACATAAAGATCAGGCGGGTTTCCTGCCGGGCAGACAAATGAAGGATAATATTAGAAATATAATTAATGTGATGGAATATTTGAATGTTAAAAATGACAAATAAGCTATGTTAATATTTGTTGACGCTGAGAAGGCTTTTGACAATATTTCTTGGGAATTTTTGTTAAAAAAATTTGAAATGATGGGAATAGGGCAAATGTTTTTAAATGGTATTAAGGCTATATGCATGGACCAAAGAGCCAAATTGATAGTTAATAATGTGACAACGAAAAATATAAAGATAGCCAAGGGCACAAGACAGGGATGTCCTTTATCACCATTGTTGTTCATCGCAGTCTTAGAAGTGTTTTTAAGGGCAATCAGGAGTAATGAGCAAATTAAAGGGGTAAAGGTGGGCAGAAAAGAATATAAGGTTAAAGCTTTCGCAGATGATTTGGTATTAACCTCGGAAGATCCTATGAATACAGTATTGGAAGTACTGAAAGAAATTGATAAGTTTGGACAATTGGCAGGATTTATGTTGAATAAGAAAAAAACCAAAGCAATTATTAAAAATACTGATCAGGAGTTAGTTAATAGATTACAGCAGCAAACTGAGATAGAAGTGGTTAAGAAAGTAAAATATTTAGGGGCTTGGTTAACCCCCAGGAGTATTGACTTGTTTCAGAACAATTATGTTCCAACATGGAATAAGATTAAAAGGGACCTTGAGGTATGGGGAAGTATGAAACTTTCTTTTTGGGGAAGAATTTCAACGATAAAAACGAATGTGCTACCGAAGATGTTATTTCTATTCCAAACAGTTCCAGTAATCAAGGGGGCAGCAATTTTTAAAAACTGGCAAAGAGAAATTTCAAGGTATATCTGGCAGGGTAAGAAGCCGAGGATAAAATTTAAGATTTTAACAGATGCAAAAGAAAGAGGAGGCTTCGCCCTGCCAGACCTGAAATTATATTATGAAGCATCTTGCCTCTGTTGGTTAAAGGAATGGATAAAATTACAAGATACGGATGTGTTAGACTTAGAAGGTTTTGATAATAGATTTGGGTGGCACGCGTATTTGTGGTATGATAAGAAACGGGTCCACAAAGGTTTTGAAAATCATATTATAAGAAGGTCCTTGATTGAAGTATGGGAAAGATATAAAAATCTGTTGGAACAAAAAACTCCTTATTGGTTATCACCGCTGGAAACGATGAGCGTGAAGAAAGTCAATATGATAGGGGGTTGGGTAACATATGAGAAATTGATATGTAAAAGTGAAGGAAAATGGAAAATGAGACATTTGAAGAAGTGAAGAATTATGTGAATGACTGGCTGCATTTTTTTCAAATTAATGAGATGTTTAGAAAAGATTTAAATGAAAGGCGCTTTGCTGATAAAGAATCCAAATTTCAGACCGACATATTAAATAATGATTGTAAGATCTTAGCAAAAATGTATAAGATATTGCTGGAATTGAAGAAAATGTTGAAATATACATTTGTTAAGAAACCAGAAGCATTTTTACTAGGCATTACAGGTAATGAGATAAACAAGAAAGAGAAGAAGTTATTTTTATATGCAGTGACTGCAGCAAGAATATTGATGGCCCAGAAATGGAAACAAGAGGAGCTGCCTACGATAGAAGATTGGAGAGCCAAAATGATGGACTATGTGGAATTGGACAGAATGACAGGAAGGATTCGGAATCGATGAAATCAAAGATTTACAGAAGATTGGGAGAAGTTTATTCAATATTTGCAAAAACTAAGTGATAACCAGATTACGTTTGTAAGCTTTAAGGAAGCTCTGTGATGTGAAAATCTAATAATAAGTATAAATAATGAATTGAAGCTACCAGAATAAATAGCAATAAGTAGGATTGTGTTAAAAGTTATAAAATGAAGGAAGCTCAGACAAATTGAGGGAAGTCAAAAGAATGGAATTAAGAGGTAATTAAGAAGTTCGAATGTACAACTTTGTTTTCTTTTTTGTATTTGTAAACCAATAAAATATAATATATATATATATATATATATTTAAAAAAAGTTCTGGAGTTCTGGAGACTGATGGATGCCATGTTCAAGAGCCCACTAGAGCACTCCACTGCAGAGCAGCAGCTACTGAACTTGCAAAAAGGGGGTGACTCTGTGGCCTCTTACTGGACTACCTTCAATTCACTGGTGCACAAGGTGGGCTGGGGACAGAACACAGGGCCCCTTGCCGCCATGTACTGTGCAGGGCTGAGTCCTTCGATCCTGGACAAGATGGCAAAGATGCAACCCATGCAGTCACTGGAAGAGATAGTTCAAGCGTCCTTACAGCTAGGGCTACGCCAACAGCAGAGGAAGCTAGAGAAGTGGGGGGGCAGGGGGCCCTTGGGGGGTAAGGGCCTACACTCCCAAGCTTCTGGAACAGGGGGTTGGCAGCACACCTAGTCAGGGAGAAGCTGTTGAACCGATGCAGATTGGATCGGTGGAAGGGGAGACAACCAGGAAGGCATGGAAGGAAGGGAGTCAGCAGCGTCAGGAGACACGCACTTGCTTCGTGTGCACCAGGCAGGGGCATTTGGCTAAACAGTGTCCGGATAGGAAGACGGGGAATCCCTTTCAGAGGCCGGGGTGGAGGAAAAACCCAAACCCCAAGCAGAACAGTCGGGAAATGGCCAATCCCAGCCCTTAAGAGAGGCCAGGGGCTGGGAGACAAGTCAGTAGAGGGGCCTCAAATGGAACCAGCCATTTGTGGGATAGCTCTGCCTGTGACGCTACAACTCCCAGATGGTCGCAGGGTGCAAGGGCAAGCGTTGGTGGATTTGGGGGCGTCACTAGACTTTGTAGATGCAGATATTGCGAAGCAACACAATCTTGGGACACAGCCACTAGACTCCCCAATAGAGGTACAGACGATAGATGGTCAACCCTTAATGGGGGGGGGGGAGATGATTCAAGCCACACAACCATTAGGGGTGGAGGTGGTGGGGCACAAGGAGACAATGAGGTTCCATATCACTAAGTTAGCGACACACTCCATAGTCCTAGGCATGACGTGGCTGACAAAACACGATCCTGTCGTAGCCTGGTTCCAACGCTCCTTAACATTCGCGTCAGCCTTTTGCCAAGCGAACTGCTTGAGGCTTGAAGTACCTAGAGAGGTGGGAGCGAAGGGGACGGAGGTAGGAGGGAAACTCACGGGAGAAGAGAGTTCCATACCCCCACAGTATAAGGCCTTCAGAGACTTGTTCTGTGAGAAGGAGGCAGACCAGTTACCCCCACACCGCCCTTATGACTGCAAAATAGACTTGGTGCCAGGGGCCCAGATACCCACCAGTCGCCTCTATTCCATGTCAGAGACGGAACTAGCCGAGCTGAGGGAGTTCTTGCAGAAGAATTTGGCAAGGGGTTTTATCCGACCAACAAAGGCACCAGGGGGAGCCCCAGTTTTCTTCGTAAACAAGAGGGACACCCCGGAAAAAAGGCTTGTTGTGGACTATAGGAGGACCAACAAGCTCATGATTCCCAGCCGATACCCCTTGCCACGTATTGGGGATCTGCTGGAGAAGTTGAGATCAGTGAAAATTTTCACCAAGTTGGACCTGAGGGGGGCCTACAACCTGATATGGGTGAGGGAAGGCGAGGAGTGGAAGACTGCCTTTAATACAAGATATGGGACCTTTGAGAACTTAGTGATGCCGTTTGGGTTGCAATAGGGCACAGCCACCTTCCAGGCCTTCATCAATCATGTTTTGGCAGGCTTGCTAGACAGGAACGTGGTATCTTACCTTGACGATCTTTTGATATACTCAGAAAGTCCTGAAGAGCATGTGCGACATGTAAGGGAGGTGTTGCAATGGCTGAGGGCGCATAGACTCTACACCAAGTTGGAGAAGTGCCAGTTCCACTTGACAGAGGTGGAATTTTGGGGGTATTGTGTGTCTCCTGGGGGGGTGCATATGGATCCGGCGAAGGTGAAAGCGGTGTTGGAGTGGCAGAAGCCTAAGACCAAGAAGGACTTGCAGAGGTTCTTGGGCTTCGCTAACTACTACAGGTACTTCATGCCTAACTACTCGCAACTCACCCCACCCCTCACTGATTGCTTGAGGGGCAAGAAGCCGTTTGTCTGGACGGAGGAAGCGCAGTGCGCGTTCGAGAGGCATTAGGAGATGTTTGCCGTGGAGGAGTACCTGCACCACGCAGATCCGTACAGACCAATGGTAGTGGAGACAGATGCTTCTGAAAGGGCAGTAGGAGCTGCAGGGAGACAGCCATGGGGACTTGCGGCCATGTGCATTCCACTCTTGGAAGCTGAACACCTCGGAACAGAACTACACCATTTGGGAAAGGGAGCTGCTGTCTATAAAAGAGGCCTTGTGAATATGGAGGCATTTCCTAGAAGGTGCATGACACCAAGTGGAGGTGCGCACTGATCACAAGAACTTGGAATATTGGCAGACTGCGAGACAACTGAACCAGAGACAGATGAGGTGGTCGCAGTTCTGTGATGGCCTGGGATTCCGATTCAGAGGATGAACCAGAGGAATCCCAGCCTGCACAGGAGTCCCCGCCTCCAGGGCCGGCTGAACTGGGGCAAGGCCTAGATGCTGAAGAGCCTGCACCTGTGGCAGAGCACCAGGAGCTGGCCCCAGGTGAAACCCTTCTGGCCCCAGAGGGGCTTGAGGACTCAGTGGCTACAGGTGAGCCTCCTCCAGGGCCCAGTAACCCTTCGGCCTCTCCTGATCTGCAGAGGCTTAGGGCAGAGAGGCGAAGGGAACTGGTTGCTCCCAGGAGGAGTGCTCGCCTTAAGGCCAGAGGAGGCGGGGCTCCTGGGGGCCGGGACCGCCCCTGGCCTTAGAAGAGGATAAAAGCCCAGTCAGCCCGGTCCCAGGTTGCGGGAACAACGTCGTTGTTGGCTTTGGACCTTCCTGTGTTCCTGATCCCTGCTCGGCCTCCTGTTCCTGACCATCCGATGTTCCTGATCCCTGCTCGGCTTCCTGTTCCTGACCATCCGGTGCTCCTGTTCCCTGCTCGGCCTCCTGTTCCTGACCATCCGGTGTTCCTGTACCCTGCTCGGCCTCCTGTTCCAGCGTTCCTGTTCCCCGCCCGGCTCTCTGCCTCGGACCTCGCCCCTCTTCGTGTGGACTCAGACTACGCTCACGGTACCTTTCCCCCGGGTCCAGCACAGTTTGCTCCCGCCACACCCGCACTCCCCCTTCGTTGGGGTGCGTTCGGGAAGAGCCAGAGGCCATGGCTGACCAGGCGGCTGCGCTGGTGGCTTTGGCCCAGAAGAACCAGGCCTTGACTCACACCGTGCAGCAGCTCAGCGACGCGGTTACGGCACTTCAGCAGTGCTTGGAAGCCCTACCGGCTCCTGGGGCCGACGCCCCGGCTCCTGGCAAGTACCCAGTGGCTTTGCCCGAGAAATTTGATGGGGCCCCGGCCAGCTTTCCCATGTTCCTCGCCCAAGCCAAGCTGTATATTCAGGGGCGAG
This sequence comes from Podarcis erhardii, assembly GCF_964252035.2. Lineage (NCBI taxonomy): Eukaryota > Metazoa > Chordata > Lepidosauria > Squamata > Lacertidae > Podarcis > Podarcis erhardii. The sequence goes on along the minus strand of NC_138506.1, from coordinate 14,969,420 downwards.
CCTGGAACTTCCCTGACGACCACACCAAGGTGCACTTTTTGATTAGTTTGTTAAAGGACCAGGCGGCCAAGTGGGCGTTGCCGCTACTCAGGCAAGACTCCCCCTTGCTGGCAGACTATACGGGGTTTTGCAATGTTTTGGAGGCCGCGTTCGGCAACCCCCAGAAAGGGAGTCAAGCCAACCGGGCGATTCGGCGGTTGAAACAGGGCAAGTCCACGGTGGCCGCATATACCACGGAGTTTCGGCTGTTGGCACAGGACTTGACCTGGAACGACTCGGCACTGCGGGACCAGTATCTCGAAGGACTTTCGGACGAGATACTGGACCAGCTGGCCACAATGGAACGCCCCACCACGCTAGACACTCTCATTCAACGGAGTCTACAGATAGACGACCGGCTGGAGGATCGTCGCCAGGCCCGGGGCTGACAACACCTCCAGTTCTCGGCACCAGTTTCTTCCGGCAGCCCCACGGTCACAACTGAGTTATCGGAGGAGCCTATGCAGCTCGGGGCAGCGCGGCCACACCTTTCCCCCGCAGAGAAGGTGCGGCGTCGGGAGGGGAATCTATGTCTCTACTGTGGCGGAAGTGGACACTACGCTCGGTCCTGCCCTGAGAAACGCCAGCTGCAGGGAAACCGCCAACCCCCAGTAGCTGATGGCCCTAGCTACCGGGGGTCCCAAACAGCGCAGAATGGGCCGGCACCAATGGACTTGCAACATCTTATGGTTCCGGTACGTTTATACCCTCCAGGTGGGCCCTGGATTCTTACCCATGCTTTGGTGGATTCAGGAGCAACCCGTTCTTATATGGACGCTGCTTTTGCTGCCCATCATCAGGTGCCACTTCGGAACAAGCCAGAACCGGTCCAGGTGGAAGCAATTGACGGACGGCTTCTACGTTCAGGAGCCGTTACTCAGGAGACCCAGCCCCTGGTCCTGTGTCTCCAGCAGCACCGGGAGTTGCGAACTTTGGACATTGCCTCTATGCCCCGGTTCCCCCTCGTGCTCGGGATGGACTGGCTGGAAGCTCACAACGTTCAGATTGACTGGGTCAAACAGACTGTGCACTTCCCAGACCCATGTTCCCATGCTCAATCCGAGACGCTGGCGGCCGCGCCCACGGAGGAGGCAGCACCCACGCTCCCAGCCGTGTACCAGGACTACCAGGACGTGTTCGAGGAACGGGGGGCAGACCAGCTGCCGCCACATCGGCCTTTTGACTGCGGCATAGACCTCCAGCCCGGAGCGCCCTTACCAGTGAGTCGCTTATATTCTCTAACAGAGCCAGAGCGCGAGGCTTTGCAGGACTTCTTGCGCAAGAACCTGGAGCGTGGGTTCATTAGGCCTTCCACCTCGCCTACCGTGGCACCAGTGCTCTTTGTTAAGAAGAAATGTGGGGAACTCCGCCCTTGCCATGATTACCGAGCCCTGAACAAAATTACCATCCCAGACCGGTACCCCTTGCCCCTTATCTCGGAGTTGCTGGAGCGGGTGCAAGGGGCACAGGTGTTCACCAAGCTGGACCTCCGGGGGGCCTACAACTTGATTCGGATCCGAGCCGGGGATGAGTGGAAGACAGCGTTTGGGATCCGGTACGGGCAGTTCGAATACTTGGTTATGCCTTTCGGTTTGTGCAACGCGCCTGCTGTCTTCCAACGCTACATCAACCACGTGTTCCAGGACTTGTTAGACAAGTACGTGGTGGTGTACTTGGATGACATACTGGTTTACTCCCGTGACCCGGCTCGCCATGAGGGACATGTCCGGACCGTGCTGCAGCGCTTGCGTGAGCACCGTTTGTACGCAAAGCTCAGCAAGTGCGAGTTCCATCAGCGGACCGTGGACTTCCTTGGACACCGGCTCTCTCCAGATGGGGTGCAGATGGACCCTGGGAAGGTGGCAGCGGTTCGAGAATGGGCGGCACCCCGGAACCGCAAGGACCTACAGCGTTTCCTGGGGTTCGCCAACTACTACCGGACCTTCATCGCAGATTATGCTCATCGCACCACCCCGTTGACCCGGCTACTGCGCCCAAAGATGCCGTTTTCCTGGGACAAGGAGGCAGAGGAGGCGTTTCAGGGGTTGAAGGCCTGTTTCCAGAGGGCGCCAATCTTACAACATCCTGACCCCTCTCGACCCTTTGTGGTGGAGACCGACGCCTCCAGTACGGCTCTCGGTGCCGTCTTGTCTCAACAGAATGGACCTGAAGCGCCACTCTTACCCTGTGCCTTCTATTCCCGCCAGCTCCTACCAGCGGAGCGTAACTATACTGTGTGGGAGCGGGAACTACTGGCCATCAAGGTGGCCTTTGAGGTCTGGCGCCACCATCTTGAGGGGGCACGACATCCGGTGGAGGTGAGAACCGACCACCGGAACCTGGAGTACCTCCAGACCACCCGCAAGCTGAACCAAAGACAGATCCGGTGGGCGTTGTTCTTTTCCCGGTTCCAGTTCCGGATCCGCTACATCCCTAGCTCTCAGAACCAGAAGGCGGATGCCCTGTCCCGGAAACCTGAAGACAACGCAGACACGGTACAGCAAGCAGAACCCACCACGATCCTACCTCCAGCTGCATTCCTGGCCACCCAGGAGGCGGAGCCACTGCAGGCTCGGGTGCGGGAACAGTAGCGGGTCAACGCTTGGGCCCAGGAACGACTCCGGGAGCTGGCTGAAGGGTCCAGCCCACAGTATCCGGGGCTGGTCCTGCATCAGGGCCTTCTGCTGCACCACGGTCGTCTGTACATCCCGCCAGGGCCACTGCGGCTGGAGGTTCTCCGGATGGCCCATGATGCCCCAGCAGCGGGGCACTTTGGACGGTATCGGACCACCCATCTGGTCAGTCGTGAGTTTTGGTGGCCCCGCCTGAAGGCTGACGTGGCTCTCTACGTTGCTGGTTGTGATGTCTGCCGGCGAGCCAAGGGCCCTACTGGGCGACCCCCCGGCCTACTTCAGCCATTGCCAGTTCCACCGCGCCCTTGGCACACGGTTTCGTTGGACTTTGTAGTGGACTTACCCCCGTCTCGTGGCTGTACCTGCCTCCTAGTTTTCTCCGACCATTTCACCAAGATGGTGCACTGCGCCCCCTGCCCATCTGTACCCACAGCCAAGGAAACCGCTCAGCTGTACCTTCAGCATGTCTTCCGCCTGCATGGCCTACCTGAGCGCGTGGTGTCCGACCGGGGCGTTCAGTTCACATCCCGGTTCTGGCGAGCATTACACCAGACCCTCGGGACAGAGGTCTGCCTCTCGTCAGCCTACCACCCACAGACCGATGGCCAGACGGAACGGGCGAACGCGGTGCTGGAGCAGTACCTCCGGTGTTACTGCAGCTACCAGCAGGATGACTGGGTCGACCACCTGGCATTGGCGGAGTAATTGGGCATGGTAGTCCCCCAAAACCCCTCTGGAGGGAAACCAGAGGGTCAGGATCCCAGCGGAGCCGTTTGCAGATCGCCCAGCCGTCAGGTAACTCCGTAACAGGAGCGAAGAGAACGGCAGGCGGAGAAAGCAGGCACCGGGAAGCCATTGTCTCACCCTCAAGAACGCAACCCCAGGCTTGCAGGGCGAGTGACCGATTCTCAAAAGCAAGGAACTTGAGCCGAATTTGGATTACAATTGGAATACACAAAAGGAAGGCTTTGGAAAAGAGGGAGAAAAAAGAGGTCAGTTTTGTCTGTAATCAGAGAACAACGCAAGACTACGAGCGGAGCACGGAGGGGAGGTTGGTGACACGGCAAGCGGTTTGAACTTCTCCCTCTAAGAAAACTTGCTAAAAATGAGATAAATTGTTGCAAAAAGTAACAAAAAGTTGCAGAAAAAGAGGATAACTAAAAGAGGGAGCAGAGGGTAACTACTTTGTGACTTTAAAAGGTCTTTGATATAACGAACGGTTTTAAAAAAACTGCGCAATAAAATAGAACCTTTGTGTCTCCATTTTTAGTTGAAGGATAAAGTCACCCAGCAACAAATAAAATAAAATAAAGAGACGGAAGGACAATATTGGGCAGTATAATTCCCCCCCCCCCCCCGTTATTTTGTACCTCTGCTTTTAACTAAATTTGACTGTTTAAATATAAAGGGAAAGGACTGTGTTTGAATGAAGGTTTTACCTACTCAAGCTGTTTTTTATTTGTGTCCGCGAAACGAACTGAGAAAGAGCTGCCTAGCTGGCTGCTTTAAGGATATTATTTTTATTTGGAGCTAAGTGAAATCGGAACTGAATCAATTACTCCTCTTTATTTTTATTTTTTATTTTTATTTTTTCTATTATTGGACTAGTCTGGACTATCTAATTAAACATCATTTCTCTTTTTTCTCTTCTCTCCTTGTCTTAAATTTATTACCTCAAAATATGGAGTTTTAGGCAGCTTCTGCAATTATTTTTGGACAGACTCCTCTAGACATGTCTTTTTTATTTCCTCTCTTTGGATATATTTGGTGCCCTTGTGTTTCCTTTTTAATATTTGCAATAATTTTGGCCATACAATTGGATTATAATTACTGGATTACAACATACAACTATTGGATTACAATAATTTGGACAGCATAATATTTTATTTGGGGGATATATCTTCGACAGCAAACCGGTACGGATTTAGCCTAAGTGGTGGCAAGAAGAAGGAAGAAAGGAAGAAAATCTTTGGTGGGGGATTGGTCTCTTTAAAGTGTTAATTTCAATAAGTTAAATGGTGTTCTCCCCTATAAGCAGTATTTATATCTGAAAAATTTATTTAGCAAAAATTGGTATATACAATCTAATTGATATATAATTTTAAGTGTATGAGAATCCGGGAGGGGTAAAAAACTTTTATGTTTTTCTATTCCTTTTTTGAAAAAGTGATTTAATGATTTTATATTCAGATTGAACATTGATTGTTGTTGACTGTATATTAGGTGTTTGGAAATCAATTACAATGTCTCATACACAAAAGAAAGGGGGAGATGGGGGAACACCGGCAGAGAGGAGAGGATCAAAACAAGAAGCGGATTTTAAAGGAGAGATTTTGAAAATGTTTGCAGAGATCAATTCCAATATTAAGCAGAGTGAAAAGAATATAGAAGCAAAATTAGAGCAAATGGACAAGAGAATGGGCCAAATGGATAAAAAAATTGATGCTACAGTTAATGAACTGAAAGGGCAATTGAAGGATGTGAGTAAGAGGACACAGAATCTGGAAGAGGGGATGAAAAAAACAAGATTGGAAATGAAGGAGGTGAAGAAGGAAGAAGAGAAAATAAGGGTGGGAATGTCAGAAATTAATAAAACACAAGAGGAGGTCTGGGATGCGATTTCTATGAACGAACTCAGGCAGAGAGAAGTGAACCTAAGACTGAGACTTGTTCCAGAGGTGCAAGGAGGAAATATTAAAGAGAAATTAATAAAAGAGATTGCACAATGGATGGAGATGCATATAGAAGAGGTGGCAAGATCTGTGCAAAGTACATTTCAAATGAAGACAAGATCAGCTAAGGCAAGAAAGTTTCCAGGAGACTGCCTGATTACCTTTAAGGATAGGGAGATGAGAAACCTGATACCCCAGAGAAACAGAGAGAAAAGATTGAACATTGAAGGAAACTATATAATCATTTTTAAAGACATCCCGATCAGGCTGCTTAAACGGAGAGACCCATATAAACCAACAGTGCAGATCTTAAAAAATAATAATATAGAATTCAGATGGGAATATCCAGAAGGGATCTCTTTTGTCTACAAAAGTAAAAGACATAGACTTACGAGCCCAGAGGAAATAGGAAAATTTCTGAGAAAGTATAAAGAGTTGCGAAGTGACGATGAAGAAGCAAGAGGAGTGGAACCAGGAATGGAGGCTGCAGGAGGAGTGGATCCGGATGAGATAGAAGAAGAAAGAAAGAAAGAAGAAGAAGAGGAAGAAGAAGAAGAAGAAGAGGTAGACAGATTATAAAATTTGTAACAAAGAATTTAAAATGGCGAAAATGGTGCTAAAATTATGGACTTGGAATATCAATGGGATTAATGATAAAAAACCGAAATAAAATTGAACAACATTTAAAAAAGAAAAATTTGGATATTATCTGTCTACAAGAAACTCATGTGGCGAGAAGACATAAAAAAAAATTAATCAATAAAAGACTGGGAAACGAATTTGTATCTTCGGATAAGAGTAAAAAGAGAGGGGTAGTTCTGTATATCAGGAAGAAAATTGAAGCTCAACAAATCTTTAAAGATGAAGAAAGCAGAGTTATGGCAGTTCAAATTAAGTGGCAAGGAGAAAAAATAATAATTGTCGGGATTTATGCACCAAATGGTAATAAGACAGACTTTTATAAAAATTTAGAAGAAAAATTGTTTGACTACATGGATCAGAAAATTATAATAATGGGAGACCTGAACGGAGTGGTGTCAATGGAAATGGATAGATTGAGAACAACAGGGGTGAGTAAAGATGGAAAATTACCCAAGACTTTCTTCTTAATGATAAAGAATTGCAATTTGATCGATATTTGGAGACTCAGACACCCACTGGAGAAACAATTTACGTTCTACTCAGAACCAAATCAATCCATGTCAAGAATAGATCAAGTATGGGCCTCAAATGAATTAACCCCAAGAATCTTGGAAATTGAAATTCAACCAAGAGTGATTTCGGACCATAGTGCAATAAAATTTGAATTAAAAGGCTTTGAAGAAAGAACGTTTAGATGGAGAATGAACGACTACCTTCTAGATGATCAGAAAGTAGTAGAAAATGCCCAAAAGTATTTGTCGGAATATTTTGTAAACAACTGCAATAAGGGAACAAATATGAATATGATATGGGACGCCAGCAAAGCCGTGATGAGAGGATTTTTTATTCAGCAGAATGTTCTGAAAAATAAAAATAGAGAGAAGAATAAGAAGGAAATACTAAAACAAATAACGGAGAATGAGCAAAAATTGATAAAAACACCAAACAATGAGAAGATAAGACAGAATATAAAGACTCTTCAAACACAATTTGCAATGATAATAAATAAGGAAGTAGAAGGGAATATAAAAAGAATGAGACAAAGAAATTTTGAATTTGCGAACAAATCAGGAAAATGGCTGGCGTGGCAGATAAAGAAAAGAAAGGAACAGACTTCCGGTCGGCGCCAGCAATTAATGGCGGACTTATCCCGGAGCTCCGGGAGAAGCCTGCTCCGCGGGATCGGGTCCTGCCGCTACGGCGAAGCGGGGACCCTTAAAAATTACAGGTGGAGAAGCCTGTAAGCAAGGAGGCTCGGCGGGCACCATCACGACCCCTCCGAACTGCGAAAGAGCCTTTTTAAAGGCTACGGAGTGGTGTCGGGGGGAGCGCGGTGCTGAGAGCCGTTACCCAGCCTGTGGAGCGAAGCCGCGTCGCCATTATCGGAGAGCGCTGATTTCTTCCTGCAAATTGACTCCGAAAGCATCTACTCGTGAGTAGGATCAAAAGTTTAAATTGGCTTTTAAAGAGTAAAGATTTAAAGACTTAAATTGGATCGTAAAGATTAAAAGATTGGCCACCACGGGAAAGGCACAAAAGGGAAGTCTGCCTTACCGCATTGTAGAGACAAGAGAGCAAAGAGACTTTTAATCTGAAACCTTTGAGGATTATATTTGAATAACAAATCCATTGCCTAAAAGCAAAATACCCCCCCACTTAGCGGGCAGGAGCGGTGGGGGAGAACTGTCATTGAAACTATTTGACCTGCATGAAAGGGAAGAATAGAATTTTATCCACTGCCTTTGCTATCCTGGGAGCGGACTGCTCTTTAAAAGGAAAATTTTGAACTGTTAAGGAAGTGAGCCTGGAAAGTAACTGGAAAAGATACATTGTTGAGGACTTTACCTGGACTGTTACATATGGAAACTATTTAAAAAAAAAAAGTGCTGGAACTGGGGATTTTTTCTCTGGTAAAAGAGATGGAGGGGGAACTTTGAAACATTATATTAGTTGCAAGAACTGTGTACTGTAAATCTAAGCTGTGAGTTCCCCCCCTAGAGGAGACTTTGTCGCATTGTGAGAAACAACTAAGCAACTAGAAGCTGAGCCACTGGAAATTTACTAGCAAAAACAATTCTAGGAGTGTGGGACTGACCTTGGCCTGGCTGATAGTGGCATGGCAGATGGAAAAGGAAAAATAGACCAGGCTCAGGAGAAAAACCTCAGATCCGGCAAAACATACAGTACTACACAGTCAAGAAGGGCCTCAGTTGTAGGAGCAGCTGCAGCCCCGCAAACAAAACCTAAAGCTATGTCCACAGAAGACGCTTTGACAAAAGTTCTTGGAAAAATAAACGAATCTTTGGAATTTTTAACAAAACAAGGGACTGACACAAGTAAACAAGTAGCTGAGATCTCAAAAAAGCTGGACTTGAATACCTCCAGCCTAAAAGAATGGGGAACTCAAGTTTCTGCTAATGCTCAAAATATTGGAAAGCTTCTTGAGGAATCAGCTACTACACGAAAAATTGCTGAGGAGGCAAGAGAGATTGCAACTGAAACACAGGGAAAAATACCACCGGTTGTAAAGAAACTGGCGGACCATGATTTATCCTTTGCGATGATAGACCTTCAAAGGAGGGATCGTAACCTAAGATTAAGATTTGTCCCAGAAAGTGAACAGGACAATTTGGCGGACTTTATTACAAAAGAATTTTTTGATTATTGGCAAGAAGGCCTGCAGGGGGAGCAGCTCAAGATTACGAGTGCATTCAGACTTGGAATAAGACAGAAAAAGAATAAACCAAGAGATTGTTTGATTACTTTGGGATCAAAGGAAGAAAGAGATAAAATTTTAAACTTGCATTATCAAAATACATTGCAAATTGAAGATTCTTATGTGGAGATTTTTAAAGATATCCCAAAGGCCATTTTGGATGCAAGAGAGGACTACAAAGAACTGGTTGTACTACTGAAAAAAAGCAGAAACTTTTTCAGGTGGGAATTCCCCCAAGGCTTATCTTTTAAGTATAGAGGAAAGAAGGTCAGAATAAAGACCCCGAGTGATAAAGATAAATTCTTGAGAGACTACGGAGAAGACCTAGTGAAGGAAGCAGAACTTGGAGAAGAGCCAGTAACATCAGGAAAAGGACTACTGGACGTGGCAAACTTATCGTTTGGACTACAGCCACCAACAGATGAAGAGCAAAAATTGGGAGCAGTAGGAGGAGTAAGTAAATAATCTCATCACGGCTTTGCGATTATTGAGTTGGAACTGTAATGGTCTGAACATTCCTCGGAAGAGGAAGAAAGTTTTTCATATTTTACAGAAACAACAATTGGACTTGATTTGCTTGCAAGAGACACATGTGACAAGAGTACATAGAAAACTACTCATCAATAAAAAACTAGGACATGAATTTATCTCATCAGACAGAGTGAAAAAAAGAGGAGTGGTTATATATGCAAAGGATAGATTGATGCCGAAACAAATATTTAAAGATGAACAAGGAAGATATCTGGCAATCGAAATTCAGTTACAAGGTCAGAAATTTCTGATTGTAGGAATTTATGCACCAAATGAAGGCAAATCTGAATTTTTCAAAAAGCTACATGAGATTTTGTTGGATTACATGGACTTAAATATAATTTTGATGGGAGATATGAATGGAGTTGTATCCACAAACATGGACAAAGCGCAAAGACAGGTAATTTCTAAAGACGGAAGGCTACCAAAAACATTCTTTGAAATGACTGACAATATGGACTTAGTTGATATTTGGAGATTAAAAAATCCCCTTGAAAGAGAAGGAACCTTTTTCTCTGAAGCTAAAATGACCTGGACTAGAATTGACCAAATATGGGTTACTAGAGGACTGGCATCGAAGATAAAAAAAGTAGAAATCTGCCCAAAGACTTGCTCCGACCACAATGCCGTGAAGATGGAAATGAATCAAACAACAGCTGGCACATTTAGATGGAGAATGAATGACTCTTTATTTAGAGATAAAGAATTTTGCAAAAAGGCCCAAAAAACACTAAGAGACTACTTTGAAATCAATATGAGGACAAATGTGGAAAAAAGAATAATCTGGGACGCAAGCAAAGCGGTTATGAGAGGTTTCTTGATACAACAAAATGCAATAAAGAAGAAAAGCCAAAATGAGAAAAAGGACAAGATTTTAGAAAAGATCAAAGAAGGAGAAAAGAAATTGAGATCAAAACCAAAGTCTCAGGAGATCTTGCGAGAAATTAAATTATATCAAATTCAATATATGGAATTGATGAATCAAGAAATAGAATGGAAAATTAAACAAATGAGACAGAAAACGTTTGAATCTGCTGATAAATGTGGGAAATTCTTGGCTTGGCAATTGAAGAAGAGACAAAAATTAAATACGGTGACAAATTTAGAAGTGGACGGAAAGAACATTAACAATCCAAGTGAAATTAGAAGCTGCTTCCAGAGATATTTTAAACAACTATATGCACAAGGGCCAGAAAAAGAGACTGATATAGAACAATTCTTGAAGAAAAATGGGATGAAGGAAATCTCATGTCAAGACAAAATACTTCTGAATCAGAAAATAGCTGAACAAGAGATAGAAGATGCCATTCAAAATATGAAACTAGGCAAATCTCCGGGACCTGATGGACTGACTTCCAAATATTATAAGACTTTAAAAGAATGGTTAATACAACCATTGAAGGAAGTCTGCAATGAAATTCTTGAGGGGAAAGAAGCACCTGATACGTGGAAAGAGGCTTATATCACGCTTATACCGAAGACAGAGACTGAAAAGACCCAACTGAAGAACTACCGCCCAATATCTTTATTAAATGTGGATTACAAAATTTTTGCTGACATTCTAGCTAAAAGATTGAAAAAAGTTTTGATGGGGGAGATTCATAGGGATCAATCGGGCTTTCTCCCGAAAAGGCATTTATCAGATAATGTAAGGAACATAATAGATCCTGATTGCTAAGCATTGGAAGACACAAGATTTACCCACGCTGGAGGAATGGCAGACGCAGTTGATGGACTACATGGAACTGGCCGAAATGACTGGCAGAATCCGAGACTCGGGGGAAGAAACAATTGAGGAAGACTGGGAAAAATTTAAAGATTATTTGAAAAAACATTATAAGTTGTATGAATGTTAAAAAATGCACTTTTGAGGAAATTCTAGCTTCAGCAATTGTAAATTAATGAAATGAAAATTAAGGTACAAGAAGTCAGAGGTGGAATAATGAAATAACTTTATTATGTTCAAGCTAAAACGTATAAGATGTCGGTTACAACATTTTGGAAATTAGATAACATGATAAAATGAAAGATACAATAAGTTTTGAAATAAGTTAACAAATTGCTGATGTTTTGTATCACAGAGAATGCAGGGTTAGGAAGATGCGGGGAAGTCCATTGGATTGGCTGAAAAAAAGGATTATGGAAATTTGTAACTTCTTTACTTTATTTTCTATATCTATCTTTTATTCTTTTTTTCTGTATTTTATAAACTTAATAAAAATATTATTAAAAAAAAAACAAAAGCAAAGAAAAGAATAATATGAGAAAGATAGAAAGATTTCTAAAGGAAAAAGAAGTGCAAAAGATCCCGACGGGAAAAAAAGATAACTTGAGCGCCCCAATTGAAATTGAAGAAATAAAAGAGGTGATAAGGGAATTGAAAAAAGGAAAAGCTCCAGGATCAGATGGATTTACAGCTAGATATTATAAGGAAATGAGAAGCACCCTACTTGTACCATTGAAAGAAGTTATAAATAACATTTTGAAGAATAGAGAAATTCTGGAAACGTGGAAAGAGGCCTTTATTACATTTATCCCAAAACAAGAATCGGACTTAACGCAAGTAAAAAATTATAGGCCTATTTCGTTGTTGAACACTGACTATAAAATCTTTGCGAGTTTCTGATACAACAGAACACGATTAAAAAAAGGCTCTGGAATGGGAAAAAAGATAAGATTTTAGAGAAGATAAGAGATGGAGAGAAAAAGCTGAGATCCAAACCAAAATCGAAGGAGATCTTGAGAGAAATCAAATTCTACCAAGCACAGTATGCGAAATTGATAAATCAAGAAGTTGAGTGGAAAATCAAACAAATGAAACAAATATCTTTTGAATCAGCCAATAAGTGTGGAAAACTCTTGGCATGGCAATTGAAAAAGAGACAAAAACTGAACACAGTTACCAATCTAGAGATTGAAGGGAGAAATATCCAGAAACCAGAAGAAATTAGGAAGTGTTTCCAGAGATATTTTAAAAAGCTCTATACCCAAGGGCCACAAGAGGAGAAGGAGATAGACCAATTTTTGGAAACAAATGGACTACCAAAACTTGCTCAGGAAAAGAGAACAATCCTGAATCACAAAATAACACAACAAGAAATAGAGAATGCCATTCAGGATATGCAAATAGGCAAATCTCCAGGTCCGGATGGGCTTACCTCCAAGTATTATAAGACGTTGAAAGACTATTTGATACAACCACTAATGGAGGTATGCAACCAGATTTTGGAGGGGAAGAGGGCACCGGAATCGTGGAAAGAAGCTTTCAACACATTGATCCCTAAAGTGGAAACTGAAAAGACTCAACTAAAGAACTCAAGTCAAGTCAAGTCAAGTTTTATTGCGGCAAAAGCCAGTGACACAGAACACCACAAGATCATACAAAAGGAAATCAACAACAGCATCAGAAAGAAAAAAAGAAAAGAAAAGAAAATTATTACGCAAGGGAGCTTCGCAGTGTGCCGTTCAACAAAAGAGATTTACGCTTCCTGATTGCTAAAGTGCAAAATTTGGCCACCTCATATGATATTGAGCTTGAGGAATCTTCCAGAAGGTATTTTCGTAGAATTTCGGGGGAGGATTCCAAATAATGTTGAAGGGGTATAAATTTTGATAAAAGCGGCAAAATAAGTTGAGCTCGTTCTTCACTATAGAATTCACAAAATAGAAGGATGTGAGTGACAGATTCTACCTTATTAGACATACAGGGGCAGAGACGCGCATGCATTGGCACCCGCGTAAATTTGCCGTACAGCACTGCTGAGGGCATTGTCTCAAAGCGGGCTCTGGAGAAAGCCCATCTATAAGCTTCGTTAGTGATGTTAGTTAAGTAAGGGGCAGCTGAAAAATTAGACCAAGCTTTTAAAGATCTATACGTCTCTGGGAGTAGGGCGTCTTCTTGTTGTAATTCGACATCGTAGAGTCTCTGAGTGATAATTACTTTAGCCTTGTTCAGAGTTCCAATAAGAAGATTTTCAGGGTTTAGGCCAATTTGTTTGATCTTGTTAGTTATTTGCATAAGCCAAGGAGGATAGGGAACTGCAGCCAGGAAGTAAGGTAACAGTCCCTTAGGGTTGTAATGGATTTTCAACCAGAGGGATATTGCTTGCTCCCAGACTTTTAATTCCACTCTGGGCAGTCCTGCCTCTTGCCTTAAGACTGCATTAGGTGTACACTTTGGGGTAGCAAATAATGATCTTAAGAATTTTGATTGTACTGTTTCAAGGGTCTTGAGGTTGGTAGAAGGGCTAATTTGAGAGCCATACAGGAGTTGGGCTAACGATTTTGCCTGGAAAACTTTAAGGGCCATCGGGAGGAAGCCAGCTCCTTTCCTTCTGAATAATCTAAGGATGGCATTTGCACTTCTTCCTGCTGATATAGCTGATGTGGTCAGGTGTGTTGACAATTTGGCATTATAAGAGAAAGTAATGCCTAGGTATTGGAAGATCTTAGTCTGTTCAATGGCGTTTCCCTTTACGCTCCAATTATCTTTCCTGAAGGAGCGGTTAAAATGTACAATTTTGGTTTTGGCAAAGTTAATTGTTAACAGCTCAGTGTTACATTGGTCACTGAACTTTCCTAAGGCACGTTTCAAGCCCACTTTGGTTTGAGAGAGAAGAACAGCGTCATCCGCATACATTAAAACTGGTACTTTTCTGCCGTTAGAGAACACGGGGGGATGGGTTTCGATTTCACGGCAACATGTGACCAGGGAGTTAACATAGATGTTAAATAAAAATGGGGCTAATAGACATCCTTGTCTGACTCCTCTATGGACTGGGATTTCTCTAGAGAGTCTGCCGTCCTGTGCGACTCTTATCTGGAGGGTATTGTTCTCATGAAGCTTGATCATCAGAAGTAATAACCTTCTGTTAATACCCATATTGGCCAATTTGGCCCAGAGCCTACCCCTGGATACAGAATCAAATGCTGCCTTTAGGTCCACAAAGGCCGCATACAATGACTTTTTCCAATGTTTCACATACTTATAAACAAAATAATCTAACACTAAGCAGTGATCAATGGTGGAACGTCCAGATGTAAATCCTGCTTGTTCAATTTCTAGCAAATCATTATGGTCTAACCATTCACACAATTTTAGGCATAGGTGTTTTGTATAAAGTTTGCAGATCACATTCAGAAGACTAATTGGTCTATAATTAGATGGATCAGAGGGGTTGCCCTTTTTAAATATAGGAACAATTATAGCCAGTCCCCAATCTTTAGGGATTTCGGTTGTCTTATCTATATATGAGAATAGATTTGCAAGAACCGGGGCCCACCAGTTTATTTGCGCTTTCAGAAGTTCAGCAACAATGAAATCACTTCCTGGGGCTTTGCCAGATTTCATTTGTAGAATTAACGAAGTGATTTCAGTTTCAGAAGTTGGGGGCCATGGGGTATCATTATCTAAAGGGATGTTAAGTAGCGCGGGAGGTCGATGTTCCCTAAACAGCACTTTATAGTGCTCTTCCCATAAATTTGCAGGGATTATTGTGCCCTCGTTAGGAGCTTTGGTTTGACTGGAGATAATTTTCCAGAAGCTGGTATTGTCTTTTTCTATTGATGCTTTTATGAGGGCCTGCCAGATGAGAGAGTCTGCGGTTCTTTTTTTGGTTTTTAGTAACTCTTTATAGTTCTTTTTTTTAAGTTGTAACTCTAATTTAGTAGTAGGGTTAGGATTTTGCTGGAAGACCTTAAAGCATTCCCTGAGTATAAGTTTTGCCTGGGTGCATTCGCGGTCAAACCATTTCTTGTTGGTAGGGAATTCATTGTGGCTAGATCTCCTGAGTCTTGACAATAACGGTTGGAGTTTTCGGATTAGTGTATTATAATGGTCAATTGGGGAGGTCTCTTCAATATCGTTGGAGGTCAGATCAGCCCAGAGGAGTTGACCTTCCATTGATTGTGTCCAAATGCTAAAGTTGTTATTAACATAAGGGGACCATTTAATTCTGGATCTGCCTATTTGTTGTAAAACATTAGGAACAGATGTCTGTGGGGCGAGCCCACATCTAGAGGGTTCCCAAAATTCAGTCCTTTTAAGATTTAGGGGTAAATGGTCACTTTCGGTTCTTATATCTACGGTAAATTCAATATGTTCATCAAAGAGTTCTTGGGAGACAAGAATGTAGTCAATAACAGAATGTCTTAAGCCTGACCAATAAGTAAATTGGCCAGGGCAGTCTCCCGAGGAGAGGCCGTTTAAAATGACAAGGTTTAATCTAAGTGCCATTAGAAAAAGACATGTACCAGCAAAGTTGGTGACTGGGTCAAGTGAATGACGTCTAAATAGAGGCCAATGTTCATCATTAGCATTTAGGGGACCCATTCCACTTTCGTAGATTAGCTGTTCGTCTGAATGGCCTAACCTTGCATTAAAGTCCCCACCAATAATTAAGGAGGCAGAGGGAAACTTATTTGAGACAAGGAGAATGCAGTCTTCCAGTTCGTTCCAGATGTTTTTAAGATCAGTTTGTTTCATAAGTGGGTGGATATAAACATTGATGCATATGATCTTAAAGTGGGTAGAGAATATTTTGACAGCCAAAATCCATTTTTTATCGATTTTCAATTGGGTAGGGTGGGTTCCTAGGTCTGTCGATACGAAGGTGCTCAGACCACCCGCCGGTCTTCCGCCTTTTGTGCCGATTGAGGCACAGGAGTGGAAAGCAAAATAATTGTGTAGATCAAAAGGATTTTGCATCCAGGTTTCTTGGAGCAGGATGATCTTGAACTGTGATACGTAGGTTAGAACGTCTTTGTCCATTGTTTTCGATTGCCACCCAGCAACGTTCCAGGATAGTAATAGAGGTGAGAGTCATTTTGTCTCTTCAATAGCATCTAGGACTTTCCCGGAGTCGTGGAAGATGCAACCATTGGGTGGTGAAGTCTCCAGTAATGTGATTAGGGGCGCCACAGAGATTTCGGCGTGGATTTCAGTTGGGCAGATTAGGGGGGGGGGTGTTCTGACGTGACCTGAGGAGATTCATATTCCATTTTTCGCTCCAAGTTAGGTGGAGTATTTGCCTCTTTTGTGGGCGCTAGGTCTTCAGAGTTGCGAAGATAGAGTAATAACTCATCTAGTCTTTCCGTTATCTCTGTTTGTTCGGCTTTTGGGAGATGGGAGAAGGAAACAAGTAACTCCTGCTCCATCGAATTCTCTAGATGAGTAGCCTTTGACAGGAGGGGCATGGGGGTCTCTGTCCAACTAATTAAGTCTGAGGGTGGAGAGGTAGAGCTCATAGTAGGTGGGGTGCCCTCAGTTTTAATTGCTTTCCTTTTAGCTGGAAAGTAGGGTATAAGAGGGCAAATCTTAGTGTTGATAAAAACTCTTGTAATAAAAATTCCAAAATTAGTCAGGGAGCTTCGTAGAGACATCATATAAGTTGGAAACTTTTTAGATTCGAAGGTGAGCAGTATCCTCTGCCTGTGTGGCTTGCTGTAAATGTGGACGGTGGATTTCAGATCGATGGAAAGGGGATTTACGCCCAAAAGCTCAGCTAGATGCCTTCTTGCAACATGTATAGACGACCAGTTAACAACCTGACCTTTGAAGGGGAGGATAATTAAACAGAGTCTAGTGGCTTGTAGTGAAAGATTGTAGGAAGATGTGGTGTGTAGATCTTCCATAGTTTGTTCATTTTCAAATTTGCAGCCAGTCTGCGAAGTTGAGTGCAGTAGGGCAGGTACTCTGAGAGTTGGTTCGGTCGTATCCTCCGGTGAAGCGTCTATGGGGCTGACATTAACTTTTGGGGATACAAAGGATATGATCTTCTCTAAGGAGCCTTTGATGTCTCTTATGTATTTGAAGATATAGTCCACGGTTTTAGCCACTAGATCTAACGTGGTAGAGTGTTCAAGTAGTAATTCAGAGAGATGGTTTTCTTGTTCTCTGATGCAGTCTTCCGCCTGAATGGGCATAGTTGGAACCTTTTTGGGACCTTTTGGTCTCGTGATGGTGTTGTTAAAGGGGTTAGTGGGTTGTTTAGCGGAAAGTTCCTTCGGTGTAGTTTCCTCATCTATTATCTCTGCTAATGGAGAGAAGCTATTCGAGGTTGGAATATTAAAAGTATCCTTTGTTTTTCCATGAAAGAATTCGCTGATTTTGGTTTGCTTGGTGAGGGGCAAACATGCCATTTCCTCTAAGTCCTCAGATTCTCTGCAGCGTTTTCCAACCCCCCTCCTCGCTTCAGCAGGGCTGTCGAATTGCTGAGTCATCTCTCCCTTTACCTCGCTCTTCTATCTTCCCTAGGTTTTTCAAAGAGTCGAGGGAGTATTTTCCTTGAAAGTATCCTATTCAAGGAAGAGTAGTGTGCCAAAGGTTATCGGCATAACACTAAATTATAACACTAAATTATGCTCCGTCTGTGCCTCCAAACTTGTGGTGGGAACAGCCCATGAATCTTCCTGTAAACTCTTCGCGGTGAGGTGCTTAAATTTATCTGAGCTCAATGTTCATTAAAATAGTCTTTAAAAGGAGTCTTTAAAAGGAGTAAGATAGTCTTTAAAATAGTCTTTAAAAGGGGTAAGAGAGAGTAAAAAGATAAAATTGACGGGCTCACATTAGTAGAGTGCAGGTCGCAAATTTGGAAGGGATGGGAGTGGGACGGGGGTTTGAAAATGGAATAGAAGCAATTTATTCAGAGCAGAAAGCAAAGTTAATTGTAAACAATGTGGTGACAGAAGAATTTAAAATTGAAAAAGGAACACGACAAGGGTGCCCCCTATCCCCTCTGCTATTTATTTCAGTTCTGGAGGTGCTTTTGAACACGATTAGGGAGGACCGGTTGGTACAAGGAATACAGGTCGGAGCGAAACAATTCAAACTGAAAGCTTTCGCAGATGACTTGGTTTTAACATTACAGGAGCCAGAATCTGGTACGAAGAGAGTGTTAGAGTTAATTCATGAATTTGGTCGGGTAGCAGGGTTCAAACTGAACAAGCAAAAAACTAAGGTTTTGGAGAAAAACTTGACATCTTTGGAAATAGATGAGTTCCAGAAAGAGACAGAATTAAATGTTGTTAAAAAAGTAAAATACCTAGGGGTAAACCTGTCTGCCAAAAATCTGAATTTGTTTAAAGATAATTATGAAAAATGTTGGTCAGAAATTAAGAAAGATTTAGAGATCTGGTCAAGATTGAAACTTTCCTTGATGGGCCGAATTGCAGCTATAAAAATGAATGTATTGCCGAAGATGTTATTTTTGTTTCAGACCCTACAGATCATAGACAGAGTGGAGTGTTTTGGGAAGTGACAGAAAGATATTTCTAGGTTTGTCTGGCAGGGCAAAAAGCCCCGAATAAAATTTAAAATACTAACGGATGCCAAAGAGAGAGGGGGGTTTGCCCTGCCAGATTTAAGGTTATATTACGAAGCTGCGGCTTTCTGCTGGATGAAAGAGTGGTTATTACTTGAGAACACTGATGTCTTGGATTTGGAAGGGTATGACAATGCTTTTGGGTGGCATGCATATTTGTGGTACGACAAGGTAAAGGTTCATAAAATGTTCAAAAACCATATTGTCAGAAAAGCCATATTTGCGGTCTGGACAAAATATAAAGACTTATTAGAGAGTAAAACCCCGAGGTGGTTATCACCAGTGGAGGCCAAGGCTAGAAAAAGACTCAATATGGAGGTCGGATGGCCAAAATATTGGGAAATGATAGAAAAAATAGGAGACAACTGGAGACTGCAGAGCTTCGAAAAATTAAAGAATAGGGTGCAAGATTGGTTTCATTATGCCCAAATTCAAGAAGTCTTTAAGTCTGACAAAAAAACAGGATTCCAGGTGGAAAAATCGAAACTAGAGACAGAACTGTTAGAACCTAAGACTAAGGTACTTTCGAGAATGTATAACTTGCTGCTTAAATGGAACACTCAGGATGAGATAGTCAAATCAGCCATGATAAAATGGGCTCAGGATATTGGGTACAACATTATGTTTGAAGACTGGGAAAGGTTATGGACCACTGGAATGAGATTCACGGCATGCAATGCCTTGAAAGAGAATATTATGAAAATGATATATAGGTGGTACATGACCCCAGTCAAGCTAGCAAAAATTTACCATCGATCTGATAATAAATGTTGGAAATGTAAGGAGGCTGAGGGGACATTCTTTCACCTTTGGTGGACGTGTCCAAAAGTGAAGGCCTTCTGGGAAATGATTTACAATGAGTTAAAAAAGGTGTTTAGGTACACCTTTCCCAAGAAACCAGAGGCCTTCCTCCTGGGCATAGTGGACCAAAGGGTGTTAAAGAAGGACAGAACACTTTTTATGTATGCAACTACAGCAGCAAGAATACTTACTGCAAAAGGTTGGAAGACACAAGACCTTCCCACGCTGGAAGAGTGGCAGACGCAGTTGAGGGACTATATGGAATTGGCAGAAATGACTGGCAGAATTCGAGATTTGGGAGAAGAGACAACGGAAGAAGATTGGAAAAAATTTAAGGATTATTTACAAAAACATTATAAGTTGTATGAATGTTAAGAATCTGCATGATTTGGAAATTTTTGCTCCTGCAACTAGATTGGGAAAATAGAAAATTAAGTTATAAGCAAGAAAAAGGTGAAATTTAAAGTTATTTTATGTATTATTCTAAGGCATAAATATTTGAAAAAAGGTATTTTAAATCTAGAAGTAAAATATTTTGAAAGATACAAATAAGACACGAAATAAGGTAATAATTTGCTGACATGTTTATTGTAAAGAACGCAGGGTGAGGGAGATGTGGGGAAGTCCAGTTAATAATGTAAAAATGCATTTTGAAAGTTGGATTGCTTTTTCTTTCTCTTTTTTCTGTAAATTGAAAATGTAATAAAAATTTTAATAATAAAAAAAAATCTTTGCGAGTATACTAGTAAAGAGAATGAAAAAGGTATTGCAAGATCTTATACATAAGGATCAAGCGGGCTTCCTTCCTGGCAAACAGATGAAAGATAATATAATAAATATAATAAATATATTAGAATATCTTGAAGGAAAGTTTTGTTTCTGCACATCACCCTAGAATGTTCAGTTCACCATGAGTTCATGAAAACATCGCATTCTGACCTGTTCTTAGTGCTTGGTTGACCACATTTACGGATGAATGCTCTATATTCATCACCAAGTAATTGTTTAAGTCTTGCTATATCAATCACTAGTTATAGTTTAATAAGGAGGTTTCCACGCCTGTCCAATTCTGTGTTCCCTTTCCCACCCTTTAATCTATTGATGATTAATGTCTATATGTAACCTTTGCTTTGTATTTGTGTTAACCAATCAGCAACAAGCACATATGTGGCAATGCTGTAATATTCAATAAAAGAGACTCCCCGAGACATGCTCGGGAGATGCCTCCCATATGACACCCACCACTCGTCTGTCGTTTATTTCAACCCAACAATATCTGAATGCCAAAAATGAGAAACAAGCTATGTTAATCTTTGTGGATGCAGAAAAGGCCTTTGATAATATATCATGGAACTTTATGTTTAAAAATTTATTTATTTATTTTTAATGATATTTATTCAAATTTTCAAAAATACAAAGCATTAAAAAACATCAACAAAGTAAAAAAACAAAGACAAAAAGAAAAAAGGCAGAAAAAAGAAAAGAAAAAAGAGAAAAAAGTATGTAAATTCAAAGTTACTTCATTTCATTATCTTATGTCTTAGACCTCCTCATACCTCCCTTTTTGTATTCCAGTTTAATCATGATTTCAGCAAATTCTTCCCATGTTTATCAAAAATAGTTTATCTTAACAATCTATCTCAATTTAAGAATGTTATCTTTAACTTTATCTTTTACCTTCCAAACCATATACTTTAAAGTTTAAAATTTAAATTTGTATTTATACTTAATCAAGTCTTTCTGCTAGAGCCAATTATTTCCTTTCCGGCACAATCTATTATTTCATTAATATTACTCAGAAATAACAAAATATATAAAAGAAAGTTCTCTTCTAGTTTTATCCATTGTCCCTTTCTTCCTGGTTTCGGGTTGTGTCCGTCCTTTCTTCCCTTTAAGTCTTGACCTTCAGTCCGGTGTTCTGATGTCTGAGGCTCTCAAGTCACTTCCATGCCCCCTCTCTGCTGACTTTCTTGATCCTGATTATAATACGACACTTCCTTGTCCCTTGTTGCAGTCTTTCATGGTATCTTCCCTTTCTCCTTGGGGAGTGGATCTCTGGGGAGTTCCATACAGTCATAATCTCCATTTTCATTTGTCAGGTTGCTCCGATCCCCCCAGTTCCACTCCCCATTGCTAATTTTGTAATCCAAACAGTGTTTGCTCCAAAAATACTTGTCCTCTTGTTTCACAGTCCCACTAGAGCTAAGGATTTCCTTAACTCCAAAAGTTTGCAGACACCCTTTAAGTTCACTGATGTTAGATCTCTCATTTTGTAACTTTTGGGGTATAATAACAATCTCCTCCATCTTCCATTGCCCTTGGATTTGCCTTAGGTCAGTTTCCAGAATTGGTTGTTGTAAAGCTTTTTTCTCTTCTTCTCCTGTCAACTCATACTTTCTAGCTACAGCAGCCATGACGTCCATTTTTTTATCCACCAAGTTCATGTCCTCCTGCAGCTGCTGTAGCATAGCGTCCACTTTGCCAAGGGCAGAAAGTAAAATTTCCTTCCCACTCATTTCTAGTCAAGGTCAAATATCTGGTCTCACGCTGATTCTCACAGCTGTTGTGTCTCTTTGTGAACTGCAACAAAGAAACTAACAAACTCCCTCTAGAGGACACAATTTCTGTTTAACCTCCATCTTTAAAATGTATCAAACAAAGGAAAATTTACTTTCAGTTTTCCAGTACTTTGTTTCCTTACACAAAGCAAAAGCAGAGGGCAACATTAAAGTCAATTTGTTTCCCTTTTACTTCTATCTGTCGAAATCCATTATCCTCAAAGAATCTGTCCTGACGTCCCGTCCCCAGGTTAGGGGCAATGGGAATTTGTATTCCTTAGCTTTCTCTCTGCAGGATTAGATAGTCAAAGTTCTTTTACCCCCTTTCCTCCTGCTGTCTAGGGGGTTTTGATGGTCATAGGTGCAAGAAATTTCAATTTTAAAATCAAGTTCAAGGCTATTTAGTTTGTACGATCTTTGCTTCAATCTGTTTACAAAAAGCAGGAGGCAGACTTCCTGTTTAGACCTTCCCGCTTCGTGCCTAATTCAGAAAAATTTTAATCAAATCCTCCGTTTTTACTCACGGGTACTTGTTTAGAGTCCAAATGTCAATCAGGAAAAAGTCAGCGCTCTCCGACGATGGCTGTGCGGCTTCCCTCCATGGAAATAGCAATCGGTCCGTTGCACCGCGCTGCTCCCCCCACTTCGCTCTGGAGCCCCGAAAAGGGGTTTCCTCGCGAGTAGGGAAGGCGCTCTTGGTGCTTTGCCGAACCCCACGTCCCCAGGCTTCTCCACCTGAGGTTTCTAGCGGGTCCCCACCCTCACCGCGGTGGGAAGACCCAATTTCCACAGAGCCCGTTCCTCCAGTCGGAGGAACTCCGCCATTCGCCGATGGCGCCAACCCGGAAGTTCTTTATGTTAAAAAATTTAGAATATATGGACGTGGGCACGGAATTCTTTAATGGAATAAAGGCGATTTCCGGTTCCGGTCGCGGACAGTGAGGAAGCGCGGAGAGCCCAGCTCGGGGTTTTCCGATCATCGCGGAGGCTTGGGGAGGCGCAAAGGCTCTGCGCACCCCAAAAATCCCAGGGGGGAGACCCCTGGGGGATAGGCCGCCCAGCAGCGTGGGAGCGGAACCGCCGTCTTTTCGGGGCGTTTCTCTGAGAGAGGTCGCAAGGACGACGGGGCCGTGAGCGCAAACGGGAGAGGACCGACTCCGCGATGAGAAGCCTCTAGCTTCCACTGGAGAAAGCGACGGGCTTCCAAAAAGATTAGAATGGATTCCCCAGTGTTTATAGTCTTTTTATAAAGATAGGACGTTGGCTAAAAGCTGGGAGAATCTTGGATGCTTTTGGATTTCTATTTGGTATCCACCCGGTGGACGGATTAAAATGGCGCGGATACAAAGTTGCAGGAATGAGGAGGGAAGTCTCTGCTAGTCCGACTGAGTGAGTACAAACCAAGAACCCACGGCAACTGAGGGAACTTCAGACTTTAATTTTTAAAGAAGTACTGTGGGAGAATTTTCTATATAAATTTACAAGTGACAAGGAGGATGCTAATTGGATACTTTTGCTAATTTTTAATTAGACCTGCTTATACGGTCACCCCCCCTTGCCAATGTTCTTTATTTAAGGGACTCAAAAACTCTAAAACTCTAAAGTGGGTGAAGAAATAACGGATAATTAAGGATTTTTGGAGGTGACGCTGTGCGCGGATATTTTATTACGGAGGCACATAGATTCGTTCTCTACCGCTTGGTTTATTCCATCGTTTCTGGTACCGGCCCACGGAGTTTCCCAGCCGTTCACCCCCAACTTAGGTGATTAACTTATACTGGACTGGTCCCTAGAGGTCTGGATATTGAAGTATATCTTCTGGGGGACTGTAGGTTATTTTACCAGAACTATATTAGAACAATTTGATATATCGACGAGATCCCTCCGCTGGTTAATATACCACCTGTGGACGCTGGAGTGAATCGACGTACTCAAGAGATTTACCGAGATTTACCGAGAACTTTTGAGATCTGAGTTGGAGAGGCCCCCGCGGTGGGGGTTAGACAAGCGTCTCCTTACCGATTAGGGACACTGCCCCGACGAGAATTCCCCCCCTGGCTTAACACAAGCTAAGACACCCCTTCGGGGTTGCTATACGGTCTTTTCTTACGGACTTCTTAACCCTCCCCCCCCCCACTTCCAACCGCCTGGAAACGTCCTCTATTTGGTTCTTTTTTCTATTGTTGCCTGTTCTCTCTTTTTCTCGGTTTCAACATTAGCGGTTCCCCCTCCTTTACCCCCCCACCTTTTCCGACCTATATGGTAACAAATCCCGCGGGCTTGTAAATATAATAAGCAAATAAGAATCAAAGCTATTAAACAGCGGACTAAGAAAGAGTGTGAGCCCTTTAAGGGAGAGATTTGCTAATGACGGGGAGAGACGGGAAAAGGGGAGGGGGAACCCCAGGAGACAGGAAACCATTAAGACATGAAGAAATTAGAGATCTAGAAAGCCTATGGATAAAAATAAAGGAGGAATTTAAGCAAAATGAATCATACATGGAAAGTAAACTGGGAGAAATGCAGGAGATGATTGATAAAAAAATAGAAGGTGCAGTAGGAGAACTCTCAATTAAGATTCAAGAGTTATCCGCAAAATCCAAAATAATTGAGGAGTCCAATAAAAAGATGCAGAAAGAGATGAGGGAACAGAAAAAAGAGTCAGCAAGGATGAAAGAGGACTTGAGAGCAGTAAATAAAGCGCAGGAAAGGATTTGGGATAACTTAGCCATGACAGAACTGCGACAAAAACAACTTCACCTAAAATTTAGGGGAGTGGAAGAAGAAAGGAATGAAGATATAAAAGGGAAAAGGACTAAGGAATTATCTAAGTGGTTGGGACTAAAAGAAGAAGAGATGGCCCTATCCATCGAGAATGCGTTTAGAATTAAAACGAGACCTCAACATTTAAAACCAAACAAATTCCTGGGTGACTGTCTAGTGATCTTTAACTCATTAGAAATGAAAAATCGGATTTTAAAAACGAGCTACCGGAATAAGCTAAAAATTGGTGGGAGGCCCATCATCATTTAGAAAGAAATACCAATAAGACTGTTGCGTAAAAGAGAAGGGTTTAGACAAGTGGTAGGCGTTTTAAAAAGAAACGACATACAGTATAGATGGGAATTCCCTGAAGGGATCACCTTTTTTTATAAAGATAAAAAGTTTAGGTTACTGGACACACAGGAGGCTGAAAAATTTTTGAGAAGGTATGAGAAGGAGCTTGGTAAGACAGAGAGTAGGCCAAAGGATGGGGAGGAAGATGAGGAGGAGGAGAGATGGAGGGGGAGGGGGCCGGGAAGGGAAGAAAGGGAAGCTGAGGAAGAAAATGATGAGGGTGAAGCCGCGGTGGGAGAAGAGGCGGTAGGAGTGGAGGAGGCCCTAGGAAACAAAGGCTCCAGATTATAAGTGCTTACTACAGTTAAGAGCTAAACAATAACTTCTACATTGAAATTTTTATCGTGGAATGTGAATGGGCTGAATGAGAAAATTAAAAGGAATAAAATCGAGAAAGCTTTGAAAAATAAGAACTATGATGTAATTTGTTTTCAAGAGACGCACATAGCAAAAAAACATAAACACATCCTAGTAAATAAAAAATTAGGGGTAGAATTTATCAACTCAGAAACAAAGAAGAAAAAGGGAGTAGTGGTATATGCCAAAGAAAAATGGGACCCGGTCCTAATTTGCATGGATGATGAGGGGAGAATATTAGGAATACAACTTAATTGCCAGGGAGAAAAGATTAATGTAGTAACGGTCTATGCCCCTAACACAAATAAAGCTGAATTCTTTGTGAAGTTAGAACAAATCCTATTAGAATTAGAAGATTATAAATTAATCCTGCTCGGGGATATGAATGGCGTACCAGTACCGGAAATGGATAGAAATGTAAAGAAGGGGAAACTGAACCAAGGGAAGCTCCCAAAATCTTTTAATAACCTTGAGGAGAACCTAGATTTAATTGATATATGGAGGCATAAAAACCCTGTAGCAAAGCAGTTTACACACTTTTCAGAACCCCACCAAAGCTGGGGTAGAATTGACCAAGTCTGGGCCTCAAGAACATTATCGACAAGAGTAAGGAAATGTGAAATACAACCCAGAACCTTATCAGACCACTGCCCAATAGTCCTGGAAATAAAAAAAGAAACATCAGGCCCGTATAGGTGGAGGATGAATGAATACCTTTTTGAAATCGAGGAGGTGATAGAGAAGGCCAAAAATACCTTAAAGAACTACTTCGACTTAAATTTGCATAAAGGTACTTCCATTGATATAGTCTGGGACGCCGGTAAGGCAGTCCTAAGAGGCCTCTTGATACAACAAAGTAGTTATAGGAAAAAACTGAGAGAACAAAAGAAAGAAGAGATTCTCAACCAGCTAAAAGATTGTGAAAAAAAACTAGTAATAAGACCAGGAAACGACAGGCTTATACAAACCTCCAAAACACTGCAGGCTCAATACTCCGCATTATTAAACCAGGAGGTAGAATGGAAAATCAAATTCATGAAGCAAAAATATTTTGAGTCAGCAAATAAGGCTGGGAAATTATTAGCCTGGCAGCTAAGGAAAAGGAAAAAACAAAATGTGATAAATAAACTAATAGTAGATGATAAGATAGTAGAAGAGCCAACTGAAATAGAAAAAAGGTTTACCCAGTTTTATGAAAAGTTATATGAGAAAGGAGAAGAAGAAGTTGCAGAAGTAGAAAAATATTTGGCCGAATGCGGAGGGATTGGTTTAACCGAAGAAGACAGAAAATATCTAAATAAGAAGATCACAGTAGAGGAGGTAAGGGAGGCCATTAAGAAAATGAAACTTGGGAAGGCACCTGGCCCCGACGGACTAACTGCTAAATATTATAAAATTTTAGGAGATTACATAGCCCCTGTTCTTAGTGAGGTTATTAATAACATCTTTCAGGGAGGAAGGATCCCCGAATCATGGAAAGAGGCACATATTACGTTAATACCGAAAGCGGAAACAGAGAAAACGGATATAAGAAATTATAGACCGATCTCCCTGCTCAACAATGATTATAAGATCTTTGCAGACATCATGGCGAGCAGGCTTAAGAAGTACCTAAAGAGAGCCATCCATAAAGACCAAGTGGGATTCCTCCCGAATAGGCAGCTGAAAGATAATGTCAGGCACTTATTGAATATTATTGAATATTTAGACATGAGGATAGATATTCCGGCAGCACTGATTTTCATTGATGCCGAAAAAGCTTTTGATAATGTTTCCTGGATTTTCTTAACACAGTGTATGAAAACAGTAGGAATAGAAGGTCCCTTTCTGGAAGCTATAAAGGCAATATACTCAGGGCAAAGGGCCAAGTTGATTATTAACAACAATCTTTCCAGCTCCTTTACGATCACGAAGGGCACAAGACAAGGTTGCCCATTGTCCCCCCTTCTATTTATCATGGTTTTGGAGATACTCGCAAATAAAATAAGGGAGTCTTCGAGAATAAGGGGGTTAAGAGTCGGAGAGAAGGAGTATAAATTAAAGGCGTACGCCGACGACCTGGTATTAACCTTAGGGGAACCAATGGACAGCGTTAGTAATGCTTTAAAGACTTTAGAAGAATTTGGCAAGCTGTCGGGGTTCAAATTAAATAAGAAAAAAACAAAAATCATAGTGAAGAATTTGGATGAAGATGTAAAGAATCAGCTGGAACAATTGACTGGTATTAAGGTAGTGAAAAAAGTTAAATACCTGGGAATATGGATATCCCCAAAGAACATAAATTTATTAGAAGATAATTATACCAGGGTCTGGAAAGAAATTAAAAGAGACCTAGATACTTGGAATAGGTTAAAGCTATCATGGACAGGAAGGATGGCCGCGATTAAGATGAGTATTCTACCAAAACTACTGTTTCTATTCCAGAACATTCCCATAATCAGAGGAACATCATGTTTTAAGAACTGGCAGAAAGTTCTGGCGAAATTCATATGGCAGGGGAAAAGGGCTAGAATCAAGTTTAAACACCTGACAGACGCGAGAGAGAGGGGGGGCTTTGCAGTCCCAGATTTAAGGCTTTATTACGATGCTGCCTGCCTCTGCTGGATAAAGGACTGGGCCACTTTAAAAAACCCAGATTTACTGGATCTTGAAGGCTTTGATGCCAGGTTCAGCTGGCATGCCTACTTATGGCAGGACAAAGGAAAAGCCCATAAAAGCTTCTCCAATCATATTATCAGAGGCTCACTACTTGAAGTATGGAATAGGAACAAAAAAGTGATTGAAAGTAGGACGCCCTGGTGGCTCTCTCCAATTGATATTATAACATTAAAAAAAACAAATCAAGAAGGGGAAAGATGGACATATGAAGATCTTTTAGTTAAATCGGAGGGAGACTGGAAGATTAGACCGTATGAAGAGCTGAAGGGAAAGTTAAATGGCTGGTTACAATATCATCAGATTTATGCGCTGTGGCTCGAGCATAGAAAAACAGGGATGAGTGAAAAAAAGTCAAAATATCAGGTAGAAATTTTGCAATGTAACACCAAACTCCTCTCTAAAATGTACAAGCAACTGTTGGCCTGGGAAACTAAGGACGAAGAAGTCAAGGGGGTCATGGTTAAATGGGCCAGAGATTTGGGACATAATTTGGAACAGGAGAAGTGGCAGAAATTATGGAAGAGGGGTATGAAGTTTACGGCATGTGCTACCCTCCGAGAAAATTTAGAAAAAATGATGTATCGTTGGTACATCACCCCGGCAAGACTGGGGAAGATGTACAAAACCGGAGGCAGCACTTGCTGGAGATGTAAAAATAAGGTGGGAAGTTTCTTTCACATGTGGTGGACCTGTGAGGTGGTGAAGAGATTCTGGGACCAAATTTATGTTGAATTAAAGAAAATATTAAAGTACAACTTTCTTAAAATACCGGAGGCGTTCCTCTTAGGAATGGTAGGAGAAGAGATTAAAAGAGAGGATGAAACTTTTTTTCAGTACGCCACGGCGGCGGCCAGGATTCTTTTGGCACAAAACTGGAAAACGCCTAATACCCCCACAATTAAAGAGTGGCAGATGAAATTGTTCAATTATATAGAGTTAGCGAGATTGACACAAAGAATTAGGCATCAAAATAATAGTAAATTAAAAAACGATTGGAGTAAATTTTTAGGTTATATTGAAGTTATTTTTGGAATTACTAAAGTCACAGTGGATGGAATTTAATACCTGCAATGTTTAGATAACAGTAATGGTTTTATAACCGGCGAGAAAGTTATGAGTTCTTAACCCAAACCGGGTTGGATGGAAGTCATTGTGTTGGTAACTTTTGTCTTTTTGTGTTGTAATTCTTGTTTTTCATTTTTTGTTTATTATTTTTTGCTTGCTTTCTTATGTGTGTCTTGTTGTTGGTTTTTGTCTTTTTTATGCTTGTTTTTTTTTCTATGTATGGTGTATTATGTAAAAACTTAATAAACAGATTAAAAAAAAAAAAGGAATAAAGGCAATATATACAGAGCAAAAAGCGAAGCTGATAGTAAACAATTATACAACAGAAGATATCAAAATAACTAAAGGTACAAGACAGGGATGCCCATTATCGCCATTATGGAAGTTTTGCTAAAATCAATAAGAAAAAATGAAGAAATAAAAGGGGTGTCTGTAGGGAAAAATGAATATAAAGTCAAAGCATTTGCGGATGATTTGGTAATGACGGTAGAAGAACCAACAGGAAGTGTCAAAAGAATTTTAGAAGAAATAGTGCAATTTGGTCAAGTTGCAGGATTTTATCTAAATAATAAAAAAGACTAAAATTATTGCTAAAAATATGAATCAAGAATCAATAAAGGAAATGCAACAAAGGACAGGGATAGAAGTGGTGAATAAAGTGAGGTATTTAGGAATACGGTTAACCCCCCAAGAACATCGATTTGTTTCAAAACAATTACCTACCTGTTTGGAACGGAATAAAAAGGGATCTGGAGGTGTGGGGAAGATTGAAATTGTCTTTTTGGGGGAGGATATCTACGATAAAGATGAGTGTGCTGCCAAAGATGTTATTCTATTTCAATCACTGCCGATAATTAAAGGGGCATCAATTTTTAAAGAATGGCAAAAAACAATTTCAAGATATATCTGGCAGGGCAAGAAGCCAAGGATTCAGTTTAAGCTATTAACAGATACGAGAGAAAGAGGTGGCTTCGCCCTACCAGACTTGAAATTATATTATGAAGCATCATGCCTCTGTTGGTTAAAGGAATGGATTAAACTAGAGAATGGAGAGTTGTTGGATTTAGAAGGATTTGACAACAGATTTGGGTGGCATGCATATCTATGGTATGAAAAGAAAAAAATCCACAAAGGTTTTGAAAACCATATCTTTTGAAGATCACTGATAGAGGTGTGGGAGAGGTATAAAAATCTGTTGGAACCAAGACTCCCCCACTGGATTTCACCATTAGAAGTGTTGAGTGTGAAAAAGATTAATATGAGGGGGAGGTGGATAACTTATGGAGAATTGATAGTAAGAGAGGGGGGAATGGAAAATGAAAACCTATGAAGAGGTGAAAGAATTTGTTTATGATTGGTTGCATTACTATCAGGTTAATGAAATGTTTAAAAAAGATTGTAAAGTGTGTGGATATGAAGGAAAAGAATCAAAATTTCAAACAGAGGTACTGAATAATGAGTATAAAAATTTGTCCAAAATGTATAAAATGTTGCTGGAATGGCACACAAAAGATGAAGAGGTGAAATCGGTAATGATACATTGGGCCAGAGATTTTGGCTATAATATACAATATGATGATTGGATGAAATTATGGAATGAAAGGTTAAAATTTACAGCGTGCACTGCGTTGAAGGAAAATGTAATGAAGACTTCCAGAGGCGGCGCCATCGGCAATGGTGAATTCCCTCTAGTTCTGAGGGAGTAAGCTCCGCGGAAATCGGGTCTTGCCGCTACAGCGAAGCGGGGACCCTTTTGAAATCGCAGGCGGGTGAAGCCTGTGACCGTGGGACTCGGCGGGCACCTTCAGCGCCCCCCCAATCTGCAAAGGAACCCTGTAAAGGGCTCCGGAGCAAAACGGGGAGTCTGGCGCGGTGCTGAGAGTCAATCGCTTCTTCCGTGGAGTGAAGCTGCACAGCCGTTGTCGGAGAGCGCTGACCTTTTTCCTGTGACAATTCGGCTACTAAACAACAACCCGTGAGTAGGTCAAGTTAAAGATCGGGGAATTAAAGGAACAAAAAAGAATTTGGCACTGAAGCGGGAAGGCGCAAACAGGAAGTCCGCCTTCCGTTTTCTGTAAACAGATCAAAGCAAAGACTGTCTAAGCTAAGATCTGGAAAATTGCTTTAAAAGGACTTATTTCCTAACGTCAAAATAAGAGAACTCCCTCCCTGAGTGGCAGGAGAGGGGAGGGAAGAGGGGAAAGCAATCTTTTGCCTGCAAAAAAAGGAGAGAAAGGGGAACAAAGACCACCACTTAATCCTTGGGAACGGACTGTCAAGGAACAATAGAACTGCCGTGTTGAGAGTTGCACTGTTTATGGACAATGTAACTTTTTGACAGTTACTCTGCAAGTGCCTTGAAGGTTTTCTCTGGACTTGAAACTGTTGTTTATTCTATTGAAAGGGGACTTGGAAAAGTTGGAAAAGATACTTTATTGTAACAATTATTGACTGCTACTGTGTCCCCCTAGAGGAACTTTGAAACTGCTACAACTGGCTAGGGAATTTTCCACTTCTAACTGGCCAGGGAAATTTCCACTGTAAAACAAGTCTTAGCCGTGGGATTGACCTTGATCCTCAGATAAAGGGTTATGGCAAATTTGCCTCAGGAAAAAAACTTGCCTCAAGAAAAAACAACAAGATCGGGTAAAGTTAGATTGCAGCAGCACAGACCGTCAGCATCTGGCCCTTCTGCACCACAAGGGGAAGATTCAGCACAAGCTGGGCCAAAAGGAATGGCATCTGAAGAGGGATTAGCTTCAGCATTAAACAAAATTTATGAATCTTTGGAAAAACTAAGCAATCAGGTTGCTGAAGCAACAACTAAAATTGACCAAAATACTATAAGTATTAACAACTTGGGGCAGAAGGTGAATTCAAACACAGAATCTATTGATAGACTGTTGCAAGAATCTACTTCGAATCGAAAGATAGCTGAAGAAGCAAAGAAGAAAGGATAGGCTGTAGAGGAAAAGATACCACGAATAAGTAAATAGCTAGAGGACCACAGGTCGTTGTTGTCTATGACTGAACTGAAGGAAAAACAGACTAATCTGAGGATCAGGGCTGTACCTGAACTTGAAAAAGACAGCCTAAGTGATTATCTTACACAGGAATTTGCAGACTTTTGGAACCTAGATTCAGATAAACAAGATTTCAAGATAGTAAGCGCTTTTAGACTTGGAAGAGGGGGGAGAAAGAACAGGGTGAGAGACTGTTTGATTACTCTCCGAACAAAAGGAGAGAGAGATAAAATACTGAGTCTGCACTTCCAGAAGACCTTGGAAATACAAGAATCAAGGGTAGAGATTTTTAAGGACATTCCGAAACACCTATTGGATCTTAGGGCTAACTACGGAGATTTGGTGGCCCTGCTGAGAGATAACAGAATTGCTTTCAGGTGGGAGTTCCCCCAAGCCCTTTCTTTTACCTTTAAAGGGAGAAAAATCAAAATAAGATCAGTGGAAGACAAAGGAAAATTTTTGAGAGAGCACGGAGAAAACCTGCAAAAAGAAGCTGAAGAAGAAGAAGAGCCAAGAGCATTAAAACCAGGAATACTAGACTTAGCATCGCTACCTTTGGGATTGGACAAATTAGAGAAAGTGACACCACCGACAGAACAAGAACAATTACTTGGAGCAGTTGGAGGAAATGTAAAATAATTACACCATGTCTCTGCAACTATTAAGTTGGAACATTCACGGTTTTAATTCCCCGGAGAAGAGGAAAAAAGTTTTTCATTTGTTGAAAAAGGAACAATTGGACTTGATTTGTTTACAAGAAACTCATGTGATAAGGCTACACAGGAAAGTACTGATTAACAAAAGATTGGGTCAAGAGTTTATTTCATTGGATAAGGTCAAAAAGAGAGGAGTTGTAATCTATGCAAAAGAGAGCCTATCACCGAAATTTATATTTAAAGATGATCAAGGAAGATTTGTGGCAATCAAAATTCAAATTCAAGGAGAGAAATTTTTGATAGTAGGAGTTTATACACCAAATGAGGGGAAATCTGAATTTTTTAAGAAGCTGCATGAGACATTGTTGGACCATATGGACTGTAATATTATTATGATGGGAGATATGAATGGAGTGGTGTCCACAAATATGGACAAGTCACAAAGACAGGTAGTTACCAAAGATGGCAGACTTCCTAAAACTTTTTTTGAGATGACTGACAACATGGATTTAATTGACATTTGGAGAAATAAGAACCCCTTGGGTAGAGAGGGAACCTTCTTCTCTGAAGCCAAAATGACATGGACAAGAATTGACCAAATTTGGATAACTAGAGGATTGGTTCCTAGGATTTGAAAAGCGGAAATTTGTCCTAAAACTTGCTCCGACCATAATGCTGTAAGAATGGAGATGAAATTAACACCAATTGGTTCCTTTAGATGGAGGATGAATGACACCTTGTTTAGAGACGAAGAAGTGACTAAGAAGGCCCCAAAAACTTTGAGAGACTATTTTGAGATAAACATGAGTACCACAGTGGAAAAAAGAGTAATCTGGGACGCAAGTAAAGCGGTTATGAGAGGGTTTCTGAGTCAACAGAATGCAATAAAGAAGAGAACTCAAAATGAGAAAAAAGATAAAATTTTGGAGAAAATAAAAGAAGGTGAGAAGAAACTAAGAGCGAAACCAAAGTCGCAAGAGATCCTGAGAGAAATAAAGCTATATCAAGTACAATATATGAAAATGATAAATCAGGAAATAGAATGGAAAATTAAACAGATGAGACAAAAGGCATTTGAATCGGCTAATAAATGCGGGAAACTGTTAGCCTGGCAGATGAAAAAAAGACAAAAGTTAAATACTATTACAAATTTGGAAGTGGAAGGAAAGAACATACAGAATCCACAGGAGATTAGAAAGTGTTTCCAGAGATACTTTAAACAACTTTATACACAAGGGCCACAGAAAGAGACTGATATAGACCAATTTTTAAGAACTAATGGATTACAAAAAATTTCTCAAGAAAATAAGTTAATGCTGAAATATGAAATAACAGAACAGGAGGTGGAAGGTGCCATCCAGAATATGCAGTTGGGCAAATCTCCAGGGCCGGACGGTTTAACCTCAAAATACTATAGATCTTTGAAAGATTGGTTAATTCAACCACTAAAGGAGGTTTGCAAAGAAATTTTGGAGGGGAAAAAAGCGCCAGAGTCGTGGAAGGAAGCTTATATTACACTTATACCGAAAACTGAGTTGAGTTTGAAAAAACACAACTTAAGAATTACCGCCCCATATCCCTGCTTAATGTGGATTACAAAATTTTTGCAGATATATTGGCTAAAAGATTGAAAAAAGTACTAGTGGAGGAGATACATAAAGATCAAGCTGGCTTTCTCCCTGGTAGACACTTGTCTGACAATACGAGAAACATAATTAACATTTTGAAGAAGTTGCAAGTGAATATAAATACTAAAGCAGTTTTGATATTTGTAGATGCGGAGAAAGCTTTTGATAATATTTCTTGGAGTTTTATGAAGAAGAATCTTCAGGGGATGGGGGTTGGTCAAGGTTTTGAAAATGGTATAGGTGCAATTTACTCAGAACAAAAGGCCAAATTGATAGTTAATAACGTGGTGACAGAAGAATTTAAGATGGAGAAAGGGCTGCCCAATTTCCCCATTGCTTTTTATTTCGGTCCTGGAGGTTTTGCTAAATATGATTAGAAGGGACCATCTGATCAAAGGTATTCAGGTCGGAGCCAAACAGTACAAACTTAAAGCTTTTGCAGATGATTTAGTATTGACATTACAGGAGCCAGAATCTAGTACTAAAAGAGTTTTAGAGTTAATTCAAGAATTTGGTCAAGTGGCAGGATTTAAGTTGAACAAGTTAAAAACTAAGGTTCTTGAAAAAAATTTAACACCGATGGAGAAAGAGAGGTTTCAGAAGGAGACAGGTTTAACACTGGTAAAGAAAGTAAAATATCTGGGGGTTAATATGACTGCTAAGAATGTGAATTTGTTTAAAGATAACTATGAGAAATGTTGGTCAGAAGTGAAAAAGGATCTTGAAATATGGTCAAGCTTGAAGCTTTCCTTGTTTGGTCGAATTGCTGTTATAAAGATGAATGTATTGCCAAGAATGTTGTTTTTGTTTCAATCATTGCAAATTTTGGACAAGATGGACTGTTTCAAGAAGTGGCAGAGAGACATTTCTAGATTTGTCTGGCAGGGCAAGAAGCCCAGAATAAAATTTAAGATACTAATTGATGCAAAGGATAGAGGTGGATTTGCCCTGCCAGACCTTAAACTCTATGATGAATCAGCAGCATTTTGCTGGCTGAAAGAATGGCTGCTTCTTGAGAACACAGACATTTTGGATCTAGAAGGCTTCAATAATGTTTTTGGGTGGCATGCATATTTGTGGTATGACAAGGTTAAAGCACATAAAGCATTTAAAAATCATATTGTCAGAAGAGCATTGTTTAATGTCTGGACAAGATATAAAGACTTACTTGAAAATAAAACCCCAAGGTGGCTATCACCTATGGAAGCGAAGGCTCTGAAAAAACTCAATATGGAGGCCAATTGGCCAAAATATTGGGAGATTTTGGAACAGGAGGGTGATAAACTGAAATTGCAGAGTTTTGAGAAACTAAAAGATAAAGTGCGAGATTGGCTTCATTATTATCAAATAAGGGAGGCCTACAATTTGGACAAAAAAATTGGCTTCCAGGTGGAAAAATCAAAATTGGAACCAGAACTGTTAGAACCCAAAACTAAGATATTATCAAGAATGTATAACTTGCTGTTGAAATGGAATACTCAGGATGAAACGATGAAATCTGCTATGATTAAATGGGCACAAGATGTTGGACATAACATTATGTTTGCTGACTGGGAACAGTTGTTGACCACAGGTATGAAATTTACGGCATGTAATGCCTTACGAGAGAATATTATGAAAATGATATACAGGTGGTACATGACACCAGTCAAGCTTGCAAAAATATATCATTTGCCCAATAATAAGTGCTGGAAATGTAAAGAAAATGAAGGTACATTCTTTCACCTTTGGTGGACGTGCCCAAGGATTAAGGCTTTCTGGGAGATGATCTATAATGAATTGAAAAAAGTATTTAAGTATATCTTCTTGAAGAAACCAGAGGCCTTTCTCCTGGGCATGGTCGGCCAATTGGTGCCAAAGAAGGATAGAACTTTCTTTATGTACGCCACAACAGCAGCAAGAATACTTATTGCAAAGTATTGGAAGACACAAGATCTACCCACCCTGGAAGAATGGCAGATGAAAGTAATGGACTATATGGAATTGGCGGAAATGACTGGCAGAATCCGAGACCAGGGAGAAGAGTTGGTGGAAGAAGATTGGAAGAAATTTAAAGATTATTTACAGAAACACTGTAAAATTATTGAATGTTAAAATGATGTTGGAATGAAACGAAGCAGCTTTAGTAATAAGGTTAAATAGGAATATGTAAAAATGGATTGATATTAGATGAAAATATAAAGTTATAATATGTGAAGATAAAGAACTAAGATAAAACAAAGAGGGTAAGGATTTGCTGAATTAACTATCTGAACTGGAATACAAAAAAGGGAGGTGTGAGGAAGTCATGAAAATAAGTAAATGAATTGTAAGATATAGAAAGAGGGATTTATTTTTAACTGTTTTTATTTTTTCTGTAATTTGTATTTTTTGTTTTTTGTTTTTATCATTTTTGTAACCTTTTTATTATTGAAATTTTAATAAATATTAATTTTTTTTAAAAAAAGGAAAATGTAATGAAAATGGTTTATAGATGGTATATAACGCCAGTTAAACTGGCTAAAATGTATAAAACATGTAATAAGTGCTGAAAATGTAAAGAAAAAGAAGGAACTTTCTATCATATGTGGTGGGAGTGCAAAAGGGTGAAAGGCTTCTGGGAAATGATATATAATGAACTGAAAAAGATGTTGAAATATACGTTTGTTAAAAAACCAGAGGCCTTCCTATTAGGATTGGTAGGTAATGAAATTAACAAGAAAGATTGTAAACTTTTCCAATACGCAGTAACAGCAGCAAGAATACTTCTGGCGCAAAGATGGAAACAGGAAGAAATTCCAACAGTGGAAGAATGGAGAATGAAATTGACTGAATACGCAGAATACCAGAAAGACCAAAAGTTTATCGAGGACTGGGGGAGATTTACAGAATATCTGAAAAGCATATGTGATGTACAGACAACGCTTGTTAGTTTTGAAGAGACTCTGTGAAAAATTAAGAAATATTGTAAAAAAGAAAGTAAGAGGGAAGAGGAGTGTCTAAACGCAATAATAAGTTTAGAAATGCGTTAACAATAGAAATTTTAACGAAAGATTGGCAGAGAAACTGAGGGAAGTCAAAAATTGATGAATGAGTGATAAAATATGAGTTGATTGTATAAAAATGTTTGGAAAATGAATAAAAAATATTATTTAAAAAAAAGAGAGAGAACGGGGTGATATCAGCTTCGTGCCTCCGCTGACAGAGAGCCAGAAAGCTTACAGCCAAATTGAATTGGAATGCAAGGAGGAGGGAGAAAAGGTAGGCTCCAGCAGTAATTTGAGCTCTGAGCAAAGAGTTCAAGGAAAGGAAGGAATGCAAGCCATTACACCAGGCACCTAGACAAGCATCTCCGCCTCCTGTCATGGTAGAAGGAGAGGAAGGGTATGAAGTAGAACAAATTCTAGACTTCAGGATATGAAGAAAGAAGTTGTAATACCTGATTGTGTGGAAGGGGTATGGCCCCAAAGAAAGATCATGGGAGTACGCAGAAAATGTCCATGCGCCAGACTTGCAAAGGGTGTTTCATACACGCTATCCCAACCGACCAAAACTACCAGGGTGAGAGTTCTTTGCATTCAGCACTGCTTTTGTTTGCTGGTGTCAGGGACTGGGCAGAGGAGGAATGGTGGAGACTGCCTCCGCAGCCTGACCCTTCCAGAGAAGAGGAAGACAGTTCAGAATTACAACAGGGATTTGAGGGCAGCACAGCTCAGAGGCAGATGAAGGGGAAAGCTGGGAAATAATGGGAGAGGAGGAGGAGGAGGAAGAGAAAGCAGCAGGCAGACACCGTGTCTTTAGAAAGCATTCCAGACCCTTCCTCTCCCAGAACCCAGAGAGCCTTGAAAGTAGTAGAGCAAAGGGCCCAGAAGCAAAGGGCCCTCAGTGCCACCCATAGGGGAGATGATGACGAATGAGGAAGTGAGGGAAAGGGGGGTGGAGAGTTACTCGGGACAACACCATTATTCCAAGTGGCTGTGTTCCAAGTCTCTCTCTTTAAATATTGAATAAAAAGCAGATGGTAAGGACTTTTCCTTGTCTTATCCGTTCCTGGCAACCTGCCATGGGGGTTGTTTCCTCTGCTGCCTGACAGTGGCTAAGCATGAGCTCCACCTTCCCAGCCTGAGGAGGAAATGGAGAAGTTTTGAGACTCCAACTGATCAGTAGAAAGGAGTGAATTGTTGTGTCAGGCATCACGGAATCCAATCCCTCCACGGTAGGCTGCCAGGAATAGATAGACAATGAAATTATTACCAATATCTTTTATTCAATATTCACAGAGAGTGGCTTAGAAATGCAGCCTCTTAGAGTAGTGGTGTTGCTCCAAATAATCTCCACCCGCCCCCTTTTCTCCCCAATCATCAACAGCACCACCCACCTTACAGTGGCCGCTGAGGGCCATTTCCCTTTGCTCTCCTACTTTCAGTGCTCGCTGGGTTCTGGTAGAAGTGGGTGTGGAATGCTTTCTAGTGAAAACGTGTCAGCCAGCTGCTCCAGCTCTGCCTCCCTCACCTCCTCTCCCATTATTTCCCAACTCTGCCCTTCATCTACCTCTGAGCTGTGACCTACTGCAAACCACTGTTGTAAATCTATACTGTCTCTTCTCTGGAAGGTTCAGGATGGGGAGGCGGGCTCCACCATTCCTTCTCTGTCCAGTCCCTGACATGTTGTAGCCTGTTGTTTGTCTGGAGACATCAAGCAGGATGTGAGCATTATGGAATGGAGCTAAGCTGAGGAATTTCAAGAAACTCTGGAATTACAGCTCCACTCCGATCTATACAGGGAAGACAACAACAGCAGTGGAAGAACTTCAGGGACATGGAGGCATTCAAGACCAAGAGAACTAACAGTTGGACACATTAAACTGGCACACGCAGACTGAAAATAAGAGAGTCAGAGCTCTTCACTTGAAATCCTAAAAAAAGATAAACAATATAACAACATTGTAGCATCAGAGCAGAGTTCACTAAAGAATATATGATCCTTTGGGGAGGGCTAATCAAATCTGCCCCCCTTCCCACGCATCTACCTGTAGAGATGTTGGTGTGCTGGCAATCAAAAAATGTGTGGGGAGGTGAGACAAAGGTTTTTCTTAGCTATACATGCAGGGAGGGAGCAAAACTCCAGTAGAATTGTGCCAGCACCTCAGTGGGCTTAAATCAGCCCAAACTGGCTGTTGTGTAGGTCTGTGAGGCACTCACTTCATTTATAGTCCCCTTTCTCCCCAGTGGGGACTCCAAAAGAAACACATCCTTCTCTTGACCTCTACTTGGTACTCACACCATGCCGCCAGTTCTAGTGGTGCATCCAGCACAGGGGTCAGCAAACTTTTTCAGCAGGGGGCTGATCCGCTATTCTTCAGGCCTTGTGGGGGGCCGGACTATATTTTTTGGGGGGAAATGAACGAATTTCTATGCCCCACAAATAACCCAGAGATGCATTTTAAATAAAAGGACACATTCTACTCATGTAAAAACACACTGATTCCTGGACCGTCCGCGAGCCGGATTTAGAAGGCGATTGGGCCAGATCTGGCCCCCAGGCCTTAGTTTGCCTACCCATGATCCAGCACCTCAGAGGCTCCCCTTGGTTGCTTATGAGAAGAACTGGCTCTGCATTCTATACAAAATGGTGTTGTGCCTGCTGTTTGCTACAGGGACCGAAGATTCCTTCCCCCAAGTTTTGGCCCTGATCAAGAACCAGTTAAGCACTTCCATGCCCCATTCATTTTAACTGCAGAATAGACTTGGCCCTTCCATGAATCCCATTGAAATCTATAACATTACTTGGTTGTGTCTCAGCATATTTATGGGAAATGTCACTATTACAAAGAGTTTGGAAGAGTTTGGACTTGATATCCCACCTTTCACTCTCCTTCAGGAGTCTCAGTCAGTCAGTCAGTCAGTTTTACTGCACATAGCCAAAGGCTGCCACAATGTACACAGAATCATTCAACAATTAAAAGAAAATATACTGGATTGATAGAAAAAACTTAAAACATTTATATTATCAAGACATTACCTACTCTAAACAGAGCTATAAAAGTACCTTAATATACAAGTTAAGACATTAAACAATAAAATTTATAAGCTTTTTCACATGGCCACTAATATATTTAAAAAGTATGTTAATTAATACAATGTGCAATTATATTTGGAGTTTGGTGATAAAGATAGAATATAGCTTGATGTAGATAGGGTCAAATAAATTCATCTCCTTTACAGTTGGTGGCTACCTTGGCTATATAATTTGTTCTAATTTTCCTAGCAGCAGTTGCAAAGAGTGCTACACGCCAGGTCACATACCGTATTTTTCGTCCTATAGGGCGCACCGGCCCATAGGACGCACCTCGGTTTTTTGGGGGGAAATGAATAAAAAAAAATTATTTCCCCCCCCAGCCGCGGCTGCTGCCCCAAGCCTTGCAGACACTCGCCCGAATCACGGGGAGTCCTCCGGAGGGCTCCCCGTGCTTTGGGCGGCAGGCTGCCTCCCCAAGCCTCCCGCCGGGCGCGCTAGGCTTGCGGACACTCGCCTTAAGCACGGGGAGTCCTCCGGAGGGTTCCCCGTGCTTCGGGTGGCAGGCTGCTGCCTGCAAGCCTTGTGAGCCCGTGGGAACTCCGGCAGGGCTTGCAAGGCTTGCGGATAGCTTTCTGAAGCCTGGAGAGCGAGAGGGGTCGGTGCGCACCGATGCCTCTCGCTCTCCAGGCTTCAGCGAAAGCCTGCATTCGCCCCTTAGGACGCACACACATTTCCCCTTCATTTTTGGAGGGGAAAAAGTGCGTCCTATGGGGCGAAAAATACGGTACTTATCTGTGTCTGCGAGAAGATATAAAATCATGTCAGAGGGGTTCTGGCCAGGGGACCTTGTCATTATAGGTGCTAAAAATCTTTCTCTTGCTTCATTATATAAGGGGCAGCTCAAGATATAATGCATATAATGCTGCCGCTTCGCCGTGAGTTTGTGGGGAGGGCTCTTCCCCCTGCAAGCCCATTCTCCATCTTGGGCCTGGGGATGGGCCCCATACTCCACCTCAGCATATAAGGCTCCAAGGAGGCCTCGGGCTTCGCCGTGAGTTTGTGGGGAGGGCTCTTCCCCCTGCAAGCTCACTTTACCAGGCCAGGGGGCGGGGCCCACACTCACCACCGCCACAACTTTAATGGACACTGGTGCTGCTGCAGCAAATGTTTAAAATGTTTTTATATATTTTAAAGTGTTTTAAAAGTGTTTTTACTTTTTACTTTGTTGTACCACCATAAACGGTGGTTTTTATCCATGTATTTTTATTTTGTTTTGTTTTACTTTGGGTAGGGGTGGGATGGTTGTTGAGTGGGGTGGGGATTGGTTTTGTTTTGGTGTAATTGTTTTCTGTTTGTTTGTCTGCTTTTATATTTTGTAAATGGAGGCGAGTATGAGGCTTGGGATTCCTACTGTGGAGGGGAGAGGGAGGTATGGCGGTGGGGGCAGATGTCATAGGCGAAGGGGATCGAGATACGGATATGCTCGTACCCCTTCCAATCTGTGCCCCATCCCGAGAGACGAGGGTAGGGTGAGCAAGGATTACTCACCTCCGTCACTGGTGTTGTGCAATGCCAGGTCTATAGGCAACAAAACCGCCACCCTGCGAGATTTCTTCATCTCGCAGGGGGTCGACCTGGCTTGTGTGATGGGGACCTGGGTGCGCGAAGGGGATACTGTTACTTTACGAGAGATGGCGCCCCCGGGTTTCTCCGTCCTCCACCAGTCGCGGACTGTGGGCCGGGGGGGAGGGGTGGCATTATTAATCCGGGAAGATTGTTCTTTCA
Source organism: Podarcis erhardii (assembly GCF_964252035.2). Lineage (NCBI taxonomy): Eukaryota > Metazoa > Chordata > Lepidosauria > Squamata > Lacertidae > Podarcis > Podarcis erhardii. The sequence goes on along the minus strand of NC_138506.1, from coordinate 14,927,222 downwards.
GGGCTCTACCATCGCCATCGATCCCCGGCCTTGAATGTGTTGGCCTAGTGTGGTGCTCCGAGGTGAGCTTGGCTGTCTGGCTGGTGTACCGGCCACCTAGCGCACCAGCAGCCACCCTGTCAGGCCTGCTGGAGGCGGTGGCCGGCTGGGCCTTGGAGTTCCCTAACCTATTGGTATTGGGGGACTTCAACATCCATGCTGATGCCACTCCCTCCTCACAGGCTCTGGACCTGGTGTCTTCCATGGCGACACTAGGGCTCTCCCAGTTTGTTTCGGGCCCCACACATCAAGCAGGCCACACGCCGGATTTGATCTTTGGCGTCGGTATAGATGTGATCATGTTTCCTTCGATGAAGGTGCCATGGTCTGATCACTACGCTCTGAAAGCCAGGATTGACGTTCCACCCCCACCCTGCTTAGGTGGCGAGCCGATTTGGGCTCGCCCGCAGAGGCTGATGGACCCTGATAGATTCTGTCAAGCCTTGCGGGACCTTTCTCCCCCTGGCGACTCATTGACTGAGCTTGTTGAGGGCTGGAATACCCATCTCCTGGCAGCCATCGATGAGATCGCACCTAAGCGCCCTCTGCGACCCCGCAGAAACCTGGCTCCCTGGTTTACCAAGGAGCTTCGGAAAATGAAGCGGGACCTCAGACGGCTAGAGTGAGTATGGCAGGGTGCCCGTGACGGAGCTTCAAGAACATCTTATAGGGTTTTTATGAAAACCTACGAGATGGCAGTGAAGGCCGCTAAGAAGTCCTACTTCTCGGCCTCCATTGCATCCGCTAGCTCTCGCCCGGCGCAATTATTTAGTATAATTCGGTCTTTAATGTCCCTCGAAGGACAGCCAAATTTAAATAACAATTTGACACACAGCTGTGAGGCATTTGCGAGCTTTTTTGCGGAGAAGGTCCTGTTGCTCCGCCATGACCTCCCTGCCAATTTGGATACAATAAAGGAACTGGAGGCCCCTCGACTGTCCTCGGGTCCAGTATTGGACCACTTTGACCGGATATCCCCAGCTGATGTGGACAGACTCCTCCGAGCTGGAAAGCCCACCACTTGTCCTCTCGACCCGTGCCCGTCCTGGCTGATTAGAGCGTGTCCAGACGAGGTGCGGCCCCCCCTGGGGGATATCATCAATCTGTCCCTTGGCACCGGGACATTCCCAGGGGAACTGAAGGAGGCAGTGGTGCGCCCGCTCTTAAAGAAAACATCATTAGATCCCTTAGATCTATCCAATTACAGCCCGGTTTCCAATCTTCCATTCCTGGGTAAGGTGATTGAGAGAGCGGTTGCTGAACAGCTTGGTAGGTTTCTGGATGAAACATCGGCTCTGGATCCATTCCAGTCCGGCTTCCGCGCTGGTCATGGGACCGAGACGGCTCTGGTTGCCCTAACAGATGATCTTCATAGACAGCTGGATCGAGGCGGGTCGGGGCTGCTGATTCTTCTAGATCTGTCAGCAGCTTTCGACATGGTCGATCACAAACTCCTGGACCACCGCCTTGCCGACGTGGGGATCCAGGGCACAGTCCTTCAATGGCTGCACTCGTTTCTCTCTGGTCGCGGACAGAGGGTGGCGCTTGGGGGGGAATTGTCATCGTGCCACTCCTTGGTGTGTGGAGTGCCTCAGGGTGCGATTCTCTCCCCGATGCTTTTTAACATCTTTATGCGCCGCCTCGCCAAACTTGTCCGGAGTTTTGGGCTGGGCTGCCATCAGAATGCTGATGACACCCAACTCTATCTGTTGATGGATGGCCATCCTGACTCGGCCCCAGACACCCTGATCAGATGCTTGGAAGCTGTGGCTGGATGGTTACGTGGGAGCCGGTTGAAGTTATCCTTCGAAGACAGAGGTCCTCTGGCTGGGACGGGAGGATATGGGATTGAGGGGGCAACTCCCATCTCTTGCGGGGGTGCAATTAGTGCCAGCACCATCCGTTAAGAGTTTGGGTGTAATCTTCAATACTTCCCTCTCCATGGAGGCGCAGATTGCAGCTATTACAAAGCTGGCATTTTTTCATCTCCGCCAAGCTAAGCACTTGGCTCCTTACCTCTCTCGCCCTGACCTAGCCACTGTGATCCACGCGACGGTCACCTCCAGACTGGATTATTGTAACTCGCTCTACGTGGGGCTGCCCTTCAGACTGACCCAAAAACTCCAGCGGGTGCAGAATGCCGCAGTGAGACTCCTTACGGGGTCTTCGCTGCGAGATCACATTCATCCGGTGCTATACCAGCTGCACTGGCTCCTGGTGGAGTACAGGATCAGGTTTAAGGTGCTGGTTTTAACCTTCAAAGCCCTATACGGCCTAGGACCCTCGTACCTACGGGACCGCCTCTCCTGGTATGCCCCACAGAGGAACTTACGGTCTTCAAATAAAAACATCTTGAAGGTCCCAGGCCACAGAGAGGTTAGGCTGGCCTCAACTAGAGCCAGGGCTTTTTCGGCTGCGGCTCCAACCTGGTGGAATGCTCTGTCACAAGAGACAAGGGCCCTGTGGGACTTGACATCTTTCCGCAGGGCCTGCAAGACAGAGCTGTTCTGCCAGGCCTTTGGTCAGGGCGCAGCCTGACTCCCTCCTTTGGCAATCTTTACAAAACTTAAGTTTATGGTTGCCATCAATTTTGATTTTAATTAATTTTTATAATGTTTTTATAATGTTGCACTACTTTAGTGTTGTTAGCAGCCCTGAGCCCGGCTTCGGCTGGGGAGGGCGGGATATAAATAAAATTTATTATTTTTTATTATAAGGTCCTCTACTTCAGGACATCCCCTAATGCAAACACATTCGTTTGTTGGTATGCCTCTGTGTCTCCCATCTCTGTAAGCAGAGTTTATTGTATTTAATCGTAACTCTGTGAAAGCTTTCCAAAGTTGCACAAAAGTCAATTCATTAAAATAAGATGTATGTTCATAGGCCTCTCTAAGTTTAAAATATAATGGGGTGCATGTAGATGTGTACATATTATTTAGATCGTTTTTAGTTGCCACTGCCCTTTTGGTTCGTTTAAAGATATTTTTCTGGGAATATAAAGGAAGTTCTTTGATCTCAGACACTGAGAGGTCATATTTGCCCATCAGTTGGGCAGTGTAATGTACCCAGTTTTTAAGGGTAATCCATTCCAGAACTCGATCAGGCATTTTTTTGGGTAGCCTAGTGTTGTCCATCTGTTGAACTCTAAACCAGTAACAGAGGATTATTTTATCTATTTGGCTCTCTATGCTCAACATGGGAGTTTCCAACCTGACCATGGCAGATTGCACATCTTTGGGTCAACCTAAAAGAACTCTTAAAAAATAATTCTGTGGGGGTTCCAAACCAGAGACCTTTGAGGTACCCCAAACCTCTGCACCATATAAAATCTGGCCCATTGTTTTTGCTTTATACACAGATAGAGCTGAGTTAACCAGATTTCCACCTTTACAAGCAGCGAATTTCAAAATAGCTTTTGCTGATTTAAAGGCTTGCAATTTAATATTGGATAGCTGTATATTCCAGGATGCCGTTTCTGAATAAACCAATCCCAGATATTTAAACGTATTTACTTGGTTTATGATATGTTCATCCAGGTGGCAAACATGCTTTTTAGGGCGCTTCCCAAATACAATGACCTGTGTCTTATCGTAGAGTTTTGGATTTGATATCCCGCCTTTCACTCCCCTTCAGGAGTCTCAAAGCGGCTAACAATCTCCTTTCCCTTTCTCCCCCACAACAAACACTCTGTGAGGTGAGTGGGGCTGAGAGACTTCAAAGAAGTGTGACTGGCCCAAGGTCACCCAGCAGCTGCATGTGGAGGAGCGGAGACGCGAACCTGGTTCCCCAGATTACGTGACTACCGCTCTTAACCACTACACCACACTGGCTCTCCAGTAGTTTATAAATAAAGCATTCCTCGTGCAATATGAACTTAATTTTGCAAGCAGCCGTCTCAGGCCCAGCTGGGTTGTGGTTCGAGGACCCGACCCCCGCAATGTGGAATGAATACACAAGGACACGTGATATAAGGTTAATGGGCAAGAAAAGGCCACAACTTTATTGATTACAGCAGTGATAAGGTATTGGCTTAGGCATTGGATGTCTAAAACAAGGGGGTTTATTCACCAGTAGGTGGAGCCTGTTGATGCTAATCCAACTATAGGCTCTCCCCTGATGTCACCGAGGGTCGTGCCATGGCCTCCCGCCAAGCAGGCATCAGACAGAGTACATGACCGCCGGATTCCTTTAACGGAATACCCAAAAATTGAAGGCATAGGCGATGGCCACACCTAGCTCTTCGACACACCACAACACATTATTCCAATGCCTAACCGCCACCTGAGCCAAAAAAGGCTCGCCGCCAATACCATCACAGCTGCAACCAATCCCAAATACTGCTGATGACGCTATCTAGCCAAATGTCGTTCCCCATGTCTGAGAGATGCACCCCATCATTCCGGTATAAGGCCTGGTCGCCAATCCGGATACGGTCATGATATATGACTTGGCCATTCATAAAGCACACCCAACAGGCCACTGCCCAATTTACGAGTTTCCTGGTTTTTTCGATGGCCATACAGTCCTGCGCACCGCGCCAAACAATTCTCTTCAGGAAGGAGGACCAGAACACCGTTGTTCCGGGACACAAGGCGGCAATCGCATCCAAATATTTTTTAATGTTCCATGACAAGTCCGCACTTCTTCTGCTAACAAGGTCATTTTCCCCTAATTGAATGACAAGGATGTCGGGAGAGCCAAACGCGGCTACTTTCTCCACCAGCAATGGCATAAGCTCTTCCCAACGCATGCCTCGTCTCGAAAACCAGGAAACTCGAACTCCAGGTGGCAAACCAAGATTAGGCGTGAGGCCGCAGCTGACCGCCCGTACGTGGGCCCAATGGACTATACTGTGGCCGCAAATCCACACACTTCTCCGGAACACAGCTGAGAATGAAAGGAAAGAAAAGTACCCTGGTGAATTGGTGCCTCATCAGTCGGGATCCATCCTCATGAATGAAGAGTGGGCCAAGGCCAGGAGATTTGAGGTAAAGGTAACGCCTGGTGTCCTTTACTGGGCATGGGCCCTTCTGACCGGAGGCCATGAGTTGTACTACGGTGCCCTTACCGCCGTGGTCCATCTTAGACTGATGCACCTGCACCATCACGCCTGAACTGGACACCTGCACGTCCTCCAGGAGGAGGCTGCGCGTTGTTCCACTTGAGGTAGCTTCTGCTACCACCTCGCCAACCCACAAGGCACCAAAGAAGGCTATAGTGTATGCCGCAGAGAACAGCCGGGCCTCAAACTAGGACCAGCAAATTGACCTAAGTTTCATACGATAAGGGAAAGGGACGATACTTTGGACCTGAAACCTGTGAAGTCGCACCATATTTTCTTATAAGACCTGAGGGTAGAGGGTGCAACAGATGCCAATACTCCCTTGATCACTTCGCGTCTCCAAGGTTCCGTAGGTGATCTGGAAAGGGTTCTGGCAGCAGCTGAGCCCAAGGCGCTAACGACCGGAAGCAAGGCATCGGAGCACAAATGATCGAAGTAGGCGAGACCCCTCTCAGAACGCAATGACTGCTAGCCAGTATGTTAACCATGGCCTGGTTATCAGTTCTGAAGCACACCCGACGATTCCGGAACTCCTCGGTCCATATGTGAACCACCACAGCTATGAGAAAAAAAAACTCCAGCAAAGTGAGATCCCGCATGATGGCCTCCCCTTGCCACTCTGCTGGCCATTGTTGCGCACACCAACGTCCCTTAAAGAACAGACCAAAGCCCAGGGACCCTGCCGCATTGGAGTGGACCTGGGAATCAGAGGCCAAATTAAGGATTTCCTGCCATAGGGAGACTCCGTTGTAGTGTTCCAGAAATCTGATCCACATCTCAAAATCCACCTTGACCGACTTGGGGAGTCTTACTCTATGGTGCGGATGCTTGAGGCCCGCTGACAACCTGGCTAAGCGGGAGCAAAATAGGCGGCCTGGTGAAACTACTCTACATGCGAAGTTGAAATGATCTAGCAAGGACTGGACCTGTCTAAGAGCGACTTTATTATTATTATTATTATTATTATTATTATTATTATTATTATTATTTTGGGAAGGGTTTGACGAATTGTTTCCTTAAGGGCAACTATTTTCCCCTCTGGCAGGTGGGCGGATTGAGCTGCTGTGTCAAGCTCAATACCCAGGCAAGTAAGATGAGTTGAGGGTCCGCCTTATCTGCTGTGAGGGGAACTCCCAGCTCCTGGGCCAAAGCTGAAAAGGCCTCCAGAAGGGAGGCACATTCGTCAGTATTGGGCTTCCCAACGAGTAGAAAGTCACCGAGGTAACGTGTCACCCCAGGTGAGTTGGTTCTGTAGCGCAAGGCCCAGTCCCAAAAAGTGCTAAATGTCTCAAAGGGCGAGCCGGCTACCGAACAACCCATCGGCATAGCCTTGACAATGTAATATTTCCCTTGAAATTTGAATCCCAGCAAATGAGAGTCATTGGGATGGATGAACTGGCAATAGACAGAAGGCTGACTCTATGTCACATTTTGCCACGAGTGCCTCGTAACCAAAATTCCGGATAAGTCTTAGTGCCCGATCGAAGAATTCGATCGAAGAATGTGGAGAGGAGGGCTGGATCAGGGGAAATGCTAGACCCGGAGGGTCCCTATCGTCTGTTCCCTGCTGCGGGAGCTTCTCTGGAACTGGAACCCCACCTTCCCGAAAGGGCTGCTTCCCTTTGTAACATGCTACAGCTGGGAGTACCCCTGCACACCTCTCGCACTCGTGCAGATACTTACAAGACTGCCTTTGGCATGACCCCTTATTGAATTCCCAACATACCTTGCGCTTTGGCTCCCTTCTCAGGTCCGGCTTACCCGTGCGATAAGAATCTAATGGCTTCTTCTCAACATACGGGACGACCGCCACAGACCAGGTGCCATTTTCAATTTGATCCCAGCATGCTAGAGGGATCCTGGAAGCCTTCCTTCGGACTTTTATCATAGCTAATGGTGGCGGCCACCCCAGAAAGCACACAGGCTGTTCTGACTCTTCATCCATGTCGCCCATTTTCGACTTGCTCTTCTTACACACGTGCTTCTTCTTGGTGCGTCTTTTACCTGACGGTTTGTCCCCCCTCAACTGTCTGAAGCTCCCCCTCCAGCTGCTGGGCTGCTTATTCTGCAAAGAACCGGAAGAACTGGACGCAACAGGGTTATTGACACAGGCCGGCGGCCTCCGCACAGGCGACCCAATGCAGTTCTGAGGGCCAGAGGCCTAGTTTGCACTGCCGCAGTTACTGCCCGAGAGCTTGGGCCTGCGCCTGAGAACTGAGAATCGTTGAAGAGGGCGGCAGAGGTGCCTGAGAGGTCATCAACCTGGGTGAGAGGCAGGCTCTCCGGAACCACCTGGGAATCTAGTATCATATCAGGGGTAGCAGCGGAGGGCATGGGGTTAGGGATTGCTCGAAAAAATGCTGCTCATAATCATCAGTGAACGATCTAAAGGCATTTAGGTAGTGTGAAATAGGTTTGGGGTTATTATCCCGTCCATGTGGCACCCATGCAGCCTGAGGTGTGAGCTGATTCCGCCGCAGAGCACTTCCTCTTAGGTGCCATGGATAACGCGCTAAAGCTACTGCCACAAACACGTGCTACTGTTTACAAGCGGTTGTACAGGCACATGTTATAGATTCTGAAACGAATGTACTAATTAACGATTGATTTACTTATAATAAATAACGATTTTTTCAAGTATTTGGTTAAATGTTCAATTGTTTATCCAATTAGTATGTGCGTGCTTGTGTTATTTATTACTATATATATATAAAAGATGCTTCCTACTTCATATTATAATATCTCATTCAATATGCAGTTGTTCCATACAGGGATCAAACCAGCAACCTTGGCATTATCAGCCCCATGCTCTAACCAGTTGAGCTATCCAGGCTCTCTAGAATTGTGTGGGACCCCATGGGTCATTTAGTCCAACCCCTTGCAATGCAGGAATAAGCAATTGTTCCATACAGGGATCGAACCTGCAACCTTGGCATTATTGTCACCATGATCTAAGCAACTGAGGGTTCCGAAATATATGTAAATTATTAATTATTAATTTTATTATTATTTTTATTAATTTTATTTGTCTATTTATATATCTTTAGAGGACACAGCAAGACAGCAAGGCAAACTTGGGTGCCTAGGTTTTTAAAAGCAGTAAAGCAATGAGTGCACGCAAGCCTCCTAAATTTAAAAAGGCAAGCCAGGAACCAGACAGCCTCCACACACACAAACACCCCCGACTCCAAACCTCCAAACCTCGTGGCTGAGCTCTTCCCTACGATGACTCCTGACTCGAAGAAAATGTGTGTGACTCGCGACGAGACGACGGAGAGGAGAATGAGGCCGAGGAGGGGCTGGCGCCGCAGCACATAGGCTGCTGAACACGCCCCCTCGGAGGCACCTGGTTGGGTGCCTGCCGATGGGCGTGGGCGCCAGCCAGGTGAGTGGGGGAGGCAGGGGGCTACCGCCCCCTGCTAGGGGCGGAGCTCGGGCTCCCGCCCACAACCACTCCCCTCTCTTCCAGGGAGGAGAGTCTTTCTAGATACAAGTACTAGGTCATCAGCATACATTAATACTGAGAGTTTTTGGTCGAGAATTGTGACAGGGGCAAACTGCAGGCCCTCCAGTTCTTTAACCATGTCATTAATATAAAAATTAAACAGGAAAGGCACCAAAATGCATCCCTGTTTGACTCCAGTAATGGTCTTAATTCTAGTGGTGAGATGGCCAGCCAGATCCACCTTTACTTGTATTGATGTGTCAGTATATAATGTTTTGATGAGAGATAATAGACGGAGGTCTATATTTGTCTTTTCCAATTTTTGCCACAATGCATGTCTTGGGACCGTATTGAAAGCTGACTTTAGATCGATAAAAGCAACATATAATTTTTGCTTCAGATTATGGATGTATAAAGTTCATCACAAAGCACTGGTCCAATGTGGATTTCCCTCTTTGGAAACCTGCCTGGATACCTGATATCTGATATCACCTTATTTGTATCTGCCCATTCTTCCAGTCTCCCAAGAAGGAGCCTGGCATATAGTTTAGAGGTTACATCTAACATACTAATGGGTCTATAATTGGCAGGGTTTTTCTTATCACCCTTTTTATATATTGGGGCAATTATACTCAGCTTCCACCCTTCTGGTATGTGTCCTGAACTGTTAATGTGTCAAAACAGTTTTGCAAAAATGGGTGACCAGAAATCAGGTCTTATCTTATAAATCTCCATTGGGATCATGTCTTCTCCTGGAGCTTTATTGGCTAGTTGGCTTATGATTAGCCTCTTAATCTGATTGGGTGTGACGTCTGGCCATTCTGGCAGTTCTAATAACAGAGTATAATAAACTTGTGAGGGTGAGTCAGGACGGGGGCCTTATATTCCTGTAAAATATGTCACCCAATCCTTTCCTTGGACAGACGCTTCTAACAAGTAGCTCAGCCCATTTGTATGTTGGGCAACCAGATGCCCAAATTTCCATGAGTCCTTTTTTTTTAAAGTTTTTATTATTAAAATAATTCAGCATTAATACACACATATTGCGAATATACAAGCATACAAACATACATTTCATACAATCATTAAAAATGTTCAAACATACCTACACTCAATCCCACCAATAATTCCTTTTCCCACCACCATCCCTTACCCCTCACCCCACCTTTGTGTTAGACTTCCAATCTACTCAATTGCAATTTCTTTCCACTTCTATTACTTTCTTTCACACACCTTTAACCTAATTTCATGCTCCTTTTTCTATTACACATTGTTATCCATCTTATTTAGTATTTCAGTATTTAAAACGGAACTTTTTTATTCTAATAGGAGTTCTGATTTTTCAATATGGTTTTGCAAGTATCCTTTAAGCACCTTCCAGTCCCTGTCTGTCTTCTCTTTTGAGATCCTTCCCATTTCTCCCATTGCTTTGGATATATTGTAATACTCCAATAATTTGGCAAACCACTCTGTTTTTGTCGGTATAATACCACTTTTCCAATTTTTCGCAATCAATAGCCTTGCGGCTACTGTTGTGTATAAATATAATGTCTTGTCTTCTTCCTTTAGACTTCCTGGTACTATTCCCAATAGAAAACCTTCTGGTGTTTTCCTAAATGAATATCTGAACATTTTTTTCATTTCGTTATATATTGTTTCCCAAAATTCCACCATATATGCATCATAGTACCTTTTCCAGTGTTGCATCGCCAGCAGACATCGCTACAATTTTTATTCATTTTTGCTATTCTTTCAGGTGTTAAATACCATCTATGTTGTATTTTGAGATAATTTTCTTTCAGTATATAACACATAGTGAATTTCATATCTTCTTTCCACAATTTTCCCCATTGTTCAAACATAATATTCTTCCCAATATCTTGCACCCATTTAATCATGGATGCTTTAACCAGTTCATCCTTTGTTTCCCACTCTAAGATCAGATTATACAATTTAGATATATATATATATATATTTAAAAATTGTATTAAGTATTTATCGAATTTTGATATTTCTTTTTCAAATCCTAACTTTTTGTCTTTCGCTAATCTATACTTAATTTGAATATATTGGAACCAGTCACTAATATGAGCTTTAATTTCTGTATAATCCTTTAATTCCAATTCTCCGTTTTCTTCCTTTAATACAATTTTATAAGTAGCCCAATTTTCTTTCATATTTAATTTTTTCACTGACAATTTCTGCTGGCGATGCCCACCAGGGAGTTTTCGGTTCTAGGAGTCTTTTATATTTCTCCCATATTTTATATATAGACTTTCTGACTATGTGCCCTAGGAAGCCTTTATCTACTTTGACTTTCTCATCTATTAGATAGGCATGCCATCCAAATCTCATCTCTACTCCCACTAAATCCAATACATCCGAGTCATCTAATTTGATCCATTCTTTTAGCCAGGTCAGACCCACGTATCATGATAAAACTCCATGTCAGGGAGGCCAAATCCTCCTCTCTCCTTCTTGTCTATCATTATTTTGTATTTTATTCTTGTTTTTTCCCCTGACCACACGAATTTGGCCAAATCTCTTTTCCAATTATTAAAACATTTATCTCCTCCTAATATTGGGATACTTTGAAATAAAATCATCATCCTGGGTAATATGTTCATCTTTATTACCGATATTTTCCCTAGTAAGGAAAGATTTAATTTCACCCATACTTGCAGATCATTTTTTATTTCATTCCATGTTTTTCCATAGTTCTCATTACTTAAATCCATAGTATTTGTTGTTAAATTTATTCCAAAATACCTTATTTTCTTTTTAATTTCCAATCCTGTAATTTCTTGTAATGTCACTATCTTTTTCTTCCATATTTTTCAGTAATATTTTGGTTTTCCCATAGTTTAATTTGAATCCTGCTAATCTGCCATATTTGTTTATACATTCCAGTATTCTAGGTGTGCATTGTAGGGGGTTTTCTGTTGTGATCATAACTTCATCTGCAAAGGCTCTTAACTTATATCTTTTTTCACCAACTGCTATTCCTCTTATTTGGTTGTCCTGCCTTATTTTCTTTAATAGAACCTCTAATACTATTATAAACAACATTGGGGATAGGGGGCATCCTTGTCTTGTACCTTTAAATATATTGATTTCTTCTCCAAGCTCTCCATTAATAATAATTTTTGCTTTCTGTTGGTTGAGAAGAGAAAGAAGGAATAAAAAGATAATAGGGAAGAAAGCAGATGGCGAAAATGGCACTGGGGGGGGAGTGTGAGTCATTGCCCTCAGAAGGGAAAAAAGACTGAAGAAGAATAGTGGCGGAAACAGTCACTGCAACAAAGAAAGGTTAGAGGAACAAAACAAGAAGGACCACCTCACAAGTAAATTGGAAAATCGCGCCATCTAGTGGCAGGAAAAAATTATTCCCACAATTTAAAAAACGCTGCAAAGACACAGGTTTGAAATACAACCATAAAGAAAACTAGCTACACACGAAAGGATATCTGAAATAGCAAGCTCAGCTTCTAGAACATAAGTTCTTAAGACGGACTTTAAGTACTGCGAAGGAATTTTTCTTTGACAATTGCCAAAATAAATAAAATAAAATAAAATATTCAACTAAATTTATATAAAAACTGATTAAAAAAATTATATATTTGAGATGAACTGGTAACGACATAGTGAAAAACCACCGGAATCTTAACTGACTTTCAATCCCAACAGATGGAATAAAAGGATGGAAATATAGAGTATAAAAAGAACATTTTCAAAGTTTAAAAATATAATATTCTTTGACTGAAGTAAAGACATTTAGATCAGAACCAAAAGGAAGACGACGAATATGGGTTCTAAAAAATACCAAACTACACTGACATCTGGGTCAGGACTACAAGTGAGAAGACAATCAACAGCTGAAATGGACCCCAATGCTGACATAAAAGACCTTATAATGGGGATGGAAAGAGCTTGAATGATAAGCTGGACATATTAGCTGGCAACATCCAACAAAACTCAAAGTTAATAATAGACTTAACAACACAAATAAGTGACCTCTCACTTAAAAAATAAAGAACTGGATAAATCTGTACAAGAACTCAAGAGTAAAACCACCAAACAAGAGGAAATGGCAAAGAAATGGCAAAATGAAAATAAGGACGTTAAAAAATCACAAGATTCAACGAAGGAAGAAATAAACAACTTAAAGAGAGCCCATGAAGAGATACTCGATGACATATCGTTGATGGAGATGTGTCAGAAGGAGATGGTTCTCCACGTCCGAGGCGTCCCACAAACTCATGATGAGCAAATTCAAGAGAAATTATCACAGGAGATTGCAAACTTGTTGGGAGTAGAAGTAGAAGAGATGCTAATGGATATCAATAAAATTTTCAGGATTAAATCAGAAAGATCGGACACTTATAAAGGGCCAGGAGATTGCTTTTTTTTTTTTAATTCAAGACTTCTAAAGGACAAAATATTACAACAAAAGGGCCAAGTGAGGCTAATAATAGATGACAGACCTATCAAAATATTTAAGGAAATCCCAAAAAGAATTTTGAGAAAAAAGCAGAATTATAAGACAGTAACAGAAGCACTAAAGAAGAATTTGATTAGATTCCGGTGGGAATTTCCTGAGGGTATCACCTTTACATACAAGGACAGAAGAAAAACTTTTAGATCAGTGGATGAGTTGGGAAAATTCTGGAGGAAGTACAAAAAAAAACTAACTGAAGATTCAACATGGGAGCAATAAGAAACAACGCAGACACCACAAGAAGTATAGAGAGACAAGCGGGTATTAAGGGGGTGGGGAGAGACTGGAAAAAACATAATATCAAAATCCACAAACTTCTGAGTTTTCTTTTCTTTTTAATTTACTCAATGAAACCATTGTAGATAACAAATAAAGATTAATGAATTTAAAAATTATATCTTGGAATGTTAACGGTTTAAATGATAAGAGGAAGAGAAATAGAATAGAATATGTATTGAGGAAAGGACAATGGGATATCATATGCTTGCAGGAGACCCATGTGACTAGAAATCATAGAAGGGTTTTAGTAAACAAGAGATAGGGTCAAGAATTTATATCCTCAGATGTAAAAAAAGAAAAGGGGAATTGTGATCTATGTAAACCCTAAACTGGACGCACAAAAAATCTTTAAGGATGATGAGGGTAGATTATTAGGGGTAAAAATAACAAAAGGTAAAGAACATTTAATTATAGTAGGAGTTTACGCACCAAATGGTAACAAAACAGAATTTTTCAGAAAAGTAGAAGCTAATTTACTGGAATTTATAGAAGAGGAAATTATTTTGATGGAAGACCTAAATGGTGTTACGTCAATAGAATTAGGTAGGACAGAGAGAGAAAGAAAATAAAAAAAGGTAGACTCCCAGACACCTTCTTTCAGATGGTAGAAAAGCTAAATTTGATTGACACATGGAGATACAAAAACCCAGGAGAAAGACAGTACACACATTTCTCGGAAGTAAAAAAAAATAGAATTAAAGGAATATAAGAAAACTAATAAAAGATGGAGACTTAATGAAAGAATATTAAACGATGAAAAGATTGTGAAAAAAGCGCAAGAATTAATGAAAGAATTTTTTTGAATTAAATAAAGAACAGGATACAGACATCAGAACAATATGGGATGCAAGTAAAGCTTTCATAAGAGGCTTTTATATACAACAAAGTGCAATAAGGAAAAGAAACAGAGCAAAAACTAGAACAAATAAGGAAAGAAATAGGAATAAATGAAAAATTATTAACAAAACAACCAAAAAATGAATTAATAAACCAAAAACTAAAAATACTACAAACCCAGGCTTCAGCAATATTAAATAGTGAAATCAAGGATAATATAAAATGGATGAAACAAAGGTCATTTGAATTTGCAAATAAACCTGGAAAGATGCTAGCCTGGCAACTGAAAAAGAGACAAAAGGAAAAACTAATTTATAAAATAGTGGAAGAAGGGAGAACTTTAGATAATCCCTAGGAAGTTACAGGAGTTAGTTGTTCAAATATTATAAAACTCTTAATGAACAACTAACTCCTGTACTTTGTGAAGTAATGAATAACATTCTACAAGGAGGGAATATTCCAAATACATGGAAGAAAGCATATATAACTCTAATTCCCAAGCAAGAAACTGATAGGCTTACTATTAAGAACTACAGGCAGATTTCACTGTTAAATAACGATTATAAGATCTTTACAGAAATATTGGCAAATAGACTGAAAAGAATGTTGGCTATTTGCAGTTTAGTAGCGCTGCGGAGAGCTTGCTGGGGAGACCATGCATTAAAAAGGGACTCAAAAATAACTTAAACAAGGTTTTAATTACAAAAACAAAAACTCCTTCTACACTAAATACATCAACAACAAACCAGACCCAACCACCAACCCATCCCCCAGGGTAATAGGAGAGCTAGGTGCTGCTCCTTATATACTACACCCAATTGCTGACACTGTTGGAATCCGAGCCTAGTCAGAGGAATGTGCCACTCTCCAGGCACCGGCTGAATTCCTTGTTGACCTCCCCCTGCGACTCCCGGCAGGAAAACAGGCGAGGTCTGTAATCGGCGATCCTTCCCAGACGTGAGAAGAACACACCACTCCTTCACTCTCCTCCCTGCTATCCCCAGGGAGGGGAAAGAGACAGACAGAAATGTATTTACATGCTTTTATTTCTGTCTTTTGCAGCAGTACAGAGAAAACATGTCTGCACTCTCTTTACAACAGCAGAGAGGGGAAAAAAACTCCTCCCATGTACTTCCAGTACAGGTCAGATGACACACTGAGCTAACATCCGGTGCTCAGTACGGTGAATGGACTGCCCCTTTCTTCCCATGGTAACAGTCACAAACATCCTGTCTGGCTTTCCAGCCACCTGCAGCTGAAGAAGCTGCTGCTGCTCGCTGCTGCATTGCTCCTTTTTGGTAACAGAAACAGCTTAATCAATACAACTCAGCAGCACCTGCTATGTTTCACAGCTGTAAAGCTGGGTCTCTTTATTTTGCTCTGGCTCTTGCTCTGGCCCCTTAAAGACATACACATCGGGTGGAACAATGATGAACCTTTACATTTAAAGAAACCATTCAACATTTCTCCTGCGGTTCATCATTGTGGAACAAAAACAAAGCATATTTTGTACATGTCTTTCATGTGTAACCCTTGGAAGTGCTTTTGTAAAAATGTCCGCAATTTGATTATCACCTGGAACATATTCAAATACAATCATTTCGTCAGCAATTAGTTTCTTTACAAACTGTAAACGAAACCTTAAGACTCTAGTGCGCTGCGTATTGGTCTCTGAACACAGGATAGCAAGTCCACTCTGGGAATCAAGGTAAACTTTTACTGGTAGTGTTACTTGCATCTGTAGGTCTGTGAATACTTGCATATACCATTCTACATCACGAGTGGCCTGAACGCATGCACATAATTCACTCTCTGTTGTGGAGAGACAAATAATGGTTTGTGTCTGGGACTTCCATTCAAATGGACAACCGTTATAACAAAACACCATGCCATACACACCCTTGCAATTATTTTGTTCCACTGCATGAGATGCATCGCAGAAAATTTCAAAACCTTTGTCAATACTTGATGTAAACTGCAACCTATAATGTTTGGTATGTTTAAGGTACATTACCACTCTCTTAAGAGCAGAGAAACATTGCGTAATGGGCTTTTCCACAAATTTTGCCAGAAAGTGAAAAGCATAAGTTATATCTGGCCTTGAGATTCTTTGAATGAAATTTAGCTTGCCTATAGCAGAACGATACAAAGTTTTGTTAGGAAATGGCTTATCTTCACCTGTAAAGGTGAAACCACACACCATAGGCGTTTCCTTCCCATTTACATTTTCTAAACATAGCATTTCAACAAGATCATCAATTTTTGCAGTTTGATGAACCAGAAAAGATCCATTTTTGCCTTTCTCAATTTGCATGGATAAGTAATTTTTAGCTATGCCTAATTCCACCACATCAAATTTCTTCTGTAACTGTGATACTACTTGTTCATATTCCTGTTTAGTTTTTGTAGAAATTAACACGTCATCTACATACACACTTTTTTGTTACAGAGTTTGCCCTTTCCTTTATAAACACACAATTGTCTGCCTTTCCTTGTGAAAAACCAATATCCAGCAATTCTTTTGCTAAAGTTTGGTGCCAATTCCTTCCACTTTGGTGCAGACCATAAAGGGATTTATTTAATTTGCATACCAAACCTTCAGCGGCGTCTATGCCTTCAGGAACTCGCATAAAAATTTGTTCTTTTAAATCTGCAAACAAATATGCAGTTTTTATATCTAGGTGATAAACGGAATGTCCACGTTGTGATGCATCTTTTAACAGAAGCTTAACTGTTTCGTATTTTACACTTGGTGAATAACACAAATCATAATCTTTGCCTGGAATTTGTTGAAAACCCCTAGCAACTAATCTCGCCTTGTACCTTACAACATCATTTTTGTCATTCATTTTAACTCTATAAACCCATTTTGAATCAATAAGTCTCATATCTGGGGTTTGTGGTACAAGAGACCAAGTGTTATGCTCTTTTAAAGAAGCTCTCTCAGAGTTCATAGCTTTATACCAATTTACAGCTTGGTGCTTAGGTAAATTCTGGACATCAATGTAGCTTTTTGGCTCAAAAACCGCCTTATTGGCATACACAGTATTAAAATGTTCATCTGCGAAACGTTGTGGCTTCTGCCTCTTTCTATCTGAATGTCTCAGTCTGGAAGGAGAGTCAGACTCCTCAGACTTAACGGGACTAAGTGAACTACTAGTTTCAGGTTGTGAATCATCATTGTCAGACTGAAGAGATGCCTGTAGGCTAAGCTCACGGTCAGAAAACTCAAGAGAATCTAACTTCCCCTCGGGTGCCTGTGACTTTAAATCATCAAGCAAATTCAGATTCAACAGGCTTTTCATCTTTTCCCATTAATTCAGAAGCACTATTATTCCCTGCTGCTACTGCTGCTGCTGCTGCTGCTTCCTCTTCTTCCTCAGTATTATCTATACCGTCAGTATCTTGGAAAACAGCAACTCCATTCCAATTTACAGTTTGTATCATGCTTCTGGTAATATGAAATTTGCCAGTTGCTGGTATGTAAATTCTGTACGCCCCCTGCTGGTAGCCCATTAATTTTCCCTGAACACTACGCTCACCCAATTTCTGCTTAGCGGGATAATGCATAATTACATCTGAACCCCAAATGCATAGGTATTTCAGATTGGGGCGTTTTTTAAACAACTTCTCATAGGGGGTGACATCTAAACCAGAATGATAACTGCGATTTCTAACATAACAAAAGGCATGGAGTGCTTCAGCCCAAAAGTCTTTGGGCAGATTAGCATTGTGCAGATAAGTTTTAACCCCTGCCTGCAGGTCACGCTGCACAACTTCAACAAGCCCATTTTGCCAGGGACTTCGGGGGCAAGATAACTCATGAGTAGTCCCCTGCGCTTCCAGGAAATTCTCAAAATTCTTAGAAACAAATTCCCTGCCCCGGTCAGAAAACAGGTTCTTAATAGGTTTGTTAAAGTGTGTTTTTACCCAGTTGCAAAAAGCTTTGTACTTCTCAAATGCTTGCGACTTCTCAGCTGTTGCATAAGTCCAACAATATCTACTATACTGGTCTATCAGGGTAAGCCAATACTTAGAACCTCCTAATGATGGTGGGAGTGGCCCAGCTAAATCACAATGTACACGTTCAAATGGCTCAGTTACTTTCCTATCTGAGCACCTACCCTTGCGTGCAACCTTAATCTTATTCTTGCAACAGGATAGACATTGCATAAAGAATTTACATGGTTTTAAGTTGAGGCCATTAACAATATTCTTTGTCTTAATTACATCAGCAAAATTCAGGTGTCCAAGAAGTCTGTGCGCCTCATGGACACACCCAGAATGTGGCCTTACATTCCCCAACCCCTGGCTTGACTGTGCTGCTCTGCAATTTATAGGCGATTGTGAGTAGGTGTGAAAATACAGTCTATATAAACCATCAGAGTCCCGGGCATACAATAGACGTTTGTTCCCATCGAAAAACTCACACATTGACTTTAAGTAACGCACAGTTATGCCTTGACGAGCAAAACACCTTACTGATAATAAATTGTCCACTGACGGGCAGTAAATGCAGTTCACTATTGTAATGTTTAAAGAGTCAAGTTTAACAGTACCCCTGCCAAGCGACTGCAAGACTTGTGAATTGGCTAAATGTACATTACCAATTTCCTCTTCGAAAGAAATAAACAAGCTTCGATCATTGCAAATGTGCTGGGATGCACCTGAGTCCACAATAAAAGAATTCCACTTGGCACCTTTAATTCTTTTACGATCTGTAGTCCGAGCGTGAAAAGCTCGCGGCTCGTTTCTGTCTTTACAATACAATGTTGGCTGCTGGGCTGACGACTGTGACTGACGAACAGAAACAGACTTGGAAGTACTTTGCTTTCTTTTGGATCTGCATTCCTTTGCAAAATGTCCCTGCTTATTGCAGAACCAACAACGCTTGGCAGCTTTAAATGCAGTTATGTCACCACAAGTTTGCATATGGCGTTCCTCATTACTTCTGGAAATAGGAGAGCTTATGGCACAAGCCTTCCTTCTATCCAACTCACCCATTAATCTTGCCGTTACCCCTTCCACAGTTAATTGTGCTAGTGGAAAGGCAGATATCTGGCTAGCTACACCATCAAAGTCCTCATTAAGGGAACAAATAATGATAAAAACATACTGAATATCAGGTATCTCCATGTCCCTTCAAATTAATTCGCAGCGTATTGCCTCCAGACGTCTCAAGTGTGCTGCCAAATCAGCACCAGGCTGCAACTTCGTCTGGTACAGCTGCTTGAAAAACGTCAATGCAGACACTGACTCATTTCTAATATGCACTGCTGCAAGACTGTCCCACATTTCTTTGGCAGTTTTCTTATTCCTTATATAGACTACTTGCTGGTCGCTGACTGCCAAATTAATTATCGCCCTGGCTTTTGCATCTCCTTTCGACCAAGCATTAGTCACAGGGTCAGGAGGGTCATCAGTTACATAGGTCCATACTTCTCTAGAGGTCAAAAGCGCCTCCACCCGAAAAGACCGTAAACTATAGTTCTCATCTGTCAGCTGTGGGAAGACCAGAGCCTTCTCAGCTTCTGGAACCCATTCTGGAACTCTTCCAGACCCACTGAACTACACCAACAGGAGAAGGAGTTTTCAAACCTTTCTCAGAGTCCAAAAGTATGCAGTCATCCACTCAGCAGCTGGGCCCATAACCAAAGATGTTGGCTATTTGCAGTTTAGTAGCACTGCAGAGAGCTTGCTGGGGAGACCATGCATTAAAAAGGGACTCAAAAATAACTTAAACAAGGTTTTAATTACAAAAACAAAAACTCCTTCTACACTAAATACATCAACAACAAACCAGACCCAACCACCAACCCATCCCCCAGGGTAATGGGAGAGCTAGGTGCTGCTCCTTATATACTACACCCAATTGCTGACACAGCTTAATCAATACAACTCAGCAGCACCTGCTATGTTTCACAGCTGTAAAGCTGGGTCTCGTTATTTTGCTCTGGCCCCTTAAAGACATACACATCGGGTGGAACAATGATGAACCTTTACATTTAAAGAAACCATTCAACAAAGAAATCTGAAGGATTTGATTCATAAGGACCAAGCTGGTTTTCTTCCCGACCGACAACTTAAAGACAACGTATTTATTGACGCAGAAAAAGCATTTGACAATATGTCTTGGCAATTTTTATTGAAGAGTATGGAAGCAATGGGGATAGAGGGCTCATTCATGAGAGGAATAATTGCAATATACTCTAACCAAACCGCTAAATTAATTGTAAATAACACCTTGTCAAAGTCCTTTGATATTATGAAAGGTACGAGACAGGGATGCCCTTTATCTCTGTTGTTGTTTATAATGGTCCTAGAAGTTTTAGCAGAAAGGTTAAGAAAATCATCAGAAATACGAGGAATAAAAATCAGGAACAAAGAATTTAAATTGAAGGCCTATGCAGAGGACCTGGTATTATCCTTAGAGGAACCACAAACAAGCGTGGGGAAAGCACTGTATGAATTAGAGGAATTTGGTAAATTATCAGGATTCAAATTAAATAAAATAAAGACTAAAATGATGGTTAAAAATTTGGATAGGAAAGTGACAGAACAACTGGAACAAAAGTGTGGAATTAATGTGGTGAAAAAAGTAAAATACCTAGGGATCTGGCTAACGATGGAAAATATTAATTTATTCAGTAATAATTATACGGTAGTGTGGAAAGGAATTAAAAGAGATATTTGGATATTTGGAACAGATTAAAGTTATCCTGGAGCGGAAGAATGGCAGCGATTAAAATGAATATCCTACCGAAAATGCTGTTTCTCTTTCAAACGATACCTGTGATTAAAGGGACATCTCAGTTCAAGGACTGGCAAAAAACTCTATCAAGATTTATTTGGCAAGGAAAGAGACCTAGGATTAAATTTCAATTATTGACAGACAGGAAGGAGAGAGGAGGGTTTTCAGTACCAAACTTGAAATTATATTATGAGGCATCTTGTTTGTGCTGGATAAAAGAATGGATAACTCTGGACATCCGGGTTAGCGCCATTATTTAATGGCGGATTCCCTCTGAGCTCCGGAGGGAATCGGCTCAGCAGGATCGGGTCTTGTCCGCGGCGGTGACGCGGGTACCCTTAAAATCACAGGCGCGGATGCCTGTGAACCTGGTGACTCGGCGGGCACCATTTGCGCCCCCCCAAACCACAAAGGAGCCTTTTTAAAGGCTGCGGAACGGGGACGGGGAGCGGCGCGGTGCTGTGAGTACATCGCTCCTTCTGCGGAGTGAAGCCGCAAGCCATTGACGGAGAGCGCTGATTTTTTCCTTGGAACAATTGGATCTTAAAGTAAAAACCCGTGAGTAATTTGGAATTCGGATTTAAAGAAAAATTCTTGCTGAATTAGGAACGAGCGGGGAAGGGTTGAAAAGGAAGTCCACCCCCCCCCTTTGTAGATATTTTTAAGCAAAGAACCTGCTATCTAATGTCGAGAAGATTTTTTCGTTTGTTTTTTTTAAAGACTTCAACCTTCATGGTTTGACACTATAAGAAATTATACCAAAGGATAAAAGATTAACTTTGGGAGTTGAAGTTTCACCCCCCCCCCCCGGACCCGGGAGTGTCCCGCGAGAGAGCCTGTTGATGAAGTACTGAGGAACTTGACAGCTGTCAAATTGGCTGTCAGAGGGAAAAAGAGAACTTTGTTTCTGTTGCTTCTGCTGGTTATATATTGGTTACAATTTGTTGGAATAAAGAAGGACTGATACAAATTAAATTGACTATTGGATGTGAGCTGAAAAACATTAAGAAACCTAAATCCCCCTAGAGGGGGTTCAGGACATTACAATGGCTGGAGGAAGGAAAATTCTGACTGAACTGGATAGAACATTTGTTCTCTTGGGAAAGTTACAAGGTGAAATCGATGTTTTGGCTACAAGTGTTACAACTCTGGCCTCAGCAGTAAATAACTTGGTTGAGGTTGATAAGGACTTGAAGCAGGAAGCTCATACAACTGGACAAATAGAGAAATGTGAGAGCTATGAGAATATGGAGAAGGAGATATATGCTCTTCCTGAAGAAAAGGAAGGAGGAGCTGTAATTTCGCAGATGTCAAATGAGAGTTGCAATTTGTGGCCTGACAGGAAGGTAACAAAGGAGAATAATAACTTGATGTGGAAAGCCAGGCCGGAATCAGTGAGTTTAAAACTGAGAGACCTCCTTACGGGGAGATCTGAAGACCGAAGGATTACAAATTTGATCAAGGTGGAAGTTGGAGCTTTGGGGACAGTTGGGCTTGAAAGAAGTATGTTTGAGTACCCCATAGGCTCTATTTTTAAATTTGGAGGGCTGGCTGGAAAAAATATGGATCCTGTTGGGCCGAAGCCTCTCCGAAACTTGGGGTTCAACATTAAGGACTACCAAAAAGGCCGGCAGAGAGGAACTGAAAGATATTTAAAAGCCTCGGACGTGAGATCTCCAGGCTAAATATGATATGGAACTGATGAACACTTGTTGGGGACTGAAACCAGGAAGGGGGTGGGTGGAGTTTGGGAATCCAAAGGGTATATAACTATAACTTGCTTTGTTTTTTATTTTTGCTTTGTTATTTGTTTGGAACTGGGGAAAGCCGTGGAAGGGGAATTTTGGTCGACTTTAGGAAAAAATGTTTAAGAAGGAGCAATGATGTTTAAGTATGGATGTTTTAATTTGGATAATAAGGATTTGTTGAATTAATAATTTAAATTGGAATACAAGAAGGGGAGGTGTGAGGAGGTCTGAGAAATAAGTTGAATGAAATTAAGTAATTGGAATTATACGTGTTTTTAATTGTTTTTTTTGTTTTTTCTCTTAAATTTTTGATTTTTGTATTTTTGTTTTTTCTTGTTTAATTGTTGTTTTTGTGTGTTCTTATTGAAAACGCTAATAAAGATTTATTCATAAAAACGAATGGATAACTCTGAAAAACACTGACTTGCTGGATCTTGAAGGATACAATAATAGATTCGGATGGCACTCTTATTTGTGGCAAAACAAGGTGAAAATACATAAAGGTTTTACAAATCATATTTTTAGGGGTGCCCTATATGATGTATGGGACAAGAACAAAAATTTACTAGAAAGAACCACACCCTGGTGGCTATCCCCGATAGATGTGTTAACAACAACAAAAATTAATATGGAGGGAAAGAGAGTAACTTACGAAGATATATTAGTGAAAACAGAGAATGGATGGGAAATTAAACCATATGAGGAAATAAAATATGGGTTTACAGGATGGATACAATACCATCAAGTGGATGGTTTATTAAAAGAAGATAAAAAAGGGATTCAGTGAGAAAAAGTCCAAATACCAAATAGATATCTTGGAGAATAGAACAAAACTCCTGTCTAAAATGTACGATTACTTGCTGGAATGGGACACTAAGGACGAGTTAGTAAAAGAAGTTATGATAAAGTGGGCGGTCGATTTTGGCTATAATATTGAATACGACAAATGGGTTAAATTATGGAACGTAGGTATGAAATTTACAGCATGCTCCACCTTAAGAGAAAATTTAGGAAAAATGATGTACCGGTGGTATATCACCCCGGTTAAATTGGCCAAAATGTATAAATTGAGTAATAAAGCCTGTTGGAAATGTAAAGTAAAAGATGGGGATCTCTACCACATGTGGTGGGAGTGTGAAAAGATGGGAAAAAATGGGATTTAATATATAATGAACTGAAGAAACTTTTTAAGTATACATGCCCGAAAAAAACGGAAGCTTTTCTATTAGGGATCATAGGGGAGGAAGTTAAGAAGGAGGAGCATAAATTATTCCAATATGCTACTGCAGCAGCTAGAATACTGGTAGCTCAAAAATGGAAATTACAGGAGACCCCAACGATAATGGAATGGCAGGCTAAATTTTTTGAGTATACAGAATTAGCTAAAATGACCTACAGAATTCGAGACAAAAAAGGGACAAAGTTTGAAGAAGAGTGGGGTAAATTTGTGGCATATATAAGATCTAACTGTAGAAGTTTAAAGACTACAGCAGGGTTGATATAAATCCTGTGATGTGTATGGAAGGTGAATAAGAATCTACAAGAGAAGACATATATTAAGAAAACTGAAGCGGGAAGGAAGGAAATCTGGGCGTGAATATACGCAGTGTAAATAAGATGACATAAAATGATGACTGTAAAAGATTGTTTTATTTTTGTTTGTGAAAAAATTAATAAAAAGCAATTTAAAAAAAGGAAGTTGTTAAGTGCTTTATAAAATATTATAATAAGCTATATAAAGCAGGAAATGAGACAGAGGATAAAATAAAAGAGTATTTATGTGGAAAGGACATACCTAAAATTAAGAAAGAAAAGATTCAAGACCTAAACTCCCCAATAACCATGACAGAGCTACATCAAGCGATAATTAAGATGAAACTGGGAAAATCCCCAGGTCCGGACGGTCTTACCACAATACATTACAAAAAATTAGAGGAATCACTATTATCACCTATGAAGATACTTTTAAAAAGAATAATAGAAGACGGGAAGATTCCCAATACCTGGAAGCAGGCTCACATAGTAGTAATCTTGAAACAAAGACGAAATAAAGAGTTCATAAAAAATTATAGACCAATATCATTACTAAATAATGACTACAAGATTTATGCACAAATATTGGCAACAAGATTAAAGACAGTTTTGCAGGATTGTATAAACAAAGAGCAGGCAGGGTTCTTGCTGGGCAGGAAAATGAGTGATAATATAAGAACAGTGATCGATATGATTGAGTAATTAGACATGAAACCGAGTAAGAAGGTAGCCTTTGTATTTGTGGATGCAGAAAAGGCGTTTGACAAAGTTTCATGGAAATTTCTAAAAATAATATTAGACCAGATGGACATGGGAGACCAACTTACAAGAGGGTTAAAAGCAATCTATGAACAAGAAGCAAATATAAAGGCTAGATTCAATGTTTTCCCATCAAATGTGTTGGGTAACAGACTCTCCAACGGACAGATCTCACTCCTCTGTGACTGTAAAAGTGGATCTATAGAATCGTTATATCATATAATCTTCTGTTGTCCATTACATTCGGCTTCACGATCCAAGTTTCTGGCCCCATATTTATCGAGAATTGCTGACAGACCTCAGGAAGCCCAAATAATATACTTATTAAACGACGAAGACACAAGTAGATCCCTTGCAGTCGCTAGATACCTGATTAATGTCTTATTTCAAAAGAGGAGAAATGGATCACTGTATGACTCTGACAGCTTAGCTAAACTTAAGAACCATCAATAAGTGCCAGAACTAAGACGCATATCCCCCAAAATCTGAGGGATTTGAATTGCGGTTTACATAGAGGGAGCTTATTGTGTATAGTGTTTACTTAATTGAAGTAAAATTGGTTTTATATGGGTGTTTTAACTTGGAACTGTTTAAATTGTATTGTTTATGGATAAATTTTGATGTATTGTTTTAAATATGGGCCAATGGCCGTAATAAATCAAACTAACTAACTAATAAATAATGATATGAGCGATTATTTTAAAATACAGAAGGGCACCAGACAAGGGTGCCCACTTTCACCATTATTATTCATTTTGGTTTTGGAAATACTAAATCAAGAAATCAGACTAGACCAAGAAATAAATGGAATATCCCTAGGAGAGAAAATATATAAAATAAGGGCATTTGCAGATGATTTAGTGTTAATGGTGGAAAACCCAAAGGAAAGCATAGCAAAGGCTCTAGAAAAAAATGGGAAACTTTGGAAAGGGTTCAGGTTTTGCTTTGAATAAAGAAAAAGCAAAACTAATGGTAAAAAACATGGGAGACCAAGAGAAAAAGGAACTGGTAGAAAAATTTGGATTACAAATTGTAAAAAAAAAGTGAAATATTTAGGAATTCAAATAACAATGAAAAATATAAATTTGTTTGAAGATAATTATATATATATAAAAAGGACTTCCGGGTTAGCGCCTCCGGCAATGGTGGAGCTCCTCCGAACGGGAGGAACTTGCTCCGTGAAAAGTAGGGTCTGAACCGCCACGGCGAAGGCGGAGACCCACTGAAATCACAGGCGGAAGAAGCCTGTGAACTTGGGATTCGGCTGGCATCCTTTGCGCCTCCCCTACTCGCGGGGAAACCCTGTTCTGGGGATCCGGAGCGACGTGGGGTGAGCAGCGCGGTGCTTTGAATCGACCGCTTCTTTCACGGAGTGAAGCCGCATTGCTGCTGCCGGAGAGCGCTGACTTTTTCCTGTGGACAATTGGACTTTAAACAACAACCCGTGAGTAGTACGGAAAATTGGATTTTTAAATACCTTAATTTGACACCGAACGGGGAAGGTTCAAAACAGGAAGTCCGCCTTCCCCTTTTGTAAATAGACTGAAGCAAAGAGCTTACAAGTTAAGGTCTTGGAAAACCTTATGTAAAGGATTAAACTTCCATCGATTGAAATTATTAGACCCCCCTTGGAAGCAGGAGAAGAGGGGGGAAATTTTGGAACGTGTATCCTGAAGGAGAGAGTGATTAGAATTAAATTCCCACTGCTCTGAACCTGGGAACGGACTGACAGTGATTGACGTTTTGGGAGAGTTCATTGACAGTGAAGAGAACGGGTGTTGACAGTCGGTTGAATAAGAGAAATATATTGTTTCCATTGTCCGCTTCTGCGTTTAAAAGGGAGGGAAAGTAACTGAAAATTGAAACCAACTTTACTTTTTGAACTTTCTTTGAAAGGATTGATACAAGTGGAGACTGTTTCCCTCTAGAGGGAGCTTTTGAAACTGTTACAAGAGTGGAGCTGGGAAATCTCCAGCTGCTTGATAAGAAGTGTGGGAACTAGAGATTGACCTTGGACATTCGAGAATGTCGACAGGAGAAGCCTTAGTAACTGCATTTTGCAAGACAAATTATCTGCTGGAACAGCTTCATAAAAAAATGGATGTTATGATTACTAAAACTGACATTTTGGGACCAAACGTGAGCACCAATACAGAAATTACTCAGGATTTGACACAGGAATCTATTTTAGCAGGACAAATTGCTGAAAAGGAGAAGGAGAAAGTTGCTGTTGTCGAACCTAAAGCAATACAAGGGGGAGCTTTAGTCTTACAGAGGCAAATCGAAGACTATAAGTTGAGGCCCTTTATGATTGAAACTAGAAAAAGTCAGACTCTGAAGATCGGAGCCTGGCCTGGACTGGAAAAGGAAAGTTGGAAAGATCCCTCTATGCAGGGATTCACTGACTTTTGGAATATGGACTTGGGTCAGGAGGAGATTGGAGTTTGGGGGGCCTTTGGAGTTGGAGGAATTTTGAAATATGCCCTGAAATACTTTATGGATCCTAGCTTTAATTGTGGAAATTTGGCTGACCTGTCGAGAGGGAGTGGAGGTGTTGTTGGATTGGAGTTTCCTCGAGATCTGCTCTTTAGCATCAAAGAACATGGAGAAGAACTGCAGAAGGAATGTGGAAAAGAGTTAAGAGCCTCGGACATAAGATCTCCAGGTTGATGGACTGTATGGAGTGGACGGAAGTGTCTGTCAGAGCCCGAGACCGGGGAGAGGAGATGGTGGAAGAAGATTGGAAGATTTAAAGTCTATATATAGAAATATTGTAAAAGTAATGAGTGACAGGAAAATGTTGGAATGAATTTTTATGGCCTTAGTAGAAATGCTATAAGGAGTTAAGTTTAAATAAGTATACCAATTTTAATGGAAATAAGATTAAAAATATGTTAAGACATTTATATGATAGAAAATGGAGAAAGATGGAAAGGAATTGCTAAAACAATTAATGGAAATGGAATACAAAGAGGGAGGTGAGAGGAGGTCGATGATATAAGGGAATGAAAGTTAGAATATGGAAAAGGAATGATGTATGTTTTTAAATTGTTTTTGTTTTGTTTTGTTTTGTTTATTATGTTGGGTGAGGTGTTGAGGTTGTGTTTTGTATATTGTATTGTATTGTTTTATTTTTTCTTGTTCTTGTTCTTTTTTTTGTTTCTCTTTTTTGTTTCTTTTTCCTTTTTAAAAAGCAATAAATATTATTTTAAAAAAATATTTAAAAAATGGGAAGAAATAAAAAGAGAAATGGAAATTTGGACAATATTGAATTTAACCAGTAGAATTCCGGCTGTGAAAATGAATATCTTACCAAAACTCCTGTTTCTTTTTCAAATGATCCCCATAATAGGTGTTATGTTTCCAAGGGGTTGCTCGGGAGCAAGCAGGCAAATATCTCCCTACTTGGCTGTGAAGACTTGGCTTTGCTGCCAAAATAAACTTTATCTGTCTGGAGCGCCACTCTCCCGTGGCTGACTCAATCACTGGCAGAATCCGTGAGTGGGCAGTTCTTAAACTTTCCCCAGCAAAGCAGCTTCTTGACGCCCAGTCTGTGCCTCCCCTCTCTGTGCGAATGCTTTCTGTGCAAAGAGAATGTGGGCAGCGGAGGACCCCTTCCCTCCCCGCTTCTCCCAGGCAAGGAGTCCTGGGACTGCCTCGCCACTTCCAACTCCTGCACCTCCACTCCACTGGCGCCGCGTTTCCTCTCTTCTGTTGAAGAGGAGCTACTTTCCACGATCCCTGGAGGCTCTCTATGATCCATTTGGCTTTTGCTCTCTCCCTCCTGCACTGATGGCAGTTCCCTGACATCCACCCCCTCCTCAAGACCCCCCTCCCCACTGGTGAGGTCTTTTGATGTATCCTCCTCTCTCTCGTCGACTGGCGATGCGGGGAAACCCCTGAAAGAACCGTCATCATCTTCCGTGGATTCAAAACCGGCCTCCCATCCTCTCAGATCCCCTCCAGCTGGTTGAACCTCCCAGTCTGATTCTTCTCCCGTGGACACCTCCCCTCCCTCCTCTTCTGAGGCAGGGAAACCTACAAAGTCCCCTTCGTCATCCGTGGGTCCGAACTCCTCCTCCCAGAACCTAGCTTTTGGTTTGGGCTTATGTGGGAACAAACCATGAAATTATTCCACCAGATACCCCTCTGTGATGGATTCAGCAGGGACCCACGTGTTTTCAGATCTGGGTTCTCCCTCCCAGGCCACCAAGTACTCTACCTGGTGACCTTGCCACCTCGAATCGAGTATTTCTGTAGCTTCATTACAGTGTTCCCTCTCCTCTACCCATGGATGGGTGGTAACCCCTCCCTCCCTTCCCAGGAATTCCCGCCCCTCCCTGTGATGTGAAAGTAGGGACCTATGGAACACCGGATGTATCTTCATGCTGTCCGGCAACTTGAGTTTGAACGCCACTGGGTTAACCTGCTGTATTACCTCAAAGGGCCCCAGTCGCCTAGGCTGCAACTTTTTGCAACCTCCCTTTAGGAGCAACCCCTGGGACGACAACCACACCCTGTCTCCCACCCGTATGACCTCCCCTTGTCGGCGGTGCCTGACTGCCTGCCTTTTGTAAACTTCCTTGGCCCTTTCCAAGTTTAGTCTGAGTTGTTGGTGTAAAGCCTCCATTTCTTCTGCAAATTGCTCCGCCGCAGGTACACTCCATCCCTCCTCCCCACTCCCTGGGAAGCCCTGGGGTGACACCCATAATTGGCCATGAAGGGGCTCATTCCCGTGGACACGTGTTCAGCGTTATTGTACGCAAATTCGGCCAGCGCCAATTTCTCTACCCAATCGTTCTGCCTCTCACTGACATAGCAGCGTAGGTACTGCTGGAGTATACCGTTCGCTCTTTCGGCCTGACCGTTGGTTTCTGGGTGCCTCGCCGTTGAGAAGCTCACCTTAACCTGCAGCAAGCTCATGAGTTTCTGCCAGAACCAGGAGGTAAATTGTTTTCCGCGATCAGAGATCACCCTCAATGGAGTCCCATGCAGCCTAAAAATGTGGTCCACAAACAGCCTGGCTGTCTCCTCTGCTGACACCGCATGCGAGCAAGCCACGAAATGGCACATTTTAGTCAGCAGATCGACCACCACCATTACCGCTGTCTTTCCCCTTGACTTGGGCATATCTGTCATAAAATCAATGGACACCACCTCCCAGGGCCTCTCCGGTGTTGGTAAGGGTTCCAGTAACCCCGCTGGGGCGGTCCTTTCCCCTTTTGCCCTCTGGCACTTGTCGCACCCCCGGACATATTCTCGTACATCTTCCCTTACCTTGGGCCACCAGAAATGCCTGGTGACTAGTAGCATGGTCTTATGCTGCCCAAAATGCCCAGCTGTTGGGTTGTCATGGAGCTGTCTAAGTATCTTGCCCCTCAATGTCTCTCCTGGCACATACAGCGCCCCCTTGTAGTACAGCAGCCCTTCCTTTTCCTCAAAACCCCCATTGTCCTCCTTTCCATCTCTGAGCTCCCTGATTTTAGTCTGAGCAAACCCATCGTCTCTGGTGAGCCCTGCTAGCTCCTGTTTCCCTACCAGCGCTCTCCCACACACCCATCGGTCCTCGGGGAACACGTGCCTGGCCACAGGAGGCCCTTCCCCCTCCATGTATTCCGGTTTCCTGGAAAGTGCATCCGCTCTAACATTTTCCTCCCCATGCACGTATTGTATCTCGAAGAAAAACTTGGTGAACTCCTGGGACCACCTGACCTGTCTCTGGTTAAGCACGCGTGCTGTCCACCACTATTCCAGGTTCTTGTGGTCCGTTTGGACCTGGATCTTGTGTCATGCCCCAATCAAAAGGTGTCTCCACTGTTGGAATGCCGCGTAAATCGTGAGCAATTCTCGGTCATAAACAGTGTAGTTTTGCTCTTACTTGCTCAGTTTCCTGGAGAAAAATGCACAAGGTTGCCAGTTCCCCTTTGATCCTGGTTGCAACAGTACTGCTCCAATGGCGCGGTCGGAAGTGTCCGTCTCCACTCTCAGGGGCTTCCCCGGATCCACGTGCAGGAGCTGCTCTTCCGAGGCGAACACCTTCTTTAACCTTTCAAAGGATTGCTGCGCTTCCTCTGTCCACGCGAACTTCTTTTTGCTGCTAAGACAATCCGTTATGGGTGCTGTCAAGTGAGCAAAGTTCTTTATGAACTTCCTGTAGAAGTTGCTGAAACCTAGGAACCTCTGCACACCCTTCCTGGTTTTGGGGGCTTTTCCATTCGAGCACTGCTTTCACCTTGTCTGGGTCCATGGCCAGCCCCTTGTCTGACAGCCGGTACCCCAGGAACTCGACCTCCCGGGCATGGAATTGGCATTTTTCCAGCTTGACCCACAACTGATGCCTCTTCAATCTCTGTAGCACCTCCCTGACGTCTCTGACGTGCTGTGCTTCATTCTCAGAGTAGATTAAAACGTCATCCAAAAAGGCCACACAATTCTTGTACAGCAGGGGGCCCAACACATGGTGCATAAAGGCTTGAAAGCAGGCGGATCCCGATTGCAATCCAAATGGCATGACAAGATACTCAAAAGCCCCCAGGGGGGTGAACATGGTCGTTTCCCATTCGTCCCCCTCTCTCATTCTAATCAGATTGTATGCCCCCCCTGAGGTCCAGCTTGGTAAAAAAATTCCCCTGCCTCACACGTGTCAAAATATCGTCAATTCTGTTTTTTTTTTTTTATAATATTTTTATTGAGTTTATGAAATACAGAAAAAAAGAATAAAAGACAGATATAAGAAATAAAATAGAAAAGTTGCAAATTTCCATATTCTTTTTTTCAGCAAATCTAATGGACTTCCCCGCATCTTCCTAACCCTGCGTTCTCTGTGATACAAAACATCAGCAATTTGTTAACTTATTTCAAAACTTATTGTATCTTTCATTTTATCATGTTACCTAGTTTCCAAAATGTTGTAACCCAAATCTTATACGTTTTATCTTAAACATAATAAAGTTATTTCATTATTCCACCTCTGACTTCTTGTACCTTAATTTTCATTTCATTAATTTACAATTGCTGAAGCTAGAGTTTCCTAGAAAGTGCATTTTTTAACATTCATACAACTTATAATGTTTTTTCAAATAGTCTTTAAATTTTTCCCAGTCTTCCTCGATTGTTTCTTCTCCCAAGTCTCGGATTCTGCCAGTCATTTCGGCCAGTTCCATATAGTCCATCAACTGCGTCTGCCATTCCTCCAGCGTGGGTAAATCTTGTGTCTTCCAATGCTTAGCAATCAGGATCCTTGCTGCTGTGGTAGCATACATAAAAAAAAGTTCTATCTTTCTTAAATACTCTCTGGTCCACAATGCCCAGAAGAAAGGCCTCCGGTTTCTTAGGTAAGGTAAATCTAAGTACCTTTTTTAGTTCATTATGAATCATCTCCCAAAAGGCCTTCACTTTCGGGCAAGTCCACCAGAGGTGAAAGAATGTCCCTTCCGCCTCTTTACATTTCCAACATTTATTGTCAGACAGGTGATATATCTTAGCAAGTTTGACTGGGGTCATGTACCACCGGTATATCATTTTCATAATATTTTCCTTCAAGGCACTACATGCCGTAAATTTCATTCCGGTGTTCCATAACCTTTCCCAGTCTTCAAACATAATGTTGTGCCCCAAGTCCTGCGCCCATTTTATCATGGCGGATTTGACTGTCTCATCCTGTGTATTCCATTTAAGCAGCAAGTTATACATTCTCGAAAGTAGTTTATTTTTTGGCTCTAACAGTTCTGTCTCTAGTTTCGATTTTTCCACCTGGAATCCAACCTTTTTGTCCATCTTAAAAACCTCCTGGATTTGAGCATAGTGCAACCAGTCTCGCACCTTGTTTTTTAATTTTTCCAAGCTCAGCAACCTCCAATTGTCTCCAATTTTTTCAGTTATTTCCCAATATTTAGGCCAGTAGGCTTCCATGTTAAATCTCTTACGTGCCTTGGCCTCCACCGGTGAGAGCCACCTCGGAGTCTTACTCTCCAATAAGTCCTTATATTTTGTCCAGACCATCAAAATTGCTCTTCTGACAATATGGTTTTTAAACAATTTGTGAACTTTAACCTTGTCATACCACAAATATGCATGCCACCCAAAAGCATTATCAAACCCTTCCAGATCTAGGACATCAGTGTTCTCCAATAAGATCCAATCTTTCAACCAGCAGAAGGCTGCAGATTCATAATATAACCTCAAGTCTGGCAGGGCAAATCCCCCTCTTTCTTTCGCATCAGTTAGTATTTTAAACTTTATTCGGGGCTTTTTGCCCTGCCAAAAAAACTTGGAAATATCCTTCTGCCACTTTCCAAAACATTCCACTTTGTCCACGATCTGTAGGGCCTGGAACAGAAATAGCATTTTCGGCAATACATTCATCTTTATAGCTGCTATTCGGCCCAACAAGGAAAGTTTCAATCTTGACCATATTTCCAAATCTCTTTTGATTTCTGACCAACATTTCTCATAATTATCTTTAAACAAATTCAAATTTTTGGAGGTCAGATACACCCCTAGGTATTTTACTTTTTTAACCACATTTAATTCTGTTTCTTTCAGGAACTCATCTGTTTCTGTAGTTGTCATATTTTTTGCTAGAACCTTAGTTTTTTGCTTGTTCAGCTTAAATCCCGCCACCCGACCAAAGTCAGAAATTAATTCTAACACTCTTTTAGCACTAGAGACTGGCTCCTGTAATGTTAATACCAAGTCATCTGCAAAAGCTTTCAGTTTATATTGTTTCACTCCGACCTCAATTCCTTGTACAGACCGGTCCTTTCTAATCATGTTCAATAGCACCTCCAGAACTGAAATGAACAATAGGGGGGATAGGGGGCACCCCTGTCGTGTCCCTTTTTCAATTTTAAACCCCTCTGTCACCACATTGTTAACAATCAATTTAGCTTTTTGTTCTGAGTAAATTGCTTCTATTCCATTTTCAAACCCCCGCCCCACTCCCATCCCTTCCAAATTTTTCTTCATGAACATCCAAGAAATGTTGTCAAAGGCTTTCTCCGCATCAATAAAGATTAAAACCGCTCTAGTATTAAGATTTGTTTGTAGAAGTTCCAAAATGTCAATAATGTTTCTTGTATTATCAAACAAATGCCTACCGGGGAGAAAGCCAGCCTGGTCCTTATGGATCACTTCATTAAGTACTTTTTTAAACCTACTTGCCAAAATATCCGCAAAAATTTTGTAATCCACGTTTAGGAGTGAGATGGGGCGGTAGTTCTTAAGCTGGGTCTTTTCAGTTTCTTGTTTAGGTATCAATGTGATGAAAGCTTCTTTCCACGTTTCCGGTGCCTTCCTCCCCTCCATAATCTGATTGCAGACCTCCAACAGAGGTTGTATCAAATAGTCCTTCAAAACCTTATAATATTTGGAGGTAAGTCCATCGGGGCCTGGAGATTTGCCTAATTGAAGGTTCTGAATGGCACTTTCAATTTCTTGCTGTGTGATATTACTATTCAGGGTTGTTCTCATTTCCTGAGTTATTTTTTGTAATCCATTAGTTTTAAGGAATTGATCCACCTCAAAGTCTTTCTGTGGCCCTTGTGAATAAAGTTCTTTGAAATATCTCTGGAAACACTTTCTAATTTCCTCGGGTTTCTGAACCATTCTCCCTTCAATCTCTAGATTTGTAACTGTGTTAAGTTTTTGTCTCTTTTTCAACTGCCATGCTAGCAGTTTCCCACACTTGTTTGCTGATTCAAAGGATCTTTGTTTAATTTGTTTAATTTTCCATTCCACCTCTTGATTTATCAATTTCGAATATTGTGCCTGGAAAAATTTCACTTCTCTCAGCACTTCCTTCGACTTGGGCCTAGATCTTAATTTTTTCTCTCCTTCTCTTATTTTCTCCAATATCTTCTCCTTCTTTTCATTCCAGAACTTTTTCTTAATCGTATTTTGTTGTATTAGAAACCCTCTCATAACTGCTTTACTTGCGTCCCAGATTGTTCTTTTTTCCACAGTGGTATTTAAATTTATCTCAAAATAGTCCTTTAAAGTTTTTTGGGCCTTCTTAACAATCTCCTGATCCCTTAATAGGGTGTCATTCATTTTCCATCTAAAGGATCCGGTTATGTTTAGTCTCAGTTCCACTTTCAGTGCATTATGGTCGGAGCAGGTTTTTGGGCAGATTTCCACTTTTCTAGTCTTAGGTGCCAGTCCTCTAGTTATCCATATTTGGTCGATTCGTGTCCATGTCAGTTGAACTTCAGAAAAGAAAGTTCTTTCTTTTCCTAGGGGGTTCTTAACCCTCCATATGTCAATTAAGTCCATGTTGTCAGTCATTTCAAAAAAAGTTTTAGGTAGTCTGCCATCTTTCGTTATGTTAGCACTTTGCGACTTATCCATGTTTACAGATACGACCCCATTCATATCACCCAACATAATGATGTTGTTATAGTCTAAATAGTCCAGCATAATCTCATGCAGCTTCCTAAAGAATTCCGATTTTCCTTCATTTGGGGCATATATTCCTAATATCAAAAATTTTTCTCCTTGTGTCTGGATTTCAATCGCCAAAATTCTGCCATGTTCATCTTTAAATAAAAATTTCGGTGACAGGCTCTCCTTTGCATATATCACCACTCCTCTTTTCTTAACTTTATCCGAAGAAATGAATTCTTGGCCTAATCTTTTATTAATTAACACTTTTCTGTGGAGCCTTGTCACATGTGTTTCTTGCAAGCAAATAATGTCCAATTGTTCTTTTTTCAAAATATGAAATACTTTTCTTCTTTTTTCCGGAGAGTTTCCGCCATTTATATTCCAGCTGAGAAGCTGCAGAGACATCCTGGTTTAATTAGTGGGTCTTACAGTGGGGTGTCTAGTTTTTCCTCCGATCCCGGAGGTGGTAGTGCTGGTCCAGATCCAGACGGTGTAGGTTTTGGTGGTGGTCCCGATGGTGGTGGTGGCCAAGAAGCTGCAGCTCCTTTTTGTAGGTCCTCCTCGTGGTCGTGTAGGAACTTCTGCTGATCCTCAGGTGTTTTGATTCTTACTTTCCTTCCTTTATAGGTAAATGATAGACCTTGTGGAAACTCCCACCTATAAGGAATTGCGTTGTGTCTTAACAATTTGGTCAGGTCTGTGTAAGTGGTCCTAAGATCCAATAGATGTTTGGGTATATCTCTGTAGATTTCAGCCTTTTTACCTTCTATCTCCAAAGATTTTTTAAAATGTAGGCCTAATATCTTATCTCTTTCCTCTCTTGATCTCAAAATAACCAAACAATCTCTGGCCTTATCTTTCTTTACCGATCTTCCCAGTCTAAAGGCCGTCACGATTTTGAAATCTTTGTCTTCCTCAATTCCCCAGAATTTGGAAAATAGAAGTGTCAGAAATCCCTCTAAATTACCTACCTCCAATTCTGGGATGGCCCTTAACCTGAGATTATTTTCCTTACTTTTCAGTTCAACCAGTGACAGGTAGGCTTGTTGTTCCCCTACCTGTCTTTTCAGAGGCCTTACTTCCCCCTTAATCTCATCAACTTTTTTGTTTGCCTGCTCTGCTTTTTGATTGGCTTCCACAGCTAATTTATAATTTTCAGCCGTAGCTCCTTGCAAATTCTCAATTGCCTGAGTATGCTGGGAAACCTGATCAGATAATTTACTAATAGAGGATGTAGCTTGGTCAATTTTTGATGATTGATTGTCCACCTTTTGGTTTAAAATTGCCAGTTGCTCCAAAATTTGTTTCAGGACTGTTTCAGATCCTCCAGTTGCCATGTCTTCTGTAGCAGGCTGCTCAACTTCCACCTCCTGTGCTGTTAGCACAGTTGGGACAGATGATCTACGTTGATGAGTTAAAGTTGTTTGAACAAGTTGCGCAGATTTCTTTTCTTTTTCTTTTTCTTTAGCTTTGGCTGCTCTTGTTTTCCCTGAGCCGCTCATTCCACACCTGCCTCAGTTCAAGGTCAAATTGTCTTTTATTCCATGAGAGAGACAAATCCAAAATGTAAACAATTAAACCACAGAAAATCTCAATAAAGTACAGTTCCCAGGCCTCTATGTCTCCACAATCCTCTAGGGGGAGTATTTCAGAGTTTCAAGGAAGGAGAAAACTCTTTTCCGCCATTGAAGTTCCTATATTCCCCGTATTAAATCTTTGTAATTCCGGAATACAAAAGGAAGGTTCCCAAGGCTTTCTATTTCTTGAATAAAGGCCACAAGGTGTCGAGAATGGTCCCAGCAACAATGTTTAAGCGTTAGTATCTCAGTCTATGTAACAGTTTAAACTTCAGCAACAGTATCAGCAGTTTGACAGTTCTCTATTACGCTCTGACAGCCCGACGGCTAGGTTGTCCCTTTTAACTCCGCATAGCTCAAAAATAGGAAGAAAGTTCCAAGAATAGAATCCACAAGTTTAACAAAGATTTCCCTTTTGTCTTCTAAAAACAAAGTCTATCAATGCACCTTTGTTCTGCTTTTACGATCCCTTTTGAACGCTACAGCACTCTTCAGAGCCCTTGCTTTGATCTAGTTAGCAAGATCGGGAGACGGACTTCCTGTTACTCGCCTCCCGTTTTCAGCCAAAATCCACAAATTTAGTCCAAAATTTAGTACCCCTTACTCACGGGTATGTAGCTGCCAATTTCGGTGTTTTCAAGAAGAAAGGTCAGCGCTCATCGGCAGCAGCAGCGCGGCTTTGCTTCCACGAAAAGAGCGATGAACTCACAGCGCCGCTCCCCCTTTCACGTTCCGGAGCCCCTTACGAGGTTCCTTCTTCGTTTCTGGGGGGGCTTTTGGCACCCGCCGAGTCCCACGGCCACAGGCTCGCTCTGCCTGTGGTTTTTCTTGGTGGGTCTCCGCTTTGCCGCAGCGGACGACCCTTTTTCGCGGAGCCCCTCTTCACAAAGTAAAGAGGACCGCCATTGCCGTTTTGCGCCGCCTCCGGAAGTCCAAAATATCGTCAATTCTGGGCATTGGGAAGGCCACGGGTTCTGACACCAAATTTATTTATTTTTTTTAAATAATATTTATTAGAATTTCAAAAAATACATAAACCAAAAAAAAGAAAAAAGAAAAGAAAATTTCAACATTTACAATCCATATTTTCAACACCTTCTTTCCAGAACTTCCCCTCGCCTCCCCTTCTTGTATTCCCTGTCCAAAAATTTGTTCAACAAGTTGTTCTTCTTAAATTCTTAACCTTAGATTGTTATTATATTAAATTCACTTTATATATCAACTTTTAGCATTTATACATAAATTATTATACTTAAAAACTTTTTCTAAGATCGGCCCAATTCTCCTTCCACGAATTCCCCATATCAATACTAGTAACAACATAGAAAAAAAAGATAAATCAATAAATCAGAATATTTTAGTACACCTTTTGGATTTCCAGACCCCACCCTCCCTTCCCCGGTTTCGATCCCCAAGCCATTGTCCATTAATCCATCTGTTATCAGCCCGGCAGTCTCACATCTGAGGCCCTTAAATCTCTCTCAGTCCCTCTCTGCCAGTTTCTTTGAAAGTCTTTTATATTAAACACCAAGTCTCACAGGGGCACTATCCCTATAATGTCCATGTTCCTTCCAGCCGGATCTCCATATTTAAAATCTTGATTCTCAATCCTTCTAAGTCCAAATAGCCAGAAAGTTCCATCTTCCACCCTGATCAAATTTGTAAAACATAGGTCTTCAGATCCCCACAAAAGGAGATCCTTCCATTCCTCATTTTCCAAATCAAACCCAGTTTTTATCATCCAATTCTTACTTTCTTTTATGTCCATCTTGACAGACCTCTGGCTCTCCTTTACCCTCTGCAACATTACAGCCCCTCCTTCCTGCTCAAGTTTTTTTCCTTGTTCAGCTGCCTGGGTTTTGTAGATCAAATCCTTTTCCAGCTCAGTAGATTCCTTTGCTGTTGGCTTCAAAGTTGTGGCACTTGTAGACAAAACATGGCCTTGTTCTTGTAACTTACACAACTTTCTCATGAGAAACCTAACCTCATCCAGGCCAGCTAGTATTTTTTGACCTATTTCCATTTTTGTAATGTCCCTGAACCCCCACTAGAGGGATTCTGGTTATTTCAGTATTCCTTTCACTTCCAACCCAAAAGCCAAGTTAGTTTGTTTCAATTCTTCTTTATTTTCAACAGTTAACTATATTGTATCAAATATAACCAGCAAAGACAACGGAAACAAAGTTCTCTATTTTCCCCGACTTTGACAGCTAGTTTGACAGCTGTCAAAATTTTCTATGTCTCCTCCGCAGGCTCCTCTCGCAGATTGCTCCCGGTCCCGGGATGAGTGGCACCTTAATTCAAAAAATAGCTCTTCTCCTCCAGCACAATTACTTATACTGTCAATCCGTGGAATTAATAACTTTTGTCAAATAGAAAAAAAGACTCTTCTTTCGACCTTAATAGTTAAGATCCTTGCTTTATATTGTATACAACAGGGGGGAGACGGACTTCCTTTTTGCACCTCCCCCGCTCGTGCCAAATCCAAAAAAAAAAGAGTTTTTAGTCCAATTTCCAAATTACTCACGGGTTGTTGTTTTTAGATCTAGTCCCAATTTTCCAAAGAAGAAGTTAGCGCTCTCCGTCGAATGGCATGCGGCTTCGCTCGGCAGGGGAAGCAGAAGACTCTCAGCACCGCGCCGCTCCCCGTCCTCCGCTCCGTAGCCTTTAAAAAGGCTCCTTCGCGGTCGGGGAGGGCGCAAACGGTGCCCGCCGAGTCACCAGGTCCACGGGCTTCCGCGCCCGTGGTTTTTGAGGGTCCCCGCGTCGCCGGCGTGGCAGGACCCGACCCCTGTCGAGCAGATTCCCTCCGGAGCTCGGAGGGATTCCGCCATTCGGCTATGGCGCCAACCCGGAAGTTAAACGGCAATAATCTACCACTAATCTGGGCTGATTGGTCTATTTTTTTGTCCACAAAGAACACTGGACTCCCCCCCCCCCACCGCCTTCGATTCCCTTATGAAACCCCTCTTCAAGTTCTTGTCAATAAACTGCCTCAACTCCTGCATCTCCCGGTCGGACATGGCATACAGCTTACCCACCGGTAACTGGGTCCCCGGAAACAGGTTGATTTGGCAGTCATCAATCAAATGTTTATTCGGCTTTACGCCCATCATGAAACACAACACAACAAAACAAATCAAATAAAACAGCGGACTCGTACAAGCCACAAGTAGTATAACAGTTCACAACTCACAAGGACAAATATTAGCCAATTCATAAGAAAAGTTTAAGATTAAGATTAAGATTAAAGTTAAAAAAATTTTGCACTACACTAAAATCGATATCTGATGTCGTTATAGAAAATTCTTATAACTATCAATAATCAGCTAACATTCCATTCCGTCTCTTGTACGAGAGGACGGCTGTTAGGAATTTAGCAACCTGTAGAGTAATATAAGGATCCACATCTTGAAGAACCCAGGCAAGCTGTAGGTCTACTGGTTTGTCAGCCATAGGCTGGATTATGGAGTTTAGTATGCTAGCACGGGCTGAACTGTACAAAGGGCAGATAAACATAACATGATGTAGAGATTCAGATGTTTTCATTTCACAAGCACACATTGAAGGGACTTGGCCCTTAGTGAATCTATGTCTCAGCACGTTTGTTGGAAAGACATTAAACCTAGCTCTAACGAAGGCATATCGGTGAGACGCGGCCATAAGCGATGTTAAGTAGGACGGAGTGTGGTAGATAGGGGTTATGCCGAAATTTAACGGCGAGCAGACTCCACCACCAGCTACGAAATTTTGGTATAGCTCCGCATCATCCAGCCTTTGATTTATACACCTTTTTGCCACATTTAAATCCAGTTTAAGCAATTCAGTGGGCGAGATCTCATAAGACAGCAATTTGTCATGAATTTTTCCTGACCACAAATTTGTGAAGTCATCTCGCCACATGCATTAAATGAGATAGTGGTTTGGGAGTTTATGCCATAGGGATATCCAGTAAATCAAAACTCTCCTCCATATAACTAACTCCACTGACGGGATCTTCATTTCTAAGCGAATAGCTGCATTACTTACGCATGTTGGTAATTTTAAAAGTCGACGTAAGAATTGGCTTTGAAGTGACTCTAATGGTGAGAGGTTCGCAAAGGCAGCCCATAAAGGTGCAGCATAGGCCATTGTGGCCATCACTTTGATGCTATACACTTTCAGGGCCGCAGGGATGAATAAGGCCCCCTCTGAGTAGAAATAATGAAGGAGGGAGTGTGATAGGGCTTTTGTCTTGTTTTGAAGATATTCAACATGCGCTTTCCACCCTAAGTTATATTGAAAATAAATTCCTAAATATTTAAATTTGTGTACTTGTTCGATTTTCGTGCCCTCCAGTTTCCATGAATAAAGTTTTCGACTCCTTGAAAATATCAGTACTTTGGACTTGGTGTGGTTGATAGACAGATGATTAGAATGGCAATATGTCGCAAAAATCTTTAGTGCCCTCCTTAAACCCACTCTGGAGTAAGAGAGTAATACAGCATCATCTGCGTAGAGAAGTAAAGGACAACGGTAATCTGCTATACGAGGGGTGTGGATAAATTTATGTGAGACGGCTAATGGGTTCCTCATATCACTGATAAATAAGTTTAAAAGAAGCGGCGCTAAAATACAACCCTGGCATACACCCTTGTTTACTGGCACTGGGTTAGTCAGGTCTCCAGCAGGGGATAATCTCACCCTGGCCACGGACCCGGCGTGAAGTTGGGAAATAAGCCACAGGAGCCTTCTATCTATTCCCCAACTGGCAAGTTTATCCCATAGCAATTTCCTCGGGATACTATCAAACGCAGCTTTCAAATCTATGAAAGCTGCGCAAAGTTGGCCCCGTCTAGGTGTCGAGTATTTCCGGGCTAAGTGATAAAGAATAATTGCCTGGTCTGTTGTGGATTGGTTTAATCTAAATCCAGCTTGCTCATGTCCAATCAGGTCAGCCTCAACTGGCCACTTCATCAACCTTGCCAGCAAAAAACGGGCATATATTTTCCCAATGGACGATAGCAGACTGATATTCCGATAATTCCCTGGGTCACCGGAAGAGCCTTTTTTGTAGATAGGAATTATAATGGCCTCCTTCCACATTCCTGGA
This sequence comes from Podarcis erhardii, assembly GCF_964252035.2. Classification (NCBI taxonomy): domain Eukaryota; kingdom Metazoa; phylum Chordata; class Lepidosauria; order Squamata; family Lacertidae; genus Podarcis; species Podarcis erhardii. Next base: position 14,885,219 of record NC_138506.1, on the reverse strand, counting down.
ATTAAGCCCGTGGCATTTATTGCGTCGAACGTTTTAGCTAAAATCCCTGCCCACCATGCAGAATGAAGCTTTATAGCCTCAACAGGGACCAAATCTGGCCCAGGGGCCTTACCAGTCAGTTTTCAGCTCGGCTATCACTTCTAGGATTTCAGCAGGGTCGGTATTGGGCCAGACGGGAAGGGGATTAGAAGGTCTCCAATGAGTGGCCGGAGCTTCTACCACAGAGAAATATTTTCTCAGGAACTGCTCCCATGTAGGGGCCGGGATCACCGTTAAGGGATATTTCGTGTTTCTTCCCTTTATTAAGGACCAAAATTTCCGGGAGTTATGAGATTTTGAGGCAGAAATTATAGTCTGCCAACGATTTAAATGCCATTCCCGTTTGGCCGATTTCTGGGCCTGTTTGTATGCTTTTTTAGCCAGGGAATAAGATGGAGGTAAGGCCGGAACGCCGGAAAGTTTATAGTCATTATATATTGTATGTAGGTGGAGTCTGGCTAGTTTGCAAGCAGAGTTGAACCAAGGGGCGCCAAATTTAAAATAATCATTTTTAACTCCATGGGTTGGAGAAGTAAAAAAGTGAGTTAAAACTTCTATCAGGCAAGAAAAAAAGTCATACAGGTAATAGGATCACACGGGACTATTCCTACATCCGGCTGGTCACCAGGAAACTTTTCTCTGATAAAATCCTTATATCTATGAGCGAGGGCAGGGGACCATCTAGTCCCCTTTATTTTAGTGGACGACTCCATAGTCACCGGGATTGGGTGGGAGCGGTCGAGCAACTGCCAGTCAACACATAACTTGGTTGTCAGGGGAAGATGGTCACTAAATTGGGCATTATCAATTTTAAAAGAGGTGACTTTCAAAAATAAATCCTGGGAAACCAAAACATAGTCGAGAACACTGTTTGATTTTAACCCCAGGTGGGTGAACTCTCCAGGTATGTCTGGAGGACACCTGCCATTTAATATAATTAAATTAAGGCGTAGAGTCATCTGATAAAGCATCACTCCTGCCTTATTGACTTTTACATCCTTTGATATTCTAGTGGGGGTGTATGCTAGATCGAAAGTTTGAGCGCCAGGGTCAATCCACCACTTAGACTTTTTAAGAGCCTCCCAATTTGAGGCTATCCGAGCGTTAAAATCGCCTCCAGTAATGGAGGGGACATTGGGATATTTAAGATAACAGTAAAGTAAAAAATCCTCTAGGGATTCCCATCTAGAAGTAAGATCAGCTGCTAACCCTCCCGGAGGGAAATAGACATTTGTAACCAATAAAGAGAAGTTTCCTCCAGAGATCAGTCCGGTAATAGCATAAGGCGGAAATGCATGCACTAGTGAAAGTTTAGCTCGAAGTTTAAGGGAGATACCAATTGTAAGGCCACCTTTAGGGCGGCCACCATTCGTTGACGGGCTAGCAGGCAGACATATAAACTCAAAGCCATTTAACTCAATTTCCTCCTCCACCCAAGTTTCTTGTAATAGTATGATAAGAAAGGAATTAATATATTTTTGGAATTCTGGATCTAATTTTTTACTTTTCCATCCAGCAATGTTCCAACTTAATATTGAAGGCTGGGGTTTCCCCGTTCCTCCAGTTGACTGTCATTCGGGAAATTGGCTCAACTTTAATACGGGAAGTGGGGAGGGGGGGCCAATAAAAAAATCAGTTATCTTCCTCTGATGTAAAACCCCTCGAAAAGGCTGAGTGGGATTTACAAGGTCATCTGACTGTTGAGCTTGGCCACTCAAACTACTAGGAGTAGGACCTTGAACAGGGGCGGACCCCTTTTCCAAAAGAGTTTGGTGGGCCACCCGGGGTGGACCAGCTATCTCGTCGGAAGTTTGGTCTCTCTGTAGCCTGCTACTGGTCTTTTGGGCTACATGATTTATGTGGCCTGTTGGGTCTTCAGTCAGTTCCATCACTGGTCTTGCTGTTGAATCCATAATACTCCGCAAAGAGGGATAAGGCTGGGCGAGAGAGCTATTTGGGAAGGTTGACAAAGGCGCCTCTTCTCTTGATTGGTCAATGCTATAAGAAGGTTCCAGGTCAGGCATCGATGAATGTGTAGAAGGGGATTTTTCCTGTTGTGTGCTACTTTCTTCAGGGTTTTGGCAGTCATATGGTCTGGGGGGGGGGCAGTCTGTCAGCCTCTCTCTCGCTGAAGACCTCCTTTAAATCTGCATATTGTGGTGGCACCCACCCTTTCTCCTCCAGGGCCACCCCAGGCTCGGTCAGAGGTATGTGCCTGTCTGCAGGCACCGGCTGAATTCCTTTGACCTCCCTCCGGCGACTCCCGGCAGGAAAAAAAAAAAACACACAAGGTCCGTTCCGGCGATTTTCCTCAGGCTGTGAGAAAAACACACCAACTGCTTCTCCTCCTCCCTGCTCTCCAGCATATCCCCAGGGAGGGGAATCAGACTCAGACAGAAATGTAACTACATGCCTTTATTCCTGTCTTTAGCAGTCATACAGTAAAAGATGTCTGCTCTCTTCAACAAACAGAGAGAAAACTTCAAACTCCACCCATGTACATCCTGTACAGGTCATATGACACACACTGAGCTCATATCCTGTGCTCAATAAGGATGGACTGCCCCTTTGTTTCCATGGCAGCAGTCACACACATCCTGTCTGGCTTTGCAGCCACTAGCAGCTGTCTGAGCTGTTAGAGCCTTTGCTTGCTGCAGCATTGCTGCTTTAGAATAACATACTCCCCCTAAAGTATCAATGCGTGCTGCGAGCAAAGCGTCATTCAGAGAAGAAAACAAACAGTTGTTATACTTATAACACTCCCCTGTTGTTTCAGTTCCACCCTTGGAACTACCCGCCACTGGTTTTACCAATGTACCTCTCTGGTTGTGTGATTTCCAAGGAATGAGTGCTTCTGCAATACCTTGGTTAACAACTCCCTGTTGTGCCTTTGTCTCTGACTCAGACACAGCTTCAATTTGACCTTGGTCGTTTACAATAGCAACAGCTAGGTTAGCAAACTCCTTTGAATACCTCTTGGGTGGTACACCCTTCGTTGCTCTCTCAGACCTACGTAAGAAGTGCTGCTCTTCTTTGCTCTCTGGTTCAACCTTTGGACTCTCTGGAAAACCAGTACCAATTGTAAACAGTGGTTCGTCTTCCTCTTCTGAGGGTCTAGTCATTGTGTGAGATTTCCTCTCAATGACTGTGACAACTGAGCTGTCTGAGCTATCGCTGTCATCAGTACTACTGAACTCAACAAAATCAACATCATCATCATCATCATCATCAGAATCACCATTACCTGTGGGAAATGTGTGAACAATCACTCGCTCCTGTTCAGGAGCACTCTCTAGAAATTTTGTGAGAATCACCTTACCAGATTCAGACAAAATTACTCTGTAGAGACCCTTTTCATAACCCACAAAAATGCCTCTGGCATTCTTTACTCCACCCGGAGCTTCTGTCCTCACATGAGACCCAAAAACCTTGAAATGGGCAACAGAAGGTTTTCTATGGAACAGTTTCTCAAATGGAGAACATCCCAACTCTTTTGAAAACTTTCTCAACCACGTATAACAAAATGACGTTAGCGACTCAGCCCAGTACTCATGTGGCAGACGTGAACTAAGCAATTGCGCTTCCATTCCCTTTTGCAATTCTTTGTTCACCCTAACACAGACACATCTGTTCCAAGCTTCTTCTGAAGCTGCAATTTTGTGTCTTATCCCTTTCTTCTTTAGGAACCTCTGGAAATCCTGTAAAAGAAAAATTGGCTTCTCATCTGTGCAAAGACAATCTATGTCAGCATCATGCATATTTTTAACCTTGTCACAAAACTCTTTAAACCTTTCTAAGGCTTCTTTTGGTCTCTCCAAAAGATAAATCCAGACAAAACCTGTGAAAGAATCAACACATATTAGGTAATACTTTGAATTGCCTCTAGACGGTGCTAAAGGACCAATCACATCAGCATACACCCGCTGAAATGCCTTGTCGACCCTCGAGGTGACCTGGTTGGCGTTCTTCTTGGCTACACCTGCAAAAGAAATCATGTTAGAATCACAAGAATTACATTCCATGTAATCACTTTGATCAAAAGTCAACAAATATAGTCCATCTTTCTCTTCGGCAGAAAGATACAACTCTCCATCTTTGTAGATCTCGCAGTGTTGATCATCATAGGACAGTTTTAGTCCCTTCTTGGCAATCTGCGATACGCTGAGCAGATTGTACTTCAACTCTGGAACCAAATAAACATTGTTTATAGTCAAGTTCTGACTTTTAAGATACACAGTCCCAATTCCGGTGGCTTCCAGCTCTTGACCGTTGGCTTGTTGTACAACGAAGCTTTGCTTCTTAAACGACGAAAACAAATCCCTGCGATGGGTCATGTGAACCGTTGCTCCCGTGTCCAAAACGAAAGAATTCCCCACTTCTGGTGTGGCTCCTTTCGACATCAAAGCCTTTGCAGGCTTCGTCTGTGACTTGGCATGACCTCTGCCTGACGCCTCAGACTTCGTGGAGCTTCCCTTGGCTCCCTTGTTCTGACGTGGCTTCTTGCAGTACCGCTGAAGATGCCCAATCTGTCCACAATTGTAGCATCGGACAACGTTCAAAGCTACGGCATTTTCTCCAGTAGCTGTAGCAGTGGGGGTGTCAGAACTCCGTTCTTGTCTCCCCCTGTCCTTGACTTCCAGGGCGGCAAGCCTGTCATGTTCATTAAGAACCACAGCAAAGACCCTCTCCAAAGTCAAATCTTGCGCTGGGAGGGACCCCAGCTGACTGGCAACCGTTTTGTAAGTCCGATTCAGACTGTTGATCACCATGAAGCAAAACACTTCCTCCTGCAGACGGAAATTGCGTTCCACCATCTGTTGACGCAGAAATTTCATTTCCGTCAGGTGCGCTTGAACATCTCCATCAGGCGCAAGCCTCAGGTTGGTCAGCTTCTCAAAATACAGCAACGCTGAAGAACCTGCATCTCTCTGATGTGTCCTTCTCAGCGTGTCCCAAACATCTTTTGCGTGCTGTAAATCTTGTATATGGATAAGCTGAGAGTCTGACACGCACAGAATTATAGCAGTTCTGGCCTTCACATCCTGTGACTCCCAAGCACGCGTTGGTGCTGCAGGGATGGGGTTCTCAATCACCCCAAACAGTCTCTGATTCTGCAGCAGGGCCTTCATCTTAATAGACCAAGATGCATAATTGTCACTGGTCAGGAGGGGCGGAGAAGGCAGGGCTCCCCCCTTCTTGACATCCATTTTGAGTCCTTGCATTGACTCTCAAACACAAGCCTCTAAAATCCAATAGCTGGCTTGTTTACACTCTGTGCACCTGGCAGCTATTACACTGGCCGCTTTGGAAAGTCCCTTTCCAACAGTTCCTTTCTAAGGGCCTAGTCAAAATAAAAACTTTGTTTGTGCCTCTCTGAGGCATAGCCTGACTTACAGCCCTTATCTTGAAACTGGCCTGCGTTGCTAAGCAACTGCATTCTTTTCCTTGGACAGGAAAAACCACAGGAATGTTTGGAATGCAGAGTTCTCCTCTCTCGGAGCTGTTTTTCCCAAACCTTGCTCCCTCGAAGCAGAGAATGAATCAATCTGCATTCACACTTCTAAGCCCGAAAATCTCATACCTGGGCTCCGTAGCTTGGCTTTCAGCTTCCTCTGGTCAGCTTCTGGCTGCAGAGAATCAGCTTTCTCACCTCAGGCCTCCATGGAGCAATGGAAACAGCAGCTCTGCCACTCTTTCGGCAGACTTCCATGGATCGTAGAAACCATCAGCTCTGATACCACTGTTGGAATTCAGGCTCGGTCAGAGGTATGTGCCTGTCTGCAGGCACCGGCTGAATTCCTTTGACCTCCCTCCGGCGACTCCCGGCAGGAAAAAAAAAACACACGAGGTCCGTTCCGGCGATTTTCCTCAGGCTGTGAGAAAAACACACCAACTGCTTCTCCTCCTCCCTGCTCTCCAGCATATCCCCAGGGAGGGGAATCAGACTCAGACAGAAATGTAACTACATGCCTTTATTCCTGTCTTTAGCAGTCATACAGTAAAAGATGTCTGCTCTCTTCAACAAACAGAGAGAAAACTTCAAACTCCACCCATGTACATCCTGTACAGGTCATATGACACACACTGAGCTCATATCCTGTGCTCAATAAGGAGAATGGACTGCCCCTTTGTTTCCATGGCAGCAGTCACACACATCCTGTCTGGCTTTGCAGCCACTAGCAGCTGTCTGAGCTGTTAGAGCCTTTGCTTGCTGCAGCATTGCTGCTTTAGAATAACACCCTGGCCACAGTCATTCTTGGTTCCTTCCCTCCCAGGCAGTGTTCTAAGCAGTAAGCTGACCCAAAGGTGAGCGACCGCTGATGCCATGACACCACTGGGTCATGTAGTGCCAGCCAGCTCATTCCCAGTATTATTGGGGGTCCCGCCAGCGTGGCCACATGAAAGGCAATGGTTTCTGTGTGCCTGGAAACACTCATCCTCATTGGCAGTGTCTGGTTTGTCACTCCCCCCCCCCAGTAGCTCCCTGCCATCAATGGTGGTCACCTGCAAGGGGAAATCTAGTGGCAACAGGTGCAGCTGGTGCTCCAGAGCAAAGTCTCTACTGAAGAAGTTACACGAGGAACCCGAATCCAGCAGACCATTCACCTTGACTGGGTGCCCACTTCAATGGCTATAGCTACCTTGGGAGGATCAGGTTGGGGCTCTTCTACTGGTCGCTGGCCTGGCTGCTGCCCCTGTTGGTCTGCAGCCAGGCTTTCTCGTTTCCCTGCACCGGCCCCTTCTCCCCCTCCTCCTTGTGGCCTGCTGTCCCCATCATGCCTTGCCAGGCTTTTCGTTGGGGACAGACCCTCGCAAAATGTCCAGGGTGCTCACAGAGGAAACACTTCTTTGCCGTTTTCCACTCCTTTCCCTCCTTTTTCCTGAGCTCACTGGCGTTTGAAACCTCACGCGCGCGGGCTCCATCGATATCCATCGGCTCTGCCGCCTGGGAAAGCTCCCTCGGCATCTCAGGAATTTGGTTGCCTTGGAAACGCTCCCCCCTTATCTCCCGCCTTTCTTGAGCCTGAGCTTCTTGGCGTACTCCTATCACAAGCACAGTCTTTGTAAGCTGATCCATTGACCGTGGGCAGGGCGCTCTGGACAATTCATCCTTAACTTCGGGATTCAAACCTGCCTCAAACAGCGTTTGCATGGGTTCAGAATCTAGGTCCCACCCCAGCTTGTGCACTAACATCGCAAAATGCGACCAGTAGCTTCTGACGGACAAACTTCCCTGTTTGCAACCCAGCAGCTCCCTCCGCGTCACACTTTCTTTTTTTAAAATAATAATAATATATTTTTTATTAACAATTTTTTGTTTAAATCAGAATATCAATAAAACAATACAATATCACATCTCTTAACATAGATCTTTTCACTTCTTTGGACTCCCTCACATCTCCCGCTCCTGCGTTCCTGGTTATAGTTTTATTCAGCAAATTTATCCCCTTATTTTTAATCTTCATCGCTAATTTTCCAATGTTATATCTCAAATTTTAACTATCATTTTGTTCAAATCTTAAAAAGTTTAGATATAACCCACATATTCCAAAATTTTTATCATTTCTTAAATTTATCTTATCTTCATAATTCACTTCCTTAAACTCAATGGTGCCCAGTTGTTTATACTCTAGCATCCTTCTTAACATTCATACAATTTACAATATTTTTGTAAATAAATCTTAAATTTCTTCCAGTCTTCTTCCACCGTCTCCTCTCCCAGGTCTCGGATTCTGCCGGTCATCTCAGCCAGTTCCATATAGTCTATCAGTTGCATCTGCCACTCTTCCAGTGTGGGTAGATCTTGTGTTTTCCAATGCCTGGCGACAAGTATCCGTGCTGCTGTTGTTGCATACATAAAAAATGTTCGATCCTTCTTTAACACATTCTGGCCGACCATGCCCAAAAGAAAGGCCTCTGGTTTCTTGGGAAAGGTATACTTAAATACCTTTTTCAACTCATTATATATCATTTCCCAGAAAGCCTTCACTCTAGGGCAGGTCCACCAGAGGTGAAAGAATGTTCCTTCATTTTCCTTACACTTCCAACATTTGTTATCAGACAAGTGGTATATTTTTGCAAGTTTGACTGGGGTCAGATACCATCTATATATCATTTTCATAACATTTTCTTTCAAAGCATTACATGCAGTAAACTTCAGCCCAGTAGTCCACAACCTCTCCCAGTCTTCAAACATAATGTTATATCCAATGTCCTGTGCCCACTTTATCATAGCCGATTTGACCGTTTCATCTTGTGTATTCCACTTCAGCAGCAGGTTATACATTTTTGAAAGTACTTTAGTCTTAGGCTCTAACAATTCCGTCTCTAGCTTTGATTTTTCCACCTGGAATCCTAGCTTTTTATCAAGTTTAAAAACTTCTTTAATCTGAGCATAATGTAGCCAATCTCGCACTTTGTCTTTCATTTTCTCCTGACTCTGCAATTTCCAATTATCTCCATCTTTTTCTAATATTTCCCAATACTTCGGCCATTTGGCCTCCATATTGAGTCTTTTCCGGGCCTTAGCTTCCAATGGTGAAAGCCACCTTGGAGTTTTATTTTCCAATAAGTCTTTGTATTTTGTCCAGACATTAAACACTGCTTTTCTGACAATATGGTTCTTGAAATTCTTATTAATCTTAACCTTATCATACCATAAATATGCATGCCAGCCAAACGCATTGTCAAAACCTTCCAAATCTAATACATCAGTGTCCTCGAGAAGCAGCCAATCTTTCAACCAGCAGAAAGCTGCTGATTCATAATACAGCCTTAAGTCTGGCAGGGCAAAGCCCCCTCTTTCTTTCGCGTCAGTTAATATCTTAAACTTAATTCTGGGCTTTTTGCCTTGCCAGACAAATCTAGAAATATCTCTCTGCCACTTCCGAAAGCACTCTGTTTTGTCCACAACTTGCAAAGTTTGAAACAAAAACAACATTTTTGGCAATACATTCATCTTAATAGCAGCAATTCGGCCTAACAAGGAAAGTTTCAGTCTTGTCCAACTTTCTAGATCTCTCTTAATTTCTGACCAGCATTTCTCATAATTGTCCTTAAATAAACTCAAATTTTTTGCTGTTAAATTTACCCCTAGGTATTTTACTTTTTTAACCACATTCAACTCTGTCTCTTTCTGAAACCTTTCTGACTCTGTAACTGTCAAGTTTTTTTCCAAAACCTTAGTTTTTTGCTTATTTAATTTAAATCCCGCCACCCGACCAAACTCTTGAATCAATTGTAATACTCTTTTCGTGCTAGATTCTGGCTCCTGTAAGGTCAAAACTAGGTCATCTGCAAAAGCTTTAAGTTTGTACTGTTTCACTCCGACCCGTATTCCTTCAACCAACCGGTCTCCTCTAATCATGTTCAAGAGCACCTCCAGGACAGAAATAAATAACAAAGGGGAGATAGGGCAGCCTTGTCGTGTTCCTTTTTCAATTTTAAGCTCTTCTGTCACCACATTGTTAACTATCAGTTTAGCCTTTTGTTCTGAATAGATTGCATCTATCCCATTTTCAAATCCCCGTCCCACTCCCATCCCTTCCAAATTTTTCTTCATAAATTTCCAGGAAATGTTGTCAAAGGCCTTCTCCGCATCTATAAAGATTAAGACAGCTTTAGTATTAATATTTGTTTGCAGAAGTTCCAAAATGTCAATAATATTCCTTGTATTAGCAAACAAATGTCTACCTGGGAGAAAGCCTGCCTGGTCCTTATGAATTACTTCATTCAGAACTTTTTAAAATCTATTTGCTAAAATATCCGCAAAGATTTTGTAATCCACATTTAAAAGGGAGATGGGACGGTAGTTCTTAAATTGTGTCTTTTCAGTTTCTGATTTAGGTATCAACGTGATGAAAGCCTCTTTCCACATTTCCGGCGCCCTTTTCCCTTCCAAAATTTCGTTGCCTACCTCCATCAATGGTTGTATCAGATAGTCTTTCAATGTCTTATAGTACTTGGAGGTAAGGCCATCAGGTCCTGGGGATTTGCCCAATTGCATGTTCTGGATGGCTTGTTCAATCTCTTGTCTTGTTATTTTAGAGTTCAGGATTGATCTGTTATCTTGTGACAGTTTTGGTAGTCCATTCTTTTTCAAAAATTGTTCTATCTCAACCTCATCTTGTGGCCCTTGAGTGTACAGTTGTTTGAAGTATCTCTGGAAACACTTTCTAATCTCCTCGGGGTTCTGTATATTTCTTCCTTCAAACTCTAAATTTGTAACTATATTCATTTTTTGTCTCTTCTTCAACTGCCAAGCTAGCAGTTTCCCACATTTATTCGCCGATTCAAATGTTCTTTGTTTCATTAATTTAACTTTCCACTCTATTTCCTGATTTATCAATTTAGAATATTGCGCTTGATAAAGTTTAATTTCTCTCAGAATCGGCTGTGACTTCGGTTTTATCCTTAATTTCTTCTCACATTCTTTAATTTTCTCCAAAATTCTATCTTTTTTCTCATTTTGTATCCTTTTCTTTACCGCATTCTGCTGTATCAAGAACCCCCTCATCACCGCCTTACTTGCGTCCCAGATGGTTCTTTTTTCCACCGTAGTGTTCAAATTTATCTCGAAATAGTCTTTCAAAGCTTTTGGGGCCTTCTTAATGATCTCCTGATCTCGAAACAAATTGTCATTCATCCTCCATCTGAAGGAGCCGGTTGGTAGTAATCTCATATCCATCTTTACTGCATTATGGTCGGAGCAGGTCTTTGGGCAGATTTCCACTTTTTTAATCTTAGGTGCCAGACCTCTAGATATCCATATTTGGTCGATTCTTGTCCATGTCAGTTGGGCTTCAGAAAAGAATGTTCCTTCTCTTCCCAAGGGGTTCTTTGTTCTCCAAATATCAATCAAGTCCATATTGTCAGTTAGTTCAAAAAAGGTCTTTGGTAGTCTGCCATCCTTTGTTACATTTTGACTTTGTGACTTATCCATGTTGGTTGATATGACCCCATTCATATCTCCCATCATGATGATGTTATCATAGTCCAGATAATCCAGCATGCTCTCATGCAGCTTCTTGTAAAATTCCGATTTCCCCTCATTTGGTGCATAAATTCCTAATATCAAAAGCTTCTCTCCTTGGTGTTGTATCTCAATTGCCAAAATTCTTCCTTGTTCATCTTTAAATAAAAATTTGGTGACAGGCTCTCCTTTGCATATATCACCACTCCTCTTTTCTTAACTCGATCCGAAGAGATAAATTCTTGGCCTAATCTTTTGTTTATTAACACTTTTCTATGGAGCCTAGTCACATGTGTTTCTTGCAAGCAAACAATGTCCAATTGTTCTTTTTTCAATATGTGAAATATTCTTCTTCTTTTTTCCGGGGAATTAGCGCCATTAATATTCCAACTCAAAAGTTGCAGAGACATCCTAAATAAATCTGTTATTGTTCTGGTGGGGGTATCTTTTTCTCTGGATCTTCAATTTCCGAAGGTGGAGTTGGTCCAGGTCTCGAGGGTAGTTCAAGCCCTTTTTGAAGATCTTCTCCGTAGGCAATCAAAAATTTGTCTCTATCTTCAGGTGATTTAATTTTAACCTTCTTCCCTCTGAAAGTGAAGGATAATCCCTGAGGAAATTCCCACCTGAATATGATTGAGTTGCTCCTCAACAGCTTAACCAGTTCCAGATAGGTGGATCTAAGGTCCAAAAGTTGTTTCGGGATGTCTTTGTAAATTTCAGCTCTCTTGTCCGAAATGTCCAGTGACTTTCCGTAGTGTAGGCCTAGAATTTTATCTCTTTCCTCCTTCGATCTCAAAGTTATCAAGCTGTCTCTGGGCTTGCCTTTATTTGCAAACTTTCCGAGTCTGAAGGCCGACACAATTTTAAAGTCCTTATCTTCTTCCAAAAGCCAGAATTTAGAAAATTCTTTAGTCAGGAACTCAATTAAGTTTCCTTGTTCAAGTTCTGGTATCGCCCTCAGTCTCAGATTATTCTCCCGGTTCCACAGTTCAATCATAGACAAATACATCTGCTGCTCCCCAACTTGTTTAGACAGTGGCTTGACCTCTTGTTCCAATTCTTCCACTTTTTGATTAGTTGCCTCAGCCAATTTACGGTTTTCTGCAGTGGCATCTGATAACTGTCCAATTGCTTGTACGTTCTGAGCTACTTGGTCATTTATTTTGCTTAAGCTGGCTGCATTTTGGTCAATCTTAGCCGTTTGTTCATCAACTTTCTTATCCAAAGTTTCCAACTTTTCCAAGATTTTCTCTAAGGTTGGGCCTAGTGCTCCTGCAGCCATATCTTCCTCTTGTAGTTGCTCAATTTCTTCCTCCCCTGCCACCGGCAGAGTAGGAACAGAAGATCTACGTGCCTGTGAGGCTAAAGCTAAAGTTGTTTGTCTGGTTCTAACTCTAGCGTCTTTTTTTCTTGCGCCACTCATGCCAATTTTATCTAGCAATCAAGGTCAAACCGAGTTGTTCCCATGGGAATACGGCAGCCCAGAGAGCAAACAGTCAAAACAAAGGAAGGGAAAGAGAAAGTAAAATTAAGTCACATCTGTAAGTCCAAAATCCTCTAGAGGGAGCTCATAATATCTTGAGGGAAGAAGGAAATCAATAAGGTTCAATAGATTCCAATTTAGTTTCCAGTAACTTTCAGTTAAGTTGTATTAAGCAGAGCTAATATAAAAAGTATCACTTTGTCTCAGACAAGTGCAACAGTGGTGTTTCAAGGTAGCAAGTCCACAAGCACTCAGGTTGTAGCAAGTCCCAATAACAAAATGTCAAGATCTGCAATCTGACAGCTCTATTTTTTAAGCAGTTCCAAATACCTGGGTTTCTCAGTAAGGTATAACTTCAAAGGAAGAAGCTTAACACAGTCCATATAGAAGATAAATCCTGAAGTTTGGTTAAGTCTTCACTTCACACAGAAAGCAGTTCCAATGGGTGCATAGATCAGTCTCTCCTTAGCGCCCCTTCAAAGGCTCCAAGTGTCCCAATCTTTGCTTTGATGTTTAAGCAGCAGCGGAAGACGGACTTCCTGTTAACGTCAATCCGCTTTCAGCCAAATTTATTCCAAATTTAAGTTCCAATTCCCCCTTTACTCACGGGTTGTTGCTTTTGAATCAATCTTTCCAGGAAGAAAGGTCAGCGCTCACCGACAGCGGCTGTGCGGCTTCACTCCGCAGGAGTAGCGATCGACTCACAGCGCCGCGGACCCCCTCCACGTTCCGGAGCCCCTTACGGGGTTCCTTCTGCGTTTCGGGAGCCGCTTCTGGCACCCGCCGAGTCCCAGGACCACAGGCTCTTGCTGCCTGTGGGTTTCAGACGCGGGTCTCCACTTCGTCGTAGCGGAAGACCCAATCTCCGCGGAGCTTCCCTTTCGCTAAAGGAAAAGGACCGCCATTGCCGTTCGTGCCGCCTCCGGAAGTCCCTCCGCGTCACACTTTCTTCCGCCTCGCTGGAGAACATCACGTCCATTGCCTGATAAAAAATTTTCAGGTCTTTCAAAGCATCGTTCCCTGTTGCCATGAGTGGTCTAATCCATTCCCTCCAAACTTGGGACCGCCTCGCCACTTCCGACTCCTGCACCTCCTCTCCACTGGAGCCGCGTTTACTCTCTTCTGTTGAAGAGGAGCTACTTTCCACGATCCCTGGAGGCTCTCTATAATCCATTTGGCTTTTGCTCTCTCCCTCCTGCACTGATGGCAGTTCCATGACAATAGGTAAAGATGATTGTTTTAAAAAATGGAAAATGGACCTAACAAAATTTATATGGCAAGGCAAAAAGCCACGGATCAAACATAAATTATTCACTGGCATAAAAGAGCGGGGTGGCTTTGGACTCCCAGACCTGAGAATATATTATGATGCGGCATGCTTTAGTTGGATCAGAGCCTCGGTTACATTAGATAATAATGACATTTTAGACTTGGAGGGATGGAACAACAGATACGGTTGGCATGCCTATCCAATTTACAACAAAGTGGCGGTGCATAAAGAATTTCTAAGTCATGTAATTAGAAATTCATTATATAAGGTCTGGGTGAGACATAGAAGGTTGTTAGAACCGAAAACCCCATGGTGGCTTTCATTATTAGAAGTAATATCGGTTAAAAAGAAAAATACGATAGGAAGAATGGCGACATACCAGCAGCTCCTAAAGGAGGAACAGGGCCAATTAAAACTAAGACCATACAAAGAGGTGACCCAATACTGCACCACATGGTTACAGTATCACCAAATTGCCCAAATATTCAATCAGGATAAAGCAATTGGATTTGAAAAAGAAGAATCAAAATTACAAAAAGTATTATTACAAAACTCGAAAAAGAATATATCCAAAATGTATAATTGTGGTTCGAGGACCTGATTCCCCCAAAGTGGAATGAATACACTGTTGGTTTCTATTTTCCTCACTGAGCAGCAACTGCAGTCACGGGACATTGTTTTGCATTCCACAGTCAGAGTTACTGTTGGGTTCCCACGGGAATGGGAGACTGGTTTCCTGTTTTTCACTGTTCTCTCGGTGTTCTTTGTTTCCGAGAGGAGTTGCTTCTCTGCTCTTGCAGAGGCAAGATGCATGTTTGTATTCTCTCAGCATAGAAGTGTAAATAAAGTTGAGAATGTGGCACATACTGCTTATCCTTCTGCTGTGTGACAACGCTCTGCTTGGGCTCAAGATATGACGAGCCTGTATCAGCTTCAGCTTCAGATGGGCCGAAGCTGGTCAAAATCTCACATTTTTGGTTCCGGGCCCAGAAAAATGGAATCAGACTGACTAATGGCTGCTGGCAGAGGAACAAAGAAACAAAGGATCGGAATGCCAGCAGAGGCAGAGGGACGGATCGGACGTTATCTGCGCGTCAAGAAGATTGATGAGAGGTATGTGCTCATGCTCCGGGCAGCCTGCCAGCTCCTAATTAATGGCTTCAAGGCTGGACTTTGAACTTTTAAAGCCGTTTGCCGCGGCACAGGCAAAGGCTCACAGGTGCAGAGGCTTGGGAAAAAAGTGCTTTTAAAAGTGCTTTTGGAATGAAGCTGCAGTAAACAGACGCAGCTTGTTTAAAGCAGCATAGATGGCTAATGCAAGCAGGCTGATGCTTTTGGGATTCCAAAGCTCAATAAGAAAAATTACGCGGAGTGGGTACTCTACGCAGAGGCTCTTCTGCGAAAAGAAGGTCTGTTTACAGTTATTACAGACAACCCCCCAGCTCCAATATCAGATGAATGGGCAGCTAAGCATTCCAAAGCAAGGGGAACTCTTACATTGATAGTGTCCCCAGAAGAGCTCTGTCTGTTGCGTGATAAGACCTCAGCCAGAGGAATTTGGGACACTTTGAGAGAGGCTCATTTGAGGACAGAAGCTGGTGCTTCTTTGTTCTACTATGCCAAGCTGCATGATATGGCACTTGCTGAAGGTGCAGATGTGCGTACACATCTGATGGAGATGCAGAATCTGAGACATGAGCTGCAACAGAGAGGACTCACCTTTCCAGAGGCTGTGTATTCCTTCATGATACTACATTCTTTGGGTTCAAGTTGGGAGTCCGTTGCCACTCAGATTGCTGTTCAGCCAACTGCTCAGCTCACAGTAGCCCATGTTACTGCCGTGATTCTGAATGAAGCAGACCGCCGGGGTGCTAGCTGCATGGGTAAGGGGGAGTCTTCACAGACGTCATCCCAGAATGCAGTGGAACCACCAGATGGCGCCAAAGCTTTGAAGGCAGTGAAATGCTACTCGTGTGGACATCTAGGCCATATGAAGAGGGAATGCAGATTTCCCAGGGCCAAGACAGAGCAGCGCAGTGAAAGCTCATCGTGTGGAAAAGGAAAAGGCAAAGGAAAAGGTCCAGTGTCCAGGACAACGCAGCACAAGGCAATGGTCTCACACTTCACTCCAAAGGTTGCAAAGGTCCAGAAGACGTCTAGATCTTTCTTCGTGGTGGATTCAGGAGCCACCAGACACATTTGCAACAACAAGTGACTGTTCATGTCTTTTACACCGCAGGAAGGTGCGATTCACCAGGCGGATGACCACACGATTCCCAGTCAAGGCTACGGAACTGTTGGTCTTCACAGTTTGGACTTATCGATACACAATGTCCTCTACGTTCCGGATGCTGCACACAATCTACTCAGCGTTGCGCAGCTAAATGAACGGAAAATTGACGTTTCCTTCAAGAACAAGAAGTGCACCATCACAAAGAAAAACGATTATGTATTGCATGCTGAATATGTTGATCGTTTGTTTGTTTTGTATTTTGATGATGTTGTGCAGGATGAAACTTGTTGCATTGCAGGTTCTAACAAAAGTTTGCATGCAGGATGTATTCATGATTTTCACAGGAAATTTGGTCATTTGCATTTTGAGGCAGTATCTAAAATGCCTGCCTTGGATGAAGGTATGACTATTAAACCCTGCAGGTACCACATGAAGTGCAAGGCATGCGCAGCAAACAAGGTGAAAATGGCTGCGAAAGGTAAGGTGTCTAGTAGGCAAGCTACAGAACCATACCAGGTTGTTCATGCTGATTTAGTTGGTCCACTATCGCCCTCTTTGGGTGGAAACAGGTACTTCATGGTTCTCATTGATGCATTTCCCAGGTATATTTATGTGTACAATCTCGAGCAGAAATCAGAGGCTTTTCCAAGGTTCAAGGAATTCTGTGCTTGGTTGGAAAATGTGCATGGTAAAAAGATAAAGACTTTTTTCTCTGATCGCGGGGGGGGTTTCACTTCTCAGCAGTTTGAAGCTTTTCTGACTGAGAAAGGAATTCAACACGTTTTGTCTAGTCCTCGCTCGCCATGGCAGAATGGACTTTGCGAGAGGGCAAGCCAAACATTGCTTCAAGGGTTGAAAACCTTGCTGCATGATGCCAATCTTCCAGAGAGTTATTGGGCGGAATCTTTGGCGTGTTTTGTTTACAGTTATAATCACAGGTTATCTTCAGCGATTGGTTGTACCCCCTATGAGAAGATGTTTGGCAAGAAACCATACATCAAACACATGAGAATTTTTGGTTCTGACATGTGGGTTCACACACCACAAAGCTCCAAGTTAGGCAAGCGTGGATTGCATGGTATATTTCTAGGTTATCAGAAAGGTTCTTACAGAATAATGATGACTGACTCTAAGACAATTAGGCTCACAAGAAGTGTAGAGTACAATGCCAAGTGGGGGGAGAATGTGGGAATTTTCCAATGTTATCCTGATGACAGTGATGAGACTGAGGATAGGCAACAGCAACAGCAGCAGCAACAGCCACAGCTGCCGCAAACACCCACACCCACTGATGAAGGTCCTGATTCTGAGTCTGAAACTGAATCGGGTGATTCAGAGGATTTCAAGAGTGTGAAAGCCTCTATGCGACCCTCTGAAGGCTCTGATCAAGAATTGGAGGAACCATTGTTCACTATAGGTCATTTTTCTCCTAAGAAGGAAGAGGAGAGTGTTGAAGACCTACGGCTAATTCGCAGGTCACAAAGAGCCACAAAAGGCAGACCTCCAAAGAGATTTGCTGATGAATTTGCTAAGACAGCAGTAGCAGCTCCAAGAAAGTATTTGAACCTTCAAGTTTCCAAGAAATCCAGGATTTGGATTCAAAGGATGCTGAGCCATGGTTAAATGCCATGAAGGCTGAGCTTGATTCCTTAGAGAGGAACAAAACATGGGAGCTTGTTCCAGTAGTTCCAGGAATGAAACTGCTTGGAAGCAAATGGGTCTTCAAAGCGAAGACTGATCAAAATGGCAAGACAGTCAGACACAAAGCCAGATTGGTAGCCAGAGGTTTTTCACAGGTACCAGGTGAAGACTATCACAAGACCTACTCACCCACCATGAGGTATGAGAGCATTAGGCTTATGCTCAAGCTTGCTGCAGAGGAGAATCTACATGTTAGTCACCACGATGTGAATACAGCATTTTTGTACGGATCTCTAGGTGAATCTCTTTATATGCTTCCACCTGATGGCGTACAGGTAAAACAGGGATTTGTTTGTGCTCTGAAGAAGTCCCTTTATGGTCTCAAACAAAGTGCACGGTGTTGGCACACAAAACTCACTGAAGTATTGTTTTCTCTAGGTTTTCAGCAAGGGAAAGCTGATCCATGTGTATTTGACAAAGAGGAGGGGCAAAAGAAGCTGTATTGCTTGTTTTATGTTTATGATATTCTTTTCTTTTGGAAGGATGTCAAAATGTACAATAGTGCCCTAGCTCAACTGAAGGAGTACTTTGACATGAAAGATCTTGGTGAGGTAAACAACTACCTATCTCTGGAAATAGAGAGAGATCAAGACGGTAACATTCTAGTACACCAGTCACGGAAAATTGCCGATGTGTTAAGCAAACTAAACCTGATGGATGCTAACCCTGTAGACACACCGATGACAACAGGTTATCAGGTAGATGACACTGAAGAAGCATTTTCTGACACTACACTGTACAGAAGTGTGCTAGGCAAACTAAACTTCATTGCCAGATGTTCAAGACCTGACATTGCTGTTAGCTGTAATTTGCTAAGCAGACAAGTCAACAATCCTACTGTTAAGGATTGGAAAGCTCTGAAACGCATAGCACGCTATTTGAAAGGCACTATGCATTACAGACTGAGTTTTAATAATCAGAAGTCTGGTTGTCTTGAGATATTTGCAGATGCAAGTTTTGGAAGTGACACTGCAGACAGGAAAAGCACGTCTGGAGTTTGCTACATGTACAATCAGGGTCTATTTAATTGGTCATGCAAGAAGCAAACAACAGTTAGCTTAAGTACTTGTGAAGCTGAACTGAATGCACTGTCTTATTCACTTAAGGATTGTGAATGGTTGTTACAATTGTGCAAAGACATGAAAATTCCTGTCAAATGTCCAATCCAGGTTTACCAGGACAACAAAGCATGTTTGGCTTTGCTGAATTCTGAAGGTTGTAAGCAAAGCACGAAGCACTTGCAATTGAAGTTGCAACATGCTAGGGAACGTGTTCAGAAGGGCCTCGTAACGGTGTTCTATATGCCAGGTAATGAAATTCCTGCTGATGTATTGTCCAAGATTGTATCAAGGGATCAACACTGTACCTATGTGCAGAAGTTGGGTTTGTACTGATATTGTACGAACACGCTGCCCAGTGATGTTCACAGAAAGGGGGAGGATGTTGGTTTCTATTTCCCTCACTGAGCAGCAACTCCAGTCACGGGACATTGTTTTGCATTCCACAGTCAGAGTTACTGTTGGGTTCCCACGGGAATGGGAGACTGGATGTGACGTTCACTGGTTTCCTGTTTTTCACTGTTCTCTCGGTGTTCTTTGTTTCCGAGAGGAGTTGCTTCTCTGCTCTCGCAGAGGCAAGATGCATGTTTGTATTCTCTCAGCATAGAAGTGTAAATAAAGTTGAGAATGTGGCACATACTGCTTATCCTTCTGCTGTGTGACGACGCTCTGCTTGGGCTCAAGATATGACGAGCCTGTATCAGCTTCAGCTTCACATGGGCCGAAGCTGGTCAAAATCTCACATACACAAGGACACGTGATATAAGGTTAATGGGCAAGAAAAGGCCACAACTTTGTTGATTACAGCAAGTGAAAAGGTATTGGCTTATGCATTGGATTACATCAGCTGAATGACTCCACCCCCTCAGAGAGGGGTGAGTCAGAAACAAGGGGGGTTTATTCACCAGTAAGTGGAGCCTGTTGAAGCTAATCCAACTATAGGCTCTCCCCTGATGTCACCGAGGGTCGTGCCATGGCCTCCCGCCAAGCAGGCATCGGACTGAATACACGACCGCCAGATTCCTTTAACGGAATACCCAAAAATTGAAGGCATAGGCGATGGCCACACCTAGCTCTTCGACACTGCAACACATTATTCCAATGCCTAACCTACCCACCAATACCACGAAAGTTGTGACGATTGCTACGAGGTAGGCGAAAAAACCAAAAAGCCTAATGCCAAATGGAAAAATTCCTACCAGGCCCCCCGGACAACCAGGGCGACCAACCTAAGGTCCATAGCAAGGCCAAGGAAAACTAAGACCCTGAGCTAAAAGGGAGTGGAGGGTGGGTGACTCGCGACGAGACGACGGAGAGGAGAATGAGGCCGAGGAGGGGCTGGCGCCGCAGCATATAGGCTGCTGTACACGCCCCCTCGGAGACACCTGGTTGGGTGCCTGCCGATGGGCGTGGGCGCCAGCCATGTGAGTGGAAGGCAGGGGGCTAACGCCCCCTGCTAGAGGTGGAGCTCGGGTTCCCGCCCACAACCACTCCCCTCTCTTCCAGGAGGAGAGTCTTTTATTATTAGAATGGGACTTAAAGGATGAAGAAGTAAAAGAAGTTATGACTAAATGGGCATTTGATAAAGGTTACGTAATTCAGCTGGACCAATGGGATAAATTATGGAAATGTGATATTAAATTTAAAGCATGTTACACAATCAGAGAAAATTTGATGAAATGGTGTACCAATGGTAAAATTGACTAAAATTTACAAATTAAAATCAAATACCTTTTGGATATGCAAGAAAGAAATAGGAACAATGTTTCACATGTGGTGGGAATCCCGACCTATTAAACAATTTTGGAATGAAATATATGAAGAAATCAAAAAGATGTTTAAAATATCTTTCAGTAAAAAACCGGAGGCATTCCTTTTAGGTATAATCACAAACAATATTCCCAACAATCAAAGGAAAGTATTCCTTTATGCAACGACAGCTGCCAGGATGCTTATAGCAAAAAATTGGAAAGGGAGAAAAATACCATCAATGAAAGAATGGCAAATTAAATTTTGTGAATATATAAATCTGGCAAGACTAACAGCATTCATAAGGGGACAATCGGACCAAAAATTGTTAAAAGAATGGGGATGTGCTAAAGCGTATATGAAAAAACATTGTTCTGGAGTAAGCATATCGGTATGTAATGAATGATGCTTTACAGGGTTAAAGAAAAAGAAAAATGGTGTAAAAAAGTACAAATATGGAAGTAATCTATATTAGACACAACAATTTAGTAAGAGTAAAAATTCTGAGGTCTTAGAACAAAGGAAAGAAGTCAATATGTGTATATGTATGTAATGACTAGATTAAAATGATGATATGGTTTTATTTGTAGATGTGTGTTTTTTCTTTTACTTTTTGTTTCTTTTGTTTTCTTTTTTGTGTTCTGTTTTTCTTTCTTGTTTGTATAGTATTATTTTGGATTCAATGTTTGTAATTTTTGTTATGATTTTGCAATGAAAATAAAATAATTTAAAAAAATAAATAGAGTTAATTGGATGCTCTCCCTACTTGTTATTCCTTCCTCTCTTAGCGGCACAGGATCAACTTGCCCCATTGCTGGATCCAGTTCTACGCTCTCACCTTGAATATTCTCCCCACACTCACAATCATCTTCAAGGGGAGAAAAGCGTTTTTTGTTGGAACTATAATAGCAGATATGTTTTAAAAAGGCCTCTATTTTAGATTGTTTGGAAACTGGTGAGGGAGCTGCATCCTCTGGGTCCCTGTAACGTTTACTAGCAGGCATAGTATAACGGTGGAGAGCAAACAAGGAGAGGTTTCCTTAACTGAAGAAGAGAGAAAAAATAGAAAGTGCTCAGTTTGTTCAATTTAAGAGCTTCTCTGTGTGGTGACTGCCAGGAGTTCCAGGAATAAAGTACAGAAGGAAGCTGGCGGTTAATAGCTAGCCGCTGGCGGCCTGCCCAGGATGCTTCACAGAATTTGCCCAAGATATTTCTCATAACATAGACAAGAAGGTGCTGATAGAATCTCAGGAGGTTGGTAAGTTTAAAAGTAGAGAAGTAAGAAAAAGGAAAAATCACTTCCCTGGATAGCAATCAACGCTAATTACAGTCCTGTTATCTGCGGAGCTCCAAAGCCTGCTTGCTACGCCGTCACCATCTTGGAACCGCCCCCTTTATTGCTTCTTCAGGAATCTCAAAGCGGCTAACAATCTCCTTGCCCTTCCTCCCCCACAACAAACACTCTGTGTGGTGAGTGAGGCTGAGAGCCTTCAGATAAGTGTGACTAGCCCAAGGTCACCCAGCAGCTGCATGTGGAGGAGCAGGGAAGCGAGCCTGGTTCGCCACATTACAAGTTCACGGCTCTTAACCACTACACCACGCTGGCTCAAAGATTAACAGATGCCAGCTATACATAACCTTTAGCTTAAAAAAACAGCAACAATATCTATCTAATGGAACAGTGCAGTGTATTAGCTCGTGCCATAGAATCATAAAATCATAGAATCACAGAGCTGGAAGAGACCACAAGGGCCATCTAGTCCAACCCCCTGCAATGCTGGAACACACAAGCAAAGCACTCCTGACAGATGGCCAGCCAGCCTCCACTTAAAAATCTCCAAAGAAGGAGACTCTACCACTCTCCGAGGTGGCGTATTCCACTGTCCAACAGCCCTTACTGTCAGAAAGTTCTTCTTAATGTTTAGGTGGAATCTCGTTTCCCATAGTTTGAATCCATTATTCTGCTTCCTAGTCTCTAGAACAGCAGAAAACAAGCTTGCTCCCTCTTCAACAGGACATCCCTTCAAATATTTAAACATGGCTATCATGTCACCCTTTAATCTTCTCTTTTCTAGACTAAACAAATCCATCTCCCTAAGTCTCTCCTCATAGGGCTTGGATTCCAGACCTTTTACATCTTGGTCACCCTCCTCTGGACATGCTCCAGCTTGACAATATCCTTCTTCAACTGTGGTGCCCAGAACTGGACACAATATTTCAGGTGAGATCTGACCAACCAGAATAGAGTGGTAGCATTCCTTCGCTTGATCTAGACACTCTACTCCCATTGATGCAGCCCAGAATCACATTTGCTTTCTTAGCTGCCACATCACACTGTTGACTCTTGTACAACTAAGACTCCCAGATCCCTTTCACAGGTACTGCTGTCAAACCAAGTGTCCCCAATCTGTGCATTTCATTTTTTCTACCCAGGTGTAGCACCTTACAATTATCCCTATTGAACTCCATTTTGTTGGTTTTGGCCCAGCTCTCTAGGCTATTCAGGTCATTTTGAATTCTGACCCTGTCCTCTGGGGTATTAGCAACCTCTCCCAGTTTGATGTCATCTGCAAATTTGATTAACATGCCCTCTATTCCATCATCCAATATCATTTATAAAAATATTGAATAGCACCGGGCCCAGGACAGATCCTTGTGGAACACCACTAGTCATTTCTTTTCAGGATGATTATGGGCCACTGATGAGCACTCTTTTTTATTTTATTTTTATTTATTTAATCATTTTTTTGATACAAACATCAACTGCAAAAGACACATACAACAAAACCCATAATAACAATTATCACACAATTTGACAATTCAGATTTGAATACACTGATATACCTATGGCTACACCTTTTTAAACAATATTTTCCCACCTCTCTCTCCTCTCTCTCCTTCCCCCACTATCCGCCTTATCGCTTAAATATTCATTCCAGATTTCTTCATATTTATCAATTCTTATTTTGCGTCGACATACAGTTCATTCGTATGTAGCTAATCTGTCCATATTATCAATCCATGTGCTCAATGGAATCTTTTTGCGGCTCTTCCAATTCATCAAAACAGGTTTTTTGCTTTTAATATTGCACAGTACTGTAGGGATATCGCGGAGCGGGGAGTGGGGTCCGGAGGGAGCACACTTCCCCGCCAGCAGGCAGCCACAGTCTGCCTGCACACGTGACCTTGGGGTGCAGGGAACCCCCCCCCCCCCGACAAGCCACAGCTGTCTGGTACATCGTTCCACCTACGTCTGACCTTTTGCGGTCTCAGAAGTCAGCGGTGTCCTGTCTGTAAGTTTTTCCCTGAGACCTTTTGTTTCCTACGTCATACACCGTGCAAGGGGAAAATGACGCTGTGGAACCGGTGCCAAAATAGCTTTGTACCACCCCACGATCTCGGGACGGAAGATGTGTAAAGGTCACAGCCCAAAATGTATTTGCCTGTCTTGCATATTTGTCTCAATAAAAGGAGGCTCCACAGGAATGGTGGTAGCTCGCTTCAGCCCACCTGTGTGCAGCTCACATGATGATCAACACCTGTCTTGGGCCTTCGCTTCACAGTACATCCATTTTTTTTTACCCCTTGAAATTTCCCACGTTTCCGGAATATAATTTAGAATTAAATTCAGTTCCCCTAAATAACAGTTTCTTTTTATTACTCTTGCTATAAATATTCTCACCTCGTACCAAAATGATCTTATCATCAGGCAGTTAATCAACATATGTACTAAGTTCGCATTTTTACTCCCACATCTCCAGCAGTTGTTTGCACTTTTTATTTTTCTTCTGGTATAGTTTTGCTGGAGTCCAGTGAACTCTGAATATTATTTTCTGTTGAATAATTCTTAGTCTTAGATCCATAGAGGCTATTTCTGTTGATCCTATACATGACTCCCATATATCATTTGTTATCTGTACCCCTAACTCTTCACTCCATTTTTGTCTATCATATTCTAAATCATATTTCTTCCTGTTGAGTAGGGTTTTATATAGTGCAAGTGTTGAGTTTTTTGTTTTTGTTGCAGAGATTAAATCTTGTAGCAGCATGGGTGTTTCCGATGCTGCTATAGCGTCAGGGCCAAACTGCCTTTGCAACATATGTTTCAATTTGATGTATTGCCATTGTGTTTCACTGGTTAATCCGTACTTTACTTGCAAAGTCTTATATTCCACAAATTTATAATTTTCGTCAATTAATTGATTCAATATCAAAATACCTATTTTCATCCAATTTTGCCAAATTATTACTTGATTTCGAATTTTTAATTTTGGGTTGGCCCATATTGTTAATTCTCATACTGATAGGGGTCATCCTTATTATTTTTATTTATATTCATCCAAATTTTTATAGGTGCTTTAATAGTCTCCAGGATGATAGGATATTTCATAAAATTGGAGCCGAGTTTAGTCCACCCTACAAGAGGTTCAAAGAAACTATATTCAAGAGTAGCCCAATTGTGATTCCTGCTAGCTCTCCAATATTTAGTCTTACTCAGCAAGTAAGCCTGGTGATACAGTTCCAGATTTGGGAGCCCAAAGCCGCCTTCCTTAGTCAGAAGTTGCATTTTATGTAGTGATATTTTTGGTGGCTTTGTACCCCACAGACACGATCTAAATAGTTGATTTGTTTTTTGGAAGTATAATTTGGGAATATGTATTGGTAATCCTCTAAGAATGTATAAAGCTTTGGAACAACATTCATTTTGAGTATATTAACCTTTCCCCAAAGATAGAGGTTTAGAGGTCCCCACCTTTCTCTTTTTATAATATTTTTTATTAATTTTAACATATAAATTATAAAATGCACCACAAAACTTATCACTTATACAATCTTTTTGGACTTCCATCAGCACCTCTGATGATCCACCATTTTAACCACTTCTTATGCATTTCTTAACTTTATATTGCCTTTACATCTCTTAACAAATCATTCTCCCCCTTATCCATTTTTACAATACTTCTAATAATACTCCTCACAAAACTTCTTGCAAGCCTACAAACGTCATCTGTTCTTCACAATTACTTTTCAAATAGTCCGTAAATTTACTCCAGTCTTCCGTGAATTTCTGGTCTCGCTGGTTTTGAATCCTTCCTGTTAGTTTATCTAATTCTGCATAGTCCATTAACTTCATCCTCCATTCTTCAATCGACGGTAACTCTTCTTGCTTCCATTTTTGGGCCAATAATATTCTTGCTGCTGTTATTGCATATAGAAAGAGCTTACATTCCTTTCTATTTATATCACGCCCCACAATACCCAATAGAAATGCTTCTGGTTTCTTTATAAATGTATAGTTCAACATTTTTTTCAACTCATTATATATCATCTCCCAGAAGCATTTCACCTTTTTACATTCCCACCACATGTGATAAAATGTTCCCTCTTTTTCTTTACATTTCCCACATTTATTACTAACTTTATACATTTTCGCTAACTTAACAGGTGTAATATACCATCTATACATCATTTTCATCACATTTTCTTTTAGGGCATTGCATGCAGTAAATTTTAAACCTTCCTTCCATAATTTCACCCAATCACTCAGCTGTATATTATACCCAAAATCTTTGGCCCAGTGAATCATAACCGACTTAACCTCTTTGTCCTTCAAATGCCATTCAAGCAGCAGTTTATACATTTTAGACAGAATTTTTGCATCATTACTTAATATCTCTAATTCAAACTTTGTTCCACTTTCATCAAATCCTTTTTCTTTAGAGTCTTGTTTAAACATTTCATTGACCTGGTGATAATGTAACCAATCATTAACATATTCTTTAATTTCTTCATATGGTTTCAGTTTCCATTTACTTCCTTCCATATATATTAATTTCCCATATGTTCTCCATTTCACACTCATATTGACCTTTTTTACACTCATCGCTTCTAATGGAGATAACCAATGTGGTGTTTTTCGTTCCAAAAGGTTTTTATACCTATCCCAGATTTCTATTAGGGATCTTCAAAATATATGGCTTCCAAATCCTTTATGGACTTTGGTCTTATTATACCATAAATATGTGTGCCACCCAAATCTATTGTCATAACCTTCTAAAACCAGCAATTCAGTATTTTCTAATTTCATCCATTCCTTCAACCAACAGAGGCAAGATGCTTCATAATATAATTTCAAATCTGGCAGGGCGAAGCCTCCTCTTTCCTTAGTATCTGTTAGTAACTTAAGCTGAATTCCCCACCTTTCTTTTTTTTTTTTTTAAATAATTTTTATTAATTTTACAACATAAACAAAAAAACAGACAAACATAACACGACTTCCCCAAACCTCCCCTTCACTGCATCCTTATTTTAAAATTTTTTAGCAATCCTTCATCCCTTTTTATATTTAATTCTCTTTAAGGCTTTTTTTTAAATTTCAATTTTTACAGCTGTAATTCTTTATATCCAATCCCTTGACATCTTAACATTCCGAAATTTTACAACAATTTTTAAGATAGATTTTAAATTTTTTCCAGTCTTCTTCCACTGTCTCTCTCTTCTGGTCACGGATTCTGCCGGTCATCTCTGCCAATCCCATAAATTCAGTCACCTTGGTCTGCCATTCTTCCAGAGTAGGTACTTCTTTAGTCTTCCAATACTTCGCCAAAAGAATTCTTGCTGCTGTTGTTGCGTACATAAAGAATGTTCTATCTTTCTTTGGAACCATTTGGCCCACCATGCCCAAGAGAAAAGCCTCTGGTTTCTTTATAAATGTCCACTTAAGGATTTTCTTAATTTCATTATAGATCATTTCCCAGTAGGCCTTAATCTTCGGGCAGGTCCACCAAAGATGATAAAAAGTTCCTTCGCATTCATTACACTTCCAGCAATTGTTATTGGGCAGATGATATATCTTTGCAAGCTTGACTGGGGTCATGTACCACCTATAGATCATTTTCATTATATTCTCTTTCAAGGCACTACATGCCGTAAATTTAATACCTGTGGTCCATAACTGCTCCCAGTCAGCAAACATAATATCATGACCAACATCTTGTGCCCACTTAATCATAGCTGATTTAACCGTTTCATCCTGTGTGTTCCATTTTAGCAGCAAATTATACATTCTAGACAAATTCTTAGTATTGGGTTCTAGCAATTCTGTTTCTAACTTTGACCTCTCCTTCTGAAATCCTAGTTTCCTGTCCTGCTTAAAGGTTTCATTAATCTGGTAATAATGTAACCAGTCTCGGACTTTAGGTTTCAATTTCTCAAAGCTCTGTAGTTTCAGGTTTTCACCATCATATTCTATAATTTCACAATATTTTGGCCAATCTGAGTCCATGTTCAGTCTTTTTACCGCCTTGGCTTCCATTGGTGACAACCACCTGGGGGTTTTACTCTCTAACAAATCTTTATATCGATTCCATACATTATACAGTGCTTTCCTGACAATATGGTTTTTAAAGTTTCTATGTACCTTTACCTTGTCATACCATAAATATGCATGCCAACCAAAGTTATTATCATAACCTTCCAGATCCAGAATATCTGTATTCTCAAGAAGTAGCCATGGTTTCAGCCAGCAGAAGGCTGCTGCTTCATAGTAAAGTTTTAAGTCCGGCAGGGCAAAGCCCCCTCTATCCTTTGCATCGGTCAGAATCTTAAATTTTATTCTGGGCTTTTTGCCCTGCCAGACAAATTTAGATATATCTTTCTGCCACTTCTTGAAACAATCCATCTTGTCTAAAATTTGCAGTGTCTGGAACAAAAATAACAATCTCGGCAATACATTCATCTTGATGACAGCAATTCGGCCTAACAAGGAAAGTCTCAGCCTAGACCATATATCGAAATCTTTCTTCACTTCCAACCAACATTTCTCATAATTATCTTTAAATAAGTTCACATTCTTAGATGTTAAGTTCACCCCCAGATATTTTACTCTTTTTGCAATTTCCAAACCGGTTTCTCTTTGGAAGCTATCTTTTTCCCCCATCGTTAGATTTTTTTCCAACACCTTTGTCTTATGTTTGTTTAATTTAAAACCTGCTACTTGACCAAATATTTCAATTAGTTCCAAAACTCTTTTTGTACTGGCTTCTGGCCGTTGTAATGTCAAAACTAGATCATCTGCAAATGCTCTTAACTTATATTGTTTAGTTCCGACCTGTATTCCTTTAACCAGCTGGTCCCTTCTAATCATGTTCAGGAAAACCTCCAGTACCGATATAAACAATAGGGGGGATATTGGGCATCCCTGTCGTGTCCCTTTCTCTATTGGAATCTCGTCCATAACCATACCATTTACAATTAGTTTAGCCTTTTGCTCAGAATATATTGCACCTATACCATTTTCAAAATTTTTGCCTACCCCCATCCCTTGGAGATTCCTCTTCATAAAACTCCAACAAATGTTGTCAAAGGCTTTCTCTGCGTCCACAAAAATCAACACAGCCTTTCTATTTATGTCAGTTTCCAGGAGTTCTAAAATGTCTATAATGTTCCTCACATTGTCTGACAATTGTCTACCTGGTAGAAAGCCTGTTTGGTCCCCGTGAATCTCCTCTAGCAAAACTTTTTTAAATCTTTTTGCTAAAATGTCTGCAAAAATTTTATAATCCACATTCAGAAGTGATATAGGGCGGTAGTTCTTAACTTGATGTTTCTCAGTTTCTGTCTTCGGTATAAGTGAGATAAATGCTTCCTTCCACGATTCGGGAGCCTTTTTCCCCTCCAAGATTTGGTTACAAACTTCTTTCAATGGTTGTACTAGCCATTCCTTCAGTGTTTTATAGTATTTCGCAGTTAGTCCATCTGGTCCTGGTGATTTCCCTAGTTGCATATCCTGAATGGCACTCTCTATTTCTTGGTCTGTAATTTTCTCATTCAAACTCCTTCTGTTTTTTTCCGAAATTTTTGGTAGGCCGTATTTTTCAATAAATTCTTCTATCTCTTGTTCATTTTTTGGCCCTTGTTTGTACAATTTCTTAAAAAAACTTTGAAAACAGTTACTTATCTCATTTGGTTTATTAATAAACTTCCCATCTACTTCGAGTGATGTCACCGTATTTAGCTTTTGTCTCTTTTTCAATTGCCATGACAGTAGCTTCCCACATTTATCTGCTGACTCAAAGGTCTTTTGCTTCATTTGTTTTATTTTCCATTCTATTTCCTGATTCATCAGTTCCATATATTGTGTTTGATAAAACTTTATTTCTCTTAAAATCTCATGTGAGTTAGGCTTAGATCTCAGTTTCTTCTCCCCTTCTTTTATTAGGTTCCAAATTTTCTCTTTCCTCTCATTCTGTTTTTTCCTCTTTATTGAATTCTGTTGTATTAGGAAGCCACGCATCACGGCTTTGCTTGCGTCCCAAATTACTCTTTTTTCGACATCTGATCTTAGGTTTATCTCGAAGTAGTCTTTAAGTGTCTTTTGGGCCTGAATTCCCCACCTTTCAATATCAATTTGATTCAAATTTAATTTTACAATTTGGTCTATATCTGATGAAATCATTATACCCAAGTATAAAGTCTTTGCACATGCAAAATTGATGTTTTCTATACAATGTAGCCCTTGGCACTATTGGTAAAATCTCTGATTTTGTCCAATTTATGGAATATCTCGATATTCTGCCAAAGGTTTTTATTTTCTCCATAATTTTTGGAATTGTATCTTCTGGTTTTGTAATAAATAAAAGGATATCATCCGCAAATAATACAATTTTGTAAATATCTTTGTTGTGCATTACACCCACTGATGAGCACTCTTTGGGTTCAGTCCGTCAACCAATTACAAATCCACCTAACAGTAGCTTCATCTAGCCCACATTTTACTAGCTTTTTTGCAAGAATATCATGGGGGACCTTTTCAAAGGCCTTATTGAAGTCAAGGTAAGCTGGTACAAGGAAAAGCAGGATTGTAATTACCGTAAAAATTACTGATCACTTTGGATCAGCAGTCTCAACCTAATCCGCTACATGGAGAGAGCCATGCATTCCTTTGGAAGGCAGGTAGAATACAGTGTTCCAATACTGACAGCTGTTTTAAAAGATGTTAATGTAACTTAAAATCCAGTATCAGAATAAAAGAAAAAAGATGGTCCCTTTGTGGATAGTCAAGTCTGCATGATGGGGCCACCTCCAGTGACCATGTGGCCTGATGTAAGAGGGTTCTAAAATCAGTCCTGAAGGCAGACTGGTTGAGAATAACACACGCATAGCTTTTGCTCTTCCATTGACAAGGTGAACTGAAGCAAATGCTTGCCTCCCTTTGGGCTTAGCAATATTTCCTACAGCATTCTTGTTGAAGGGCATTGGAGAGTTAGGTGAGGGTCACTTTTCTATTTTTCCACCAAGCCCCCAGACAAGAATGCTACAGCATCAGCCCCAAATGCTCAGCCTCATAACAAAAAATACTCAACAGAGTTAGGGCTGAGGGTAGGGGAAGTACAACCATCATCTTTCCAGTCCTCTAGAAGCTGACCCTTTTGGTCATTTTGGTCATGGAGCCAAATATCTGTTCCCAAGTTTATTTTTTTAAAAAATATTTTTATTAAGCAATTTCAACATAACAAATTATCAAATCATATAATCACATACATTATTTCCCTCCCCCTTTTCCATATCTCCCCCCCCCCAACCAGGGACTTCCCTCAGCTCCTCTCTCTGATTTCTTTGCACATATTATTCTCTGCATGTTATAAAATTATACATATCCTTACGTTGTCTATCTATCATGTTATCAACCAATAAATTTGTGTATGTTTATTCAAAACCTGCCAAGGAGTCCAGTTCATTTTGTTGTCTTTTTAGATAATTTGTAAAAAGTTCCAATTCTTCCTTAATGTCACAGTTGTCCTTGTCCCGCAGTTTGTATGTCAATTTAGCCAGTTCTTCATAGCTCATCAATTTTTCTTGCCACTGTTCTTTCGTTGTGATTTCCTCATTCTTCCACCCTTGTGCTATCAAGACTCTTGCCGCTGTTGTAGCATACATAAATAAATTATTTGTTTTTCTTGGCAGATCTTGTCCTACAGTCCCTAACAAAAATGCTTCTGGTTTCTTTACAATGACCGCTCCCCACTTAAAACGGGGGGCGCCTTTTGCGTGGACGCGTGCAGCCCTGGATCTGGAGTGGCCCCATCAGCATAGGCTTTGCCTTCCCTCAGGTGGGATACCTGGAGGTCCCCGCCTACCCCAGGGAGTTGTCCAATCCCACCTGGGGGAAGTGTTGCCAGGGAAACCAGGCCAGGTAAGGGGAGGGATTACCTGCCCACACAATAGAGGGTGGATCTTAATTGTTAATCCTCACTTGGCTCCAGAGCTTCTCCTGGAAGGACATCGCTGGACTTCCTTGCTCCAAAAGGTAAGCCTGGGGCCTTTGCCCCCCCCCCCCCACGATTGGGTTCCAAGGGCTAGCGGGGGGGGGTAATGGATTCCAGGATCCCCCTTTTTAAAAGGGGATCCTTTTCCCTAGGCGGGCCCTGATGCCCTGGGGTGCTGGGCGATGGCATGGGGGCCCCTCTGGCTGCCCCCCCATGCCTGCGGGGGGCGTGTGGGCCGGGGGGGCGCAGGCCGCGCCGTGTGGCCTCCCCCCGGCTCCAGAGGCCTAGCTGGGCCTCAGAGAGGCCCGGCTGGGCCTCGGGAGGCTCCGCGGCCTAATCGGGCCTTGGGCGGCCCCAGAGCCTCCCCTGGGCGGTGGGGGCCTTCCTGCCGCCCCCGCGATTGCCGGGGGGGGGGCAGGCCGCGCCGTGTGGCCTCCCCCCGGCTCCAGAGGCCTAGCTGGGCCTCAGAGAGGCCTGGCTGGGCCTCGGGAGGCTCCGCGGCCTAATCGGGCCTTGGGCGGCCCCGGAGCCTCCCCCGGGCGTCGGGGGCCTTCCTGCCGCCCCCCGATCCTGCCTCCCCCGGCTGCAGAGGCCGCTGGCAACTCTGAACCTCCCCTGGGCAGCAGGGGGGATCTCTGCAGCCGGCGGGTTTACCCCCCCTGAGTCGGCCCCGGGGGACAGTGTGGGCCCCTGCTTGCCCCACCCCCCCTCAAACTGTGTGGCGGGGGGGGGTGGAACCACATCACGGGGCCCTGCCAACCCACTGTAGGACTGGTCTCTGCTGGGGGCGTGCAGGGCCTGCTTGGGGGTGGCCACATGGCGGCGGCCATCCTGGATCTGGCCGCGTGGCAGCGGTCATGCCTCGGTGGTCCTCAGGCACACCTATAGCCTCATTAGGTACGTATTGGTTTTACATATCGCCACCATGACTTGCCAGCAGGTGCAGCGGACAGCAGGCATCGCGCTCATTATCGTCGAGGGGAGACCGCCAATGGACCTCAACTGAAATCTGTGCAGTAATTTCTAAACTATTGCTTGTTTTATTTTGCAGCCTTCAGTAGCGATTCCTGCTGTGACTCAGTTCTTGCCTTATCTCCTCCCCTCCCATTATCTGTACCATTACCTTTATCACTAGTGTGTTTTTGCAAATTGATAGCGGGCATTTCCTACCAATCATTGCCCCCCCTTGTTTTCCGGATTCCCTAGCATACCCCACTCTATCAGCCCCACACCATGCCGCCAAAGCGTCAGGCTGCTTCTCCTCCCCGCACCAGAAGGGGCACTGTAAGGGGCGCGCCCACCAAGCCTGCCCAGAGACAGGTGACTGGACAGCGGAAGGCGCGTGCGACCAGGGAGGAGCAGGCCAAGCCCAGAAAGACCGCGCCCAAGAGGGCAGCGGCACCTAGAGGGCCTTGTCCTACAGTCTTGTCCTACAGTCCCTAACAAAAATGCTTCTGGTTTCTTTACAAATATCATTTTAAACATTTTTTTCCAGTTCATTATATATCATTTCCCACAAAATTTTAACTTCTCTACGTTCCCACCACATATGATAAAAAGTTCCTTCTTTTTCTTTACATTTCCAACATATATTTGACCCAGTTTTATACATTTTTGCTATCTGTACTGGTGTAATATACATCATTTTCATATAATTTTCATTCAAAAGAGAACAGTCTGTAAACGTCAAATTTACTTTCCACAATTTTTCCCAGTCTTCAAATTGTATATTATGTCCTATATCTTGTGCCCATTTGATCATGACTGATTTGACCTCCTCATCTTTTGTTTCCCATTCTAGCAAAATACTATATGCTTTCTTCAGCAGCTTCACTTCTTCTTCTATAACTTCCTTTTGAAATCTAGAAGTTGTATAGCTAAACCCTTTCTTATTACAGATAGGTAGCCGTGTTGGTCTGCCATAGTCAAAACAAAACAAATTCCTTCCAGTAGCACCTTAAAGACCAACTAAGTCAGTTCTTGGTATGAGCTTTCGTGTGCATGCACACTTCTTCAGATACACTGAAACAGAAGTTTCCAGACCCTTCTATATAGTGAGAAGGTGGGGAGGGGTATTACTCAGAAGGGTGGTGGGAATGGGTGATTGGCAGATAGCTGTGATGAGCCTGTTGACGACTCTTAACGACTGCAATAGGTCTTACAGGAAAAAGCAAGGGGTGAAAAGGTGAAAAATGGCTTTGTCATGTATAATGAGATAAGAATCCAAGGTCTTTGTTCAGACCAGGTTTCTCCATGGTTTTAAGTTTGGTGATAAGTTGTAATTCAGCAGCTTCTCTTTCCAGTCTATTTCTGAAATTCCTTTGTAGTAAAACAGCTACTTTGAGATCTTTCTTATTATCTTCCTTGTACATCTCATGTAATTGCCTGTAGTGTAACCAACTCTGAAAATGATCTTTAATTCCCTCATAGTCTTTTAATTTCCATTTCCCTTCTTGATCCTTCAACAAATCTATATATGTAGGCCACTTCCCTTTTTTACCAAGCGGTTTGAGTAACAAAGCTTCAATTGGTGATAACCACCAGGGTGTTTTTTGTTCTATTAAGTCTTTATATCTCTCCCACACCCTCATTAGTGATCTCCTGATTATATGATTGTAAAATCCTTTGTGGACTTTCCCTTTCCCATACCATCTGTTCCCAAGTTTAAAGAGTCTAAACAAGTAAAGAACAAGCTTTCCCTTTACATACAAAAGCCCTGAAATTCAGCCCATTGGGCAATTGATAATGGGTCTGGGAGGAGGGAGGTAAGGACTAGCACCTTCTCTGCCCTCCACCTCCAACAGCTACACCTGAAAGTTTCATCATGGGGTTCGATTTGAGAAGCTGAATGTTTATAAAGGCACTTGGCCAATTTCTGCCACAGAAATGCTGAACATAGAAACTCTGCAGGTTCAGCCCCCCAAAGAAACTGCTCTATGGTCTCTGTATTGGGAAATGGGAACAGATCTTGCTCATCACCAACCCTCCCTCCGCAAATCAGTATCACTATGAGGCTAAACTGAACAGCTTGCTCCAGAGTTTTAAGAGATATGTTTCTGTGGTGTAGTGGTTAAGAGCGGTGGACTCTAATCTTTTTTTAAAAAAAATTCTTTTTATTGATTTCCTTTAAACAAAACAACAGCAAAACAGACAAAAATTAACAACATAGCATAATATAAATATCCATTACCATCTTTCTTTAGTTATATCATCTTATTATTATTACCCCTATATACACATGTTGACCTCCCTCCATCCCGGTTTCGGACTACTTAAAAAAAAAAATCTTTTTTTTTTTTTTGCAGTTTCATTGTTAACGATCTGCACATCGCAAGATTTATATTAAGCCTGCTGTGATTTTTAAACTTCTAGAATTTCCTTCACTGTATGTTATAAATTTACTCCAATCATGAATAAACTGTACCTTTTTGGTGTCTAATTTTTTGCGTCATTTTTGCTAATTCCACGTATTCAAATAGTTTTGTTTGCCAATCTTTAACAGTTGGAATGTCTGGAGTCTTCCAATTTTGAGCTATCAGTATCCTGGCAGCCACTGTCGCATATTGGAACAGTGTCTGATCTTCTTTCTTAATTTCATCTCCAATCATTCCCAATAGGAAGGCTTCCGGTTTTTAAGAAAAAGTGTATTTAAATATTTTTTTTAATTCGTTATATATAAGTTCCCAGAACCTTTTAATTTCTTCACAAGTCCACCACATGTGGTAAAAGCTTCCTTTCTTAGTCTTACATTTCCAGCATACTTTATTTCCAGTTTTATACATTTTTCCCAGTTTCACCGGTGTGATGTACCATCGGTACATCATTTTTTCCATATTTTCCCTAAGTGTAACGCAGGCTGTAAATTTCATTCCCTTATTCCAAAGCTTCACCCAATTATCATATTTTAAATTATATCCGAAATCTATTGCCCATTTTACCATCACCTCTTTTATCTCTTTGTCTTTGGTGTCCCGTTCTAACAAAAAATTATACATTTTAGATAAAAGTTTAGATTTACCTTCTAATATTTCTACCTGATATCTAGATTTTTTTTCATTCATCCCTATCTTTTTATCTTCATTCCATAGTGCGTTTATTTGGTGAAATTGCAACCAACCTGTTAGTTTATCTTTTAGTTCTTCATATGCTCTAATTTTCCATCCTTTTTCTGTTCTTACCAATAGATCTTCATAAGTCATTCTTTCGCCTTCCATATTTATTTTTTTGATTGTTAAGATGTCAATCGGTGATAGCCACCAGCCACCAGCCACCGGGGGGTATTTCTTTCGAGGAGTTTTTTGTTTTTTCCCCAGACCTCATATAATGGTCCTCTAATAATGTGATTGGAAAAGCCTTTATGCACCTTCTCTTTGTTAAGCCACAGGTATGCGTGCCATCCAAATCTAATGTTAAAACCTTCTAGGTCCAGCAAGTCCGTATTCTTTAAATTAATCCACTCCTTAATCCAACAAAGACAAGAGGCTTCAAAATATAGTCTCAAATTTGGTACAGCGAATCCTCCTCTGTCTTTCCGGTCCGTAAGTAATTTAAATTTGATTCTCGGCCTTTTCCCTTGCCAAATAAATTTTGAGAGAGTTTTTTGCCAATCCTTGAATATCGAAGTTCCCCTAATCACTGGAATATTTTGGAATAAGAACAACATTTTCGGGAGTATATTCATCTTGATTGCCGCCATTCTTCCTGACCATGAAAGTCAATGGAGGACTTGACCTGGCATGTTTGACAGATACTTGGTTGGATGAAGCAGATGGGCCTGTCCTTGCCGCTGCTTGTCCACCAGGTTTCTCTTACGCACAGCAACCCAGGTCATGTGGGCGGGGGGGGGGGGTGTTGCAGTGATTTTAGGAAGTCATTAGTTTGCACCAGGCGTCCTATTGGGAAGACCCAGTTTTCTGAGTGCATGTTCTGGAAGTTGGGCAATAGAGGCAGTACAGGATTCCTTTTGGTGTACTGACCTCCCTGCTGCACCAAGGATTCCCTGCCCGAGCTGCTTCAGGTCGTGGCGGATGTGCTCCTGGAGACACCTAATTTGGTTGTCCTGGGGGATTTTAACATCCATGCCGACACGACCTTACAAGGGGCTGCTCGGGACTTCATGAAAAGCATGGCCTCCATGGGGCTGTCCCTGAATAAGTTTGGCCCAACTCATAGCCGCGGACATGCCTTAGACCTCGTGTTTACCGCTACGGATGTTGGTGATCTGACACTAAGTAAAAGCGAAAGAAAAGAAGTGCCATGGTCAGATCACTTCCTGGTGCAACTGGACTTCTCTGCGACCCTTACCCTCTGCAGGGAGGTGGGACTGATTCGGATGGTCCACCCCCGCCACTTAATGGAGCCAAATGGTTTCCAGAGAGTGGTAGGGGATGTTTTATCCCATGTTGATGGCCTTTCAGCTGATTCTCTGGTGGTCCGCTGGAATGCGGAGTTAACCAGGGCTATTGACTGTCATCCCTTCATGGATCACTGCCTTGCCGTGGTGAAGGGGCTTGAATAACTCAGAGAAGCTATGAGCTATGCCATGCGGGGCCACCAAAGATGGACAGGCCATAATGGAGAGTTTTGACCAAACGTGATCCACCTGGAGCAGGAACTGGCAAGCCACTCCAGTATCCCTGCCAAGAAAACTCCATGGACAAAGACAACAGGCATATAAAAGTTATGATGCTGGAAGATGAGCCCCTCAGGTCGGAAGGCGTCCAACATGCTACTGAGGAAGAGCGGAGGACAAGTACAAGTAGATCCAGAGCTGATGAAGCGGCTGGGCCAAAGCCGAAAGGACGCTCAGTTGCAGATATGCCTGGAAGGGAAAGGAAAGTCCAATGCTGTAAAGAAAAATATTGCATAGGAACCTGTAAGAACCATGAACCTTGGTAAGTTGGATGTGGTCAAAAATGAGATGAGATGGCAAGAATAAATATTGACAGTGTGGCTAGTTTCAGAACTCACAGGGTTAAGGAGTTCTGAGTGACGTCTCTCCATTCCTGAGGCGTGACTAGAAGGAGGGAGTGGTTTTATCTCACTGCCTGTTTGTCTCTGCTTCCGAAGGAGACAGAAGCAACATGAGCGCTTTGAGCCCAGGAAAGCTATTTTATTGTTTTACTGCATGAATAAAGACTGGAATATATACACACTGATGTCTAAGTGTGTTTGATCTGCTAAACACCGGGGAGCAACAGCACGCTGTGTTAGTACTCTGCATTTGTGGCTGACGGAGGACGGAGGATCGAAGCAGCAGGGAGGCAGCTAGGAGGAAGTGTGCCGGGCTGCAGTTCAATTAGCTACGGCTAATTGGGGTCCAATCCAATTAGCTACGCCACATTTTCACAGACATCCTGGGCATCAGTGAACTAAAATGGACGGGAATGGGCGAATTCAGTTCAGATGACCATCATATCTACTACTGTGGGCAAGAATCCCGTAAAAGAAATGGAGTGGCCCTCATAGTAAACAAAAGAGTGGCGAAAGCTGTACTGGGATGCAATCTCAAAAATGATAGAATGATCTTGATACGAATCCAAGGCAGACCTTTTAACATCACAGTGATCCAAGTTTATGCACCAACTACTGGTGCTGAAGAAACTGAAATTGAACAATTCTATGAAGACTTACAACACCTTATAGAAGTGACACCAAAGAAGGATGTTCTTCTCATTATAGGGGATGGGAATGCTAAAGTAGGGAATCAAGAGATAAAAGAAACAACTGGCAAGTTTGGCCTTGGAGATCAAAACAAATCAGGGCAAAGGCTAATAGAGTTCTGTTAAGAGAACAAGCTGGTCATCACAAACACGCTTTTCCAACAACACAAGAGACGACTCTACACATGGACATCACCAGATGGGCAGCATCGAAATCAGATTGATTATATACTCTGTAGCCAAAGATGGAGAAGCTCTATACAGTCAGCAAAAACAAGACCTGGAGCTGACTGTGGCTGAGATCATCAGCTTCTTATAGCAAAATTCAAGCTTAAACTGAAGAAAGTAGGAAAAACCACTGGGCCAGTAAGATACAATCTAAATCAAATCCCTTATGAATACACAGTGGAAGTGAGGAACAGGTTTAAGGATTTAGATTTGCTGGACAGAGTGCCTGAAGAACTATGGATGGAGGCTCGCAACATTATACAGGAGGCAGCAACGAAAACCATCCCAATGAAAAGGAAATGCAAGAAAGCAAAGTGGCTGTCCAACGAGGCTTTACAAATAGCGGGGGAGAGAAGGCAAGCAAAATGCGAGGGAGATAGTGAAAGATACAGGAAATTGAAAGCAGATTTCCAAAAAAATAGCAAGGAGAGACAAGAAGGCCTTCTTAAATGAGCAATGCAAAGAAATAGAGGAAAACGACAGAATGGGAACAACCAGAGATCTGTTCAAGAAAATTGGAGATATGAAAGGAACATTTCGTACAAAGATTACCATAATAAAGGACAAAAGTGGTAAGGACCTAACAGAAGCAGAAGACATCAAGAAGAGGTGGCAAGAATACACAGAGGAATTATACCAGAAAGATATGGATGGCCCGTACACCCCAGGTGGTGTGGTTGTTGACTTGGAGCCAGACATCCTGGAGAGTGAAGTCAAATGGGCCTTAGAAAGCACTGCAAATAACAAGGCCAGTGGAAGTGATGGTATCCCAGCTGAACTATTTAAAATTTTAAAAGATGATGCTGTTAAGGTGCTACACTCAATATGCCAGCAAGTTTGGAAAACTCAGCAATGGCCAGAGGATTGGAGAAGATCAGTCTACATCCCAATACCAAAGAAGGGCAGTGCCAAAGAATGTTCTAACTACCACACAATTGCACTCATTTCACACGCTAGCAAGGTTATGCTTAAAATTCTACAAGGCAGGCTTAAGCAGTATGTGGACCGAGAACTCCCAGAAGTGCAAGCTGGATTTAGAAGAGGCAGAAGAACCAGAGACCAAATTGCAAACATGCGCTGGATTATGGAGAAAGCTAGAGAGTTCCAGAAAGACATCTACTTCTGCTTCATTGACTATGCAAAAGCCTTTGACTGTGTCGACCACAGCAAACTATGGCAAGTTCTTTTTTTTATATATAAAAATATTTATTAAAAAAATTTTTGGATACAGATGCACAAATAATAAACAACCTTACTTATATCATAACGTGGTTTCATCACTTCTTTGGACTCCCTCACGTCTCCCGCTCCCATTTACATCGTTAAAAGGTTTTTCCAAGCAAATTATCAACTTGTTTACGATCTTATTGTTATTCTAAAGCAGCAATGCTGCAGCAAGCAAAGGCTCTAACAGCTCAGTCAGCTGCTTGTGGCTGCAAAGCCAGAAAGGATGTATGTGACTGTTGCCATGGAAACAAAGGGGCAGTCCATTCTCCTTATTGAGCACAGGATGTGAGCTCAGTGTGTGTCATATGACCTGTACAGGATGTACATGGGTGGAGTTAGGAGTCTCTCTCTGTTTGTTGAAGAGAGCAGACATCTTTTACTGTATGACTGCTAAAGACAGGAATAAAAGCAATGTAGATCCATTTCTGTCTGAGTCTGATTCCCCTCCCTGGGGATATGCTGGAGAGCAGGGAGGAGGAGAAGCAGTTGGTGTGTTTTTCTCACAGCCTGAGGAAAATCGCCGGAACAGACCTCGTGTGTTTTTCCTGCCAGGAGTCCCCGGAGGGAGGTCAAAGGAATTCAGCCGGTGCCTAGAGATAGGCACACACCTCTGACCGAGCCTG
The DNA here is from genome assembly GCF_964252035.2 of Podarcis erhardii. Taxonomy (NCBI): domain Eukaryota; kingdom Metazoa; phylum Chordata; class Lepidosauria; order Squamata; family Lacertidae; genus Podarcis; species Podarcis erhardii. The sequence goes on along the minus strand of NC_138506.1, from coordinate 14,844,707 downwards.
AAATCTAACAGTGGTACCAGAGCTGATGGTTTCTACGATCCATCGACCTCTGTAGAAATAGTAGCAGAGCTGCTATTTTCATCCCTCTCCATGGAAGCCTGAAATGGAGGCTGATTCCCTGCAGCCAGAAGCTGACCAGAGGAAGCTGAAAGCCAAGCTACGGAGCCCAGGTATGAGATTTTCGGGCTTAAAAGTGTGAATGCAGATTGATTCATTCTCTGCTTCAAGGGAGCCACGTTTGGGAAAAACAGCTCCGAGAGAGAAGAGCTCTGCATTCCAGACATTCCTGTGGTTTTTCCTGTCCAAGGAAAGGAATGCTGTTGCTTAGCAACGCAGGCCAGTTTCAAGATAAGGGCTGGAAGTCAGGCTGAGCCTCAGAGAGGCAAAAACAGCTCGTGTTATGACTTAGGCCCAAAGGAACTGTTGGAAGGGACTTTGCAAGCGGCCAGTGTTATAGCTGCCAGGTGCACAAGAGTGTAAACAAGCCAGCTATTGGATTTTAGAGGCTTGTGTTTGAGAGTTATTGCAAGGACTCAAAATGGATGCTAAGAAGGGGGGAGGCCTGCCTTCTACACCCCTCTTGACCAGTGACAATTATGCATCTTGGTCTATTAAGATGAAGGCCTTGCTGCAGAATCAGAGACTGTTTGGGGTGATTGAGAACCCCATCCCTGCAGCACCAACGCGTGCTTGGGAGTCACAGGATGTGAAGGCCAGAACTGCTATAATTCTGTGCGTGTCAGACTCTCAGCTTATCCATATACAAGATTTACAGCACGCGAAAGATGTTTGGGACACGCTGAGAAGGACACATCAGAGAGATGCAGGTTCTTCAGCGTTGCTGTATTTTGAGAAGCTGACCAACCTGAGGCTTGCGCCTGATGGAGATGTTCAAGCGCACCTGACGGAAATGAAATTTCTGCGTCAACAGATGGTGGAACGCAATTTCCGTCTGCAGGAGGAAGTGTTTTGCTTCATGGTGATCAACAGTCTGAATCGGACTTACAAAACAGTTGCCAGTCAGCTGGGGTCCCTCCCAGCGCAAGATCTAACGTCGGAGAGGGTCTTTGCCGTGGTTCTTTGTGAACATGACAGACTTGCTGCCCTGGAGGTGAAGGACAGGGGGAGACAAGAACAGAGTTCTGACACCCCCACTGCTACAGCTACTGGAGAAAATGCCGTAGCTTTGAACGTTGTCCGATGCTACAATTGTGGACAGACTGGGCATCTTCAGCGGAACTGCAAGAAGCCACGTCAGAACAAAGGAGCCAAGGGAAGCTCCACGAAGTCTGAGGCGTCAGGCAGAAGTCATACCAAGTCACAGACGAAGCCTGCAAAGGCTTTGATGTCGAAAGGAACCAAGCCAGAAGTGGAGAACGCTTTTGTCATAGACACTGGGTGCACATTTCACATGACCCATCGTAGGGATTTGTTTTCGTCGTTTAAGAAGCAAAGCTTCGTTGTACAACAAGCCAACGGTCAAGAGCTGGAAGTGACCGGAATTGGGACTGTGTATCTTAAAAGTCTGAACTTGACTATAAACAATGTTTATTTGGTTCCAGAGTTGAAGTACAATCTGCTCAGCGTTTCGCAGATTGCCAGGAAGGGACTGAAACTGTCCTATGATGATCAACACTGCGAGATCTACAAAGATGGAGAGTTGTATCTTTCTGCCAAAGAGAAAGATGGACTGTATTTGTTGACTTTTGATCAAAGTGATTACATGGAATGTAATTCTTGTGATTCTAACATGATCTCTTTTGCAGGTGTAGCCAAGAAGAACGCCAACCAGGTCACCTCGAGGGTCGACAGGGCATTTCAGCGGGTGTATGCTGATGTGATTGGTACTCTAGCACCTTCTAGAGGCAATGCAAAGTATTACCTAATATGTGTTGATTCTTTCACAGGTTTTGTCTGGATTTATCTTTTGGAGAGACCAAAAGAAGCCTTAGAAAGGTTTAAAGAGTTTTGTGACAAGGTTAAAAATATGCATGATGCTGACATAGATTGTCTTTGCACAGATGAGAAGCCAATTTTTCTTTTACAGGATTTCCAGAGGTTCCTGAAGAAGAAAGGGATAAGACACAAAATTGCAGCTTCCGAAGAAGCTTGGAACAGATGTGTCTGTGTTAGGGTGAACAAAGAATTGCAAAAGGGAATGGAAGCGCAATTGCTTAGTTCACATCTGCCACATGAGTACTGGGCTGAGTCGCTAACGTCGTTTTGTTATACGTGGTTGAGAAAGTTTTCAAAAGAGTTGGGAAGTTCTCCTTTTGAGAAACTGTTCCACAGAAAACCTTCTGTTGCCCATTTCAAGGTTTTTGGGTCTCATGTGAGGACAGAAGCTCCGGGTGGAGTAAAGAATGCCAGAGGCATTTTTGTGGGTTATGAAAAGGGTCTCTACAGAGTAATTTTGTCTGAATCTGGTAAGGTGATTCTCACAAAATTTCTAGAGAGTGCTCCTGAACAGGAGCGAGTGATTGTTCACACATTTCCCACAGGAGATGATGATGATTCTGATGATGATGATGATGATGTTGATTTTATTGAGTTCAGTAGTACTGATGATGACAGCGATAGCTCAGACAGCTCCGTTGTCACAGTCATTGAGAGGAAATCTCACACAATGACTAGGCCCTCAGAAGAGGAGGATGAACCACTGTTTACGATTGGTACTGGTTCTCCAGAGAGTCCAAAGGCTGAACCAGAAAGCAGAGAAGAGCAGCACCTCTTACGTAGGTCTGAGAGAGCAACGAAGGGTGTACCACCCAAGAGGTATTCAAAAGAGTTTGCCAACCAAGCTATTGCATGTGTTGCTGTTGTAAATGATCAAGGTCAAATTGAAGCTGTGTCTGAGTCAGAGACAAAGGCACAACAGCGAGTTGTTAACCAAGGTAATGCAGAAGCACTCATTCCTTGGAAGTCACACAACCAGAGAGGTACATTGGTGAAACCAATGGCGGGTAGTTCCAAGGGTGGAACTGAAACAACAGGGGAATGTTATACATATAACAACTGTTTGTTTTCTTCTCTGGATGACGCTTTGCTCGCAGCATGCATTGATACTTTAGGGGGAGTATGTTATTCTAAAGCAGCAATGCTGCAGCAAGCAAAGGCTCTAACAGCTCAGTCAGCTGCTTGTGGCTGCAAAGCCAGACAGGATGTATGTGACTGTTGCCATGGAAACAAAGGGGCAGTCCATTCTCCTTATTGAGCACAGGATGTGAGCTCAGTGTGTGTCATATGACCTGTACAGGATGTACATGGGTGGAGTTAGGAGTCTCTCTCTGTTTGTTGAAGAGAGCAGAAATCTTTTACTGTATGACTGCTAAAGACAGGAATAAAAGCAATGTAGATACATTTCTGTCTGAGTCTGATTCCCCTCCCTGGGGATATGCTGGAGAGCAGGGAGGAGGAGAAGCAGTTGGTGTGTTTTTCTCACAGCCTGAGGAAAATCGCCGGAACGGACCTCGTGTGTTTTTCCTGCCGGGAGTCCCCGGAGGGAGGTCAAAGGAATTCAGCCGGTGCCTAGAGATAGGCACACACCTCTGACCGAGCCTGAAATCTAACAGTGGTACCAGAGCTGATGGTTTCTACGATCCATCGACCTCTGTAGAAATAGTAGCAGAGCTGCTATTTTCATCCCTCTCCATGGAAGCCTGAAATGGAGGCTGATTCCCTGCAGCCAGAAGCTGACCAGAGGAAGCTGAAAGCCAAGCTACGGAGCCCAGGTATGAGATTTTCGGGCTTAAAAGTGTGAATGCAGATTGATTCATTCTCTGCTTCAAGGGAGCCACGTTTGGGAAAAACAGCTCCGAGAGAGAAGAGCTCTGCATTCCAGACATTCCTGTGGTTTTTCCTGTCCAAGGAAAGGAATGCTGTTGCTTAGCAACGCAGGCCAGTTTCAAGATAAGGGCTGGAAGTCAGGCTGAGCCTCAGAGAGGCAAAAACAGCTCGTGTTATGACTTAGGCCCAAAGGAACTGTTGGAAGGGACTTTGCAAGCGGCCAGTGTTATAGCTGCCAGGTGCACAAGAGTGTAAACAAGCCAGCTATTGGATTTTAGAGGCTTGTGTTTGAGAGTTATTGCAAGGACTCAAAATGGATGCTAAGAAGGGGGGAGGCCTGCCTTCTACACCCCTCTTGACCAGTGACAATTATGCATCTTGGTCTATTAAGATGAAGGCCTTGCTGCAGAATCAGAGACTGTTTGGGGTGATTGAGAACCCCATCCCTGCAGCACCAACGCGTGCTTGGGAGTCACAGGATGTGAAGGCCAGAACTGCTATAATTCTGTGCGTGTCAGACTCTCAGCTTATCCATATACAAGATTTACAGCACGCGAAAGATGTTTGGGACACGCTGAGAAGGACACATCAAAGAGATGCAGGTTCTTCAGCGTTGCTGTATTTTGAGAAGCTGACCAACCTGAGGCTTGCGCCTGATGGAGATGTTCAAGCGCACCTGACGGAAATGAAATTTCTGCGTCAACAGATGGTGGAACGCAATTTCCGTCTGCAGGAGGAAGTGTTTTGCTTCATGGTGATCAACAGTCTGAATCGGACTTACAAAACAGTTGCCAGTCAGCTGGGGTCCCTCCCAGCGCAAGATCTAACGTCGGAGAGGGTCTTTGCCGTGGTTCTTTGTGAACACGACAGACTTGCTGCCCTGGAGGTGAAGGACAGGGGGAGACAAGAACAGAGTTCTGACACCCCCACTGCTACAGCTACTGGAGAAAATGCCGTAGCTTTGAACGTTGTCCGATGCTACAATTGTGGACAGACTGGGCATCTTCAGCGGAACTGCAAGAAGCCACGTCAGAACAAAGGAGCCAAGGGAAGCTCCACGAAGTCTGAGGCGTCAGGCAGAAGTCATACCAAGTCACAGACGAAGCCTGCAAAGGCTTTGATGTCGAAAGGAACCAAGCCAGAAGTGGAGAACGCTTTTGTCATAGACACTGGGTGCACATTTCACATGACCCATCGTAGGGATTTGTTTTCGTCGTTTAAGAAGCAAAGCTTCGTTGTACAACAAGCCAACGGTCAAGAGCTGGAAGTGACCGGAATTGGGACTGTGTATCTTAAAAGTCTGAACTTGACTATAAACAATGTTTATTTGGTTCCAGAGTTGAAGTACAATCTGCTCAGCGTTTCGCAGATTGCCAGGAAGGGACTGAAACTGTCCTATGATGATCAACACTGCGAGATCTACAAAGATGGAGAGTTGTATCTTTCTGCCAAAGAGAAAGATGGACTGTATTTGTTGACTTTTGATCAAAGTGATTACATGGAATGTAATTCTTGTGATTCTAACATGATCTCTTTTGCAGGTGTAGCCAAGAAGAACGCCAACCAGGTCACCTCGAGGGTCGACAGGGCATTTCAGCGGGTGTATGCTGATGTGATTGGTACTCTAGCACCTTCTAGAGGCAATGCAAAGTATTACCTAATATGTGTTGATTCTTTCACAGGTTTTGTCTGGATTTATCTTTTGGAGAGACCAAAAGAAGCCTTAGAAAGGTTTAAAGAGTTTTGTGACAAGGTTAAAAATATGCATGATGCTGACATAGATTGTCTTTGCACAGATGAGAAGCCAATTTTTCTTTTACAGGATTTCCAGAGGTTCCTGAAGAAGAAAGGGATAAGACACAAAATTGCAGCTTCCGAAGAAGCTTGGAACAGATGTGTCTGTGTTAGGGTGAACAAAGAATTGCAAAAGGGAATGGAAGCGCAATTGCTTAGTTCACATCTGCCACATGAGTACTGGGCTGAGTCGCTAACGTCGTTTTGTTATACGTGGTTGAGAAAGTTTTCAAAAGAGTTGGGAAGTTCTCCTTTTGAGAAACTGTTCCACAGAAAACCTTCTGTTGCCCATTTCAAGGTTTTTGGGTCTCATGTGAGGACAGAAGCTCCGGGTGGAGTAAAGAATGCCAGAGGCATTTTTGTGGGTTATGAAAAGGGTCTCTACAGAGTAATTTTGTCTGAATCTGGTAAGGTGATTCTCACAAAATTTCTAGAGAGTGCTCCTGAACAGGAGCGAGTGATTGTTCACACATTTCCCACAGGAGATGATGATGATTCTGATGATGATGATGATGATGTTGATTTTATTGAGTTCAGTAGTACTGATGATGACAGCGATAGCTCAGACAGCTCCGTTGTCACAGTCATTGAGAGGAAATCTCACACAATGACTAGGCCCTCAGAAGAGGAGGATGAACCACTGTTTACGATTGGTACTGGTTCTCCAGAGAGTCCAAAGGCTGAACCAGAAAGCAGAGAAGAGCAGCACCTCTTACGTAGGTCTGAGAGAGCAACGAAGGGTGTACCACCCAAGAGGTATTCAAAAGAGTTTGCCAACCAAGCTATTGCATGTGTTGCTGTTGTAAATGATCAAGGTCAAATTGAAGCTGTGTCTGAGTCAGAGACAAAGGCACAACAGCGAGTTGTTAACCAAGGTAATGCAGAAGCACTCATTCCTTGGAAGTCACACAACCAGAGAGGTACATTGGTGAAACCAATGGCGGGTAGTTCCAAGGGTGGAACTGAAACAACAGGGGAATGTTATACATATAACAACTGTTTGTTTTCTTCTCTGGATGACGCTTTGCTCGCAGCATGCATTGATACTTTAGGGGGAGTATGTTATTCTAAAGCAGCAATGCTGCAGCAAGCAAAGGCTCTAACAGCTCAGTCAGCTGCTTGTGGCTGCAAAGCCAGACAGGATGTATGTGACTGTTGCCATGGAAACAAAGGGGCAGTCCATTCTCCTTATTGAGCACAGGATGTGAGCTCAGTGTGTGTCATATGACCTGTACAGGATGTACATGGGTGGAGTTAGGAGTCTCTCTCTGTTTGTTGAAGAGAGCAGAAATCTTTTACTGTATGACTGCTAAAGACAGGAATAAAAGCAATGTAGATACATTTCTGTCTGAGTCTGATTCCCCTCCCTGGGGATATGCTGGAGAGCAGGGAGGAGGAGAAGCAGTTGGTGTGTTTTTCTCACAGCCTGAGGAAAATCGCCGGAACGGACCTCGTGTGTTTTTCCTGCCGGGAGTCCCCGGAGGGAGGTCAAAGGAATTCAGCCGGTGCCTAGAGATAGGCACACACCTCTGACCGAGCCTGAAATCTAACAGTGGTACCAGAGCTGATGGTTTCTACGATCCATCGACCTCTGTAGAAATAGTAGCAGAGCTGCTATTTTCATCCCTCTCCATGGAAGCCTGAAATGGAGGCTGATTCCCTGCAGCCAGAAGCTGACCAGAGGAAGCTGAAAGCCAAGCTACGGAGCCCAGGTATGAGATTTTCGGGCTTAAAAGTGTGAATGCAGATTGATTCATTCTCTGCTTCAAGGGAGCCACGTTTGGGAAAAACAGCTCCGAGAGAGAAGAGCTCTGCATTCCAGACATTCCTGTGGTTTTTCCTGTCCAAGGAAAGGAATGCTGTTGCTTAGCAACGCAGGCCAGTTTCAAGATAAGGGCTGGAAGTCAGGCTGAGCCTCAGAGAGGCAAAAACAGCTCGTGTTATGACTTAGGCCCAAAGGAACTGTTGGAAGGGACTTTGCAAGCGGCCAGTGTTATAGCTGCCAGGTGCACAAGAGTGTAAACAAGCCAGCTATTGGATTTTAGAGGCTTGTGTTTGAGAGTTATTGCAAGGACTCAAAATGGATGCTAAGAAGGGGGGAGGCCTGCCTTCTACACCCCTCTTGACCAGTGACAATTATGCATCTTGGTCTATTAAGATGAAGGCCTTGCTGCAGAATCAGAGACTGTTTGGGGTGATTGAGAACCCCATCCCTGCAGCACCAACGCGTGCTTGGGAGTCACAGGATGTGAAGGCCAGAACTGCTATAATTCTGTGCGTGTCAGACTCTCAGCTTATCCATATACAAGATTTACAGCACGCGAAAGATGTTTGGGACACGCTGAGAAGGACACATCAAAGAGATGCAGGTTCTTCAGCGTTGCTGTATTTTGAGAAGCTGACCAACCTGAGGCTTGCGCCTGATGGAGATGTTCAAGCGCACCTGACGGAAATGAAATTTCTGCGTCAACAGATGGTGGAACGCAATTTCCGTCTGCAGGAGGAAGTGTTTTGCTTCATGGTGATCAACAGTCTGAATCGGACTTACAAAACAGTTGCCAGTCAGCTGGGGTCCCTCCCAGCGCAAGATCTAACGTCGGAGAGGGTCTTTGCCGTGGTTCTTTGTGAACACGACAGACTTGCTGCCCTGGAGGTGAAGGACAGGGGGAGACAAGAACAGAGTTCTGACACCCCCACTGCTACAGCTACTGGAGAAAATGCCGTAGCTTTGAACGTTGTCCGATGCTACAATTGTGGACAGACTGGGCATCTTCAGCGGAACTGCAAGAAGCCACGTCAGAACAAAGGAGCCAAGGGAAGCTCCACGAAGTCTGAGGCGTCAGGCAGAAGTCATACCAAGTCACAGACGAAGCCTGCAAAGGCTTTGATGTCGAAAGGAACCAAGCCAGAAGTGGAGAACGCTTTTGTCATAGACACTGGGTGCACATTTCACATGACCCATCGTAGGGATTTGTTTTCGTCGTTTAAGAAGCAAAGCTTCGTTGTACAACAAGCCAACGGTCAAGAGCTGGAAGTGACCGGAATTGGGACTGTGTATCTTAAAAGTCTGAACTTGACTATAAACAATGTTTATTTGGTTCCAGAGTTGAAGTACAATCTGCTCAGCGTTTCGCAGATTGCCAGGAAGGGACTGAAACTGTCCTATGATGATCAACACTGCGAGATCTACAAAGATGGAGAGTTGTATCTTTCTGCCAAAGAGAAAGATGGACTGTATTTGTTGACTTTTGATCAAAGTGATTACATGGAATGTAATTCTTGTGATTCTAACATGATCTCTTTTGCAGGTGTAGCCAAGAAGAACGCCAACCAGGTCACCTCGAGGGTCGACAGGGCATTTCAGCGGGTGTATGCTGATGTGATTGGTACTCTAGCACCTTCTAGAGGCAATGCAAAGTATTACCTAATATGTGTTGATTCTTTCACAGGTTTTGTCTGGATTTATCTTTTGGAGAGACCAAAAGAAGCCTTAGAAAGGTTTAAAGAGTTTTGTGACAAGGTTAAAAATATGCATGATGCTGACATAGATTGTCTTTGCACAGATGAGAAGCCAATTTTTCTTTTACAGGATTTCCAGAGGTTCCTGAAGAAGAAAGGGATAAGACACAAAATTGCAGCTTCCGAAGAAGCTTGGAACAGATGTGTCTGTGTTAGGGTGAACAAAGAATTGCAAAAGGGAATGGAAGCGCAATTGCTTAGTTCACATCTGCCACATGAGTACTGGGCTGAGTCGCTAACGTCGTTTTGTTATACGTGGTTGAGAAAGTTTTCAAAAGAGTTGGGAAGTTCTCCTTTTGAGAAACTGTTCCACAGAAAACCTTCTGTTGCCCATTTCAAGGTTTTTGGGTCTCATGTGAGGACAGAAGCTCCGGGTGGAGTAAAGAATGCCAGAGGCATTTTTGTGGGTTATGAAAAGGGTCTCTACAGAGTAATTTTGTCTGAATCTGGTAAGGTGATTCTCACAAAATTTCTAGAGAGTGCTCCTGAACAGGAGCGAGTGATTGTTCACACATTTCCCACAGGAGATGATGATGATTCTGATGATGATGATGATGATGTTGATTTTATTGAGTTCAGTAGTACTGATGATGACAGCGATAGCTCAGACAGCTCCGTTGTCACAGTCATTGAGAGGAAATCTCACACAATGACTAGGCCCTCAGAAGAGGAGGATGAACCACTGTTTACGATTGGTACTGGTTCTCCAGAGAGTCCAAAGGCTGAACCAGAAAGCAGAGAAGAGCAGCACCTCTTACGTAGGTCTGAGAGAGCAACGAAGGGTGTACCACCCAAGAGGTATTCAAAAGAGTTTGCCAACCAAGCTATTGCATGTGTTGCTGTTGTAAATGATCAAGGTCAAATTGAAGCTGTGTCTGAGTCAGAGACAAAGGCACAACAGCGAGTTGTTAACCAAGGTAATGCAGAAGCACTCATTCCTTGGAAGTCACACAACCAGAGAGGTACATTGGTGAAACCAATGGCGGGTAGTTCCAAGGGTGGAACTGAAACAACAGGGGAATGTTATACATATAACAACTGTTTGTTTTCTTCTCTGGATGACGCTTTGCTCGCAGCATGCATTGATACTTTAGGGGGAGTATGTTATTCTAAAGCAGCAATGCTGCAGCAAGCAAAGGCTCTAACAGCTCAGTCAGCTGCTTGTGGCTGCAAAGCCAGACAGGATGTATGTGACTGTTGCCATGGAAACAAAGGGGCAGTCCATTCTCCTTATTGAGCACAGGATGTGAGCTCAGTGTGTGTCATATGACCTGTACAGGATGTACATGGGTGGAGTTAGGAGTCTCTCTCTGTTTGTTGAAGAGAGCAGAAATCTTTTACTGTATGACTGCTAAAGACAGGAATAAAAGCAATGTAGATACATTTCTGTCTGAGTCTGATTCCCCTCCCTGGGGATATGCTGGAGAGCAGGGAGGAGGAGAAGCAGTTGGTGTGTTTTTCTCACAGCCTGAGGAAAATCGCCGGAACGGACCTCGTGTGTTTTTCCTGCCGGGAGTCCCCGGAGGGAGGTCAAAGGAATTCAGCCGGTGCCTAGAGATAGGCACACACCTCTGACCGAGCCTGAAATCTCACACTTATATCCACTCATTTAAATATAATCTAGCAATTCTCCAAAAGGTTTATGTTTTCTTTAATCTCACTTATCATCAAATTCAAATCTAATTTAGTGGTGGCCAATTTTTTATAATCTAGCATCCTTCTTAACATGCAACCAAATTACAATATTTTTGTAAATACGTCTGTCAGGGGTTCAGAAGGAGAGACACAGGAGGGGGAGCAAATGGAGAGTGAGGAGGAGGAGGAGTCCGAGGGGGGCGCAGGCAGTGACAGTGGAAAGAGTTATTCCACAAGCCTCTCCAGCGAATCGGAGGACTCACAGAAGGGAGCGCCGATGGCCAGAGCGAGGGGGGTTCCAGGGTGGAAGCCCCAGGAGGAAGGGGCCAGCGGGGAGTCCCTGAGCAGCAGTTGGAAATCAGGACCAGCTTCCCCACCAGAGCGCAGTGGGGAGGGGGAGTCCCAGGAATCGGGACCAGTGCTCTCACCACCAGCGGGAGGAGAGGAGTCAGGTTTGGTCACGCCCACATCAGGAAGCGGGGAAACGGTCAGGAGGAAGGTTACCGGCTGGGCGCGCGCGCCAAGTTCAAATGTACAGGCGAGCGGCACAGCAGGGAGCCCGGGTAGGGAGCCAGGTCCTAAAGCCCGCCGGAAGGAAGGGGAAGACCAAGGGGGGTCAGCGTCAGAGGAGTCCAGGAAGGAGGAAACCCCAGAGGGCAGAAGGACCCAGCGAAGGAAAGAACAGCGTAGGAGGTGGAGCCGGGCTAGGATCTTAAACTGGTGTGGGAGGAGCAGTGAGTCAGAGGGGACTTAGCCGGTCTAGCGTCGAGACGTGGGTCTGCGCGCCCAGAGCTTTGAAATGGAAACTAAACTTCAATAAAGACTTTGTATATTATATCCACCGGGCGTTGGTCCTCTGTGAGCTGGGACCTAGAGGCAGACCTGACAGTAAGTCCCCTCTCACCCCCCCTTTCACCAAGAACCTCGCAGCGAGGGGCGAAGATTGGTGCTTAACGAGCTCACAAAAGCAAGGCAAGATGACTACCGAACAGCAAATGGCAGCCCTGCAAAATGCAGTGACGCGACTCAACGAGGAGATACTCGCATCTAGGAAGAGGGGAGACGAAGCAGCTGCTGCCTGCAAGGATCTACAAGCCAGGTTGGAAGCGCTTACAAGGCAGGGGCACCCCCCCCCAAAGCCAGAGGGGATTGGGCTGGGGAAGAGAGGGGGCAGCCTTGTGTCTCATTTCGATGGGAATTTGCAGCAGTACCCTAACTTCCGAGCAGACGTGCTGTTTGCGCTGCAATTGCTGGATAAAGACTTTAGAGATGAGCAGGAGAGGGTGGGATTTATATTATCTCATTTGCATGGAGAAGCTAAAGCGTGGCTGCGCAATCTGTGGAGAGATAAGGATCCGGCGCTCCGAAGTGCGGATGCCTTCATTAAAGCCATGGATTCGTGTTTTTTATCAACAATAGACATTGATATCGCCAGAAAACAGATACATGGGCTGAAACAAGGGAGAGCCACTGTGAGGGAGTATCAGTCCCGCTTTTTTGCATTGGTGAATGCGCTGGGATGGGAAAAAGATTCAGCTGCAGTCAGAGACCTTTTCTGGGAAGGGCTGAATGGAGCTGTAAAAGACGAAATTGCAAGGGGAGAGAGACCCCATACCACCAAAGACGTTGTGGAGAGGGCACTCACGATTGGGGTTAGGCTGGAAGGACGCCCTTGGGACAAGGAGGAAGGGCATTGGGGACGCACGCCAGCGAGAGGACCGCCCCCCTTTCCCAAGGAAGCGGCGCGCGCTCGATCCATGCCTCCGCTGGGAGAGGGAGAGGAGCCGATGGAGATAGGTGGTGCTAAGGCTCAGTCCCCAGCCGGAGCCCTAACGCCGGGAGCAGTCAAAATGAAGCCTCCTAGAGGAACCAGGAAGTGCTACATCTGCGACAGTGCTCAACACATGGCAAAAGAGTGTCCCCGGAGGATCCACAAGCACACTGCAGCCTCAGCAACAGTAACAGAATCAGTTCAGCAGACTGCACCACAGCAGGGAAACGGCACTGTCTGGCTGGAAGTGGAGCCACTGGGGCCCAGCCAGACGTATCAGTGAAGCAGTCCCCAGGCATCTTACAGCCCACAGACCCCCTCCCGCCCAAACCAGTGGTGCAGCTCACCGCATCCCTCCAGCTTCCAAATGGGCTCACCGTGGAAGTCCCCATTTCCATTGATTCTGGGAGCAATGCAGATTTTATAGGCATGGAGTTCATCCAGCAACATGGCATAGCCCTTCTGCCAGCGACGGTACCTCTGAACGTCGTCACGGTGGACGGCAGGGAGCTACTGGGAGGGCAAGTGCTACAGCAGACGCCGCCAATGGTGATGCGCATTGGTAATCACCGCGAAGTCATCAGCTTCAACGTCACCCGCCTGTCAGACACGCCCATAGTGTTGGGCATGAGTTGGCTGGATAGGCACAGCCCGGCATTAGCTTGGTACCAGCGTCAACTAACCTTCGGCTCCTCCTACTGCGCAGAACACTGCATCCTGGCTGACCTGGAAGATGAGGGGCAGGAGGATGGACCACAGCTGAACTTGGGCATCCTGCAAGCAGTACCTAACAAGTACAAAGAGTTTTTGGAGGTCTTCTGCGAGAAAGAAGCGGACAAGCTGCCTCCCCACAGACCCTACGACTGCAAGATTGACCTCCTGCCAGGGGCGACGCTCCCGACGGGGAAACTGTATTCCATGTCGGAGGATGAATTGCAGGAGCTCAGGGAGTTCATAGATCACAACTTGAAGCGGGGATTCATCCGAGAGTCCAAGGCGGTGGGGGGCAGTCCTGTATTTTTTGTAAAGAAACGGGACACGCCCCAGAAGAGGCTGGTCGTGGACTTTCGCGTCTTAAACCAGAAGACCAAGCCCTCAGCCTTCCCTATGCCCAAGATCGATGACCTGCTGGCGACGGTGAGGAAGGGTCGCATCTTTACCAAGTTGGATCTGCGGGGAGCGTACAATCTCATTCGCGTGCGCGAAGGTGACGAGTGGAAAACGGCCATGTTTACGCCGCTGGGCACCTATGAGTATAGAGTTATGCCTTTTGGATTACAAAATGGCTCCCACTGCTTTCAAGCATTCATGCATCATGTCTTGGCGGGTCTTCTCTACAAGAAGTGCGTCTGCTTCCTGGACGACATCCTCATCTTCTCGGAGTCGCCGGAGGCTCACGAGAGAGATGTCAGGGAGGTCCTGCAACGGCTGCGGGAGCACAGGCTTTATGCCAAGCTGGAGAAGTGCCAGTTCGACAAGACGGAGGTGGACTTCCTGGGCTACAAACTGTCCGACAAGGGACTCGCCATGGACAGTACCAAGGTACGTGCAGTGCTGGACTGGAAGAGCCCACGCAATCGGAAGGAAGTCCAGAGGTTTGTCGGCTTTGCCAACTTTTATCGCAAATTCATCAAAGGTTTCGCCATGCAGACAGCGGCCATCACTGACACCCTCAGTGCCAAGAAGAAGAAATTCATCTGGACGGAGCAGGCAGAGCAGTCCTTTCAAAAGCTCAAGAATCTCTTCGCGTCCGAGGAACACCTGCTACACGTGAACCCCAGCAGGCCCATGAGAGTGGAGACGGACGCCTCAGACAGGGCCGTAGGGGCCGTCCTGTTGCAGCAAGACCACCAGGGGGACTGGAGGCCGTGCGCTTTCTACTCCAGAAAACTCAGCAAGTCGGAGCAGAACTACACCATCTGGGACAGGGAGTTACTGGCCATACATGCAGCCTTCAAGGCGTGGCGGCACTTCCTCGTCGGAGCCAAACACACGGTGCAGGTCCGTACAGACCATAAAAACTTGGAGTACTGGCGCACGGCGAGGTTCCTGAACCAGAGACACATCCGCTGGGTGGAGTTCTTTGCAGATTTCGACTTCAGAATAGAATACATCCCTGGAAACAACAACATCATGGCGGACGCGCTGTCCAGGAAACCGCAGTATCTCGAGGAAGAGGCACCGGCGGCGGCCAAGCACATGTTCGCACCGAAGGCGTGGGCATGCGCGGCAGCCACGGTGGACCTGGACGCAGTGCGGCGTGCGCTGCAGACGGACTCCTTCGCGCGAGCCAAGATGGAGGAGGTCCGTAGCGGCACGGCGAGGGACGACGACTTCCAAATACGCGACGGCCTGCTCATCCGCAAAGGAGCCCTCTATGTACCGGGAGACAACCTCCGAGCGAAAGTCCTACAACAGATGCACGACGCGCCCAGCGCGGGACACTTCGGCAAGGAGAAGACGGTGGACTTAGTAGCCAGAGACTTTTGGTGGCCCAAGATGAGAGGGGATGTCGCGGAATACGTCAATAGGTGCGACACCTGCCAAAGGGCCAAGCCAGTACACCAGCCGCCGGCAGGCCTGTTGGAACCGCTACAGACACCGTTCGAACCGTGGGAGAGGGTGGCCCTGGACTTTGTCACAGATCTGCCCAGCTCGAGGGGCAAGACGGCGGTACTCGTGGTAGTAGACTTGTTCACCAAGATGGCCCACTTCATTCCTTGCGCGAAGGTGGCTACAGCCGAGCAGACCACCAAGCTGTTTATAGACCACGTGTTCAAGGTGCACGGCCTGCCACGGTCCATCCTGTCCGACAGGGGGCGCCAGTTCATATCCAACTTCTGGCAAAAGCTGATGGGTTTCCTGAACGTCAAGGTCAGCCTGGCGTCGGCGCGACACCCGCAGACCAACGGGCAGGCGGAGAGAGTCAACGCCATTATGCAGCAGTACCTGAGATGCTACGCGAACCAGCAGCCCTCGACCTGGGTGGACTATCTACCGTTGGCCGAGTTTGCCTACAACAACACGAAGCACGCGTCCACGGGGGTGACGCCGTTTTTCGCCAACAATGGGCGGCATCCCAGAACCTTCCCGGGTTTGGAGAAAGGGAAGGCAGGGGAGCCGCAGGGAGCAGAGGCCGTGGCAGCGCAGTTGCAGGAGATCCACGAGCAGCTCAGGAGGCAGTTAGAGGTGGCGAAACAGGCTTACAAAGTGCAGGCAGACCGACACAGGAGAGTGGGGGAAGACATCCGGGTAGGAGACTGGGTGTGGTTAGCAGCCCAGGCAGTTCCAGCCAGATCGCTGGCCAAGAAGAAGCTAGGGCACAAGCAGCTAGGGCCGTACCAAGTAGAGGCGCAGATCAACCCAGTGGCCTTCCGGTTGACACTCCCGGAGGGGTCCAGAATGCACCCAGTCTTTCATAGATCAGTGCTCACACCCTACAGAGAGCCCCACAGGTTTCAGGCACCAGGGACGGCGCCAGACCCGCTCAGGGAAGCGCCCAAAAAGGGGGGGTCGCCGAGAGGGGAGCCACTCAATGAAGCCACAGAGATTTTAGACTCAAGGTGGGGGGAGGACGGGATCGAATATCTTCTCGCCACAGAGGACACCCCGGCCAGCACCAACAGGTGGGTGCAGGATTACGCATTGGAGGAGCAGTGGCTCAAGGAAGAATTCCATACACTTTTCCCGCACAAGCCCATGCCGGCGGGCTTTTTTGACGACTGTCTGTTCACACCCACACTCTCAGCCAGCACTTTCCGGGGTTTCTCTTCAGCTGAGGAATCGACTCCGGGAGGCAGTTCCCCAGAGGGATCACTCTCAGGGTTTGGCACGGGGGGATCTTATTGGTGGGAGGACCAACCCGAAGTGGGCTGGCGCAGAGACATGCCGAAGGGACCCTGGGAAGTGGAGTCACCTCAGGCGACAGAGGGAGAGGGGGTCTTGGGTGATTTGGGGGCGGCTTCAGATTTCGAACACACCGCCCAGGAGATGGAAGTGGAGGAAATCGCCGTCGACGAGCCCATGGAGGACTTCCCGGACTTATCCCGCTGGCTGCACGCCTCGGGGGACGAACTGTATCCTGAAATTACCCCCACAACACTGGAGCACCCGGAACCCGCACCTGAAGAGGGGAAGGGGGGGCTTCGAGGGGGGGATGGATGTCAGGGGTTCAGAAGGAGAGACACAGGAGGGGGAGCAAATGGAGAGTGAGGAGGAGGAGTCCGAGGGGGGCGCAGGCAGTGACAGTGGAAAGAGTTATTCCACAAGCCTCTCCAGCGAATCGGAGGACTCACAGAAGGGAGCGCCGATGGCCAGAGCGAGGGGGGTTCCAGGGGGGAAGCCCCAGGAGGAAGGGGCCAGCGGGGAGTCCCTGAGCAGCAGTTGGAAATCAGGACCAGCTTCCCCACCAGAGCGCAGTGGGGAGGGGGAGTCCCAGGAATCGGGACCAGTGCTCTCACCACCAGCGGGAGGAGAGGAGTCAGGTTTGGTCACGCCCACATCAGGAAGCGGGGAAACGGTCAGGCTGGGCGCGCGCGCCAAGTTCAAATGTACAGGCGAGCGGCACAGCAGGGAGCCCGGGTAGGGAGCCAGGTCCTAAAGCCCGCCGGAAGGAAGGGGAAGACCAAGGGGGGTCAGCGTCAGAGGAGTCCAGGAAGGAGGAAACCCCAGAGGGCAGAAGGACCCAGCGAAGGAAAGAACAGCGTAGGAGGTGGAGCCGGGCTAGGATCTTAAACTGGTGTGGGAGGAGCAGTGAGTCAGAGGGGACTTAGCCGGTCTAGCGTCGAGACGTGGGTCTGCGCGCCCAGAGCTTTGAAATGGAAACTAAACTTCAATAAAGACTTTGTATATTATATCCACCGGGCGTTGGTCCTCTGTGAGCTGGGACCTAGAGGCAGACCTGACAACGTCTTAAATTTCTTCCAGTCTACCTTAATCCTCTCTTCTCCCAGGTCTCGGATTCTGCCAGTCATCTCGGCCAGTTGCATATAGTCCATCAGCTGCATCTGCCACTCTTCCAGTGTGGGTAGATCTTGAGTTTTCCAGTTCTTAGCGATGAGTATCCTTGCTGCCGTTGTTGCATACATAAAAAATGTTCGGTCCTTCTTTAGCACCTTCTGGAACTATGGCAAGTTCTTAAAGAAATGGGAGTGCCTGATCACCTCATCTGTCTCCTGAGAAATCTCTATGTGGGACAAGAAGCTACAGTTAGAACTGGATATGGAACAACTGATTGGTTCAAAATTGGGAAAGGAGTACGACAAGGCTGTATATTGTCTCCCTGCTTATTTAACTTATATGCAGAATTCATCATGCGAAAGGCTGGGTTGGATGAATCCCTAGCCAGAATTAAGATCGCCGGAAGAAATATCAACAACCTCAGATATGCAGATGACACAACCTTGATGGCAGAAAGTAAGGAGGAATTAAAGAACCTTTTATTGAGGGTGAAAGAGGAGAGCGCAAAATATGGTCTGAAACTCAACATAAAAATAACGAAGATGATGGCCACTGGTCCCATCACCTCCTGGCAAATAGAGGGGGAAGAAATTGAGGCAGTGAGAGATTTTACTTTCTTGGGCTCCATGATCACTGCAGATGGTGACAGCAGTCACGAAATTAAAAGACGCCTGCTGCTTGGGAGAAAAGCAATGACAAACCTAGACAGCATCTTAAAAAGTAGAGACATCACCTTGCCAACAAAGGTCTGTATAGTAAAAGCTATGGTTTTCCCAGTAGTGATGTGTGGAAGTGAAAGCTGGATCATAAAGAAGGCTGATCGCCGAAGAATTGATGCTTTAGAATTATGGTGCTGGAGGAGACTCTTGAGAGTCCCATGGAGTGCAAGAAGATCAAACCTCTCCATTCTTAAGGAAATCAGCCCTGAGTGCTCACTGGAAGGACAGATCGTGAAGCTGAATGATTCCAATACTTTGGCCACCTCATGAGAAGAGAAGACTCCCTGGAAAAGACCCTGATGTTGGGAAAGATGGAGGGCACAAGGAGAAGGGGACGACAGAGGACGAGATGGTTGGATAGTGTTCTCGAAGCTACCAGCATGAGTTTGACCAAATTGCAGGAGGCAGTGGAAGACAGAAATGCCTGGTGTGCTTTGGTCCAGGGGTCACGAAGAGTCGGACACGACTAAACAACAACAAAAAAAGGGGAGTGTATGGTAGAGAAAAGCAGGATATAAAAACTAACTCCATGAATAATAATTCTATGGAAAAGGACCATCCCTGCCATGATGATGAAAACTATGTGTTTGGATTTTGCTGTATTATACCAACCTGTGGAATATGACAGTTCGCAGTTTCAAAATCTATTTGGCCGCAGTGGATTGACAATCTGGACACACGAAAACCTGTGGAAGATCTTTTGAATCAATGCCTATGCAAAAGCAGTGGTACCAGTCCTTGCAGTTTCCTTCACAGTAAACCATAGATAGGTCACCACTGGGCCTCATGCATCTTTCCTTCAAAAAACATAGTGACCAGCAGCCTTCAAACAAGGAAGGTAAAATATCTGAGCAACAGGCTAGTGTATCCTTCCATCCCTCTGGGCATGATCTAGATACAGTAATGTGACTCTCTTTCAAGATTTGTCTCTTCTTGGGAGGAACAGCATCAATTTCCACTTGAAAATATTTGTCTTGTCCTTCAAGATAGGTTTCCCCACTGTATTGTATTATTTCTTTTGCAATCCAGGGTCTAATGGCAGCCATATCCTTTTGTGTGAACTGTAATTGGCCAGCAGAAGCAATCAGATGTGCAATGGTACATGTGAAAGGACTATAGTCACTGGAATTACCTTGCCTGGGTATATCAGTTGGTGCAAAAAATGACCAGTCTGCAAAACTATAAGGACATTTTGAATCCATCTCATGCAGACATGCTAAGAAGGATGTTATTGCATCAATCACAGAGTGGTTCAATCCATGTTTGGAATCTAGGTAGAGTATGGTCTTCTTTTTAAAAATGATTACTATCAGTATCAAGTGGACTTCCCTGTCATTTACTGGAATAATCAAAACATCTTTCTTTAGCACTCCAAATCTCAAACAGTACTTCCGGGTTTGCACTGACAATCTTTGACACATCTGCATGAAGTGGGAAAATTTTTCCCTCGTGACCTAGCTTTTTGGCCATGATCACCTTGGAGGCAAGAAATGCATCTATTATGCAGTCATTTATCCAGTTTGATCCTTTCAGTGTGTCTATGTCATAGTCATACACACAGATGTTGGCAACTGAACCCACAAGTCCCATGGTTTGTAGACTGACTGTGGGGAAGGTACAGTTGTGCCATGGGGGAACTGATGTACAAATCAGTGATTTGCCCAAACACTTCTCACTTTGTGTTGAGAATATGGGGCTGCTATCAAAAGACTCAATATTGGTCACTGTCAAATGCTCTTTCCCACTTTTTGGAGTGGAGGTCGTCTGAGGTTGAGTGCTTTCCAGGTTTCTCATAGTCAGTTGGTGATCTGTTTTTTTTTTAAAAAAAATAATTTTTATTAATTTTCAACAAACAAAAATACAAACAAAAAATATAACCTGACTTCCCCAAACCTCCCCTTCGCTGCATCCTTATTTTATCATTTTTTTTAGCATTCTTTCATCCAATTCTTAAATATAATTCTTATTAAAGTTTATCAAACTCAAATTTTACAACTGTAATTCCTTGTGTCTAATCCCTTGACATCTTAGCATTCCATAATATTACAAACGTCCTTAAGATAAATTTTAAATTTTTCCCAGTCCTCTTCCACCGACTTTCTCCTCTGGTCTCGAATTCTGCCGGTCATCTCCGCCAACCCCATAAATTCAGTCACCTTGGTCTGCCATTCTTCCAGAGTAGGTAGTTCTTGCGTCTTCCAATACTTTGCCAAGAGGATTCTTGCTGCTGTAGTTGCATACATAAAAAAAGTTCTATCTTTCTTTGGAATTGTTTGGCCAACCATGCCCAAGAGAAAGGCCTCCGGTTTCTTTACAAAAGTCCATTTAAGGATTTTCTTAATTTCATTATAGATCATTTCCCAGTAAGCCTTAATCTTAGGGCAGGTCCACCAAAGATGATAAAAAGTTCCTTCACATTCATTACATTTCCAGCACTTGTTGTTGGGCAAATGATATATCTTTGCAAGCTTGACTGGGGTCATGTACCACCTATAGATCATTTTCTTTATATTCTCTTTTAGGGCAGTACATGCCGTAAACTTAATGCCTGTGGTCCATAACTGCTCCCAATCAGCAAACATAATATCATGTCCAATGTCTTGTGCCCACTTAATCATTGCTGATTTAACCGTTTCATCCTGTGTATTCCATTTTAGCAGCAAATTATACATTCTAGACAAGTTCTTAGTATTGGGCTCTAGCAATTCTGTTTCTAATTTTGACCTCTCCTTCTGGAAACCTAGTTTCTTGTCCTGCTTGAAAGTTTCGTTGATCTGGTAATAATGTAACCAGTCACAGACTTTAGGCTTTAATTTCTCAAAACTCTGTAGTTTCAACTTTTCACCATCATACTCTATAATTTCACAATATTTTGGCCAATCTGAAGTTGGTGATCTGTTTTTAAGGAGTCCAACTCCTCCGCAGCCTGCACTGAATCAGATGTTGGAGCTACAGTTCTCTTTTCCTGCAGTCTGGGGAACTTTCTTCCCGATCTACTCTTCTGTCTTTTATTTCACTTCAACTGTGTGAGCTACAACCGGCGAGGCTTCCCTGGTTCTGGTGGCATGCCAATAGATTTTTGGGCAGCTATAATATGGTAACAATTCCTGGATGATGGGCAAGAGCAGCTCTCTTTGGGGAAAAGGCGGACAACATAATGCTGTTCCTTACTACCCCTTACGACAAATACACCAAGTTGTGGACAAACAGCTATTAAATTGTTCAGTACCATAAAGTCCTCTAGTACCATTTGACAAACTGATGGTGCCTTCCCATAGCTTTCATCTTTCTTAGGACGCGGAAGTTCTCCCCTTTGTACAAGATCCATGATTTGTGATGGATCACAAGTTATATGAGGAAAGACTGTATGTTCTGGTGACCCTGAATGTCTGATAAACTGAGGCCGCAAATGAAGGTTTCCAGTGTTACATAGTGCACGCAAAGTTTCTCTCCAGTAAAATTTTTGCATTGTATGTAAGGATAACACCATTGCTTCCATCGTCTTTTCTTTCCATTGTGAAAGTCTTCTTAGAGCTGCTTGAAAACTCTGTGGAGGTAACGCTCCGCTTTGCGAAGGCAAACCTCACACCAGACATGCAACAGTGTGTCAAGGAGCATTACGCCTGCTCTCCCTGACCTTTTGCCTTCTTGGCTAGAAAACAGGGTTTTCCCCCTGACCATTTGTCCTTTCACAGATTTGTTTACTAGACATAACGCTTGGTTGGAGCATGACGTAATCAAGTATCGGGGAAAACATTTTAGGGAAATACCTGCTGACACGTGTATTTGCTAATGCTGGAAATGTGCTTAGATGGAAATACATCATGTTCAGGGTGGTTTCACTACTGTTTCCAATTGTTGACTTCTGCTAATAAAAGGAGCCTCTGTCGTGTTGCCAGCCAGTGTTACAATTTCCTCCAGAGAGACGGACAAGACGATCACGTCTATGGCCCTTGAATCCTCGGCCCTCCATCTATCTGTCAGAGGAACTGGAGGGGCCTCATACACAGTGTGCCACACTCCAAACTGCCTTAACAGGCCCTCACAGTACCTTGCCCAGGTCTCATAATTGTGGGCAGTAAGCTTTGGAACCGGAGCACCATTTGAGACTTGTAAAAGCTCCATTCCAGCTCTTTACTTCAGCCGTGAGCCTTTTTTCCTTCAAAAGCTCCTTATCTTGGCAGGTCATTAATCATGAGGCCTGCTGGCTCTTCTCCACCAGCCTAATTAGCCTGCTGGACATCAAAGACTCTGCCGCGGCACAGAAAAGTCTTGCTTTTCCCCACATACCTCTTGCAGTCTTCAGCAGTCTTACTCTCCTGTAAGTGCCGTGAATCTGGGCCCAAAACCTGTTGTTGGGATACTGCCAGGGAGACAAAAGGCCACTGGGCAGGCCTCCATCGTCAATTCCAGACGATCCATCGATCTCTCGTAGAACAGCATCAGTCAATTAGCGACACGAGCCTCAGACACATTCCAGGACTCGTGCACGCCCTTTTCAGCAGACTCTGCAACAGAAGATGCACCCAGAAGAGCATATTTACAACTTTATTCAATGTTGGTCAGAACAAAGGAAAAACATGACTGCTTGCCTTCGTGTCGAGGAAAACAGCAAGAAACAAAAGCTATATACAAAACGGAAACTCCCTGTGAGCAGGAAGTACGCAGGCTTGTGACACACAACAGCCTGCTCCCTTTTTAAGGAGGAACGGAAATATCCTAACATTTTCAACCAAAACATGATGTCTCTGTGGATGTGATTCCAGCATACCACTCTGTGACTCTTGAGCAAAACATGATCCAAAGCCTTTTCAATTCCTTTTTCTCTATCAGACACTATGACAACTTTATCTGAATTGAGCAAAGGACACTGCTTTGAAAGGGTTTCCAAAAATCTCCTGTGATTGTCCTCTTGCCTGCTGTCATGTATCATGAACATTACAGGAATCAGTGGTGACTCAGTGAAAAGCACATTTTGAAATAATAAAGTAGATAGGCAGAAGTCTCCAAGTTGAAATGTTTTGTCATATGAAAAATGCATAGGTAAACCTGTCATCAGTGACATTACTTTCCCAATTTCAGATGAGTTGTCCTGTAGGCCCATAACAACAATCACTGTAGGACACAGAGAGATATCATGGTTGAAGCCTTCAAGGAGTTCTGTCAATTCCAAAATACTGTACAAATCATCATGGCTGATTCGTGTACGTTGTCTTTCAGCTTAAGTGTGTTTCTTACCTGCTCCAGGTTTTGTGGCTGAGCTACAGGTATATGAGCTGAGTCAGTTACAGGGTCATTACAAAGGTCTTGATAGATTTTTGTTTTTTAAATAATTTTTATTAACAAACCAATCAAATCACATTGCGTGGACAGGCGGAGTCCCCAGATCCCGAGTGGTCCCTCCCCGTCATGTGGAATAACGACTCTAGACAACGTGCTATGGGATTAAATTGGCCACAACTTTATTAAATTTCAAATGTGGGTAGACCTTGGCTCAGGCATTGGGCGTTCTCCCTCCCCAGTCCCCAGCCAGGGACCTAGGGAGCTACAGGGTTATCCAGTGTGTGTGTGTGGGGAAGGGCTGGCTCTGGAGAACATATGTTCAAGCAGAGATAGCCGCCCCCGTTACGCCGCCGCCGCAGGGGAGAGCAATGACGACCTTTCGGCGTACGGTCAAAGCCTCCCTTCGGAAACCCCTCTAACGGGGAACCCTGGTATCGCCGCCGCAAAGAGGAAGATGGACTAAAGGATTCCGCCCAAGGCCTGATACCGCCACCCGAGACCGCACAGATTGCGGTCTCGCCGCCAAGACTACCTACATCTAAAAATCCCCTTTGCCATCCTCCAACCAGTCAATCAGGCCATGCCTGATGTCGCTCAGCCAACGCTCATTACCACGGTCCGATAGGTGCACACCATCGGGCCGAAATAGCTCCTTCATGTAGACTTTAATGTTGGGGTGTTTTGCGACCCGACCTCCCATGCGAGTGATTGCAGAGCGCACTGCCCTATTGATTTTTTCAACGGTGTAATTAAGTCTAGTGGGTTTGATGTTGCCACGCCAATGCAAGCGTGGCAGAAGTTCGGACCAGAAAATCGTGATGTTGGGGTGAGCGGCATGTACGCTTTCCAGGTCCGCGATCGCTGTTTTGATCAGAATTATGCTTTTTTGCACGACCAAGTCATTTTCGCCAAGGTGGAGCACAACCGCGTTTGGCGGGTGGCGGAACGCAAGTTCGTGACGCAACCGAGGGAGCAGGGCATCCCATCGCATTCCACGCTGGCCGAACCAGGAAATGGAGATCTTTGGCTGCAGACCCAGATGCTCTCCGCCTGGACCAGTAGTGGCATGGATGGCCGCCCAATGCACTATGCTGTGGCCGAAGATCCACACATGTTTGGGGGTTGAGCCTGAAAGAAAGGATTATATGGTATCTGTCAGTGTCTGCTGGTTGTTTCGAATATAGCCTTTGAAGGCAGCTGAACGCCACCGCCCCATTGTTTTTATGTGTTCTGCCGGGAGGCCGCTCGCAGCTGCCGAGGTTGCTGCACCGATACGAAAGGAATGCCCGGAAAATTGTGCCGGGTCGCCTCCACAAGCATGGATGGCCTTACGCAATATTGAGACAAATTGGCAACGGGTCATGGTGCGGCCTGATGCATGAATGAGGAGGGGGCCTGGTCCCGGAGGACGTACCTTCAGGAATTTGCGTGTGTCCGCAACAGGGCATGGTCCAGTGTGTGGGGAGGAGGCTAGACTTAGCGTGGAACCCCTACCTAGTTGATCAGTTTTGGAGGCTTGGATTTTGACTTGTATCATGCGCCTGTCAAGGTTGATATCAGCCACAGACAAGCCCCTGTGATGAGGTGACAATGTGCCCCCTATGCACTCCCCGATACGGAGCGCACCAAAGAAGGCCAGGGAGAAGGCTGCCCTGAAGAGCCTGACCTCATAGTTGGACCAGCAAATACTGGGGAGCGCATCCCAGATCAGCCGGAGGATCTCTATGGTTACTGGCCTCCTCTTATCTGGAATGGGCGGGTGGGAGCGACGCCACCCTGCAATAAGCTTCCTTACGTGGAAAGTGTTACAGGGGTCTGGGAGCCAAAAACAGTTGCTTAAGTAGGAGATAGCGGCCTTGTGCAGGCTGATGGTTTTAAGGGCCATGCCCCTACGCTTTAGGTGAACCAAATATTTTAGAACATCAGACTCCTTAGCTGTACGCCTGCATCGTAAGCCAAACTTATCTCTGAACCCCTCAAATTGGGACCATGCTCTGGTGTAGGACCGCAGCGTTGATGGTGCAAGGGCGCTCAGAACTCCTGCTGTCACTTCTCCCGTCCAATTTCCCAGAGGTCCTCCGGAAAGGCTTCTGGGAGTTGATCGGCCTCGGGTGCTAGGTCGCGAAAGCGCTCCATCTGAAAGCGAGACAGGGCATCTGCAATGTCGTTATTGAGGCCCGGGATGAACTGTGCAGAAAAGGAGATGTTACCTTTCAGACATTCCAGCACGAAGAGACGGAGCACGCGAATTACCCTGTTGGATTTTGCGGATTGCTTCACAATGATTCTTACCACCGCCTGGTTGTCCGACCAGAAGCACACCCTGGTGTCCTTGAGGAGGTGCCCCCAAACACGGAGAGCCACTAGGATTGGGAAGAACTCAAGGAAAGTTAAATCACGTGTAATGCCCTCCTCGTGCCAAGATGTCGGCCAAGGCTGCGCGCACCAATGACCCCTGAAGTAGACGCTGAAGCCAAAGTGACCAGAGGCGTCAGAGTGCACCTGTAGCTGTTCCTTAGGCAGCAGCCAATCTTGCCAGAAGGACACCCCATTGTAACTTTCCAAGAAGGTTAGCCATATTTTGAGGTCTTCCCTTATGGTGTGGGTGACCCTGATGTGGTGATGGGGGGCAACACCGCCAGCCGTGAGACGGGCTAGGCGTGCGCAAAAGGCGCGACCGGGCGAGATAACCCTGCATGCAAAGTTGAGGTGTCCTAAGAGTGTCTGGACCTGACGCAACGTGGTCTTTTTCTGGGCCATCATGTTAGTTATCAATTCCCTCAACGTGGCGAGTTTGGCCAGGGGCAGGTGAGAGGTTTGGCTGACAGAATCCAGTTCAATACCCAGATATGAGATGACAGTGGTTGGACCTTCGGTCTTGTCCGCTGCCAACGGGATGCCCAATTCAGCTGCCAGCTGAATGAAGCATGCCAGCGCCCTAGCGCACGCGTCTGAGCCCGCTGAACCAAAAAGTAGTCATCTAGGTAATGGGAAATGCGGTGGGACCCTGACCTGCATTTCATAGCCCATTCCACGAATGTGCTGAAGGTTTCAAATGCAGCGCATGCGATGGAACAGCCCATGGGCATAGCTTTGTCAAAGTACCATTGGTCCTGGAATTTGAAACCTAGCAACCAGAAGTCCCTGGGGTGGACTGGTAACAGACGGAAGACTGATTCGATGTCACATTTTGCCATGAGCGCGCCCTGGCCACACTCCCTAACCAGCCTGATTGCCTGATCAAGAGATGCATATTTGACTGAGCATTGTTCTTGGGGAATGGCATCATTTACTGACCCACCCTTTGGGTAAGAAAGGTTATGTATTAATCGAAACTCGCCTGGGGCCTTCTTAGGTACAATACCTAGTGGAGACACTATGAAGTTAGGAAATGGAGGTTCTGTGAAGGGACCTGCCACTCGCCCCAGCAAGCGTTCTTTGGTAATCATCTTCTCGGCAATGTGTGGCATATCTCGGACAGACTTTTGGTTGGGGGGATTGGTGCATGAGGGGGTGCCTGTTGTGTTTCCAGAGTCTTCTAGGCATAGCGGAAGGATGAGCAGTACGTGCCACATACTTTACATTACTTTATTTATACTTCAAAGCTGATAGATTACAGAAATGCATCCTGCCTCTCTGAGAGCAGAGAAGCAACCTCTCTCCTCGGAAGCACCGAGAGAAATGTGAAAAACAGGAAACCAGTGTACGTCACATCCAGTCTCCTTTCCCGTGGGAAAGCCCAACAGTACGCTGACTGTGGAATGTAAACACCTGTCTTGTGACAAGCACTTCGCTGCACAGTGAAGAGAGCAGAAACCAACATCCTCCCCCTTTCTGTGAACATCACTGGGCAGCGTGTTCGTACAATATCAGTACAAACCCAACTTCTGCACATAGGTACAGTGTTGATCCCTTGATACAATCTTGGACAATACATCAGCGGGAATTTCATTACCTGGCATATAGGACACCGTTACGAGTCCCTTCTGAATACGTTCCCTAGCATGTTGCAACTTCAATTGCAAGTGCTTCGTGCTTTGCTTACAACCTTCAGAATTCAGCAAAGCCAAACATGCTTTGTTGTCCTGGTAAACCTGGATTGGACATTTGACAGGAATTTTCATGTCTTTGCACAATTGCAACAACCATTCACAATCTTTAAGTGAATAAGACAGTGCATTCAGTTCAGCTTCACAAGTACTTAAGCTAACTGTTGTTTGCTTCTTGCATGACCAATCAAATAGACCCTGATTGTACATATAGCAAACTCCAGACGTACTTTTCCTGTCTGTAGTGTCACTTCCAAAACTTGCATCTGCAAACATTTCAAGACCACCAGACTTCTGATTGTTAAATCTCAGTCTGTAATGCATAGTGCCTTTCAAATACCGCGCTATGCGTTTCAGAGCTTTCCAATCCTTAACAGTAGGATTGTTTACTTGTCTGCTTAGCAGATTACAGCTAACAGCGTTGTCAGGTCTTGAACATCTGGCAATGAAGTTTAGCTTGCCTAGCACACTTCTGTACAGTGTAGTGTCAGAAAATGCTTCTTCAGTGTCATCTACCTGATAACCTGTTGTCATCGGTGTGTCTACAGGGTTAGCATCCATCAGGTTTAGTTTGCTTAACACATCAGCAATTTTCCGTGACTGGTGTACTAGAATGTTACCATCTTGATCTCTCTCTATTTCCAGAGATAGGTAGTTGTTTACCTCACCAAGATCTTTCATGTCAAAGTGCTCTTTCAGTTGAGCTAGGGCGTTATGGTACATTGTGACATCTTCCCAAAAGAATAAAATATCATCAACATAAAACAAACAATACAGTTTCTTTTGCCCCTCCTCTTTGACAAATACACATGGATCAGCTTTCCCTTGCTTAAAACCTAGAGAAAACAATACTTCAGTGAGTTTTGTGTGCCAACACCGTGCACTTTGTTTGAGACCATAAAGGGACTTCTTCAGAGAACAAACAAATCCCTGTTTTACCTGTACGCCATCAGGTGGAAGCATATAAAGTGATTCACCTAGAGATCCGTACAGAAAAGCTGTATTCACATCGTGGTGACTAATGTGTAGATTCTCCTCTGCAGCTAGCTTGAGCATAAGCCTAATGCTCTCATACCTCACTGTGGGTGAGTAGGTCTCGTGATAGTCTTCACCTGGTACCTGTGCAAAACCTCTGGCTACCAATCTGGCTTTGTGTCTGACTATCTTGCCATTTTGATCAGTCTTCGCTTTGAAGACCCATTTGCTTCCAAGCAGTTTCATTCCTGGAACTACTGGAACAAGCTCCCATGTTTTGTTCCTTTCTAAGGAATCAAGCTCAGCCTTCATGGCATTTAACCATGGCTCAGCTTCCTTTGAATCCAAATCCTGGATTTCTTGGAAAGTTGAAGGTTCAAATACCTTCTTGGAGCTTTTAACATCTACTACTGCTATCTTAGCAAACTCATCAGCAAATCTCTTTGGAGGTCTGCCTTTTGTGGCTCTTTGTGACCTCCGAATTAGCCTTAAGTCTTCAACACTCTCCTCTTCCTTCTTAGGAGAAAAATGACCTATTGTGAACAATGGTTCCTCCAATTCTTGATCAGAGCTTTCAGAGGGTCGCATAGAGGCTTTCGCACTCTTGAAATCCTCTGAATCACCCGATTCAGCTTCAGACTCAGAATCAGAACCTTCATCAGTGGGTGTGGGTTGTTGCGGCTGCTTTTGACTATCCTCAGTCTCATCACTGCCATCAGGATAACCTTGGAAAATTCCCACATTCTCCCCCCACTTGGCATTGTACTCTACACTTCTTGTGAGCTTAATTGCCTTTGAGTCAGTCATCATTATTCTGTAAGAACCTTTCTGATAACCTAGAAAGATACCATGCAATCCACGCTTGTCTAACTTGGAGCTTTGTGGTGTGTGAACCCACATGTCAGAACCAAAAATTTTCATGTGTTTGATGTATGGCTTTTTGCCAAACATCTTCTCATACGGGGTACAACCAATCACTGAAGATAACCTGTGATTATAACTGTAAACAAAACACGAGAGAGATTCAGCCCAATAACTCTCTGGAAGATTGGCATCATGTAGCAAGGTTTTTAACCCTTGAAGCAATGTTTGGCTTGCCCTCTCGCAAAGTCCATTCTGCCATGGCGAGCGAGGACTAGACAAATCGTGTTGAATTCCTTTCTCAGACAGAAAAGCTTCAAACTGCGGAGAAGTGAATTCTCCCCCGCGATCACTGAAAAAAGTCTTTATCTTCTTACCATGCACATTTTCCAACCAAGCACAGAATTCCTTGAACCTTGGAAAAGCCTCTGATTTCTGCTTGAGATTGTACACATAAATATACCTGGAAAATGCATCAATGAGAACCATGAAGTACCTGTTTCCACCCAAAGAGGGCGCTAGTGGACCAACCAAATCAGCATGAACAACCTGGTATGGTTCTGTAGCTTGCCTACTAGACACCTTACCTTTTGCAGCCATTTTTACCTTGTTTGCTGCGCATGCCTTGCACTTCATGTGGTACCTGCAGGGTTTAATAGTCATACCTTCAACCAAGGCAGGCATTTTAGATACTGCCTCAAAATGCAAATGAACAAATTTCCTGTGAAAATCATGAATACATTCTGCATGCAAACTTTTGTTAGAACCTGCAATGCAACAAGTTTCATCCTGCACAACATCATCAAAATACAAAACAAACAAACGATCAACATATTCAGCATGCAATACATAATCATTTTTCTTTGTGATGATGCATTTCTTGTTCTTGAAGGAGACGTCAATGTTCCATTCATTCAGCTGCGCAATGCTGAGTAGATTATGCTTGGCATCTGGTACGTAAAGAACATCTTTTATCGATAAGTCCAAACTGTGAAGAACAACAGTTCCGTAGCCTTTACTGGGGATTGTGTGGTCATCCGCCTGGTGAATCGCACCTTCCTGCGGTGTAAAAGACACGAACAGTCGCTTATCGTTGCACATGTGGTGGGTCGCTGCTGAATCAACAACGAAGAAAGATCTAGACGTCTTCTGGACCTTTGCAACCTTTGGAGCAAAGCGTGAGACCATTGCCTTGTGCTGCGTTGTCCTGGACACCGGACCTTTACCTTTGCTCTGGCCTTTTCCACGCGATGAGCTTTCGCTGCGCTGCTCTGTCTTGGCCCTGGGATATTTGCATTCCCTCTTCATATGGCCTAGACGTCCACACGAGTAGCATTTCACTGCCTTCAAAGCTTTGGCGCCATCTGGTGGTTCCACTGCACTCTGGGATGACGTCTGTGAAGACTCCCCCTTACCCATGCAGCTATCACCCTGGCGGTCTGCTTCATTCTGAATCATGGCAGTATCATGGGCTACTGTGAGCTGAGCAGTGTCATGAACAGCAATCTGAGTGCCACAAGCATCAGCCAGCCTTCTGCAGCTAGCCATCATGACTCTGGCATTAGCCTTCTGCGTCATCTCTGCTGCTTTAAATCAAGCTGCTTTATACAAGCTGCGTCTGTGTACAGCTGCAGCTGCTTCAAAACCTCATTCCAAAGGCAAGTTCAAAAGTACTTTCAGTTTTCCAAGCCTCCCCCAAGCCTAGGAGCTTGTGCCTTGAGCCTTTGCCTGGTCGCAGCAAACGGCTCTAAAAGTTCAAAGTCCAGCCATAAAGCCATTAATTAGAAGCTGGCAGGCTGCCCGGAGCATGAGCAACATACCTCTCATCAATCATCTTGACGCGCAGAGATATCGTCCGATCCGTCCCTCTGCATTCCTTTGCCGGCATTCTGAAGTCCATCCGTTTTCTGGGCCCGATAACCAAAATGTTGTGTTTGCAGAGTCTTCTAGGCATAGCGGAAGGATGAGCAGTACATGCCACATACTTTACATTACTTTATTTATACTTCAAAGCTGATAGATTACAGAAATGCATCCTGCCTCTCTGAGAGCAGAGAACCAACCTCTCTCCTCGGAAGCACCGAGAGAACTGTGAAAAACAGGAAACCAGTGTACGTCACATCCAGTCTCCTTTCCCGTGGGAAAGCCCAACAGTACGCTGACTGTGGAATGTAAACACCTGTCTTGTGACAAGCACTTCGCTGCACAGTGAAGAGAGCAGAAACCAACAGTGCCTACCACTGGGATGCGGAAGCCTTCCTTAAAGCCCTCCTCAATGTATTTTGCTGCCTCTTTATTGGGGTACTGGTGTAACAAAGGCAGCATTGCTGATAGAGATATGGGTGAGGGGGCTAGGGAAAGGAGAGCACTATTTGCGGGCATTGTTTTTGCTTTGCTGAGCGCCAGAGGAGCCTGTAGAGGCTCCGGCCTCTCTTTTGTCTTGAGATGTGCCTGCACCTGATCCGCGGGAGCCTTGAAAAAGCTTCTTCCCCCGAAAACATTTGATGGTGGGGTGAGATCCACTACAGCGCTCGCATTCATGAGCAAATCGACATTTTTCTCTGAAGCAGGAGCCGTTGTTATACTCCCAGCAAGATCTCTTGGGGGCCTTGGATTGATATTTGGACTGCTTCACATTGTTGGGCCCTTTCTTGAAGAGCGGGGAAACCAGCTCAGACCACACGTCATCATCTTTGATATCCCATCTAACTGTGTCGTCCTCTGCCGCCCGTTCCCTGAATGCCTGGTCATAGGCGAGAGCCGCCTCCCCCCCAGACATGGCTTCAGCCTTTAGGATGATGAGTAGGTAGTTGGTCAGGTGCCAACCCCTGTCAGGGTAACTAGCGACTATAATACCCATGTAAGTGGTGTATGCAGTGAGCCAATTACGAAAGGTACGCTCAACACTCACTTTTTTATCTTTTTTTCTCTGCTCGGCGGATTTAGATTTTAGGGCTGTCGAAGCGGCAGGGGATAGCAGATCAAACAAGTCCACGAACTCCCCATTAAGGATGCGTTCTCGCAACTTCTCACGCAGACGAATGCCTGGGGGCTGGTCGGTTCTTTTGTGGTTGGATTTCCTAATTCTACCTCTGGAGTCAATGCCCTCCTCCCCGCACGGCGCGATAGCACCATGTTCACGCCTGTGCCTCCGGTTGCGGCGCCGCCAGACCCAGTGTGGCAGCCCCGGGGCGTGAGGGCCTGTAACCCAATAGCCTTTGATACTCCCCCCCGTTCACTATCAGTGGAGCTGGACCTACCTGAGGAACTAGATGATCCAGAAGAGTCCCTCTTGGACTTGTGGCCCCTCCTCCTGGATTTGCGGTGCTTCCTCCCGCGATGCCGCGATCTGTGCGACTCAGGGCTCTTGTCACTCTTGTACCTGTCAGAGGAGCTAGAGCGGGGGGACCTACCTCTGCGCCTGGTGGATGCGGATGATGAGCGTGATCACCTTCCTGAGCACGGCGGTCCGCGGAGCTGCTACTGCACCCTCGCCTGCGGCTGTGAGGTGACCCAGAGCGTCCTCTGCGCGAATCCCGCCGCTCAAGATGGCGCCTCAGCCGGGCAATGGTCCTATCCCTACTGTCACCACGCACCGAGTGCGAGAGACTGCTACTAAGGGAGGAGCGGGTAGAGGAGGAGCTCTCTGTACGCCTCGGCTTGGCAGCCGACCCCTTGCCAGCGCGGCTTGCCGAGGCTAGTGGGCTTATGGACCCAGAAGACCCTCTAGGTGCTGCAGCCCTCTTGGGCGCGGTCTTCTTGGGCTTGGCCTGCTCCTCCCTGGTCGCACGCGCCTTCCGCTGTCCAGTCGCCTGTCTCTGGGCAGGCTTGGTGGGCGTGCCCCTTACAGTGCCCCTTCTGGTGCGGGGTGGAGAAGCAGCCTGACGCTTTGGCGGCATGGTGTGGGGCTAATAAAATGGGGTATGCTAGGGAATCCGTAAAACAAGGGGGGGGCAATGATTGGTAGGAAATGCCTGCTATCAATTTGCAAACACACACTAGTGATAAAGGTAAAAGGTACAAATAATGGGAGGGGAGGAGATAAGGCAAGAACTGAGTCGCAGCAGGAATCGCTACTGAAGGCTGCAAAATAAAACAAGCAATAGTTTAGAAAATCACTGCACAGATTTCAGTTGAGGTCCATTGTCTCCCCTCGTCGATAATGAGCGCGATGCCTGCTGTCCGCTGCACCTGCTGGCAAGCCATGGTGGTGAGATGTAAAACCAGTACGTACCTAATGAGGCCATAGGTGTGCCTGAGGACCACCGAGGAATGACCGCCGCCATGCAGCCAGATCCAGGATGGCCGCCGCCATGTGGCCACCAGCGCAATGGCTGCCGCCATGCGGTCGCCATTGAAATGGCTGCAGACATGGGGCCACCCCCAAGCAGGCCCTGCACACCCCCAACAGGGACCAGTCCTACAGTGGCTTGGCAGGGCCCTGTGATGCGGCGCCACCCCCCCGCTACACAGTTTAAAGGGTGTAAGCAGGGGCCCACACTGTCCCCTGTGGGTGACTCAGGGGGGGTATGCCCGCCGGCTGCAGAGGTCCCCCCCGCTGCCCAGGGGAGACTCCGGGGCCGCCCAAGGCCTGATTAGGCCGTGGAGCCTCACGAGGCCCAGCCAAGCCTCCCTGAGGCCTAGCTAGGCCTCCGGAGCCGGGGGAGGCCGCCCGCGGTGGACCGCAGCCCCCCTGGTGATCGCGGTGGTGGCAGGAAGGCCCCCGCCGCCCAGGGGAGGCTCCGGGGCCGCCCAAGGCCCGATTAGGCCGCGGAGCCTCCCGAGGCCCAGCCAGGCCTCGCTGAGGCCTAGCTAAGCCTCTGGACCCGGGGGGAGGCCACACGGCTCGGCCTGCGGCCCCCCGGCGGTCGCGGCGACGGCAGGAAGGCCCCCGCCGCCCAGGGGAGGCTCCGGGACCGCCCAAGGCCCAATTAGGCCGCGGAGCCTCCCAAGGCCCAGCCAGGCCTCCCTGAGGCCTAGCTAGGCCTCCGGAGCCGGGGGAGGCCGCACGGCGCGGCACGCGGCCCCCCTGGCGATCGCAGGGGCGGCAGGGAGGCCCCCACCGCCCAGGGGAGGCTCCAGGGCCGCAGGAGGCCCGATTAGGCCGGCGGAGCCCCCCCCCGAGGCCTAGTAAGGCCTCCCAAAACGCGGCGGGCCTCCCTGTGGCCTAAAAAAGGCCGCCTGGAGGCCACCAAGGCCCTGGGGGGTGACCGGGGACCCTCTCCGCCACCACCCACCGCACCCCAGGGGCGCCAGGTCTGGCGAGGAAAGGGGAAGGGGCCGTGTGGCGTTGCCTCCCCCCCGCGGCCCACACGCCCCCGCAGGCATGGGGGGGCAGCCAGAGGGGTCCCTGTGCCACCACCCAGCACCCCGGGGCATCAGGGCCCGCCTAGGGAAAAGGATCCCCTTTTAAAAAGGGTATCCTGAAATCCATTCCCCCCCCCCCCCCGCTAGCCTTGGGAACCCTATCGCGGGGGGGGGGGGAAGGCCAAAGGCCCCAGGCTTACCTTTTGGAGCGAGGAAGTCCAGCGACGTCCTTCCTGGAGAAGCTCTGGAGCCAAGTGAGGATTACCAGGTAAGATCCACCCTCTATTGTGTGGGCAGGTAATCCCTCCCCCTACCTGGCCTGGTTTCCCTGGCAACGCTTCCCCCAGGTGGGATTGGACAACTCCCTGGGGTAGGCGGGGACCTCCAGGTATCCCACCTGAGGGAAGGCAAAGCCTATGCTGATGGGGCCACTCCAGATCCAGGGCTGCACGCGTCCACGTAAAGGGCGCCCCCCGTTTTAAGCGGGGAGCGGTCATTAGTTCCAAATTACAAAACCGAATTTTAAATTTTTGTTGGGGGTACCCATGTTTCGAGCTCAGAAAAGGTCCAATCATCTCTTATTTCTGCTGCTTTGATGGTCACAGTTCTGTCCATTCATCTCTTTGTTGTTTTCCTTTACAAATCATCTTTCAATTTTCTTGTTGTTATCGTATTTTCCCCCTTTCTTTATAACCTCTGAAATTCTTCACAAGCAAGTTGAAACGAACGTTGTTATAGTCCTGTGTGGATTTTCACATTAATCCAAAAGTCGTATTCAGACAGCAGACGCCATTTCAACATTTCCATAAAATACAGTCTCAGCGTCTGCTCATTAGCTTTCCCAGACCTGTTGCTCTGACATCAATCTTTTGAGGGGGTTCTGCCAGATCAAACGCAAGTCAAATATGATAACAAAACCGTGGCTTCCACCCCCTCTTGAACGTCAATCCTGCAACAGAGCCTGTCTTGTCATGGCGGTTCTCTTTTAGAACTGCGTCATCCCAAAAGCCTTCCATTTCCTTTCCAGATCTTCCACAAAGCAAAGCCTTTAGTTAATGATTCATTTCCACACAGCTCATTATTCCATCTCACTTGTTATCAGTTATTGCAACGGTTCTTCGGGGGGGGGGGTTGTTAGGTAATCACATAGAGAGAAAAAGAAAAGTTTTCCCCCCTCCTTTCCGCCCCGTTCCGACATACCGACATCTTTAATGTAGTCTTCTTTGATATATTTTCCTGTTCAGTCCAACCCGTTGCTCAGCTTTACAGAGGTCGATTCAGTTAGCAATCAATACCCCCTTTCTTCACTCAAAACATGTGCATTTGCTCTTCTCTAATTGTTTATCTTGAGCTCCTGCAACCAGGTCAGGATCAGAAGTAGCGTCCGGGAGAGCGAAAAAAACTCATACAAGGGCTTTCCGTCTAGTGCCCTCACCCCCTCCTTCTTTCGAACTTGGGGATGATTTATAGGCAACCGCAGACAAGGCAGTGTTTTCCCATTCCCCCTGGGAAAACCCGGGAGGCTAATTACTCCCATATTAGCCTCTTAATTACCTCGTGTGAGCCGGAGAGATGGTATTGTCAGCCATCTTCCAATGCGCCCCTAGCGGCCCCCCGGTCTTGATAGATTTTTGAAGGCTAAGCGCTTGTATCAGAAGTCTTTCCTATTACTGAAGGCATTGTCCATACATGTGTTCTTAGCAAATTTCTCTTTCTGTTACCATGAGGAAGTGCATGGAATTCCTTCTCATCTCCAATATAGTGTAACAGAACCATTTCACAAGAAGGCTCTAGCAGTGTATAACTGTACCTTATGAAGTTGCCTGTACTTGAACCAGTTTTGATTTTATGGTAACATTTTCTCAACTTCGGATCCTTTTTTCGCCATAGTCGAACACCACAGTTGATCCAAGAATATTGATCACAGCACCAATAGTTTTTGCGTGGCAAGTCCCCTCCCCCATGAGAAATGAAGACACTGGACACATTATTTAAGGTTAATGGGCATAAAAAGGCCACAACTTTATTGATTACAGAATTCAAAGGTATTGGCCTTAGGCATTGGCTCCTATCGACTACCCGGCATGGAGACCGGGAAGGGTTGTCCACAAGCCGTGGGAGTCCTGTTGAAGTACGCCAACTAGGATCCCCACGGGTGTCACCGCTCGGGGGCGTGCCGGGGGCCCTTACCTCCCTAGGTTTTGGACAAGGCAATGCCCCCCGGAGTCCTCTACCGGACTACCCTTTCCATTGGGGAAGGTGATGGCGCTTCCTTCCCCCCATTCATTTGCATAACAATTAACCCCTGCCAATGCCTAACTGCCACTCGAGCAAGGCTCGCCGCCAATACCTTCAAACCTGTAACCAATTCCTAATCCCTGCTATGATGTCCCCCAGCCAAATATCGTTTCCAGCATCTGACAGATGCACGCCATCCCATCTGTAGAGGGCCTTGTTGCTGTACTGGATGCTGGGTGGCCAATGATGCACCCGCCCAGAGCCGCCACTCTACGCTCCACAGCCCGCTGCAAAACCTTTCTTGCTTTGTTGATTCCAACCGGGCTCAAACAATCCCTCCATGTCCTCCTCTCCAGCAACGAGGACCACAGTATAGTAATGTTTGGGTAAACTGCCATCAGATCAGCCAGATCGTCAAAGATGTTCCATCTCAAGTCAATAGCTTTGCGGTATGCAAGGTCGTTTTCCCCCAACTGGATAACCAAGGCATCTGGGGGGCCCTCAAAGGTGGCTCTCGCCAACACGGCTGGCTTGAATTCACTCCAGCACATCCCTCTTCGCGCTATCCACGCCAGCTCGACATTAGCCGGTAAGTTCAAGTTTTGCCCCAACCCGGTAGTCATGGCGCGATTCTTGGCCCAGTGCACAATGCTGTGGCCCACCAACCAAATGCGCACCTTCCTGCACTCTGAAAAGCAAATAGACAGAAAAAAACGAGGTCAGGGATACAACAGCTAGTCATAGATTCTTTCTTACGTAAGCCCTGTAAGCATTAGATTTCCACCGCCCCAGGTCCTTTATCCTCTCCGCGGAGAGCCCGAGGTGGACAGCCGTGGTGGCAGTCCCAATCCTAAAGGAGTGAGCCGCAAATTCGGCCACGGGCAGACCGCATGCTGCCAAAGCCATGCGCATCACCCGTGTAAACTGGTGTCTAGCCAACAGCGATCCATCCGCGTGAATAAAAAGGGGGCCAGGGCTACTGGGTCTTAAGTATAGGAAACGCCTTGTATCCCTCACTGGGCAGGGACCACTACCTTACGCGGCTGGTAACCGTATGAGGGCCCCCTTTCCCTGTTGGTCCGTCTTGGAGCTCCGTACTTGAACGATTAGGTCGTTCCCTGATAGGGTCAGATCACTTAAGAGGATGCCCCTCTGGCAGTGGCAACCCCTCCCTCACAAACTAGCTCCCCTATGCGCAGGGCACCAAAGAAGGCTATGGAATAAGCGGCGGAGAATAGGCGCGCTTCATATTTTGACCAGCATATTGCACGTAACTTTTTGTGTATCTGGCTCAAAATATCATAAGTTATGGGCCTCCTCTTGTCCGAGCTGGGGGGCTGGATCCGGCGCCAACCCTCTAATGTCTTACGCACTATAAATTCGGCGCACACGTCGGTGGCGAAAAAGGTTTTACAAAAATATGAGATCCCAGCGGACTGAATATTGAGAGTCTTTGGTGCCCTGCCTAGCTCCTTCAGATGGGCCAAGTAGTGAAGGACCTCCCTCATTGAGGGAATAGAGTTCTGCCTCGAGCTGTGTGTTCTATTGCGGAACTTTAGGAAGTCAGCTCACGCTTTCTTGTAAGATCTCATTGTGGAAGGGGCGACTGCACCGAATACTCCCTTCATCACTTCTTCCTCCCAAGACTCCAGAGATGCTCCAGGAAAGGCATCGATGATTGTTCTGCATCCGGCGCTAATGAGCGGAAGCGCTCCATCTGAAAGTGAGACAGAGCATCCGCGATGTCATTATTAATGCCAGGTACGAATTTGGCTGAAAAATATATATTCTGCTCAAGACACAGGAGGACAAAGGACCGTAACAAGTCTCCCACCCTGGTGGAACGCGCGGACTGTCTGGAGAGGACCGCTACTACCGCCTGATTATCTGTGTTGAAACAAACCCTATGACTGCGGAACTGCTCTGCCCAAAGATGTACTGCCACTACAATAGGGAAAAATTCCAAGAATGTAAGGTCGTGAGTAATGGGCTGGCCCCGCCAGTCCGCGGGCCACCTTTGGGCGCACCACTGTCCCCTGAAATAAACTCCAAAACCCAAGGAACCTGCCGCATCAGACTGGACTTGGAAGTCCGCGTTGAGAGCCATGGAATCTTGCCATAAGGATATACCGTTGTACTTGTCGAGGAATTGTAGCCAAACTCCCAGATCTGCTTTAACTTCTTTGGAGAGTCGCACCCTATGCTGAGGTGCCCTGAGACCTGCCGACAATCTGGCCAGGCGGCCGCAAAAGGGGCGACCCGGCGCCACTACCCTACAAGCGAAATTTAGGTGGCCTAGCAGGGATTGGATTTGCCTTAGGGTAACCTTCCTTAGCAGCAGTAGCTGTTGGATCAATGCCTTAAGGGCGACCAGTTTTTCCCTGGGTAACCTAGACGTTTGGGCCACAGTGTCTAACTGAATGCCCAGATAGACAATGGACGTGGCAGGACCCTCCGTTTTCTCATCGGCCAGGGGGACCCCCAGTTCCCCGGCCAGGGCTATGAAAGCCTCCAAGAGGGCGGAACATCGTTGTCTGTTGTCAGCCACCAAAATAAAATCGTCCAGGTAATACGACACGCCCGAAGACCCTGTCCTGAAACGTAAGGCCCAATCTAGAAACGTACTAAACGACTCAAAGGCTGAGCAAGCTACGGAGCAGCCCATAGGCATTGCTTTGTCGATGAAATACGCCCCCTCAAATCTAAAGCCCAACCAGCGAAAGTCATCTGGATGGACGGGTAGAAGGCAGAACGCCGACTCAATATCGCATTTGGCAAGAAGTGCCCCTTGCCCAAACCTGCGGATCATCTTAACCGCCTGGTCGAAGGAGGCGTATTTCACCGTACAAAGCTCATGGGGAATCGCGTCATTGACTGAGCCACCTCTAGGATAAGAGAGGTTGTGGATCATGCGGAATTCACCCGGGGTCGTCTTTGGAACGATGCCCAGGGGGGATAGATGAAGTCCTTCAAAGGGAGGGTTGGGAAAGGGGCCTGCTACTCTACCCGCCCTGATCTCTTTTTCTATCTTTTTTCTATCTCTGGCCTTTCCCTAACCAATTTTTGATTTCGCGGATCCCCGGTGTTAGGCGGGAAAGCCACGGGAATCCTGAAACCCATAGAGAACCCCTCCCAAAGGTATTGAGCTGCTGCACGATCGGGGTATTGATCAAGCAAAACCTTGAACGGCTGAAGGCGGATGGGAGAGGAGGCCATCCCAAGATGCAAGTTACTGACGGTTACCGGGTCCCTGGTGGGCAGATCCGGGGGCACCCCTGGTGTTGTTGTGGAAGAACCCCCTGCCCCCCGAAAGGGCTGCTGCTTATTCTTGAAGCATGCCGAGGCGGGATGGTTCCCCCAGCACCGCTCGCATTCATGCAGATACTTACAAGAGGGATGAGAGCATACACCCCTATTGAACTCCCAGCACAGGCGGTGCCGCTTTGTCTCAGTTTTACCCGCTTTCGCTGGTTCCAGGTTTTTCTTTTCAATGTAGGGATTGATGTCCTCGCCCCAGTAGTTAGGATCCCTCAAGTCCCATCGTGTGGAAGGAAGGAGGGAAGCATTTCTACAGAAATTCTCATCATATTTTAAAGCTGCATTTTCTCCTGCGAGCGTGTGTGCCCTCCTTACATGAGCCAAATATGCAACCAAATCCATGGAGCGATGCGGATAAGCAGCACAAACAACTCCCATAAAAACCTGGTACCCATCCAACCAATTCTCAAAGGTGCGCTCCGCCCTAGGCGCCCTGTACCTCCGCTTACCAAAGGAGCGCTTCTTTTCGCC
This sequence comes from Podarcis erhardii, assembly GCF_964252035.2. NCBI lineage: Eukaryota > Metazoa > Chordata > Lepidosauria > Squamata > Lacertidae > Podarcis > Podarcis erhardii. The sequence goes on along the minus strand of NC_138506.1, from coordinate 14,804,022 downwards.
TTTCCCCGTTAGCTTAGTAGGGGGGAGAAGAGTAAACATGTCAACGTAGTCCCCATTGAGGATCTTATTCCTCTTCTTCTGGGACAAATGGTTACCCAGTATAAAATCAGTGGACTGATTGGTGGCAACCTTTACATCTTCAACCAACGCCCCATCTTTCCAATCTAGCACTCCATTGAAGGTCTTACGATGGGAATTGGCCCTCCTTTCGTGCGCCCAAAGTGGAATCCCATGATTCCCTTCACCAAAACCCCAGTAACCATCCATGGGAGCCTCACCATCAGAATCCGAGGATGACGTACCTGATTCGTCCTCTGTCTCGGACTGCCTACTTCTTTTCTTCTTTGCTGACATGTGCTTCTTCTTAGATTTTCTTTCCCCCCCTTGCGGCTCAACGTTGCCTGGGTTCGCCCCGGCCACTGGCTGAGCACTCCGGGGGTCCACCTGCTCTTCCTCCTCGCCGGAACCCGCGCTGTCCTTGGTAGAGCTGTGTTGGGGTTGCTGTTCCTGAAAGGCACTAGAAATATCTACAACCTGTGACAAGGCGTTGCTGTTGGCACCTTTTGCTGTAGTCTTCCCCCTGGCGGGACCTTTAGCAGGTGCTTTACCTTTACCAATACTTTGGTTAGCTTTCTTAGCGATTGCTGCCTGGGCACGGGTATTGGGGCGACCTACGTTTGCTGATTCTGACTGGGTGCTGCTCCCCGCAATGGCTGGAATGTCTTGCTGCCCCTGCCCCTGATAGCTAGGGGGGGTATCGGGTATCACCTCCTGTGATGGCTCCAGAGCAGGAAGCGCCAGTGCTCCCCTAGGCCTACACTGCCTGTAAAATGTTTCAAAACCCATGAAAAATTGGGGAAAGGCTTGAGGGTCGCAGGGCATGGCCGGTACTTGTGTTCCCCCATTACCTGTGGGAGGTGGCAGCTGATTGCCGGAAGTGGATGCCTGCTGGTCCCCACAGGAAGCCATTTCTATTCAGAACGCCCAAGGTAAGCGCAGAAATTATTTGCCTACTAGTTCAGTGCTGACCAACCTGTGCGGAACTGCGCACTATCCCGCGCCTCCAAGGACAAAGCCTACAACGAAGTGTGACCAATTTGTAGTGCTAAAGCTGACTTCGTATACTACTTCTTATACTTCGTATACTTTTATTTATTTATTTATTATTGTAATTATTTATTTATTTTTTGTCAATTATTATATATTAGATTATATTATTTATTATTCATATTATTTTATTATTTATATATATTATCTTAAAACAGACTGAGAGGATTGCAGAGCCCTGCAGAGGATTGCAGGCACTCAGCACTTAGAGAAGCAATGCAGACAGATTTTTTTAGGACTCAGCACTTTTAAACTTTTGTGTAAAATAAAAGCAATTAAATCAAACCAATCACTCAGGTGGAAAGATTTTAAGAACTTAGCACTTTAGTCCCAACAGAATAAAACCATGTAAATTAAAAGCAATAAATCAAGCAGCTGTCTGCTAATGCTTTAGCCGCTAGCAATTTATTCACGGATCACTAAGCTACGAGGGCTGAATGCAAATAGCTCAGCAACCCTCTAAGTTCTGCCAAGTACAACACAAATGCCGCTTGCCTAAGCAGCCAGGGTGGGGGCTAACCTGACGTACTGTTAAATTTCCTTGGGGAAAAACGGCAGTGCAGATTATGCTTGTGGGGCTAAATATGCCTTGAAGTATCCTGCCGGAGACGCGAGCCTCACTCAAAATGGCCGCCCTGGCTTCGGCACGCAGCCAAGATGGTGCTGGCAAACTACCCAGACTCTGCCCTTTCTAAAGCTGGCAGCCCGCGCTGCAGAACTCAGCAATTAGTTCCTGTTGTTAAAAGCACGATAAATTGATAAAACTGTGTAAAATGTTGCCACGTGGCTAGAGCTTACAAGGCTAAATATTTCGAAAATATCCTGCGATTGACCTGTGCCTCACACAAAAATGGTCACCCCAGCTTCAGCACGTGACCACAAACAAAATGGCGCCGTCGAACCGCCCACACACCCCGCCTCTTCCAAAATGGCCGCCCCGCTTCACCCACGTGCACCACTAATATGGCGCCGGCAACCTGTCCTCACAGCGGCCCTTACAAAGAATGGCCGCAAAGATTTCAAAATGCATGCCCCAAGATGCCGGGCGGAGCAGAATCCTTGGCAACCCGACGCAACGGTTCAGCAAGCAAGGAGATAAGGGCTACTGAGCAGGGAAGGAGGACAAAGGGGGCACGCTGGGGCAGCCAGGAATTCGGAACAGAAGGCTCAGAGCACGCCTGCCTTGGGAAAGAAGGAGACGGCAACACGGAATAGGCAGCAGGGAGGGACGGGAGTCAAGAGTGTAAAGAGGATAGAAGACCCCCAGATCACCCAAAGTGGAGTAAGCGGTAAGCACCCGTGCCCGCCTCCCGGCTCTTAAAGGAAGCCCTGGGGCTTGAAGCAGTTACAATGCGGCGCGGTGCCGCTTGCAAGGAAGGAGGATGGGGCGCAGGGGAAAAGGGGGGAAGCAAAGTCCCTCCAATCGGCAAGAAGCCCTGGCCGCTGGCGGCAGGGAGGAGGAAACTTTTGCGTTCAGGAGTGTCCCGCAGCGGCTACGTTACCCCTGCCGATCCCGATGGTGCAATCCTGGCGATGGCACGAGGAAGCTGCAGAAACTGTGACAAATCCTGGCAATGGTACGAATAATAATAATAATAATAATAATAATAATTTATTATTTATACCCCGCCCATCTGGCTGAGTTTCCCCAGCCACTCTGGGCGGCTCCCAATCAGTATTAAAAACAATACAGCATTACATATTAAAAACATCCCTGAACAGGGCTGCCTTAAGATGTCTTCTGAACGTCAGGTAATTCTTTATCTCTTTGACATCTGATGGGAGGGCATTCCACAGGGCGGGTGCCACTACCGAGAAGGCCCTCTGTCTGGTTCCCTGTAGCCTCACTTCTCGCAATGAGGGAACCGCCAGAAGGCCCTCGGCGCTGGATCTCAGTGTCCAGGCTGAACGATGGGGGTGGAGACGCTCCTTCAGGTATACAGGACCGAGGCCGTTTAGGGCTTTAAAGGTCAGCACCAACACTTTGAATCGTGCTCGGAAACGTACTGGGAGCCAATGCAGATCTCTCAGAACCGGTGTTATGTGGTCCCGGCGGCCACTCCCAGTCACCAGTCTAGCTGCCGCATTCTGGATTAATTGCAGTTTCCGGGTCACCTTCAAAGGTAGCCCCACGTAGAGCGCATTGCAGTAGTCCAAGCGTGAGATAACTAGAGCATGCACCACTCTGGCGAGACAGTCCACGGGGAGGTAGGGTCTTAGCCTGCGTACCAGGTGGAGCTGGTAGACAGCTGCCCTGGACACAGAGTTAATCTGCGCCTCCATGGACAGCTGTGAGTCCAAAATGACTCCCAGGCTGCGCACCTGGTCCTTCAGGGGCACAGTTACCCCATTCAGGACCAGGGAATCCTCCACACCTGCCCGCCTCCTGTCCCCCAAAAACAGTACTTCTGTCTTGTCAGGATTCAACCTCAATCTGTTAGCCGCCATCCAACCTCCAACCGCCTCCAGGCACTCACACAGGACCTTCACCACCTTCACTGGTTCTGATTTAAAGGAGAGGTAGAGCTGGGTGTCATCTGCATACTGATGAACACCCAGTCCAAACCCCCTGATGATCTCTCCCAGTGGCTTCATATAGATATTAAAAAGCATGGGGGAGAGGACAGAACCCTGAGGCACCCCACAAGTGAGAGCCCAGGGGTCTGAACACTCACCCCCCACCACCACCTTCTGGACACGGCCCAGGAGGAAGGAGCGGAACCACTGTATAACAGTGCCCCCAGCTCCCAGCCCCTCTAGACGGTCCAGAAGGATGTTATGGTTGATGGTGTCAAAGGCCGCTGAGAGATCCAGCAGAACTAGGAAACAGCTCTCACCTTTGTCCCTAGCCCGCCGGAGATCATCAACCAGCGCGACCAAGGCAGTTTCAGTCCCATGGTGAGGCCTGATTGGAAGGGATCCAAATGGTCCGTTTCCTCCAGGCGTGCTTGGAGTTGTTCAGCAACCACCCGCTCAATCACCTTGCCCAAGAATGGCAGATTTGAGACTGGGCGATAGTTGGCCAAATTGGCCGGGTCTAAAGATGTTTTTTTAAGAAGCGGTTTAATGACCGCCTCTTTCAGCGGGTCTGGGAAGGCTCCCTCACAGAGGGAAGCATTCACCACCCCGCAGATCCCATCGCCCAGCCCTTCCCGGCTCGCTTTTATCAGCCAGGATGGGCAAGGATCAAAGAGACAGGTGGTCGGTTTCACTCGTCCAAGCAGCCTGTCCACATCCTCGGAGGTAACAGATTGGAATTGATCCCATGTAACAGGACCAGACAGAACTCTAGTACTCTCCCGCCCTGGCCCTGCTCCCACGGTGGAGTCTACCTCCTTCTGAATCTGAGCGATTTTATCTGCAAAAAACTTTGCAAAAGCATTGCAGGAGATCTTGGGGTCCCTACCAGGCCCCGGTGGTACAGGTGGTTCTGATAGATTGCGAACCACCTGAAAAAGTCTCCTGCTGCTGTTTTCTGCAGATGCAATGGAGGCGGTGAAGAAGGCCCTCTTCGCCGTCGCCATTGCCACTTGGTAGGCTCGACGTTGAGCTCTAACCCGTGTCCGGTCTGATTCAGAATGAGTTTTCCGCCACCGGCGCTCTAGCCGTCTCAACGATTGTTTCATCACCCTCAGCTCCGGGGAAAACCACGGGGCTGTCCGGGCTCCATGCAATCGGAGAGGGCGCTTCGGAGCCAGACAGTCAATAGCCCTGGTTAACTCCGCATTCCAGCGGGCCACCAGGGAATCAGCTGAAAGGCCATCAACTTGGGATAAAGCATCCCCTACCACTCTCTGGAAGCCAATTGGATCCATTAAGTGGCGGGGGCGGACCATCCGAATCGGTCCCACCTCCCTGCGGAGGGGAAGGGTTGCGGAGAAGTCCAGTTGCACCAGGAAGTGATCTGACCATGGCACTTCTTTTGTTTCGCTTTTAGTTAATGTCAGATCACCAGCATCCGTAGAGGTAAACACCAAGTCTAAGGCATGTCCGTGGCTATGAGTTGGGCCAGACTTATTCAGGGACAGCCCCATGGAGGCCATGCTTTTCACGAAGTCCCGAGCGGCCCCTTGTAAGGTCGTGTCGGCATGGATGTTAAAATCCCCCAGGACAACCAAGCTAGGTGTCTCCAGGAGCATATCCGCCACGACCTGAAGCAGCTCGGGCAGGGAATCCTTGGTGCAGCGGGGAGGTCGGTACACCAATAGGAATCCTGTACTGCCCCTATTGCCCAACTTCCAGAACATGCACTCAGAAAACTGGGTCTTCCCAATAGGACACCTGGTGCAGACTAATGACTTCCTAAAAATCACTGCAACCCCCCCTCCCCGCCCACATGACCTGGGTTGCTGTGCGTAAGAGAAACCTGGTGGGCAAGCAGCGGCAAGGACAGGCCCATCTGCTTCATCCAACCAAGTCTCTGTTACACATGCCAGATCAAATCCTCCATCCATGATCAAGTCATGGATGGCAGTGGTCTTATGAATCATTGACCTGGCATTGCACAGCAACACTTTCAGGTCATGTGGGTATCCCTTGCTGATTCTAGTATCCATCCGGTCAGGACCAGACCCGGAGGCAGGAATAGTCCTCAGACAACGACTAAACCTGCCTCCTCTGTAATGACATGGTCTGGTCTTAGCGTAACTCCTCCTCCTACCCGTGATCACTGAGATCGGTTGTCCCAGTGCATTCCCCCCTGTGGAACATGCCCCAGCCATTTTGTGGGCTGGGGCCCACTCCCCGGCAGCCCTGACCCCTCCCCCTAAGAACAAAATAACAACTTATACAAACAAACAAAACCAATAAAACAATACAAACAAAAAAATGTAAAAATTACAAGAACATCAAAATAAAAAAATAATTCCCCAAACCCAACCAAACTTCCATCCCACCCCCACCCCCCACATACAAAAAATCCAAAAGAAATTTTTTAAAAACATTTTAAAAACACTCTGTGCCCCTCCTGCAGTAACACTGTCCTAGTGAGGCCTGTCAGGCCCCGCCCTGGGCCAGATGGTAAGTGGCAGGAAGGAGCAGGGCCCTCAGGCACTCACTCAGGGGAGTCGTCCTGGGCAGCAGGCAGCAAGCAGCACGCAGTCCTTGTGAGGCTTCAGGCCCCGCCCCAGGCCAGATGGTAAGTGGCAAGAGCAGGGCCCTCAAGCACTCACTCAGGGGAGTCCTCCTGGGCAGCAGGCAGCAAGCATCAAGCAGTCCTAGTGAGGCCTGTCAGGCCCCGCCCCAGGCCAGATGGTAAGTGGCAAGAGCAGGGCCCTCAAGCACTCACTCAGGGGAGTCCTCCTGGGCAGCAGGCAGCAAGCAGCACGCAGTCCTTATGAGGCCTGTCAGGCCCCGCCCCAGGCCAGATGGTAAGTGGCAAGAGCAGGGCCCTCAAGCACTCACTCAGGGGAGTCCTCCTGGGCAGCAGGCAGCAAGCAGCACGCAGTCCTTGTGAGGCTTCAGGCCCCGCCCCAGGCCAGATGGTAAGTGGCAAGAGCAGGGCCCTCAAGCACTCACTCAGGGGAGTCGTCCTGGGCAGCAGGCAGCAAGCAGCACGCAGTCCTTGTGAGGCTTCAGGCCCCGCCCCAGGCCAGATGGTAAGTGGCAAGAGCAGGGCCCTCAAGCACTCACTCAGGGGAGTCCTCCTGGGCAGCAGGCAGCAAGCATCAAGCAGTCCTAGTGAGGCCTGTCAGGCCCCGCCCCAGGCCAGATGGTAAGTGGCAAGAGCAGGGCCCTCAAGCACTCACTCAGGGGAGTCCTCCTGGGCAGCAGGCAGCAAGCAGCACGCAGTCCTTATGAGGCCTGTCAGGCCCCGCCCCAGGCCAGATGGTAAGTGGCAAGAGCAGGGCCCTCAAGCACTCACTCAGGGGAGTCCTCCTGGGCAGCAGGCAGCAAGCAGCACGCAGTCCTTGTGAGGCTTCAGGCCCCGCCCCAGGCCAGATGGTAAGTGGCAAGAGCAGGGCCCTCAAGCACTCACTCAGGGGAGTCCTCCTGGGCAGCAGGCAGCAAGCAGCACGCAGTCCTTGTGAGGCTTCAGGCCCCGCCCCAGGCCAGATGGTAAGTGGCAAGAGCAGGGCCCTCAAGCACTCACTCAGGGGAGTCCTCCTGGGCAGCAGGCAGCAAGCATCAAGCAGTCCTAGTGAGGCCTGTCAGGCCCCGCCCCAGGCCAGATGGTAAGTGGCAAGAGCAGGACCCTCAAGCACTCACTCAGGGGAGTCCTCCTGGGCAGCCTCTCTGTGATTTTCCTGGAAAAGACTGCTGGCACCGACAATGTAAGAACCGGCGGTGCGAGGAGCGGGTCAAAACCGCTCAGCTGGGAAAGGGAAAAGAGGGCGGTCCCCGGGCGTGCCTGGCCTTAAATGGGCTAGGCCCCGCCTCCCCGCAACCCCCTCTCCTCCCAGGTCGGAAATGGCTTTTTCCTGAGGAGAACCTTTGAATGAATACAGGAAGGCATCACCACCAAGAGGCTTGCATGGCGGATCATTTACAATCTTCTGATAATCAGGATGATTTAGAATATGAAGGGCTTCTTCCACTGTAAAAGGAGTGGTTCTCCTACAGTATAAGACCATTGTGAAGATTCCTCCCCTCTACAGAATTGTGAAAGCTTGTTGCATAAAATATACAGGGAATATCTCTCTCACCAATTCTGCACCTCCAGTTTAGATTTTCCAAGTCAGGCAACCTGAACTGAGCTCCACCCAAATCTCAACCCCCTTAAAGAAACAGTTCACTATTTCTTAGTTTCACTTTCCATTAGTTTCACTTTCCATAGTCATAAGAGGAGATCCACCGGCAGAGGAAGAGAGGGGTGGGGGGAGCGCATCGCCCCTGGCACCACGATCCCGGTGGGTTCCATCGCAGCTGCCCCCCGCACTGGGTGCCACACCCCCAGGCAGCGCGCCACACCCACAATGGATGAATTCCTCTGATAGGGAGGAACTTGCTCCGTGGATTCTAGGGTCTGACCGCCACGGCGAAGGCGGAGACCCACTAAAAACCACAGGCAGGAGAAGCCTGTGGACGTGGGATTCGGCTGGCACCTTTTGCGCCTCCCCTACTCGTGGGAAAACCCGGTTTCGGGGATCTGGAGCGACGTGGGGTGAGCGGCGCGGTGCTTTGAATCGACTGCTTCTTTCACGGAGTGAAGCCGCATCGCTGTTGCCAGAGAGCGCTGACTTTTTCCTGTGGACAATTTGACTTTAAACAACTACCCGTGAGTAGAACGGAAAATTGGATCTTTAAATTCATTAATTTGGCATCGAAGCGGGAAGGTTTTAAACAGGAAGTCCGCCTTCCTCTTTTGTAAATAGATTGAAGCAAAGCCGTTGCAACTTAAAGCCTTGGAAAGTATTTTGTAAAGGATTAAATCTCCATCGGTTAAAACTGTTAAAAAAAAAACCTTGGAAGCAGGAGAAGAGGGGGAAAATTTTGGACTTAGTGAGCCTGCAGGAGAGAGTGAAAAATTAAATTACCACTGCTCTGAACCTGGAAAAGGGCTGCCAGCAGAATTAACGTTTTGGGAGAGTTCATTGACTGTGAACGGATAGCATGTTGACAGATGGCTAAATAAGAGAAATATATTGTTTCCATTGTCCTCTTCTGCGTTCAAAAAGGAGGAAAAGTAATTGAAAATTGAAACTAACTTTATATTTTAAAATGCGCATGAAAGGATCGATACAAGTGGAGACTGTTTCCCTCTAGAGGGAGCTTTTGAAACTGTTACAAGAGTGGGGTTTTTTCCAGCTGCAAGATAAGAGCTGTGAGAATCAGAGATTGACCTTGGACTTTAAGAATGTTGACAGAAGGAGCTTTAGTGACTGTTTTATGTAAGATAAGCTACTCGCTGGAACAGCTTCATAAAAAGACGGATGTTATGAATTCCAAACTTGAGAACTTGGAACAAAAAGTGATAAATTTGGGACAAAAAGTGACCATTAATACAGAAATTGCTCAGGATTTGATACAGGAAACTACTTTGACAGGACAAACTGGGGAGAAGAAGGAGAAAGTTGTGGTTGCTGAAACAAGTAACAGAAGTGGAATACAAAAAGGGAGGTGAGAGGAAGTCAATGAAATAAGGGAATGAAAGATAGACTAATGAAATGGTATGCTATATGTTTTTTAAATTGTTGTTGTTTTGTTTTGTTTAATTTAGTGTTAAGGTTGTGTTTTGTATTGTTTATTGTATTGTTTTTTTCTTTTTTCTTTTTTCTTTTTTTTAAAAAAAGATGTGTAATGAATATGGGGTGACCCAGAAAACTGTGGAGCCGTAATTTTAAAAAATTAATAAAATTATTCAATTTTATAAGGATAGGGAAGTACAGAAAGGGAAAAGGGGGAAGAGAGAGAGAGAGAGAGAGAGAGAGAGAGAGAGAGAGAGAGAGATGATAGATAGATAGATGGATGGATAGATAGATAGATAGATAGATAGATATAGATTAGAAATTTAAAAGACCTATAAAGATTATCAAATCCTACAAAGTACTGAGCACAAATATAACATTGAATCACAATAATACAAAATAACTCAGCAAGCTGACATTTTTCAAGAGTTAAACAAAGGTTAGTGTACTAAATATTATTTCCAATTCTAGGTAGTTTGCTATAAGAGAAATACTACTACTACTACTACTACTACTAATTATTATTATTATTATTTATACCCCAGCCACTCTGGGTGGCTTCCAACAAAATATTAAAATACAATAGTGCGTCAAACATTAAAAGCTTCCCTAAACAGGGCTGCCTTCAAATGTCTTCTAAAAGACTGGTAGTTGTTGTTCTCTTGGACATCTGGTGGGAGGGCGTTCCACAGGGCAGGTGCCACTACCGAGAAGGCCTTCTGCCTGGTTCCCTGTAACTTGGCTTCTCGGAGCGAGGGATCTGCCAGAAGGCCCTCGGTGCTGGACCTCAGGGTCCAGGCAGAATGGTGGGGATGGAGATACTCCTTCAGATATACTGGGCTGAGGCCGTTTAGGGCTTTAAAGGTCAACACCAACACTTTGAATTGTGCCCAGAAACGTACTGGGAGCCAATGTAGGTATTTCAAGACCGGTGTTATGTGGTCCCGGCGGCCGCTCCCAGTCACCAGTGTAGCTGCCGCATTCTGGATTAGTTGTAGTTTCCAGGTCATCTTCAAAGGTAGCCCCACATAGAGCGCATTGCAGTAGTCCAAGCGGGAGATAACTAGAGCATGCACCACTCTGGCAAGACAGTCTGCAGGCAGATAGGGTCTCAGCCTGTATACCAGATGGAGCTGGTAAACAGCTGCCCTGGACACAGAATTAACCTGCGCCTCCATGGACAGCTGTGAGTCCAAAATGACTCCCAGGCTGTGCACCTGGTCCTTCAGAAGCTCAGTTACCCCATTCAGGACCAAGGAGTCCTCCACACCTGCCCACCTCCTATGCCCCCAAAACAGTACTTCTGTCTTGTCAGGATTCAACCTCAATCTGTTAGCCACCATCCTGTTAGTTTGATCAGCTCCGGCCCATCTGGAGCTGATACAGCAGAGTGTAGTTCCGCAGACGAAAGGATAAGTAGGTATCGTGCTACATGCTAATTTTATTTCTCATCTATACCGAGAACACACGAACGTACATCTTGCCTCTGTGAGAGCACAGAGCAACTCTCTCTCCAACAAAGAAACGACAGAACAAAGAAACAGGAAACCAGTGTACGTCACATCCAGTCTCCCATTCCCGTGGGAATCCAACAGTAACTCGGACTGTGGAATGTAAACATTGTCTTGTGACATGCAGTTGCTGCTCAGTGAGGGAAATAGAAACCAACATCCTCCCCCTTTCTGTGTACATCACTGGGCAGCGTGTTCGTACAATATCAGTACAAACCCAACTTCCGTACATAGGTACAGTGTTGATCCCTTGATACAACCTTGGACAATACATCAGCAGGAATTTCCTTACCTGGCATATAGGACACCATTACGAGTCCCTTCTGAATACATTCCCTAGCATGTTGCAACTTCAATTGTAAGTGCTTCGTGCTTTGCTTACAACCTTCAGAATTCAGCAAAGCCAAACATGCTTTGTTGTCCTGATAAACCTGGATTGGACATTTGACAGGAATTTTCATGTCTTTGCACAATTGTAACAACCATTCACAATCCTTAAGTGAATAAGACAGTGCGTTCAGTTCAGCTTCACAAGTACTTAAGCTAACTGTTGTTTGCTTCTTGCATGACCAATCAAATAGACCCTGATTGTACATATAGCAAACTCCAGACGTACTTTTCCTGTCTGTAGTGTCACTTCCAAAACTTGCATCAGCAAATATTTCAAGACCACCAGACTTCTGATTGTTTAATCTCAGTCTGTAATGCATAGTGCCTTTCAAATAGCGAGCTATGCCTTTCAGAGCTTTCCAATCCTTAACAGTAGGATTGTTGACTTGTCTGCTTAGCAAATTACAGCTAACAGCAATGTCAGGTCTTGAACATCTGGCAATGAAGTTTGGTTTGCCTAGCACACTTCTATACAGTGTAGTGTCAGAAAATGCTCCTTCAGTGTCATCTACCTGATAACCTGTTGTCATCGGTGTGTCTACAGGGTTAGCATCCATCAGGTTTAGTTTGCTTAACACATCAGCAATTTTCCGTGACTGGTGTACTAGAATGTTACCATCTTGATCTCTCTCTATTTCCAGAGATAGGTAGTTGTTTACCTCACCAAGCTCTTTCATGTCAAAGTGCTCTTTCTGTTGAGCTAGGGCGTTATTGTACATTTTAACATCCTTCCAAAAGAAAAGTATATCATCAACATAAAATAAACAATACAGCTTCTTTTGCCCTTCCTCTTTGACAAATACACATGGATCAGCGTTACCTTGCTGAAAACCTAGAGAAAACAATACTTCAGTGAGTTTAGAATGCCAGCATCGTGCACTCTGTTTGAGACCATAAAGGGACTTCTTCAGAGAACAAACAAATCCCTGTTTTACCTGTACGCCATCAGGTGGAAGCATATAAAGTGATTCACCTAGAGATCCGTACAAAAATGCTGTATTCATGTTGTGGTGAGAAACGTGAAGATTCTCTTCTGCAGCAAGCTTGAGCATAAGCCTGATGCTTTCATACCTCACGGTGGGTGAGTAGGTCTCGTGATAGTCTTCTCCTGGTACCTGTGAAAAACCTCTGGCTACCAATCTGGCTTTGTGTCTGACTATCTTGCCATTTTGTTCAGTCTTCGCTTTGAGGACCCATTTGCTTCCTAGCAGTTTCATTCCTGGAACTACTGGAGCTAATTCCCATGTTTTGTTCCTCTCTAAGGAATCAAGCTCAGCCTTCATGGCATTTAACCATGGCTCAGCATCCTTTGAATCCAAATCCTGGATTTCTTGGAAGCTTGAAGGTTCAAATACCTTCTTGGAGCTTTTAACAGCTGCAACTGCTGTTTTAGCAAATTCATCAGCAAATCTCTTTGGAGGTTTACCTTTAGTGGCTCTTTGTGACCTGCGAATTAGCCGTAAGTCTCCAACACTCTCCTCTTCCTTCTTAGGAGAAAAGTGGCCTATAGTGAACAATGGTTCCTCCAATTCTCGATCAGAGCCTTCAGAGGGTCGCATAGAGGCTTTCGCACTCTTGAAATCCTCTGAATCATCTGATTCAGTCTCAGATTCCGAATCAGAACTTTCATCAGTGGGTGTAGGGTGTGGCTGTTGCTGTGTCATCAGGCTAACATTGGAAAATTCCCACATTCTTGTTGGTTTCTGCTCTCTTCACTGTGCAGCGAAATGCTTGTCACAAGACAATGTTTACATTCCACAGTCAATTGCTGTTGGAGTTTTTCCCACGGGAAAGGGAGACTGGATGTGACGTACACTGGTTTCCTGTTTTTCACTGTTCTTTGCAGTTCAGTGTGAGTGTTTCTCTCCGTGCTTTAGAGGAGAGAGGATGCTTTTCTCTGCTCCGGCAGAGGCAAGATGTTTTTCTGTAACATACCAGCTTTGAAGTGTAAATAAAGCAATATAGAGTATGTGGCACGTACTCCTCATCCTTCCGCTGTGCACGGGACACTGCATATCAACAAACATTTGGTTCCGGGCCCAGAAAAACGCAGTCATCTTAAGAATGGGCTCCAGAAGTCGAATCGGAGTGCCGGCAAAGGATCGGAATGCAGAGGGACGGATCGGACGATATCTCTGCGCGTCAAGATGATTGATGAGGTATGTGCTACTGCTCCGGGCAGCCTGCCAGCTTCTAATTAATGGCTTTATGGCTGGACTTTGAACTTTTAAGGCCGTTTTGCCGGGCTCAAAGGAACAAGCTTCTATGCTGGGGAAATCGAAAGTAACTTTAAAAAGTGCTTTTGGACTAAAGCAGCTGCAGAAAATAATGACGCAGCATGATTTAAGGCAACAGAGACAGAGCACTTTTGAACTTGCCTTTGGAATGAGGTTTGCTTGTATAAAGCAGCTTGATATAAAGCAGCAGAAATGACGCAGAAGGCTAATGCCAGAGTCATGATGGCTAGCTGCAGAAGGCTGGCTGAGGCAAGTGGGGAATCTGATGCCAATCAGCCACATGCTCAGCTCAGAGTAGCCTGTGATACTGCCATGATTCAGAATCAAGCAGATCGCCGGGGTGCTAGCTGCATGGGCAAGGGGGAGACTTCACAGTCGTCATCCCATAGTGCAGTGGAACCACCAGATGGCGCCAAAGCTTTGAAGGCAGTGAAATGCTACTCGTGTGGACGTCTAGGCCATATGAAGAGGGAATGCAAATATCCCAAGGCCAAGACAGAGCAGCGCAGTGGAAGCTCATCGCATGGAAGAGGCCAGAGCAAAGGCAAAGGTCCAGTGTCCAGGACAACGCAGCCCAAGGCAATGGTCTCACGCTTCACTCCAAAAGTTGCAGAGGTCCAGAAGACGTCTAGATCTTTCTTCGTTGTTGATTCAGCGGCGACCCATCACATGTGCAACGATAAGCGACTGTTCGTGTCTTTTACACCGCAGGAAGGTGCGATTCACCAGGCGGATGACCACACAATCCCCAGTAAAGGCTACGGAACTGTTGTTCTTCACAGTTTGGACTTATCGATACAGAATGTGCTTTATGTGCCAGATGCCAAACATAATCTGCTCAGCGTTGGACAGCTGAATGAGCGGAATATTGACGTTTCCTTTAAGAACAAAAGGTGCATCATCACAAAGAAAAATGATTATGTATTGTATGCTGAATATGTTGATCGTTTATATGTTTTGTATTATGATGATGTTGTGCAGGATGACACTTGTTGCATTGCAGGTTCTAACAAAAGTTTGCATGCAGAATGTATTCATGATTTTCATCGAAAATTTGGTCATTTGCATTTTGAGGCAGTATCTAAAATGCCTGCCTTGGTTGAAGGTATGACTATTAAACCCTGCAGGTACCACATGAAGTGCAAGGCATGCGCAGCAAACAAGGTAAAAATGGCTGCGAAAGGTAAGGTGTCTAGTAGGCAAGCTACAGAACCATACCAAATTGTTCATGCTGATTTGGTTGGACCACTAGCGCCCTCTTTGGGAGGAAACAGGTACTTCATGGTTCTCATTGATGCATTTTCCAGGTATATTTATGTGTACAATCTCAAGCAGAAATCAGAGGCTTTTCCTAGGTTCAAGGAATTCTGTGCTTGGTTGGAAAATGTGCATGGTAAGAAGGTAAAGACTCTTTTCACTGATCGCGGGGGAGAATTCACTTCTCAGCAGTTTGAAGCTTTTCTGACTGAGAAAGGAATTCAACACGATTTGTCTAGTCCTCGCTCGCCATGGCAGAATGGACTTGCAGAACGAGCAAACCAGACTTTGCTTCAAGGGTTAAAAACCTTGCTGCATGATGCAAATCTTCCAGAGAGTTATTGGGCCGAAGCTCTCTCATGTTTCACTTACAGTTATAATCGCAGGTTATCTTCAGCGATTGGTTGTACCCCGTATGAGAAGATGTTTGGCAAAAACTCCAAGTTAGACAAGCGTGGATTGCATGGTATCTTTCTAGGTTATCAGAAAGGGTCTTACAGAATAATGATGACTGACTCAAAGGCAATTAAGCTCACAAGAAGTGTTGAGTACAATGCCAAGTGGGGGGAGAATGTGGGAATTTTCCAATGTTATCCAGATGACAGTGATGAGACTGAGGATAGTCAAAAGCAACCGCAACAACCCACACCCACTGATGAAGGTTCTGATTCTGAGTCTGAAACTGAATCGGGTGATTCAGAGGATTTCAAGAGTGCGAAAGCCTCTATGCGACCCTCTGAAAGCTCTGATCAATTGGAGGAACCATTGTTCACAATAGGTCACTTTTCTTCCAAGAAGGAAGAGGAGAGTGTTGAAGACCTATGGCTAATTCGCAGGTCACAAAGAGCCACAAAAGGCAGACCTCCAAAGAGATTTGCTGATGAGTTTGCTAAGATAGCAGTAACAGCTGTTAAAAGCTCCAAGAAGGTATTTGAACCTTCAAGTTTCCAAGAAATCCAGGATTTGGATTCAAAGGAAGCTGAGCCATGGTTAAATGCCATGAAGGCTGAGCTTGTTTCCTTGGAAAGGAACAAAACATGGGACCTTGTTCCAGTAGTTCCAGGAATGAAATTGCTTGGAAGCAAATGGGTCTTCAAAGCGAAGACTGATCAAAATGGCAAGATAGTCAGACACAAAGCCAGATTGGTAGCCAGAGGTTTTGCACAGGTACCAGGTGAAGACTATCACGAGACCTACTCACCCACAGTGAGGTATGAGAGCATTAGGCTTATGCTCAAGCTAGCTGCAGAGGAGAATCTACACATTAGTCACCATGATGTAAATACAGCTTTTCTGTACGGATCTCTAGATGAATCACTTTATATGCTTCCACCTGATGGCGTACAGGTAAAACAGGGATTTGTTTGTGCTCTGAAGAAATCCCTTTATGGTCTCAAACAAAGTGCACGGTGTTGGCACACAAAACTCACTGAAGTATTGTTTTCTATAGGTTTTAAGCAAGGGAAAGCTGATCCATGTGTATTTGTCAAAGAGGAGGGGCAAAAGAAACTGTATTGTTTGTTTTATGTTGATGATCTTTTATTCTTTTGGAAGGATGTCACAATGTACAATAACGCCCTAGCTCAACTGAAAGAGCACTTTGACATGAAAGATCTTGGTGAGGTAAACAACTACCTATCTCTGGAAATAGAGAGAGATCAAGATGGTAACATTCTAGTACACCAGTCACGGAAAATTACTGATGTGTTAAGCAAACTAAACCTGATGGATGCTAACCCTGTAGACACACCGATGATAACAGGTTATCAGGTAGATGACACTGAAGAAGCATTTTCTGACACTACACTGTACAGAAGTGTGCTAGGCAAGCTAAACTTCATTGCCAGATGTTCAAGACCAGACATTGCTGTTAGCTGTAATTTGCTAAGCAGACAAGTCAACAATCCTACTGTTAAGGATTGGAAAGCTCTGAAACGCATAGCGCGGTATTTGAAAGGCACTATGCATTACAGACTGAGATTTAACAATCAGAAGTCTGGTGGTCTTGAGATATTTGCAGATGCAAGTTTTGGAAGTGACACTACAGACAGGAAAAGCACGTCTGGAGTTTGCTATATGTACAATCAGGGTCTATTTGATTGGTCATGCAAGAAGCAAACAACAGTTAGCTTAAGTACTTGTGAAGCTGAACTGAATGCACTGTCTTATTCACTTAAAGATTGTGAATGGTTGTTACAATTGTGCAAAGACATGAAAATTCCTGTCAAATGTCCAATCCAGGTTTACCAGGACAACAAAGCATGTTTGGCTTTGCTGAATTCTGAAGGTTGTAAGCAAAGCACGAAGCACTTGCAAATGAAGTTGCAACATGCCAGGGAACGTATTCAGAAGGGACTCGTAACGGTGTCCTATATGCCAGGTGATGAAATTCCTGCTGATGTATTGTCCAAGATTGTATCAAGGGATCAACACTGTACCTATGTGCAGAAGTTGGGTTTGTACTGATATTGTACGAACACGCTGCCCAGTGATGTTCACAGAAAGGGGGAGGATGTTGGTTTCTGCTCTCTTCACTGTGCAGCGGAATGCTTGTCACAAGACAATGTTTACATTCCACAGTCAATTGCTGTTGGAGTTTTTCCCACGGGAAAGGGAGACTGGATGTGACGTACACTGGTTTCCTGTTTTTCACTGTTCTTTGCAGTTCAGTGTGAGTGTTTCTCTCCGTGCTTTAGAGGAGAGAGGATGCTTTTCTCTGCTCCGGCAGAGGCAAGATGTTTTTCTGTAACATACCAGCTTTGAAGTGTAAATAAAACAATATAGAGTATGTGGCACGTACTCCTCATCCTTCCGCTGTGCACGGGACACTGCATATCAACAAACAATTCTCCCCCCACTTGGCATTGTACTCAACACTTCTAGTGAGCCTAATTGTCTTAGAGTCACTCATCATTACTCTGTAAGAACCTTTCTGGTACCCTAGAAAGATACCATGCAAACCACGCTTGCCTAACTTGGAGCTCTGTGGTGTGTGAACCCACATGTCAGAACAAAAAATTCTCATGTGTTTGATGTATGGTTTCTTGCCAAACATCTTTTCATAGGGGGTACAACCAATCAATGATGATAATCTTCGATTGTAACTGTAAACAAAACAGCTCAAAGATTCTGCCCAATAACTCTCTGGAAGATTGGCATCATGCAGCAAGGTTTTCAACCCTTGAAGCAATGTTTGGCTTGCTCTCTCACAAAGTCCATTCATCCATGGTGAACGAGGACTTGACAAATCGTGTTGAATTCCTTTCTCATTCAGAAAAGCTTCAAACTGCTGAGAAGTGAATTCTCCCCCTCAATCTTACCATGCACATTTTCCAACCAAGCACAGAATTCCTTGAACCTAGGAAATGCCTCTGATTTCTGCTTGAGATTGAACACATAAATATACCTGGAAAATGCATCAATGAGAACCATGAAGTACCTGTTTCCACCCAAAGAGGGCAATAGAGGACCAACTAGATCAACATGCATAACCTGGTATGGTTCTGTAGCTTGTCTACTAGACACCTTACCTTTCACAGCCATTTTCACCTTGTATGCTGCGCATGCCTTACATTTCTTTTTATTTTTTTGAATTATTTTTTATTCATTTTACAATACAAAAATATAAAAACACATAACACAATTTTTCACAAATACATTTTTTTTGAGTTCCCTCAGCTCTTCTGCAAATCCTCCATTTTAGTCCTTCTTCCGCATTTCTTAATCTGATATTGCCTTTTATTAAAAACCTCCTCCCTCTTATTCCATTTTTTACAATATTTCTGATATTATTTTCTCAGAGCCTTTTGCAAACCTACAAATGTTAATTGTTCATCGCAAATACTTTTCAAATAGTCTACAAATTTACTCCAGTCTTCAGTGAATCTGTGGTCTCGTAGGCCTCGGATCCTTCCTGTTAGTTTATCAAGTTCTGCGTATTCCATTAACTTCATTCTCCATTCTTCCATCGACTGTAATTCTTCTTGTTTCCATTTTTGGGCTAGCAGTATTCTTGCCGCTGTTACTGCGTATAGAAAAAGCTTATAATTTTTTCTGTTTATTTCATTTCCTACCATTCCTAACAAAAATGCCTCTGGTTTCTTAACAAATGTATATTTCAACATTTTTTTCAATTCGTTATATATCATTTCCCAGAAGCCTTTCACCTTCTTACATTCCCACCACATACGATAAAAAGTCCCTTCCTTTTCTTTACATTTCCAACATTTATTACACACTTTATACATTCTTGCTAACTTCACTGGTGTTATATACCATCTATATACCATTTTCATAACATTTTCTTTTAACGCAGTACAGGCCATAAATTTTAACCTTTCGTTCCATAGTTTTATCCATTCACATAACTGTATATTATATCCAAAATCTCTAGCCCAATGAATCATAACCGATTTAATTTCTTCATCTTTAGTATACCATTCTAGCAGCAATTTATACATCTTCGATAAAATTTTAAAATCATTATTCAATATCTCTATTTGAAATTTCGATTCTTTTTCAACATAACCTTTTTATTTTAGTTCTTTTTTAAACATTTCATTAACCTGATAATAGTGCATCCAATCGTTAACATATTCTTTAACTTCCTCGTAGGGTTTCAATTTCCATTTACCTCCTTCTTTAACAATCAAGTTCCCATATGTTACCCAATTCCCCCTCATATTGATCTTCTTTACACTCATCACCTCTAATGGAGACAACCAGTGTGGTATCTTTGGTTCTAATAGGTTTTTATACCTATCCCAAACTTCTATAAGAGATCTTCTGAAGATGTGGTTTTCAAAGCCTTTGTGAATTTTTTTCTTATCACACCATAAATATGCGTGCCAACCAAATCTGTTATCAAATCCTTCCAAGTCTAACAATTCTCCATTTTCTAATCTCATCCACTCCTTCAACCAACAGAGGCATGATGCTTCATAATACAATTTCAGGTCTGGTAGGGCGAAGCCTCCTCTTTCTTTCGCATCTGTTAACAACTTAAACTGTATTCTTGGCTTCTTACCCTGCCAGATATACCTTGAAATTGTTATTTGCCATTCTTTATATATTATTGCCCCTTTAATTATCGGGATTGTCTGAAATAAAAATAGCATCTTTGGTAACACGCTCATCTTTATCGTTGAAATTCTTCCCCAAAATGATAACTTCATGTTTCATTTTGTTAATGAAACAAAAAACTTTTGAATCGGCAAACAAATGTGGGAAACTGCTAGCGTGGCAGTTGAAGAAGAGACAAAAATTAAATACAGTCACAAACCTAGAAATTGAAGGAAGAAACATTCAGAACCCCGTGGAGATTAGAAAGTGTTTCCAGAGATATTTCAAAAAATTATATACTCAAGGGCCGCAAGAGGAGGTTGAGATTAAACAATTTTTGGAAAAAAATGGACTAACAAAACTGTCACAAGAAAACAGATTAATCCTGAACAATAAAATAACACGACAAGAGATTGAACAAGCCATTCAGAACATGCAATTGGGCAAATCTCCAGGGCCAGACGGCCTGACCTCCAAGTATTATAAGACATTAAAAGACTATTTGATTCAACCATTGATGGAGGTCAGCAACGAAATTATGGAGGGAAAGAGGGCGCCAGAATCGTGGAAGGAAGCTTTTATCACATTGATACCAAAATCTGAAACTGAAAAGACACAACTCAAGAACTATCGTCCCATCTCCCTTCTAAATGTGGATTACAAAATATTTGCAGACATTTTGGCAAGTAGACTTAAAAGAGTTTTAAATGAAGTAATTCATAAAGATCAGGCAGGCTTTCTCCCAGGTAGACATATGTTTGCTAACACAAGGAACATCATTGACATTTTGGAACTTTTGCAAACAGACATAAATACAAAAGCAGTGCTAATCTTTATAGATGCGGAGAAGGCCTTTGATAATATCTCTTGGAAATTTATGAAGGGAAATGTAAAAGAAATGGGAGTGGGACGGGGGTTTGAGAATGGGATTGACGCAATATACTCAGAACAAAAGGCCAAATTGATAGTTAACAATGTGGTTACAGAAGAGTTCAAAATTGAAAAAGGAACACGACAAGGCTGCCCGATTTCCCCTCTGTTATTTATTTCGGTTCTGGAGGTGCTCTTGAATATGATCAGAGGGGACCGGTTGGTGGAAGGGATTCAGGTCGGAGTGAAACAATATAAACTTAAAGCCTTTGCAGATGACCTAGTTGTGACTTTGCAGAAGCCAGAATCTAGTACAAAAAGAGTATTGCAACTGATACAAGACTTTGGTCGGGTGGCGGGATTTAAACTAAATAAACAGAAAACTAAGGTGTTGGGAAAAAATTTGACAGATACAGAGTCAGAACGGTTTCAGAGAGAAACAGAACTAACTGTGGTTAAAAAAGTAAAGTACCTAGGGGTAAATATAACAGCAAAAAATCTGAGTCTATTTAAGGATAACTATGAAAAATGTTGGTCTGAAATTAAGAGAGACTTGGACAGTTGGACAAAATTGAAGCTTTCTTTGTTAGGCCGAATTGCTGCTATTAAGATGAATGTATTGCCAAAAATGTTGTTTTTGTTTCAAACATTACAGATTGTGGACAAGACGGAGTGCTTCCGGAAGTGGCAGAGGGATATCTCTAAATTTGTCTGGCAGGGCAAAAAGCCCAGAATCAAGTTTAAGATATTAACTGATGCGAAAGAAAGAGGGGGCTTTGCCCTGCCAGACTTAAAGCTGTACTATGAAGCCGCAGCTTTCTGCTGGCTAAAAGATTGGCTACTTCTCGAGGACACTGACGTACTGGATCTGGAAGGTTTTAACAATGCTTTTGGTTGGCATGCATACTTATGGTATGATAAGGTTAAGATCAATAAGGCCTTTAAGAACCATATTGTCAGGAAAGCAGTATTTAATGTCCGGACAAAATACAAAGACTTATTGGAGAATAAAAATCCAATGTGGCTTTCACCCCTGGAAGCTAAGGCCCGAAAAAGACCCAGTATGGAGGCCAAATGGCCAAAATATTGGGAAATACTAGAAAAAGATGGAGACAACTGGAAATTGCAGAGTTTGGAGAAAATCAAGGATAAAGTGCGAGACTGGTTACATTATGCTCAGATTAATGAAGTTTTAAAAAATGATAAATAGCTAGGGTTCCAGGTGGAGAAATCGAAGCTAGAAACAGAATTGTTAGAACCAAAGACTAAGGTACTTTCAAGAATGTATAACCTGCTGTTAAAATGGAATACACAAGACGAAATGGTTAAATCAGCTATGATAAAATGGGCACAGGACATTGGGTATAATATTATGTTCGAGGACTGGGAAAGGTTGTGGACCACTGGGTTGAACTTCACTGCATGTAATGCTTTGAAGGAAAATGTAATGAAAATGATATATAGATGGTACATGACCCCAGTTAAACTTGCAAAGATATACCATTTGTCTGATAAATGTTGGAAATGTAAAGAAAATGAAGGAACATTCTTTCACCTCTGGTGGACCTGCCCTAGAGTGAAGGCTTTCTGGGAAATGATATATAATGAGCTGAAAAAGGTATTTAAGTATACCTTCCCTAAGAAACCAGAGGCCTTCCTTCTGGGCATTGTCGGCCAGAAGGTGTTAAAGAAGGACCGAACATTTTTCATGTATGCAACAACGGCAGCAAGGATACTCATCGCTAAGAACTGGAAGACTCAAGAACTACCCACGCTGGAAGAGTGGCAGATGCAACTGATGGACTATATGGAACTAGCCGAGATGACTGGCAGAATCCGAGACCTGGGAGAGGAGAGGGTTGAAGAAGATTGGAAGAAATTCAAGATTTATCTAAAAAAATACTGTAATTTGGTTGAATGCTAAGAAAGGATGCTAGATCATAAATAATTGTGCACCACTAAATTAGTGAGAATTAAGATGATAAGTAAATTTGAGAAAAAACTATAAACCTTTTGGAGAACTTATAGATTATATTTAAATGAATTTGACATAAGAGTGTAAACAAGATGATAAATTGCTGGCAAGAACTGGCAATGATGTAAATGGGAGCGGGAGGCGTGAGGGAGTCCAAAGATGTTATGAAAAGATGTTATGATATATGTTATACTGTTTTTTTTATTTTTGCATTTATGTTTGAAAAATCCAAATAAAATATTATAAAAACAAACAAAACAAAACAAAACAAAATGATAACTTCATCCTCCCCCACACCTCCAGGTCCCTTTTAATTCCATTCCACATTGGTGTATAGTTGTTTTGAAACAGATCAATATTTTTGGGGGTTAACCAAATTCCCAAATATTTAACCTTCTTAACCACTTCTATTCCTGTTTGTTGTTGCATTGTTTCTATCAGACCTTGTTCCATGTTTTTAGCAATTATTTTAGTTTTTTTCTTATTTATTTATTTATTTTTCAATAATATTTATTCAAGTTTTAAAAAGTTACAAAGAAGAACACAATATATAAAAACAAAACATATCCAAGAGAAAAATAAAAATAGGAAAATAAAAAAGCAAAAACAGCTAAAAAGGAAAAAAAGATACAATCCAAAAAAACAAAAAAAGCAAAAGAACAAGTTAAACCTTAATATAACTCCCTTTCTTAACTTATCTCCTTGACCTCCTCACATCTCCCCTCTTTGTATTCTAATTCATATAGATATTTCAGCAAATCCTTCACCTTATTTTTATCCTTATATCTTCTCTTATTATACTGTAATTTTCCATTCTTTCTTTCACCAATTAACCATCCACTTTTACTTTATTTAATCTTATTTCTCATTAAAACTTATATATCTGAACTTATTCTTGAAACGTTTCCCCTAGGGTAAAAAAAAAATTCCATTCCACGATTTTCCCATCTCTCATTAAAAGAAAAAGAAAAAAAACCAATTATAATATATACATTTTAAATTCCCAATTTTCTTTCACCAACTCCCCTCCCCGGTTTCGGCCCCTAGCAATAGTTCCATCAATCTCGGAAAACCATCAACCCGGAGATCTTAAGTCCGAGGCTCTTAAATCTCTTTCATGTCCCCTCTGCCGGTCTTTTTGGTAGTCTTTGGTGTTAAAGAACAGATCTCGGGGAAGCTCCAACCCATCGGTAGTCATATTCCTTCTTAGCAGGTATGCCAGACTTCCGTAGTTAAAAGTAGGGCCTGTAAGATATTCCAAATCTTGTTTCACACTCCTTTCAAATCCAAAGGCCCCAAAAGCTCCAGCCTCCACCTGGCTCAGATTTATATCCCAAAAGTCATTTGATCTCCACATAAGGTGATCTCTCCATCTTTCATTTTCCAAACCAGGCCAGGCTTCCATCTCCAAAAACTGGCTCCTCCTGGTTGCCATCATGTAAGGCCTCGAATTATAATCCACCATTTGCCTCTGTAGGGTTACGGCTCCCCCTTTCATCACTTTAATCACAACAAGTTTCTTCTTCTCAAATTCTTCAATTTGTTCAGTTGGAAGAGGTTCCTGTGCCGAGTTCTTGTCAGCTTCTTTACTAATGCCCACTTTTGTTCCCAAGATTACAACATTGGTAGCCATAACATTTATCTGGTCTTGCAGCTTTCCCAACAGATAAAATGTCCTGTTCAGTTCACACTCGACTTCCTTCCCGACCGCCATCCTTAAACAGTCCAAGGTCAAAAACTAGTTTCTCAGAGCTTTTATCTTTAAAAGCAATTTCCCAGCTGCATCCTTACGACAATATCCCAAAGCTCCCTCTAGAGGGACACAAGTTCCTTTTATCACTCCTTCCAGCACAGTCCCAAAGGTCCCATACGTAAAATTGTAACAGTTCCTTCCTTCTTTTTAAACACAAAAACGGACAGTAGAAACAAAGTCCTTCTTTTGTATCTTGACAGCTAGCTTGACAGCTGTCAGATTTATCTATTCACCATCAATGGGCTCTCGCAGACCACTCCCGGGTTTAGGGAAGTGGCGCTTCAATTCCCGGATTTTAACCTTCTCCTGCAGGCTCCCCTGCTTCCAAAAAAAATATTGATAGTAGTTTCAATCAGTGGAATTTAAATCCTTTACATAAGACTCTCCACGACCTTAGTTAACAAATTCTTTGCTTCAGTATATTTACAGAAAGGGGAGGTGGACTTCCTGTTTAGACCTTCCCTGATCGGTGCCAATTTAGAAATACTTTAAAAGTCCAACTTCCGTTCTACTCACGGGTTGTTGTTTGAAATCCAATTGTCCACAAGAAAAAGTCAGCGCTCTCCGGCAACGGCTACACGGCTTCACTCCGTAAAAATAGTGGTCGATTCAAAACACCGCGCCTCTCACCCCACATCACTTCGGAACCCCCAAAAAGGGGTTTCCCTGTGGGCTCCTGGTGTCAGCCGAATCCCACATTCCCAGGCTTCCTCCGCCTGGGATTTCTAAGGGGTCTCCGCCTTCGCCGCGGCGGCACGACCTGAATTCCATGGAGCGGGTTCCTCTCAGTCAGAGGAACGCCGCCATTGCCGATGGTGCTAACCCGGAAGTCTAGTTTTTTTCTTTTTTTATTTAGTATGAATCCTGCTACTTGACCAAACTGTTCTATCTCCTCTAATACCTCTAATACCTCTTTAACACTTCTTAACGGTTCTTCCACAGTCAATACCAGATCATCGGCAAAGGCTTTAACCTTGTACTCATTATGACCGACCCCTCTTATTGATTTATTTTTCCTTATAGAAAGGAAGATGAATAATAGTGGCAAAAGAGGACATCCCTGTCTTGTACCTTTAGTTATTTTTATATCTTCTGTCGTCACATTATTTACAATCAATTTTGCTCTTTGTTCTGTATATATAGCTTTTATACCATTAAAAAACTCTTGACCTACATTCATAGCTTCTAAATTTTTTAAAATAAAATCCCAATATATATTATCAAAGGCCTTTTCTGCATCCACAAATATCAACATAGCTTGTTTTTCATTTCTGGCTGTCAGATATTCCAAAATATTAATTATATTTCTTATTATTATCTTTCATCTGTCTGCCAGGTAGAAAACCAGCTTGATCTTTATGAATCACTTCGTGTAATAACTTTTTCATCCTCTTAGCTAAAATACTTGCACATAATTTGTAATCATTGTTTAGCAACGAAATAGGCCTATAGTTTTTTACTTGTGTTAGATCAGAGTCTTGTTTTGGAATAAACGTGATAAAAGCTTCTTTCCAAGTTTCAGAAATTTCTTTTTTCTTCAAGATATTATTCATATCTTCTTTCAATGGTACTAGTAGGATGTTTTTCATCTCTTTATAATAAATACCTTGCCGTAAATCCATCTGGTCCTGGTGTCTTTCCTTTTTTTAATTCCTTTATAGCCTCTTTTATCTCTTCAGTTTCTATTGGGTCATTCAGTCTGTCTCTTTTATCAGTCGGGATTTTTTGCACCTCCTTTTCCTTTAAAAAATTTTCTATTTTTTTCATATTGCTCTTCTCTCTTCTTTTATATAAATGTCTATAAAAATCCAAGAATTCCTTTCTATTTTTTTTGAATATAATATTTATTAAATTTTCCAATAAAAACATACAAATACAAAACAACTACAATGAAAACAAACACAAACAAAAAATAACAAGTATAATTTCAAAACTTATTTTCTCAACCTTATTTCCCCGACTTCCTCATACCTCACCATTTTGTATTCTAATTTCATTATTCCATCAGCAAATCCCTTCCCTTATTTCCCAAAAATTTTTACTAATTCCATTTCTTTTCTTACTTTAATATCTCTGAAAACCAATATTTTTAGATCCATGTCAATCTAACATTCTTTAATCTTGTAATATTTATTAAAATAGTCCTTAAATTTCTTCCAATCTTCTTCCACTGTCTCTTTCTCCTGGTCTCGGATTCTGCCCGTCATCTCTGCGAGTCCCATGTAGTCTGTCATCTTCATCTGCCATTCTTCCAGAGTGGGTAGATCTGATGTCTTCCAATACTTTGCAATAAGGATCCTTGCTGCTGTTGTGGCATACAAAAACAAAGTTCTATCCTTTTTTAACACCACATGGCTTACCATACCCAGGAGAAAGGCCTCTGGTTTCTTCAGGAAAGTGTATTTAAACATCTTTTTCATTTCATTATATATCATTTCCCAGAAAGCCTTAATCCTTGGGCATGTCCACCAAAGGTGAAAAAATGTACCTTCATTCTCTTTACATTTCCAACATTTGTTATCTGACAAGTGGTTAATTTTTGCAAGCTTGACTGGGGTCATGTACCACCTATATATCATTTTCATAATATTTTCTCTCAAGGCATTACATGCCGTGAATTTCATGCCGGTGGTCCACAACCTTTCCCAGTCAGCGAACATAATATTATGACCAATATCTTATGCCCACTTGATCATAGCTGATTTAACAGTTTCATCCTCCGTATTCCATTTCAGCAGCAAGTTATACATTTTTGATAAGTTCTTAGTATTGGATTCTAACAATTCTGTTTCCAGTTTAGATTTCTCCACCTGGAAACCAATTTTCTTGTCCATCTTGTAAACCTCCATTATTTGATAATAGTGAAGCCAATCTCTGACTTTATCCTTTAGTTTCTCAAAACTCTTCAATTTAAAATTACTACCCTCCTGTTCTAAAATTTCCCAATACCTCGGCCATATAGACTCCATATTAAGTCTTTTCACAGCTTTTGCCTCCATTGGTGAAAGCCACCTTGGAGTTTTGTTCTCCAGTAGGTCTTTATATCTAATCCACACATTATACAATGCTTTCCTGACAATATGACTTTTAAAACCTTTATGAATCTTCACTTTGTCATACCACAAATATGCATGCCACCCAAAGAAATTGTTAAAACCTTCCAAATCTAGAATGTCTGTGTTTTTAAGAAGCAGCCAATCCTTCAACCAGCAGAAAGCTGCTGATTCATAATAAAGTTTCAAATCTGGCAGGGCAAATCCCCCCCTTTCCTTTGCGTCAGTTAAAATCTTAAATTTTATTCTGGGCTTTTTGCCCTGCCAGATAAATTTTGAAATGTCTCGCTGCCATCCCTTAAAACACTCCATCTTATCAACAATTTGCAATGTTTGAAACAAAAATAACATTCTAGGCAGTACATTCATCTTAATTGCTGCTATTCGGCCAGACAAAGAAAGTTTCAAGTTAGCCCAAATTTCTAAATCTTTTTTCACTTGGTTCCAACATTTCTCATAGTTATCTTTAAACAAGTTCACATTTTTAGCTGTCATATTAATCCCCAGATACTTTACGCTCTTAACCACAGTTAGACCTGTTTCCTCCTGAAACTTTTCCTTCTCTCTTACTGTTAGATTTTTCTCTAATACCTTAGTTTTTAATTTATTTAATTTAAATCCTGCCACTTGACCAAACTCTTGAATTAATTCTAGAACCCTTTTCGTACTAGATTCCGGCTCTTGCAATGTAAGTACCAAATCATCTGCAAAAGCTCTCAGTTTATATTGTCTCGCTCCGACCTGAACCCCTTTAACCAGCTGGTCTTTTCTTATCATATTCAGCAAAACCTCCAGGACCGAAATAAACAACAGTGGGGAAATTGGGCACCCCTGACGTGTCCCTTTTTCTATCTTAAGTTCTTCTGTAATAACATTATTTACAATTAGCTTTGCTCTTTGTTCAGAATAAATAGCGCCTATACCGTTTTCAAAACCTTGGCCTACCCCCATCCCATGGAGATTCTTCTTCATAAATGCCCAAGAAATATTGTCAAAGGCTTTCTCCGCGTCCACAAATATCAGAACAGCTTTTGTATTTATATTCACTTCTAGCATTTCCAAAATGTCTATTATGTTCCTTACATTATCTGATAAATGCCTTTTCGGGAGAAAGCCCGATTGATCCCTATGAATCTCCCCCATCAAAACTTTTTTCAATCTTTTAGCTAGAATGTCAGCAAAAATTTTGTAATCCACATTTAATAAAGATATTGGGCGGTAGTTCTTCAGTTGGGTCTTTTCAGTCTCTATCTTCGGTATAAGCGTGATATAAGCCTCTTTCCACGTATCAGGTGCTTCTTTCCCCTCAAGAATTTCATTGCAGACTTCCTTCAATGGTTGTATTAACCATTCTTTTAAAGTCTTATAATATTTGGAAGTCAGTCCATCAGGTCCCGGAGATTTGCCTAGTTTCATATTTTGAATGGCGGGGTACAAATAATAAATTATTATTATTATTATTATTCTATCTCTTGTTCAGCTATTTTCTGATTCAGAAGTATTTTGTCTTGACATGAGATTTCCTTCATCCCATTTTTCTTCAAGAATTGTTCTATATCAGTCTCTTTTTCTGGCCCTTGTGCATATAGTTGTTTAAAATATCTCTGGAAGCAGCTTCTAATTTCACTTGGATTGTTAATGTTCTTTCCGTCCACTTCTAAATTTGTCACCGTATTTAATTTTTGTCTCTTCTTCAATTGCCAAGCCAAGAATTTCCCACATTTATCAGCAGATTCAAACGTTTTCTGTCTCATTTGTTTAATTTTCCATTCTATTTCTTGATTCATCAATTCCATATATTGAATTTGATATAATTTAATTTCTCGCAAGATCTCCTGAGACTTTGGTTTTGATCTCAATTTCTTTTCTCCTTCTTTGATCTTTTCTAAAATCTTGTCCTTTTTCTCATTTTGGCTTTTCTTCTTTATTGCATTTTGTTGTATCAAGAAACCTCTCATAACCGCTTTGCTTGCGTCCCAGATTATTCTTTTTTCCACATTTGTCCTCATATTGATTTCAAAGTAGTCTCTTAGTGTTTTTTGGGCCTTTTTGCAAAATTCTTTATCTCTAAATAAAGAGTCATTCATTCTCCATCTAAATGTGCCAGCTGTTGTTTGATTCATTTCCATCTTCACGGCATTGTGGTCGGAGCAAGTCTTTGGGCAGATTTCTACTTTTTTTATCTTCGATGCCAGTCCTCTAGTAACCCATATTTGGTCAATTCTAGTCCAGGTCATTTTAGCTTCAGAGAAAAAGGTTCCTTCTCTTTCAAGGGGATTTTTTAATCTCCAAATATCAACTAAGTCCATATTGTCAGTCATTTCAAAGAATGTTTTTGGTAGCCTTCCGTCTTTAGAAATTACCTGTCTTTGCGCTTTGTCCATGTTTGTGGATACAACTCCATTCATATCTCCCATCAAAATTATATTTAAGTCCATGTAATCCAACAAAATCTCATGTAGCTTTTTGAAAAATTCAGATTTGCCTTCATTTGGTGCATAAATTCCTACAATCAGAAATTTCTGACCTTGTAACTGAATTTCGATTGCCAGATATCTTCCTTGTTCATCTTTAAATATTTGTTTCGGCATCAATCTATCCTTTGCATATATAACCACTCCTCTTTTTTTCACTCTGTCTGATGAGATAAATTCATGTCCTAGTTTTTTATTGATGAGTAGTTTTCTATGTACTCTTGTCACATGTGTCTCTTGCAAGCAAATCAAGTCCAATTGTTGTTTCTGTAAAATATGAAAAACGTTCTTCCTATTCCGAGGAATGTTCAGGCCATTACAGTTCCAACTCAATAATCGCAAAGCCATGATGAGATTATTTACTTACTCCTCCTACTGCTCCCAATTTTTGCTCTTCATCTGTTGGTGGCTGTAGTCCAAACGATAAGTTTGCCACGTCCAGTAGTCCTTTTCCTGGTGTTACTGGCTCTTCTCCAAGTTCTGCTTCCTTCACTAGGTCTTCTCCGTAGTCTCTCAAGAATTTATCTTTATCACTCGGGGTCTTTATTCTGACCTTCTTTCCTCTATACAAGAATTCTTTTCTAATCCCTTTCAGATTATCTATTTCAGCTCCCTCAACGATGATTTTGTTAATTGTATTCTGTTCCTTTCTTTTCTTAATCTGCCAAGCCAACCATTTTCCTGATTTATTAGCAAATTCGAAATTTCTTTGTTTCATTCTTTTGATATTCCATTCCACTTCTTTATTTATTATCATTGCGAATTGTGTTTGTAGAATCTTTATATTTTGTTTTATTTTCAAATTGTTTGGTTTTTTAATTAATTTTTCCTCATTTTCCATTATTTGTTTCAAAATCTCTTTTTTCCCTTTCTCTCTAAATTTATTTTTAATCAAATTCTGCTGAATAAAGAAACCTCTCATCACGGCTTTGCTGGCATCCCATACTATATTCATTTTCGTTTCTTTATTAGAATTGTTTACCAAATAGTCCGTCAAATTTTTTTGTGCTTTCATGAAAATTTCTTGATCATCGAGAAGGTTCTCATTTATTCTCCATCTAAACGTTTTTTCCTCAAATCCCTTTATTTCCAATTTTATTGCATTATGATCCGAGATTACCTTTGGTTGAATTTCAATTTCTAGAATTCTTGGTGTTAATTCATTAGAGACCCATACTTGATCGATTCTTGACAGTGACTGATTTGGTTCAGAATGAAATGTGAACTGTTTTTCTAATGGGTGTCTTAGTCTCCAAATGTCTATTAGGTTACAGTTCTGAATCATAGAAAAAAAAAGTCTTAGGAAGTTTCCCATCTCTAGTCTTCCCCGTTGCCCTCAATCTGTCCATCTCCATTGAAACCACTCCATTCACATCTCCCTTTATTATCATCTTTTGATCCATAAAATCAAATAGTTTTTCTTCCAAGTTTTTGTAAAAATCAGTCTTGTTTCCATTTGGTGCATAAATCCCGACTATTATTAATTTCTCTCCTTGCCAGTTGATCTGGACTGCTATGATTCTCCCTTCTTCATCTTTAAATATTTGCTGAGCTTCAATCTTATTCTTTATATACAGTACTACCCCTCTCTTCTTGTTTCTATCTTGTCAGGGAACTGCCATCGGAGCCAGAGGCGGAGGGAAGGCTCCAGAGGGATGCCGGAGAGGGTCCCAGTAGGGAGAGAGGCAGCCCATCCGCTGGGGAAGGAAATCAGCGTAGCACCAGTGGAGGAGGGGGGCAGATGGGGGAATCGGAGAGAAGGCTCCAGGACTCCTCGCCGGAGACCAGCGGGGAGAGCACGGGTCCTCCGCTGCCCACACCCTCCCTGCACAGAAGACTTCCGCGCAGGGAGAGTAGGAGGAGACTGGGCGTCAAAGAACTTCTTTGCTGGAAGAAGTTCAAGAAACGCCCACTGACGGATTCTGCCAGCAATTGAGACAGCCACGGATGGGTGGCTGTCCGGACAGAAAGGGTTCACCCAGGTAACTCAGCCAGGTGTGGCGCCAACTTACGCACGAGCAACCCCCTAGATCCATTACATATCTTCTGAGATAAATTTGTTTCCTAATCTTTTATTAATTAGAACTTTTCTATGTCTTCTTGCCACATGTGTCTCTTGTAAACATATAATGTCCAAATTTTTCTTCTTTAAAAATTGTTCAACTTTATTGCGTTTTTTCCTCTGGTTCATCCTATTAATATTCCATGTCCATAATTTCAGCGCCATTTTGTCCTCCTTTTTTAATTTTAATATATTAAAATTCTATAACCTTTCTTCCTCTTCCTCTTTTTCTTCTTCTTCTTCACTCTTTCCCTGATCATCTCCTTCCTCCTCTTCAGGTTCCACTTGATCTCCAACTCCTGCTGCTGCTCCTGCCTCCGCACCTCTTGCTTCTTCTTCTCCTGTTCCTAACTCCTTGTACTGTAGCACGTGAAAGTAAAGTAGTACCCACTTAGAGTGAAACAAGGATCAGACAGACACAGCTTTTTGGAGAAAAAGAAGGTGAGGGTTTATTGCTGAGCAATAATGGACCCAGTTGGAATCTTTTCCAAAAGACTGGGACCCAGAAGCATACAAATCCTGAGGTTATATACCTGAGCAAATCACAGATCATGAGACAATCATGAGACAGTAACTCACGCCAGCGAAAAATGACCAATTAGCGCTTCTTCTTGCCATGCTCACGGCTCCTGGCCGAGCGCAGGGTTTTACTCCCAACTTCTGCTTTCCGTTGTCTGCAATGATGTGCAGTCTGACCTTTTCCCTAGTTCTGACAGAACAGGGAGTTTTGTGGGGTTTTTGTGGTTTGGCCCTTCCTGTTCTGTGGATTATTTTAGCCTGCATTTGAGGGGGATTTTGTACCAGTGTCTCTGATTCATGTCTTCCCCTTTGTTCAGGGTACAAGGATGTTTTCTAGGTGAAAGGTCGGTTCTGGACTTGCTGTTCCAAGCAGTTTGCAGTTAGCTAAGGCAAAGCTTCCCTTGATTTAAAATGGATTATAAAAATCACTGTAAGCCCTGTTATGTGTGAACATATATGAATATATTGATTACTGATAACTGATTATATGAATAGCATAAGGGTAGCATAAGAGTGGCCCCCCTTTTCTTGCTTTATTCCCCCCTTTTCAAGCTCAGAGAGAAGATTCATCTGACTCCTGAGCTTGAATACCACTCTGGATGTCAGAATAAACCACTGTTTCCTGCAAGGGGACCTGTTCCTGCAGGGGAACTGGTTCCCGACGCATTCGCTTGTAACCATTGTCTTCCTGGTCCTCCTCTGGCTCCTCTGGCACCGGGGGCAGAGCTCGATATATTGCCAGAATCTGGGGGTCAGTAAGATGCTTAATATTGTGGCTTATCATTCCTCTAAGCAAGGACAGACAGCAAGGGATTACAGAAAGAAGCAACAGAAAAATAAATCCTCCTATGGCTAAGGCAGTCAGTAGGCTATGCACCCACCCTTCTCCTGGGATCCACGACCACATCTTCTCCCAGGGATTCTGAGTGGTAGTGTTGTCACCTACAAGGGCCTGTAATTTTTGCAATTCATCCTCGATTGTCTTGTTAAGGTCATGGAATTTAACCTGGCATTGACCTTTTGGGACAATTTTTCAAAAACCGCCCGAGCGTGCAAGGAGCTAGTCAAGAACTAATCTATGAGTCTTCGTCAATTGGTTCAAATCCTCCACCTCTGCCTGTAGGGAGCGCAAGACACGAGTGGTGGCATTGATAGTTTTCTCCAGCCTGCATGTAAGAGCAAACAGCACCGCTCGATTTTGCTCAGAAACTACTCCTGGGTATATGCCCATTGAGAGGAATCCTATAAATCCTCTCCCAACACTCCCCACAGAATTTGACAGAAAAATTTCATCTTCACAGTGCTCGCCTAGGGCTGCCCTTTTCCATCTGCTTCTGAGGTGGGGCACCTGGTGATTGTCCTCCACCGTAACCGGAAAGGTGAAAGCACCTATGCCTACACACTGGTAATTTCCTGGGTGGAAATTTGTTGCCAATCCATCATATAAAAACCAAAGGTTAGGATCCTTAATCATCCAGCCAGAACATATGGATCCTTGTCCAGTGAAATTAACCGAATACTGAGGGAAGTATGGGTACAAATCTGAAGAGGTAGTATTGCCCTGGTAGGAGTCATTGTAGGAACCCCAAAGCCAAAATTTATCAGTGCATTGGGTATAGTTTCCCAGCCATCCTTTGTCAATGTGGTACTTAACTTGGGGCCAATACTTCCATTTGGAATTCCATACTCCAGTGGAATGACAACAAAACATAGGCCTTTTGTGGTTCTGGTGTATCGGATGTATCGGTAGGGGGTGTCATTCATTTCAGAAGGTGGGGCTGCAAAGAGGCCACTTTGATTGTACAGTAGGCCTGCCAAAACAATGTCAGGATCCTTGATCAATCCTGGTATAAGGGACATGTCAGCTACCTTCCTTGGGTGTTCATAATATAAGGTAGCATTTTCTCCATATATTTGGAACATATGTTCAGCATGCTTTATAAAGGCATTACCCACTACCATTGGGCCTCTCTGGACCCACAAGCAAATCAAGATTAATAGGAGCTTCATTCTCATTTTCCCTTTGTGGGCCTTCGGGGTTGAACTGTATCAGTTCTGGCTCTGGGTTGGTGTCACTACTGTAATCCTTCTTGTATATGCAGAAGAGAATGATCAGGACCAGAAGGAGTGAGGTTCCAAGAATTATATAAGGTAGCAGGTACCAGAACATACCTTAGGTGAGATATAGCCTCCCGCTCGGCTGCACCCAGTGGACTTATCAGTGGTCCCCGGGTTCTGGTCGGGCTGGAGAGGTCAACTCACACTGTATACACTCTGCAACTGCTACCTGGAAGGGACCTGTGGGTGGTGGAGGGAAAAAGGCTACAGTGACCAGTATGGCGCGGGGAAATGCCCCTTGGGGAGGTGGGTAGGAGAAGCTGCGTATGGCTCTCCTTGGTTCCCCTGGCATGTACTCTTCCCCCAGTATGTGTCACTATTGTCTTGGACCTGCTTGTGCCCAATCTGGTATGTAGAATTCACAGAAAAAGAAAGGGATGTAATAACCGTATGTAGTCAACCAATCCACCCACTTATCAAGAATGCCCCCACCCAGGGATGCCAACCTCCTATCGGCCCTTGCTACTGTTATTTGTACTAGGGGTTTATATGCAAAATCTGGCTGAAATCTGGGATTGACTGATATTTTAAATGGTAGGGGTCCTCCCATCCACTGGTGCAGCTCCCAAATCTTCCGGTGTGCGTAGACTCACTGGCTTCCAGGTGCAGTGAGAGCAGACCTGTAGTCCTGATGCCCGTGCTCCTGCCCGCTTCCGGTGGGGCTAGGTGCAAGGGTTCCTGGTGAACTTCAACTTCAGAGGGTCAGACGGGTTCAGCTCACAGTTCCAATGACCCTCAGACCACTTCAGACGAGAATGATGAATCCACAGGGTTACCTCTGCTACCTTGACCGCTGTTGGTGTGGCCAGCAGGACCATGTAGGGGTGTCAAGGGGTCGCTTTTCCACTCTTTCACCCAAACTTGGTCTCCTGGGCGGAAAGGATGGACTGGTTCGGCCAGGCTGATCGGTGTACGCTCGAGACACCACCTGTTTAAAGAGAGAAAAATACAAGAAAAAGGCTGGATTTGCTCTGCGGTTATCTGCCCCCCTACTTGAGTTAAGTCTGCTGTAATTCCTGTGGCTATTGGAGGGGGTGTCCCATACAAAAGTTCAAAAGGGGAAAGTTTCAATCTTTTTGTGGGTGAACATCTGATCCTGAACAAAGCTATAGGCAACAAGTCTACCCATTTGCAATGAGTTTCCTGGCACAATTTTGCTAACTGTGCCTTAAGAGTCTGGTTCATCCTTTCTGTTTTTCCCGAACTTTGAGGTCTATAGGCCATGTGTAGTTTCCATTGTATTTGTAAGGCTTTGCATACACCATCCACTATTGATGCAACGAAAGCTGGGCCATTGTCACTGCCTATACATCTTGGTAGGCCAAACCTTGTGATGATTTCTGTTAGGAGGCGTTTTACAACTTCCTGGACCTTCTCTGTTCTAGCTGGGAAGATTTTCG
This sequence comes from Podarcis erhardii, assembly GCF_964252035.2. Lineage (NCBI taxonomy): Eukaryota > Metazoa > Chordata > Lepidosauria > Squamata > Lacertidae > Podarcis > Podarcis erhardii. The sequence continues at coordinate 14,768,109 of NC_138506.1, read as the reverse complement.
GCCAGCCAGTGATTGAACATGTGAAGACTAGAAGAGCTTTATAACCTTTCGCCTTAGGCATCTCTGTAAAGTCCACTATTAAATTCTTCATTGGCATTAAGCCTGTTTGTTGTATTCCTGGTGGAGGCACTGGGCCTTGCTTGGGGTTGTTTTTTGCACACAGAAGGCATGCACGTGACACTGCTTCGGCCAGCTGGGATAGCCTAGTTATGTAAAATTGTCTATTCAGGCTTTCCCGCAATGCTGTGGCCCCATAGTGAGTGGACTCATTATATTGTTTTACTATGTCTCTGCCTAAGGCTTCTGGGACAAAAACTCGCTGGTCTGGTAGGATAAACCATCCATCCTGTGGAGGAATTCTGTAGCCCCCTTCTTGTAGGGCCCATTTTGCTTCTGCCTCTGTGTAAATGGGTTTTATTTGATCTACATCAACTGCTGTAGGAAAAAGAGAAGCGGTTATAGAGGCAGGGGGCAGTGGTAATAGAGCAGCCCGTTTTGTAGCTAAATCTGCAAATTGATTTCCCTTTGCGGTTTTTGTGGTTTCTTTGCTGTGGCCTCGGCAATGTATGACCGCAACTTTTGTCGGACCCCACACGGCTTCCAAAAGAGCCTCTAATTCTGAGCCATGTTTCAGAGCTTTTCCCTTTGCTCCTATGAGCCCCTTTTCATTCCACAGGGCTCCATGGGCATGTAAGGTTAAAAAAGCAAACTTTGAGTCTGTATAAATATTTACGCGGCAGCCTGCTGCCAGCTGAAGAGCTCTGGTAAGAGCCACAAGTTCTGCTTTCTGCACTGAGGTTGAAACCGGCAGAGCCCGTGTTTCGATGACATCATTGAGGGTAACCACAGAATATCCAGCCCTCCTTTGCCCTTCCATTATGAAGCTGCTTCCATCTGTGAAATATTCTACATCTGGATCTTTTAAAGGCTCATCCTGCAAATCTGGACGGCTAGAATAAATCGCGTCCATTACTTGAATGCAATCATGAGGCTCATGGTCCACTGACTCGGGAAGGGGTAGCAATGAGGCGGGGTTCAGGGTGTTTACAACTTGCAAATGTACTTGTGGGTTACCACACAAAAGCCCTTGGTACCTGGCCATGCGCTCGTTGGAAAGCCAATAACTTCCTTTGTATTCCATTAATGTTAAAACAGCATGAGGCACTTTCACATAAATTTCCTGTCTGAAGGTGAATTTAAATGCCTTTTTAACCAACAAGGCTATGGCTGCTACTGCTCTCAAACAAGGTGGCCATCCTTTGGCCACTGCGTCCAGCTGTTCTGACAAATAGGCTACAGGTCTCTTCCAGCTTCTCAATCTCTGAGTCAAGACACCTGCTGCCACCCCGTTTTTTCCATGAACAAAAAGATAGAAGGCTCTATCTGGATTTGGCAAGGCTAAGGCTGGTCCCTTCATCAGTTTAGATTTTAATGCATTGAAGGCTTTCCTTTGCTCTGCATGCCACTCAAAATGAGCATTCTCTCTTCCCTTTGTGCTTTCATAAAGAGGCTTTGCTAGGGTGCTAAAATCAGGGATCCAAATGCGGCAAAAGCTGGCTGCCCCCCAAAACCCTCGTAATTGCCGGCGGCTTGTGGGTTCCTTAATAATACAAATGGCTTCCTTTCTTTCAGATCCCAACGCCCTCTGCTGGTGGGAAATGTGAAAGCCCAAGTATTTCACTGTCTCTTGGCAAATCTGAGCCTTTTCCGAGACACCTTGTATCCTGCCTCCCAAAGGAGATAAAGCAAATCCTCTGTGGCCTTTTAACAAGTCTCATAGCTATCACATCCAAGCAATAAATCATCCAGAAATTGAAGAAGAATCGTTTTCCCATGTACTGATGGGAATTTAGACAAATCCTGGGCTAGGGCTGTTCCAAAAAGTGTTGGCGAATTCTTGAATCCCTGAGGTAATCTGGTCCACGTTAACTGGGTTTTTGTCCCCTTGTAAGGGTCCTCCCATTGAAATGCAAATATTGGCTGGCTCTGAGATGTAACGCGGCAGCAGAAAAATGCATCTTTTAAATCCAACACTGTAAACACGGTTGCCTCTGATGGAATCAATCCTAGGAGATTATAAGGATTGGGCAAACAGGGATGCAGAGTCTGTATTAAATTATTAATCCTTTTCAGATCTTGGACTGGGCGAAACTGATCAGAATTAGGCTTAAGAACTGGAAAAAGTGGAGAATTCCAGCTGGACTGGCACTTTACCAAAAGTCCATATTGCAAAAACTTGTCTATGTGCATCTGCATTCCCTCTGCTGTTTGTCTTGGGATAGGGTATTGCCGAGTTGCTATTGGCTTTGCCCCTGGCTTTAGGTTTATTATGAATGGTGCTATATTCTTTGCCATGCCTGGTGGATTGTCCTCTGCCCATACTCCAGGTGGGACTCTCAGATTTTAAGGAATCTGTGATATTTCCCCTTGGGGGTCCTTATCTGATAAAGCCATCATCATTCTCCAGGCCTGTTCTTTAGGGACCTCTACTGTAACAATCCCTGTAGCTGCCTGGGGTAATTTCATCTCTGCCCCTTTTGGGGTGAACGTAATTTGGGCTTGAATTTTTGACAGAAAGTCACGTCCCAGCAAGGGAATGGGGCATTCAGGCACATACAGAAATTGATGTGTAAGGGTTTTCCCTCCAATCTGGCATTCTTGAGGTTGCAAAAACAGTTTAAGGACCCTGTTGCCCGTGGCCCCCACAATTGTTACTGCTTGGTTGCTTTTTGCTTTTAACAGCTTGGTCAGCACCGAAAATTGCGCTCCTGTGTCAATCATAAAATTTACTAAGTGGCTCCCCAGTTTGACCGAGACCATGGGCTCTTGGGAGCCTAAAGAAAGAGTTGAGCCCGGTCTGTCCTATACATTCTCATTCTCATATACTTCCAATTGCGCTAATCCAACAAAATCTCTGCTACTTCCTCTGTTCCTCACATATCTTCCTGCTTGCATTCTTCCACGCTGCGATCCCCATCCTTGTCCCCTCAGTTCCCTGAATCCATCCTGCTGTCCCTCTGTTTCCCCTGCGTTGGGGCACTCCTGTTTCCAATGACCTTCCTTTCTGCAAATTGCACACTAATTTCTTCCTAATGGCTGTCCCCTTCCTCTTCCTCGTCCACGTGCCCTATTTGAACCTCTCCCTTGGGCACCTGCATCAAATGCTGAGCCTTGGCTAATGGCTGCAGCCAAAAACACTGCCTTTTGCTTCAATTCCCAAACTCTGTCTTTCTTAACCTCATTTTCCCGGTTTATGAAAACTTTCTGGGCGATTGCCAGGAGCTGTTCCATATTTAATGCGTCAAAAGCTTCTAGCTTCTGGAGTTTTTTTCTTATATCCTGAGTGCTCTGCGCCACAAATGTTGCATTAACCATTTGCTTACTTGCAGGGGCTTCTGGGTCAAAGGGGGTATAAATCCTATATGCCTCCATTAAATGTTCCAAAAAATCGGAGGGAGATTCATCACTGCGTTGAAATATCTCAGAGACCTTAGAAATATTTGTAGGCTTTCTGGCAGCACCCTTTATAGCCTTTAAAACTTCCTGCCGATAATTGCCCAAAGCGTCCTTGTCCCTATCAGGATCCCAACCTGGATCTGAAAGTGGGTATCTGGCACGAACCCAAGCATCGGGGTTTGCTTCAGATTTTGGCACCTGAGCCTTGAGATTGTTATCTGCAGTGGCATCTATTCTCCTCCTTTCCTCAGAGGTAAAAAACATCATCAAAAGATGTCTACAATCCTGCCATGTAGGCAGATGGGTTACCATGATGGAAGCAATTAAATCTTGCATTGCCTGAGGTTTCTCAGAAAAGGGTAATGTGTGCGTTTTCCAATTTAATAAATCTGTTGTCGTAAAAGGAACGTATTGCATGGTAATTGTTCTTGCAGGCCAGGGTCCTATTGATTGGCCTTCACCATCCACTGGTCGGGGGTCTTGGGGCCCTAGGATTGCCCTCAAGGGAAGCATTTAGGCAGGGGCCCCTTTGTTATTCCGAAGGTAATAACCTCCCTTACGAAGAAGAGGCAAAGGAGGTGGGCTTGGCCATGACTGAGAAGTGCTAGGCAAATCACTTTCTCTCATTTTTAAGACTAATTTCTGCCCAGAATCTGAATTTTATTTTAACCCGTCTCTCAATAGCAGGATGGCTTCTGGAGGAAATCAGCAGTCTTCTTCCTCGAGCACTGGCGGCGCCCAGCTGCCTGCTATGTCTTGTGACCCTTAAGCGTTTGCTCAATTTTTCACTGCTTTTGAAACCTTTTATAGGCAATGTAGGCTGAGGGTTCCGGTGCTTCCTGAGCCAGAAGCATCGCAGGATGTTATCCCCAATACCCTTCCTTGCAGCCAGGACCAACCAGGCACTTCGGCTTCTACGTCAGGCAGGGCTCAGCCAAGAAACACCGCAGCCAGACTCCCCCAGACGCGCTCCCAGTCATCTAGTGCTAGGAAGCCCACTTCGGGCACCAGTAAGGGTAAGGCACCTGTGAAGAGTGCCAATAGCAATTCCATTTCACAGGTCGTAGATATGCCTAGTATTTTTCAGGAGCGGCCGCCTCAGCCCAGTTCAACAGAGGGCGGCTCGGGGTCCGGCTCAGAGGCAGAACAACAAGAACCCCAGGTCTCCACCCCTGCTGCCAACATGAACCCTGCCAGCAGCAAGGTGTAGGGGGGTAAGAGGAAAGCGAAGAAGAAGCACACGTCGTCGAAGAACAAAAGGAGTAAGCAGTCAGATACAGAGGAAGATTCAGGTATGTCCTCCTCTGATTCCGATAGTGATGCGCCCATGGAGGGGTACTGGGGTTTTGGTGAGGACAGTTCCGGGCTGCCTTTATGGGTGCACGAAAGAAGAGCCAATTCACATCGTAAGATGTTCAATGGAACTCTAGAATGGAAGGAGGGGGCGTTGGTGGAAGATGTCGAAATTTCCACCAACTTATCCATGGATTTTATATTGGGCAACCATCTATCCCAGAGGAAGAGGACTAAAATCCTCAATGGCGATTACGTGGATATATTCACACTCCTCCTGCCAAATAAATTGACTGGTAAAGGGGAAAAGAAGCGGTCATTTGGTAAGCGTAGGTATAGGACTCCTAGGGCTGAACGTACCTTTGACAACTGGTTGGACAGGTTCCAGGTTTTTATGGGACGTGGTTTGCGCGGCCTATCCAAAACGCTCTATGCATCTGGTTGCTTATATGGCCCATGTGAGGAGGGCTTACGCGCTGGCTGGGGAGAATGCGGCTCTAACTTATGACAAGAATTTTCGTAGAAACGCTTCTCTCCTAACGTTGGCCCTTACATAGAAAAGAAACATCAGGAACCAGTCAATTCGGGTAACACAGAAGCAAAACGGTGGCGCCAGTGCTGGGAATACAACAGGGGGGGTATGTTCACAGCCTTCCTGTAAGTATATCAATGAGTGTGAACGGTGCCTTGGGAAACACCCTGCCTCGGCGTGCTTTAAGGGTAAGCAGCAGCCCTTTCAGGATGGCAGGGGGTACTTCAATAACAGTCCAAGAGGTGCCCCCGGATCCTCTCATGCGGGACTCAGTAACCGCCAGTAACATCTCTCTTGGGCTGGCCTTCTCCCCTATTCGGCTCCATCCTCTCAAAGCCCTACTAGACCTGTACCCCAATAAAAAAGCTGCGAAATACCTATGGGATGGGTTCTCCATTGGTTTCAGAATTCCGGTAGCATTCCTGCCTAACACCGGAGACCCCCAAAACCAGAAGTCCGTTAGGGAGATGCCTGAAATAGTCAGAAAAAAGATAAAGAAAGAAATCGAGGCAGGGAGGGTTGCAGGTCCCTTTCACGATCCCCCTATCGAGGGGCTGCACATATCCCCTCTTGGCATTGTCCCAAAAAAGGCACCGGGTGAGTTTCGCATGATTCACAACCTCTCTTACCCAAGAGGTGGCTCTGTCAATGATGCGATACCACAGGAACTTTGTACTGTGAAATACGCCTCCTTTGACCAGGCAGTAAAAATGATCTGCAGATTCGGGAAAGGGGCACTCCTCGCGAAATGCGACATTGAGTCGGCATTCCGCCTCCTGCCCGTGCATCCAAAAGACTTCCGTTGGTTGGGATTTAGATTTGAAGGGGCGTATTTCATTGATAAAGCGATGCCGATGGGCCGCTCCACCACATGCTCAGCATTTGAGGCTTTTGCCACGTTTCTGGAGTGGGCCCTACGCTTCAGGACAGGGTCAGCCGGAGGTTCACATTATCTGGATGACTTTATCCTGGTTGCAGATAATGGACAGCGATGCTCTGCCCTTCTGGAGGCATTCACATCCCTAGCAGAGGAGCTCGGAGTACCATTGGCTTCTGACAAAACGGAGGGCCCTGCCACATCTCTGGTCTATCTGGGTATTGAGTTAGACACAGTAGCGCAAACATCCAGGCTTCCTAAGGAGAAGTTGGCCGCCCTTAAGGCACTGATACAACAGCTCGGACTTCAAGATGGCGCCGAGGTAAGACGCTCTTATCGGAGCTCAAAGAGATCTTTTAGCTAAATGTTGCTGGCTCTCCTTCCCCTTTTGGATTTTATTTCCTTTCACCATTTCGCTGTGCTTTTGAACATCTTATCTTATCCTCCTCGGTGCCGGGACTTAAAGAAGCTAATGAAGCTTTAACGAAGGCTCTCAGACATTCCCCTCCGGGCATTAAGGCACTCCCTCCCAGTTTCTCGTCGACTCCTTGTGATAAACTTATTCCAAGGATTCTTAAGGACTTTTAATCGGCTTTTAACCCTAAAAAACTACAAATTTATAAAACCACAAATTTCTCCCACCACTTCTAATTTCGTGGACCCCCAAACATCTCAGTTGTTTTAACAAACTGGGAAGAAGAGGGGGGTACTTCAAAGGAGTGCTAAAATTGGCCCCAGTTTTAAACTCCTCGCAGCAGCCCAGCCAGGACTGAATGAAAATTGAACGAGATTGCGACCTGAGAACCTTAGCACTTTATCACTCTATTTAGAAGTCTGATCTCATCGACTTAAGAAGAATCTAGCAATGAGAAGAGCCAAAAGACTCAGGTGTCTTGATACAGAAACTGACACAGAGTCCTCTGGTTTCAAACAGAGTAATCTAGATAATTACCTGCTACCTCAAAAACAGCACGTATCTCCTCCCAAAACCTTCCTCAACTCTTCGCATGAAAAGACAATTGAAGAGATATCCCTAGGAATAAATGAGGACAAGGCTACTACTCCCATAACAGAGGCACAAGCACTAATTGATAGAAAGGTGGAGCTGCTAGAGGAATGCTGCCTACTGACTGCTCAAACAGTTCAAAAAATCTTTGAACAATTACAAAACATCTCCAAGAAGCTGGACAACCCAGATGAAAGGAGGCAACTCACTCCCTTTTTGCCATCCTTAACAAGCCCTGGAGATAAACAGAACAAATACAAATTTCTGTCTCTAAACCAGCCAAAAACTAGAGGAAGCCCCCCTCACTCAATCAACCTGATACTGAGGCCATGTGAGATTGTTCTCCACATTTTTCCATATAGAGGGCCCCTACCTTATTGGGAGTCACCTTTCTGGGCCAGACATCATCTAAATTTGCTCCTTAGCCTTGAGGGTGGAAGTATTGACTTAAAAGCAGTCAAGAGGCTTACTAACGATGGATATTCCAAAAAAGTACTACTAAGATTTGGTAGCCATAGAATTCCAACCAAACTCTTAAGGGAAAAGGCTCATTTAGCCCAGAAAGGAATTATCCCGCGCCGACACTTTGAAGATATATCACCCAGACCATTGATTGCATCTAAAAGACAGAACAAGATGAACAAGGCCATTCCACCAGAAGCCGACATCTGCCCTACTCCCGTGGAAGAACCCAGTAGATGGGAGAAACCGCAGCCAGCTACCCGGAAAATCACGCAAGAAAAATCCAAGCTCCCAAACCATGCGACTGTAGCATCAAATAACAACCTCGCCCTTGACACAATAGACTGGACAGTCCCAGAAGAAGAAGATCTGCTGAGTAACTTTACCAAGCTACCAGATAAAGAACAAATAAACATACTCAGTAAATTGACGAAACTACAGGCCAGATTGACCGAAATTCACCAACAGGGTCAACAAAATGCAGCAGAAACAACACACAATCAAACTTTACACTTACCAGCTTTTTCCCCAAAATGCATAGTCAAAAAGAGAGCTACTAATGGAACTTTCAAATGTATAGATGCAGAGCTTCAAATCCAGCCGCCTTTAGAATATGAAATGGCAAGGGAAAACTCCAGTAATGAAACCACAAATTCCTGGCTGAGATATCAAATATTAGCTTCAGACGAAATAGGTACCCCTACTTTAAGTACTACAAAGGACCTTAACATTGCCGAACAAAAGATGACCTCCAACAGACCTGACACACTGAGCTCAACACCAAATGAGGCCAAAGAAATGGAAGTAGAGACTAAAAACAGTCCAACTGTCCATAACAGCCCACCAGCCACAGAAATTTCTCAGGAACAAGGAACAGTTAAGGAAGAAAATCAAGAAAGGGAGGAAATTTCAATTTTCCGCACTTTAAAAAAGAATCTAAAAGATCCACCACTATGTTCCCCACCGAAAGCAGCGACAAATGGCTGTATCTGCACAAGACAAAATCCCTCGCTAGACTTAATAACAGAACTAGAATGACTAAATGCTGTCAACCAGCCACCAACTCAAAAACGGACCCTACGCTTGCTGTCCTGGAATATCGCAGGGTGGGGAAACAAAGGCGGAGACCCAGACCTAATGAACTTCTTTAAAGATTTTGAATTAATACTTCTACAAGAAACATGGTCAACTAGAGATATCAAAATCAATGGATTCACCTCCTATACGAAACCCGCATTGAAAACAAACACGAAAGGCCGGCCGAAAGCAGTTCTGTTGTATGATCAAAGACAACTTAGGGTTTGAAATCAAGCAACTAGAAGAATGCTTACCACTTGCACAAGCTCTACTTTTAACCCAAAACAAAGATCCCTTGCTACTTGTAAATGTCTATATCCCCCCAACTAAAAACAACAGCAGCAGTGAAAACTGGTCACAACTAACCTCTTATATAGAAAATTTGACCGATAAATACCCAAATGCCTCACTGATAATAGCAGGTGATTTTAATGCCAGAGTAGGAACCAACAATGAACAACTATGTAGCAAACTAAATTGGAATACTGATAATGATATCGCACATGCCCTGAAAATAGGACGATTCTCCAGAGACAGGGTTGTTAACAACGAAGGCTTACGCCTACTTGAATTATGTAACAACTTTAATTTGCAGATTGTGAATGGTTCAACAAAAGGCGATAGAAGCGGGGAGTTTACATACTTCTCCCCCCGAGGATGTAGTGTCATCGACTATATTCTTGTCCCTTATAATATTATAAATTCGATCATGGACTTCAAAATTGGAACGCGCACTGAAAGCGACCATCAGCCATTATCGTTGTCTATTAACTTAAAGGACGAAACCAAAATAACTAAGTACAATACCATAGAACCTTCTCAATACAAACAAATGACCCAATTAAAATGGTCCCAGGAAATGAGTGTAGCAGTGGGGCAAAAACTTACAGCCAACCTGAGAAAACAAGTATTATCCAACTTAAAGATCACTAATTTCTACAGTGATATTCCGAAAATTTATAATGAAATCTTCCAAATGTTTGTAGAGCTTAGTACTCCACCTAAAGTTTGGGTACTTAAACATACCGCTAGCCCTTGGTTTGATGATGAATGTTTCCAGCTAAAAAGAAAACTGCGCCAAACATTTAAAAATAATCGCACCAAACTAGAGCCCTCTTATCTTGATGAAAAAAGAAAATATCATTACATTCTGGCTGAAAAGAAACAGAAATACGCAACCCAAAAATGGCTACAATTATTTGACTCAATTCAGAGTAAAAACAACAAAGCGTTCTGGAACCTAGTGTATGGAGGATTGAAAGCCGAAAATCAACTAACTCTACCACCAATTGCAGAATCCAAATGGTCCCAATACTTTACATCTGTATTTAACAATCTACACAGTGAACTTAAAGGAAATGAAACCACTAAAAATAAAATTATTAAACTCCAGGAGTGGCCAAGGGTAGAGGAAGAGGAAATTAGAGAGATAGTTAAAAATTTCAAATCGGGGAAATCTCCTGGGCCAGACGGTCTACCAATAGAATTATTTAAGACCTATATAGATTGGTGGGCAGAACCCTTAGCCCAACTGTTTACGCTTATAGATAAATATGGGATCATACCTGAGACATGGCTAAGATCAATAATTATTCCAATCTTTAAAAATGGCGACCCAAAAGAACCAAGGAATTATAGACCGATAAGCCTTCTATCAGTGATAGGGAAAATCTACGCTAAGCACCTCTTATCTAAACTCCTTACCTGGATGAAAAATCTAAATTTACCAGGGAAAGAACAAATAGGTTTCTCCAAAGGTTGCTCCACACTAGACCACTGTCTTATACTTATGCATCTGGTTGAAAAATACAGATCCCAAAGGCAATCTAAGATATACGCTGCTTTTGTAGATTTTCGTGGTGCATTCGACTCAATTGACCGCCCAAAGTTGTGGAGGAAACTCGCAGAATTAAAAATTGATCAGCGCCTATTGATTCTAATGCAAAATCTACACTCTTCCAATACCTGTCAAGTCAAACTTAACATCAAAGGTCACCTTTCATCAGACATCCCAATCTCGAAAGGGGTAAAACAAGGGTGTATTCTTGCCCCCTTTCTATTTAATTTATTTTTATCAGACTTGCCAGATTACCTTCAAAAAATAGAATCACATGCCCCTAAACTTAATCAGAAACCAGTTCCTCTCTTACTATATGCAGACGATGCTGTCCTACTATCCTTAACGAGCTTGGGTCTGAAACGTCTTATATCTTCACTGATCCTCTATTGCGAATGTAACAAACTCTCTATAAACTATGAGAAGACAAAAATTTTGGTCTTCTCGAATGGTTGGAAATTAGAGAAATGGAAAATAAGAGGGCAAGAAATCCAACAAGTGAAAATCTATAGGTATCTGGGAATCTTATTCCAGAGCAATTTAGGGTGGGCAACCCATCGCACAAATGCCATAAAACAGGCAAAGTGCATCTCATCAGCAGTTGCCCGTTTTCATTATCAGAAAGGTAATCAATTTATTCCTGCGGCAAATCAGATATTTCAAACAAAAGTGCAATCCCAGATATTTTATGGAATCCCGCTATGGGTCCAAGCATATAACAATGATTTAAAAAAGATTCACTCTAGCTTTCTGAGACGTATTCTTGGACTCCCAGCTACGATCAAATATGAAACAATGTGTGCAGAAATAGGCATACACACAATGGAATATTGGGCATGGTCCACCTCAATAAAGTATTGGTTACGCTGCCACTTTCGCTGCCCTCCATCAAGTCTGCTCGCTGATTTGCTCAAAGACTCCTATAAATCAAGATGGTATCAGCACCTCGAAAAAAAAGATTGAATCTTTAGGCATCGAGCTGGAGCCCCTGTACAATTCTAATGAGCAATATATTTCCCATAATATCCTAACTAGACTAAAGGATGTCGAGAGACAAAATATTATGGCAGCCGTAAACAAAATTTGCTCCCCCATATTCTATGAATTAAATATCTTAGATAGCAGAGCCAATTACGTCACTAAACTAATAATCCCAGCCCAACGTAGGGCTTTTATGCTGGCCCGTTTGAATGTTTTTCCCTCAGCATTTGTCAGGGGAAGATATCAAAACATTCCTAGAAACAAGAGACTCTGCAGATGCTCTATGAATGTCCCGGACACTGTAGAGCATATTCTCCTTCATTGCCCATTGTACAGTACGCTCCGTCAACGCGTGCTGTCCCCTCTTTTGGGTGGTCTGGAACCGCAGCAAGGTGAATGTGTGGGATTCTACCTATCCGACGTTGACCAAAGGGTAACGGCGGGGGTAGCCGAGTTTTTGGTAGCAGTCCTCCAAGGAGCAGGTTAACAAGGAAAACCACTGACTCTATATGTATATATATATATGCATTTAGCAAACTGCTGCCTTTTTATATATATTTCAAGGCTTTTATATGTTATTTTCTCTTTTAAGGTTTTATTTCCATAATGCCTAATAAAGGTTTGATAAAGTAAAGTAGATACAACAGCTCCTGCCACTGGAAAAGGTGACCGTTAGGCAAATTCAATCGTTGTTGGGTCACCTAAATTTTGCATGTAAGGTGGTTTTGCCCGGCCGCCCCTTCTGTGGCCGCCTTGCAAGACTATCAGCGGGCCTTCGTGCCCCACAGCACAGGGTACGCCTCTCCAAGGAGGTAAAATCTGACCTGGGAGTCTGGCTGGAATTTCTGGACAGGTATAACGGTGTATCCTTGTGGCAGGACACCATGGCGCTCAATGCAGATTTCCAAGTCCAATTCGATGCGGCAGGTTCCCTGGGGTTTGGGGTTTATTTCAGGGGACAGTGGTGCACTCAGAGCTGGCCTGCTGAATGGCGGGGTAAACCCATTACTTGGGACCTTACATTTTTGGAATTTTTTTCCTATTGTAGTGGCAGTACATTTGTGGATGGGGTATTTCCGTAATCATAGGGTTTGTTTCAATACAGATAATCAGGCAGTAGTATCGGTCTTATCAAAACAGTCTGCACGATCCACCAGAGTAGGAAACCTATTACGATCCTTTGTCCTCTTATGCCTTGAACAGAATATCTACTTTTCCACAAAGTTTGTTCCTGGCCTTAATAATGACATCACAGATGCTCTGTCTCGTTTTCAGATGGATCACTTCCGCTTGTTAGTGCCGGATGCTCAGCAGTTGCCACAGCCTTTCCCGGAGCACCTCTGGAGCCTTGGGAACGAGAAGTGATGAAGGGAGTATTGGGTTCAGTTGCCCCTTCCACGCTGAGATCCTATAAGAAAGCTTGGGCCGACTTCTTAAAGTTTCGCAACAGTATACCCAACTCGAGGCAGGATTCCCCTCCTTCAAAGAGGGAGGTCCTCTGCTACTTAGTTCACCTGAAGGAGCTGGGCAGGACAACAAAGACACTTAATATTCAGTCCTCTGCAATATCTTTCTTTTGTAAAGCCCTGTTTTCTACCGACCCGTGCGCTGATTTTGTAGTGCGTAAGGCCTTAGAGGGCTGGCGCAGACTCCAGCCCCCCAGTGATGACAAAAGGAGACCCATAACTTATGACATACTGACACAGATTCAGTTAAGGTCCAAGTACAAAGCCCGCCTATTCTCTGCCGCCTATTCCCTTGCCTTCTTCGGCGCGCTGCGCATAGGCGAGGTGGTATGCGAAGGTGGCCCGGGCTCCAGACAGAGGGGTATCCTCTTAAGCGACTTGACGTTATCTAGCACTGATTTAATTGTGCAGGTGCGAAGTTCAAAAACGGACCAGTGGGGTAGGGGGGCCCTCCTTCGCTTGCTAGCAACTCAAAAGAGGGGACCTTGCCCGGTTAGGGATACTCGGCGTTTCCTTTACTTAAGACCCAACAACCCCAGCCCTTTCATAATACATGCAGATGGCTCACTTTTGGCAAGGCACCAATTTACGCGTGTCATGCGCTTGGCGATTGCGGCTTGTGGGCTGCCTGCGGCGGAATTTGCGGCTCACTCCTTCCAAATTGGGGCCGCCACCGCGGCAGTACACCTTGGCCTTTCAGCTGAGAGGATAAAGGATATGGGGCGGTGGAAGTCCGATACCTACAAAGCATATGTTAGAAAAAAATTATGACTAGCGACATCTTACCTGACCTCGGTTTGTCTTTCATTTCCCTTCCAGGACACAAGAGGGTTCGCATTTGGTTGGTGGGCCACAGCATTGTGCATTGGGCAACGAACCGGGCCATCTTTGCCGGCCTTGGGCAAAACCTCAATTTACCGCCAAATGTTGACATAGCTTGGATAGCGCGGGGGGGGGGGGTGCTGGGCTGAATTCAAGCCAGCTGTGATGGCCAGAGGCCCCCCTGACGCCATAGTTATCCAGTTGGGCGAGAATGATCTAGCATACCGAAAAGCCATAGACTTAAGATGGAACATTTTCGAGGACTTTGCCGAGTTGACGGCTTCATATCCCAACATTACCATCTTCTGGTCCTCGCTGCTTGAAAGGCGGGTTTGGAGAAATTGCCGGTGCCTGGTTGCAATCAATAGAGCAAGAAAGATCTTAGAGCAGGCTGTGGCGCGTAGAGTGGCGGCTCGGGGGGGGGTGTCATCGGCCACCCCGATATCCAGTACAGCAATGAGGCCCTCTACAGAGTTGATGGTGTGCATCTCTCAGATGCTGGAAACGACATTTGGTTGGGGGACATCTTAGCAGGGATTAGGAGTTGGTTACAGGTTTGAGGGTATTGGCGGCGAGCTTCGCTCGATTGGCGGTTAGGCATTGGCAGGGGTAATTGTTATGCAAATGAGGGGGGAAGGAAGCGCCATCACCTTCCCCCAAAGCGAAGGGTAGTCCGGTAGAGGACTCCGGGGGGCGTTGCCCTGTCCGAAGCCTATGGAGGTGAGGGCCTAAGGCACGCCCCCAAGTGGTGACATCCGGGGGATCCTAGTTGGCGTACTTCAGCAGGACTCCCCCGGCTGGTGGTTAACCCTTCCCGGTCTCCATGCCGGGTAGTCCATAGGAACCAATGCCTAAGGCCAATACCTCTCAATTCCTGTAATCAATAAAGTTGTGGCCTTTTACGCCCATTAACCTTAAATAATGTGTCCTGTGTCTTCATTTCACAAGGGGGGAGGGGATTCACCACGCAACCATCTTGCTTCTAATTCAGATCAGCTTGCACCAGCAGACAGGCATCTCCACAAATCCAAGGACCTCGAGCTAAAAACTTTTTTATCAACAGCTGCCAGACCTGCAGCAGATCAGCAGTGGCATGGCCTTGTGGCCCCTGATCACCTGGGGGCGGGGCTATGCTATTATTTTTTACCCCTACAGGTCCATTGTGAGTTCCAGTTCAGTGTGTGCAGTCAGCAGTCCAGCATGGCCTGGCATCAGGACCTGACCAATCCAACTCCAAACTTCCAACTAACCCTACAGGAGATGCCAGAAAAGCACCACCCAAGGGAGACATAGTGCCGACAAGTGCAGACCAGGAAAGAACCATGTCTAGTCACTTGGGGTGACACCAAAGCCCTTGTTTCCGCTGGACAACATCAGCCCTCTCGAGCCTGAACAACCAGAGACATTAGGCTCATTATTTGCTGCCATATATTTGCCCAACTTACTGCCAACTCCATGCTGTTTCTTTTCATGCTATGCCTGCTTTTGCCAATGAAGGCTTTGACGAACTGTGAAGCTGGCTCACTAGCTGGCTTCCTGATCTTCCATGGTTTAAACAAGTTTTTGCTTACACCATTTTGACCATAATCTGCTTGATCTCAGAATGTTGCTTCATACAATGTGTTTCCTTATTTTTTCAACTTTGCAGGGTCTGCCTTGTCCCCCACGTCATGACCCTCTCTGCTCCAGCTTTGTAAACCACGCTCTGGGCCTCACATTTTGGCCTTTACCGATTCGGACTCAGAATACACCCGTCTTTTAATATTTAGGAAAAAGGGGAGATATGGAGGTAAGGCTCCACTTGTGCTGAGGCACACCTCGCACCCGGCATGCAACAGTGTGCCAAGGAGCCTTGCGCCCACACTCCCTGGACTCTCGCCCCTTGGCTAGAAGACAGGGTTTTCCCCCTGGCCGTTTGTCCTCTCACAGATTTGGTTACTAGACATAACGCTTGGCTGGAGCATGACCAGGGACGCAGATGTAATCAAGTATCGGGGAACATTTTAGGGAAACACCTGCTAACACGTTTATTCGCTAATGCTGGAAATGTGCTGAGATGCAAATACGTCATGTTCAGAGTGGTTTCACTACTGTTTCCATTGGTGACCTCTGTTAATAAAAGGAGCCTCTGCACAGCTAGTCGGCAGCCTGCTTGGAGCATGCTTGCCAGCTTGCTCCTGCACAGCTCACTTGTATTCAATTCAACCTTCTGTTGTCCTCGTTATTCCTACATACCTCATTTAGCAGTCCAATAAATCACAAGCTTCTGGGCCCATAACCAGTTGTTGGGAGATAACGCTGAGGCCTTGTGCCTTCCCCCAATGTAGTGTCACCCAGGATTCTTCACTCCAGTCTCCTATTATGCTGAATCGATGCATACCCCTCGTGGGGCATGAGCACACAACCAGCACAGTCCAAAATAGAAGCATTAGCCTTGAGGTGTAACACCTAATCCTTATTTATTGTAACGAAATCAAACATAACAGTACAAAATAAACATGGCTCCTCTTTGTGTCTCTCTCTCGGAGAGAACACTGAAACAAAACATCACTGTGAGAGAGCAGTAGGAGGAAGGGAGCAAACAGCGTATCTCCCTTTCTGCTTATATAGCTCTAACAATCAGCAGCTGAAATGCATTACAAACAGACACGTGATCCAACAATCCTATATCTGCAATGTAGGGAGAGGTGAAATCCTAACATTACCCACCATCATTTTGATAATTATGAGGTAACAGCCTTGGAAACTGCCACGAAGGTGGATCAGTCCATTTCTGCTCTGTGTCACTTGCACATGATTTGATGCTTAGGACTATTCTGCAATCTTAAAAACACTGCAAAAATAAATATTTTATCTCGAAGTACAACTTTCAAAACACTTTTATCCTAAAATAAGCATTTCAAAATGTATATTTGCACTTTTTAAAGCCGATAACTGTATCACACAATTGGAAGACCTACAAAACCCAAAGAATAGTTACATTCTGATCTGCTCATCCCATTAAAAAGTATCAACATTTTTAAAGCTATGATGCTCATTAAAACCTTAGATCCAACTGAAATCAATGTGAAATTTTAGTCATGGTTACCTTTTCACACTAAAATCAATCAGGATAAACATGACTAACTTAGTCTGGATCCAAAAGAAAATTATTACAACTGTTTCATAATAAACAACAACAACAACAACAACAACAAGAGGAGGAGGAGGAGTTTAGATTTGATATCCCACTTTATCACTGCTCTAAGGAGTCTCAAAGCAGCTAACAATCTCCTTTCCCTTCCCCCCCCCACAACAAACACTCTGTGAGGTGAGTAAGGCTGAGAGACTTCAAAGAAGTGTGACTAGCCTGTTGGGAATCTGAATACGTGCAGCTTCACACAGAGTCAATTAAGAGTTGGCCGACAGCCAAGACAATGTAAAGGAGTAAAATCTGCCTGGAGATATAGAGGCCTGGAAACAGCTCTATCATTGGTCAAGCTCCCACACAGGCATAATGATTTATGGCCTACTGACTTGAATGTGAGAGAGTTAGTGTTGGTCAGTGTGTTGTTAAAGAGTCGTGTGGTGAGAGAGCTAGTTAAAGATCTGTGTTCTGTTCTGTTCCTGTAAATAGTAACTTGAAGTCCACTGTATATAATAAACACCTATAAGTAACAAGTTACTGGTTCCTGCAACTGATTGCCTTCGTGAACTCTGCGTATACTCTGCTAAGGTCTGGCTAAGGTCCTGCAACAAGTCAGAAAGTTGCGAAACTTCAACATAGCCCAAGGTCACCCAGCAGCCGCATGTGGAAGAGCGGGGACGTGAACCCAGTTCACCAGATTATGAGTCCACCACTCCTAACCACTACACCATACTAATACCAAGGAATTTTAAGCTACTAACGAACATGTCAGGAACCAGACTGAAGGGTATTGCTCTAAGGAAGTATGGTGGGAGCCCCCCTCTCCCTCTGCTCAAGGGCTTGATCCTGAAGCTCCTCTAGAGCAGGAGGATAGTATCAACCTAGAGCAATGGCTCACGGAAGGACACAGTTTGGGAAATGACAGTTGGGCTGAGCTGGGAGAAGAGCAACCAAGGAGAGAGGAACAGGAAGAGAGTGAGCTGGCTGGATCTCCCTCACTAGAAAGTATACAGCCCATGAGCCTTAGAGCCAGGTGTCTGGATAGGGTAGTCTCTCAGAAGGCTCAGTGGTGGAGGGATCACGTGGTGAGGAGATGGGAGTAACTAGAGGGAAGTGGGAGGAACTCAGTTGGGAACACCTGCACATTGAAAATGGACGCTGAATGTTTGTGCTGTGTTCAATAAACCTCTCTGTTGTTGCAAAAGACTGCTTTCACTTCGTGCTGTTATCTACGGGGGGGGGGGGGGAGAGAGAGAAAGGTAAGCCTTGCCTGGCAGCCTGGCAGAACATCTATATTACCTGATAGAAATTGAGTCTAAATCCAAGGATATGGCAGTGTTAGAGGTTCACACATATACATGTAAGATTCCATTAAAGGTATAAAGAATTCATCATATTCTGGTCTGCATTCATAGACTTTTAAGATAGTATACAGCACTCTGTTAGGATCAAGGTTAAAACATCCTGTCAAAAAAGGGAAAGTTATCAGTGCCTAATGCAACTAAAATTCTGTTACGATCAAGGTTAAAACATCCTGTCAAAAAAGGGAAAGTTATCAGTGCCTAACTATTTTAACTATATCAGAAAATGCTATCTTCTACTCTGAATTCCAAATGGAAATTTTTTAAATGTCCTCCATAATTACACACACCAGTATCAGAACATTTACAAGAATATGTGATTTGACATGTAAGTCTTTATAGAACTAAGTATCAGACTTAAGGATTGCTTCTGACTGTTGTGGGCCTAGTCTAGTGTGACCTAGTTCAGATACAACTCTTAGAAACAAGCGACATGTCTAAGATTTTGATTGGGCTAAATGTTCAAAACTGAGCAATGTTCATTTTTTTAAACAATTCTTTATAATTTAAAGTTAGCATTGAATTAGCTATCCAGGAAAAATGCCCAACATGTCAGTGTATATGCCTTACCTATTAAAGATTTGATATTTTCAAGGATGAGTCCGCTAGTGATGTTACCAGATAAATCTTGGCCCGGTTCAGCAATCAGTTTTGCATAACCTTCATTCTCTTCTCTCAATAAATTGAATTTCTGTTGTTTATAACTACAGTAAAAAAAAAAAAAAAAAAGACAGCATGTTTACTTACAGGAATACTAAACTGATAATCTTTTTATTAATATTTTATTAAGGAAACTTCCTGTATAAGAGAGTGAGAAAAATGAAGTGAATGAGAATGAAAAAAGAAACAATACTGTTACATTACTGTCAGGGAACTGCCATCGGCTCAGAAGTGAGAGGGGGAAGGGCAGATGGATTACAGAGAGCCTCCAAAAATCATGGGATGCAGCACTTCCTCAGCAGAGGAAGGAAGCCACACCTCTAGTGGGGAAGAGCTGCAGGGCTCGGAGGATGCAAGGCAGTGCCAGGACACCTTGTCTGAGCAAAGCAGGGAGGAGGGAGGTCCCCCTTTACCCAAGCCTTCCTTGCGCAGTAGGCTTTCGCGCAGAGAGGGGAGGCGTCGGCTGGGGGTCAAGAGACTACTCTGTTGGGGAAAGTTTAAGGACCACCCACTCTCAGATTCTGCTAGTGAGTGAGCAAGACATGGAATAGAGGTGTTCTGCGTTGTAAAGGTTTTTGCACCAATAATAAAGCTTTTGAAAAGACCAGTGAGGGATCTTGCCTGATCGCTCTCGAGCAACCACCCGATAGCCGTAACAGCAATCTGAGAATCCCTGATGTTGCTCGAGGGTAGCCGTGTGAAGGCAGCACAATGAGCCAGACCGGAGCAGCCGTGGAGCTGGAGCAGGGAACGGTGATGCGAGCGTTAATGGAGCGAAACCGAGACTTGGAGGCGCACGTGGCAACGCTGTCAGCCCAGTTGGAGGAGAGGCAAGCACAGGACGGTCAGGTCAGAGCCACCCCAATCGGGAGGAAGGTCCCAGGGCTAGTAAATAAGTTTGGAGGGAAGCCCCAAGATTACAACGCATTTAGAACAGAGATACAATATGCGTTGGAACTGCAAGAAGGGGAGTTTGCTAGTGACAGGGAGAAAGTTGCTTTCGTAATTGGACACCTTGAGGGCTGTGCTCCCGAATGGATTAGACCGCTCATAGCAGTGGGGAACAATGCTTTGAAAGACCTGGACATATTTTATCAGGCGATGGATGCTATGTTCTCCAGCAAGGCGGAGGGGAGTGTGACATGAAGGGAGCTGCTGAGTTTCAAGCAGGGGTCTCTGACTGTCAGGAGCTACTGGCCGTGTTTCGCGATGCTAGTGCACAAGCTAGGCTGGGACCTAGACTCTGAGCCCCTGCAAGCTCTGTTTGAGGCAGATTTGAATCCCGAGGTAAAAGATGAATTAGCCAGAGCCCCCCGCCCGTGTTCCATGGATGAGTTAACTAAAGCGGGGTTGGCCATTGGGGTACGGCAGGAGGCCCGTGCTCAGGAAAGGTGGGAAGCCAGAGGGGAGCGTTTCCATGGTGGCCGCATTCCTGATGCCAACAGGGACTTCCCACAGTCGGCTGCCAGCCGAGCCAATGGAAATCAATGGAGCCCGTGCACACAAGTTTTCAAACGCCAGTGAGCTCAGGAAGAAAGAGGGGAGGGACTGGAAAACCGCCAAAAAGCGTTTCATCTGTCAGCATCCTGGACATTTTGCAAAGGCTTGTCCCCAGAAAAAAAGCCTGGCAAGGCATGATGGGGGCAGCAGGCAAAGAGGAGGAGGGAGAGAAGGCTCAGGTGCAGGGAAACAAAAGAGCCTGGCTGCAGACCATCAGGGGCAGCAGCCAGGCAGGCGACCAGTAGAAGGGCCCCTGCCAGAGCCTCCCAAGGCAGGCATAGCAGTTGAAGTGGTGCTGGAACTTCCTAATGGGCACCCAGTAGAAGTCCACACTCTTATTTATTTGGGTGCTTCTTGCAATTTTTTCAGCAGAGACTTCACTCTGGATCACCTGTTGCCACTAGATTTCCCCTTGCAAGTGACCACCATTGATGGTAGAGAGCTACTGGGGGGGAGTGACACACCCGACACCCCTGATGAGGATGAAGGTTTCCAGGCATGTGGAAACCATTGCCTTTCACGTGGCCACACTGGCAGGACCCCCCATTATACTGGGAATGAGTTGGTTGGCACTCCATGACCCAGTGGTGTCGTGGCATCAATGATCCCTCACCTTTGGGTCGGCTCACTGCTTGGAACATTGCCTGGGGGGGAAGGAACCAAGAATGACTATGGCCAGGGTAGCTGGGGTGACTCTGGAGGAGAAGGGGCGCGTTCCACCACAATATGCGGATTTGAAGGAGGTGTTCAGCGAGAGAGAGGCTGACAAGCTGCCCCCCCACAGGCCCTACGACTGCCAAATCAGCCTGGTCCCAGGGGCCAAGCTGCCGGTGGGTAAGCTGTATTCGATGTCCGACCAAGAGATGCAAGAGTTGAGGCAGTTTATTGACAATAACTTAAAGAGGGGTTTTATAAGTGAATCCAAGGCCATAGGGGGAAGCCCAGTATTCTTTGTGGACAAGAAGGGGACTAACCAACCCCTCTTGGTCGCGGATTATCGGATCATCAATTCCATGACGGAACCCATAGCCTTTCCCATGCCCAGAATTGACGATGTTTTGACGCATGTTAGGCAGGGAAAATTTTTTACCAAGCTGGATCTCAGGGGGACGTACAATCTGATTAGAGTGAGAGAGGGAGACGAATGGAAGACGACCATGTTCACCCCCTGGGGGCGTTTGAATATCTTGTCATGCCGTTTAGATTACAAGGGGGCAGCGCCTGCTTTCAAGCCTTTATGCACCACGTGTTGGGTCCCCTGCTGTACAAGAATTGCATGGCCTTTTCGGATGACGTTTTAATCTTCTCGGAAAATGAAGCACAGCACGTGAAAGACGTCAGGCAGGTGCTAGAGAGATTGAAGAAGCATCAGTTGTGGGTCAAGCTGGAGAAATGCAAATTCCATGCTTGGGAGGTCGAGTTCCTGGGGTACCGACTGTCGGACAAGGGGCTGGCCATGGACCCGGAGAAGGTGAAAGCAGTGCTGGAGTGGAAGAGCCCCAAGACAAAGAAGGATGTGCAGCGGTTCCTGGGTTTCAGCAACTTCTACAGGAAGCTCATCAAGAACTTTGCACACTTGACAGCGCCCATAACCCGATTGTCTTAGTGGCAAGAAGACGTTTGCGTGAACCAAGGAAGCGCAGCAGTCCTTTGAAAGGTTAAAAAAGGCCTTCTCATCTGAGGAGCAGCTCCTGCACGTGGATCCTGGGAGGCCTCTGAGGGTGGAGACGGACACTTCAGACCGAGCCATTGGAGCAGTGCTGTTGCAACAAGGACCTGGGGAGGACTGGAGGCCTTGTGCATTTTTCTCCAGGAAACTGAGCAAGTCAGAGCAAAATTATACTGTTTATGACAAAGAATTGCTGGCCATTTATGCGGCCTTTAGGCAGTGGAGACACTTTTTGATTGGGGCGCAGCACCAGATCCAGGTCCAAACGGACCACAAGAACCTGGAATACTGGCGGACAGCGTGCATGCTCAACCAGAGACAAGTCCAATGGTCGGAGACATTCTCACAATATCACTTTAAGATACAATACGTTCCTGGGGGGTGGGAGATGTGAGAGCGGACGCACTGTCCAGGAAACCTGAGTACATGGAAGGGGAAGGACCACCTGTGGCCAGGCAAATGTTCCAAGAAGACAGATGGTCATGTGGGGGAGCACTGGCAGGGGAGGAAGAACTGGTTGGGTTCACCAGACACCAGTTTGCTCAGACGAAAATCAGGGAACTTAGTGATGGAAAGGGGGAATATGGGGGTTTTGAGGGAAAAGGAGGGCTCTTGTACTACAAAGGGCCACTGTATGTGCCGGGAGAGGCATTGAGGGCCAAGATCCTCAGGCAGCTCCATAACAACCCCACAGCGGGGCATTTTGGGCAGCATAAGACCATGCTACTAGTCACCAGACAGTTCTGGTGGCCCAAGGTAAGGGAGGATGTGCGAGAATATGTCTGAGGGTGTGACAGGTGTCAGAGGGCCAAAAGGGAAAGAGCAGCACCAGTGTTGTTACTGGAACCCTGACCGACACCAGAGAGGCCCTGAGAGGTGGTGTCCATTGAATTTATGACAGATCTGCCCAAGTCAAGGGGAAAGACAGCGGTGATGGTGGTGGTCAATCTATTGACCAAAATGTGTCACTTTGTGGCCTGTGCCCATGCGGTGTCAGCCAAGGAGACAGCCAAGCTGTTCGTGGATCACATTTTTAGGCTGCATGGGACTCCATTGAGAGTTGTCTCCGATCATGGAAGACAATTTACCTCACGGTTCTGGCATAAACTCATGAGCCTGCTGCAGGTAGAGGTGAGCTTCTTGACAGCTAGACACCCAGAAACCAACCAGCAGGCCGAGAGAGTGAACGGCATATTGCAGCAGTACCTACTCTGCTACGTCAGTGAGAGGCAGAATGATTGGGTGGAGAAATTGGCGCTAGCTGAGTTTGTGTATAACAACGCTGAACATGTGTCCACGGGGATGAGCCCCTTTATGGCCAACTACGGGTGCCACTCCAGGGCCTTCCCAGGGCACGGAAAGGAGGAATGGAGTGTGCCAGCTGCAGAGCAATTTGCAGAAGAGATGGAGGCTTTGCGCCAACAACTCCACCTAAATTTGGAGAGGGCGAAAGAAGTCTATAAAAGGCAAGCAGACAGGCACCGCAGGCCAGGGGAGGTCATACAGGTGGGGGACAGGGTGTGGTTGCTGTCCCAGGGATTGCCCTTAAAAGGGGGTTGCAAAAAATTGCAGCCTAGACGGCTGGGGCCCTTTGAGGTAATCCAGCAGGTCAACCCAGTGACTTTCAGGCTGAAATTGCCGGACAGCATGAGGATACACCCGGTGTTTCATAGGTCCCTGCTTTCGCATCACAGGGAGGGGTAGGGCTTCCTAGGGAGGGAGGGGTGTCCACCAATCCACATGCAGAGGAGAGGGAACGCTGTAATGAAGTAACGGAAATACTCCATTCCAGGTGGAGAGGGCACCAGATTGAGTACTTGGTGGCCTGGGAGGGAGAACCCAGCTCAGAAAACACATGGGTTCCCGCAGAATCCATCACAGAGGAATATCTGGTGGAGGAGTTTCATGCTTTGTTCCTACATAAGCCTAAACCCCAAGTGAGGTTCTTGAAGGAGGTGTTCGGACCCACGGACGACGAGGGGGACTTCGTAGGTTTCCCATCCTCAGGGGAGGAGGAAGGCTGCGGGAACGAGGTCAGGGAATTGTCTGAGAGAGAGGAATCAGACTGGGACGTCCAACCAGCTGGGAGGGACCCGAGAGGATGGGAAGCAGTTTTTGAATCCACGGAGGATGATGACTATTCTTTCTGGGGTTTTCCTCCATCGCCTGCCAATGCTCAAGAGGAGGAGATGGTTAGAGACCTTACCAACGGGGAGGGGGGTCTTGAGGAGGGGGTGGATGTCAGGGAACTGCCATCGGCTCAGAGGTGAGAGGGGGAGGGGCAGATGGATTACAGAGAGCCTCCAAAAATCGTGGGAAGCAGCACTTCCTCAGCAGAGGAAGGAAGCCACGCCTCTAGTGGGGAGGAGATGCAGGGCTCGGACACCTTGTCTGAGCAAAGCAGGGAGGAGGGAGGTCCCCCTTTACCCAAGCCTTCCTTGCGCAGTAGGCTTTCGTGCAGAAAGGGGAGGCGTCAGCTTGGGGGTCAAGAGACTACTCTGTTGGGGAAAGTTTAAGGACCGCCCACTCTCAGATTCTGCTAGTGAGTGAGCAAGACATGGAATAGAGGCGTTCTGCATTGTAAAGGTTTT
Source organism: Podarcis erhardii (assembly GCF_964252035.2). Lineage (NCBI taxonomy): Eukaryota > Metazoa > Chordata > Lepidosauria > Squamata > Lacertidae > Podarcis > Podarcis erhardii. The sequence goes on along the minus strand of NC_138506.1, from coordinate 14,743,392 downwards.
TGCAACAATAATAAAGCTTTTGAAAAGACCAGTGAGGGATCTTGCCTGATCGCTCTCGAGCAACCACCCGATAGCCGTAGCAATTACCATACAAATACATTCTTATACAAATACACATATAATTTTCAATAACCTAATATACTGAGTGTAAACTCATTCCAAATATCATTGTATTTATCCAAAGAAAGTCTGTGTCTATAAGCTGTCCATTCATATGTTGCTAATGTTGTCAAGCCATTGATTAAGGGAAATTGTATCTCTATTCTTCAAATTCATCATTATCAGTCTCTTGGCCACCATTAGGATGTGTCGAATCCATCTTCACTGCTTTGTTGTATATTTTAAAGAAGCATTGTCTATATTATATCTTCAACAAAGAGCTACATTAGATAGTCCTTTCTCATACAAGCATAGGGGAGTCTAAATGATTCTAAATTGTATTTTCTGTTATATGAGTCTTAGTTTAAGATCTATTGATATGTCTGATACTGAAGCCAATACATTTTCCCACTGTCTAGGTATTAATAAACATTCCAATTCTTTATTCCAATCATTTCTTAAACTCTGCATATAAAATTTATTTGTTGATAATAAGTATCTATAAAAAGTAATAGCTAGCTTTTTAGATTCAAATGACTAAATGATCAACTTTGCAGTCATAGAATCATAGAATTGTAAGGGACCCTGTGGGTCATCTAGTTCAACCCCCTGCAATGCAGGAATGTCAACTAAAGCACCTATGACAGATGGCCATTCATCCTCTGCTTAAAAACCTCCAAGGAAGGAGAGTGCACCACCTTCCAAGTGAGTCTGTTCCACTTGAACTTTTCGTATTATACTTCCATAAATGTGAAACTAAATTCATTTAAGTAGTGGCTTATTTTATCTGCTTAACCCATGTGTGGGGAATATTTGGCCCTACGTATGTTGCTGAACTACAATTCTCACCATCCCTGGTGATTGACCATGCTTGCTAAGGCTGATGTAGGTTGTAGTTCAGTAATATCAGGAAGGCCAAAGATTCCCACTCCTGGTTTAACTGTACTGTGCAGAATCTGCATGCTTATGCATACAGCTTGAGTGCTCTTACATTGCTCCTTCCTTACTTTAGCAGTGAAACAAACCAAGGAATGGCTGGCTCAGCATTCTATCCAACTCAGTGTCTGTGGTTTGTTCCTGAGTGTAGTTTGGAGAGAAACAACAAGCACTGGTTCAGACACAACACTAAGTCAGCCATTCCATGTTTTGTTTTACTGCTAAAGTTCCTTGGGCTCCTCTGAGAGGAAGGATGTGATAGAATTTTAATAACAACAACAATAACTGGCGTGAAACAGGTTTATTATAGTTTGTGCATAGTATGGTTAATGAAACCATACTTCTTGGATTAGTGTTATGTCCAAACATTGTCATTCCAAAATAAAAAGTGAAATATTTGTAAGCGTATTTTTTTAAACAAGCAAACCAAAAACCCTAATGTATTTATCAAAGCTTTTAACAGAATCTAGATTTTTCTCCTTTATATAAAAATACATTTAGACGACAAGGCATTTCTATAATCCAGTGTTTCTCAAACTTGGGTCTCCAGCTGTTGTTGAACTATAATTCCCATCATCCCTGACCACTGGTCCTGCTAGCTAGGGATGATGCGAATTGTAGTCCAACAACAGCTGGAGAACCAAGCTTGAGGAACACAGTTATAATCATTAGCTACTTTCATTTCAAAGATGACCAAAAATTAAGATCCAAAGTTTTGTGTATGTTCTGTACACACAATAGTGCTTTTTCACTCTCTCAACCACCACACACAAAGCCACTACTGAAGGCTGGTGAATCTCTCTATACAGCCATACCTTGGTGTTTGAACGGAATCTGTTCCGGAAGTCCATTCGACTTCCAAAAACATTCGAAAACTAAGGCATGGCTTCTGATTGGCTGCAGGAGCTTCCTGCACTCAACTGGAAGCCACGGAAGCCACATCGGACATTCGGGTTCCAAAGAATGCTCGCAAACCGGAACACTCACTTCCGGGTTTGCAGCATTCAGCAACCAAAACGTTTGAGTCGCAAGGCGTTCGACAACCAAGGTACGACTGTATAAGCATTTAATAGGTCCAAGACGATGCAGCTTGAAGAAGAAATTGACCACTCCTCAGTGAATACTGTATTTTAAAGGGCCTTAGATATGTGCAAGTGGCTGTTTTTTCTTTTTCTTTTGTATCACTTCACTGCTTTATATTTGAAAAAAACACACTAAAAAATCAATAATAAGTCCCCACCCACTCACCACAAAAAACGGCTGTTTGGATCCCAGACACAGGCTTTATAATTTGATAAGATAGAAAAAACATTTGGACAGAACTTAAAAACACACAACTGGAACATATTTTGTACTTACAAAACTTTTGTCTTGATTTTCACAGATTTCTGATTAAACTGCTGAGACTGCTTGATAAGCCCTAAAGATTCTAAAGTTTCTGGGTCCAGACGCTCTTTTAGTATAGTATCTGGAACCAAGTACTGAGTGGACAAAACAACACCACAGGTGTTATTTGTAGCAGCACCTGACCTTGGGTTATCTTAAAATGAAAATAAAAGTAATTCAAATTAAAGACATGAAGATTCAATCCTAGTGGTAAAAGAGTATCTGCAGCTGTACCGCTTCAGACTGAACTCCTGTGACTGAATGCTTTTTGAGAGAGAGAAAACCCCTCCTAACATAAAATTAAATGTGAGAGGAGTAGGGCTCCAACTTGGGCCCAAGCTTATGAGTGCCCAGTGGTGCACTCAATGTAATGTTACTTCATGATGTCACGTTATGTCCGCACACTGCAGCGGCGCTTCCAGGACCTTGGAGGCCTTACAAGATTTGCAACGCAACTCCTGGTTTCTATTGGAAGTCGTGTCGGAGGCCTGGCAGGGCCTTGGAGTTCACATCCAAGGCCTTATGAGTCCTCCAACGCAACTTTCTGTTTCTACTAGAAGTCGCATCAGCAATCTAAGCAAACCCAACATAAAAATTGTGATGCGGATTTCCGGTTTGCCGTGAAATGGCCATAAGAGCGTGAACCCAGTTCTTAGAACTCGATTGTCAAAGTGGATTAGGGGGAAGTGCGAAGGTGACACCCCCCAAAAAAACTCAAGCGGTGGTCTTGAGCCCCAAAAAGGTCCAGCTGAGCACTTTTGCAGGCTTTCCGGGTCTCCTCACCGCTTCGAAAGCGGTGGGGGATCAAGCTCCTACACAAGGAACAACTGTAACCCAGCAATGAGAAGCCTCGAGCTCTACGCATTAAGCGATAAAACTTTCCAAATTTTAAAAGCAAAATTAAAATAGCTGATCAGCATAAATTTATGAATTATAATTGGCAATATGACGGGGCACAAAAAGGAGGTCCGCTTTGACATGGTTTGATTGACTCTGCATGGGAATATTCTGCAAGTGTAAGAACTAAGGAAAAATAACTTGATCTTTTACATGCTAAAGAAATCATGTGGGAGAAGGACTGTATCTTGGATTTGATCCAGTAATAAAGAGAATTTTAAATACAGTGGATTTATGGGGGGGTCTTTAACCCCCCCTTGCTTTGAGTTGGGGACTGAAATCTTCCTGATTCTGACTCCAAGTGGATTGTCTTTTTAATTTGCTTTATTATATGCCGTGGTCAACTAGTGACAGACTCTGCTGACTTTTTATTCTATTTTGCACTCTGAAAGCAGACATTTAAAAAATGGATTCAACACATTCAAAATTTTAAAGACCAAGGCAAAATCTGTGTGCTTGGACTTGAAAGCTAACTTGAAAAACATTTTATTTTTTTTGAGGGACTTCGGGGTTGGTGCCTCCGGTAATGGCAGAATTCCTCTGATCGGGAGGAATTTGCCCCGTGGGAATTGGGTCTGGCCGCCACGGCGAAGGCGGAGACCCGCAAAAAATCACAGGCGGGAGAAGCCTGTGAGTGTGGGATTCGGCGGGCACCTTTTGCGCCTCCCTTACTCGCGGGGAAACCCAGTTTCGGGGGTCCGGAGCGACGTGAGGTGAGCGGCGCGGTGCTTTGAATCGACTGCTTCTTCCACAGAGCGAAGCCGCATTGCTGTTGCCGGAGAGCGCTGACTTTTTCCTGTGGACAATTTGACTTTAAAGTAACTACCCGTGAGTAGAGCTGAGGCGGGAGAATTGGATTTTTAAAAGTTTAATTTGGTATCGTAACGGGGAGGTTCAATGCAGGAAGTCCGCCTTCCCCTTTTGTAAATAGACTGAAGCAATGAGGCTGCAAGCTGAAGTCTTGGAAAGGCTATTGTAAAAGACTGAATCTCCATCTGTAAAGAACATTAAATCCCCCCCTTGAAGGCAGGAGAAGGGGGGGGAGTTGGGGACTAAATACGTCTGCAGGAGAGAGCGAAGAGTGTTAAAATACTGCCGCTCTGACCCTGGAAACGGGCTGCTAGCAGGACTGACGGCTTTTGGAATATACATTGACAGCGCTTAGAACGTTTACTGACAGCTACAGGAGAAATACATTGTTTCTACTGTCTCCAGTTGCTTTTAAAAAAGGAGTAAAAGTAACTGAAAATTGAAAATTGGACTTCCGGAGGTGGCGCCAACGGCAATGGTGGTCTCCTTCTGATTTGGAAGGGGAAGCTCCGCGGAAACAGGTCGTCCACTATGGCGAAGTGGAGACCCTCAAGAAAAAATCACAGACAGAAGAAGCCTGCAACCGTGGGACTCAGCGGGCACCGTTAGCGCCCCCCGAATCGGTGAAGGGACCCCGTAAGGGGCTCTGGAGCGAAATGGGGTTGGCGCGGTGCTGTGAGTCGATCGCTCTTTCCGTGGGGGTGAAGCCGCAAAGCTGTTGCCGGAGAGCGCTGACCTTTTTCCTGGGACCATTCGGCTGCTAAACAACTACCCGTGAGTAGGTGAAGTTTATTGGACTTGAGATTAAAAGGAAACTAAAGTTTTAATTTGACACTGAACCGGGAAGGCGCAACCAGGAAGTCCGTCTCCTGGCTTTGTTTAAGAGATCAAAGCAAAGACTTTCGATTCTAATGCCCTGGAGAGGGTGCTTTAAAAGCCTAAATTTGAACATCAAAGGAGAAGAATCCCCCCCAAGCTAAGAGAGGGGGGAAGAAGATATTCTGAGTGTCTCTCTTTCCTTTATGAACTCTATATGTAAAAAAAAGGAAATTAGTGAACTCTTGGGAACGGGCTGTCAGGCTGTCAGAACTGTCAGGCTGTTGGAACTGTCACATTGAAACTCGCACCATCTAGAGACATTGTAACTGTGTGTAACTCTGCAGAAGGGAAGCATTTTGAAGGCTTCTCCTACGTTTCGCAACTGTTTCGCAACTGTTGTTAGTATTTAAGGGGCACTTTTAAGAACTTGGAAAAAGGCTGGTTAAAGTGTAACTTTAAAGATGGCTACAGTGTCCCTCTAGAGGATTACAGAGATTGTGCATCTACTGGGGGAATTTTCCATTCTTGATTCAGAAAATCTCCCACGGGAAGAGCTAACCGTGGGACTGACCTTGACTCATAGACAGAAGTGGGATGAGCCGAACAACAAGATCATCTAAAACTAAAACACAACAGCCAAGCATAACTTTAAAACAACAACGCAGATCATCTGTCCCTAGTCTCCCTGTGACACAGGAGGAAGATTTAGACCAATTTAGGTCTAAAGGAATGGCATCAGGAGAGGACTTTACTTCGGTTTTAAATAAGATTTATGAAAAATTGGAAGGTCTAAGCAAGCAAGTAACCGAACAATCGAGCAAAATTGACCAAAACACTGCTAGTATTAATAATTTGACCCAGCAAGTTAATTCTAATGCACAATCTATTGGAAAATTATTGGAGGAAACTGTGTCCAATTGAAAAACAGCAGAGGAGGCTAAGGAGAAAGTTTTGGCTGTGGAGGCAGAAATAAAGCCGATGCGTAAGCAGATTGGGGAACATCAGGCACTTCTGTCTATGATAGATTTGAAAAATAAAGAGAATAACTTGAGGATCAGGGCAGTACCAGAACTTGAAAAAGAGAACTTAAGTGACTATCTTACAAAGGAATTTAAAGAATTTTGGTCTCTGGAAGAGGAAAAAGACTTTAAGATAATAAGTGCTTTCAGACTTGGAAAGGGAGGGAGGAAAACCAAGTCCGACCATAATGCTGTAAAGATGGAAATGAAACTAACACCAACCGGTTCCTTTAGATGGAAGATGAATGACACCTTATTAAGGGATCAAGAGATTATCAAGAAGGCCCAAAAGACACTGAGAGATTATTTTGAAGTAAACCTGAGAACTATGGTGGAAAAAAGAGTAATCTGGGATGCAAGTAAAGCGGTTATGAGAGGGTTTCTAATCCAACAGAATGCTATAAAAAAGAGGACTCAAAATGAAAAAAAAGATAATTTTTTTGGAAAAAATAAAAGAAGGAGAGAAGAAATTAAGGTCGAAACCAAATTCACAGGAGATTCTGAGAGAAATTAAATTTTACCAAGTACAATACATGAAATTGATAAATCAAGAAGTAGAATGGAAAATAAAACAGATGAGGCAAAAGACATTTGAATCGGCTAATAAATGTGGCAAACTGCTAGCTTGGCAGTTGAAAAAAAGACAGAAGTTAAATACTATTACATGTTGTATTTGCAGAGACTTCTGCACAGCGGAATGATGAGCAGTACGTGCCACATACTTTACTTTATTTACACTTCAATGCTGAGAGAATACAAACTTCCCTTTATATCGTGCCTCTGTGAGAGCAGAGAGGCAACAACTCCTCTCCTCGGAAAACACCGAGAGAACAGTGAAAAACAGGAAACCAGTGTACGTCACATCCAGTCTCCTATTCCCGTGGGAAACCCAACAGCAACTCTGACTGTGGAATGTAAACAATGCCTTGTGACTAGCATTTCGCTGCACAGTGAAGAAAGCAGAAACCAACATCCTCCCCCTTTCTGTGAACATCACTGGGCAGCGTGTTCGTACAAAATCAGTACAAACCCAACTTCTGCACATAGGTACAGTGTTGATCCCTTGATACAATCTTGGACAATACATCAGCAGGAATTTCATTACCTGGCATATAGGACACCGTTACGAGTCCCTTCTGAATACGTTCCCTAGCATGTTGCAACTTCAATTGCAAGTGCTTCGTGCTTTGCTTACAATCTTCAGAATTCAGCAAAGCCAAACATGCTTTGTTGTCCTGGTAAACCTGGATTGGACATTTGACAGGAATATTCAAGTCTTTGCACAATTGTAACAACCATTCACAATCCTTAAGTGCATTCAGTTCAGCTTCACAAGTACTTAAGCTAACTGTTGTTTGCTTTTTGCATGACCAATCAAATAGACCCTGATTGTACATATAGCAAACTCCAGACGTACTTTTCCTGTCTGTAGTGTCACTTCCAAAACTTGCATCTGCAAATATCTCAAGACCACCAGACTTCTGATTATTAAATCTCAGTCTGTAATGCATAGTGCCTTTCAAATATCGCGCTATGCGTTTCAGAGCTTTCCAATCCTTAACAGTAGGATTGTTGACTTGTCTGCTTAGCATGTTACAGCTAACAGCATTGTCTGGTCTTGAACATCTGGCAATGAAGTTTAGCTTGCCTAGCACACTTCTGTATAGTGTAGTGTCAGAAAATGCTTCTTCAGTGTCATCTACCTGATAACCTGTTGTCATCGGTGTGTCTACAGGGTTAGCATCCATCAGGTTTAGTTTGCTTAACACATCAGCAATTTTCCGTGACTGGTGTACTAGAATGTTACCATCTTGATCTCTCTCTATTTCCAGAGATAGGTAGTTGTTTACCTCACCAAGATCTTTCATGTCAAAGTGCTCTTTCAGTTGAGCTAGGGCGTTATTGTACATTGTGACATCTTTCCAAAAGAACAATATATCATCAACATAAAACAAGCAATACAGTTTCTTTTGCCCCTCCTCTTTGACAAATACACATGGATGAGCTTTCCCTTGCTTAAAACCTAGAGAAAACAATACTTCAGTGAGTTTTGTGTGCCAACACCGTGCACTTTGTTTGAGACCATAAAGGGACTTCTTCAGAGCACAAACAAATCCCTGTTTTACCTGTACGCCATCAGGTGGAAGCATATAAAGTGATTCACCTAGAGATCCGTACAAAAATGCTGTATTCACATCGTGGTGACTAACGTGTAGATTCTCCTCTGCAGCTAGCTTGAGCATAAGCCTAATGCTCTCATACCTCACTGTGGGTGAGTAGGTCTCGTGATAGTCTTCACCTGGTACCTGTGCAAAACCTCTGGCTACCAATCTGGCTTTGTGTCTGACTATCTTGCCATTTTTATCAGTCTTCGCTTTGAAGACCCATTTGCTTCCAAGCAGTTTCATTCCTGGAACTACTGGAACAAGCTCCCATGTTTTGTTCCTTTCTAAGGAATCAAGCTCAGCCTTCATGGCATTTAACCATGGTTCAGCATCCTTTGAATTCAAATCCTGGATTTCTTGGAAACTTGAAGGTTCAAATACCTTCTTGGAGCTTTTAACAGCTGTTATTGCTATCTTAGCAAACTCATCAGCAAATCTCTTTGGAGGTCTGCCTTTTGTGGCTTTTTGTGACCTGCGAATTAGCCTTAAGTCTTCAACACTCTCCTCTTCCTTCTTAGGAGAAAAGTGACCTATTGTGAACAATGGTTCTTCCAATTCTTGATCAGAGCTTTCAGAGGGTCGCATAGAGGCTTTCGCACTCTTGAAATCCTCTGAATCACCCGATTCAGTTTCAGACTCAGAATCAGAACCTTCATCAGTGGGTGTGGGTTGTTGTGGCTGCTTTTGCTGTTGCCTATCCTCAGTCTCATCACTGTCATCAGGATAGCATTGGAAAATTCCCACATTCTCCCCCCACTTGGCATTGTACTCAACACTTCTTGTGAGCTTAATTGTCTTAGAGTCAGTCATCATTATTCTGTAAGAACCTTTCTGATAACCTAGAAAGATACCATGCAATCCACGCTTGTCTAACTTGGAGCTTTGTGGTGTGTGAACCCACATGTCAGAACCAAAAAATTTCATGTGTTTGATGTATGGCTTCTTGCCAAACATCTTCTCATAGGGGGTACAACCAATCGCTGAAGATAACCTGCGATTATAACTGTAAGTAAAACACGAGAGAGCTTCGGCCCAATAACTCTCTGGAAGATTTGCATCATGCAACAAGGTTTTTAACCCTTGAAGCAATGTTTGGCTTGCCCTCTCGCAAAGTCCATTCTGCCATGGCGAGCGAGGACTAGACAAATCGTGTTGAATTCCTTTCTCAGACAGAAAAGCTTCAAACTGCTGAGAAGTGAATTCCCCCCCGCGATCAGTGAAAAGAGTCTTTATCTTCTTACCATGCACATTTTCCAACCAAGCACAGAATTCCTTGAACCTTGGAAAAGCCTCTGATTTCTGCTCGAGATTGTACACATAAATATACCTGGAAAATGCATCAATGAGAACCATGAAGTACCTGTTTCCACCCAAAGAGGGCGATAGTGGTCCAACCAAATCAGCATGAACAACCTGGTATGGTTCTGTAGCTTGCCTACTAGACACCTTACCTTTCGCAGCCATTTTCACCTTGTTTGCTGCGCATGCCTTGCACTTCATGTGGTACCTGCAGGGTTTAATAGTCATACCTTCAACCAAGGCAGGCATTTTAGATACTGCCTCAAAATGCAAATGACCAAATTTCCTGTGAAAATCATGAATACATTCTGCATGCAAACTTTTGTTAGAACCTGCAATGCAACAAGTGTCATCCTGCACAACATCATCAAAATATAAAACAAACAAACGATCAACATATTCAGCATGCAATACATAATCATTTTTCTTGGTGATGGTGCATTTCTTGTTCTTGAAGGAAACGTCAATGTTCCGTTCATTCAGCTGCGCAACACTGAGTAGATTGTGTTTGGCATCTGGTACGTAGAGGACATTGTGTATCGATAAGTCCAAACTGTGAAGAACAACAGTTCCGTAGCCTTTACTGGGGATCGTGTGGTCATCCACCTGGTGAATCGCACCTTCCTGCGGCATAAAAGACACGAACAGTCGCTTATCGTTGCACATGTGGTGGGTCGCTGCTGAATCCACAACGAAGAAAGATCTAGACGTCTTCTGGACCTTTGCAACCTTTGGAGTGAAGCGTGAGACCATTGCCTTGTGCTGCGTTGTCCTGGACACTGGACCTTTGCCTTTGCTCTGGCCTCTTCCAGGCGATGAGCTTTCGCTGCGCTGCTCTGTCTTGGCTCTGGGATATCTGCATTCCCTCTTCATATGGCCTAGACGTCCACACAAGTAGCATTTCACTGCCTTCAAAGCTTTGGCACCATCTGGTGGTTCCACTGCACTCTGGGATGACGTCTGTGAAGACTCCCCCTTACCCATGCAGCTAGCACCCCGGCGGTCTGCTTCATTCTGAATCATGGCAGTAACATGTGCTACTGTGAGCTGAGCATTTGGCTGAACAGCAATCTGAGTGGCAACAGACTCCCCACTTGCATCAGCCAGCCTTCTGCAGCTAGCCATCATGACTCTGGCATTAGCCTTCTGCGTCATCTCTGCCGCTTTAAATCAAGCTGCTTTATACAAGCTGCGTCTCTGCTGGTTCAAACCTCATTCCAATAGCAATTTTAAAAGTACTTTCGGTTTTCCAGCTTCCCCCAAGCCTATAAGCTTGTGCCTTAGAGCCTTTGCGTCTTGCCGCGTGTGAACGGCTTTAAAAGTTCAAAGTCCAGCCATAAAGCCATTAACTAGAAGCTAGCAGGCTGCCCGGAGCATGAGCACATACCTCTCACCAATCATCTTGACACGCAGAGCAGATAACGTCCGTCCGTTTCTCTGTTCCCTTGCCGGCACTCCGATTCGACTTCTGGAGCCCATGACCAGTTTGACTGCGTTTTTCTGGGCCCGGAACCAAAAAATGTTGTATTTGCAGAGACTTCTGCACAGCGGAATGATGAGCAGTACGTGCCACATACTTTACTTTACTTTATTTACACTTCAATGCTGAGAGAATACAAACATGCATCGTGCCTCTGTGAGAGCAGAGAGGCAACAACTCCTCTCCTCGGAAAACACCGAGAGAACAGTGAAAAACAGGAAACCAGTGTACGTCACATCCAGTCTCCTATTCCCGTGGGAAACCCAACAGCAACTCTGACTGTGGAATGTAAACAATGCCTTGTGACTAGCATTTCGCTGCACAGTGAAGAAAGCAGAAACCAAAATTACAAACCTTGAGATAGAAGGGAAAAACATTCAGAATCCTGTGGAGATTAGAAGGTGTTTCCAGAGATATTTTAAACAACTTTATACACAAGGGCCACAGAAAGAGACTGATATAGACCAATTTTTAAGATCCAATGGACTACAAAAAATATCTCAAGAAAAAAAGATAATGTTGAATCATGCAATTACAGAACAGGAGATTGAAGGTGCCATTCAGAACATGCAGCTGGGCAAGTCTCCAGGGCCGGACGGGCTAACCTCCAAGTATTATAAAGCTTTGAAAGACTACTTAATTCAACCATTAAAGGAGGTTTGTAACGAAATCATGGAGGGGAAGAAGGCGTCGGAGTCGTGGAAAGAAGCTTTTATTACACTTATACCGAAATTAGAGTCTGAAAAGACACAACTCAAGAACTACCGTCCCATATCCCTTTTAAATGTGGATTATAAAATTTTTGCTGACATTCTAGCTAACAGATTAAAAAAAGTACTAGTAGAAGGGATTCATAAGGATCAGGCAGGCTTTCTCCCAGGTAGACACTTGTCTGACAATACAAGGAATATAATTGATATTTTGGAGATACTACAAGTGAATATCAACACAAAAGCTGTCTTAATTTTCATTGATGCGGAGAAGGCCTTTGATAATATTTCTTGGAATTTTATGAAGAAAAATCTCAAGGGAATGGGGGTGGGACAAGGGTTTGAAAATGGTATAAGTGCAATTTATTCAGAACAAAAAGCTAAATTGATAGTTAATAATGTGGTGACTGAAGAATTTAAGATAGAAAAAGGAACACGACAGGGCTGCCCTATCTCTCCATTACTGTTTATTTCGGTCCTGGAGGTGCTGCTGAGTATGATTAGAAGGGACCGTCTGATTAAAGGAATTCAGGTCGGAGCCAAACAATATAAATTGAAGGCTTTTGCAGATGACTTGGTTTTGACATTACAGGAGCCAGAATCTAGTACGAAAAGGGTACTAGAACTGATTCAAGAATTTCGTCATGTGGCAGGATTTAAATTGAACAAGTCAAAAACTAAGGTTTTAGAGAAAAATTTAACACAGATTGAAAAAGAAAGGTTTCAGAATGAGACTGGTTTGACCCTGGTTAAGAAAGTGAAATATCGACCCGACTTCCGGGTTAGCGCGAACGGCTAATGGCGGATTCCCTCCGAGCTCCGGAGGGAATCGGCTCTGCTGAAGACGGGTCTTGCCGTGCCGGCGACACGGGGACCCTCAGAAACCGCAGGCGCGGAAGCCTGCGGACTTGGTGACTTGGTGGGCACCTTAAGCGCCCTCCCCGACCCACGAAGAGCCTTTTTAAAGGCTACGGAGAGGGTACGGAGAGTGGCGTGGTGCTGAGAGTAGACCGCTACTTCAGTGGAGCGAAGCCGCAAGCCATGGCCGGAGAGCGCTGACTTTCTTCCCAAAATTTGGACTGGATAACAAAGGACCCGTGAGTAGTGGAATTTGGACATTAAAAATTTTTTATCCTTTGAATTCGGCACGACCGGGGGATGTGTTAAAGGGAAGTCCGCACCCCCTCTACTTATAGACGATTTAAAGCAAGGAACGGAGAATTAAGGCGGAATGAATACTGTTTTGATGATTTAAAAGTTTTTCACAAATTTGATAGAAGAAGATTTTGTGCTGGAGAGAAAGGGAGGAACTTTGGAACTTTGTGTGTAACCCTCCCCAAAACCCGGGAGTGTCCTGTTTGGGTGCCGGAGGAAGAAGTGAAAGGAGTTTGACAGCTGTCAAAGAAGCTGTCAAACGGGCAGACAAAGTAAAGAATTTTGTTATTTAACAACTCTCTGAATTAAAGGTGATACATTTGAACTGAGGCGATTGGAAACAAAGTACTGATAATAACAAAGTAACAGATTATTGGAAAAGGACTACTAAATAACTGAAAGCCCCCTAGGGGGAATTAGTGACATTACAATGGCTGCAGAGGGAAAATTACTGGCGGAGATAGAAAAAATGTTCTTTCTCGTGGGAATCCTGCAAGAGCAGAGTATGGCTCTGAGTAAAGTATTTATGACCTTGAATTCTGAAACAAACAACTCTGCTGAATGCACAAAGGAGACGTATGACAAAAACTCTGCAGCTGAGCAGGAAGAGATGCCTTTGGAATTGACAGAGAAGAAAGAAGGAGTGCAGACACTACAAGTGGAAAATATCAACCAGGAATCTACATTGTTAGAGTATGAGCAAGAAGACCTTTGGATTACAAACCTGCGAAAGATGAGAAAGAAGAAGAGGGAAGTCCCTGGAGTACTTGGAACATTAAAACTAAAAAGAATAAAGCAACATGATTGGGACTTTCCTCTTGAGTATGGAAAAGTAGATGACCCTTCGCAGCAAACACTTTTTAACATTCTGGATGAAAGAAAATATGATGTGACTCTGACTGAACTCCTTCGGGGTCTTAGGACCAACAAAGAGGACTACCAATATAGTTGGCAGAGAGGGACTGACAGAGAATCAGACGCCTCGGACGTGAGGAATCCGGGCTAAGAACTATTTTTTTGTTTGTTTTTTGGACATTTGTTTGGGAAGGGACAGAAACCGGGGCAGGGGGGGGAGAGAGAATAGAACTATAAAATGTTATGATTTGTTTTATTTGGTCAATGTGACCTATAATTAATATAATAAAGGGAAAATTTGTGGAAGGGAAGTTAGATCGACCTTAAAAAAAAAAGAAATTAATGATTATAAGAGAATTGGATAAGTTGAATATAGATAAACAAAAAGAATTAAATTTTTAAAAGCAATATGAATATGTTTAAGAGTTACAGATAGGTAGCCGTGTTGGTCTGCCATAGTCAAAACAAAACAAATTCCTTCCAGTAGCACCTTAAAGACCAACTAAGTCAGTTCTTGGTATGAGCTTTCGTGTGCATGCACACTTCTTCAGATACACTTCTTCAGTGTATCTGAAGAAGTGTGCATGCACACGAAAGCTCATACCAAGAACTGACTTAGTTGGTCTTTAAGGTGCTACTGGAAGGAATTTGTTTTGTTTTGACTATGTTTAAGAGGTTAGGTAAGAACTTGCTGAATTAATTATTGGAACTGGGGTGTAAGAGGAGGGGGTGGGGGGAAGTCAATGAAAGTGGGTAAAGAAAATTAGGGTATGTAATTGTATTTGTGTGTTTTTGTCTTTGTGTGTGTGTTTGTTGTTATAAAATGTAAAAACCCAATAAAAATTATTAAAAAAAAAAAAAAGTGAAATATCTGGGGATTAACATGACAGCTAAAAACTTGAATCTATTTAAGGACAACGATGAGAAAAGTTGGTTAGAAGTTAAAAAAGATTTAGAAATATGGTCAAAATTGAAGCTTTCCTTGTTGGGTCGAATTGCAGTTATAAAAATGAATGTATTGCCAAAAATGTTATTTCTGTTTCAAACTTTACAGATTGTGGACAAGATGGTTTGTTTCAAGAAGTGGCAGAGAGATAGACGAAAGGCGGACTCAGGATGCACAGGTCAGACCAACCCCCGTCGCAAGGAAGGTACCGGGACTGGTACACAAGTTTGGGGGGAAGCCACAGGACTATAACGCGTTCCAAACGGAAATAGAGTACGCTTTGGAACTGCAGCATAATGACTTTGCTGATGATGGGGAAAGGGTAGCCTATATTGTTGGGCATCTACAGGATGGGGCCCGGGAATGGGTCAGGCCCCTAATGGCGACGCAAAATGCTGCCTTGAAGGACCTTAGGAAATTTTTTAGCGCGATGGACGCAATGTATTCCAGTGAAGTGGAGCAAAATGTGACTCGACGGCAATTGATGGGGTGCAAGCAGGGGAGCCAATCATTTAGAGACTACTGGTCGTGCTTTGCCATGCTGATCCACCGGCTCGGGTGGGATCTGGACTCTGAGCCCATTCAAATGTTGTTTGAGGAGGGGTTGTCCCCAACGGTGAAGGACGAGCTTTCCTGCGCGCCCCGCCCGCAGTCAATGGATCAGCTGATCAAGGCTGTGCTTGCGATTGGAGTACGACAGGAAGCGCGGGCTCAGGAGAAGCGCGAAGGGAGAGGGGAACGTTGCCATGACATTCCTGAAATGCCGAAGCAGCCTTCCCAGCCGGCTGAGCCAATGGAAATAGATGGCGCGCGAAAGAGGTTTCTAACTCCAGTGAAGGTCGCAAGAAGGAGGGAAAGGATTGGAAAACCACCAAGAAGTGTTTCCTCTGCCAACGGCCAGGACATTTTGCCAGGGTCTGGCCTCAAAGAAAGGCCTGGCAAGGGATGGTGGGGGCTGCTGGCTGTGAGGAGGAGGGGGAGAAGGGGCAGGAGCAGGGAAACGCCAACGCTTGGCTGCCATTCAGCAGGCACAGCAGCCAGGCCAGCAACCAATAGAAGTGCCCCAGCCAGACCCCCCCAAGGCAGCTATAGCCATAGAAGTGGTGCTAGAACTCCCGAATGGGCACCCAGTCAAGCTGAAGGGGCTACTGGATTCAGGCAGCTCCTGCAATTTCTTCAGCAAGGACTTCGCTCTGGAGCACCAACTCCACCTGCTGCCCCTAGATTTCCCCTTGCAAGTGACCACCATCGATGGCAGAGAACTTCTGGGAGGGGAAGTGACGCACCAGACCCCACCAATGAGAATGAGGGTTTCCAGGCACACGGAAACCATTGCCTTTCACGTAGCTTCACTGGCAGGACCCCCAATAATATTAGGGATGAGCTGGCTGGCACTACATGATCCAGTAGTGGCATGGCATCAGCGGACGGTCACCTTTGGGTCAGCTCACTGCTTGGAACACTGTCTGGGGGGGGGAACCCAAGGATGACCGTGGCCAGGGTGGCTGGGATGGCTGTGGAGCCAAAAGGGGAGGTGCCACCACAATACGCTGACCTGCAGGAGGTCTTCAGTGAGAAGGAGGCGGATAGACTATCTCCCCATAGGCCCTTTGACTGCCAAATCAACTTACTCCCAGGGGCTCAGCTGCTGGTGGGTAAACTGTATGCCATGTCTGACCGGGAAATGCAGGAGTTGAGGGAATTTATTGACAAGAACCTGAAAAGAGGTTTCATAAGAGAATCAAAGACGGTAGGGGGCAGTCCGGTGTTCTTTGTGGACAAAAAGGACACTAATCAGCCCAGATTGGTCGTAGATTTCAGGGCCTTGAACCTTGTATCAGAACCCATGACCTTCCCAATGCCCAGGATTGATGACATTTTAGCACGGGTGAGGCAGGGGAAATTTTTTACCAAGTTGGACCTCAGGGGAGCATACAATTTGATTAGAATGAGCGAGGGGGACGAATGGAAAACCACCATGTTCACCCCCCTGGGGGCCTTTGAGTACTTAGTTATGCCATTTGGATTACAGTCGGGCTCCGCCTGTTTTCAAGCTTTCATGCACCACGTGTTGGGGTCCCTGCTGTACAAGAACTGCGTAGCCATTTTGGACGACGTCTTAATCTATTCGGACAATGAGAAGCAACATGTCAGAGACGTCAGGGAAGTGCTAAAGAGACTGCAGAAGCACCAGTTGTGGGTCAAGCTGGAAAAATGCCAATTTCACGCCAGAGAAGTCGAGTTTCTGGGGTACAAGTTGTCAGACAAGGGCCTAGCTATGGACCCCAGCAAGGTGCAAGCGGTGCTGGAATGGAAGACCCCCAAAACCCGGAAGGACGTGCAGAGGTTCCTAGGGTTTAGTAACTTCTACCGGAAGTTCATCAGGAACTTCGCCCACTTGACAGCGCCCATCACAGATTGTCTCAGTAGCAAAAAGAAGTTCGTCTGGACAGAAAGTGCCCAGCAATCCTTTGAAAGGCTGAAGAAGGCGTTCGCTTCGGAAGAGCAGCTCCTGCACGTGGATCTGCAGAAGCCAATGAGGATGGAGACCGACGCATGAGACCGGGCCATCGGGGCGGTACTGTTGCAGCCGGGGCCCCAGCCGTGCGCCTTTTTCTCGAGGAAGCTGAGCAAGTCGGAGCAAAACTACACGGTGTATGACCGCGAACTGCTTGCAATTTATGCAGCATTTTGACGATGGAGACATCTGCTAATAGGGGCGCAGCACAAGATCCAGGTGTGTACGGATCACAAGAACTTGGAATACTGGAGGACTGTGCGAGTACTCAACCAGAGACAGATTCGATGGGCACAAGAGTTCTCCACGTTTTTCTTCGAGATCCGGTACGTGCCGGGAGAGGAGAACGTAAGAGCAAATGCTCTCTCCCGGAAGCCGGAGTACATGGAAGGAGAGGGCCCGCCGGAAGTCAGACACGTGTTCCCCGAGGACCGATGGGTGTGTGTGGGAGTGTTGGTTGGGAGATGAGAACTAGCCGGGCTTACTAGAAACGACGAATTCGCTCAAACAAAAAACAGGGAACTCCGGGACGGAAGGGAAAACCAGGGAGGGTTTGAGGAAAAGGAAGGGGTACTGTACTACAAGGGAGCGCTGTACGTACCGGGGGATACCTTGAGGGGAAGGGTGCTCAAACAACTCCACGACAACCCAACAGCGGGGCATTTTGGTCAACACAAAACCATGTTGCTTGTCACCAGGCAGTTCTGGTGGCCAAGGGTAAGGGAAGATGTACGGGAATATGTACAGGGGTGCGACCGCTGCCAGATGGCAAAGGGGGAGAGGGCTGCACCCGCAGGGTTACTAGAACCCTTACCCACGCCGGGAAGACCCTGGGAGGTGGTATCCATAGATTTTATGACAGATTTGCCCAAGTCAAGGGGGAAGACAGCAGTCATGGTAGTAGTCGATCTGCTAACAAAAATGTGCCATTTCATAGCTTGCTCGCATGCGGTAACGGCGGAGGAAACAGCCAGGTTCTTTGTAGTTCACATCTTCAGGCTGCATGGGGCTCCCTTGAGGGTCATCTCGGATCGCGGGAAACAATTTACTTCCCGGTTCTGGAGGAAGCTCATGGGCTTGCTGCAGGTCAAGGTAGGCTTCTCGACGGCGAGACACCCGGAAACCAACGGGCAAGCAGAAAGAGTGAACAGTATTTTACAGCAATACCTACGCTGCTACGTCAGCGAGAGACAGAACGATTGGGTAGAGAAACTAGCGCTGGCTGAATTTGCGTACAATAATGCTGAACATGTGTCCACGGGAATGAGCCTGTTCATGGCCAATTATGGGTGTCACCCCAGAGCCTTCCCGGGGAAGGGGGAGGAAGGGTGGAGCGTACCTGCGGCAGAGCAGTTTGTGGAAGAAATGGAGGCCTTGCACCAGCAACTTAAGATGAACTTGGAAAGGGCCAAGGAAATTTACAAGAGGCAGGTGGACAGGCACCGTCGGGAAGGGGAGACCATACGGGTGGGAGACCGGGTGTGGATGTCAACCCAAGGGTTACCTTTTAAGGGAGGGTGCAAGAAGTTGCGGCCCAGGCAGCTGGGACCTTTTGAGGTAACACAGCAGGTGAACCCCGTGGCATTCAAGCTCAAGTTGCCTGACAGCATGAAAATACACCCGGTGTTCCATAGGTCCCTACTCTCACCGTACAGGGAGGGGCGGGAATTCCCTGGGCAAGGGGGAGAAGTCACCATGCACCCGCAGGTAGAGGAGAGGGAACACCACAACCAAGCCACAGAAATACTCGATTCCAGGTGGCGAGGGTGCCAGGTGGAGTACTTGGTAGCCTGGGAGGGAGAACCCGAGTCAGAAAACACGTGGGTTCCAGCGGAGGCCATCAATGATGGGTATCTTGTGGAGGAGTTCCACAGCCTGTTCCCAGATAAACCTAAACCACTAGCGAGATTCTGGGAGGAGCAATTTGGAACCACGGATGATGAAGAGGATTTTGTGGGTTTTCCTGCCTCCGAAGAGGAGGGAGGAGAGGCGTCAGAGAAAGAGGAATCGGACTGGGAGGGCCACCCCGCGGGAAGAAGTCGGAGCAGGTGGGAAGCGGAGTTTGAGTCCTCAGGGGATGACGACAGCTCCTTCCGGGGATTCCCAGCATCCTCGGCCGAGGAAAGGGACGAAGTTGGGTCAAAAGGGCGGGCCGGGGGTGGAGGGGGTCCTGGGGGGAGGTGGATGTCAGGGAACTGACATCGGAGCCAGAAGTGGAGGCAAGGCTCCCAAACGATGCCGGAGAAGGGCCAAGCAGGGAGAGAGGGAACTCATCGGCTGGGGAAGGAAATCAGCGTAACACCAGGGATAAAGGGGGGCGGATGGGGGAATCGGAGAGGGGTCTCCAGGACTCTTTGCTGGAGACCAGCGGGGAGAGCACAGGTCCTCCTCTGCCCACACCCACCCTGCGCAGAAGACTTCCGCGCAGGGAAAGTAGGCGTAGACTTGGCGTCAAAGAGCTTCTGTGCTGGAAGAAGTTTAAGAAATGCCCACTGATGGATTCTGCTAGCGACTGAACAGCCACAAAGTGAAGGGCTGTGCAGCCAGGAAAGGTTTAACCAGGCTACCTAGCCAGGAGTGGTGGCAACTTACGCACAAGCAACCCCCATACAACCATTACAACAACAGAATGCAATTAAGAAGAGAACTCAGAAGGAAAAAAGGATAAAATCCTGGGAAAAATAGAGGAAGGAGAGAAGAAACTGAGAACAAAACCAAAGTCACAGGAAATTCTGAAAGAGATAAAGTTATACCAAGTACAATATATAAAGCTGATGAATCAGGAAATAGAATGGAAGATTAAACAGATGAGGCAAAAGACATTCGAATCGGCAAATAAGTGTGGAAAATTATTGGCCTGGCAAATGAAAAAAAGACAAAAGCTAAATACTATTACGAATTTGGAAGTGGAAGGAAAAAATATACAGAACCCAGTGGAGATCAGGAAGTGTTTTCAGAGATACTTTAAAGAACTTTATACACAGGAGAAGCAGAAAGAAATGGACATCGATCAATTTCTGAAAATAAATGGACTACACAAAATTTTTCAGGAAAAACAGCTAATGTTGAATTACAAAATAACGGATCAGGAGGTGGAAGGGGCCATCCAGAATATGCAATTAGGTAAATCTCCAGAACCAGATGGTTTGACTTCAAGATATTACAGATCTTTGAAAGAATGGTTAATACAACCATTGAAGGAACTCTGTAACGAAATTTTGGAAGGGAGAAAGGCACCAGAGTTGTGGAAGGAAGCTTATATTACACTTATACCAAAAACAGAGACTGAAAAGACACAGCTTAAGAACTACTGCCCCATATCGCTGCTTAATGTGGATTACAAAATTTTTGCAGACATTTTGGCTAAAAGATTAAAAAAGGTTCTAGTAGAAGAAATTCATAAAGACCAAGCGGGCTTTCTCCCGGGCAGACACTTGTCTGACATCACGAGGAATATAATTAATATTCTAGAAAAATTACAAGTGAATATCAATACTAAGGCAGTTTTGATATTTGTGGATGCAGAGAAAGCCTTTGACAACATTTCTTGGAGTTTCATGAAGAAGAATCTACAGGGGATGGGGGTAGGTCAAGATTTTGAAAATGGTATAGGTGCAATTTACTCAGAACAAAAGGCAAAACTAATTGTGAATAATGTGGTGACAGAAGAGTTTAAGATTGAGAAAGGGACACGACAAGGTTGCCCAATTTCTCCATTGCTTTTTATATCGGTCCTTGAGGTTTTGCTAAATATAAAAATAATAATAATTTATTATTTGTACCCCGCCCATCTGGCTGGGTTTCCCCAGCCACTCTGGGCAGCTTCCATAAAAACCAGAAATACACTAAAATATCACAGATTAAAAACTTCCCTGAACAGGGCTGCCTTAAGATGTCTTCTGAATGTCAGGTAGTTATTTATCGCTTTGACATCTGATGGGAGGGCGTTCCACAGGGCGGGTGCCACTACCGAGAAGGCCCTCTGCCTGGTTCCCTGTAGCTTTACTTCTCGCAATGAGGGAACCGCCAGAAGGCCCTCGGCGCTGGACCTCAGCGTCCGGGCAGAACGATGGGGGTGGAGACGCTCCTTCAGGTATACTGGGCCGAGGCCGTTTAGGGCTTTAAAGGTCAACACCAGCACTTTGAATTGTGCTCGGAAACGTACTGGGAGCCAATGTAGGTCTTTCAAGACCGGTGTTATGTGGTCTCGGCGGCTGCCCCCAGTCACCAGTCTAGCTGCCGCATTCTGGATTAGTTGTAGTTTCTGAGTCACCTTCAAAGGTAGCCCCACGTAGAGCGCATTGCAGTAGTGCAAGCGGGAGATAACTAGAGCATGCACCACTCTGGCGAGACAGTCCGTGGGCAGGTAGGGTCTCAGCCTGCGTACCAGGTGGAGTTGGTAGACAGCTGCCCTGGATACAGAATTGACCTGCGCCTCCATGGACAGCTGTGAGTCCAAAATGACTCCCAGGCTGCGCACCTGGTCCTTCAGGGGCACAGTTACCCCATTCAGGACCAGGGAGTCCTCCACACCAGCCCGCCCCCTGTCCCCCAAAAACAGTACTTCTGTCTTGTCAGGATTCAACCTCAATCCATTAGCCGCCATCCATCCTCCAACCGCCTCCAGGAACTCACACAGGACCTTCACCGCCTTCACTGGTTCTGATTTGAAAGAGAGGTAGAGCTGGGTATCATCTGCATATTGATGGACACCCAGTCCAAACCCCCTGATGATCTCTCCCAGCGGCTTCATATAGATGTTAAAAAGCATGGGGGAGAGGACAGAACCCTGAGGCACCCCACAAGTGAGGGCCCAGGGGTCTGAACACTCATCCCCCACCACCACTTTCTGAACACGGCCCAGGAGGAAGGAGCGAAACCACTGTATAACAGTGCCCCCAGCTCCCAGCCCCTCTAGATGGTCCAGAAGGATGTTATGGTCAATTGTATCAAAGGCCGCTGAGAGATCCAGCAGAACTAGGAAACAACTCTCACCTTTGTCCCTAGCTCGCCGGAGATCATCAACCAGCGCGACCAAGGCAGTTTCAGTCCCATGATGAGGCCTGAATCCCGATTGGAAGGGATCCAAATGGTCCGCATCCTCCAGGCGTGCCTGGAGTTGTTCAGCAACCACTCGCTCAATCACCTTGCCCAAGAATGGAAGATTTGAGACTGGGCGATAGTTGGACATCGTGGCCGCATCTAAAGATGGTTTTTTAAGAAGCGGTTTAATGACCGCCTCTTTCAGCGGATCTGGGAATGTTCCCTCACAGAGGGAAGCATTCACCACCCCGCAGAGCCCATCGCCCAGCCCTTCCCGGCTTGCTTTTATTAGCCAGGATGGGCAAGGATCAAGGAGACAGGTGGTTGGTTTCACGCGTCCAAGCAGCCTGTCCACATCCTCGGGGGTAATGGATTGAAATCGATTCCATGCAACTTGACCAGACAGAGCTCTAGCACTCTCCCGCCCCAGCCCTGCTCCCACGGTGGTGTCTAGCTCCTTCCGAATATGAGTGATTTTATCTGCAAAAAACTTTGCAAAATCGTTGCAGGAGATCTTGGGGTCTTTACAAAGCCCCGGTGGTAAAGGTGGTTCTGTTAAATTATGAACCACCTGAAAAAGTCTCCTGCTACTATTTTCTGCAGATGCAATAGAGGCGGTGAAGAAAGTCTTCTTCGCCGTCGCTATCGCCACTTGGTAGGCTCGACGTTGAGCTCTAACCTGTGTCCGGTCAGATTCGGAGTGAGTTTTTTGCCACCGACGCTCTAGCCATCTCAGCGATTGTTTCATCGCCCTCAGCTCCGAAGAAAACCACGGAGCTGTCCGGGCTCCATGCAATCGGAAAGGGCGCTTCAGAGCCAGACAGTCGATAGCCCTGGTTAACTCCGCATTCCAGCGGGCCACCAGGGAATCAGCTGAAAGGCCATCAACATGGGATAAAGCATCCCCTACCACTCTCTGGAAACCATTTGGATCCATTAAGTGGCGGGGGCGGACCATCCGAATTGGTCCCACCTCCCTGCAGAGGGGAAGGGTCACGGAGAAGTCCAGTTGTACCAGGAAGTGATCTGACCATGGCACTTCTTTTGTTTCACTTTTACTTAGTGTCAGATCACCCACGTCACTAGAGGTAAACACCAGGTCTAAGGCATGTCCATGACTATGAGTTGGGCCAAACTTATTCAGGGACAGCCCCATGGAGGCCATGCTTTCCATGAAGTCCCGAGCAGCCCCTTGTAAGGTCGTGTCGGCATGGATGTTAAAATCCCCTAGGACGACCCAACTAGGTGTCTCCAGGAGAAAATCCGCCACGACCTGAAGCAGCTCAGACAGGGAATCCTTGGTGCAGCGGGGAGGTCGGTACACCAAAAGGAATCCTGTACTGCCCCTATTGCCCAACTTCCAGAACATGCACTCAGAAAACTGGATCTTCCCAGTAGGACTCCTGGTGCAAGCTAGTGACTTCCTAAAAATCACTGCAACCCCCCCTCCCCGCCCACATGACCTGGGTTGCTGTGCGTAAGAGAAACCTGGTGGGCAAGCAGCGGCAAGGACAGGCCCATCTGCTTCCTCCAACCAGGTCTCTGTCACACATGCCAGGTCAAATCCTCCATCCACAATCAGGTCGTAGATGGCAGTGGTTTTTTAGGGTTAAAGGACCAAGAGGTTAAAGCTATCCAAGTGGGAGTTTGAAGGAAAGTTTTTGTTTCTGCACATCACCCTAGAATGTTCAGTTCACAAACATTCATGAAAACATTGCATTCTGACTTGTTCTTAGTCTGACCTGTTCTTAGTGCTTGGTTGACCACGTTTACGGATGAATGCTATATATTAATTACTAGTAATTGTTTAAGTCTTGCTATATCAATCACTAGTTATAGTTTAATAAGGAGGTTTCCATGCCTGTCCAATTCTGTGTTCCCTTTCCCACCCTTTAATCTATTGATGATTAATGTCTATATGTAACCTTTGCTTTGTACTTGTGTTAACCAATTAGCAATAAGCACATATGTGGCAATGCTGTAATATTCAATAAAAGAGACTCCCCGAGACATGCTCGGGAGATGCCTCCCATATGACACCCACCACTCGTCTGTCGTTCATTTCAACCCAACAGGAGTTAAACAGTACAAACTGAAAGCATTTGCTGATGACTTAGTATTGACTTTACAGGAGCCAGAATCTAGTACTAAAAGGGTATTGGAACTGATTCAAGAATTTGGACAGGTAGCAGGTTTAAAGTTGAACAAGACAAAAACTAAGGTTTTAGAGAAAAAATTAACTGTGAATGAGAGAGAAAAGTTTCAGGAGGAGACAGAACTAATATTGGTTAAGAAAGTGAAATATTTAGGGGTTAATATGACTGCCAAAAATGTGAATTTATTTAAGGATAATTATGAAAAATGTTGGACTGAACTGAAAAAGGATTTAGAAATATGGACAAATTTGAAGTTATCGTTGTTAGGCCGAATTGCTGTGATAAAAATGAATGTGCTGCCAAGGATGTTGTTTTTGTTTCAAACATTGCAAATTTTGGATAAGATGGATTGTTTCAAGAAGTGGCAGAAAGATATTTCCAGATTTGTTTGGCAGGGCAAGAAGCCTCGAATAAAATTTAAGATATTAACTGATGCTAAAGAAAGAGGTGGATTTGCCCTGCCAGACCTTAAACTGTATTATGAATCAGCTGCTTTTTGCTGGCTGAGAGAATGGCTGCTTCTTGAAAACACTGACGTGTTGGATATAGAAGGGTTTAATAATGTATTTGGTTGGCATGCATATTTGTGGTATGATAAGGTCAAAGCACACAAAGCGTTTAAAAATCATATCGTTAGAAAAGCATTGTTTAATGTTTGGATAAGATATAAGGATTTGTTAGAAAAGAAAACCCCAAGATGGTTATCACCAATGGAAGTGAAGGCACAGAAAAAACTCAATATGGAGGCCAAATGGCCGAAATATTGGGAAATTTTGGGACAAGATGGTGACAGAATAAAATTGCAGAGCTTTGAAAAACTGAAAAATAAAGTGAGAGATTGGCTCCATTATTACCAAATAATGGAGGTATACAATTTGGACAAAAAAGTTGGCTTCCAGGTGGAAAAATCAAAATTGGAAACAGAATTGTTAGATCCAAAAACTAAGCATTTGTCAAGAATGTAGAACTTGTTGCTGAAATGGAACACTCAGGATGAAATGATGAAATCAGCTATGATTAAATGGGCACAAGATGTTGGACATAACATAATGATGGCTGACTGGGAACAGTTATGGACCACAGGTATGAAATTTATGGCATGTAATGCCCTAAGAGAAAACTTAATGAAAATGATTTATAGGTGGTACATGACACCAGTCAAGCTTGCAAAAATTTACCATCTGCCTGACAATAAATGTTGGAAATGTAATGAGACTGAAGGTACATTCTTTCACCTTTGGTGGACATGCCCAAGGATTAAGACATTCTGGGAGATGATTTATAACGAAATGAAAAAGGTATTTAAATATACCTTCCTGAAGAAACCAGAGGCCTTTCTCCTGGGCATGGTCGGCCAATTGGTGCCAAAGAAGGATAGAACATTTTTTATGTATGCAACAACAGCAGCAAGAATACTCATCGCAAAGTATTGGAAAACACAAGATTTACCCACCCGGGAAGAATGGCAGATGAAGTTGATGGACTACATGGAATTGGCGGAAATGACTGGCAGAATCCGAGACCAGGGAGAAGAGTCGGTGGAAGAAGACTGGGAAAAGTTTAAAGACTATTTACGGAAATATTGTAAAATTAATGAATGTTAGGAAAATGTTGGAATGAAGTTATATGGCTTTAGTAGAAATGTTATAAGGAATTAAGGATAGATAGATTAATAGAATATTAAAGAAAAAATAAGGTTAGAATGTGTTAAGATAATTATAGAATTAAAAACAGAGGAAGATGGAAAGGAATTGCTGGGAAAATTAATAGAAGTGGAATACAAAAAGGGAGGTGTGAGGAGGTCGCGGAAATAAGTGAATGAAGATAAGACATGGAAATTATTTGATGTGTTTTTAAATTGTGTTTGTTTTTTTTTGTTAGTTTAATGTTAGTGTTTTGTTAGTGTGATGTAGTTTTTTTGTATTGTATTGTATTGTATTGTATTGTATTGTATTGTATTGTATTGTATTGTATGGTTTTTCTTTTTTGTAGTGTTTTAAATTGTTGAAAAAGGCAATAAATATTATTTTTTTTAAAAAAAAACATTTTATTTTTGACGTGCGTGTCATTTGTCTCTTTCTCGTCTGGTTCCGCCCCCCCCCCCCCATTATTGGGAATTGAGTGAGGGGGGTCAATGGAAGGGGAAGGGAGTAGCATGAAGATACTTTAGGATTAGACTCTGGAAGTAGTCGAAGAAGATAAACTTTTGTTTGTTTGGACATCACTTTACCTTTCTGTGGAGGTTTTGTTCCCCTCTGTACGCTCCCCTTGCCTCCCCCCCCCCATTTTTGTTAACTCTCAGAGGAAGCCAAGACACTATGGCATTTATCTTTTGTACCTTTCCCCCCTCTCTATGATTGGTATTACCCTAGTGATGGATTATGCTTTAGAAGAAGCTGAAGATTAATAACTTTGGTATTTCCTTTTTCCTTATGGCTTTTGGGCTTTTTCTTTTTGGGCTTTCTCCTCTCCTCCTTGATTTTCTCTCCTCTGCCTGATGAATTAAAGGTTAAGAAGAAGTCAAAGAGGCTATTTTCAGAGTTTTGCTGTGGGAACTGACCTTGACGGAAGGAAGATAGCCAAAACAAAGAGAGGCAGAAAGGAGTAAAAATGGATACGTGAGGAGGGAGGAAATGACACCTAGTGGCGAAGGGGGGTAAATACAACTGGATTTTATTTTATTTTTATTTTTTTCAGTTGAAGATAAGGAAAAGAGAGGAAGAGCAATGCCTAGAGGAATTAAAATTATTACAAGTGGAAATAAATTTACTAAATAAAGAATTGAGGGTAAAGAAAAGAATTACCATATTTGTCGCTCCATAAGATGCACCTAGTTTTTAGAGGAGGAAAACAAAAAAAAAATATTCTGAATGAAACAGTGGATGTATGATTTTTGTGGTTCATGCTGTGGCCACAGACATGTGATTTGTTTTTTGGGTTTTTTTAAAATATTTTTTATTAACAGGCCAATCACATCACACTATCCAAATCACATTAGTTCCAAATTATACAGCCAAATTTTAAATTTTTTGGGGGGTACCCATACATCAAGCTCCGAACGAGTCCAAACATCACTTATATTGCTGCTTTAATTAAACAGTTCTATCCAGTTCAATCCAGATAGTCCTTTATTACTTTCTTCATCTTCTTGTTGTTATCATATATTCCTTTCTTTGCGATCTCTGATAATCTTCACAAGCGGATTAGAGACAGGCATCCTCTGTGTGGGTCTTGTACTCTCCAAAGATCATATCACTCAGGGACAGCCGCCATTCCACGCTTCCATAAAAAATTAATCTTCGGTCTGTCCTTTAATTTTCTCAGGCTTGCCAAGTATATCAGGAGGGCTCTGTCAGGTTAAGATCACATTCCAATCATTCTCATTCCAATGGTCCTGATTCTCCTCCCCCTGTCTTTCTTTCTCAGGCAAGCCTGTCTTAGTGAGACGCCATTTTAAGCTGCGTCATAAAAATTTCCTCCGTTCTCGTTGTTTACCAATCACCTCTTTAACTATAATCCACTCCACACAGTTCTTGAATTCCTGCTTGTGGTTAATAAAACGCAACGATCTTCTTTCTGGGGTGGAGGGTTATTAATATCACGTAATGCAAAGAAAAGAAAAGTTTTTTCCTCCACCCCCCCTTCTTTTACATCCCAAACGTACCAGTCTCGTAATGGTGGTTCATCAGTTGATTTACTTATCCATCCGTCACTCCGGTCACAGAGATCCATTAATCAGCAGTCTTATCTCCCGAACGTTGCTTGATGTATGTGCTTTAGCTTCATTCCAATCATATGTTTCCAATTATAATTCCGAGCTAAAGCGAACCAGCACGCGCTAATTGGAACCGGCGTCAGGAAGAGCCGACCTCATCGAGGGCTCGTGCCAAGTGACCGGCACCCCCTTCTCTCGAATCCGGGGGTGCGTTGTGGACACCGCTGGCAAGGGGGTAGGAAGACTGCATACTTCCCATAGCAGCCTCTTAATTACCTCGTATGGGTCGGAGAGATGTTATTGTCGGCCATCTTCCAATGCGCCACCTGGTGGCCCCCCAGACATATGATTTGACGGTGAGTTTGGGGGAGCCCAATGCATAAATCCTGAGAATCCATGTGGATCCGTGCTTTGTAACCACATTTTTGCGCCATTGCAGTCCCACAAAACAGTGGATGCGTGTGTGTTTTTGTGCAGGCTGTAGCCATGGACATGCTATGTGATTTGATGGTGAATTTGGGGTGACCCAATGAAAAAATCCTGAGGATCCATGTGGATCCGTGCTTTGTAACCACGTTTTTGCACCATTGCAGCCCCAGGCAACAGTGGGTGCGTGATTTTTTGGTGCAGGCTGTAGCCATAGACATGCTATGTGATCTGATGGTGAATTTGGGGTGACCCAATGTAAAAATCCTGAGGATCCATGGGCTTTTACCTCACCCCTCCCAAGCAGCCACCTTTATCACTAGCCTCCCTTATCTCCCTCCTGATCCCTTACCGATCAGCTGCTTCCTTTCAACACTCCCTTCCCTTTTGTTTGCCTTAGTTTCTTTTCCTTAGCTGGAGCAGTCTTTTGCTCCTCCTTTTCTTCTAATTTCTCTCCTCATTGGTTTAGTTTTCCTGTCTCCTCTCCTTGCAAGTTTGCTGTTGTTACCTCCCCCCTCCCAGGCAGCCTTCTTTATTGCTAGCGTCCCTTATCTCCCTCCCCGATTGCTTGCCAATCAGTGGCTTTGTTTCAACACCCACTTCCCTCTTTCAAAAAAAAGAGCATGATCTGCTTTTTGCCCCTGGGCAATTTGGTTCAGGGACCACGCATTTGCTCCATAAGACGCACAGACATTTCCCCTTACTTTTTAGGAAGAAAAAAGTGCATCTTATGGAGCAAAAAATACGCTAAGTATAGAAATATAGAAATTCAAAATATGGCAGCAAAAAAGTCACAATTGGGGGCAGGAGTTACAACCACAACCCTGGTGCAAGTAAGAAGAGAAAGAAAGAGAAACAAAGATGCATATTACATAATTAATTATGGGACTGAAAAAAGTTATTAATGAGAATGCAAAGGTTTTGGAGGAGAAATTGGAAAAAATGGGAGGTTAGATAGAACAAAATACCAAATCAGTAGTGGATTAAATGGGACAAATTAAAGAGTTATCAACCAAAACCACAGAAATGGGTAAATCGGTCCAAGACTTGAAAACAAAAACACAAGGCCTAGAGGAAATGATGAAAAAGAGTCAAGCGGAGAGCAGAGAACTGAAAAGGGAACAGGAGGCGGTGCGAACGGCAATGGCGGTCCTTCTCATTTCGTGAGGAGAAAGCTCCGCGGAAACAGGGTCGTCCGCTACGGCGAAGCGGAGACCCACCTTGGAAACCCACAGGCAGCAAGAGCCTGTGGTCTTGAGACTCGGCGGGCGCCAGAAACGGCCCCCAAAACGCTGAAGGAACCCCGTAAGGGGCTCCGGAACGTGGAGGGGGTAGCGGCGCTGTGAGTCGATCGCAAATCTGTGGAGTGAAGCCGCGCTGCTGCTGCCGGTGAGCGCTGACCTCTTTTCCTGGAAACTTTTGATTCGGAAAAAGCAACAACCCGTGAGTAAAGAAGGACTTTCTAAAATTTGAGACTAAAGTATTGAATTTGGCTGAAAGCGGAGAGACGCAAAACAGGAAGTCCGTCTTCCGCTCTTACTGAACTTTAAAGCAAGGAGCTGGAGGAGTGGAGGCGTAGAAGAAACTTTTAACTTAATCGATCTGAGCACCCATTGAACTTTCTTTCAAACAAAGTAAGGACTTTATTTATATGATTTCTTTCCTTTTATCTGGACTGTGCTACCTTTCTTCTATTGGAACTACAATTTGAATGAGAAACCCAGGTGCTGGAGCTGCCTGAGTAACAGAGCTGTCAGTTTTGCAGACTTGGTTACAGTGTATTAGAACTTGCAACAATTTGTGGGTATTTGGACTTGCTACTTTGAAACATCATTTGAAACCAGCCTGCACTGTTAGAATCAATGTTGCTGTTAACACTAACTCTGCTAAATACCTACTACTGAAGGTTCTTGGATATTAAAATTGACTTCAGAAAGTTTATTAGAACTGGATTCTTCCCTAAAGACATTTTAAGCTCCCTCTAGAGGATTTGGGATTTACAGCAGTGACATTATTTTACTTTCTCTTTCCCTACCTCCTGTCTGACTGTTTACATCTGGGCTGCGGCTTTCTCATGGGAACAACTCAGCTTGACCTTGACTTTTAGATAACTTTGGAATGAGTGGCGCAAGAAGAAGGGGACCAAGAACTAGACAAACAACTTTAACAACTTTAACTTCAGCCTCGCAGATACGCAGATCATCTGTACCTACTTTGCCTTCAGAGGAAGCAGCTGTGTCTACTCTGCCATCGGCAGGGGAGGGAGAAATTGAGCAGCTACAATTGGAAGATATGGCCTCAGGAGCAACTGCTTCCATTCTAGAGAAAATTTATGAAAAATTGGAATCTTTGGATAAGAGAGTGGAATCCCTGGACAAGAAAGCTGATGAACAAACAGCTAAGATTGATCAAAATACAGAATGCTTAAATAGATTAACTGGACAAGTGTCACAGAACGTACAAGCAATTGGGCAGCTGACGGAGGCTACAGCAG
Organism: Podarcis erhardii; assembly: GCF_964252035.2. NCBI lineage: Eukaryota > Metazoa > Chordata > Lepidosauria > Squamata > Lacertidae > Podarcis > Podarcis erhardii. The sequence goes on along the minus strand of NC_138506.1, from coordinate 14,712,464 downwards.
AAAATCGTAAATTGGCTGAGGACACTAGCCAAAAACTTGAAAATTTAGAACAAGAGGTAAGACCACTCTGCAAACAAGTTGGTGAGCATCAGACCTATCTTTCTATGATAGAACTGCGGAACCGGGAGAGTAACCTAAGGATAAGGTCGATACCAGAAGTTGAAGAAGGTAAATTAGCTGAGTTTCTGACTAAAGAAATTTCCAAGTTTTGGAATATAGAGGAAAAAGACTTTAAAATTGTGTCAGCTTTTAGGCTTGGAAGATTTGCAAAGAAAGAGAAGCCCAGAGACTGCTTGATAATATTGAGATCAAAGGAGGAAAGGGACAAGATTTTGGGCCTACATTACGAAAAGTCACTGGACATTTTGGACAGAAGAATTGAAATTTATAAAGATATTCCCAAACAACTGTTGGACCTTAGATCCGCCTATCTTGAATTGGTCAGACTACTGAGGAGCAACTCAATTATTTTTAGGTGGGAATTTCCCCAAGGACTATCCTTTACTTTCAGAGGGAAGAAGGTTAAAATTAGAACATTGGAAGACAGAGACAAATTTTTGACTACATACGGAGAGGACCTTCAAAAAGGAATTGAATTACCTTTTGGGCCTGGAGCACCGGCAGTACCTGCACCCTTGGAACCTGAAGACCCAGAGAAAAAGATACCACCCCCAGAAAAATAACCAGATTTATTCAGGATGTCTCTGCAACTTCTGAGCTGGAACATAAATGGCTGCAACATCCCGGAAAAAAGGAGGAAGATATTCCACGTATTAAAAAAAGAACAATTGGACATTATTTGCTTGCAAGAAACACATGTGACTAGGCTCCATCGAAAAGTGTTAATAAATAAAAGACTTGGCCAAGAATTTATATCTTCGGATAGAGTAAAGAAGAGAGGTGTGGTGATATATGCAAAAGAGAGCCTGTCACCCAAATTCTTATTTAAAGACGAATATGGAAGAATTTTGGCAATTGAGATACAACATCAAGGAGAGAAGCTCTTGATATTAGGAATCTATGCGCCAAATGATGGGAAATCGGAATTCTACAAGAAGTTGCATGAGACCATGCTGGATTACCTGGACTACAACAACATCATTATGATGGGAGATATGAATGGGGTCGTATCAACTAACATGGATAAGTCACAAAGCCAAAACGTCACAAAAGATGGAAGACTACCAAAGACTTTCTTCGAAATGACAGACAATATGGATTTGATTGATATCTGGAGGACAAAGAACCCCTTGGGAAGAGAGGGAACATTCTTCTCTGAAGCTCAACTGACATGGACAAGAATCGACCAAATATGGATATCTAGAGGTCTGGCTCCTAAGACCAGAAAGGTGGAAATCTGCCCAAAGACCTGCTCCGACCATAATGCAGTAAAGATGGACATGACACTATTACCAACCGGCTCCTTTAGATGGAAGATGAATGACAATTTGTTTAGAGATCAGGAGATCATCAAGAAGGCCCAAAAAGCATTGAAGGATTATTTTGAGATAAATTTGAACACTACGGTGGAAAAAAGAATCATCTGGGACGCAAGCAAGGCTGTGATGAGGGGGTTCTTGATACAACAGAATGCTGTAAAGAAAAGGACACAAAATGAGAAAAAAGACAAGATCTTGGAGAAAATTAAAGAATTAGAGAAGAAGTTAAGATCAAATCCGAAGTCACAGCCGATTCTGAGAGAAATTAAACTCTATCAAGCACAATATTCTAAATTGATAAACCAGGAAATAGAGTGGAAAGTTAAACTAATGAAACAAAAAACTTTTGAATCGGCGAATAAATGTGGGAAACTGCTAGCTTGGCAGTTGAAGAAAAGACAAAAACTAAATACAGTTACAAATTTAGAGATTGAAGGAAGAAACATTCAGAACCCTGTGGATATTAGAAAATGTTTCCAGAGATATTTCAAAAAATTATACACTCAAGGGCCGCAAGACGAGGCTGAGATTAAACAATTTTTGAAAAAGAATGGACTACCAAAATTGTCACAAGAAAACAGATCAATCCTGAATTGCAAAATAACACGACAAGAGATCGAACAAGCCATTCAGAACATGCAACTGGGCAAATCTCCAGGGCCAGATGGGCTGACCTCCAAGTACTACAAGACATTGAAAGATTATTTGATACAACCACTGATGGAGGTTAGCAATGAAATTATGGAGGGGAAGAAGGCGCCGGAATCGTGGAAAGAAGCTTTTATCACATTGATACCAAAATCGGAAGCTGAAAAGACACAACTTAAGAACTACCGTCCCATCTCTCTCTTAAATGTGGATTATAAAATATTTGCAGACATTTTAGCAAGTAGATTTAAAAAAGTCCTAAATGAAGTAATTCATAAGGACCAGGCAGGCTTTCTCCCAGGTAGACATTTGTTTGCTAACACAAGGAACATTATTGACATTTTGGAACTTTTGCAAACAAATATAAATACAAAAGCAGTGTTAATTTTTATAGATGCGGAGAAGGCCTTTGACAACATCTCCTGGAAATTTATGAAGGGAAACTTAGAAGGGATGGGAGTGGGACGGGGTTTTGAAAATGGGATTGACGCAATATACTCAGAACAAAAGGCTAAACTGATAGTTAACAATGTGGTTACAGAGGAGTTCAAAATTGAAAAAGGAACACGACAAGGCTGCCTAATTTCCCCTTTGCTTTTTATTTCGGTTCTGGAGGTGCTCTTGAATATGATTAGAGGGGACCGGTTGGTGGAAGGAATTCAGGCCGGAGCGAAACAATATAAACTTAAAGCTTTTGCAGATGACCTAGTTTTGACTTTGCAGGAGCCAGAATCTAGCACGAAAAGAGTATTACAACTGATTCAAGACTTTGGTCGGGTGGCGGGATTTAAATTAAACAAACAGAAAACTAAGGTATTGGAAAAAAATTTGACAGATACAGAGTCAGAACAGTTTCAGAGAGAGACAGAATTAAATGTGGTCAAAAAAGTAAAGTACCTAGGGGTAAACATAACAGCAAAAAATCTGAGTTTATTTAAGGACAATTATGAAAAATGCTGGTCAGAAATTAAGAGAGACTTAGACAGTTGGACAAAATTGAAACTGTCTTTGTTAGGCCGAATTGCTGCGATCAAGATGAATGTATTGCCAAAAATGCTGTTTTTGTTTCAAACACTACAGATTGTGGACAAGACGGAGTGCTTCCGGAAGTGGCAGAGAGATATCTCTAAGTTTGTCTGGCAGGGCAAAAAGCCCAGAATTAAGTTTAAGATATTAACGGATGCGAAAGAAAGAGGGGGCTTTGCCCTGCCAGACCTAAGGTTGTATTATGAGTCAGCAGCCTTCTGCTGGCTTAAAGACTGGCTACTTCTCGAAGACACTGATGTATTGGACTTGGAAGGTTTTAACAATGCTTTTGGTTGGCATGCATACCTATGGTATGACAAGGTTAAGATCAATAAGGCCTTTAAGAACCATATTGTCAGAAAAGCAGTGTTTAATGTCTGGACAAAATATAAAGACTTACTAGAAAACAAAACTCCAAGGTGGCTTTCACCTCTGGAAGCTAAGGCCCAGAAAAGACCCAATATGGAGGCCAAATGGCCAAAATATTGGGAAATATTAGAAAAAGATGGAGACAATTGGAAATTGCAGAGTTTGGAGAAAATAAAAGATAAAGTGCGAGACTGGTTACATTACGCTCAGATTAAAGAAGTTTTTAAAAATGACAAAAAGTTAGGGTTCCAGGTGGAGAAATCGAAATTGGAAACAGAACTGTTAGAACCTAGGACTAAGGTACTTTCAAGAATGTATAACTTGCTGTTAAAATGGAACACACAAGATGAAATGGTTAAATCGGCTATGATAAAGTGGGCACAGGACATTGGGTATAACATCATGTTTGAGGATTGGGAAAGGTTGTGGACCACTGGGTTGAACTTCACTGCATGTAATGCTTTGAAGGAAAATGTAATGAAAATGATATATAGATGGTACATGACCCCAGTTAAACTTGCCAAAATATACTATTTGTCTGATAACAAATGCTGGAAATGTAAAGGAAATGAAGGAACATTCTTTCACCTCTGGTGGACGTGCCCTAGAGTGAAGGCTTTCTGGGAAATGATATATAATGAGTTGAAAAAGGTATTTAAGTATACCTTCCCCAAGAAACCAGAGGCCTTCCTTCTGGGTATTGTCGGCCAGAGGGTGACAAAGAAGGACAGAACTTTTTTCCTGTATGCAACAACGGCAGCAAGGATACTCGTCGCCAAGCATTGGAAAACCCAAGATCTACCCACACTGGAAGAATGGCAGATGCAACTGATAGACTATATGGAATTGGCTGAGATGACTGGCAGAATCCGAGACCTGGGAGAGGAGAAGGTTGAAGAAGATTGGAAGAAATTTAAGATTTACTTACAAAAATACTGTAATTTGGTTGAATGTTAAGAAGGATGCTAGATCATAAATAATTCGGCACCACTAAATTAGATGGAATTAGGAAGATAAGCGAGATTGAAGAAAATAACTTTTTGGAGAAGTGTTAGGTTATTTTTTCAATTTGTGGAATACAAGAATGTAAACAAGATGATAAATTGCTGGCAAAAACTTACGGTGATGAAAGTGGGAGCGGGAGATGTGAGGGAGTCCAAAGAAGTTATGAAACTATGTTATGATATATGTTATATTGTTTATTGTTTTTTCATTTGTATTTTAAAAAATCTGAATAAATATTTATAAAAAAAAAAAAGGGAACAGGAATAAAATGAGAGAAAAATTGGCAGAATTAAAAGTGATGTAAGAAGCCGCCTGGGATTTGATAGCAATTTTAGAGATGCCACAGAAGGAACTGACTTTGTGCTATTGAGGGATTCTGGAGGATACAGAGGAAGACATTAGAGATAAAATAATAAAGACTCGTGATCGGCGCCATCTTTTCCAGCAGTGCGGCTGGCTCCTGCAGCTCGGAGTGGCCTGCCGGGGCCTGCTGCAGGTGGCACCGACTACTAAGCAGCCTCGCCCCCGGTGGGAGGAAAGGCTGTACAGGGCCCTGGCTCCCGCTTGGCTACGTGATCAGGTAGGACCAGGCCTGCCTTGTCCCCCATAGGCCTTACCCACACTTATTACCCCCTTTTCCTCTCTATCCGCTTAGGATTTACTGTCCTTGAAAGTATATAGATAGCTCACTTGTTTGGAGCATGGTGTTGACTATGATCAGTTCGCAAGTTCATCCCCTACAAGGGATAGTAGCTACTCCTTCTGTGACTGTTCTACAAAGACTTTCTTTAGCCCCCAAAAATGTGTGAGCATTGGTGTAAAAATGACTTTACATGGGAGGGATATATTATATTTCATATCTATTATTACATATTTCAGCATGGCTAGCCGTTAGTCACAGCACAGTGTCGGGAATGTTAGGTTGGGTCCCCACACTCTCTTACCCATCCAATGTGCACGCATAACCAGTGAAGTTCTTCTATCTACCCCTGGCATAGGAAAACTCAGCCCTCCAGATGTTTTGGGACTACAACTCCCATCATCCCTAGCTAACAGAACCAGTGTTCAGGGATGATGGGAGCTGTAGTCCCAAAACATCTGGAGGGCTGAGTTTGCCTATGCCTGATCTACCCGCTCTAGTTCCCTCATGGAGGTTGACGGTGCCTGATGTTCTTAGCCATTGGAGAACTTCATTCTAACAGTTCTTTGTCTTGCTTTATAGCTTTCTCATAGGGTGTGTGTACACAGCGAGGTTTGCTGATTCTGTCTATTTAGGCTGTCAGCTTAGTTTCCTACTGTTGTTTTGCCTTCTTAGTCCCTTCGTAAGTCAGCTCTAGTACTCAGCATTTACAATACACTTTTCTTTCACACAACTAGGTAGCTGGTAGTCACAGGGTAGTTAGCACGCAAGTTTATGCCATCATGTCCCCCACTGCCCCAGCTGCACAGGGAGATATTTTGCTCCCACACACACGTAAGAGCACAGCCGGTGTGCCCCCAGCCAAGCCATGCAGGAGGCAAATAATAAAAAGAAAAGAGCCCTGTCCAGAGGCAGGAAGGCCACGCCTGTCCCTCACACAGCAGCCAAGGGCAAGGGTGCCTTGTTTGGCGGCCCCTCCACTTCTGGAGCTGGCAAGAGGTGCAGGGCAGCTAAACAGGTGGCTGACTGTCCCCGGCATCGGGATAGTTCCCAACCTTCTGGTTCCCCTGATTATTTTACTCCTAATGGCTCTGCATACCAGTCAAGTGGGAAGGATGTCAGGGATGTGATGATCTCACACTTGAAGCAACAATTGGCACATGCAGAGGCACGTTTGGTGAGATCTCGTTCCCCTCACCGTCGTTCACGGGGAGGGGAGGAGACGCAAGGACAGGTTGCGTGTTTTTAGCTATTCTGACAGTTCCTCCAGCCCTGACTCACACAGGGCCCACCCACAAGAAGAGGAGATTGAGGTAAAGGAAGCACAGTGTAAAGTACAAGAGGTATTCTTCAGACTCACCGGACTTTTCAGGTACGTCCGATTCATCCAGTCATGAATCTGAGGGGCGTTGCAAAGGGTAGTGGGTGACCACCCCCAAATCCCCTGGGCTTCTGAAATGGATTTGGAAGCGTAGAAATCGGTGCCATTGCTGTGCCAATGGCACTACGGCACCATGTGGTGAGGAAGGGATGGATACTAGAGGTAGGGTCCGTGAGTCCAACTTCAAGTGCACTGACCAGTCCCCGGGGATCTGGCTTAGGAAAAAGTTACACGAACGTATTCTTAATGGGGATTTTATTGATCTATTCTCCCTGCTTTCCCCAGCCTCCACCTTTACCCTTGGGTCTAAACCGGCTTTTTGCTGTAAAAAAGAGAAGGCTGCGGACATGGAGAGCAGCTTCGATAATTGGCTGTCGCTGTTCACTATATATGCGGGTGTAGTATCGGTGGGTTACCCTGACAGGGCATGCCAGTGATTGCCTGTGGTTTTTAATTTGAGAGCAGCAAAGGACAGGATTTTACAGATGAATGATAAAAAAAAGGCTTCAAATAGATCGGGGTGGCCAGCTTCCAAGAGACTGCGATCTACTTACAGAATTAAAAACTAGCAGTGATCTACTCCCGTGTTTTGAGGTTCAGGTCAAAGTTGAAAGCCTGATTTTTTGGGGGGGTTCAGGTCAAAGTTGTACATTATGCAACAATAGAGGATGGAGCGAGGGGGTGGGGCTGGATTCTATTTTACCCAGCAATCGACATTACAAGATTTTCTGGCACAACCACTTAAGGGTGTAATCAATGGAATATTAAGTACAGGGAAATTGCCAGAACCTTGGAAAGAGGCATATATTACATTGATTCCAAAACAAGATACAGACTTACTGTCAGTTAAAAATTACAGGCCAATCTCTTTATTAAATAATGATTACAAACTATTTGCCAGTATTTTGGCAAATTGTATGAAAGTTATTTTAAAGGATTTAATTCACCAAGACCAAGCCAGCTTTCTTCCTGGCCACCAGATGAAAGATAACATAAGGAATATAATCAATTTAATAGAATATCTGGAGGTCAGGAATGATAGGCAAGCGGCTTTAATGTTCATAGATATGTGAATAAGGCCTTTGATAAGGTCTCCTGGGCTTTTATGAATAAAAGGTTGTGAGGAGAATCAGAACTTACAGGGTTAAACAGCTCTGTGTATCGTCCTGCCTACTGAGAGGTGTGGTTTGTTCACATACGGGAATGTTTATTTGTGTGTGATTTACTTTCGGTTTTTGCTGACAGAAGGGAGGAAGCAATGCCTGCTTTATCTCCCAGATGATTTATTTGCTATGCTGTACATTACAGCTTCTTTAGAATAGGAAGAAGCCTGCGTACCGAGTGTTATTTATTGCACCCACACATGGCACACACCGTTGCTGCGATACTCTGCTTGCAGTCCGGAGAAGTCCAAAGGCACAGAGGACGCATGCCGGACGTCAGCATAACACAACAGGTTATGGCTTCAGTCACGTCATGTCTGGGGGGGGGGGGTGTGCAGCAAGTCCAGCTGGAGATCCTGCCTAAGGCTTGAGGCAGTGGAGCTCTCTGGTGAAGGCATTATCTTCAGGACCGGGTGCCAGGAGCTACTGGAATGTGAGTATGCTAAGACCCGGGGGGAAAGATGGCAGAAGGCCAAGAGTCCTACACAGTCCCTTTTGAGAGACTCAATGGACATAACTGGGAGGAGTGGTCCCGGAAAGCTAAGGCCTGGCTTATAGCCAAAGGTCTGTGGGAGGCCACCCAGGCAGCTCCGCTTCAAGCTGCAGATGGAGCCAGTGCAGCGGCAGTTACAGCAGCAAATGCCTCACAGAGGAGGGATCAGAGAGCCCTGGGATCTATAGTGCTCAGTCTGGATGGCTCACAGTTGCCAATTGTTGAGGGTGTTGAAAATGCCCAGACAGTTTGGCAGGAGCTGGAGAGGGTTCACCAAGGAACCACAGCGGGAGGCAAAGGCCACGTCCCCAGAAGCAGCACAGCATCAAGGAGAGCTGCTGGCAGGAGTGGGGGGGCAGTAAAGGCAGAAGACACAGTGAAAGTTTTTTCTTCTCGTTGTTCTTATGTATGCAGTTCTGATCAACACCTGCATCAGTCAGGTCCTAGGAGAACCAAGGAATCTACACAGGATGCCTCCAAGGTCATTTCCCATGGCAGCCAGGCAACCAGATAAGAGGGGGAGCCCAGCGTGGGAATGCAAGGTGAGGACGTGACAGAGGAAATGAGAGAGACAACACTTCGCATCATCTTGCTGTTTCCATAGCAACAGTCAAAGACAGCTCCAGTGAGGTCAACATGCTGCGCTGGATCATCAACTCTGGTGCCAGTCATCATCTGCTGCCATCTAGTGGCCGAATGTGGAACTGCAGAGCTGTTTCAACTGGAAAAGCAGTCACACTTGCAGATGGGACACAGAGACAGTTGACGACTGTAGGAAATGTCTTTGTACCTTTCTTACAGGCGGAGCTGGAAGCGTATGCTGTGCCAGGAATGCAATATTGTTTGTTATCTGTTTCTTCCCTTAAAGATGGCTATAAGGTTTGCTTTGAAAATGCTGTCTGTTCTATTTCCAGAGGTGGGAAGCATCTGGTCAGTGTTGAATATCAGTACAGGCTCTATGTTCTGGAAAAACCTCCAGCAGGTAAGGGTGACACTGAGACAGCACAAGCCCAGTATGCTAACGTTCCCACACACAATATGTGTCAGCATTTATGGCACAGGAGAATGTCGCACAGCAACTGGAAATATATCCAGAAGCTTCCAGAGTGCACAACCACTTACCCTAAACACAAACCTTCACAGAACTCCCCATGACGCTGGAAGCTCAGAGGTTGTGAGGAGAACCTGAGCTTACAGGGTTAAACAGCTCAGAGTGTACGTCCTGCCTACTGTGGGGTGGGGAGAGACTCTGCATCACTTCCGAGAGTCTCAGCTCTTTGTTCTCTCTGCTTTCGCTTTTGAAGAGAGCAGACGTGTTTTCACGATGCTGTGCGCTGTATTAGAGAATGGATAGTTCTGCTGTAAATAAAGCTGCTTTTAGTTATTAGTAAACTCTGTGTGAGACTCTGTTTAAGCACACTGAAGAAGCACGGAAGACAGCAGCTTTCTCTGACCGCTGCAAACTCTGCTATTTTGCTCAGAGCATTGGAATGTGGACTTTGGAATGCAGAGGCCTGGCAGCGAGAGCGGGCCGGACGCCAGGCTTATCTGAGCAGTAAATCTTCTCAGAGGTTATGGATGCAGTGATACGCCGATTGAGAAAGCCTGCTTTGATGTGCTGTGTGCTGAGAAAGCCGAAAAGCTGCTGGTTTTGGCTGCCGGAGAAGAAAGGCCAGCTTTGAGGCTCTGCCTGGGAGAAAAGCAGGGAGTCTAGCTGGCTGCAAGCTGTGTGCTGCAAAGAGTCGCTGGAGGCCTCTCCTCGGAAGCCGGCTGGTACGCGTGAGTACTTCAGTGCCCCAAGGGAGGACCGGGGAAGGAGATGGCTGAGCTTCAGGACTGTTACGATGTCCCGTTTGAAAAGCTCACAGGCCAGACCTGGGAGATCTGGGCCAGAAGAGCAAGGGGGTGGTTTTTGGCCACAGGGCTCTGGGATCCTTTCCAGAAGGAGCCGGCCCCACCCATGCAAACTGCTGCTGGAGATGGTGCAGCAGACCTGGAGGCTGCTCTGCTGTGTGAGAGAGAGCAGAAAGAGCTCTGCATGTTGAAAGCAAGTGTGGACGCTTTGCTGTTGCCCCACCTGGAGGGCGTTGAATCGGCTCAGGCCGCCTGGCAGGTGCTGAGGAGTCTGTGTGAAAGCTCAGCAGGAGCCAAGGGCCGGGAGGAAGCCGAGGGCCCAGTGGGGACTGCTGGCCACATTCCTGAAGTTACAGCTGGGAGTTGCTGCTTTGTCTCCGAGGGGCCGCATGATGTAGAGGCCCACAACCAGAGTGCTGGGGAGCGTACAGGCCCAGGCTGTGCACCCAAAGGCGGGGGTGCAGGGAACGCAGAAATGGCCGGAAGGGATGCTGTGAGAGCTGTTGCTACACGCCGCCGCTGTTATCGATGTGGCGCCCCCTCCCATCTTGTGAAAGACTGTCCGGTGGAGGCACAGGAACAGCCAAAGGCTGTCTCCCATAGCAACCAGATAAAGAGCTCTTCGAAATGTGGGAAACCAAGGCCGAAGGCAGCTGGCAGAGAGGGCTCTGAACATAAACATTTAACAGCCTCTATGGCAGCAGTCAAGAGCTGTCAACAGGACGCTGTGCTGACTTTTGTGATAGACTCAGGAGCCTCTCATCATCTCGTGCCCTCTGGTGGTTTCCTGGAGAACTGCACCTCTGTAACTTCTGGAAAAACTGTTTAGCAGATGGGACTAAACATGCTCTCACGCAGTCTGGTTCACTGTTTTGTTCTTTCTTACAGGATTCGATACAGGCGTTTGTTGTTCCTGGACTGTCCTGAGCGTTGCTATCTGTCAGTGCTCTTCTTGCTGATAACTACAGAGTTTGTTTTGAGGATAACATGTGTTATATTTCCAGGGATGGGCAGTAACTAGTCAGTGTTGAATGTAAAGATAGGCTGTTTGTGCTAGAAGCTTCTCTTACAGGTCCAGATGACACGGAGGCAGCTCAAGCACAGTGTGCCAACGTTCCAGTCCATGATGCGTGTGCTCATCTCTGGCACCGACGTCTGGCTCATGTGTCGTGGGGATCTGTGAAGAAGATCCCAGAGTGCACTGAGGGGTGCAAAATGAAATCATGTGCTAAGTTTCTAGATTGTCGGGCGTGCAAGCACGCGAAGGTGAAAATGTGCACATACCCAAGGTCTGAGAGGGTGACCACTAGGCCTTTTCAGTTAATACATGCAGATTTGTGTGGGCCGATGTCCGTGACCAGTATGGGTGGAGCCAAGTTTGCGCTGGTACTGATTGATGATTTTTCGCACAACAGCTGGCTGTTTACCCTCAAACACAAAAGTGAAGCTGCGCCGCTAATCAAAGACTGGATTGTGGCAGTGGAACTGCAGTTTTCCACACGGGTGCAAAACTTTCAGAGCGACCGCGGTGGGGAGTTCACCGAGTCTGCTCTGCAAAGTTTCTTCCGCAAGAAGGGGATTCAACATAGGTTGACTGCTCCACATAGTCCCCAGCAGAATGGGATTGCGGAACGCAGGAATCGAACGCTGCAGGAGATGTCCTATGGGTCGCTATTTGATGCCGGGCTCCCACAGCGCTTTTGGGGGGAGTCTTGGCATACGGCCAACTTTATTCTGTGAGGCTTAGGTCCTCATACCAAAGGCCAAACGCAAGAAGGGTGGCCCTAGGTCCCAGAAGATGATTTTCTGTGGGTACGAGCCAGGGACCAAGGGGTGGAGGTTTGCTTATCCGTCAGGGAATCAGTCCAGGATTCTGCTCAGCAACAGTGCTGAATTCTGTAAGCAGAGTGGCTGGACACGGATACATGGGAACCCTGATATTCTGTCAGAGAGTCTGCTTGACTCTGCTGATGAAGAAGAAGAAGAGGTGGAACCTGCTACTGAGGCACAGAGTCCAGACCCAGAGCAGGCAGAGGGGAGAACTTCTCCTAAAGCTGTGAAGCTTGAGCAACGCAGTGCTCCATATTCTCCCACAGGTTCGGCTGAGAAGTCCAGAAGGCACAGTAAGTCAGAGGGGGAGCTCTCTGATGCCAAGGGCGTTCTGGCTGGCCCTAGTGGGTCAGAGGGGGTTCCTGAAGTAGTGTTGCGCCAATCAGCTCGGACGACGAAGGGGAAACCTCCTGATAGGTTTGCAGTCACTAGTGTGTGGGTTGGTATGGCACAGTGTGAACACGAGAGTTTTGAGGATGTTCAGAAACTGCCCCAGGAAGAAGCCAGGAAATGGCATGAGGTGATGCAGAAGGAGATGAGCTCAATGGAGTCTCTAGGTGTGTTCTCCCTCACAAAGTTGCCGGTGGGCAAACAGGCCATGAGTAGCCACTGGGTTTACCATCTTAAACCCACAGCGACTGGAGAACCGCAGTACAAGGCCAGATTAGTAGCGAGAGGATTCACGCAGTGAAGGGGGTTGCATTATACGGAAGTTTATGCTCCTACCTCCAGAAGTGAATCTCTATGCGTGCTCTTGGCCATTGCTGCACAAAGAGGTTTGCTGGTGCATCACTTTGATGTGGACGTTGCCTACTTGAACTCAGACCTCCAGGAGGATCTGTACATGCTTCCTCCTCCAGGGTTTGATGGCAATGAGCAATGTACTGTATGGAAACTTCAGAAGTTGATTTACAGTCTGAAGCAATAGGCCAGGAATTGGAACTTGTGCCTGAATGAAGCTTTGGAGAAGCTAGGCTTCAGAAAGAGTCTTGCTGACAGTTGCCTGTACCTTAGAGGGTCAGGAGACTCACAGGAAATGGTGTTATTCTTCGTTGATGACATCATTTTTGTCGTGAGGGCAGACAAACAGGTGCAGAAGTTTGCCAAGGAGCTAGGGAAGCGGTTTCAGCTCAAGAACCTGGGTGCAGTAAAGATCTACCTGGGCGTAGAGATAGCTAGAACTGAGGATGGTAGCTTCTTGCTCAGTCAGAAAGGCAAGATTGAGCAGTTGCTTGAGAAGTTCAGAATGTCTGATTGTGCGGGGGTGAGGACACCCATGGAGTCGAGTTACGTGAAAGATAGCCAGCAAGCGGAAAGTGCTGAGTTCGAGAATGCTGAGCTCTTTCAGTCAGCTCTGGGTAGTCTGTTGTATCTGTCCCAATGGAGCAGACCAGACATTGCCTTTGCTACCAATCTGCTAAGTAGGGAAGCGTCAAAACCCAGTATAAGTGCTTGGCACGGTATCAAGCGGGTACTGTGCTACCTGCAGGATACCAAAGACTTCAGTCTCAAGCTGCCAGCTGAAGGTGAGACGAAGCTCATGTGCTTTGCAGACAGTGACTGGGCGAATCTGCAGGACCGGAAGTCCATATCTGGGTTGGTGATAAAGTTTGGGAAGTCACTGGTTGGGTGGAAGTCCCGGAAGCAAAGTCTCATTGCGCTGTCCTCTACTGAGGCTGAATTCAGCGCACTGTCAGATTTGTGCCGGCAACTGGAATTCTATAGATGCTTGGTGCAAGAGATCTGTGGGGATTGTAGCTTGCCCATCACAGTTTGGGAAGACAATCAGCCCTGTTTGAAATTAGCTGAATCTGGGCAATTTAAGGCCAGAACCAAGCATCTAGACATACATTTCCAGAATATGTGTCAAAGTGTTCAGTCAGGTTTGATACGGCTGAAGTATTGTGCCAGTCACGATAACTTGGCTGATGGTTTTACCAAACCATTAAGCTTCCAGCGTCATGGGGAGTTCTGTGGTGGTTTGGAGTTGGGGTAAGTTCTGTTACTTACTTGCCCCACAGTAGCGCAGGGCGAGAGGGGGTGTGAGGAGAACCTAAGCTTACAGGGTTAAACAGTTCAGAGTGTTCGTCCTGCCTACTGTGGGGTGGGGAGAGACTCTGCGTCACTTCCGAGAGTCTCAGCTTTTTGTTCTCTCTGCTTTCACTTTTGAAGAGAGCAGACGTGTTTTCACGATGCTGTGCGCTATATTAGACAATGGATAGTTCTGCTGTAAATAAAGCTGCTTTTAGTTATTAGTAAACTATGTTTGAGACTCTGTTTAAGCACACTGAAGAAGCACAGAAGACAGCAGCTTTCTCTGACCGCTGCAAACTCTGCTATTTTGCTCAGAGCATTGGAATGTGGACTTTGGAATGCAGAGGCCTGGCAGCGAGAGCGGGCCGGACGCCAGGCTTATCTGAGCAATAAATCTTCTCAGAGGTTTCATGAACCCATCTGCCAGGTTCTCCTGGCTTGGACAGTACTTCAGCTTCACCAAGCCTGTCTGGACATTCTGACACACATTCTGGAAACATATGTCCAAATGTTTGGTTCTGAACTTAAACTGTCCAGACTCTGCCAACTTAAGACAAGGTTGATTGTCTTCCCAAACAGTGATGGGCAAGCAACAATCCCCACAGATCTCTTGGACCAAACACTGGTAGAAATCCAATTCCCTGCACAAATCAGACAACGCACTGAACTCAGCCTCGGTAGAGGAAAGTGCAATAAGACTTTGCTTCCGGGACTTCCACCCAACCAGAGATTCCCCAAACTTCACTACTAACCCAGACACAGATTTCCTGTCTCCAAGATTTGCCCAGTCGCTGTCCGTACAGCACGTGAGCCGTGCGTCATCTTCAGCTGACGTAAGGCAAAAATCTCTGGTATCCTGCAAATACCTCAGCACTCTCTTGATGCCAAGCCAGACACTCACATTGGGCTTTGTAGCCTCCCGGCTGAGCAGATTCACAGCAAACGCTATGTCCGGTCTGCTTCACTGAGAGAGATACAACAGACTCCCTAGCGCTGACTGAAACACCTCAGGGTTTTGGAACTCAGAACGATCCCCAAGTTGACTGTCCTTCATGTAGCTTGTCTCCATGGGCGTTCTGACCCCTGCAGTCAGACATCCTGAACTTCTCAAGCAACTGCTCAATCTTGCCTTTCTGACTGTGCAAAAAGCTTCCATTCTCAGACCTGTCTATCTTAACTACTAGGTAAACCTTTACTGGACCAAGGTTTTTGAGCTTAAAATGCTTTCCAAGCTCTTTGGCAAAACCTTGCACCTGTTTAGCTGTCTGTGACACATATAAGATGTCATCTACAAACACCAGGATCAACTCCTGTGTCTCTCCTGACCCCTTCAGGTACAGGCAGCTGTCTGCAAGACTCCTTTGGAAACCCATGCTTTCCAAAGCATCATTCAGACACATGTTCCAATTTCTGGCTGATTGTCTCAAGCCATAAATGGACTTGTGCAGTTTCCACACAACACCTGGCTCATTGCCCTCAAACCCTGGAGGAGGTAGCATGTACAGATCCTCCTTCAGATCTGAGTTCAAATAAGCCACATCTACATCAAAGTGGTGCACTTGGTGCCCTCGTTGTACAGCTACTGCTAAAAGCATGCACACAGTCTCACTCTGGGAAGTAGGAGCATACACTTTGGTGTAATACAGCCACTTCCACTGCATGAACCCTCTGGCTACTAGCCTAGCCTTGTACTGTGGTTCTCCAGTCACAGTGGGTTTAATCCTGTAAACCCAGCAACAGCTCACGGCCTGCTTGCCTACTGGCAGCTTCGTGGTGGAGAACACACCTAAAGACCTCATTGAGTTCAACTCCTTTCCCATTGCCTCTTGCCATTTCCTGGCTTCTGCTTCAGGCAAATTTTGAACTTCCGCAAAACTCTCTGGTTCGCACTGTGCCAAACCAACCCACACACTAGTGATCTCAAACCTCTCGGGAGGTATCCCTTTAGTAGTGTGTGTGGAACACCTGAGCACTACCTCAGGTGCCCCCTCTGACCCACTGGGGCCGGCTAGTGTGTCCTTGTCATCAGAAGACTCCCCCTCTGCCTTACTGTGGCTCTTGACCTTCTGCACTGGACTGGTGGGAGATGAAGGCACACTCTTTGGCTCTTGCTTAATAGCCTGTGGAGATGCCCTTCCCTGTTCCTGCTCCTGGTCAGAGACTTGATCCTCAGCAGCAGGTTCAGTGTCTACCTCTCCCTCCTCAGCAGAGTCAAACAGACTCTCTGAGAGAATGTCAGGATTCCCACAGAACTCAGCACTCCTGCTGACTAGACTCCTTGACTGATTGACTTCTGGATAGGCAAATCTCCACCCCTTAGTCCCAGGCTCATATCCACAAAAGATCATTTTCCAGGACCTCGGGTCACCCTTCCTGCATTGGGCCTTTGGCACAAGAACCCAAGCCTTGCACCCAAACACACGGAAGAAATGCACCTTGGGCTTCTTACCGTGCAGCAGGAAATAGGGCATGTTCCCTACAACAGAGCTATATGAGCGATTAATCGTGAAGTTGGCAGATTTCCAAGCTTCTGCCTAAAAGTGCTGGGGCAGGCCAGCGTCAAACAGTAGAACTTCAGCTGCCTCTTGTAGCGTTCTGTTCCTGCGTTCCGCAATGCCATTCTCCTGGGGAGAATAAGCGACCGTCAACCTGAGACGTATCCCTTTCTGGTGGAAGAAACTCTGCAAAGCAGACCCAGTAAATTCTCCACCCTGGTCACTTTGAAAACTCTGCACCCGTGTGGAAAATTGTAGTTCCACTGCCGCAATCCAGTCTCTGATCAGCGGGGCAGCCTCACTTTTGTGTCTCAGTGTAAACAGCCAACCATTTCTAGAGAAATCATCTGTCAGAGTGAGTGCAAATTTGGCCCTGCCCAGACTGGCCACTGGCATGAAGCCACATAGGTTGGCATGCACCAGTTCAAAAGGTTTTGTGGTCACTCTGTCAGATCTAGGATAACTGCACCTTTTTAACTTCGCTCTTTTGCAAGCTCTGCAATCTAAGAATTTATCACATGCCTTCATTTTGCATCCCTCAGTGCACTCTGGAAGCTTCTGGATGTACTTGCAGTTGCTGTGTGACATTCTCCTGTGCCACAGATGCTGACACATATTGTGTGTGGGAATGTTAGCACATTGGGCCTGTGCTGTCTCAGTTTCACCCTCACCTGCTGGAGGTGTTTCCAGAACATAGAGCCTGTTCTGACATTCAACACTGACTAGATGCTTCCCACCCCTGGAAATAGAACAGACATAATTTTCAAAGTAAACCTTATAGCCATCCTTTACAAGAGCAGAAACAAATAGCAAACAAAATTGCATCCCTGGCACAGCATATGCTCCCAGCTCCGCCTGTAGGAAAGAAACATAGACATTTCCAACAGTAGTCAACTGCCTCTGTGTCCCATCTGCAAGTGTGACTGCTTTTCCAGTTGAAACAGCTCTGCAGTTCCACATTTGGCTGCTAGAGGGCAGCAGATGATGACTGCCACCAGAGTCTATGATCCAACGCAGCATGCTGTCCTCACTGGAGCTGTCTGTGACTGTTGCCATGGAAGCAGCAAGATGATAAGTGCTGTCCCTCTCACTTCCTTTGTCACGTCCTCCCTTCGCGTTCCCACGTTGGCCTCCCCTTCTAATCCGGTTGCCATGATGACCTGGCTGGCTGCCATGGGAAGTGACCTTGGAAGCATCCTGTGTAGACTCCTTGGCTCTCCTCGGGTAGGAGCGACACAGGTGCTGGTCAGAACCGCATACAAAGCAACGACGAAAAGAAAAAGCTTGCACTGTGCCTTCTGTCTTTACTGCCCCACACTCTTGCCAGCAGGGCACCCTGAGCCAGCTCGACCCTCTCTGAGTTGGTGTTCCTCCTCATTGCATAAATGGCCCGTGACGTACTGTAGCGTTAAATCAGCTGGGGGCATAGACTCCAAAGTTAAACACAAATTGTCATAGCTTTTGTCCAGGTAACTCAGAAGAATATAAACTTTTAATTCTTCAGTAAAGTTAACCTGCAACAGTCTCAGTTTGTTGAATACAGCAAGCATTCTGGTTACATGCTGCCTGATGCTATCACCAGGACACAGCTTCAGCTCAAACAAACTTCTCGTGGTGTGAATCTTGGCCCCAGCTGTGAATCTGTGATGCACTCTCTCTAGTGCCTGCCAAACCTCCTGGGCTGTCTCAAGACCCTCCACAAATGGCAACTGTGAGCCATCCAAACTGAGCACTATAGATCCCAGAGCTTTCTGATCCTTCCTCTGTGAGGCATAGGCTGCTGCAACTACTGCTGCTGCATCTCTGTCTGCAGTTTGCAATGGGGCTCCTTGCATGGCCTCCCACAGACCTTTGGCTATGAGCCAGGCCTTGACTTTCCAGGACCATTCCTCCCAGTTATGTCCATTGAGTCTGTGGAGTTTGGTGGCTATAGAGTTAACCTCCTTATGTTCTGCCCTGGGGAAGGAGGATCTAAGCAACGCTGCACTGTACATCACAGGTCTTTGTTCTGTGCGAAAGGAGAAAGACACGATGGGTTTAAGCTCCGATGGAATGGAATGCTTTGCTTATAAATAAAGCTTTTAGTTAGAGAAGCTGTCTGGACTATATTCACTCCCTCTTCTCTCACATGAAAGACTGCTGCGTATCATAGAATCATAGAGTTGGAAGAGACCACAAGGGCCATCGAGTCCAACCCCCTGCCAAGCAGGAAACACCATCAGAGCACTCCTGACATATGGTTATCAAGCCTCTGCTTAAAGACCTCCAAAGAAGGAGACTCCACCACACTCCTTGGCAGCAAATTCCACTGTCGAACAGCTCTTACTGTCAGGAAGTTCTTCCTAATGTTTAGGTGGAATCTTCTTTCTTGTAGTTTGGAACCATTGCTCCGTGTCCGCTTCTCTGGAGCAGCAGAAAACAATCTTTCTCCCTCCTCTATGTGACATCCTTTTATATATTTGAACATGGCTATCATATCACCCCTTAACCTCCTCTTCTCCAGGCTAAACATGCCCAGCTCCCTTAGCCGTTCCTCATAAGGCATCGTTTCCAGGCCTTTGACCATTTTGGTTGCCCTCCTCTGGACACGTTCCAGTTTGTCAGTGTCCTTCTTGAACTGTGGTGCCCAGAACTGGACACAGTACTCCAGGTGAGGTCTGACCAGAGCAGAATACAGTGGCACTATTACTTCCCTTGATCTAGATGCTATACTCCTATTGATGCAGCCCAGAATTGCATTGGCTTTTTTAGCTGCCGCGTCACACTGTTGGCTCATGTCAAGTTTGTGGTCAACCAAGACTCCTAGATCCTTTTCACATGTACTGCTCTCAAGCCAGGTGTCACCCATCTCGTATTTGTGCCTCTCATTTTTTTTGCCCAAGTGCAATACTTGACATTTCTCCCTGCTAAAATTCATCTTGTTTGTTTTGGCCCAGTTCTCTAATCTGTCAAGGTCGTTTTGAAGTGTGATCCTGTCCTCTGGGGTGTTAGCCCCCCCTCCCAGTTTGGTGTCATCTGCAAATTTGATCAGGATGCCCTTGAGTCCATCATCCAAGTCGTTGATAAAGATGTTGAATAAGACCGGGCCCAAGACAGAACCCTGTGGCACCCCACTAGTCACTCTTCTCCAGGATGAAGAGGAACCATTGAGCACCCTTTGGGTTCGGTCAGTCAGCCAGTTACAAATCCACTGAGTGGTAGCATAGTCAAGTCCGCATTTTACCAGCTTCTTTACAAGAATATCATGGGGCACCTTGTCAAATGCCTTGCTGAAATCAAGGTAGGCTACATCCACTGCGTTCCCTTCATCTACCAGGCTTGTAATTCTGTCAAAAAACGAGATCAGGTTAGTCTGACATGACTTATTTTTCAGAAATCCATGCTGACTATTGGTGATCACAGTATTCCTTTCTAGGTGCTCACAGACTGTTTGCTAATAATAATAATAATAATAATAATAATAATAATAATAATAATAATAATTTATTATTTGTACCCCGCCCATCTGGCTGGGTTTCCCCAGCCACTCTGGGCGGCTTCCATAGAAACCAAAAAATACACTAAAATATCACAGATTTAAAAACTCCCCTGAACAGGGCTGCCTTAAGATGTCTTCTGAATGTCAGGTAGTTATTTATCGCTTTGACATCTGATGGGAGGGCGTTCCACAGGGCAGGCGCCACTTAATGATCTGCTCCAGAATCTTCCCTGGTATTGATGTCAGACTGACTGGTCGGTAATTATTTGGGTCCTCTCTTTTCCCCTTTTTGAAAATAGGGACAACATTTGCCCTCCTCCAGTCTGCCGGGACTTCGCCTGTTCTCCAGGAATTCTCAAATATGACTGCCAGTGGTTCTGAGATCACATCTGCCAGTTCTTTTAATACTCTTGGATGCAGTTCATCTGGCCCTGGAGACTTGAATACATCTAAACTAGCCAAGTATTCTTGTACTATCTCCTTAGTTATTCTGGGCTGTGTTTCCTCTGCTGAATCATTTGCTCCAAATTCTTCAGGTCGGGCATTGTTTTCTTTATCGGAGAAGACTGAGGCAAAGAAGGCATTGAGGACTTCAGCCCTTTCTGTGTCCCCTGTTTGCATTTCACCATCTTCTCCTCTGAGTGACCCCACTGTTTCTTTGTTCTTCCTTTTGCTACGAACATACCCATAAAAGCCTTTTTTGTTGCTTTTAACCTCTCTAGCAAGCCTGAGTTCATTCTGTGCTTTAGCTTTTCTGACTTTGTGTCTACACGTGCTGGCTATTTGTTTGAATTCCTCTTTGGTGGTTTCCCCCCTTTTCCATTTTTTGTACACATCCTTTTTAAATCTTAACTCAGTTAAAAGTTATTTAGATAGCCACCCTGGCTTCTTTAGGCACCTTCCGTGTTTCCGTCTCATTGGTATTGCCTGAAGTTGTGCTTTTACTATCTCCCTCTTAACAAACTCCCAGCCATCATGAACTCCCTTTCCTTTTAGTATTACTGTCCATGGGATCTCACCCAGCACTTCCCTAAGTTTTATGAAGTCGGCTTTCTTAAAGTCAAGAAATTGAGTCCTAGTATGCTTGGCTGCTCCTTTCCGCTGTATAGTAAACTTCAGAAGAGCATGATCACTCGCGCCTAATGATCCTTCCTCTTCTACCCCACTAACCAGGTCATCAACATTGGTTAGGACCAGATCTAAAATGGCTGTTCCTCTTGTTGCTTCTCCCACTTTCTGGACAACGAAGTTGTCTGCAAGGCCAGTGAGGAATCTGTTTGACCTTATGCTCTTGGCTGAGTTTGACCCAGCAGATATCCGGGTAATTGAAGTCCCCCATTACTACTACCTCCCTTCCTTTTGCATGCTTGGCCATCTGTTCCAGGAAGGCATCATCTATGTCCTCCGTTTGGCTTGGGAATCTATAGTAAACTCCCACAATGAGGTCACTGTTATTCTTCTCTCCCTTAATTTTGACCCAAATGCTCTCACTTTGGCTTTGAGGTTCTAAATCTTGGATCTCTTCACAGGTATACAGATCCCTGACATATAACGCCACTCCTCCTCCTTTCTTGTCTGGTCTGTTTCTCTGAAATAGATTGTATCCCTCCATTATTACATTCCAGTCGTGGGACTTATCCCACCAGGTTTCAGTGATGCCTATTATGTCATATTTAGTTTGCTGTACCAAGAGCTCAAGCTCATCTTGTTTATTTCCCATGCTTTGCGCATTAGTGTACAGACATTGAAGTCCATTAATCATTCCCCCGTGTCTCTTATTTAAGGATTTTTTCCTTCCACCACTAGGTCTGCGTGCTGTTTGCTCTGCTATTTGTTTTTCTACCCGGGGTCATGCTTCTCAGAGTGTGCGCAAGAGAAGCGTGGCTGGACGGAGAAAGCAATAAATCTGCAAAGAGTCAAAAGGGACTGTGTAGGACTCCTGGCCATCTGCCATCTTTTCCCCCGGGGCTTAGCCTACTCACGTTCCAGTAGCTCCTCCTGGCACCCGGTCCTGAAGATGAGGCCTTCTCACCACCGAGCTTCACTGCCTCAAACCCTAGGCAGGAGCTCCAGCTGGCCTTGCTGCACCCTCACACACAGGCACGTCATGGCAGCACCCATAGCCTCTTGACTTAGAGTGGCATCCGGCACACTTCCCTGTGCCTCTGAGCCTTAAGACTTCTTCCTGGCTCCAAGAAGAGTTTCGCAGCAGCGGTGTGTGCCTTGTGTAGGTGCAATAAATCATAGTCCGCACGCAAGCTTCTTTCTAATCTAAGAGGCTTTAATGAACAGCATAGCGTAATAAATCAGCCGGGAGATCGAGCAGCCATCCTCCCGGTTCATCAGTGAAAAAACAAAAGTAACTCACACACAAAGAAAGATTCCCGTATGTGAAAGAAACCACACCTCAGCAGGCTGGACGATACACAGAACTGTTTAACCCTGTAAGTTCTGATTCTCCTCACATTATGTGCCCTGAGTACCTAGATGTGGTAAATGATGAAGGCTTAGAAAGTGAAGAAGAGGATGCATACAGTAGTGACAGCAATGAAAGTGAGGACTAAGAGGACTTCCGGCGAAGCCGTGGCCATTGGAAAGAAGCGCGAGATAGCCCTTTGGGGAATCTCACATGGCGCAAGGGTTTTTCAGAGGTTCAGCTAAGGCTACGCAGACCTTGTTTGTTTTTTTTTTTAAAAAAAATATTTTTATTAATTTTACAGGATACAGAGATACAGAAGAGAAAAACAGATAAAAGAAAAAGAATATAAAAGTTTCAAATTTCCGTAATCCTTTTATCAAATCTACTGGACTTCCCCACATCCTCCAGACCTTGCATTATTTATAATACAAACTTCAGCAATTTGTCATCTTATTTCATAACTTATTGTATCTTTCAATTTATCATGTTATCAAATTCCAAATATTGTACACCAATTCTTATATATTTTAATTAAAACACAATAAAATTATTTCCTAATTCCACCTCAAATTTCTTGTGCCTTAATTTTCATTTCACCTAATTGCTATTGCTGGGGCTAAGATTTCCTAAAAAGTGCATTTTCTTAGCATTCATACAACTTATAATGTTTTTGTAGATAGTCCTTAAATTTTTTCCAGTCCTCTTCCATTGCTTCTTCTCCCAAGTCTCGGATTCTGCCAGTCATTTCAGCCAATTCCATATAGTCCATCAGCTGCGTCTGCCATTCCTCCAGCGTGGGTAAATCTTGTGTCTTCCAATGCTTTGCGATGAGAATTCTTGCTGCAGTAGTAGCATACATAAAAAAGGTTCTATCCTTCTTTAACACATTCTGGTCTACAATGCCCAGAAGAAAGGCCTCCGGTTTCTTAGGTAAGGTATATCTAAATACCTTTTTTAGCTCATTATAAATCATCTCCCAGAAGGCCCTCACTTTCGGGCATGTCCACCAGAGGTGAAAGAATGTCCCTTCCGCCTCCTTACACTTCCAACATTTATTATCAGACAGGTGATATATCTTAGCAAGCTTGACTGGGGTCATGTACCACCGGTATATCATTTTCATAATATTTTCCTTCAAGGCACTACATGCCGTGAATTTCATTCCGGTGTTCCATAACCTTTCCCAGTCTTCAAACATAATGTTGTGTCCAATATCCTGTGCCCACTTTATCATGGCGGATTTGACTATCTCGTCCTGTGTGTTCCATTTAAGCAGCAAGTTGTACATTCTGGAGAGCAGTTTATTTTTTGGTTCTAACAATTCTGTCTCTAATTTCGATTTTTCCACCTGGAATCCCACCTTTTTGTCCACTTTAAAAACCTCCTGAATTTGGGCATAATGCAACCAATCTCACACCTTGTTTTTTAATTTTTCCAAGCTCTGTAACCTCCAATTGTCTCCAATTTTTTCAATTATTTCCCAATATTTTGGCCAATAGGCCTCCATATTGAGGCTCTTACGTGCCTTGGCCTCCACCGGTGAAAGCCACCTCGGGGTCTTACTTTCCAATAAGTCTTTGTATTTTGTCCAGACCATGAAAATTGCTCTTCTAACAATATGGTTTTTAAACAGTTTATGAACTTTAACCTTGTCATACCACAAATATGCATGCCACCCAAAAGCATTATCAAACCCTTCCAGATCTAGGACATCAGTGTTCTCCAGCAGAATCCAATCTTTCATCCAGCAGAAGGCTGCAGATTCATAATATAACCTCAAGTCTGGTAGGGCAAATCCCCCTCTTTCTTTCGCATCAGTTAAAATTTTAAACTTTATTCGGGGCTTTTTGCCCTGCCAAACAAACTTAGAAATATCCTTCTGCCACTTTCCAAAACATTCCACCTTGTCCACGATCTGTAGGGTCTGAAACAAAAATAACATTTTCGGCAATACATTCATCTTTATAGCTGCTATTCGACCTAACAAGGAAAGTTTCAATCTTGACCAAATTTCCATATCTCGTTTAATTTCTGACCAACATTTCTCATAATTATCTTTAAACAAATTCAAATTTTTGGAGGTCAGATACACCCCTAGGTATTTCACTTTTTTAACCACATTTAATTCTGTCTCTTTCAGGAACTCATCTGTTTCTGTAGATGTCAAATTTTTAGCTAAAACCTTAGTCTTTTGCTTGTTCAACTTGAATCCCGCCACTCGACCAAAATCAGAAATTAATTCTAAAACTCTTTTAGAACTAGAGACTGGCTCCTGTAATGTTAATACCAAGTCATCTGCAAATGCTTTCAGTTTGTATTGTTTCACTCCGACCTCGATTCCTTGTACCAACCGGTCCTTTCTGGTCATGTTCAATAGCACCTCCAGGACTGAAATAAATGATAGAGGTGATAGGGGGCACCCCTGTCGTGTCCCTTTTTCTATTTTGAACTCCTCTGTCACCACATTGTTAACAATCAATTTAGCTTTTTGCTCTGAATAAATTGCTTCTATTCCATTTTCAAACCCCCGTCCCACTCCCATCCCTTCCAAATTTTTCTTCATAAACATCCAAGAAATGTTGTCAAAGGCTTTCTCCACATCAATAAATATTAACACCGCTCTAGTGTTAAGATTTGTTTGTAAAAGTTCCAAAATGTCGATGATGTTTCTTGTGTTATCAAACAAATGCCTACCAGGGAGAAAGCCTGCCTGGTCCTTATGGATCACTTCATTAAGGACTTTTTAAAATCTATTTGCCAAAATGTCCGCAAAGATTTTATAATCCACATTTAGGAGTGAGATGGGACGGTAGTTCTTAAGTTGGGTCTTTTCAGTTTCTAGTTTAGGTATCAATGTGATGAAAGCTTCTTTCCACGTTTCCAGTGCCTTCCTCCCCTCCATAATCTGATTACAGACCTCCATCAAGGGTTGTATCAAGTAGTCCTTCAAAACCTTGTAATATTTGGAGGTAAGTCCATCAGGGCCTGGAGATTTGCCTAGTTGGAGGTTCTGTATGACACTTTCGATTTCCTGCCGTATAATTTTACCGTTCAGGATTGTTCTCATTTCCTGGGGTATTTTTTGTAATCCATTGGTTTTAACATATTGATCCACCTCAAACTCTTTCTGCGGCCCTTGTGCATAAAGTTCTTTGAAGTATCTCTGGAAACACTTTCTAATTTCCTCGGGTTTCTGAACAATTCTCCCTTCAATCTCTAGATTTGTAACTGTATTTAATTTTTGTCTTTTTTTCAACTGCCATGCTAGCAGTTTCCCACACTTGTTAGCTGATTCAAAAGATCTTTGTTTCATTTGCTTAATTTTCCATTCCACTTCTTGGTTTATCAATTTCGAATATTGTGCTTGGAAAAATTTCACTTCTCTCAGCACTTCCTTCGACTTAGGCCTAGATCTTAATTTTTTCTCTCCTTCTCTTATTTTCTCCAATATCTTCTCCTTCTTTTCATTCCAGAGTCTTTTCTTTATCGTATTTTGTTGTATTAGAAACCCTCTCATGACTGCTTTGCTTGCGTCCCAGATTGTTCTTTTTTCCACCGTAGTGTTTAAGTTTATCTCAAAATAGTCCTTTAGAGTTTTTTGGGCCTTCTTAACAATCTCCTGATCTCTTAGTAATGTGTCATTCATTTTCCATCTGAAGGATCCGGTTGTATTTAATCTCAATTCCACTTTCAAGGCATTATGGTCGGAGCAGGTTCTTGGGCAGATTTCCACTTTTCTAGTCTTAGGTGCCAGTCCTTTAGTTATCAATATTTGGTCGATTCGTGTCCATGACAGATGAGCTTCAGAAAAGAAAGTTCCTTCTTTTCCTAGGGGGTTCTTAACCCTCCATATGTCAGTCAGGTCCATATTGTCAGTCATTTCAAAAAAGGTCCTAGGTAGTCTGCCATCTTTCGTTATGTTTGCACTTTGCGACTTATCCATATGTACAGACACCACCCCATTCATATCTCCCAACATGATGATGTTGTTGTAATCTAGATAATCCAGTAAGGTCTCATGCAACTTCTTAAAAAATTCCGATTTTCCATCGTTTGGTGCATAAATTCCTAATATCAAAAATTTTTCTCCTTGTGTTTGAATTTCAATCGCCAAAATTCTGCCTAGTTCATCTTTAAATAAAAATTTCGGTGACAGGCTCTCCTTTGCATATATTACCACTCCTCTTTTCTTGACTTTATCCGAAGAAATGAATTCCTGGCCTAACCTTTTGTTAATTAACACTTTCCTATGGAGCCTTGTCACATGGGTTTCTTGCAGGCAAATAATGTCCAATTGTTCTTTTTTCAAGATATGAAACACTTTTCTTCTTTTTTCCGGGGAGTTTCCGCCATTTATGTTCCAACTAAGCAGTTGCAGAGACATCCTGGATCAATTCGTAAGTCTTACAATGGGGTATCTTGATTTTCCTCCGATCCCGGTGGTGGTAAAGCTGGTCCAGCTCCAGGTGTAGGTTCCGGTAGTGGCGGTGGCCAAGAAGCTGCTGCCCCTTTTTGGAGGTCTTCCCAGTGGTCGTGTAGGAACTTCTGCTGGTCCTCTGGTGTTTTAATTCTTACTTTCCTTCCTTTGTAGGTAAATGATAGTCCTTGCGGAAACTCCCACCTATAAGGGATTGCGTTGTATCTCAACAATTTTGTCAGTTCTAAATATGAGGCTCTAAGATCCAAAAGCTGTTTGGGTATATCTCTGTAAATTTCAGCCTTTTTACCTTGTATCTCCAAAGATTTTTTAAAATGTAGGCCTAGTATCTTGTCTCTTTCTTCTCTTGATCTCAAGATGACCAAACAGTCTCTGGCCTTGTCTTTCTTTACCGATCTACCCAGTCTGAATGCCGTCACAATTTTAAAGTCTTTATCTTCTTCTATTCCCCAGAACTTGGAAAATAAAAGTGTCAAAAATCCCTCCAAATTACCTTCCTCCAATTCTGGGATGGCCCTCAGCCTGAGGTTATTCTCCTTATTTTTCAGTTCAACCATTGACAGGTAGGCTTGCTGTTCCCCTACCTGTCTTTGCAGAGGCCTAACTTCTCCCTTAATCTCATCAACCTTTTTGTTCGCTTGCTCTGCTTTTTGAAAGGCTTCCTCAGCTAATTTATGATTTTCAGCTGTTGCTCCTTGCAAATTCTCAATTGCTTGGGTATGCTGGGAAACCTTTTCAGACAGTTTACTAATAGAGGATGTTGCTTGGTCAATTTTTGTTGATTGATTGTCCACCTTTTGGTTCAAAATTGCTAATTGCTCCAAAATTTGTTTCAAAACTGCTTCAGACCCTCCTGCTGCCATATCTTCTACAGCAGGCTGTTCAGCTTCCACCTCCTGTGCTGTCAGCACAGTTGGGACAGATGATCTCCGTTGATGAGTTAAAGTTGTTTGAACGAGTTGCACAGCTTTTTTTTTCTTTTTCTTTAGCTTTAGCTGCTCTTGTTTTCCCTGTGCCGCTCATTCCCCACCTGCCTCTGTTCAAGGTCAAATTATCTTTTATTCCATGGGATAGACAAGTCCAGAATGCAAACAATTAAACCTCAGAAAGTCCAAACAAAGTGTAGTTCCCAGGCCTCTATATCTCCGCAATCCACTAGGGGGGGTATCTCACAGTTTCAAGGAAGGGAATAATTTTTCCGCCATTAAAGTTCCTATATTCCCTATATTAAATCCTTATAGTTCCGAGACAAAAGGAAAGTTCCCAAAAGCCTTCTATTTCTTAAAGGAAAGCCACAAGGTAACAAGAAAGGTGACAGCAACAATGTTTAAGTGTTGAGACCTCAATGCGTGTAACAGTTTAAACTCTTGCAACAGTAATCCGCAGTTTGACAGCTCTCTTGCGCGCTGGCAGCCCGACGGCTTGGTTGTCCCTTTTAAATCCAAAAGCAAAGGAAAAACAAGAAGAAAGTTCCAAAAGCAGATCCCACAGGTTTAAGAATAATTTCTCCTTTATCCTTTAACTAAGTCTGTAAATGCACAATAGTTCCACTTTTACGATCTCCTTTAAACTCCTCAGCATTCCTCAGAGTCTTTGCTTTGATCTGTTTAGCAAGATCGGGAGACGGGCTTCCTGTTACTCGCCTCCCGTTTTCGGCCGAATTTCCAAGTTTTAAATTTTGGATCCAGATTTTAATACCCCTTACTCACGGGTGAATTACAGCCAATCCGATGTTTTTCAGGAAGAAAGGTCGGCGCTCATCGGCAGCAGCTGCGCGGCTTTGCATCCACGGAAAGAGCGATGAACTCGCAGTGCCGCTCCCCCTTTCACGTTCAAGAGCCCCTTATGGGGTCCCTTCTGCGCTTCTGGGGGGGCTTCTGGCACCCGCCGTGTCCCACGGCCACAGGCTCACTCTGCCTGCGGTTTTTCTTGATGGGTCTCCGCTTTGCCGCAGCGGACGACCCTTTTCCGCGGAGCCCCTCTTCACAGCGTAAAGAGGACTGCCATTGCCGTTTCGCGTCGCCTCCGGAAGTTCCAAGGCTACGCAGACCTTGGAACCTCAAGAGGATTATTTTGGGGGACGTAGCACCCGACAGTGCCCTGAAGTGCTCTCCTGCCCCCCAGATTTTGCTAATAGGTCTGGGGACAGCATCGAGCTGAAGGCATGAAGGGGAGGCAGCACTAACCCCTGATTTCTAATGAAAGCGGCAAGCTTCCAATAATTAGGAACGAATCCGGAGTTACACTTGGACTTATTTATTGGCCAAATGTTTAAAAGAAGTTAAATTTATTAAGATTCGGAACGCTGAGGGGTGAAAAAAGGGAGTCTGTCCCAGCAGTGGAGAGAAGATGGTGCATGGCGGAAGATTGCAGGAAGGAACAAGGAGAGACTGAAACTGCTGAGTGAGTGTTGCTAAAAGACCTCAGATACTTTGTTTAAAGTGCTGAGGCAGAGACTTTATACGGAATACTTTGTGGCATTTTGGAGTTTGAGAGGAATCTCTTTTTTCATTCTGGCCGGAGTACGGCTTGTCAGCAGCCAGAATTTAAGCTCATCACGCTCCACCATTTTAAGACTGTTAAGACTCTGCTAATTATACCTGGTTAAAACCAGTAAAGTCTTGGATTATTGAACTTGACTTTTGAACGCCCAGTACATCTCATTAAAACTTGAACTGGCTGTATGTGTAATGGTTATAAGGGGTTACTTGTGCGTAAGTTGCCGTTACTTTTGGCTAGATCACCTGGCTAACCATGCCTCGGCTGACAGCCCTCACTCCGTGGCTGTTCAGTCGCTTGCAGAATCCGTCAGTGGGAGTTTCTTGAACCTCTTCCAGCATAGAAGCTGTTTGACGCCAAGTCTCCGCCTACTCTCCCTGCGCGGGACTCTTCTGCGCAAAGAAGGAGTGGGCAGAGGCATGCCCGTGCTCTCTCCACTGGTCTCGGGTGAAGAGTCTTGGAGACCCCTCTCCGAATCCTCCATCTCCCTCCCTTCTCTACTGGTGTTACATTGAATTCCTTCCCCCCTGCTGGTCCCCTCTCCTGCATCGCTTTGGAGCCTTGCCTCCACCTTTCGCTCCGATGTCAGTTCCCTGACAGTATGTTTTCGGAACCTACTACTTTTGTCCAAGTTTATCATTTGGTGGAGGAATTCTGGCACTGGGCTTCTTAAAACTTCTTCTTCTCCACGCGCCCCCCCCCCCCAACCTGAAGGATAAATTACCCCAGGTCTCTGACATTTTTTCTTTTGTTATTTTCTCTCGCTGTCCCTGGTTGAGTTAATGAGTACATGGATTAAGCCAGCAAGTAGTGGAAGAAAGAAGAGCTCCATTTGGATTATAAATTTGCCTTTCCTTTTGTTGTATTTTCTCCTTACTTTGCTGAGTGGAAAGGGCTTGAGGTCGATATAATCTAGCAGCAGAGAAATAAATCGAAAGTAACTTTGATAAGAGGCTCAACGTCACAGTGTCAGACGCCACCGAGTGGATTGGGGATGTACTGCCTTTGAGGAACCTGTCAATTTGGTATTGCGACCTCTGGAGGTTGCAAATAGAACTGCATCTGAGAAACTAAGTATTGGTTATTGTAGTTAGTAGTGTGAGACAGATGATATGGCAGGGGAAAGGGGAGTGGGCACCCCAGGAGAAAAACGACCTTCCAGACAGGAAAATGGGAGAGAAGGCAAGGAGATTAAAGACTATGATAACTTAATGGCTGAAATAAGGAAGGAATTTAAACAAAATGAGCAATATATGGAGAGAAAAATATTGGAGGTACAGGAGACTTTAGATAAAAAATTGGAAGGAGTAGTGTGGGAATTAACAGGTAAAGTAAAAGACTTATCTGTTAGATCTAAAACATTGGAAGATTCAATGAAAACAACACAGAAAGAAATGAAGGAGACAAAGAGGGAGTCAGAACGGGTCAGAGGAGACGTAAAAGAGATAAACAAGTTACAAGAAGAAATGTTGGACAATATGGCATTGTTGGAGATGAGGCAAAAACAATTGAATTTGAAATTTAGGGGGATTCCTGAGGAGGCAAATGAGAATATTAGGGCTAAATTAATTAAAGAATTAGCGATCTGGATGGACTTAAAGGAGGAAAACATTGGATTTACAATTGTGAATGCATTTAGAATAAACGTAAGTTCAGTGAAAGCAAAAGTGAAGAAATTCCCAGGAGACGTTTTGGTTATATTTAATTTGATGGACATAAGGAATGAAATTTTGAGAATGAATTACAATAAAAAATTATGTATTGAGGGGAAAGCAATCATCATTTTTAAAGAAACCCCATCCAGATTTCTACAAAAAAAGGACATTTATAAACAATTGGTTGGACTGTTGAAGAAAAATGGGATCCAGCATAGGTGGGAATTTCCAGAAGGAATTTCCTTCTATTACAAAGAGATTTAAATTAAGTAGCCACCAGGAATTAGAGAAGTTTTCTAGAAGATGTGACAAAGAGCTGGGGAAAGTGGAGAAGGAAAGACCTGCCCAGGATCAGAAGGAAGAGGAGAAAAAGAAGGGAGAGGAAGAGGAGGAGGAGGAAGAAGAGAAGGAAGAGGAGGAGGAGGAAGAGGAAGAAGAGGATAATAATAAAGACTCCCAAATTTGAATCAGATCGAGTAATAGAATTAAATAGATTTGAAATTGGCTTTGAAAACTTTATTTTGGAAGGTGAATGGACTTAATAAAAATAAAAGGAATAAAAGTGAACATGTTTTGATTAAATGAAATTTGGACATAATTTGCAATAAACACATGTTGCAAGTAAACATAAGAGGATTTTAAGCAATAAAAGGTTGGGAAGAGACTTTATAGCCTCAGATGCAAATAAAAAATGAGGGGTAGTGTTGTACACAAAGGAGAAATATGATCCAAAATTGATTTTCAAAGACGAGGTCGGAAGAGTATTGATAGTTCAAATTATGTTTCAGGGTGAGAAATTGATTATTGTGGGAATTTATGCACCTAACGATAAGAAGGCAGAATTCTATTTGAATCTTAATGCAATACTATCTGATTTCCTGGACCAGAGAATGATATCAATGGGGGATTTTAACGGAGTGGTTATGCCGAGTATAGACAGATCAACAAAAAGGAAAGACTTAAATGAAGGCAAGCTACCAAAAACATTTTTTGATATGGTGGACACCCTGGGATTAACAGATATTTGTAGACTTAGAAATCCTACAACAAAACAGTACACATTCTTTTCATAACTGAATCAGAGCTCCGGCAGAATTGATTACATCTGGATTTCCAAGGAGTTGATTCCAAGAATATCTAAAGTTGACATTCTCCCAAGGACATTTTCTGATCATAATTCATTATACTTGGAGGTAAAAGGGAAAGATCCATCATCATTTAGATGGAGAATGAATGAAAGCTTATTTAATGATAAAAAATAGTGGAAAAAGCAAGAGAGACAATTACAGACTATTTTAAGTGGAACTTAAACAAAGGAACAGCTATTGAGACAGTATGGGACACAAGTAAAGCAGTGATGAGAGGATTCCTGATTCAAAAGAATAGTTTCCAGAAAAGAGGAAGAGAGAAAAAGAAAGAGGAAATTCTGGCTCATCTCATGGAGAATGAGAGACAGCTGACATCAAAACTAAAAGATGATTTAATAAGGCAAAATATTAAATTGTTGCAGACTCAGTTCTCCACGATGGTCAATCAGGAAGTGGAATGGAAAATAAAGATGCTGAGACAAATCAGCAAACAAGATTGGGAAACTTCTGGCATGGCAATTAAAGACAAGGCAAAGACAAAACATAATTTGTAAAATAAGAGAGGGAGACAGGATGAACGAAGATCCTAAAGAAATCAGAAAAACTTTTCAGAGGTTCTATAAAGATTTGTATAAGAAAGAGAAGGAAGACACTAAGAAAATAGAGTTATATACAAGGACACCAATTACAACAGATCCCTATAGAGAAAAAAGAACAGTTAAATTGGTCAGTAATGGAACAGGAAATTGAGAAGGCAATAAAGAGAATGAAGATAGGGAAAGCCCCAGGTCCGGACGGCATTTCGTCAAAATATTATAAGACATTAAGCGGACAACTATTGCCAGTGCTATGTGACGTTATGAATGATATTTTGAAAGAAGGGGAAATTCCGAATACGTGGAAAGAGGCGTACATTACTCTGATCCCAAAGAAAGATGCTGATGACTTGAATGTCAAAAATTACAGGCCTATTTCACTACTGAATAATGATTACAAGTTATTTGCAGATGTATTAGCCAATAGATTAAAAACTGTATTAAATGATGCAATACACAAGGATCAAGCTGGTTTTTTACCGGGACGACAATTGAAAGATAATGTAAGGCACATATTGGATATAATTGAATATTTAGAGCTTAGAAATGACAAACAAGCTGCATTAATGTTTATCAATGCAGAAAAGGCGTTTGATAATATCTCATGGCATTTTATGAAATAAATTTTAAAAAGGATGGGAATGGGGAAATGTTTCTGAAAGGTATTGGTGCCATATATTCAGAACAAAAAGCCAAACTCATAATAAATAATAATTTGTCAAATAATTATGATATTTCAAAAGGCACTAGGCAAGGTTGCCCACTGTCACCACTGTTGTTTACTACGGTCCTGGACATTTTAAATGAGGACTTGAGAGAATCACCAGAAATCAGAGGTATTAAGGTGGGAGCCTTAAAAGCTTTTGCAGACGACCTAGTCTTAAAAGTAGAAGATCCAAAGAATAGCATACGAGAAGCTTTAGTGAAAATGGATGAATTTGGACAAGTAGCAGGATTCAAACTTAATAAAAATAAGACCAAAATGTTAGTTAAGAATATGGATAAAGAAGAGATAGATGAATTGCAACACAGGTCAGAAATTATGGTGGCTAAAAAAGTGAAATATTTAGGAATTTGGTTGACATCGAATAAATATAAATTTGTTTAAAGAAAATTATGAAACCACATGGAGGGAAATCAAGAAAGACATAGAGATTTGAATAGATTGAAATTGTCTTTGTTAGGCAGAATATCGGTTATAAAAATGAATGTTTTGCCCAGAATGTTATTCTTCTTTCAAACAATTCCAGTGATCAAAGGGACAGGACAATTTAGAGAATGGCAAAAAATATTATCAACATTTGTCTGGCAGGGGAAGAAGCAGAGGATAAAATTTAAAATATTAACCGTTAAAAAAGAAAGAGGTGGATTCTCCTTGCCAGACCTTAAACTTTACTTTGAGGCATCCTGTCTCGTTTGGTTAAAGGAATGGGCAACACTGGAATATACGGATCTTTTGGACTTAGAAGGCCACGATAATAGGTACGGGTGGCACTCGTACCTTTGGTACGACAAGGTAAAAGTTCATAAAGGTTTCCTAAACCATGTGATTAGAAGGCCAATTTATGAGGTATGCGAAAGAAACAAAAACTTACTGGAAAGGAAAACACCATGGTGGATATCGCCGATAGAGGTATTGATGGTTAAGAAATTAAATATGGAGGGAAGGCGAGCCACTTATGAGGAAATTATTAGAAGATCGGAACAAGGATTAAAGCTTAAACCATATGAACAAACTGAAGACCTGTTTACAGGATGGTTGCAATATCACCAGGGCTAATTTCCTTAAGAATGGATGCGTTTGATCTTCTTGCAGTCCATGGGACTCTCAAGAGTCTCCTCCAGCACCATAATTCAAAAGCATCAATTCTTCGGCGATCAGCCTTCTTTATGGTCCAGCTCTCACTTCCATACATCACTACTGGGAAAACCATGGCTTTAACTATACGGACCTTTGTTGGCAAGGTGATGTCTCTGCTTTTTAAGATGCTGTCTAGGTTTGCCATCGCCTTTCTCCCAAGGAGCAGGTGTCTTTTAATTTTGTGACTGCTGTCACCATCTGCAGTGATCATGGAGCCCAAGAAAGTAAAATCTCTCACTGCCTCCATTTCTTCCCCTTCTATTTGCCAGGAGGTGATGGGCCCAGTGGCCATGATCTTGGTTTTTTTGATGTTGAGCTTCAGACCATATTTTGCGCTCTCCTCTTTCACCCTCATTAAAAGGTTCTTTAATTCCTCCTTACTTTCTGCCATCAAAGTTGTGTCATCTGCATATCTGAGGTTGTTGATATTTCTTCCGGCAATCTTAATTCCGGCTTGGGATTCATCCAGCCCAGCCTTTCGCATGATGAATTCTGCATATAAGTTAAATAAGCAGGGAGACAATATACAGCCTTGCCGTACTCCTTTCCCAATTTTGAACCAATCAGTTGTTCCATATCCAGTTCTAACTGTAGCTTCTTGTCCCACATAGAGATTTCTCAGGAGACAGATGAGGTGATCAGGCACTCCCATTTCTTTCTCATCTAATTTTCCTAATTTCTCAGACAATATGTTTGTACTTTTTTCCATATCAGATTACACTTGCAAAGATAACCCCTACATTGATTTTGCCATCTCTTTCCCAAATTCTGAAAAGTGATGTGTTCATGAAAGCAGTGCAAGATTAGATGTGATGTGAATCTCCAAAGAATTGGAATTAAAAGTTTTAAAAATAGAGATAAATCCTAGAACATTATCAGATCATAATTCTTTAATAATGGAAATCCAAAAAGAAAGTCAATCTACCTTTAGATGGAGATTAAATGAAGGTTTATTAGATGATATGGGGGGGGGGGGGAGGCAAAGAAAGTTTTAGGAGATTACTTTGAATTAAATCTCCAAAATGAAATTAAGCTGCAAACAGTATGGGATGCCAGTAAGGCAGTGATGAGGGGACTGTTTGTCCAACAAAACTCAGTTAAAAGAAAATTAAGGGGGGAAAGGAAAAAAGAAATTTTATAATTAGTGAAAAAACCCAAATAAGGAATCAGTAAAACAGGCAATTAAATTGTTGCAAACCCAATATTCAATTATCAATAGTGATGAAATAGGCTGGAAAATTAAAAGAATGAAACAAAAATATTTTGAACATGCCAACAAACCTGGGAAACTGTTGGCATGGCAGATGAGAAAAAATGAACAACCATATAAAGAAAATTAACGTAAATGGTAAAATTACAGATAAACCGAAGGAAATATATTGGGAATAATAATAATAATAATAATAATTTTTATTTATATCCCGCCCTCCCCAGCCGAAGCCGGGCTCAGGGCGGCTAACAACACTAAAACAGTGCAACATTATAAAAACATTATAAAAATTAATTAAAATCAAAATTGATGGCAACCATAAACTAAAGTTTTGTAAAGATTGCCAAAGGAGGGAGTCAGGCTACGCCCTGACCAAAGGCCTGGTGGAACAGCTCTGTCTTGTAGGCCCTGTGGAAAGATGTCAAGTCCTGCAGGGCCTTTGTCTCTTGTGACAGAGCGTTCCACCAGGTTGGAGCCGTAGCCGAAAAAGCCCTGGCTCTAGTTGAGGCCAGCCTAACCTCTCTGTGGCCTGGGACCTTCAAGATGTTTTTATTTGAAGACCGTAAGTTCCTCTGTGGAGCATACCAGGAGAGGCGGTCCCGTAGGTACGAGGGTCCTAGGCCGTATAGGGCTTTGAAGGTTAAAACCAGCACCTTAAACCTGATCCTGTACTCCACCGGGAGCCAGTGCAGCTGGTATAGCACCGGATGAATGTGATCTTGCAGCGAAGACCCCGTAAGGAGTCTCGCTGCGGCATTCTGCACCCGCTGGAGTTTCTGGGTCAGTCTCAAGGGCATCCCCACGTAGAGCGAGTTACAATAACCCAGTCTGGAGGTGACCGTCGCGCGGATCACAGTGGCTAGGTCAGGGCGAGAGAGGTAAGGAGCCAACTGCTTAGCTTGGTGGAGATGAAAAAATGCCGCCTTTGTTATAGCTGCAATCTGCGCCTCCATGGAGAGGGAGGTATCGAAGATTACACCCAAACTCTTAACGGACGGTGCTGGCACTAATTGCACCCCCGCAAGAGATGGGAGTTTCCCCCTCAATCCCATATCGTCCCGTCCCAGCCAGAGGACCTCTGTCTTCGAAGGATTTAACTTCAACCGGCTCCCATGTAACCATCCAGCCACAGCTTCCAAGCATCTGATCAGTGTGTCTGGGGCCGAGTCAGGATGGCCATCCATCAACAGATAGAGTTGGGTGTCATCAGCATACTGATGGCAGCCCAGCCCAAAACTCCGGACAAGCTGGGCAAGGGGGCGCATAAAGATGTTAAAAAGCATCGGGGAGAGTATCGCACCCTGGGGCACTCCACACACCAAGGAGTGGCGGGATGACAACTCCCCCCCAAGCGCCACCCTCTGTCCCCGACCAGAGAGAAACGAGCGCAGCCATTGAAGGACTGTGCCCTGGATCCTTGTCGAAAGCTGCTGACAGGTCTAGAAGAATCAGCAGCCCCGACCCGCCTCGATCCAGCTGCCTGCGGAGATAATAATAATAATAATAATAATAATAATAATAATAATAATAATAATTTATTATTTATACCCCGCCCATTTGGCTGGGCCTCCCCAGCCACTCTGGGCGGCTTCCATAGAAAGCAAAAATACAATAAAATATCACACGTTAAAAACTTCCCTGAACAGGGCTGCCTTAAGATGTCTTCTGAATGTCAGGTAGTTGTTTATCGCTTTGACACCTGCTGGAAGGGCGTTCCACAGGGCGGGCGCCACTACCGAGAAGGCCCTCTGCCTGGTTCCCTGTAGCTTTACTTCTCGCAATGAGGGAACCGCCAGAAGGCCCTCGGCGCTGGACCTCAGCGTCCGGGCAGAATGATGGGGGTGGAGACGCTCCTTCAGGTATACTGGACCGAGGCCGTTTAGGGCTTTAAAGGTCAGCACCAACACTTTGAATTGTGCTCAGAAACGTACTGGGAGCCAATGTAGGTCTTTCAAGACCAGTGTTATATGGTCTCGGCGGCCGCCCCCAGTCACCAGTCTAGCTGCCGCATTCTGGATTAGTTGTAGTTTCCGAGTCACCTTCAAAAGTAGCCCCACGTAGAGTGCATTGCAGTAGTCCAAGCGGGAGATAACCAGAGCATGCACCACTCTGGCGAGACAGTCCGCAGGCAGATAGGGTCTCAGACTACGTACCAGATGGAGCTGGTAAACAGCTGCCCTGGACACAGATTTGACCTGTGCCTCCATGGACAGCTGTGAGTCCAAAATGACTCCCAGGCTGCGCACCTGGTCCTTCAGGGGCACAGTTACCCCATTCAGGACCAGGGAATCCTCCACACCTGCCCGCCTCCTGTCCCCCAAAACAGCACTTCTGTCTTGTCAGGATTCAACCTCAATCTGTTAGCCGCCATCCATCCTCCAACCGCCTCCAGACACTCACACAGGACCTTCACCGCCTTCACTGGTTCTGATTTAAAAGAGAGGTAGAGCTGGGTATCATCCGCATACTGATGAACACCCAGCCCAAACCTCCTGATGATCTCTCCCAGCGGCTGCATGTAAATGTTGAAAAGCATGGGGGAAAGGACAGAACCCTGAGGCACCCCACAAGTGAGAGCCCAGGGGTCTGAACACTCATCCCCCACCACCACTCTCTGAACACGGCCCAGGAGGAAGGAGCGGAACCACTGTATGACAGTGCCCCCAGCTCCCAGCCCCTCAAGACGGTCCAGAAGGATGTTATGGTCAATGGTATCAAACGCTGCGGAGAGATCCAGCAGAACTAGGAAACAGCTCTCACCTTTGTCCCTAGCCCGCCGAAGATCATCAACCAGTGCGACCAAGGCAGTTTCAGTCCTATGATGAGGCCTGAATCCCGACTGGAAGGGATCCAAATGGTCCGCTTCTTCCAGGCGTGCCTGGAGTTGTTCGGCCACCGCTCGCTCAATCACCTTGCCCAAGAATGGAAGATTTGAAACTGGGCGATAGTTGGACATTGTGGCCGCATCTAAAGATGGTTTTTTAAGAAGCGGTTTAATAACCGCCTCTTTCAGCGGGTCTGGGAAGGCTCCCTCACAGAGGGAAGCATTCACTACCCCACGAAGCCCATCGCCCAGTCCTTCCCGGCTAGCTTTTATAAGCCAGGATGGGCAAGGATCCAGGAGACAGGTGGTTGGCTTCACTCGTCCAAGCAGCCTGTCCACATCCTCGGAGGTAACAGATTGGAATTGATCCCACTCAACTTGACTAGACAGAACTCTAGCACTCTCCCGCCCCGGCCCTGCTCCCACGGTGGAGTCTACTTCTTCCCGAATCTGAGCGATTTTATCTGCAAAAAACTTTGCAAAATCATTGCAGGAGAACATGTGGCCCGTACTGGGCCCCAATGTTGCAGGTGGCTCCACTAAATTGTGAACCACCTGAAAAAGTCTCCTGCTGCTGTTTTCTGCAGATGCAATAGAGGCGGTGAAGAAATTCTTCTTCGCCGTCGCTATCGCCACTTGGTAGGCTCGACGTTGAGCTCTAACCTGTGTCCGGTCAGATTCGGAATGAGTTATCCGCCACCGGCGCTCTAGCCGTCTCAACGATTGTTTCATTGCCCTCAGATCCGTGGAAAACCACGGGGCTGTCCGGGCTCCATGCAATCGGAGAGGGCGCTTCGGAGCCAAACAGTCAATAGCCCTGGTTAACTCCACATTCCAGCGGGCCACCAGGGAATCGGCTGAAAGGCCATCAACATGGGATAAAGCATCCCCTACCACTCTCTGGAAACCATTTGGATCCATTAAGTGGCGGGGGCGGACCATCCGAATTGGTCCCACCTCCCTGCAGAGGGGATGGGTCGCAGAGAAGTCCAGTTGCACCAGGAAGTGATCTGACCATGGCACTTCTTTCGTTTCGCTTTTACTTAGTGTCAGATCACCAACATCCATAGAGGTAAACACTAGGTCCAAGGCATGTCCGCGACTATGGGTTGGGCCAGACTTATTCAGGGACAGCCCCATGGAGGCCATGCTTTCCACGAAGTCCCGAGCGGCCCCTTGGAAGGTCGTGTCGGCATGGATATTAAAATCCCCTAGGACGACCAAACTAGGTGTCTCCAGGAGAACATCCGCCACGACCTGAAGCAGCTCGGACAGGGAATCCTTGGTGCAGCGGGGAGGTCGGTACACCAAAAGGAATCCTGTACTGCCCCTATTGCCCAACTTCCAGAACATGCACTCGGAAAACTGGGTCTTCCCAATAGGACGCCCGGTGCAAACTAATGACTTCCTAAAAATCACTGCAACCCCCCCTCCCCGCCAAACTGGGAGAGCCTTAGTGTCGCCATGGAAGACATCAGGTCCAGAGCCTGTGAGGAGGGAGTGGCATCAGCATGGATGCTGAAGTCCCCCAATACCAATAGGTTAGGGAACTCTAAGGCCCAGCCGGCCACCGCCTCCAGCAGGCCTGACAGGGTGGCTGCTGTCCGCTAGGTGGCCGGTACACCAGCCAGACAGCCAAGCTCACCTCGGAGCCCTACACTAGGCCAACACATTCAATGCCAGGGATCAATGGTGATGGTAGAGCCCTGAAAGAACAATCTTCCCGGATTAATAATGCCACCCCTCCCCCCCGGCCCACAGTCCGCGACTGGTGGAGGACGGAGAAACCCGGGGGCGCCATCTCTCGTAAGGTAACAGTATCCCCTTCGCACACCCAGGTCTCCGTCACACAAGCCAGGTCGACCCCCTGTGAGATGAAGAAATCTCGCAGGGTGGCGGTTTCGTTGCCTATAGACCTGGCATTGCACAACACCAGTGACGGAGGTGAGTAATCCTTGCTCACCCTACCCTCGTCTCTCGGGATGGGGCGCAGATTGGAAGGGGTACGAGCATATCCGTATCTCGATCCCCTTCGCCTATGACATCTGCCCCCACCTCCATACCTCCCTCGCCCCTCCACAGTAGGAATCCCAAGCCTCATACTCGCCTCCATTTACAAAATATAAAAGCAAACAAACAAAAAACAATTACACCAAAACAAAACCAATCCCCACCCCACTCAACAACCATCCCACCCCAACCCAAAATAAAACAAAACAGAATAAAAATACATGGATAAAAACCACCGTTTATGGTGGTACAACAAAGTAAAAAGTAAAAACACTTTTAAAATGCAGTGGTACCTTAGGTTAAGAACTAAATTCGTTCCAGAGGTCCATTCTTAACCTGAAACTGTTCTTAACCTGAGGTACCACTTTAGCTAATGGGGCCTCCCGCTGCTGCTGCCGTGCCACCGCCGCACGATTTCTGTTCTTATCCAGAAGCAATCAATCAATCAAACAAACAAACAAACAAACAAACAAACAAACAAACCTTTATTGCATTAGCATACAGCCATAGCAGGATAAAAAAAATAAATGCTAGAGACAAACAACCAAACAAAATTCAAAGGGATATTACTGGGGTTATGACATTTAAATTACCCTAAGACAATAATGTAAAGATTTAGTTGCCAGCGCCGGGAATCTAGAATGCGAATGTATATAAAGCATATAATGGCCCCAAAATAGGCTCGGGACATTAGGTTAAAAAGGTAATAAAAGAATTAAGACAGGTCCAGGTCTAGGACACACTACCCCGTCAGAGTAGCCCTGAGTTTCAAGGCCTGCACTATAAAGATTGCCACCCCACGTGTAACTTGGGGATTTGCGTCCACAAGAAGCAATTTCAAACAGTCTTCCTTAGATGTGATGGTGGACGGGATCAAGAGGAGGAGCTTAGTTCTTATTAGCTCATAAATAGGGCAGTAGAAAAAGAAATGTATGAAGTCCTCTACTTCATTCATTGTGCATGGACATAGACGCTGAGTAATAGGGGTCTTAGAGTAAATCCCCTGCAGGAAGGCCGTGGGTATAGAATGGAAACGGGCCATGGTAAACGCTCTTCTCAAATTGGGCTCCGTCAGGTCTATCAAGTAGCTGGCAAGTGATCTTACCACTTTCACTTTAGGGAGCCACATGGAGAGGCGAGCTGTGGTGGACTGTGCCCGGTCCATGGCCTCGTCTCTAGTAAGAATCCAGGCCCGGATTTTATGTTGATCCCAAGCTGACAGCGTGTCCAGATCTGGGAGGGAGTAGCATGCAGTAATAGTCTCCATGGCCTTGGACCATTTATTGCTATGAGAACTAGTTAAAAAGGCTTGCCTGGCTAAAAGGGAACCTGGGGCTTTGATTAATTTACAATAAAAACTAATAATTCTAATGTGGGCTCTCGCAACAATAGAGGGGAGGCCCAGTTCTGTTCTTAACTGTGCAGCAACCGAGCCCTTGGGGAGACCCAGTACCTTTCGTGCAAAGGAGTTTTGTAGAATCTCGAGCCGTCGTAGTGTTTTTAAATTCCACCCCCAGATTTCAACCCCATACAGTAGCATCGGGAGGACTTTGCTGATAAATGCTTTTCTGATTGGTGGAACCAACTGGCCGCCTTTTGCATAGAAGAATTTCTCCAAAGCTTTGATGGTTCTACGGTCAGCCAGGATGGACATATTTAGGTGAGCTGACCAGCTAAGCCCATACTGAAAAGTGATACCCAAATACTTGAATGCTGGATAATATTCAATAGAGTGGCCCTCAAAATTCCAGAATGGCTTCCGAGTTTTCATGCCAAAAGTAAGAATTTTGGTTTTGGCGAAATTGATTTTGAGGGAGTTGGTATCACAATATGTCATGAGCCCTCTGAGCATGCTGCTTAAGCCCTGCTTGGTTAAAGACAGTATCACCATGTTGTCCGCGTAGAGTAATATGGGGATCTTGAGCTGTTGTAAAGAGGGGGCAGATTGGTTTAGGGCCTTCATGGTTGTAACGATGTCATTGATGTAGAAATTAAATAGAAAAGGGGCCAAGAGGCAGCCCTGTTTGACTCCTTTATTCAGAGGGAAAGAATCAGAAAGGGCTCCCAGAGGGCCAAATTTTACTCTGGCCGATATATCATTGTGAATTTCCATAAGAAGGTGGAGGAGTCGCTTATCTATGTTGGTGTAACTAAGCTTCTGCCATAGCCTATCTCTAGGGATGGAGTCGAAAGCGGAGGTCAGGTCCACAAAAGCCGCGTGTAGTTTGCAGTTGAACCTGTTTAGGTATTTATCAATCAGGGTAAATAGAACAAGACATTGGCCAGATGTACTATGACCTTTACGGAAGCCAGCCTGTTCTGGGTGGAATAGCTTTGTTTCTTCTGCCCACTCGATTAATTTCTCTAGCAAGAATCTAGAATAACCTTGTATGAAATATCCAGCAGGCTGATAGGTCGATAGTTACGCGGATCTTGTGGGTCCCCTTTTTTATGTATTGGGATGACTATGCTCTGTTTCCAGTTAGATGGGATCTTAAGAGTAGCATTAATAGTGGTAAAGAGAGATGCTAAAATAGGGGCCCACCACGTCTGGTTCGATAAAAATACCTCCGGTGGTATCATATCCTCCCCCGGGGATTTATCCCCTGAAAGCATGCTGATTAGTTGTAAACATCTCTCTGGGGAAACTGGTTCCCAGGTGGGAAAGGCAGATGCTGGTAGAATAGAGACTACGTTTACTACTGGATCTGGGGCGGAATACAGCTGAGCAAAGTGAGAGTGCCAACTGGCTGCTGTGATGTTATTAACGATGAATGAGTGGGGTCTTAAACCTGCATTAATTAAGTTCCAGAATTTCTTGTCGTCACGGGTTTTAATGGCCACTGACAGCGCCGTCCAGCGTTCTTTCGCAAAGAGCAATTTCTTATGTTGAAGCAGCTTCTTGTAGTATGAACGGAATTGGGCTACCTCCCTGATTTTGCTCTGGGTGCTGTCTGATTTCAAATCAGACTGAAGAGATCTAAGCCAACTTTTGCACTGTTTGCATTCTTGGTCGAACCAAGTTTGATTCTTCCAGGTTGGAATCGCATGGGGAGGTTTCGTGAGAGAAGGAAGCAAGTAGGCTAGAATTTGCTGAAAAGTTGAGAAATGATTCACATTCATTGTTAACAGCTGAGCTTTCAAGGCTAGGATCTCAGGGGAATTTAGGAGGACTTTTATGTCTTGCTCCAGATAGGTATCCCACTTCTTACGTCCGGGGGCTAAGATCAGTGGGTCCTGAAGGTGGAGTGAGCTGGGAAGCCCCAGCTGTGTGTGGAGGAAGGAGATGGCGATTGGG
Source organism: Podarcis erhardii (assembly GCF_964252035.2). Taxonomy (NCBI): domain Eukaryota; kingdom Metazoa; phylum Chordata; class Lepidosauria; order Squamata; family Lacertidae; genus Podarcis; species Podarcis erhardii. The sequence goes on along the minus strand of NC_138506.1, from coordinate 14,668,711 downwards.
AGGTGGTCACTTTCGGTTCTATTAAACACATTGAAACAATATGCCTTATCATTAAGTGCCGAGGAGGACCAGATGTAGTCTATAACGCTTGCCCCTCTCGATCCTAGAAAAGTATAGAATCCCCCGGACCAGTCTTTGGGTGTGGCATGCAAGCTGCGGAGCCCACAGTTTATGGTAAACTCCAGTAGTATGATGCCAGCCCTATTGATGGTCTTATCATGTGAATTCCAAGTAGGAAACCACTCCTCTTCAATGAATAATTGCGACTTATGGGTGAATGAGCTTATATCTGCTCCGATTCTGGCATTAAAGTCCCCCATTATAAGGATCTCTGACTTTGGAAATTCAGCCACGGATTTATCGAGGATAAATCTTAAATCCTCCCAAAGCTGATTTGAATGAGAATGGGAGGAGGTAGATGGATTGTACAAGTTTACACATATGAAGTCCCCAACCGGGCTGTTAGTGATATGTAAAGTTTGTATGGAATTACTCTCTAACCAAAAGAGAGGAGAGATATTAAGTTGAAGGTCCTGCGCAACAAATGTTACCAGGCCACCACTAGGGCGCCCATACAAATGTGTTTTGGTCGCAGGAATCACAAAGGCGTCATAGCCCAGTAGGGATGGGGGAGGTGACGATTCTAGGCACCAGGTCTCTTGTATACCCATAATCTGGAATTTTGCTAAAAACTCTTTCATATTCCCACCATCCTGTTTGGACGTCCATCCCGCCACATTCCAGGATAGCACATTAAAGCAGTTTAAAGAGGGACTATATGCTAGTCAATTACTCTGGTTGCTGGTGGGAGAGGCATTGCCGAGGGTCTGAGACGGCGCCAGGCGTGATATTGCCGAAGGTATCGAAGGGGTGGTAATTTGATTGATGTGGACAGCAGGGTCTTCAATAAGACCTGAGCTGTCTCTTTGCGCAGTGGCTTCCTTAACGTTTATATGTTGGCTTGAAGAGGTTGCAGGTAAATAAGGTTCTACCAAAAGAGGTTGACTGGCAGAGAACGAGGATGTACAGTCATCTGACTGGGCCGCACTGATTGAAGACTCCAGGTCAGGCATAGAAGAATAGGACAATGACAGATTTCCAAGATGAGGGGTGTTTGGCACATTGCTCTTTAAGACGGAGGGCGAGGTGGTTGATTGGAGATCTATTAGTAGAGGTGAGGGGGGACTGCGTTGCGACGATGTATGGGGAACTTCCGCCAGGCAGACTGCCATATCATCCGTTATTGGAGTCCCAGTATATGGCAGAGATTTCTGGGGTGTTAGCTCCTTCATGACTGCGTTCCTTTGAGTTAGTAGGTTACTATGACCAGATTTTGAGGGAATTTTTTCTTGAAGTACATGTGTAAGTTGCTGCTTGAGTATATCAAGCCTGTTTATAACTTCTTGCTGTTCTGCTAATGGCAACTCGCCATAGGAAGCAAACTTCTTAACCTGAGGTACTATTTCTGGGTTAGCGGAGTCTGTAACCTGAAGCGTCTGTAACCTGAAGCGTCTGTAACCCGAGGTACCACTGTACCCAGTTCTGTAACTGCATGTTCTGGAAGTTGGGCAATAGGGGCAGTACAGGATTCCTTTTGGTGTACTGACCTCCCCGCTGCACCAAGGATTCCCTGCCTGAGTTGCTTCAGGTTGTGGCGGATGCTCTCCTGGAGACACCTAGTTTGGTTGTCCTAGGAGATTTTAACATCCATGCTGACACGACCTTACAAGGGGCCACTCAGGACTTTGCTGAAAGCATGGCCTCCATGGGGCTGTCCCTGAATAAGTCTGGCCCAACTCATAGTCGCGGACATGCCTTGGACCTGGTGTTCACCTCTATGTCCACCACATATGATAAAAGTCACCGACTGAATCTTTACATTTCCAGCATGCTTTGTCCCTCATTCTATACATTTTAACTAACTTTATAGGTGTCAAATACCATCTATACATCATTTTCATTACATTTTCTTTTAAAGACATACATGCTGTGAAGTTCAGATTTTCATTCCACAATCTTGTCCATGAATCAAACTCAATATTGCACCCAAAATCTAAAGCCCATTTTATCATAACTTCTTTCACTTCCTCATCTTTAGTAAACCATTCTAACAACAAGTTATACATCTTAGATAATATTTTACTTCTGCTTTCCAACAGCTCGATTTGAAATCTTGATTTTTTTGTCTTCAAAACCAACCTTCCTCTTATCCTCCTTAAATATGTAATTCACTTGATGATATTGCAACCAACCTGTAAAAGAATCTTCAATTTGGTCATACGGTTTAAGCTTTAAACCTTGTTTGGTTTTCATCATAATCTCTTAATATGTGGCCCGCCTTCCCTCCATATTTAATTTCTTAACTGTCAATACCTCAATCGGCGATATCCACCATGGTGTTTTCTTTTCCAATAATTTCTTTCCCATACCTCATAAATTGACCTTCTAATCACAGGATTCAGGAAACCTTTATGTACTTTCACTTTGTCATACCAAAGATAAGAATGCCACCCAAATCTGTTATCATAACCTTGCAGATCCAAAAGATCTGTATTTTCCATTGTTATCCATTCCTTTAACCAACAGAGACAGGACGCCTGGTAGTAGAGTTTCAAATTTGGATTTCCTTCCATGTGATACCATAATTATCCTTGAACAAATTAATATTTTTGATGTCAACCAAATTCCCAAATATTTCACTTTCTTAACCACCATAATTCCTGACTCTGCGTTGCAATTCATCTATCCCTTCTTTAATCATATTCTTTATTAGGATTTTACTTTTATTAAGCTTGAATCCTGCTACATGCCCAAATTCATCAATTTTCACCAGTGCTTCTTGTACACTGGATTGTAGGTCTTCTACTGTTCAAACCAAATCATCTGCAAAGGCTTTTAATTTATACTCTTTTACTCCAATCTTTATACCTCTAACTTCTGGCCGCTCTCTCAAATTCTTGTTTAATACCTCAAGGACTGTAGTAAATAGCAATGGTGACAGTGGACAACCCTGTCTAGTACATTTAGATATATCAAAATTATCAGTCAAATTATTATCAATTTTGCTTTCTGTTCTGAATATATAGCTCCAATGCCTTTCATAAACATTTCCCCTACTCCCATCATTTTCAAATTTTCTTTCATAAAATGCCACAAAATATTATCAAAAGCTTTTTCCGCATCAATAAACATTAACAATAACAATAACAATTTATTATTTATACCCCGCCCATCTGGCTGGATTTCCCCAGCCACTCTGGGCAGCTTCCAACAAAACACTAAAATACAATAACCTATTAAACATTAAAAGCTTCCCTAAACAGGGCTGCCTTCAGATGTCTAGCATTCCTGGACTCCAAATATTCAATTATGTCCAATATATTCCTAACATTATCTTTCAATTGTCAACCAGGAAGAAAGCCTGCTTGTAATTGGAAATTGCAGAGTTTGGAGAAAATGAAGGATAAAGTGTGAGACTGGTTACATTACGCTCAGATTAAAGAAGTGTTTTAAAATGACAAAAAGTTAGGGTTCCAGGTGGAGAAATCGAAGTTGGAAACAGAGCTGTTAGAACCTAAGGCTAAGGTACTTTCAAGAATGTATAACTTGCTGTTGAAATGGAATACACAAGACGAAATGGTTAAATCGGCTATGATAAAATGGGCACAGGATATTGGGCATAACATTATGTTTGAGGACTGGGAAAGGTTGTGGACCACTGGGCTGAACTTTACTGCATGTAATGCTTTAAAGGAAAATGTAATGAAAATGATATACAGATGGTACATGACCCCAGTTAAACTTGCCAAAATATACCATTTGTCTGATAATAAATGTTGGAAATGTAAAGAAAATGAAGGAACATTCTTTCACCTCTGGTGGACCTGCCCTAAAGTGAAGGTCTTCTGGGAAATGATATATAATGAGCTGAAAAAGGTATTTAAGTATACCTTCACTAAGAAACCAGAGGCCTTCCTTCTGGGTATTGTCGGCCAGAAGGTGTTAAAGAAGGATAGAACATTCTTTATGTATGCAACAACGGCAGCAAGAATACTCATCGCTAAGAACTGGAGAACTCAAGATCTACCCACACTGGAAGAATGGCAGATGCAGCTGATGGACTACATGCAATTGGCGGAGATGACTTGCAGAATTCGAGACCTGGGAGAAGAAAGGATTGAAGAAGATTGGAAGAAATTTAAGATTTATCTACAAAAATATTGTGATTTAGAGGAATGTTAATAAGGATGCTTGGTTATAAATAATTGGCCATCACTAAATTGGATCGGAAATTGACGATAAATGAGATTAAGAGAAACAAAAATTTGTTGGAGAATTGTTACACTATATTGAATTGAGTGGTTATAAATTTGCAAATAAGATGATAATTTGCTTGAAAAAATTTATTAACGATGTAAGTGGGAGCGGGAGACCTGAGGAAGTCCAAAGAAGTTATGAAATTTTGTTAAAACAAAGCAATGCTGTTTATTATCTTTGTATTTCTTTTATAAAAAACCCTAATAAATATTTTATAAAAAAAAAGAAGGAAGAAAGCCTGCTTGATCCTTATGAATTACCTCATTTAAAATACTTTTTAATCTATTAGCTGTAGCAGCAGCAAGACACGTACATGTACAGTTAATTAAAAGTTGGTTTTATTCCAGAAAAAACATGCCTCTTGTCTGGAGCTCTCTACCCCTGTGACTTATGGCTACCCTGATGATGACTCAACTAAATCCTCAGCGTTGTTCCTCTTCATCCGGAAACAACGTGTGAAAACGAATCTCTTCCATCGCTTCTGTGATGTCAATTTCCCATTTTCTTGTACCCCTCCCTTTCTGCGTTCCTGCACACTGAGAGGTTTGCAAACTGGTTCCGACAAGCTATTGTCTGCAAAGTCCTGTGTTTCTCTGGGCTGTGAACCCCCCTGTCTTTTCCTCTGATCTTTCCATGCCAAGCCTCCCATTTTCCCCATGGCTGCCATCCAAGTCTGGCAGCTGCTGTTGTTCGCTTGCTGGCTCCAACCTGACATCATCCCCCCCTCTAGGGCCCCCCTCCTGTTCCTCCTGCCTCTACTCTTCCTCTCTTTGGGCGCTCTGGGCCACTTCCCACCATTCTTTCTCATTGTCTTCCCAATAACTGCACCCCGATTGCTGCTCTTCTACTTCTTCCTCCCACTTGGGCTCATCCTCCCTTTCTTCTTCCCATTCTGGCTGTTCCTCGACCCAGCCTTGGGGTTTGGGTTTACTGGTGTACCTATGGTGAAACTCGCTCAGCAACCTTAGTGCATGTATGTTTCCTGGCTCTCCCACGAATCCTCTTCCGGTCCGTACCCCTTCCAAGACATCAATACTGCACCCCCCCTACCCCTCCTGCATACGTCTAGTAGCTCGGCCACCTTGTGTTCAGGTTCACCCTCCAACTAGATCGGCAAGGGTGGTGGTTCCTTCCTCTCCTGATACAGGTGTCTCAGCGTCACTGGAGATAGAAGCGACCGATGGAACACCGGATGCATCGTCATTGACTCGGGTAGGTGTAACTTGAACACAGGGTTGATTTGTTCCACCACTTCGAATGGCCCCACCCTTTGCGGTTCCAGCTTACAGCATCGTCCCTTGCTCGGCCAGTCTTTTGTGGACAACCATACTTGTTCCCCCACCCTTATTTCCTTGCCCACCTGCCTGTGTTTATCTGCTTCTGCCTTATACTGAGCCTTTGCCCTTTCTAGGTGGTCCCGCAAAATACTGTGCAGCGCTTCAATTTCTTCTGCATACTGTTCCGCTGCTGGCACTGTGAGGCTGTGCCCCAGCCCTGGAAACACCCGTGGGTGTCTCCCTTGACAAGCAAAAAACTGTGTTTGTTGTGTCGATGAGTGCACTGCATTATTTTAAGCGAATTCAGCCAGTGCCAACTTCTCTACCCAGTCATCTTGTTGGTAATGCACATAGCATCGTAGATACTGCTGCAATGTGGCATTCGTCCTCTCTGACTCTCCTTTCATCTGCGGGTGTCTAGCCGACGAGAGGCATACTTCTACCTTCAGCAGTTGCATCAGTTTTCTCCAAAACTGGGAGGTGAATTGCGTTCCCCTATCTGATACAATCTTCTGTGATAGTCCATGCAGTTTGAACACATGTTCCATGAAGAGTTGCACTGTCTCGTGTGCTGACAGTAGTTTCTTGCAGGGTACAAAATGTGCCATCTTTGAAAAAGGATCCACCACAACCCAGATCACTGTCTGTTTCTGCGACTCTGGCAAGTCGGTGATGAAGTTCATGGCAATGGTTTCCCACGGCCGCTGTGGGGTAGGTAGTGGTTGTAGTAGACCTGCTGGGGTCTCACAGGGCCTCTTTGCCCATTGACAAGTCTCATACGCCCGTACATACTCCTTGACCTCCTCTTGCATCCTTGGCCACCAGAAGTCCCACATTACTAGGAGTTCCATCTTCCATTGGCCCAAATGGCCTGCTGTCGAACTATCGTGGCATTGTCTGAGTACCTTGGCTTGGAGTTCCTCTTCTGGGACATAGAGGGCTCCCCCGCTGTACAGCAACCCCCCTCTCTCTGCGAAATCCTTCGCATCGCTCTCCCCCTTTTGTATCGCCTCTTTCTTCTTCCGAGCAAACTCATCCTCCCCCGTTCGCTTCGGAAACTCGGGCCGTTCCACGGCCGTCACCACTGCCAGCCACAATTGCTCAGGGTTGAGGATCAGTCTCTGCTCCAGCACGGTTTCAGTTCCAAAGTATTCTGGCTTCCCGACACATACTTTATTCTAAAGTTGAATCTGGTGAAGAATTGCACCCACCTAACTTGTTGTTGGTTCAGGTGCCTGGCTGTCTGCCAGTATTCCAGATTTTTTTGGTCGGTGCGTACTTCTACTTGGTGCTGCGCTCCCTCTAGGAAATGGTGCCATGTTTGCAGGGCATCCTTGATGGCCAGCAACTCCCGTTCCCATATAGTGTAATTCTGTTCCGAAGGGTTTAGTTTTCGAGAGTGAAAGGAGCATGGTCTCAGCTCCCCTTTGTCCTCCGCCTGGAGTAGCACTGCCCTGAGCGCCTTGTCAGATGCATCTGTCTCCACAATCATCGGCCTGTGCAGGTCTGGGTGTGCTAAATACTTTTCCTCAGCGAACATGGTCTTGAGCTTCTCGAAGGCTTCTTCTGTCCAACGGGACAGTTGTTTACCTCTCATACAATCTGTCATTGATGCCTTGAGTCCAGAGTACCAATGTATAAATTTCCGGTAGAAGTTGGCAAACCTTAAGAACCTTTGCACGTCTTTTCGTGTCCGGGGTTCTTGCCACGACACTACCGCCTGCACCTTTGATGGGTCCATGTGCATCCCCTCCGGGGTGATTCTGTAGCCCAAGAACTCCACTTCTGTCACGTGAAATTGGCATTTCTCCAACTTTGCATATAGTCGGTGTTACCTCAGCCATTGTAGCACCTCCTTCACGTGTTGTACATGTTCTTCTGGGCCTTCTGAGTAGATCAAAAGATCATCAAGGTAGGATACCACTGATTTGTCCAAAAGATCTGACAGCACATGATTGATGAATGCCTGGAAGGTGGCCGTGCCTGACTGTAGCCCAAACGGCATCACAAGATACTCAAATGTCCCATACCTTGTGTTAAAGGCCATCTTCCATTCATCACCTTGTCTCACCCGTATCAGATTGTAAGCCCCCCTCAGATCCAGTTTCGTGAAAAAAATTGCTGACCTCAACCTCTCCAGTAGATCCCCAATCCACGGCAATGGGTAACGACTGGGAATCATGCGCTGGTTGGTTTTTCTATAGTCTACAACACACCTTTTCTCTGAAGTGTCCTTGTTCACAAAGAAGATTGAAACTCCTCCTGGAGTCTTCGTCGGCTGTATGAACCCCCGCTCCAAATTCTTCTGCAGAAACTCCCTCAATTCAGCTAACTCCGCTTCCGACATGGAGTAGAGGTGGCTGGAGGGTATCTCTGCCCCTGGCACCAGGTCTATTTTGCAGTCATAAGGCCTGGGGGGGGTAGCCTATCCGCCTCCTCAGAGAACACGTCTCTGAAAGACTTATACTGTGGGGGTATCTGTCTCTCCTCTCCAATGAGAGGCCCACAGATCGTCGACCCGTTGGCCTCACCTATTCTCTCCGTCTTCATCCCTAGACCGTGGAGTTTGCAGTGCGCTGATGAGAAGGTCATGGATCTCTGTCCCCGTGAGATCACTGGGTCATGTCGGGAGGTCAACCTGGTGATGCAGAGTGCAATGGTCTCTCAATGACCCAGCAACTCTAGCCCTATGGGCATTGTGGCCTCCGACACAGCCTGACAGCAACGGCATTCCGTCTATAGTCCGCACTTCTAAAGGAGCTTCCAATGTCTGTGTCTCTATTCCCAACCTGCTCACTAGGTCTACGTCAATAAAGTCTGTTGACGCTCCCAAATCAATGAGGATGTCTACATGCTCGCCCCTTCCATCTGGGAGTCATAGCGTAGAACCCACAGTGATTACTGGTATGACTGGTCCAGGCGGAGGCCCTTCTGTCCCTTCTCCTCCCAACCTGAGGCCCCCAGAATGGGTTGGGGCAGATCTTTTCCCGACGGCATCTCTCTGCACTCTCCTGGCGTTGCCACGCTCATCCCTGATAAGGCTCCTTGGGACCTTCCCACTGTGCACTGTTGGGCCATGTGGTATGCGGACCCACAGGTGAAACACAAGCGCTCCCTCTGCCTTCTCTCTCTCTCTGCCCATGTGGTTCCTGGCACTCTTCCCCCTCTGAGAGAGCCCAATTGCACGGGTTCCCCTTCATCCTAACTTGGCAGCCCCGTGGTCTCTACTGGGACATACATTCAGTGGCTCCCAGGCCTCCCTTGCCCCCTGTGCATCTTGTCGCATGACTGGAATCTCAGGCCTAACTGCAGAGTGGCTTGCCCCACCTCTTCCAAGGTGTTCAACTTTGGCATTTTCGCAAAGTCCCGCTTTGAACAGGGCAATCAAGGCCTTCCCTTCCCACCCCAGTTGATGGGCGTGCATCATAAAACTGGACCAATACTGTGCTACTGTCCCCTTTCCTTGCCTGAGGTTCAGGAACTCCTGTTCCAACTACGCCTCTTGTGCGGGATTCCTGAATATGTTGTCCAAGAGCTTCAAAATGGCAGGTAAGTTTGTGAGCACGCAGTCATTGGACATCAGGTAAGGGGTAAGCTGCTGTCTAGCCCCCCCCCCCATCCAGAAGCCCCACAATCGTGGCTATTCTTGCTTCATCATCTCTGTATTCTTCCCCTTTAAGCCGTAGGTAATACAAGCAGGAAGCTCGGAAGGAGTCATACACTGCACTATTCCCATTGAAGCGTGGGGGAGGGGGGACTAGATTTTTTGCAGTTTGTCTACCGGATAAGTCGGAGAGCTGTTTTGCCTGTTCTCCTATCACTCCTTCCGGTTGTGCTAATCTTATCTTTGTTTTTTTTTATTGAACTCCTGGTCTTGTTCTTATTCACACAATTTTAATTTCACTTTTACTTTTTACTAAGGAAATTCCCACAACACTAAACGGATGCACACAGTCCATGTTTAAATCATGGAAGGAAAAAGTAGGAAAACTGGCCCTGACCCCACCCCCACTAATACTCCTGGCCCATCACCCACAATTCCACCATGCATCCTGTCAGGGAACTGCCATTGGAGCCAGAGGCGGAGGGAAGGCTCCAGAGGGATGCCGGAGAGGGTCCCAGTAGGGAGAGAGGCAGCCCATCTGCTGGGGAAGGAAATCAGTGTAGCACCAGTAGAGGGGGGGGCAGATGGGGGAATCGGAGAGAAGGCTCCAGGACTCCTCGCAGGAGACCAGCGGGGAGAGCACGGGTCCTCCGCTGCCCACACCCTCCCTGCACAGAAGACTTCCGCTCAGGGAGAGTAGGAGGAGACTGGGCGTCAAAGAACTTCTTTGCTGGAAGAAGTTCAAGAAACGCCCACTGACGGATTCTGCCAGCGATTGAGACAGCCACGGATGGGTGGCTGTCCGGACAGAAAGGGTTCACCCAGGTAACCCAGCCAGGTGTGGTGCCAACTTACGCACGAGCAACCCCCTAGAACCATTACACATCCCAAAACATCCAAATAAAGACCTGGCAAGCTAAAGGCCTATATCGCCAAACTGACTTTTATAAAAATGACAATACCCTATCAATACAGGGAATACAGGACAGGTTAGGGGACACTCCAGTATCCCAACTGACCCATCACCAACCACAAGCCTTCTTAATCCAGCAGCAAAAGCAGCAGCCATTAGGCCATTGGCTAATTTTGAAAATCTCCTCCTAACACTGGAGGGACACAGGAAGGGGGTGGTATCTACAATATATAAAATACTACTCCAAGACACTACAGACCCCTTCACCAATGGCAGCATGACATAGGATACAAAATAAACCCCGCCCAATGGTAAAAAATGTGGTCTAAACCACCATTTAAATCCATCTCAGCGAAAAGAAGAGAACTTACCTTGAAACTTATCTATAGATGGTACTTGGTGGTGCTGTGGGTTAAACCACAGAGCCTAGGACTTGCCAATCAGAAGGTCGGCGGTTCGAATCCTCACGACAGGGTGAGCTCCCGTTGCTCGGTCCCTGCTCCTGCCAACTTAGCAGTTCGAAAGCACGTCAAAGTGCAAGTAGATAAATAGGTACCGCTCCGGCGGGAAGGTAAACAGCGTTTCCGTGTGCTGCTCTGGTTCGCCAGAAGTGGCTTAGTCATGCTGGCCACATGACCCGGAAGCTGCAAGCCGGCTCCCTCAGCCAGTAAAGCGAGATGAGCGCCGCAACCCCAGAGTCGGTCACGACTGGACCTAATGGTCAGGGGTCCCTTTACCTTTACCTAATACCACAGAAGTTGGCACTGATACACCCAGGGACCTCATCTAAATGCTAGAGAGGCTACACCTCCATAGGCAAGTACCTCCACATGTGGTGGGAATGTCCCAAAGTTCATTCCTTTTGGATATCAGTGCTGCAGGAAATAACCACAATAACAAAACAGGTAATAGAAGCAACTCCAGAACTATCCCTATTAAATATTTTCCAGGACAACAACACACATGGATATGACAAGAAACTCTAAGTCACTTATTCTCAGCAGTCAGAAACATTGTAACACTCCCCTCCCTCAACACATACAAACAAACTGCACTGCAACCAAATGAACACAACCAATCAAGCTCTGGACACCCTAATCTCTTGCAATGCCAATACAAATTAAAAAAATACAAATAAAGGACCTACCCACGAGGTGCTGACACAAACTCTACACTAACATGATGCAATAGAATGAAAGAATATTACCCTCCATCTCCCTCCCGTTTCTTCCCCCCCAATCACATGATGTCTATGACAATAGTGTCTCATACTGAATGTAATCAAACTGTGAAAAAGACTCTATGAATCAAAAATGGATACGCAAGATTATTTTCCTTATTTGTTTGCTTTGTAACACATCGTTAATAAAAACTAATTTAAAAATAAAAATACTGACATTTAATTGCAATATGTATATCTCCTCACTTCACTCCTGCCCACCCAATAGAAGCACAACATGGACAGGCATCCTTTCAGCTTCTCCAGCTGCTAAACCCAGAGGTGGATCTGAAAGAAGAAAAATAGAAAACAAGGGTGAGAACATGGGTGGGGCTATTCATGTTAATTTTTCCCTTGCACAATATGCTAGTTTCTACACAAACACATGCATGTCTATCCTTCATCCATGCAAACATGAAAGAACTGGCAAGGGTTGTAAACTTCCAAGGGCGAGCGAGAGGGGCCTGGAGGGTCAGATTTGGCTCCTGGGTTAGAGGTTCCCCACCCTTGCCTGAATCCAAGAATCCTGGAGAGTTTGGGGCTCTAAGGAGACTTCCAACTGGTCCAGGCTAGTTGAGTGGTCTTGGACCCCCTTTTCCCCAAAAGGGAACAAACTTCTTAAGCTGCTTATTTTTAAAAAAGGGAAGAAAAACCCAAATATCTCTTTGTCACAGCCCAGTGTTACCAATTCTCATATTCCATCCCAAGTGAGTCTTCAAAGCACAAGCATTTATTAGGTTTAAAAATAGCCAAAGAGTAAGGACTGGAGAACAAGTGTGCCCACTGCTCCACATTCCCCTCATTGCTCCCCATTAGCCAAGGAGGAAGACATCTCCCCAAGATTCCCCCCCCCCAAAAAAAAGTGTTGAGATTGCCAATCTGCCTGGGTGAAAGGCCCAGCTTATTTTTAGCTTGCTTCATGGCACCTTGCACTGTTTTGGGTACTTCTACAAGCCTTGCAAGTGAGGCTAAGTCCAGAGGCCTTCCCCCTACCCCACCCACCCAACCAATAAATAATATTTCTGTCTCAGGGACTGCTTTGTTTTAACTGCTTGTATGTAAGTTACTCTAGGAGACTTTCTGGCAGAAGAACAGGTAAAAATGCTTTTTAAAAAGAAAGAAAGAAATATGATTCCCCTCTGTAGCTCCTGGTGTCTGGATATGTGGCCTTGCTTTGTCTTTCTTGTACCAGTTTTTTTCCCCTTACCCTCTCAGGCTGCCTCTCCAGTGTAGTGATCAGGTGGGATTGCTATGAGGAATTATAAAAAATATGGAGCAAGCCATTTGTGTCAGCAATGAAAGCATTGCATTGACTGGGTTTGAGCCATTTTGATATGATTTCTGATCAATCCATGTCTCTGCATCTCCGTCGTATTTCTCGGCCTGACAGGCACGTATCAGCATTCTAAACACAGGCCAGTTGCTTCATTAGGCATCCAGGGTCATAAAGATAGAAGGTAGCTTTGATGGAGTTTGTTAATCTTTAGATAGATCTTAAGGGCCAGGAAGAGAGTTCACAAGGAGATGGTAAATACTACCTGTCCTTCCTCTCCTGTTTACTGCTGTTTACGACCTCCGGGTTTCCTAAAAACATTCCTCCTTGATTCCTATTTTATTTACTCTGAACTACTATGCATGCTCAAATTAGCTCTTTGTAGTTTTAACTTTAACTTTTGGGGTTTAACTGGGGTTTTTGAAATGCTCAGAGGAAATCTGATTGGTTCTTATGAACACTGTGTAAAAAGTTCTTTTGTGAATAAAACAACCTGGGGCAAGGGGTGGACAGGATTATTATTGGCACTCCTCCCAGAGTCTTGCTGGTCAAGCCTCGTGTGTATTTTATTAATCAGAGTCCAATCCTTCCTTGCTTTTGGGACGCAACATCCAGGCCTTCTCCTTTTGACCCTTCCCCCTTTCCAACACTCTTTTCAAAAGATCACCTCCCCCACATCTGAGGCCTCCTCCTGCTTGTTCCATGGGGAAACCTGTGGCTCGCCAGATCTCTTGTAAGACTCCAGCTCCCATCAGCCCTAACCAGCCTGGCCTTAGAAGCTCATGGACCTGAGCAGCTGAGAGCTAATGGCAGGCAAGATTCTTCTTCCCACTCTTCCTACCTCTGAAATTAAAAGGCAGCTCAGCCAATCACTGCCAGGCTGCACCACTGGCCAGTCTCATAAGCATTGATATCTCCCAGCAGCATACAAAACTTTCTTTGAACATTCGGGACTTGATTTTTGATAGCGCTGATGGATTAGTGTTTTCAGTTTGTCTGTTTGTTTTATTGTACTTTATAGACACCCCTTGTCTCTGCTGAGAGATGAGGGGAGATTGTTTTGTATTATGAAAATTGTGTTAATAATACTAATAACAATAACAACAACAACAAAAAGCACAGATTTTGACCACCTGTGATGCTCCATATATTTTAGACTACTGCCTGGGGCTGATGGGGAGATGGGAGTCTCACAATGCCTCTGCAGGCCAAGACTGATGGGTGCTGTACCAGGATGGCAAAGCCTGCTTTGGCACACAGTGCTTGTGGCTTTCAGGAACTTTTCCAATGGTGGACACACTGCTGCCTCAGTTTACTCAGGAGAGCTCTGCAACCCACAGAGCATTTACTGAGTTCCCACTTTGTGGAGCATTCCAAAAATAGTTGCTTAAAGTCCTACTTTTACAAAGGAAAAAAGTGCAGGGTGAAGAATAGAAGAAAAGATCAGCCTATTTCTAAGGGAGGATCAGGTCCCCAGGAGAAACACTGCCTTCTAGATCTTAAGCTTCTCATTAATGTTATTACAAGGGGAAATGAGAGAGGGAACAAAGCCCACAGTCATCTCTTGCTGATTCAAAATTCAAGCAGGGATTACCATATTTAATAATATATTTCACCTCAAAAGCAGCTCTCTTTCTGGCACAAAATAAACCGAAAAAACCTACCGACAACATGGAAGGCAGCACGAGAGAGACTTACACATTAGACGATCCAAAGCCAAAGCCTGTAAGGGGTGAGGGGAAATGCAATGTTAAAGGGGTTATTGGATAGGTTATATTACAAAACACACATTAAGGAACGGTGTCAGGATTCCAAGCCAGCCTCAAAGCCACACTGTCACATCAGCACAGTTTCTCTCTGCCCCCTAACCAGTATCCAATCACACCAGTTCTCCATCTAGTGTTTAACTCTAACCCGCAACCAAAGCTCTTCTTTTAATTCATACACAGAGGGAGCTGCCTTCTAAAGAGTCAGACCATTGGTTCCATCTAGCTCAGTACTGTCAACCATTAGCAGCTTCTTGGAGGTGATTCCCAGCAACTGGGGGCACCTTCCCTCTGACAGCAGAGGTAGAACACAGCCTAATTCCTCCTTGAATTTGTCCAACCCCCTTTTAGAGCCACCCAAGTTAGTGGCTGTAACTACTTCTTGTGAGAGCAAATTTTAATTATGGGCTGTGTGAAGGAGGACTTCCATTTTCCCTGTTCTGAGAAAAAAATCCTCAAAACATCTAAGAACCAGGTGGAGGGCAAGGACAAGGGGATGGAAACTCTGCACATGCTCATGAGCAGACTTTGCAAACTCCTACTCAGAAGGTGCAGAGAGCAATAAGCCCGAGAAATGAATGGCGGCGGAAGGTTTCTGGGTTTGGGGGCTTAACATCAGCTTTGGTGTGTTTTGTAAATTGCTAAAAATATTTAAACAATTTATGTACTGCTTAACTGCAATTGTCTCTAGGTGGTTAAAAAGGCTCTAACCCTCACATAAAGGTTTTAAAAGTGTGGTTAAACATATACATTTTTTTCTATTTTCCCACCCCCAAAGGGAATAGAAAGGATGTACGCTGGATACAGTTATGTCCCTCAGTCTCTCCAACAGAGAGCCAGTGTGGTGTAGCCAGTTAAAAGTGTTGGACTAGGGTTTAAATCCATGCTCAGCCACAAAGTTCACTGGGTGTGACCTTGAGCCAGTCATTGCCTCTCAGCCTAACCTACCTCACAGGGTTGTTGTGAGTCGTTGAATGAGGGAGAGAAACCATGTACACCACCCTGAGCAACTTGGAGAGAAAGGTGGGACATAAATGCAATAAAAAATTAAAAAGCAACCCCTGCTCCCCTTTAAGATACGATTAAGCTTGGTTTGCATCTGAAATCCAGCCCCTAACAGTTTATGACTGACCAAGTGCTGAAGCTCCCCACGCTCCCACCTCTCCAAGCTCCCTCCTATTTAGGGTCAAGAACAGCTCATACCTCCTCCTCCACTCGACCCGAAAGCGGAGAAGCCAGTGCCTTGTGTGCCAAAACCCGTAGGCTGCTGAGAGAGGGATCCAAAGGTAGGGGTGTTCTGGCTTGCCAGTGTTCTGAATGACACTGTGTTGGCTGTGCCACCAAACCTGTGGAACAGAGAGCAGGAGCAAGCAGTGGGTTAAAGAGGGTGTGGCTTTTAAAAAAGATAAGTGAAGCAAAAGAGCTAGATGAAGGCAGAAATCCATAATCAGCCAACTTGGGTGCTGTAGATGGCAAGGGAGGCCATGTTGGTACTGCTGCCTGGATTGGTGTTCTACCCAGACAGGGTCTGCTCAATGGTGGCTCCCTGTTGGTGGAATGCCCTCCTTGGTGAGGTGCATCTGCCTTCCTTTTATTAACAGAGCCACCTGCCTGCCAATCAACTGACATCACAATGACATCAGGCAATGGGGTGCTTTGAAGTCCCCACAATGAGGACTTCAAAGCACTGTACAAGGCTGGTAAATAGAATAGCACAGTGTGTTGTAGTACCACTGATCAGCTGATGGTCAAGGTTTCAATGCACTAAGCAGGGGCTCCCTGGGTTTGGCTCTTTGCAAGCACCAAAGATCAGCTGGCAGCAGCAGCCCCATGGAGCTTGAAGTAAGCTGATAGGCACTGCTTGACTTCCAATCCCAGCTCACTTTGCTATCACAGTTCTCCATGGGGAACTCTGTAGTGCAGCCAATCCTAACCAGCTTGGTGATTTGCAATGAAAGCAAGCTTCCCTGGCTTTAAGGTTCCTGACTGCACAATGGCAACTGTCCCTTGCACAGGTGGGTGGGGTTTGGTGGAAATTGTATACAGTGATACCTCTGGTTGCGAACGGGATCCGTTCTGGAGGCCCGTTTGCAACATGAATAGAACGTAACCCGCAGTGCCACGTCTGCGAACGCGTAGGTTGCAATTCACCGCTTCTGCACATGCGCGTGACGTCATTTTGTGCATCTGCACATGCGTGAGCCGCAAAACCTGGAAGTAATCCTTTCTGGTACTTCCCGGTCGCCGCGGGACGTAACCTGAAAAAAAGTATCATGAAGCAAACGTAATATGAGGTATGACTGTAATTCATTGCTGTTACCTGCCCCAGGACCTTCTGGCAAAGGGTAAATAAGAAATCTGATTAAAGAAATCAATATAATTGTCAGGGAACTGACATCGGAGTGAGAGGTGGAGGCAAGGCTCCCGAGCAATGCAGGAGAGGGGACCAGCAGGGGGGAAGGAATTCAGCGCAACACCAGTAGAGAAGGGAGGGAGATGGAGGATTCGGAGAGGGGTCTCCAAGACTCTTCGCCCGAGACTAGTGGAGAGAGCACGGGCACGCCTCTGCCCACTCCTTCCTTGCGCAGAAGAGTCCCGCGCAGGGAGAGTAGGCGGAGACTTGGCGTCAAACAACTTCTATGCTGGAAGAGGTTCAAGAAACGCCCACTGACGGATTCTGCAAGCGACTGAACGGCCACGGAGTGAGGGCTGTCAGCCGAGGCATGGTTAGCCAGGCAATCTAGCCGAAAGTAACGGCAACTTATGCACAAGTAACCCCTTATAACCATTACAGCAATCCGTCAGTCACTGACGTTACTTGTGCACAGGCAGGAGACCATGAGTCAGACTGGAGGTGCCGGCGCCGCGGAGCAAGCTGCAAGTGTGCAGAATCTGGTGGAGAGGAACCGAGATTTGGAACAGCGTGTAGTTCTGCTGACGGCACGGCTGGATGAAAGGCGAGCTCAGGATGCGCAGGTCAGACCCACCCCCGTCGCAAGGAAGGTGCCAGGACTGGTACACAAGTTTGGGGGGATGCCCCAGGACTATAACGCGTTCCGAACGGAAATAGAGTACGCTTTGGAACTGCAGCACGATGACTTTGCTGATGACGCAGAGAGGGTGGCATATATCATGGGGCATCTGCAGGATGGGGCGCGTGAATGGGTCAGACCCCTAATGGCCACGCAGAATGCTGCCTTGAGGGACCTTCAGAAGTTCTTTCAGGCTTTGGACGCGATGTATTCCAGCCAAGTGGAACAGAGTGTGACCAGGCGGGAAGTGATGGGGTGCAAGCAGGGGAACCTATCAGTTAGAGACTATTGGTCCCGTTTCGCAATGTTAATACACCGGCTAGAGTGGACCCAGATTCTCCACCTATACAAATGCTGTTTGAGGAGGGGTTGTCCCCAGCTGTGAAGGACGAGCTCTCCCGCACGCCCCGCACACAATCGATGGATGAATTGACCAAAGCTGTGCTTGCGATAGGAGTGAGACAGGAAGCGCGCGCTTTGGAGAGGCGGGAGGGGAGAGGAGAGCGTTGCCTTGACTACCACATTCCTGAGATGCCAAGGCAGCCTTCCCAGTCCGTTGAGCCAATGGAAATCGATGGAGCACGCGCGCGCGAGGTTTCAAATGCCAGCGGAAGGTGCAAGAGGGAGGGAAAAGATTGCAAAGGGACCAAGAAGTGTTTCCTCTGCCAACGGCCAGGACATTTTGCCAAGGCCTGTCCACAAAGAAAGGCTTGGCAAGGGATGGTGGGAGCCGCTGGTGGTGAGGAGGAGGGGGTAGAGGAGAAGGTGCAGGGAAACGCCAACGCTTGGCTGCCAATCAGCAGGCACAGCAGCCAGGCCAGCATCTAATTGAAGTGCCCCAACCAGACCCCCCCAAGGCGTCAATAGCCATAGAGGTGGTGCTAGAACTCCCAAATGGACACCCAGTCAAGGTGAAGGGAATGCTGGATTCAGGCAGCTCCTGCAATTTCTTCAGCAAGGACTTCGCTCTAGAGCACCAACTCCACCTACTGCCCCTGGATTTTCCCCTCCAAGTCACAACGATAGATGGCAGGGAACTGCTGGGAGGGGAGGTGACGCATCAAACCCCACCAATGAGAATGAGGGTTTCCAGGCACACGGAAACCATCGCCTTTCACGTGGCCACACTGGTGGGACCCCCAATAATATTAGGCATGAGCTGGCTAGCACTACATGATCCAGTAGTGGCTTGGCATCAACGGACAGTCACCTTTGGGTCAGCTCACTGTTTGGAACACTGTCTAGGGGAGGAAAAGCCAAGGTTGAGGGTGGCCAGAGTGGCGGGAATAACGGTGGAGCCGAGAGGAGAGGTGCCGCCACAGTATGCTGACCTGCAGGAGGTCTTCAGTGAGAGGGAGGCGGACTGGCTACCACCACATAGGCCCTTTGGCTGCCAAATCAACTTACTCCCAGGGTCTCAGCTGCCGGTGGGTAAGCTGTATGCCATGTCGGACCGGGAGATGCAGGAGTTGCGGGACTTTATTGACAAGAACCTGAAAAGAGGTTTCATAAGAGAATCTAAGGCAGTGGGGGGCAGTCCGGTGTTGTTTGTGGACAAAAAGAACACGAATTAGCCCAGATTGGTCGTAGACTATAGGGCGTTAAACCTTGTATCAGAACCCGTGACCTTCCCAATGCCCAGAATTGATGACATTTTAACACGGGTGAGGAAGGGAAAGATCTTCACCAAGCTGGACCTCAGGGGAGCGTACAATTTGATTAGGATGAGGGAGGGGGACGAATGGAAAACCACCATGTTCACCCCCCTAGGGGCCTTTGAGTACTTAGTCATGCCGTTTGGATTACAGTCAGGCTCCGCCTGTTTTCAAGCCTTCATGCACCACGTGTTGGGTTCCCTGCTGTACAAGAACTGCGTAGCGTTTCTGGACGACGTCCTAATCTATTCGGACAATGAGAAACAGCATGTCAAGGACGTCAGGGAAGTGCTAAAGAGACTGCAGAAGCACCAGTTGTGGGTCAAGCTGGAGAAGTGCCTATTTCATGCCAGGGAAGTGGAATTTCTGGGGTACAAGTTGTCGGACAGGGGCCTAGCTATGGACCCCAGCAAGGTGCAGGCGGTGCTGGACTGGAAGACCTCCAAAACACGAAAGGATGTGCAGAGGTTCCTCGGGTTCAGCAACTTCTACCAGAAGTTCATCAAAAACTTCGCCCACTTGACCGCACCCATCACGGATTGTCTCAGTAGCAAAAGGAAGTTCGTCTGGACAGAAAGTGCCCAACAATCCTTCGAAAGACTGAAGAAGGCGTTCGCTTCGGAGGAGCAACTCCTGCACGTGGATCTGCAGAAGCCAATGAGGATGGAGACAGACGTGTCGGATCGGGCCATCGGAGCGGTGTTGTTGCAGCCGGGGGGGGGCAGCAAGCCTGGAGACCGTGCGCCTTTTTCTCGCGGAAGCTGAGCAAGTCGGAACAAAACTACACGGTGTATGATCGCGAACTGCTTGCAATTTACGCAGCCTTTCGGCAGTGGAGACATCTGCTAATAGGAGCCCAGCACAAGATCCAGGTGTGCACGGACCACAAGAACTTGGAATACTGGAGAACGGCTCGAGTTCTCAACCAGAGACAGATTCGATGGGCACAGGAGTTCTCCAAGTTCTTCTTCGAGATCCGGTACGTGCCGGGAGAAGAGAACGTAAGGGCAGACACGCTGTCCAGGAAGCCGGAGTACACGGAAGGAGAGGGACCGCCGGAAGTGAGACACGTGTTCGCAGAGGAACGATGGGTGTGTGGGGGAGCGTTGGTTGGGAAACGAGAACTAACCGAGCTGATTCGCCACGACGAATTCGCTCAAACAAAAATCAGGGAACTCCGGGAAGCGAGGGGAAACCAGGGAGGCTTTGAGGAAAGGGAAGGACTGCTGTACTACAAGGGGGCGATGTACGTACCAGGGGAGACCTTGAGGGAAAGGGTGCTCAAACAGCTTCACGACAACCCAACGGCGGGGCACTTTGGTCAATACAAAACCATGTTGCTGGTTACCAGGCAGTTCTGGTGGCCAAGGGTGAGGGAAGATGTACGAGAGTATGTACGTGGGTGTGACTGCTGCCAACGGGCTAAAGGGGAGAGGGCTGCCCCAGCAGGGTTGCTGGAACCCTTACCCACACCGGGAAGACCCTGGGAGGTGGTGTCCGTCGATTTTATGACAGATTTGCCCAAGTCTAGAGGGAAGACAGCAGTCATGGTAGTAGTGGATCTGCTAACCATAATGTGCCACTTCATAGCTTGCTCACATCCAGTAACGGCAGAGGAAACGGCCAGGTGGTTTGTTGATCACATCTTCAGGCTGCATGGAGCTCCTTCGAGGGTCATCTCGGATCGCAGGAAACAATTTACCTTGCGGTTCTGGAGGAGGCTCATGAACTTATTGCAGGTGGAGGTGGGATTCTCGACGGCGAGACACCCGGAGACCAACGGGCAAGCAGAGAGAGCGAACAGTATTTTACAGCAATACCTACGCTGCTACGTCAACGGGAGACAGAACGATTGGGTAGAGACTAGCGCTGACTGAATTTGCGTACAATAACGCTGAGCATGTGTCCACGGGGATGAGCCCGTTCATGGCCAATTATGGGTGTCACCCCAGGGCCTTTCCCGGGAGGGGGGAGGAAGGGTGGAGCGTGCCTGCGGCAGAACAGTTTGTGGAAGAAATGGAGGCCCTGCACCACCAACTTAAGATGAACTTGGAAAGGGCCAAGGAAGTTTACAAGAGGCGAGCAGACAAGCGTCGCCGGGAAGGGGAGACTATAAGGGTGGGGGACCGGGTGTGGTTGTCCACCCAAGGGCTACCCTTTAAGGGAGGGTGCAAGAAGCTACGGCCAAAACGGCTGGGACCCTTTGAGGTAACGCAGCAAGTGAACCCTGTGGCATTCAGGCTCAAGTAGCCAGACAGCATGAAAATCCACCCGGTGTTTCATAGGTCCCTACTCTCGCCGTACAGGGGGGAACGGGAGTTCCAGGGGGGAGAGGGAGAAGGCATCACACACCCGCAAGTAGAGGAGAGGGAACACCACAACCAAGCGATGGAAATCCTAGATTTGCGGTGGCGGGGGCGGCAGGTGGAGTACCTAGTAGCTTGGGAAGGAGAACCCGAGTCAGAAAACACGTGGGTTCCCGCGGGGGAGATAGATGATGGATATCTTGTGGAGGAGTTCCACGACAGGTATCCGGGTAAGCCCAAACCAATAGAGAGATTCTGGGAGGAGCAATTTGGGACCACAGACGAGGAAGAGGATTTTGTGGGTTTTCCTGCTTCCGAAGAGGAAGGAGGAGAAACGTCAGAGGAGGAGGAATCGGACTGGGAAGCCCGTCCCGCACGAAGAAATCGGAGCGGGTGGGAAGCGGGGTTTGAGTCCTCAGAGGATGACGGCAGCTCCTTCCGGGGATTCCCTGCATCGTCGGCCGAAGAGGGAGACGAAGTTACGTCACAGGGTTGGGCCGGGGGTGGAGGGGGTCCTGGGAGGGAGGTGGATGTCAGGGAACTGACATCGGAGCGAGAGGTGGAGGCAAGGCTCCCGAGCGATGCAGGAGAGGGGACCAGCAGGGGGAAGGAATTCAGCGCAACACCAGTAGAGAAGGGAGGGAGATGGAGGATTCGGAGAGGGGTCTCCAAGACTCTTCGCCCGAGACTAGTGGAGAGAGCACGGGCACGCCTCTGCCCACTCCTTCCTTGCGCAGAAGAGTCCCGCGCAGGGAGAGTAGGCGGAGACTTGGCGTCAAACAACTTCTATGCTGGAAGAGGTTCAAGAAACGCCCACTGACGGATTCTGCAAGCGATTGAACGGCCACGGAGTGAGGGCTGTCAGCCGAGGCATGGTTAGCCAGGCAATCTAGCCGAAAGTAACGGCAACTTACGCACAAGTAACCCCTTATAACCATTACAATAATGAAATGTAGTGAAATGAAGGGTGGCTTGCAGAATATTTATTCAAACTAAAAAAGAAAAATGGGGCACCTGGATATCACTGCAACCCCCCCTCCCAAGACCCTGTTGTTTTGTTGCTGTTGTTGTTGTGGCTTACCCGAATCTTCCAGCGTTGGCAGCCGCCGTCCCCTCTCCGAAGACTTTGCCTCCTGTCGAGCCCAGAGGGCTTGCAAAGGCTGGGGCTGAACCGAATGCTGGCACCCCTCCGAACCCAGGGGAGCCCCAATAAGTGGGAGGGCTGCCGAACACAGGAGCAGCTCCAAAGCCATCTGAGCAAACACAGAGGCAAACAAAGAAAAACAAAAGGAAGGGGACATACACAAGCAAAAGAATAAATAAAAAGTCAAAATAGCAGAGAGAGAGCGAGAGAGAGAGAAAGGCAAGGCAAGAAGAGCAAAGAAAGAAGAAATCAGAGTTAGGACATTTCCTGGTGCAGAAGCCCCACAGACCTGAACTTGTGGGGAAGAGGGGCTTTATTTGTGCTGCAGAAGCAATGGGACCCTGACACACTTTCAAAGGCCCCGATTTCATCCTAGAAAACATAAAGTCAGTAAATATTACAAAATATCCTCTCCCCTCCTTTTTTAAGGCACAATTAAAAAAGGAAATGGGGGGGGGGCAGTTGTCTGATGAGTCCTCTCTGGTTTGGGCCTCTTGGGCAAAGCAAAGAACGTAGATCAGGCTCAACACCTTTTTGGATGTCAGAACTCAGGATTCTGAACTCTCCCTGTAAGAGACACTCTCTCTCTCTCTCTCTCTCTCTCTCTCTGTGTGTGTGTGTGTGTGTGTGTGTGAGAGAGAGAGAGAGAGAGAGAGAGAGAGAGAGAAGCATTGTTTAATTCAAGAGGCAAAAGCGGGAATGGGGTGGGGAAGCAGAAAGGAACAGCTTTAGGCAGAGGCAGGCCTTAGCTAGATTTTTCCTCTTTTTTGTTTAGAGTTGCAATCTATGTCTGCAAAGGAGACGTTCGCGATGCAAACGGCGGCCATCACAGACACCCTCAGCTCCAAGAAGAAGAAGTTCATCTGGACGGAGCAGGCGGAGAAGTCCTTTCAGGAGCTCAAGCGACTCTTCGCATCTGAAGAACAACTGCTACATGTGAACCCCAGCAAACCCATGAGGGTTGAAACGGATGCCTCCGACAGAGCCGTGGGGGCAGTCCTGTTGCAGCAAGATCCGCAAGGAAACTGGAGGCCGTGCGCTTTCTACTCCAGGAAACTCAGCAAGTCGGAGCAGAACTACACCATCTGGGACAGGGAACTGCTGGCCATTCATGCAGCCTTCAAGGCGTGGCAGCACTTCCTCATCGGAGCCAAACACACAGTGCAAGTTCGCACGGACCACAAGAACCTGGAGTACTGGCGTACGACGCGGTTCCTGAACCAGAGACACATCCGATGGGCGGAGTTCTTTGCAGATTTCGACTTCAGAATAGAATACATCCCAGGAGACAGCAACATCATGGCGGATGCGCTATCCAGGAAGCCGCAGTATCTCGAGGCAGAGGCACCGGCGGCAGCCAAGCACATTTTCGCACCGAAAGCGTGGGCATGCGCCGCAGCCACGGTGGACCTGGACGCAGTACGTCGCGCGCTGCAGACAGACTCCTTCGCACGATCCAAGATGGAGGAGGTGCGAAGCGGCACAGCGAAGGACGACCAGTTTCAGATACGCGACGGACTGCTCATCCGCAAAGGGGCCCTCTACGTGCCGGGAGACGACCTCCACGCGAAGGTACTGCAGCAGTTACACGACGCACCCAGCGCCGGGCACTTCGGCAAAGAGAAGACGGTGGAATTAGTAGCCAGAGACTTTTGGTGGCCCAAGATGAGGGGAGAAGTCGAGGATTACGTCAAGAGGTGCGACACATGCCAAAGAGCCAAACCAGTACACAGGCCGCCGGCGGGATTGCTGGAACCGCTACAGACGCCCCTTGAGCCGTGGGAGAAAGTGGCCCTGGACTTCGTCACAGATCTGCCCAGCTCGCGAGGCAAGACAGCGGTACTCGTGGTAGTGGACTTGTTCACCAAGATGGCCCACTTCATTCCTTGCACGAAGGTGGCCACAGCGGAACAGACAGCCAAGATGTTCATAGACCACGTGTTCAAGGTACACGGCCTACCACGGTCTATCCTGTCCGACCGGGGGCGCCAGTTCATCTCAAGTTTCTGGCAGAAGCTGATGGGCATCCTGAACGTCAAGGTCAACCTATCGTCGGCGAGACACCCGCAGACCAACGGACAAGCGGAGAGGGTCAACGCCATCATGCAGCAGTATCTGAGATGCTACGCGAACCAGCAGCCCTCGACCTGGGTGGACTATCTACCGCTGGCCGAGTTTGCCTACAACAACACGAAGCACGTGTCCACGGGGGTGACACCGTTTTTCTCCAACAATGGGCGGCATCCCAGAACCTTCCCGGGGTTAGAGAAAGTGGGGGAGGGGGAGCCGCAGGGAGCTGAGGACTGGGCGGCGGAGTAACAGGAGGTCCACGAACAGCTCCGAAGGCAGTTGGAGCTAGCTAAACACGCTTACAAAATGCAGGCAGACCGACACAGGAGAGTTGGTGAGGACATACGGGTGGGGGACTGGGTCTGGTTAGCAGCCCAGGCAGTGCCGGCCAGATCGTTAGCTAAGAAGAAGCTCGGACACAAGCAGCTAGGGCCTTACCAAGTCGAGGCACAGATCAACCCAGTGGCCTTCCGGTTGACACTCCCGGAAGGATCCAGAATGCACCTGGACTTTCATAGATCGGTGCTCACGCCTTATAAGGCACCTCACAGGTTCCAAGCACCAGGGACAGCTCCTAGCCCGCTCAGAGGCGCACCCACAAGGGGGGGGCGCCGAGGGAGGAGCCGCTCAACGAGGTCACGGAGATCTTGGACTCGAGATGGGGGGAAGAGGGGGTTGAATATCTCCTCGCCAGGGAAGGTACCCCGGCCAGCGCCAACAACTGGGTACCGTACTATGCGGTGGAGGAGCACTACCTCAAAGACGAGTTCCACGCACTGTACCCACACAGGCCCATGCCGGCGGATTATTTCGACGAATATCTTTTCACACCCACACTCTCAACCAGCACATTCCAGGGTTTCTCTTCAGCTGAAGAGGTGTCACAGGAGACCAGCTCCCCAGAGGGATCCCTCTCAGGGTTTGGTACAGGCGGATCTTATTGGTGGGAGGATCAACCTGAGGTGGGCTGGCGCAGAGAACTGCTGAGGGGACCATGGCACGCAGTGTCACCCCAGACAACAGAGGAAGGGGGGGCACCGGGCGAGTTGGGGGTAGATCCAGGTTTCGAACACACCTCCCAAGAGATGGAAGCAGAGGAGATCGCCGTCGACGGGACCATGGAGGACTCCCCGGACTTATCCGGCTGGCTGCACGCCACGGGGGAATAACTGTACCCTGCACTCACCCCCACAACACTGGAGCACCCAGAACCCACACCAGAAGAAGGGGAGGGGGGAAGGGGGGGCTTCGAGGGGGGGATGGATGTCAGGGGCTCAGGAGCTGAGGCACAGGGAAGATGGGAGATGGAGAGCGAGGGGGAGGAATCCGAAGGGAGCGTAGGAGGGGACAGTGGTCCGAGGGATTCCATGAGCCTCTCCAGCGAATCGGAAGATTCACAGAAGGGAGCGCCAGTGGCCAGGGGCAGGGGGGTCCCAAGGGGAACGCCCCAGGAGCAAGGGGGCAGCAGGGACTCCCAGAGCAGTAGTTGGAAATCAGGACCAGCTTCCCCACCAGAGCAGAGTGGGGGGGAAGAGTCCCAGGCATCGGGGCCAGTGCTTTCCCCACCAGGGAGAGGAGACGAGGCAGAGTCTACCACGCCTCCCTCGGAGAGTCGGACAACGGAAGGGAGGTCAGATCCGGCCAGTGTCACGGAAGAGGGAAGCCGTGATAGAAGTAGTGTAACGGTTAGGAGAAAGGTCACTGGGTTGGCGCGAGAAGCAAGTTCAAATGTACAGGAGCGCGGGACAGCAGAGAGTGAGGATTGGGAACCGGGTCCTAAAGCACGCCGGAGGCAGGGGGAGGAGCTAAGCGACTCAGCGTCGGAAGAGTCCAGAAAGGGCAATGCCCCAGAGGGCAGGAGGACCCAGAGGAGAAGAGAGCAGCGCAGGAGGTGGAGCAGGGCTAGGATCTTAAACTGGTGTGGAAGGGGCGGAGACTCAGACGGGACTTCGCCGATCTAGAGTCTAGACGTAGGGCTGCACGCTCTGGCTTTGAAATGGAAATTAAACTTCAATAAAGACTTTTGTACATAACATCAGCCTGGCGTTGGTCCTCTGTGAGCTGGGACCTAGAGGCAGCTCTGACAGTATACATATATAATTTTTATCAACATTTTTATTTTCCCTTTATCTCTGTTTCCATGTATATACTGAATTTATCCCATTCGTTATTAAATTTTGTACTTTTTTGATTTCTTATTTTCTGTGTCAATTTTGCCAGTTCTAAATAATCGAATAATTTGGATTGCCACTCTTTTATCATTGGGGTTTTTGATGTTTTTCAATACTGTTGCGTATTGAAAAAAAGTTTTATCTTCCTTTTTGATTTCTTCACCAATTATCCCCAGCAGGAAGGCTTCAGGTTTTTTACTAAAGGTGTATTTAAGAATTTTTTTTAATTCATTATATATAGATTTCCAAAAATTTTTGAGTATCTCACATGACCACCACATATGAATGAAGTCACCCTCCTTGCCCTTGCATTTCCAACACATTTTATCACCTGTTTTATAATTTTTTTCCAATTTTACCGGTGTTATATACCATCTGTACATCATCTTGTACATATTTTCTTTAAGTGTTGTACATGCCGAGAAGCTCATACCTTTACACCATAATGCCTTCCATTTGTCAAACTCTATGTTATATCCTAAATCCACTGCCCACTTCACCATTACCTCCTTTACTTCCTCATCTTTGGTGTCCCACTCAAGTAACTGGCTGTACATTTTTTATAGTAATTTTGTTTTGCCTTCTATTATTTCAATCTGAAATCTAGATTTCTTCTCACTTATCCCAGTCTTTTTATCTTCCGTCCACATAGAATTAATTTAGTGATATTGGATCCAACCAGTCAACTTATTTTTTATTTCTTCATATGGTCGAATCCTCCACCCAGACTCTGTTTTAGCTAATAGATCTTCATATGTCCATCTTTCCCCTTCAATGTTTTTTTTTTTATTATTGTCAGGATATCAATTGGTGATAACCACCAGGGGGTTTTCTGTTCCAACAATTTTTTATTCCTTTCCCACACTTCTAGCAGTGGCCCTCTAAAAATATGGTTAGAAAAATCTTTATGGACCCTTCCCTTATCCCGCCATAGGTAGGCATGCCAACCAAATCTTAAGTTGAATCCCTCTAGGTCTAACAAATCTTTGTTTTTAATGACAATCCATTCTTTTACCCAGCAAAGGCATGCGGCTTCATAGTATAACTTTAAATTTGGGACCGCAAATCCACCCCTGTCTTTTTGATCTGTGAGCAATTTGAATTTAATCCTTGGTCTTTTTCCCTGCCAGATGAATTTAGAGAGTAGTCTCTGCCAATCTTTGAATAGTGAAGTTCCCCTGATTATTGGTATATTTTGGAATAAAAAAAGTAGTTTTGGTAGTAGGTTCATTTTGATTGCTGCCATTCTCCCCAACCAAGAGAGGTGTATTCTATTCCAAGTGTCCAAGTCCTTCATTATTTCTTTCCATGTGTTCTTATAATTATTTTCAATCAAATTTATATTCTTCATAGTTAACCAGATTCCAAGGTATTTTACTTTTTTGGCTATTTTAATCCCAGTTTGAATTTCAAGATCGTTTTTTATCTCTTCTTCCAGGTTTTTAGTCATTATTTTGGTTTTTGCTCTATTCAATTTAAATCCGGATAGTTTTCCAAATTCTTCTAGTTGCTCTAACACTTTGCCGACGCTCTCTTTTGGGTCTTCCAACGACAACATAAGATCATCTGCATATGTTTTCAATTTATATTCTTTCACTCCGATTTTTATACCACGAATCTCTGGGGTTTTCCTTATCTTATTTGTAATTATCTCTAACACCATAATGAACAATAGCGGTGACAGAGGGCATCCCTGTCGGGTACCTTTCGCTATTTCGAACGGTTCTGTCAAATTGTTATTAATAATTAGTCTAGCACTCTGTTGTGTGTAAATTGCTTTGATTCCTTCCAGGAATGTGCCCTCTATCCCTGACCTTTCCAGACATTTTATCAGAAAACCCCAGGAAACATTATCAAAAGCCTTTTCGGCGTCAACGAACATTAAAACTGCTGGAATTTCGTTGTGGCGTTCTAGGTATTCAATGATGTCTATTGTATGTCTTATGTTGTCTTTTATTTGTCTGTTGGGTAGAAAGCCGGCCTGATCCATATGGATAAGATTGGTTAAACACTTTTTAAGTCAGTGTGCCATTATGTCAGCAAAGATCTTATAATCATTATTCAATAATGAAATCGGTCTGTAGTTCTTAATGTTAAGTTTATCTGAATCTGGTTTCGGAATCAGCGTGATGTATGCTTCTTTCCAAGATGCAGGCGTTTTTCCTCCTCTTAATATCTCATTCATTACCTCACATAATACCGGTGTTATATATTCCTCTAGGATCTTGTAGTACTTGGCAGATAACCCATCTGGTCCTGGGGCTTTCCCCAGTTTCATCCTCTTAATTGCCTCTCGAATTTCCTCTACTTTTATGGGTTTATTTAAGGCGTTTCTTTCCTCTTCCGATATGTTATTAGGACTATTTTCTTCTAGATATTTTCCTATGCCTGTTAAATCTTCTTCTTCTCTTTTGTATAAATTTTCATAGAATTTAAGGAAGTTCTTTTTTATTTCATTAGGGTCCTCCAGAACTTGTTCTTCAACTTTTATTTTATTAATGAGACTGAGTTTTCTCCTTTTTCTCAGTTGCCACGCCAGGAACTTTCCAGTTTTATTTGCCGATTCGAAGAACTTTTGTTTCATTAGCTTAATTCCCCATTCCACCTCTTGGCTTATTAATATTGAATATTGTGTTTGGAGCATCTTATATTGTTGCTTGTAGCCATCATTATTCGGATTTCCTATCATATTTTTCTCACATTCTCTCATTTGATTAATTAATTCTTCTTTTTTTTGTTCTTTGGCCTTTTTTCTTTGGATATTTTGCTGTATCAGGAGACCTCTTAACACTGCTTTGCTAGCATCCCACACTATATCTATATCTGTCCCCTTGTTAATATTTAGGTCAAAATAGTCTTTTATGGTGGTTTTAGCTTTTTCAAACACTTCTTCTTTTTTGAATAGGTAGTCATTCATTCTCCATCTGTATAACCCCTGGGTCTTCCACTTTAGTTGCAATGTTATTGGGCTATGATCTGACAGAGTTCTGGGCTGGATCTCACATTTCACCACTCTTCTTGTTAATTCTCTTGAGATCCATATCTGATCTAACCTACTCCAACTCTGGTGTGGTTCGGAGAAGTGGGTGAATTGTTTTGTCGTAGGGTTTTTGTATCTCCATATATCTATTAAGTCCAAATTTTCCTCAAGGTCATTGAACGATTTCGGTAATTTCCCTTGGTTTGAATTCTTTTTTCTTGCACTTCTATCTAGTTCTGGTGTCGGTACTGCATTTAAATCTCCAAGTAAGACCAATTTGTTATTATCTAAGTCTAATAAGAGTTGCTCCAGTTTTTTTAAAAAACTCCAGTCTATTTGAGTTTGGAGCATAGACTGTTACCACATTTCTTTTTTCTCCCTGGTAGTTGATTTGTACTCCTAGGATTCTTCCTTCCTCATCCTTACAAATTTGTTTGGGTTCTAGTTTTCCTTTCACATAAATTACTACCCCTCTTTTTTTCTTAGAATCTGAGTTGATAAATTCTGTTCCCAATTTCTTGTTTATTAGAATATGCTTGTGTTTTTTGGCAACATGAGTTTCTTGGCAACAAATGACATCAATATTTTTTTTTCTTTATAATTTTTTCAAATTTATTTCTCTTGGACTTATCATTAAAGCCATTCACATTCCACAATAGAAACTTAAGGGTCATTTCAAATTGTAACTAAGTACACTTTATCCTAATTTCTGATTTAAAATCTAGTACTTCTCTTTCTGTTAGACTCTCTGTCTTCTCCCTCCTCTTCCTCCTCTGATCTTATGTCCTCCGTTTCCTCCGCTGACTCCACCCCCTCCCTCGACTCCACTCCCTCCTCTCCCCCCTTCCCCTCCATATCCAAGTCACCTCCTCGCTGTCTTGCTTCTTCTTTACCCAGGTCTTTTTCGTATCTTCTCAGGAACTTTTCTGCTTCGTGAATATCTGTCAGCTTAAATTTTTTATTCTTATGATAGAAGGAAACCCCCTCTGGGAATTCCCATTTGTACTGTATTGTGTTTCTCTTCAGCACACTTGTTAACTGTCTGTATCCTTCCCTTTTGCGCAGAATCCTAATTGGGATTTCTTTAAAGATGATGATTGGACGGTCTCCGATCATTAACTTTCTTTTAAAGCTATTTCTTAATATTATGTTTTTCATTTCAATGGAGTTGAATATTACTAAACAATCTCCAGGAATTCTTTTTGACTTAGTTTGTTGCGGTTTTCCTCTTATTCTAAACGCATTCTCTATTGTATATGCTACTTGTTCTTCTTTCATCTCCAACCATTTTGCAAGTTCCTGGACTATTTTTTCTCTTATATTTTCATTTACTTCTTCGGCGATCCCTCTAAATTTTAGATTAAGATATTTTTGACGCATCTCTGTCATGGCTAAATTGTCCCATAATTGATCTTGCATTTTATTTAAATTTTTTACTTCTTCCTTTAGCTTTTCTGTTTCTTTCTTTTGGTCCCTCAAATCTTTTTGTGTTTTTTTATTAGAATCTTCAATTATTTTTGATTTAACTGTCAAATCTTGTATCTTTTTCGAGAGTTCGCCTACAGCGCTTTCTATTTTGCTATCTATTTGCTCCTGTATTTCTCCTAGTTTGCTTTCCATGTGTGTTTCCCTTTGCTTGAATTCCTCTTTAATCTTAAACCATAGAATGTCTAAATCTTTAATCTCCTCTTGTCGGGATGCCTTTCTTTCTCTCGGAGTCCCTCCAGCTTTTTTACCATTTTCCCCCGACATCCTATGATTTGTTTCTCTCTCCCCTAAGGGGCTCACAATCTTTTTTGTCTTTTTTATATTCTCTACACCATAAACACCATAAACACCCTAAACTGTATGGTCCCGTGTTAGCTTATCCTCTTATCCTCCTAACCTCCTATCCTCTTTTGTTTTTTCCGGTATCAAGGGGGGACTTTCAGTATCTTATTTCAGTTCACCTGTTTCAATTATTCACTCAATATTATCGTCGATATTATCCAGTCCCACATACATTTCCAAGAACCTTTTGTTGTTAAGTATTTGATTTATATTAGTATGTTAGTATAATTATTTCAGAGACAGAGGAAAGGTGAGCAAAATGAAAGAGAGTAAACAAAAAGTCAGGTGTGGTGTCCTTCTTTTATAATCCAAAGAAAAAAGGGGTTGGATAGTCTCTGTATATTCTGTAGTTTTCAGCCACTTGTATGTTCCTGTAGTTTTCAGCCACTTGTTGGCTTAGTCCAGTTCACCAGGGCTGTGCTGGGTTTATTACACTCTGGAGTCTCCAGTTCCAAATTCCAATGTGTCTCTTTTTGTGGTCTTAGGGGAGGTACAATTATATCCAGGAAACCACACTGAGTACCTCAGGTAGTTACTAGCTTTGACAAACTGTAGTTAGTCACCATATCACTCAACATGTAAGATTATGTTCCGTTGGTTGTATTTTCAGGAAGTAAAGGAGCGTCCTGGGTTAAATGTTGTTCAGGTAGCTTGGGTTTCTTCCAAAAATGGGTGTGTGGAGAGTAGGTTGAATAAATTGTTAGTTATGTTATTAAAGTAAAGAAGCGAGGAAGGTAGATAATAGAAAAGAGTCAGGGGGGAGGGGGGAGGTAGGAGAGGAGAAGAAAAAAAATATAAAATAACCAAATATCTCTCAGATTTAGCACAAAAGTATAGATATCATGAATGGTGTAGCCAAACGTGAAGTAAGAAGGGGGGGGCAGGAAAGGAGAAAGAGTCATGAACTTATAAACGTAGTGTATGTGTAATTTTCACAAGGTGGATTGGAAGGATATGCTTTGGCTTCATAAAGTCATAAAGTTTTTTGTCCTAGTCGTAGAAACCTTGAAGAGATCCCCAACGCGTCCACGAGTGCCCACAAATTAGTGAGGGTTCTTTTTATTAATAGTTCTTTCAATTTTGAGTCGTATTCCCGACAATTCTCTCAAGCCGTTCTCCCGTGCACTTCTACATGCAATTCCCCAAGCAGTTCTTCTCTCAATCAGATCTGCAAACCTCCGTCTTAAACTGCTCTGCTGTGTTCCGTTATTTACTCTTTTTTAATTTTAAACCGCTCCTCTCAAAAGAGGCTGGCAGTCCGAGGCTGTGGGATGTTTCAACTTCTTTACGTTCGTTACTCTAGAAGTCCAAGACAATTACTTTGTAACTCACACAGTCAGGCGGAGAAAAAAAACTTCCTGTCTCCTCCTTGCTACTTTGTAACCAGCGCCATTTTAGTCCTCTACTGAAATAAATTCCCAAATTAAATCTTCTAACATCCGACGTTCTCTTAGCGTAATTTCAAATTTTTCGATGTCAAATAAAACTACTCACACTAAGGGTTCCGCTCTTATGGTTTTGGAGGTTCGTCGCATTCTTCAGGTGGAAAACAAGGTTTTGTTTGCGGGAACTGCTTCTCCAAAGGCCAAAGGCAAATTTGTTGTTGATTCTGGAGCCACAAGGCACGTGTGTAAATCGGCACCTGCTTATCTCCTTCACGCCTCAAGATGGAGAGATCCAGCAGGCTGATGGAAAGACGTTGAGAATTGCAGGAGTCAAGACAGTGAAACTGGCAAGTCTGCACTCAACCATCAGCCAAGTACTTTTTGTTCCAGATTCTGCAGACAATTTGCTCAGCGCCCCACAGCTGACTGGGCGTGGCTTTGAGATTTCCTTCAAGAAGAGCATCTGTATCATCAGGAAAGGCAAAGAGGACATTTTGCATGCAAAGTTTATAGATGGCTTGTTCTGTATAACTTATGATGACAATGCTGTTGATGTGTCTAATGTTGTGTTGCACAAACTAACACAGTTCTTCATGCAGGATGTATTCACGAGGCGCACCGAAGATTTGGTCACATGTCTTGGCAGGCACTGGCCAAGATACCTGGGTTGGTTCAGGGTTTGAATATCAAGCCCTGTAAGTTTCACATGAAATGTGTATCTTGTGCAGAGAACAAGGTGAAGGTTGCTCTGAAAGGCAAGGTGTCTAGCAGACAGGCTTCCAATCCCTATCAGCTAGTCCACGCAGACCAAGTTGGTCCACTTGCGCTCTCTGGGTGGAGCAAGGTACTTCATGGTTCTAATTGATTCTTTTTCCAGGTACATTCATGTGTTTATGTTCCAACAGAAGTCAGAAGTGTTTCCTAAGTTCAAGGCATTCTGTGCTTGGTTGGAGAATCCTCACAGTAAACATAATAATAATAATAATAATAATAATAATAATAATAATAATAAATAATAATAATAATTTATTATTTGTACCCCGCCCATCTGGCTGGGTTTCCCCAGCCACTCTGGGCGGCTTCCATAGAAACTAAAAGTACACTAAAATATCACAGATTAAAAACTTCCCTGAACAGGGCTGCCTTAAGATGTCTTCTGAATGTCAGGTAGTTATTTATCGCTTTGACATCTGATGGGAGGGCGTTCCACAGGGCAGGTGCCACTACCAAGAAGGCCCTCTGCCTGGTTCCCTGTAGCTTTGCTTCTTGTAATGAGGGAACCGCCAGAAGGCCCTCGGCGCTGGACCTCAGCGTCCGGGCAGAACGATGGGGGTGGAGACGCTCCTTCAGATATACTGGGCTGAGGCCGTTTAGGGCTTTAAAGGTCAACACCAGCACTTTGAATTGTGCTCGGAAACGTACTGGGAGCCAATGTAGGTCTTTCAAGACCGGTGTTATGTGGTCTCGGCGGCCGCCCCCAGTCACCAGTCTAGCTGCCGCATTCTGGATTAGTTGTAGTTTCCGAGTCACCTTCAAAGGTAGCCCCACGTAGAGCGCATTGCAGTAGTGCAAGCGGGAGATAACTAGAGCATGCACCACTCTGGTGAGACAGTCCGCGGGCAGGTAGGGTCTCAGCCTGCGTACCAGGTGGAGTTGGTAGACAGCTGCCCTGGATACAGAATTGACCTGCGCCTCCATGGACAGCTGTGAGTCCAAAATGACTCCCAGGCTGCGCACCTGGTCCTTCAGGGGCACAGTTACCCCATTCAGGACCAGGGAATCCTCCACACCTGCCCGCCTCCTGTCCCCCCAAAACAGTACTTCTGTCTTGTCAGGATTCAACCTCAATCCATTAGCCGCCATCCATCCTCCAACCGCCTCCAGGAACTCACACAGGACCTTCACAGCCTTCACTGGTTCTGATTTGAAAGAGAGGTAGAGCTGGGTATCATCTGCATATTGATGGACACCCAGTCCAAACCCCCTGATGATCTCTCCCAGTGGCTTCATATAGATGTTAAAAAGCATGGGGGAGAGGACGGAACCCTGAGGCACCCCACAAGTGAGGGCCCAGGGGTCTGAACACTCATCCCCCACCACCACTTTCTGAACACGGCCCAGGAGGAAGGAGCGAAACCACTGTATAACAGTGCCCCCAGCTCCCAGCCCCTCTAGACGGTCCAGAAGGATGTTATGGTCAATTGTATCAAAGGCCGCTGAGAGATCCAGCAGAACTAGGAAACAACTCTCACCTTTGTCCCTAGCTCGCCGGAGATCATCAACCAGCGCGACCAAGGCAGTTTCAGTCCCATGATGAGGCCTGAATCCTAATTGGAAGGGATCCAAATGGTCCGCATCCTCCAGGCGTGCCTGGAGTTGTTCAGCAACCACACGCTCAATCACCTTGCCCAAGAATGGAAGATTTGAGACTGGGCGATAGTTGGCCATACTGGCCGGGTCTAAAGATGGTTTTTTAAGAAGCGGTTTAATGTCCGCCTCTTTCAGCGGATCTGGGAATGTTCCCTCACAGAGGGAAGCATTCACCACCCCGCAGAGCCCATCGCCCAGCCCTTCCCGGCTTGCTTTTATTAGCCAGGATGGGCAAGGATCAAGGAGACAGGTGGTTGGTTTCACGCGTCCAAGCAGCCTGTCCACATCCTCGGGGGTAACGGATTGAAATTGATTCCATGCAACTTGACCAGACAGAGCTCTAGCACTCTCCCGCCCCAGCCCTGCTCCCACGGTGGTGTCTAGCTCCTTCCGAATATGAGTGATTTTATCTGCAAAAAACTTTGCAAAATCGTTGCAGGAAATCTTGGGGTCTTTACAAGGCCCCGGTGGTAAAGGTGGTTCCGTTAAATTGCGAACCACCTGAAAGAGTCTCCTGCTACTATTTTCTGCAGATGCAATAGAGGCGGTGAAGAAAGTCTTCTTCGCCGTCGCTATCGCCACTTGGTAGGCTCGACGTTGAGCTCTAACCTGTGTCCGGTCAGATTCGGAGTGAGTTTTTTTTCACCGACATTGGCTGTTTGTTTACTGATCAAGGCGGTGAATTCACTTCTCAGCAGTTTGAAGCTTTCCTGACTGAGAAGGCAATCCAACATAGCCTCTCAACTCCTTTTTTTTTTTTAAAAAAAGTAATTATTAACCGACCAATCAAATCAAATCAAATCAAATCGCATCACATAAATTCCGAATTACAAAGCCGAATTTTAATTTTTTTCTTGGGGGTACCCATATTTCAAGTTCCGAAGGGGATTCCAATCATCTTCTTGCTGCTGCGTTAATATCCACAAATCTGTCCAAATAATGTTCATAATTCTATCCAGTCCTATCTTGCTGTTCCCACATCTCATCTTATTCATATATTTTTCTCTTTTCTTTGTGATCTCTTCTGATAATCTCCTTAAGCAGGTAAACACCAGTTGTAATCCTGTGTGAATTTTTCCGTTCGTCCAATCACCATATCAAGATGGTTTCCACATATCATCACTTCCATAAATAAAAGCACTCTTTCCATCATTAATCTTCGCAAATCTGTCGCCTTCTTTAGTCCTCTGAGGAGGCTCGCCCACAATATGAAAACAGATCCATTCCTCCTCCCAGACATAAGTCTTTCGACAGAACTTGCCAAAATGGTGATGCTGTTTTTTACTGCGTCATCCCAAAGCTCTTATACTTTTCACGATCTCCTTAAAACATGCTTTTTGTTAGAAATTATCTCCACACAGTCTTAAATCATCAGCTTAGGTCATTTAAGCGGCATTTCTGACTTGTGTGGGGGGGGGGGGGATTCTTGGTTAATCACATAGAGAAAAGAAAGGAAAGTCCCCCCCCCCATCCAGTCCCGTTGCCGACATACCGAGCCTTGGTGTGTCTTCTCATGATATATTCCTGTTTATCCGACCCGTCTTCTTTCTCAGAGATCTCTTCAATTAGCAGTCTTTACTCCCCATTCTTCCTTGAAATATGTGTGTTTGCTTCCTCCTAATTGTTTCTTTTGAAGTTGCTGCAGCTAGAGGTGCGAATCAGAGACAGCATCCAGGAGAGCCGAAGTCCACACAAGGGCTTTCTGCCTAGTGCCCCCACCACCTTGAGTTCGGGGGTGGTATAGGGCACAGCAGGCAAGGGCAGTCCCCCCCACTCACTTGGGGGGGCAGGGAGGCTGCATACTCCCATCACAGACTCTTAATTACCTTGTGTGGGTCGGAGAGATGTTATTGTTGGCCATCTTCCAATGCGCCCCTAGTAACATAGCCTCTCAACTCCTAGATCTCCATGGGAGAATGGACTTTGTGAGCGAGCAAATGAAACTTTGCTGCAAGGCCTAAAAACCTTGTTGCATGATGCCAATCTCCCTGAGAAATATTGGGGTGAAGCTTTATTGTGCTTCCTTTATTCCTATAACAGGAGACTATCATCACCTATTGGTTGTACTCCCTATGAGAAGATGTTTGGTAAGAAACCTTACGTCAAGCACATGAGAATCTTTGGTTCTGACATGTGGGTCCACACCCCACAGAGCAGCTTGGGAAGCGTGGGGCACATGGTTTGTTCATGGGGTACGAAAAAGGTGCATTAGGTTCACAAAGAGTGTTGAGTACAATCCCAAGTGGGGGGGGAAATGTGGGAATTTTCCAGAGTCACTCAGAGGAGGAAGAAGATGATGTGAAAGAAGCAGATGATGTTGAGGTAGAAGAGGAAGCTGAGGATGATGATCAGAGTTCGGATTCCAGCTCAGTGGGCAGCGCTGCTGCTGGTGTCAGCAAAAGTGATGACACAGCAGACTACAAGAGCGCAAAGGCCTCAGTCAGACCATCTGATGCGTCTGACACTGAACTGGAAGAACCACTGTTAACCATTGGCCACTTTTCTCCTAAGAAGGTGGAGGTGAGTGCAGAAGACTTGCGTCTAGTACGTACATCTGAAAGGGCCACAAAAGGCAAACCTCCAAAGAGATTTACTGATGAGTTTGCTAAGACAGCAACTGCTGTTCTTAGTAGCTCAGAGAAGGTATGGGAACCTTCAAGCTTCAAAGAGGTTCAAGAGTTGACCTTTAAAGATGCTGAGCCATGTCTTAATGCTATGAAGGCTGAAGTTGATTTCTTGGATAGGAACCAAACCTGGAAGCTAGTCCCAGTAGTCCCAGGAATGAGACTGGTTGGCAGCAAATGGGTCTTCAAGGCCAAGACAAACCAGACTGGCAAGGTTGTCAGAAACAAAGCCAGATTGGTCGCCAGAAGTTTTTCACAGGTACCAGGACAGGATTACCACGAGACCTACTCACTCACCGTCAAGTATGAGAGCATTAGGCTAATGCTCAAGATTGCTGCAGAGGAGATACTGCATGTTTCTCATCACGACGTGAACACAGCTTTTTTGTACGTGGTTTTGGGGGAGGAGCTGTATATGCTTCCACCTGATGGAATGCAGATACAGAAGGGAATGGTCTGTAAACTACGGAAATCCTTATATGGTTTCAAGCAGAGTGCCAGGTGTTGGAACACAAAACTCACTGAGACATTGCTTTCTCTAGGTTTTCACCAAGGCAAAGCTGATCCATGTGTGTTTGTCAAGGAGGAAGGGCAAAACAAACTGTATTGTTTGTGTTTTGTTGATGATCGTCTTCTGTTTTGGAAGAATCAAGCTTTGTACCAAAGCACCCTAGCTCAGCTGAAGGAGCACTTTGACATGAAGGATCTTTTTTTTTTTTTAATAATTTTTATTAAATTTTTAAACAATAAACAACAACATACATAAAAACATGTTCTTTTCCATTAACCACATTTCATTCTCATCTTTGGACTTCCTCACATCTCTTGTTCCTGCACTCTAAACACATAAATTTTTCTAGCAAATTATTTACTTAGTTCAATTTATATTATATAATTGTCCAATATTGAATCTCAAATTTTAGAGTTTAAATAACTCTTATTCTTTAAAAATTAATTCTAGGATATTTTTTATCCAAAATTTGTCTTATCTTTCAATTACATTTAAATTTATCTCTCTTGTTACTAGTTTATTGGAGCCATATTGTTACGAATCTTACATCTTTCTTAACATTCGTACAATTTACAGTATTTTTGTAAATAGTCCTTAAATTTCTTCCAGTCCTCCTCCACCAGTTCCTCTCCGAGGTCTCGGATTCTGCCCGTCATTTCTGCCAGTTCCATATAGTCCATCAGTTGCATCTGCCATTCTTCCAGTGTGGGCAAATCTTGGGTTTTCCAGCCTTTAGCGATGAGTATCCTTGCTGCTGTTGTGGCATACATAAAAAAAGTTCGGTCCTTCTTTTGCACACTCTGGCCGACAATGCCCAAAAGGAAGGCCTCTGGTTTCTTAGGAAAGGTATACTTAAATACCTTTTTCAGCTCATTATATATCATTTCCCAGAAGGTCTTCACTCTAGGACAGGACCACCAGAGGTGAAAGAATGTTCCTTCAGCTTCTTTACACTTCCAACATTTGTTATCAGACAGATGGTATATCTTTGCAAGCTTGACTGGGGTCATGTACCACCTGTATATCATTTTCATAATATTTTCTTTCAAGGCAATACATGCCGTAAACTTCATACCGGTGGTCCATAACTTTTCCCAGTCAGCAAACATAATGTTGTGCCCTATGTCCTGTGCCCATTTTATCATTGCTGTTTTAACCGTTTCATCCTGTGTATTCCATTTTAGCAGCAAGTTATACATTCTTGAAAGTGTCTTAGAGCTGGATTCTAACAGTTCTGTTTCTAACTTTGATTTTTCCACCTGGAATCCTATCTTTTTATCCAACTTAAAAACTTCTTTAATCTGAGCATAATGTAACCAATCTCGCACTTTATCTTTTATTTTCTCCAAACTCTGCAGCTTCCAATTATCTCCATCTTTTTCTATTATTTCCCAATATTTCGGCCATTTAGCCTCCATATTGAGTCTTTTCGGGGCCTTAGCCTCCATTGGTGATAGCCACCTTGGGGTCTTGTTTTCCAATAAGTCTTTATATTTTATCCAGACATTGAACAATACTTTTCTGACAACATGATTCTTAAAGACCTTATGTATTTTAAACTTGTCATACCACAAATATGCATGCCATCCAAAAGCATTGTTAAATCCTTCCAAATCTAAAACATCCGTGTTTTCAAGAAGCAGCCAGTCCTTCAACCAGCAGAAAGCTGCTGATTCATAATACAACCTTAAGTCTGGCAGGGCAAAGCCCCCTCTTTCTTTAGCATCAGTTAATATCTTAAACTTAATTCTGGGCTTTTTGCCCTGCCAGACAAATTTAGAAATATCTCTCTGCCACCTCTCAAAACACCCCATTTTATCCACAATCTGTAGAGTTTGAAACAAAAACAGCATTTTTGGCAATACATTCATCTTAATAGCAGCAATGCGTCCTGACAAGGAAAGCTTCAGTCTTGACCAAATTTCTAGATCCCTTTTAATTTCAGACCAACATTTTTCATAATTATCTTTAAATAAGTTCATGTTCTTGGCTGTTATGTTTACCCCTAGGTATTTTACTTTCTTAACCACATTTAATTCTGTCTCTTTCTGAAACCTTTCTGATTCTAAAGGGGTCAGGTTTTTTCCCAAAACCTTAGTTTTTTGCTTATTAAGTTTAAATCCCGCCACCCGACCAAACTCCTGGATCAGTTGCAGTGCCCTTTTGGTACTAGGCTCTGGCTCCTGTAAGGTCAATACTAGGTCATCTGCAAATGCTTTAAGTTTATACTGTTTCGCTCCGACCTGAATGCCCTCCACCAACCGGTCTCCTCTAATCATATTTAAGAGCACTTCCAGGACCGATATAAATAGCAAAGGGGAGATAGGACAACCTTGTCGTGTTCCTTTTTCAATGTTAAACTCTTCCGTTACCACATTGTTCACTATCAATTTTGCCTTCTGTTCCGAATAAATTGCCTCTATCCCATTCTGAAACCCCCGCCCCACTCCCATTCCTTCCAAATTTTTCTTCATAAACTTCCAAGAAATATTATCAAAGGCCTTCTCCGCATCTATAAATATCAGAACTGCTTTTGTGTTGATATTTGTCTGCAGGAGTTCCAAAATGTCAATAATGTTTCTTGTGTTTGCAAACAAATGTCTACCTGGGAGGAAGCCTGCCTGGTCTTTGTGAATCACTTCATTTAACACTTTTTTAAGTCTGCTTGCTAAAATGTCTGCAAATATTTTGTAATCCACATTCAGGAGGGAGATGGGGCGGTAATTTTTAAGTTGTGTCTTTTCGGTTTCTAGTTTGGGTATCAACGTGATAAAAGCCTCTTTCCACGACTCTGGTGCCTTCTTCCCTTCCATAATTTCATTACAAACCTCCATTAGTGGGTATATCAAATAGTCTTTCAATGTCTTATAGTACTTGGAGGTAAGACCATCTGGCCCTGGAGATTTGCCCAGTTGCATGTTCTGGATGGCTTCTTCCATCTCTTGTTGTGTTATTTTATAGTTCAGGATAGTTCTATTACTCAATGACAATCTTGGTAAACCATTCTTCTTTAAAAATTGTTCTATCTCCAATTCGTCTTGCGGCCCTTGTGTATATAATTGCTTGAAATATCTCTGGAAGCACTTTCTGATCTCCACTGGGTTCTGAATGTTTTTTCCTTCAGTTTCTAAATTTGTTACGGTATTCAATTTTTGTCTCTTTTTCAGCTGCCATGCTAGCAGCTTTCCACATTTATTTGCTGATTCAAAGGATCTCTGTTTCATTAACTTAATTTTCCATTCCACTTCCTGGTTCATCAATTTTGCATACTGCGCTTGATAAAGTTTAATTTCTCTTAAAATCTCCTTTGATTTTGGTCTGGATCTTAACTTCCTCTCACCTTCTTTAATTTTCTCCAAAATCTTGTCTTTTTTCTCATTCTGTGCTTTTTTCTTTATAGTGTTCTGTTGTATCAGAGACCCTCTCATGACCGACTTACTCGCGTCCCAGACAGTTCTTTTTTCCACCATGGTGTTCAGATTAATCTCAAAATAGTCCTTCAAAGCCTTTTGGGCCTTTTTAATAATCTCCTGATCTCTAAACAGATTGTCATTCATCCTCCATCTAAAGGAGCCGGTTGGGGTTAGTCTCATGTCCATCTTTACAGCGCTATGGTCGGAGCAGGTCTTTGGGCAGATTTCCACTTTTTTTATCTTGGGTGCCAGGCCTCTAGTTGTCCATATTTGGGCGATTCTTGTCCATGTCAGTTGGGCTTCAGAAAAAAAAGTTCCCTCTCTTCCTAGGGGGTTCTTTGTTCTCCAGATATCAATCAAGTCCATGTTGTCAGTAAGTTCAAATAATGTTTTAGGTAGTCTGCCTTCTTTTGTTACATTTTGACTATGTGACTTATCCATGTTGGTTGATACCACCCCATTCATATCTCCCATCATAATGATGTTATCATAGTTCAGATAGTCCAGCATTATCTCATGCAACTTCTTGTAAAATTCCGATTTTCCATCGTTTGGCGCATAAATTCCTAATATCAAAACCTTTTGTCCTTGATTCTGAATCTCAATTGCCAGGATTCTTCCTTGTTCATCTTTAAATAAAAATTTTGGTGACAGGCTCTCTTTTGCATATATCACCACACCTCTTTTCTTAACTCGATCCGAAGAAATAAATTCTTGGCCTAATCTTTTATTTATTAACACTTTTCTATGAAGCCTAGTCACATGTGTTTCTTGCAGGCAAATAATGTCCAATTGTTCTTTTTTTCAAAATGTGAAATATCCTTCTCCTTTTCTCCGGGATGTTGGCGCCATTTATGTTCCAACTCAGAAGTTGCAGAGACATCCTGGGTATATCTGTTATTGTCCTGGTGGTGGTGTCTTTTTGTCCTGGTCTTCAGACCCCAAGGGTGTAGGTATAGATGCAGGCGATGGACCAGCCCCAGAAGGTTCTTCAATCCCTTTCTGAAGGTCCTCTCCGTAGATATTCAAAAATTTGTCTCTGTCTTCAGCTGTTTTAATTTTCACCTTCTTCCCCCTGAACGTGAAAGAAAGTCCTTGTGGAAATTCCCACCTAAAGATAATTGAGTTACTCCTCAACAGCCTTGTTAGTTCAAGGTAGGTTGATCTAAGGTCCAGAAGTTGTCTAGGAATGTCCTTGTAAATCTCTGCTCTTTTGTCCGAAATTTCCAGTGACTTTCCGTAGTGTAGTCCTAATATCTTGTCTCTTTCCTCCTTGGATCTCAAAGTGATCAAACAGTCTCTGGGCTTGTCCTTTCTTGTTAATCTCCCAAGTCTGAAGGCGGTCACAATTTTAAAGTCCTCTTCTTCCTTCAAGGGCCACCACTTAGAAAATTCCTTTGTCAAAAAGTCAATTAGGTTTCCTTGTTCAGATTCAAGTTCTGGTACGCACCTCAATCTTAGATTGTTTTCCCGGGCCCGAAGTTCGATCATAGACAAATAGGCCTGATGTTCCCCGACCTGCTTGTGGAGTGGTCTTACCTCCTGCTCCAGTGCCTCAGTTTTCTGGATAGCTTCTTCTGCCAATTTCCGGTTTTCTACAGTGGATTCAGTTAATTTGCCAATTGCTTGTGCATTCGAAGCCACCTGCTCAGTTAATTTGTTGACAGAATCTCTAGTCTGGTCAATCTTAGCCGTTTGTTCATCCACTTTTTTGTCAAGGCCTTCCAATTTTTCAAGTATTTTATCTAATACTGAAGCAGATCCCCCTGATGCCATGTCTTCTCCCTGCAGCTGTTCGGTTCCTTCTAGTTCCAAAACATTAGGGGCAGAAGATCTTCGTGGCTGTGAAACTAAGGTCAAGGTTGCTTGCTTTTTTCCTCTAGCCGCTCTTGTTTGTCTCCCAGTACCGCTCATTCCAATTCTGTCTGCTAGTCAAGGTCAAATTAAATATGTTCCCATGAGAATCCACAAGCCCATAAAGTAAACTTTTAGGAGGAAAAGAAACCAAAAGGAAAGTCACGTATAGTTGTAAGTCCAAAATCCTCTAGAGGGAGCCCACCTTTGTTATAGGGAAGAAGTCAAAAAAATCCAATTTTTAATGTCCCTTATTTAAATCTTCAACCTTTTTCCAAATTTCCGTATTTGCACAGTCCAAACAGCCTTTAGTTTCCCAAAAGACCTTCAGATTGGTTATATTTAGCAGAGTTGGTCTCAAAGTATGACAATGTCTCAATAAGTGCAGAGTGTAACAGTTCAATGTAACAGTTCCAGCAAAGCTC
This sequence comes from Podarcis erhardii, assembly GCF_964252035.2. NCBI lineage: Eukaryota > Metazoa > Chordata > Lepidosauria > Squamata > Lacertidae > Podarcis > Podarcis erhardii. The sequence continues at coordinate 14,624,572 of NC_138506.1, read as the reverse complement.
AGTTAATAATACCTTCAACAACAAAGTATCAAAATCTTGCAATCTGACAGCTCTGTTATCTAGGCGATCCTACTGCCAGGGATTCTTTAACAATTTGTAAATCCAAACGGTGCAGGTACCAAACAGTTCGTATTCCAAAATAATACTTTTAAACAAGTTAAATCCTAAAGCAGTTTCAATAGATGTGAGAATTGCTTTGCCTTTTAACGCCTCTTCAAAGGCTCCAAATATCAAAGTCTTTGCTTTAAGTCTTACGCAGTGGCAAGAGACGGACTTCCTGGTTTCGTCTCTCGCTTTTAGCCGAATTAACAAGAATTTATCGTCCAAATCTTTCTTTCTTTCTTACTCACGAGTTGTTGATTTCCAGCCGAATTGTTCCAGGAAAAGAGGACAGCGCTCGCTGACAGCAGCTACGCGGCTTCACTTCGCAGAAAGAGCGATTGACTCACAGCACCGCGCCAACCCTTCCACGTTCCGGGACCTCTTACGGGGTCCCTTCTACGTTTCGGGGGGCACTCCTGGTGCCCGCCGAGTCCCACGGCCACAGGCTATCGCTGCCTGTGGTTTTCCGATGTGGGTCTCCGCTGCGCCGTAGCGGACGACCCGTTTCTGCGGAGCTCCCTCTTCACAGCTAGAAGAGAGCAGCCATTGCCAGACGCGCCGCCTCCGGAAGTCCCCACTTTGACATGAAGGATCTTGGTGAGGTATCCAACTATCTTTCTCTGCAGGTGGAGAGGGACCAAGCAGGTAATTTTCTGGTACACCAAACACAGAAAATTGCTGATGTATTAACCAGGTTGAATTTGGTTGATGCAAACCCAGCAGACACACCGATGCTGACAGGTTACCAGGTAGATAGTACTGCTGAAGCATTTTCTGACACCACACTTTACAGATGCATTCTAGGCAAGCTGAATTTCACTGCTAGATGTTCAAGACCTGACATAGCTGTAAGCACTAACCTGCTTAGCAGACATGCCAACAATCCTACTGTTCAGGATTGGAAAGCTCTGAAGCGCATAGCCCGCTATTTGAAGGGGACTTTGCACTACAGGCTGAGGTTCACCCGTCAGAAGACTGGAGGTCTTGAAATCTTTGCAGATGCTAGTTTTGGAAGTGACACCACGGATGGTACAAGCACTTCTGGAGTATGCTACATGTACAACCACTGTCTGTTTGACTGGCTGTGCAGGAAACAGACGACAGTAAGCCTAAGTTCCTGTGAAGCAGAACTCAATGCTCTGTCATTTTCACTCATGGATTGTGAATGGTTGATGCAACTATTTCAGGACATCAGAGTTTCTGTGAAATGTCCTATACAAGTGTATCAATACAATAGATCCTGCTTGGCTTTGCTGAACTCAGAGAGTTGCAAGCAAAGAACCAAATACTTATAATAATAATAATAATTTATTATTTATACCCCGCCCATCTGGCTGGGCCTCCCCAGCCACTCTGGGCGGCTTCCAAAAGAATATTAAAATACTATGATACATCAAACATTAAAAGCATCCCTAAACAGGGCTGCCTTCAGATGTCTTCTAAAAGTCTGGTAGTTGTTGTTCTCTTTGACATCTGGTGGGAGGGCATTCCACAGGGAGGGCGCCACTACCGAGAAGGCCCTCTGCCTGGTTCCCTGTAACTTGGCTTCTCGCAGTGAGGGAACCGCCAGAAGGCCCTCGGTGCTGGACCTCAGTGTCCGGGTAGAACGATGGGGGTGGAGACGCTCCTTCAGGTATACTGGACCGAGGCCGTTTAGGGCTTTAAAGGTCAGCACCAACACTTTGAATTGTGCTCGGAAACGTACTGGGAGCCAATGTAGGTCTTTCAAGACCGGTGTTATATGGTCTGGGCGGCCGCTCCCTGTCACCAGTCTGGCTGCTGTGTTCTGGATTAGTTGTAGTTTCCGGGTCACCTTCAAAGGTAGCCCCACGTAGAGTGCATTGCAGTAGTCCAAGCGGGAGATAACCAGAGCATGCACTACTCTGGCGAGGCAGTCCACAGGCAGATAGGGTCTCAGCCTGCGTAGCAGATGGAGCTGGTACACAGCTGCCCTGGACACGGATTTAACCTGTGCCTCCATGGACAGCTGTGATTAAGTTACATCGTGCAAGAGAGTGTATTCAGAAAGGACTCATTCAGGTGTCCTACATGCCAGGAAATGAAATTCCTGCTGATCTGTTGTCTAAGGTTATTCACAGAGAACAACTTAAGGTTTATGTACAGAGGTTGCAATTGGGTTGAACCACAGGTACTACAGGTTACACGGAAAGGGGGAGGATGTTAGGATATAGTTCCGTTCCTCCTTAAAAGAGTCAGGCATGATTGTTGTGTGTCACATGCCTGTTTACTCCCTGCACTGTTCTCGCTGGGAACTTCTGTTTTGTATATAGCTTTTGTTCTGGCTGTTTTCCTCGACACGGATGCAAGCAGTCATGTTTTTCCTTTGTTCTGACCTACGTTGAATAAAGCTGTAAATATGCTCTTCTGTCTGAATCTTCCGTTGCAAAGACTGCTGAAAAGGGCGTGCATGAGTCTTGGAATGTGTCTGAGGCTATTGTCGCTAATTGACTGATGCTGTTTCCACGGGAGACCGGTGATCATCCGGAGACGACGTGGAGGCCTGATGCCTCTGTCTCCCTGGCAGTATCCCAACAGTTTTCCCACATAGTGGGCTGCCAAATGCATCCTGGAGGCCCATAAGTAGGATGTGAAAACCAAAGCCCACTCCTCCATTGTCTGGCCCCTAGCATGCTAACAACTGTGGACAAACTTTGCCCTCCTTCATGTATTTCTCTACTGCCCGTTAAAGACCACAAAGACAGCTCGTGGCAGAAAATTCCACACATTAAATTCTGCATTGTCCAAAGAAGTAATTTCTTTAGTCTGTCCTGAATCCCTAACCCTAAAAACTTGAGTTTGAGTATTATAGAAAAAGGAAGTGGGGAATCCTATATCCCCCCCTCCTCCTCCACACCATGAATAATTTGATACACCTCTATTGTACCTATGCATCAAGTGTGGGTATGATGGAACAGTGGTGAGGAACCAGTGGCCCTTCAGACATGGCTGGACAACAACTCCCATCATTCCTGACCACTGTGCCCTGCTGGCTGGGGCTGATGGAAGCTGGAGTCCAATGACATCTGGAGGACCACAGGTTCCCCATCCTTGGGATAGAAGCTGGGGGGAGGGAATTCAATTTTTTAAAAGCAACACCCAACCCCTAAGTTCCCTCTTACGAAAGGTGCCACTTATGATAATTCTGGCTGACCTTCTCTTCCTTCTTTGACCTAAAAAAACCACATCTGCACACTGGCTCTGTTCACAGGTCATGCATGACAAGTCAGGACAAGTTACAGATAGGTAGCCGTGTTGGTCTGCCATAGTCAAAACAAAACAAATTCCTTCCAGTAGCACCTTAAAGACCAACTAAGTCAGTTCTTGGTATGAGCTTTCGTGTGCATGCACACTTCTTCAGATACACTGAAACAGAAGTTTCCAGACCCTTCTATATAGTGAGAAGGTGGGGAGGGGTATTACTCAGAAGGGTGGTGGGAATGGGTGATTGGCAGATAGCTGTGATGAGCCTGTTGACGACTCTTAACGACTGCAGTAGGTCTTACAGGAAAAAGCAAGGGGTGAAAAGGTGAAAAATGGCTTTGTCATGTATAATGAGATAAGAATCCAAGGTCTTTGTTCAGACCAGGTTTCTCCATGGTTTTAAGTTTGGTGATAAGTTGTAATTCAGCAGCTTCTCTTTCCAGTCTATTTCTGAAATTCCTTTGTAGTAAAACAGCTACTTTGAGATCTTGTATAGAATGTCCTGGGAGATTGAAGTGTTCTCCTACTGGTTTCTCTGTCTTGTGATTCCTGATGTCCGATTTATGTCCGTTTATTCTTTGGCGTAAGGTCTGGCCTGTTTGTCCAATATAGAGAGCTGAAGGACACTGTTGGCATTTTATGGCATACACAATGTTAGACGATGAGCAATTAAATAGTCCCGAGATGGTATGTGTGATGTTGTTGGGGCCAGTAATGGTGTTGTCCGGGTGTATGTGGCAGCAAAGTTGGCATCTGGGTTTATTGCAGGCTCTGGTGCCAGTGTCCGTGTTAGGTCTGGTTGTAGTATTATTGTGGGTTAGGAGTTGTTTAAGACTGGGTGGCTGTCTGTAGGCAATGAAAGGTCTTCCTCCCAGAGCTTGAGAAAGAGAACTGTCATTGTCCAGGAGAGGTTGCAGATCTCTGATGATGCGTTGTACTGTTTTAACTTGGGAGCTGTATGTGATGACTAGAGGTGTTCTGTTATTTTCTTTTTTGGGTCTGTCTTGCAGCAAGTTCTCTCTGGGTATCAGTCTGGCTCTGTTGATCTGTTGTCTAACTTCATCTGTTGGGTATTTTTAGAACTAATGCCATAAAATGCCAACAGTGTCCTTCAGCTCTCTATATTGGACAAACAGGCCAGACCTTACGCCAAAGAATAAACGGACATAAATCGGACATCAGGAATCACAAGACAGAGAAACCAGTAGGAGAACACTTCAATCTCCCAGGACATTCTATACAAGATCTCAAAGTAGCTGTTTTACTACAAAGGAATTTCAGAAATAGACTGGAAAGAGAAGTTGCTGAATTACAACTTATCACCAAACTTAAAACCATGGAGAAACCTGGTCTGAACAAAGACCTTGGATTCTTATCTCATTATACATGACAAAGCCATTTTTCACCTTTTCACCCCTTGCTTTTTCCTGTAAGACCTATTGCAGTCGTTAAGAGTCGTCAACAGGCTCATCACAGCTATCTGCCAATCATCCATTCCCACCACCCTTCTGAGTAATACCCCTCCCCACCTTCTCACTATATAGAAGGGTCTGGAAACTTCTGTTTCAGTGTATCTGAAGAAGTGTGCATGCACACGAAAGCTCATACCAAGAACTGACTTAGTTGGTATTTAAGGTGCTACTGGAAGGAATTTGTTTTGTTTTAAGTCAGGACAAGTTGTTGCCTTATTGGGAACAAGGGGCATGTTTCTGCAAAGTTGTCTGATCCCTCCTCACTTTGCTCTTACCCTGGCATGAGACAGGAGAAATAAGTCAGGAAGCCACAACTAAGTCTGGCTTCCGGTAACATCCAAAGCTGAGGCTGGGATTTGCTTTTCCCAAACAAGGTAGGATTTGAAAGCAAACGAAGAACCATGATTGAAGGCTGTGGCTTGTGATTCTGACTTGCCAGGGAAAAACAAACCACACTTGGGTTTGTCATAAGAAGGCAAGCTTAACTGTGCCCTCTCGGTATGCTTCTCCTGCTTGCACCAGAGGGAGCAGCCAAGTGAGAGCAACCAGGCTGGGCAGGTTTCACTTCCTGCTAAACCATGGTTTACTGGAACACACAAGCATCACCTGCATTTCAACTGAGGCTGCCCTGCAGATGTACATAGAGGAATCATGATACCGGCTAATCTTATTTTCTGTCTGTTTCCCAACAAATAAAAAATAAAAAATATATATCCCTGGCATGGAATTAACTCCCCTCCCCCAGTCTTCTATGCAGCTCACAGTTTTTACTGTTTTACGTGGACACTTTTCAACGCACACTTCCATCTTATTAACAGGCTGCCTGTCCGCTACAAGAAATGACTACCAATATAGCTCCTTGCTGTTTTTGACTGGAGGTGCATTTTAATACCCTGGGTGAAATTCCAGTCTGACGAATGTAACAGATACTACCCGGTTGTAAACACAACTGTCGGGGGGGGGGGGGGGAGAGAGAGCTGCAGCTGAATTATTTAGCAGAGATTAGAGATCCAGTGACACTTTTGTCCATGAGCCATTGGGTTTTACCTATGTCCTCCAAGTTTCGTGGGAACCAATGCATGTATTGCAAGTTAAGAACATAAGAAGAGCCTGGTTGCTGCACCAGGGCATAAGTCTAGCTGGCTCAATATCCTATTCTCACTGTGGCCGACCAGATGCCCCAGTGAGAAGCTTGCAAGCAAGACTTGAGTGCAGCACTGCTCTCCCCTCTTGCAATTCTCAGCAACTAGTATTCAGAGTCAAGCTGCCTCCGATAGCTCTATATATCATTTTCTACCGTAAGGGGACCTGCGGCATGCAAAGCAGGTGCTCAACCATTGAGCTGTGGTCACTTCCTTTCTGCCATCCACCAGTACCAGTGGCACAGGGAACCAGCACCTGACCTACAGAGCTCCTGGTCTGAGCTGCAGAGCACCCTGATATGAATTTAAGAAGAGCCTGGGTGCTGGATCTGGCCAAAGGCCCATCTAAATCCACCATCCTGTTCTCACAGTGGTCAACCAGATGCCCCAAAAGGAAGCCTGAAAGCAGGACCTAAGCACAACCGTTAAAAGTCACAACATACAAAGGTCACCCATCCTTTTGGAGCCTGTGGGAACACTGATATAGTATTGAGGGCACCATCTTCTGTGGTTGCTTCTCCCAACCCTCCTCTTGGGTCAGTTCACTACATATCTAGAGAAAGATGTGATCTACAATTTGATGACAACAAAAAGAAGAAGACCTGTTTTACCGTAATCAACACTTGTATACATGGTTGCCTCCTCCCTCCCTCTGTGCATGTGTCTGACTCCACTTTCTTCCCTGACTCCTGCAGCACCTCGCTTTCTCTCCCCTCACTGCCTCTCGGTTGTTCGCTTTTCCTCCCAACACACTCTGGAATTGAAGGAATGGGTTTCTGTGCAGTCAGTTTGAAACGGGATCCAACCCCCCCCTTTTCTTCTTTCTCCAAGGGAAACAAAACAAATTCCTTCCAGTAGCACCTTAAAGACCAACTAAGTCAGTTCTTGGTATGAGCTTTCGTGTGCATGCACACTTCTTCAGATACACTGAAACAGAAATTTCCAGACCCTTCTATATAGTGAGAAGGTGGGGAGGGGTATTACTCAGAAGGGTGGTGGGAATGGGTGATTGGCAGATAGCTGTGATTCTCCAAGGGAGCATTTCTAAAATGCATTAACTTGAGCTGTTGAGCAAATGCATAACAAGAACACAGCTGTATAAACAAAGCTCTCTCCTTTATCAGTCACAGCAAAGGATGACCTTGGCTGTTCCAGTGGAGTAGGGATGGCACGTCTAGGTCTTATCTTACATTCTGAACACACTCTGAAGCGCAGACCTAGTCCGGGAACAGCGCCAGAGTGCTTGGAGTTGGTGACCTCTTGCTCCAAGATAAGAGTATAGGAACAGGAATACCCTTTTATGGTCAGAGGTACAGGAAGGAAAACCCTTTTATGGTTAAGAGTACCGGAGCAGGAACACCTGTGATGTCAACCTGCGTGTACAAGCTGACATGACTGGATTCCTGGTGAAGGGGGGAGAGGGTGCCTGGAGGATATATATACTGCATGAGAACTCTCATTTCTTTGGACTTCTTGTGGACTCACCACACAAGTGCCTTTCTGCTGCTCTGGAGAGCAGAAATAAAGAACTCTTTCTCTGAACCAACCCTCGGTGTCATTTGACTTCCTTCCTCCCGTCCGGGAGCAACGCAGAGCCCACCAATCGGTAAAGTCTAATAAGGCTACAGAATCACACCCTTTGCACCTCCTGGCTGCACAGTTTTCTGTTTGGCTGCCAATCTGAGCCTTGAAAAGAAGAAAGAAGTAAAAAGTGGAAGGGAGAACACAAGAACATCAGAAATGTCTGGCTGCTGTATCAGGCAAGTGGCTCATCTTGACCTGTACCAGGTTCCCACAAGGCCCAACCGGAAGCCACAAGGGAAAAGCCACAAGAAAACTCAAAGCCAATGTCCCCTACGTGATGATGTGTAAGTTGGCCTAGAACGCAAGATCTGATGTAACTGTTGTTCAAAAGGCAGGAGGATCTTCCCCATGCTAGAAGAACGAGTTCTCCCCATTTCTCCCCATAGTGGGGAAAGCTTGGTTGTAGAGCATCCACTCTACATGCAGAAGGTCCCAGGTTCAATCCCTAGCATCTCTAGGTAGAGCTGGGAATGTCCCCTGCCTGAAACCCTGGGAGAAGGGCCATTTCTGCCAGTCAGCACTGACACTACTGGGGCAGATGAACCAAAGGGTCTGACTTGGCGGAAGGCAGCTTCCTATGTCCACAATAAGAAACAATAGACAAACTAACACCTGCTTTAGTCGGGCTGGAGAACCCAAAGCCTTGAGATGCCACGCTCCCTCCACCAGAGCTGAATGTGCCCATCGGCTTCTGCTCGCCAAAGGAGGTGGTGGTGCCAAATCCAAAGGTCTTGGCACCGCTGTTTCCAAAAAGGCTTGACGTATCTGGGGCAGGGAGAAATGAGAGTCTTTTCTTACATACCAGAAAAAGGCCCACCTCCCCCCAAAAGTGCCCAAAGCCCAATGGGGGGGGGAGACACAATGAGGATCAGGGGTTTAAGATGGCACATGTCACCGCTTGCCTATTGTGAGAAAGAATCGGCACCAGATGAACAGCATCTTTTCTGGAAATTGAAATACTTTTTTTTCTTTTTCATTTAACTTCAGGACCATTAGATTTATTATCTGAACTGCTACTGCTGCTATACCACATGCACACACATATACACTCCTCCCTGAGAAGATTGGATGGAATTCTCTTCCTGGTCAAATAGGCTAGACACACTAGGTTGTTTTTCCTCCCCTAGGCACTATTTGGCTTTCTGGGCTCGCTCAAGCCATCTGCTTTTCAGAAGAGGTTGACCATCTGAACCAGCAACAACCAGTCTGGAATCAAAGAAGTGATGCCTGCAGGGGATGGGGGGCTTTGTATCAAACTGCCCATCAACAACAACAACAATATTTATTACGGCCATAGGCCCATACAGGTAAAAACAACACATAAATAACAGCTTGTGCACATGGGAAAAAAAACAGCCGCTAAAACACCACTATAACAATAAAATACTATAAAATAGAATGGCATACTACGCCTTAGTTAGCTTGTAGTGCTCCTTGGCGTCGCTTTTGGGTAAGGACAGCGACCAGGAACCTAGCCACATTCAGGGTCGTATGAGTATCCTTATCCTGCAAGATTTGAGCAAGGTGGAATTTTGGTGGGGTACCCTCTAGTTTCTGTATGATTGATCCCAACAAATTTGCCCGTGGCACATTGAACAGGGGGCAAGTGAACATGATGTGCTGGAGCGACTCTGGCGTCTCCTTATCACATTCGCACGTGGCGGGGGCTTGGCCCTTTGAGAATCTATGTCTCAAGACTTTGGAGGGAAAAACGTTGAACCTCGCTTTGGTGAAGGCCAGTCTATGGGCAACAGTCGAAAGGGAGGAGAGGTATGATGGAACGCAGTAAGTTAAAGTGATACCAATGTTCTGGGGCGAACAAACACCTCCCCCCAGCATATAATTTCGCTGTAGATCGATGTCATCCAGTCTTTGGCGGATCAGTCTTTGAGCAGTAATTTGGTCTAGTTTTAGGGAATCTGAAGGAGAGATTCCATAACTCAGGAGTTTGGCATGAATTCTACTAGTCCAAAGGCTAGAGAATTCATCTCGCCATAAGCATTGGACAAGGTAGTCGTTTGGTAATCTATGCCACAATGATAACCAATAATTGAAGACTTGCTTCCACAGGCAAGTTTCTAAGGATGAGATCTTCAGTTCTAGTCGCATGGCTGCGTTGCTTACGCACAGGGGGAGCATTAGGAGCCGACGCAGGAATTGATTTTGCAGTGTCTCAAGAGGAGCAAGATCTGTCATCACGGCCCAAAGCGGGGCAGCATAAGCAAGCACGGCAACCACTTTTGCCTTGAACACCTTTAGGGCCGAGGGAACATGCAAAGCTCCATCCGAAAAAAAGAATCGGAGGAGCGCATATGACAGAGTTTTGACCTTGTTAAGTAGGTGTTGAATTTGAGCTTTCCACCCCAAATTGTGTTGAAAAATAACTCCTAGGTATTGAAATTTTAGGACTTGCTCTATTTTTGCTCCACCAAGCTTCCATTCGTATAATCTCCGGCTTCTGGAGAAAATCAGAATCTTGGATTTAGCATGGTTGATGGTTAATTGGTTGAGTTGACAATACGTGGCAAAGATCTTCAAAGCTCTGGTTAGTCCAACACGTGTATAAGATAGAATTACCGCGTCGTCCGCATATAAAAGGAGTGGGCAGCGGTAATCCGCAAGTCTAGGCGCGTGTGTACTTGGAGATGAGTTAACTAGGGGTGCTCGCATGTCGCTGATGAATAGGTTGAATAGACAGGGAGCCAATATACATCCTTGGCGCACTCCCTTGTTTATTGGTATCGAATTTGTGAGGTCGCCCGCAGGAGTAAGTCTCACTCTAGCAAGGGTACCTTCATGGAGCTGACTTATAAGCCATAGGAGTCTTCTATCAATGCCCTGTTTCGCAAGTTTCTCCCATAGAATATTTCTAGGAACGCTGTCAAAGGCTGCCTTTAGGTCTAAGAAGGCAGCACAGAGGTAGCCCCGGGGAGGAGAGGAGTACTTTCGTGCCAGATGGTAAAGAACTATCGCATGATCGGTTGTAGAGCGTTTAATTCTGAACCCTGCTTGTTCGTGGCCAATCTGATTAGTCCCATCTACCCATCGCAATAGTTTAGTCAGCAAAAAGCTGGCATAAATTTTCCCTATGATCGAAAGGAGGCTGATGTTACGGTAGTTTTCCGGCTCCATTGGAGAACCTTTTTTATGAATTGGTACTATAATGGCCTCCTTCCATATTTTGGGGATGAGGCCAGAAGCGTTGATTGCATCGAAGGTTTTGGCCAAGATGCCAGCCCACCATTTTGGGTGTAGTTTAATGGCTTCAGCAGGGATCAGATCGGGCCCTGGGGCTTTACCCGGTTTCAGCTGAGCTATTAGCTTGGCTATTTCGTCAGGATCGGTGGGAGGCCAAATAGGTAGGTGGGTAAACAGATGCGTCAGGTGGTCGGAGGGAGCATCTGCCTGTGAGAAGCATTTCTTCAGGAACAATTCCCATGTCGGTGCAGGGATGACTGCCCTTGGGTATTTCCTCACCCTTCTGTTGATCAAAGACCAGAATTCCCTGGATCTGTGTGATTTTGAAGCAGTAATCAAAGCCTGCCAGCGATTGTGTTGCCACTCACGTTTGGCAATTTTCTGCGTGCGTTTGTAAACTAGCTTGGCTTGTGCATAACTAGCTGGCAGAATAGCTGCATCGGAGGTCTTATATACATTATATATAGCACGAAGGCGCTGTCTTGCTTGTTTACACTGAGAATTATACCAGGGGGCACCGTAAGTATATTCATTTCGATTTAATATTTTGGGTGGTAACCTGAAGAAGGACGTAAGATCAGTCGTATGATGGTGGAAACATTTCAGCACTATGCAATGCTCGTCTGAGGCAGAGCCTATGTTGGGATGGGGCCCGAGGATTACTTTTTGAAAGAATTCCTGATACCTTTGAGCCTGGGTCTCCGACCATTTGATTCCTCTTACTTGGAGAGATTCGTTGGTTACCATCTGGGTCGCATGTCTATGAGCCTCCGACTGCCAGTTCAGGGAGAGCTTGGCTACAAGGGGAAGATGATCACTAGATTGTACATTCTCGATCTTAAAGGTGGAAATACACTTAAGTAGATCCCTGGAGACCAACAGGTAATCGAGGACGCTGTTTGATTTAACGCTCAGGTGGGTAAAATCCCCAGGAATGTCAGGGAGACATGTGCCATTTAAGGGGACCAGATTTAAACGGATGGCCATTTGATAGAGGAGTACTCCAGCCTCATTTGCTCTGTGGTCTTTAGAAGTTCTCCTCATGATATGTTCCAGATCATAATTATCAAGGTTTGGAGTAACCCACCATTTGGCTTTGGTCAGCGAGTCCCAGTTTGCTGCTGTGCGGGCGTTAAAATCGCCACCTATTATGGCCGGGGTATTAGGAAACTTAACATAGCATGAGAGCAGATGCTCTTCTAGCGAGCCCCATTTAGAGCCAAGTTCAGTGGAAGAACCCCCAGGTGGCAAGTAGACATTTGTAACTAGAAGTGAGATCTTTTCCCCCGCAATCAGCCCGGTAAGGGCGTAAGGAGGCAAGGCCTGTACTAGGGTAAGTTTAGAATGTAGGTTGAGGGAGATGCCTATTATTAGGCCCCCTTTAGGGCGGCCTCCTTTCAGGGAGGGGCAGGCAGGGAGTTCTAGAAGCTCAAAGCCATTTAGGACAATTTTCTCTACTTCCCACGATTCTTGGAACAAGATGATATGAAACAGGTTAATATACTCCAAGAATTCTGGATCAAGTTTTTTTCCCCTCCAGCCCGCAATGTTCCAGCTGAGGACTGATAGGGGGGAGTTCCTGTTGTGTCCAATTCGCTGTCATTTCAGGGAGAGATGTGTGTCCTTAGGGGGCAGGGCAGACCCCACAAAAAAGTCAGTTATTTTACTTTGCATGGCTGGCACCTGCTGAGGGTACCTAGTCTTGAAGTTGGTAGTGAGGTGTTCTGACTGGTGTAACAGGACGGGTCTCCTGCTGGCTGACCCAAGGGCGGACACTTCAGTGGGAAACTCCACAGGATTTGCTGAGACTGCCCCACCGCGAGGTCTAAAGATCGCCGATGAAACCATTTGATTTATATGTCCGGCCGGGTCTTCAATCAAATCCGGGCCATTTTTTGATGTAGGTGGAACACTCCCCTGACCTGATGCTAGCGAAGATACTGGGGATGCTTGGCGTACTGGTACCGTTTGTATGTCGGGTCTATGCCGCTCAGGGGAATATGAGGACTCCAGTTCCGGCATTGATGGATTAGTTGGTAAGGAATTGTTTTGGTGGAAGGAACTCTGGGCTACACTCTTCAGCGGGGATCTCTTGGAGGGCGAGTCAAAATTTATCAAGAGTAGAGATGAGGGGCCTACTTGTGAGACAAAACCTGGGTCTGCCAAGCATCGGTGGGTTTTGCCCTCAAGTGGGCGAGGCGTGGGTTTAGGAACTGGACTAAGGTAAGGAAGACTTCCTGCTTCCTTAAAACACGGCTCCGAAGAGCTGGCAGGATTATCCTGAGAAGTGAGCAGGACTTTTCCGTTCTTCTGGACATGTATGAGCTGATGATTAAGTACTTCTAGTCTATCGATTATTTCTTGTTGTTCCCTCGGTGGGAGGTCGCCAAAGGTGGCTAAAAGCTCTCTTTCCTCCGGCGGGGTCAGAAGATTACTTGCGCCAGTGGGTTTCTTTAGAGCTCGTGGGGGTGTAGAGTAAGTCCAGTTTCGGTGTGGATGGATATCCTCCGGGAGAGGAGGCTCGATGTCACGAGGTGCTCCCGACCTCTCCGACAGAGTCCGCTCCTTGCCGTGACCGGCGAGTAGAAGGGGGTGGATCTTACTATCCATAAAAACTCTTGTTGGGGTGATATCGTACCTAGCCAAGAGTGATTTCTGCCTGATGATAACTGAAGGGATCCTTGGAGAGTAAAACGCAAGCATCACTTTCTGTGGCCTGAAGTGCTGGTTCAAAGGTAATACTGCAATGAGATCACATTGTGTGGTTTCTATGTTTAGGAGATTGCTTAGATGCTTTTTGACCCCATCCAGAGTGAGCCACCTTGCTGACCCTGCCCCAATGCTTAGGCAGATTTTCTTAGGTTGCAGGGACAATGCTTGATGTTTCAGTGCAGGATTTGATCTATATTTAGGAATCACACTTCCTTTTTTGGTTGAGGGTAAGGTTCTCCGGAACTTCAATTCCCCCGTATCTACAGATGGCTTAGACTTTAACCAGAGGTTATCAATTTTCTGTTCGAGGTTACATAGCTGGGAGGATAGCACATCAATCTTCTTGAATATGCAATTAAGGGTTCTGACCACAAGATGGAGATGTTCATGTTGTTCTTGTCTTGCGCAGTCCTCAGTTCCGGTGTCCTGTACCGCCTTCAGTGGGACACTCCTTCCTCCTCCAAGCTTGCCGTTTGCAGTTTTAATCTGAGGTGAAAATAATTCCTCTGGTGTTGACGTTGTTTCTGGGGACATTAGAGGGTAGAAACGGTTCTGGGTTTTCACCCTATAGCAGTGTTCTGTGGGGACACTCCATTTGCCAGACACGGGGGGGTCGTTTTTTGATTGTTTGGCTCTTGGGGAGGGCAAAGCCTCGTCACAGTCCCTTAGGCGTTTGCCTTGACCCATCGTTATGAGTCGTTTAAAATGAGTCGTTTAAAATAGCAGTGGTTAAAAGGTAATAAAAAGTAATAGAAATAGCAATACAACTGAATGTGAGCTGGCGGGAAACCAGTGAGTCGAAGGCTGCTTCCAAGGCTGCCGGAGAATACAATTATCTGCTCATTAAAGCTGATTTACGATGCAGGCTTCACAGTTATCGGCAATGTGAACTCCTAGCATGGACTCCAACACCCTGGTACAATCTTCAGCAAGAACTTGAAAGGCTGGGAGCCACAACACAAATTTAAGGAGGATTCAAGATGAGCTCCGGCAAATGCGTCTTACCTCATCGCCATCTTGGAAACCAAAAAAACAACTGCCCATCTTAAAATGTGAATACTGAGCTTCATGACACCACAGAAAAGGGCGGGGTGGCCCCTCTATGAAGAGCAGGAGGAAAGATTTTAAATGACAACCATCTATTGATAGCCACCAATAAAAAAATTACCACCTTATCATGGATGCCAGGAATCAAAGTCACATGTAATAAGCAGCAAAATATTATAACAGAGAAATACAGTAAGCATGCAACTTACATGGGGGTTACATTCTGGGGATCTTTCCCAAAGCTAAGGGCTGATGGGAGTTGCAGCCCCATAGGCTTCCAGCCTGTTGGGTTAAGGCTGTAACTCAAACCACTTTTCCACCAGGTTGGAGTTTCTGCTGGTCTCTTCTCATTCCGCCTGCCAAAAGTGTGGGCAGGCAGGAAGTAGGCTAGATACTGGAACCCCTGCCAGCAGCAGTCCACAGGAAGCCCTGAAGCAGAGGGTTCTGGGAGCAGCCCCACTGCTATCACTTGAAGGCCCAATTGGGCCTGTCTCCCTGATGGGTTGAGCAAAAGGGCTACAGATGCAGCCCCACCATTCTGGATTCAGGACACCACTGCTACTTGTTCCTGCATTTTCAGCAAAACAGTGAGACAGATGCACTATAATGTGCACAAAGAAAAAGTATAAAGCCTGTCTTCTCAAAGTGCCTCTACATCCATGTCCAGTTATGGCTCACAGAAGTGAAAGCCTCACTGATCTTCAGAATCAGATCCTCTTTCAAACCCCAGGGCCCAGGAAAGTTCAAAAGAGTACTAGTGTTGTGAGTGTGGAAACTTCTCTTTACCACTCAACGATAAGGCACATGTATATGTTCCAAGACCTCTTTGTCCTTAGATTTAGGGGACTGGGCTCAAGACTGCAGCTTCTTTCTGAACCCAGCCCCCTTTATTAAGTGTGTGTGTGTGTGTGTGTGTGTGTGTGTGAGAGAGAGAGAGAGAGAGAGAGAGAGAGAGAGAGAGAATGGATTATTCACTACATTAATTTGGATTAGAAAACTTATCAGAGTAACACTAATAATAATAATAATAATAATAATAATAATAATAATAATAATTTGTAAGAATATTAACAAACCATCAACTCATAAGAAAAATATCTTGGTGGTGTACAAAATAATTACATTATACAATCAGGGGTGCTGACTTGCCCCTCGCATTGAGGGGGTGTGGCGGTGCGTGACATTATACGCCCCTCTGCACAACGTGTCCCTGCCCGCCTGGCGGCAGCAGGGTATAAAGTGAGCAAAGGGCGATTTCCCCTCTCCACACATCCTGGCTCCACCCAGCACATGAGTGCTCTCCTGGTGGTGGCAGGTGGCAGGGAATGGCGGCCTGCTCAGTATTGGCGGAGCTCAGCCCTCTGCCCACAAATACTGAGGGGACTGAAGCCCTTTCCGCCCCCTATAGTTGGCTGATCATAATACAGAAAAGAATGACCGCTGCTGAATCAAATTAATGCTCTAAAAGTGCTTAGTGGCAGAAAAGCATTTTCAGCAGGTGACAAAATGTCAAAACAGTAGGTACTCATCTCATTTCAATAGGAACAAGGTTCCAAAATACTGGCGCCACTACATTAAAAAGCCTTAGTATGCATTGGAGGTAAATCAGGGAGGGGAACCTTTTTCAGACCAAGGGCAACTTTCCCTTCCGGACAACCTTCCTGGGGCCACATGCCAGGGTGGGCAGGGCCAGTGGCAAATGTGAGTGGAGCAACGAATGGCAATTCTGCCTTTGTACAGTAGGCTAGTTTCTACACACCTTCACATACACAGACCCCTCTCTATCCTCCATCAGGGCAAGCAAGAGGCGTGATCAGAGTTCAAGGACACATTGCAGCCAGGCAAACACACTCAAGGAGGGTGTGAAGTAGGGTTGGTGTGGGGTGGGGCCTTGGGAGAGTTAAGAGTGCTGAGGGTTGTTAAGTGACCCTTCTTCCCCTCCTGGAGTGGTTATTACAATCAATCTTTCTTTCCAGGGAACTCTGGGAACTGTAGCTCTGTGAGGTGGGACAGCAGTCTCCTAACAACTCTCAGCACCCTGAACAAACTACAGTTCCCAGAATTCTGTGGGGGAAGCCATGACTGTTCAAAGTGGGACCATAGTGCTTTAAGTGTATGGTGAGAATGGGGCCTTTAGCAAAACAGAAATGAAAACACAACTTAACACAAAAGTTAAAACACCTCTAAAAGGCCTGACAAGACCTATCTCACATCTAGCAGGAGAGGGGCCCAGAGAAGGGCCTCCAGTGCAGAAATTTAATACAAAAGCAGGTTTGTGTATAAAGAGACACCTAAATGGTACATGGGTCCTAAGCTGCTTATAGGGACACTGAAGTGAGCCCATGTGAACCAAGATTTGAAATCACAAACCCAGGAGCTCTGTAACTAATGGTTGGCTGCCAAGGAGACTTGATCTCCCCACCTCCATCACTTCCAAAATCAATTCCCATTTCCATCCTGGGCTTTGTTGCTATTGTGAAAGCCAAAAGATTCTGGTTGGCCTAGAAGAGGGGTCAGCAAACTTCTTCCGCAGGGGGCCGGTCCACTGTCCCTCAGACCTTGTGGGGGGCTGGACTATATTTTTTGGGGGGGAATCTGCCTTGCCGTGGCAAAGGGGCTTGAATAACTCAGAGAAGCTATGAGCTATGCCAAGCAGGGCACCCAAGATGAACAGGTCATAGTGGAGAGTTTTGACCAAACGTGATCCACCTGGAGGAGGAACCGGCAAGCCACTCCAGTATCCCTGCCACGAAAACTCCATGGACAAAGACAACAGGCATATAAAAGTTATGATGCTGGAAGATGAGCCCCTCAGGTCGGAAGGCGTCCAACATGCTACTGAGGAAGAGCGGAGGACAAGTACAAGTAGATCCAGAGCTGATGAAGCGGCTGGGCCAAAGCCGAAAGGACGCTCAGTTGCAGATATGCCTGGAAGGGAAAGGAAAGTCCAATGCTGTAAAGAAAAATATTGCATAGGAACCTGGAATGTAAGAACCATGAACCTTGGTAAGCAGGATGTGGTCAAAAATGAGATGGCAAGAATAAATATTGACATCCTGGGCATCAGTAAACTAAAATGGACGGGAATGGGCAAATTCAGTTCGGATGACCATCATATCTACTACTGTGGGCAAGAATCCCATAAAAGAAATGGAGTGGCCCTCATAGTCAACAAAAGAGTGGCGAAAGCTGTACTGGGATGCAATCTCAAAAATGATAGAATGATCTTGATACGAATCCAAGGCAAACCTTTTAACATCACAGTAATCCAAGTTTATGCACTAACCACTGGTGCTGAAGAAACTGAAATTGACCAATTCTATGAAGACTTACAACACCTTCTAGAAATGATACCAAAGAAGGATGTTCTTCTCATTATAGGGGATTGGAATGCTAAAGAGACGACTCTACACATGGACATCACCAGATGGGCAGCATCGAAATCAGATTGATTATATTCTCTGCAGCCAAAGATGGAGAAGCTCTATACCAGTGGTGTCTAAATCAAATCCCTTATGAATACACAAATCTAAATCAAATCCCTTATGAATGCACAGTGGAAGTGAGGAACAGGTGTAAGGATTTAGATTTGGTGGACAGAGTGCCTGAAGAACTATGGATGGAGGCTCGTAACATTAGACAGAAGGCAGCAACGAAAACCATCCCAATGAAAAGGAAATGCAAGAAAGCAAAGTGGCTATCTAATGAGACCTTACAAATAGCGGGAGAGAGAAGGCAAGCAAAATGTGATGGAGTACAAAGATTACCATAATAAAGGACAAAAGTGGTAAGGACCTAACAGAAGCAGAAGACTTCAAGAAGAGGTGACAAGAATACACAGAGGAATTATACCAGAAAGATATGGATGTCTTGTACACCCCAGGTAGTGTGGTTGCTGACCTTGAGTCAGACATCCTGGAGAGTGAAGTCAAATGGGCCTTAGAAAGCGCTGCTAATAACAAGGCCAGTGGAAGTGATGACATTCCAGCTGAACTGGTACATTCCAGCTGAAATGGGAGTGCCTGATCACCTCATCTGTCTCCTGAGAAATCTCTATGTGGGACAAGAAGCTACAGTTAGAACTAGATATGGAACAACTGATTGGTTCAAAATTGGGAAAGGAGTACGACAAGGCTGTATATTGTCTCCCTGCTTATTTAACTTATATGCAGAATTCATCATGCGAAAGGCTGGACTGGATGAATCCCAAGCCGGAATTAAGATTGCCAGAAGAAATATCAACAACCTCAGATATGCAGATGACACAACCTTGATGGCAGAAAGTGAGAAGGAATTAAGCATTAACCTTATAATGAGGGTGAAAGAGGAGAGCACAAAATATGGTCTGAAGCTCAACATCAAAAAAACGAAGATCATGGCCACTGGGCCCATCACCTCCTAGCAAATAGAAGGGGAAGAAATGGAGGCAGTGAGAGATTTTACTTTCTTGGGCTCCATGATCACTGCAGATGGTGACAGCAGTCACGAAATTAAAAGACGCCTGCTTCTTGGAAGAAAAGCAATGACAAACCTAGACAGCATCTTAAAAAGCAGAGACATCACATTGCCTACAAAGGCCCGTTTAGTTCAAGCTATGGTTTTCCCAGTAGTGTTGTATGGAAGTGAGAGCTGGACCATAAAGAAGCCTGATAACAGAAGAATTGATGCTTTTGAATTATGGTGATGGAGGAGACTCTAGAGAGTCCCATGGACTGCCAGAAGATCAAATCTATCCATTCTGAAGGAAATCAGCCCTGAGTGCTCACTGGAAGGACAGATCCTGAAGCTGAGACTCCAATACTTTGGCCACCTCATGAGAAGAGAAGACTCCCTGGAAAAGACCCTGATGTTGGGAAAGATTGAGGGCACAAGGAGAAGGGGACAACAGAGGGCGAGATGGTTGGACAGTGTTCTCGAAGCTACCAGCATGAGTTTGACCAAACTGTGGGAGGCAGTGGAAGACAGGAGTGTCTGGCGTGCTCTGGTCCATGGGGTCACGAAGAGTCGGACACGACTAAACAACAACAAAACTAAACAGGTATTAGAAGCCACCCCAAAACGAGCCCTATTGGACATTTTCCAGGATAACAACACACACTCACACTATAAAGAGCTTATAACCCACCTACTCTCAGCAGCTATGAGCATCATAGCTAGACACTGGAGGGACCTGCCTCAAGTGAACATGGACCACCAGCACCAAAGTGTATGGGAAACACCCTTACTAGAAAAGCTAACCAACAAACCAAAAATAACACGGGGACAAATAAAAGACGATGCCTTCACCCTGGTGTGACTCCCCTTTATTACACACACAGCCCAAGGAGACACCAACAAGAACGCACTGATAGCATAAGAATCAATATGGCTAACTTGACCCAACAACCCCTCCCTCTCATACAGATGCCAGCAAAACTCACTGCAGCCAACTGGAGGCAACCAACCATGCCCTAGGCCCCACAACCTCTCTCAATTCCAATGAAAACTAGTAAGTGAATAAAAAGAGAACCTACCCAAGTGACACAGACACAGAAATCTTGCACACACACTATGTAAAAGAATGAAAGTCTACCACCGCCTACTCTCTCCCCACCTAACATCAGATATGATGGATCTGTAGAAAGGACTTCAAGATCTGAAGATTGAGAAAATGTATGTACTTTTTAAAATAAAAACACTTTGAAAAGTGGGAACATATGTGAACTAAGGGGTTTAAAAATTACATTGTGTTACAATCTTAAAGAGAATTTTTATAAAATAATATCTGGTATTTAACTCCTGAGAAACTATTCAGAATGCATAAAGATTGTCAGGGGACTGCCATCGGAACAGGGGTGGGAAACAGAGGGGCAGTTGTGTTACAGGGAGCCTCCGAAAATCTTGCGAAGCACTTCCTCTTCCGGTGATGAGGAAAGCCCCACCTCCAGTGGGGAAGAGAGGAAGGGACCAGAGGATGCTGCAGGGAGCCTCAGCACCACGTCTGGCAAAGCTGGCCAGGAGGGAAGCACGCCCCTTCCCTCGCCCACCCTGTGCAGAAGTCTAAAGCACAAAGAGGGAAGGAAACGGCTGGGAGTAACGAGACTGTTATGTTGGGGAAGGTCCAGGAAAGAAGCACTCCCGGATTCTGCTAGCGATTGAGGCAGACATGAACTTTGGGGTTCTGGACTGTAAATAGTTTTGCACCAAAATAAATCCTGTAAAAGACAGATGTTTCAAACGTTTGCTGGAAATGCCAAGAACATGAAGGGACATTTTTATCATGCCAGTGGACATGTAAAAAAGCTTAAAAAAATTGGTTGCAAATACATATATACATACATGCATACATAAATATATACAGAAGATTTTAAAAGGCTAATATTCAATTTAAGCCAGAACTTTCTCTCTTAGAGCTAATGGATACACAATTAGAACAGGATTATGGAAGATTACTCCAGTATATGATTACAGCAGCAAGTGTGCTTTACGAATAAAGATGGGAAGTTACAGCACTACCCACTATAGAAGAATGGCTGATAAAATTATTGGATCTGGCTGAGATAGCCAAGTTAACATGCTTAATTAGAGAGAGAAAAATATTTATGACATTTGTCAGAAATTTGCATGATAAGAAAATTAGGGCTGCCATATATCTGGATTTTCCTGGACATTACCAGAATTTCAAAGGTGGAATTGATGTCGGGGGGTGGGGTGGGATTTCTGAAATGTGGTGCTTTGTAGTTTGTCGGGGGAGGGGAGAGAAGCTCAACAATTTTGGGGGTTTCCTTTTTTAAAAAAAGCAACACAACTTTCGGGGTGTCCTGGTTTTTACTTTTTGAAATATGGCAACCTTAAAGAAAACTAACTTGTAATATCAGGATTTGAAGATAGAAAAAGTACTGGTTTGCAGAACACAGAATGGTTGGATTTTAACACATGAATATCATATGAAGCTGCAGGACAAAGAACCGGAAGTTATTATACTCTTTTCTACATTTCTTTAGTTTTTTCTCTCTTTCCCTTTTCTCTTACTTTCTCTCTCTTTAAGTCTGTCCTCTTCTCTTTTCTTCTTTCTAACTTTGTTCTTTTTTTAGACTAAGTAGCTGTTTTAGTATATTATAAAAAGATACTTTGCAATTGGTATGTATTTTTGTTTATGTTTATGTCAATAAATAACTTTAAAAAGAAAGAAAGAAAGAAAGAAAGAAAGAAACTTTTTGGGAAATGATTTATAATGAGTTTTAAAAAATGATGACTATAACTTTTATGAAAAAAACAGCAGCTTTTATTTTAGGTATAACTGATGGATAAGGACCCAGCAAACAGGGGAAAAAATGTTTATGTATGCTACCACAACTGCTCGAATGATTTATGCCCACAAATGGAATCTTGGGTTCCACAAGCCATTGGTAACTTTTCCAAACCTTATATAGTGACTTCCTGATTATGTGATTCAGGAAGTCCCTATGAACTGTTACAGATCATAAATTAGATAGGCGTGTCATCCATAGTGATTATTCCACCCTTCCAAATCTAATATATCCATATTCATTAGTGTAACCCAGTCCTTAATCCATTCAAAGCAAACTGCTTGGTAATACAACTTAAAATCTGGTAAACCAAACCCTCCCCTTTCTTTCATGTCTGATAATAGTTTGAATTTCATACGTGGCTTCTTCCCTAACCATATAAATTGGGATATATCTTTCCTCCATTTTTCAAAAATATCCAATTTACTAATTATCGGTATCATTTGGAACAAAAACAATGATTTTGGTAAACTATTCATTTTTATTACCGAAATCCTGCCCCATAATGATAATTTTAATCGTTACCAATTCTCTAAGTGCTGTTTTATTTCTTTCCACGTTTTAACATCATTTTGATCAAACAAATTTATATTTTTCATTGTTAAGTAAATCCCCAAATATTTTGCTTTTTTCAC
This sequence comes from Podarcis erhardii, assembly GCF_964252035.2. Classification (NCBI taxonomy): domain Eukaryota; kingdom Metazoa; phylum Chordata; class Lepidosauria; order Squamata; family Lacertidae; genus Podarcis; species Podarcis erhardii. Next base: position 14,602,169 of record NC_138506.1, on the reverse strand, counting down.
TATTTGCAATCCGGTTGCTTCTTCTAAATCCCTTTTGCTCTGATTACCCATAGTTTTAACCATCATTTTCGTTTTTTCTTTATTTAATCTAAATCCTGCCACTTTTCCAAATTCTTCCATTTTGTCTTAAAGTTTCTTTATACTATTAATTGGATTTTCCACCATCACAATCATATCATCTGCAAATGCCCTAATTTTATAAACATTTTCCCTTAATGTTATGCCTTTTATTTCCTTCTCTTTTCTGATAATCTCGTTAAGCACTTCCAATGTTAATATAAATAATAACGGGGAAAGCGGGCACCCCGTCTCGTTCCTTTCTGTATTGAGAAATATTTCATCATATTGCCATTTATTATAACATTTGCCTTCTGATCTTGTTTTTTTTTTATAATAATTTTTATTGATTTTACAACATAAAGAAAAAACAAAACAAACATAATGCGACTTCCCCAAACCTCCCCTTCACTGCATCCAAATTTCAAAATTTTTAGCAATTCTTCATCCCATTTTTATATTTAATTCTCTTTAAAAAGAGTTTCTGCTTTATAAATTTCGATTTATAGCTGTAATTCTTAGTGTCCAATCCCCTGACATCTTAACATTCCGAAATTTTACAACAGTTTTTAAGATAGATTTTAAATTTTTTCCAGTCCTCCTCCACTGTCTCTTTCTTCTGGTCACGGATTCTGCCGGTCATCTCTGCCAGTCCCATAAATTCAGTCACCTTGGTCTGCCATTCTTCCAGAGTAGGTAGTTCTTTAGTCTTCCAATACTTCGCCAAAAGGATTCTTGCTGCTGTTGTTGCATACATAAAAAAGGTCCTATCTTTCTTTGGTACCAATTGGCCGACCATGCCCAAGAGAAAAGCCTCCGGTTTCTTTACAAATGTCCACTTAAGGATTTTCTTAATTTCATTATAGATCATTTCCCAGTAGGCCTTAATCTTTGGGCAGGTCCACCAAAGGTGATAAAAAGTTCCTTCACATTCATTACACTTCCAGCAATTGTTATTGGGCAAATGATATATCTTTGCAAGCTTGACTGGGGTCATGTACCACCTATAGATCATTTTCATTATGTTCTCTTTCAGGGCACTACATGCCGTAAATTTAATACCTGTGGTCCATAACTGCTCCCAGTCAGCAAACATGATATCATGACCAATATCTTGTGCCCACTTAATCATGGCTGATTTAACCGTTTCATCTTGTGTGTTCCATTTTAGCAGCAGATTATACATTCTAGACAAATTCTTAGTATTGGGTTCTAGCAATTCTGTTTCTAACTTTGACCTCTCCTTCTGAAATCCTAGTTTTCTGTCCTGCTTAAAAGTTTCATTAATCTGGTAATAATGTAACCAGTCTCGGACTTTAGGTTTCAATTTCTCAAAACTCTGTAGTTTCAGCTTTTCACCATCATATTCTACAATTTCACAATATTTTGGCCAGTCTGTATCCATGTTCAATCTTTTTACCGCCTTGGCTTCCATTGGTGACAGCCACCTGGGGGTTTTACTTTCAAACAAATCTTTATATCGATTCCATACATTATACAATGCTTTCCTAATAATATGATTTTTAAAATTTCTATGTACCTTTACCTTGTCATACCATAAATATGCATGCCAACCAAAACTATTATCATAACCTTCCAAGTCCAGAATGTCTGTATTCTCAAGAAGTAGCCATGGTTTCAGCCAGCAAAAAGCTGCTGCTTCATAATAAAGTTTTAAGTCCGGCAGGGCAAAGCCCCCTCTATCCTTTGCATCAGTCAAAATCTTAAATTTAATTCTGGGTTTTTTGCCCTGCCAGACAAATTTAGATATATCTTTCTGCCACTTCTTGAAACAGTCCATCTTATCTAAGATTTGCAATGTCTGGAACAAAAACAACAATCTCGGCAATACATTCATCTTAATTACAGCAATTCGGCCTAACAAGGAAAGTCTCAGTCTTGACCATATATCGAAATCTTTCTTCACTTCAGCCCAGCATTTCTCATAATTATCTTTAAATAAATTCACATTCTTAGATGTTAAGTTCACCCCCAGATACATTTGCCTTCTGATCTTGGTATATTGCTCTTATTCCATTTAAAATTGATATTCCCAATTCCAATTTTTCCAGTAATTTCCCCAGAAATCTCCATGAGACATTATCAAAAGCCTTTTCGGCATCAATTAAGATGAAGGCTGCCGCTTTCCCTGGGTTCATGTCTAGATATTCTATGGCATCACTAATCTCATATTATCCCGCATCCTCCTCCCAGGGAGGAATCTTGTCTGATCTTGGTGAATATATTCATTCAACACTATTCTCAATCTCTAGGCTAATATATCTGCATAAATTTTATCATTTTTATCATTTTAAATCATTGTTTAGCAGAGATATTGGTCTATAATTATAATTTTCTTTATTTTTCTCTTGTTTGGGGATTACTATGATATGTGCCAATTTCCACGATTCTGGGGTTTTCCCTTCCTTCAATACGCTGTTTATCAATTGCTTCATGGGAGTTTCTATCACCTTCTCCAATTTTTTGTAATGTAATGCCGTGAGACCGTCCGGGCCTGGTGATTTTCCTGGTTTTGCTTTTAAAATGGCTTCATGCACCTCCATTGGATATACTGGGGCATTCAAATATGCTAATTTGTCCTTTACGATTTTTGGTGACCATTTTTCTTGCAAATATTCTGATACCTCTTTTTCTGTTTCGTTCCCCTCCTTATACAACTTTTGGAAATATCTTACAAAACATTTATTTATCTCTTCTGGCTCATCTATGTTTTTCTCATCCAGTTTTATTTTATCTATTAATATATCCTTCTGTCTCTGCGTTCTGTTGTATATAATAACCTCTGATATAAGCTTTACTGGCATCCCAAGTATTTCTAATATTGGTATCTTGTTTTTTATTTAATTCAAAAAATTATTTTAATAATTCCTGTGCTTGCTTTACTATACTTTTGTCATTCAGTAATGTTTCATTTAATCTCCATCTTCTCTTCCATCTCTTTTTACTTTCTGATTCCATAATTACTGGGTTGTGATCTCTTATTGTCTTAGACTGGATTTCTATTTTCTTGATTGTTGGGATCAGATTATTAGTAATCCAAATGGCATCTATTCTGCCTGCCAATTTGTGAGATTCTGAAAAATGTGTGCATTGTCTTTCCAATGGATTTTTATACCTCCAGGCATTCTGAAAATTAAAATTCTCCACCAACTGGAAAAAAGAATGCTGCAATCTCCCCTTTTTAATTATTCTTTCCTTTTTTGTTCTATCAAATTCCAATGAGGTGACTCCATTGAAGTCACCCATCAATACAAACTCTTCATTATTATATTCTAATAGCTTCTCCTCTACCTGTTTGAAATAGTTTGTTTTATTTCCACTGGGGGCGTATAATCCCACTAAAACTAATTGCTCTTTACCCTTTGTTAATTTTACCCCAATAATCTTCCCTCTTCATTCTTAAATATTTGTCTTGCTTGGAATTTAGTATTCACATACATTACCACTCCTCTGTTTTTCTTCACAGCTGAAGTTATAAATTCCTGTCCCAATCGTTTATTAATCAAATTTTTCCTTTTTTCTCGCTACGTGCGTTTCTTGTAAATAGATCACGTCCCATTCCCCCCCTCAAAATATGTTCAATCTTATCCCTTTCCTTTATCATTTAACCCATTCACATTCCAATATATTATTTTCAAATTCATTTATAAGCAATCCTTAATAGGTTGTCTAAAAAAGACAAAATAAGCAAGAAGAAAAAGAAGAAGAAAAGGAGGATGTTAATGTGAGATTAAGCTACTATACAAATTTATTGGATATATCTAAAATAATCACAATTACTTTTGATTTTTGATTTTTTTATAGGGTTGCCCCCTGTTGACCTCTTCTCGGGGAGACCTCCTAATTCCTGTGTTTTTCCCAGAACTTTGACAGATAGTCTACAGATCTGATAGATTTCTTCCTGTCTTTAAAGGTAAAGATTAACCCCACAGGGAATTCCCACCTGAATCGAATCACATTCCTATTCAGTGCTTCAGTCAGCGGTTTGTAATTCTGTCTTTTCTTCAAAATTCTCTTGGGCAATTCTTTAAATATTTTAATGCTTTTGTCTTCTATTAATTTCCTCTGTCTTGTTTTCAATAATATCTTATCTTTCAAGAGCCTTGAATTCAAAAAGATCAAGCAGTTGCCTGGTCCCTTGTAGGACTTTGTGTTATCTGATTTGATTCTAAAAATCTTATCAATGTCCATCAACAGCTCATCTTCTTGTACTTCCAGCCATTTTGCAATTTCCTGGATCAGTTCCTGCTCAATCTCTTCCTCCTGTACCTCCAGGACACCTCTCAGACGGAGAATCAATTCTCTCTGATGCATTTCAAGCATCACAATCTGGTCCAGGACCTCTTCATGAAATATCCTTAATTCCTGTGTTTCTACCTTCATTGTCTCTTGGATTTCTTTTGTTTTCATATTATTTGATGATAATTTCTTAATTGTTTTTTCTTGTTTGTTAACTCTTGTCTTGAGATCATGTACCATTTTGTCCATATCCTTATATTTTTTCGCCAGGTCCTTTATTTGATATGATAATTCTTTAGTTATCTTTGCATTTTTTTCAATTTTAATGTCCATTTGTTCGATCTTTAAATCCATTGCATCCAGTTTATCATTTAGATTCTTATCCATTTTTACTAACACATCTTTAATGTTCACGTTTGGATCTGATTCAACTAGCGATTGTCTTCTTAATTGTGAGCCAAGAGTTGATGTAATTGTTGCTTGCTTGTTTCTCACACTCATCCTGGAATCATTGTTCTACCCAAAATTGCTATTCGAGAAAACAAGACAAGAGGGGAGATTGAGAAGCAGAACCAGAGCTTTGTAAGGTTCTGGCTTCCTCTTGATCCATTGTTTCTGCTAAATTCTTCCTATAAATTCTTCTACATGTGATGTTGGTTAATTGGTGAGTCTTCCCCGAAAGGGTGCCAATTAATTATTATTCCATTCTTTTTAAATTTATTTTATTATGAAAATGCTATTTACTGTTCTCTTTTATTCCTGTCTGAGAATAAACTGGTCTTATTTTTATAATTTTCCCCTTCCTTAATATTTTTTCCTTAATTGAAGACACACAAGTTTTAATTTATTTGTCCCCTTTATGCCCCTATTAGACTTAATGGAGTTCTAAGTTTACTGCTCTTAAGTTTTAGATTATTGTAGAAAGTGCTATGTGATATAGAGTGGGTAATGACAATGGTATAAAGAGAATCAGTTTAAAGTTATATTATTATTCCCCACCCCACCCCCAGGTGGCACTGTTGTTCCTGTTTCACTTGACTCCTCTTGGGGTTTCTAAGTTCCTGTGTGTTTTCTCTATGGTTGTAGTCCTTATACTCCTTCCTGTTATTCTTTCCTGAAGACAGTGATTCAGCACCGCTCCACCATTTTCTTCCCTCCTCTGTTCCTCCGCTTCTCCTCTGTTGTTCCCCCTTCTAATTTCCTGCTTCCGAAAGTTTCCCTTTTAATTGTCTCCTGCCTTCTGCACGATCCCACAATGTCCTGCCTCCTCCCACGTCGTCTTTCCTTTGTCTCACTCCTTATCCTCCCTCCATCTGCATTTTCTATCCCTTCTGTCCTTTCCTCTATAAGTTCCGTTCCTTTCCACCTCCCAATTCCCTTCTCGAACGTCCCTTTCTCACCCGCTTCTCTGCCACGTTCTTGCTGTTGTTTATTGTCTCTCGGTCTCTCCCTTCTGCTCTTTACGTTTTCAACGTGGTGGTTTGGTCTCGCTAATACGTTTCAAACCTCTTCACTACTCCCGCTGTAAGGTCTCTCAGCACAACTTGTATAAATCTTCACACGGTGAACCTCCTCTGTTATTCTTCTCTGTCTGTTCTTATAATAAAGTACCTCTCCAGTTACCTTAATTGCTGTTTTGTAATACTTATTTCCATATATATTCATCAAGATCCTTTATTAGGCATAGCAGACCACACATTATCAAACAGACACCGTATACAAATTGTGCAACATACGAGCTCAACATAACAAGGTTTGTCCCGGTCAGATCTTTAACTCAAGAAAAAATCGATTTGCATAAATAATACAATACAGAACTACCGAATCCCCGATAAGTTAAGAACTACTGATTCTCTTTATAATGACCCAGTCTTTCTACATGGACAGCACTCAAAAATTCAGCCACTATTAAAGTAATTTGTTCATTCCTGTCTGAAAGCAGGTCCTGAACCGTTGGTAGCATAGAAATCAGCCTATTGAGTTGTAAGGCCTCTAATAATTGTCTTCTGGCAAAAATGCCAAAATCACAAGAAAAGAAAATATGCTCCAAAGTATCAGGTTCCTGTTTACTACATTTGCAGGGATGCTCTGCTTCTGGGAGAGATAAATATCTTCCTCTCACTATCATTGAGGGAAACATATTAAATCTGGCTGACATAAACAGCCTGCACAATTCATGATTCTTCAGATTTGTCATGTATCCCTTTTGAAAATCTCTACACAAAGGGAGATTTAAATACAGAGGAGAGCAAGTGCTGTGCTTTACAACCTCGAGAGTGGAGAGAACACTTTTTTTTGTAAGTTTCTTCCTGATAATTTCCCAAGCATCTTTGGGGTCAGAATTTTCAAAGTCAGTTAGATTAAGCCCTATCAAATTCAATTTTCTCCTACAAATCAATGATAAATTGTAAATTACATTATCACTTAAGAGGTCGTAAAGGAGAGAATTAGGAGATAGGTCTCTATAATGCAAGACGATCCAATATTTCAAGGTTCTTAGCCATACTCTTACTGATAAAGGAGGTATTCCCAACTCACAACATATTGATTCATATTTTACAGAATTTGCAAGTCCTAATAATGACCTCAGAAGGGATGCATGAAATTTATCCAACCTCTTGAGGTCACCTGAAATCCACACTGGGGTGCCATATAAAAGTTGGGCACAAAGTTTCATATCAATCACTTGCCATACAGCTGGAATATATCTATTTCCTACAGGGGGGAAAAAAAAGATTTAATATGGTGAGCTGTCACTTTAGCCTTAGCTATTGCAGCACAGATATGTGTGTTCTAATTCATGTTATTTTTAAATACTATTCCCAGATAATTAAAATGCTTAACTTCTTGTATTAGATGTCCATTGATAATCCAATTTTTTTGGTTTCCTCTCTTTGTAAATTGCATAATTTTTGTCTTATCATAGTTAATGTTGAGGTTATTAAGAGAGCAAAAAATTTGAGAAACACTTAATTTTTTTAAACCCAAAGAAGAGAGATAATTACCGCATCATCTGCATAAAGTAATAAAAAAACTGGGATATTGTTTAAATAAGGAATATGAGTGGTTGCATTTTGAAGAAATAATGGGAGGTCAGATAAAAAGAGATTAAATAGGGTAGGGGCCAAGATACAGCCTTGCCTAACTCCTCGGTTATTCAGAATTGGACCTATAGGTCTACCACCTTTTGAAACTTTAACTTATATTTGGTTACCAGAGTGTAGACTTTTAATCAATGTAAGCAGGTATGGGTCAATACCAAGGTATTCCAATTTGGTCCACAATTTATTACGATCAACAAAATCAAAGGCACTTTTTAAATCTACAAATGCCACCAAGAGTCTTTGTTTGTTTCTCAAGACATATTTGTCCACAAGATGACTTAACACTAGACACTGGTCAAGAGTTGAAGAGCCTGCCTTGAAACCAGCTTGTTCCTTACCAGGTAGACCTTTTGCAAGCATCCAGTCTTCCAGTTTAATAAGCAGGGATTTGGCATAGATTTTGCTTATGCATGGTAACAAACTAATAGGCCTGTAATTCTCTTGGCAATTCCTATCACCTTTTTTAAAAAATCAGCACCACTATTGAGTTATTCCACGATTTAGGTACCAAGCCTGAGTGATAGATAGAGTTAAAGAGCGGGACAAGATTAGTGGCCCACCATTCCACATTTAATCTCAGCAGGTCTATTGAGATGCCATCCATACCTGGAGATTTTCCTTGCTTAAACGAAAGAATTATCCTTTCCATCTCAACAGTAATTTGAAATTGTGTGGTTATTGCCGAAGAAGAGTTAAAATTTTCCTTCTTAAAAACTTGGGAATCGTAGAAAACAGCAGTAAAATGCGTAATCCAAGCGTCATCACTTATATTAGGGAAATCAGTGGTATCTTTTATTGAAAAGAGTGACAAAAAAGTTTTGGTATCTTTAATTTCTAATGCAGTAACAATTTTGGACCATTTGGCTTGTGAAAACACAGATTTTTTTCCCAGGAGCACGTTCTTAAAAGCGTTTTTCATTTCAAAATAGGTCTTCCAGAGATCTTGGGAGTTAGTGACAGAGGCTTCTTTTAGACAAGTTCTAAGTTCTTTCTTATGGTTAATACATTCTTTATCAAACCAGTTATTTTTATTTAAAGGTTTGTGCTGGACTGGAAATTTAAAAAAGAAGAAAATAATTCCTGAATAGTATTGTAATAATAATCAATGTCTGCCAAAGGTATCAAATTTTGGTTAGCCAAAGGTTCGAGAATAACTGGGTTATTATCAAATACTGCTAATAGACTGTAATGGTTATGGGTGGGTTACTCGTGCGTAAATTGCCCCCAGTTCAGTTAGAACGTTTGCTCAACCATGTTTAGGGTTAGAGCTCGCCCTCCGTGACCTGTTAGTCACTTGCAGAATCCGTCAGTGGGCGTTTCTTGAACCTCTTCCAGCATAAAAGCTGTTTGACCCCAAGTCTCCTCCTATGTTCCCTGCGCGGAACACGTCTGCGCAAGTAAGGGGACGGCAAGGGCGTGCCAGCGCTCTCTCCGCTGGTTTCGGTTGAAGGTTCTTGGAGCCCTGACACCGATTCCTCCATCTCCCTCTCCTCTCTATTGGTGTCACGCTGAAATCCTTCCCCCCGACTGGTTCCCTCTCCGGCATCGCTCTGGAGCCCTGCCTCCGCTTTTTGCTCTGATGTCAGTTCCCTGACATCCACCGCCCCCCCAGGACCCCCTCCACCCCCGGCCTGACTCGGTGACGAGACCTTGTCCCCATCTTCAGCCGACGATGCAGGGAACCCTCGAAAGGAGCTGCCGTCATCGTCCGAGGACTCAAACCCTGCTTCCCACCCGCTCCTGTTCCTGATGGGAGGGGCTTCCCAATCTGATTCCTCCTCTCCTGACGATTCTCCTCCTTCCTCTGGGGACGCTGGAAAACCCGCAAAATCCTCCTCCTCCTCATCGGTGGTGGCAAATTGCTCCTCCCAGAATCTCTCCAGGGGTTTGGGCTTCCTCGGATACCTGTTGTGGAACACTTCCACTAGATATCCATCATCTATTTCCCCTTATGGAACCCACGTATTTTCTGACTCGGGTTCCCCCTCCCAAGCTACTAGGTATTCCACCTGCCGCCCCCACCATCGTGAATCCAGGATCTCCATTATCTGTTGGTGGTGTTCCCTCTCTTCCAGTGGTGGGTGTCTGAGCCCTTCTCCTCCTACCTCCCGGGACCTCCTCTCCCCTCTGTACGGCGAGAGCAGTGACCTATGAAATACCGGGTCGATTTTCATGTTGTCTGGCAACTTGAGCCTGAATGCCACCGGGTTGACTTGGTGTGTCACCTCAAATGGTCCCAGCCGCTTCGGCCTGAGCTTCTTACACCCACCCTTGAAGGGCAATCATTGAGTGGATAACCACACCCAGTCCCCCACCCTAATGGTCTCCCCTTCCCGGCGACGTTTATCTGCTTGCCTCTTGTACTCCTCCTTGGCCCTTTCCAGATTCATCTTGAGCTGCTGGTGCAGTGCTTCCATTTCTTCCACGAACTGCTCTGCAGCGGGCACGCTCCACCCCTCCTCCCCCCTCCCGGGAAAGGCCCTGGGGTGACACCCATAATTAGCCAAGAACGGGCTCATCCCCGTGGACACATGCTCCGCATTGTTATACGCAAACTCGGCCAGTGCTAGCTTATCTACCCAGTCGTTCTGCCTCTCGTTGACGTAACAGCGGAGATATTGCTGCAATATGCTGTTCGCCCTCTCTGCTTGCCCGTTAGTTTCCGGGTGCCTTGCCGTCGAGAATCCCACCTCCACCTCCAGTAAGTTCATAAGCCTCCTCCAGAACCTCGAGGTAAATTGTTTCCCTCGATCAGAGATAACCCTTGAAGGAGCACCATGCAACCTGAAGATGTGAGTAACAAACAGTTGTGCGGTTTCCTTGGCTGTCACTGCATGAGAGCATGCTATAAAATGGCACATCTTGGTTAGCAGATCTACTACCACCATGACTGCTGTCTTACCTCTGGATTTGGGCAAATCTGTCATGAAATCTATCGACACCACCTCCCAGGGTCTCCCCGGCGTGGGCAAGGGTTCTAGTAGCCCTGCCGGGGCTGCCCGCTCTCCCTTGGCTCTTTGGCAGCGGTCACACCCCCGTACATACTCTCGTACATCTTCCCTCACCTTCGGCCACCAAAACTCCCTAGTGACCAGTAACATAGTCTTGTGTTGCCCAAAGTGCCCCGCTGTAGGGTTGTTGTGAAGCTGTCTGAGCACCCTTTCCCGTAGGGCCCCCCCGGGCACATACATTGCTCCCTTGTAATACAGTAGCCCTTCCCTTACCTCAAAGTCTCCCCGATCTCTCCCATTTTCCCTTAGTTCCCTGATTCTGGTTTGGGTAAATTCGTCCTGGCGAATCAGCTCGGTTAGTTCTCGTTTCCCAACCAACGCCCCCCCACAAACCCATCGTTCCTCAGGGAACACATGTCGAGCTTCCGGTGGTCCTTCTCCTTCCGTGTACTCCGGTTTCCGTGAAAGCGCGTCTGCTCTCACGTTCTCTTGTCCTGGCACGTACTTGATCTCAAAGAAGAACTTGGAGAACTCCTGTGCCCACCGAATCTGTCGCTGGTTGAGTACTCGCGCTGTCCTCCAGTATTCCAAGTTCTTGTGGTCAGTGCAAACCTGGATCTTGTGCTGAGCCCCTATCAGGAGATGTCTCCACTGGTGAAATGCGGCATAAATAGCTAACAGTTCGCGATCATACACCGTGTAGTTCTGTTCCGATTCGTTCAGCTTCCTTGAGAAGAAGGCGCACAGCCTCCATGTGTGTTGGGCCGGTCCCGGCTGGAGTAACACCGCTCCTATCGCTCTGTCCGACGCGTCAGTCTCTAGCCTCATCGGTTTCTGCAGATCCACGTGCAGGAGCTGTTCCTCCGAGGCGAACGCCTGCTTTAGCCTCTCGAAGGCTCGTTGGGCACCTTCCGTCCAGACGAACTTCTTTTTGCTACTGAGACAATCCGTGATGGGTGCGGTTAAGTGGGTGAAGTTCTTGATGAACTTCCGGTAGAAGTTGCTGAACCCAAGGAACCTCTGCACATCCTTCCGGGTTTTGGGGGCCTTCCATTCCAGCACCGCCTGCACCTTGCCGGGGTCCATGGCTAGGCCTCTGTCTGACAACCTGTAGCCCAGAAATTCCACTTCCTTGGCGTGAAACTGGCACTTTTCCAGCTTGACCCACAATTGGTGCTCTTGTAGCCTCTTCAGCACTTCCCTGACGTCCTGGACATGCTGTTTTTCATTGTCCGAATAGATCAGGACGTTGTCCAGAAATGCTACGCAGTTCTTGTACAGCAGGGGACCCAGCACGTGGTGCATGAAGCTTTGAAAACAGGCGGAGCCCGACTGTAATCCAAATGGCATGACTAAGTACTCAAAGGCCCCTAGGGGGGTGAACATGGTGGTTTTCCATTCATCCCCCTCTCTCATTCTAATCAAATTGTATGCTCCCCTAAGGTCCAGCTTGGTAAAAATCTTACCCTTCCGTACCCTAGTTAGAATATCATCAATTCTGGACATTGGGAAGGTCACGGGCTCCGATACGAGGTTTAATTTTCGATAGTCCACGACCAACCTCGGCTGATTCGTGTTTTTTTTATCCACAAAAAACACAGGGCTGCCCCCCACTGCCTTCGATTCTCTTATAAATCCTCTTTTCAGGTTCTTGTCTATAAAGTCTTGCAACTCCTGCATCTCTCGGTCTGACATGGCATACAGCTTACCCACCGGCAGCTGCGCCCCAGGGAGTAGGTTGATTTGGCAGTCGAAGGGCCTATGTGGCGGCAGCCTGTCCGCTTCCCTCTCGCTGAAGACCTCTTGTAAGTCCGCGTACTGTGGTGGCACATCCGCTCTCTGCTTCAGTGTAGTTGCTGCCACTCTGGCCACCCTCTCCCTGGGCTTCTCCCCCCCAGACAGTGTTCCAAACAGTGTGCTGACCCGAAGGTGACCGTCCGTTGGTGCCAAGCCACCACTGGATCATGTAGCACTAGCCAGCTCATGCCCAGTATTATCGGGGGTCCCGCCAGTGTGGCCACGTGAAAGGCAATGGTCTCTGTGTGCCTGGATGCACTCATTCTCATAGGCGGGGTTTGATGTGTCACTCCCCCCCCAGCAGCTCCCTGCCATCTATCGTGGTCACTTGGAGCGGGAAATCAAGTGGCAGCAGGTGGATCTGGTGCTCCAGTGCAAACTCCTTACTAAAAAATTTACAGGAGCTGCCTGAGTCCAGCATTGCCTTCACCTTGACTGGGTGTCCATTTGGGAGTTCTAGCACCACCTCTATCGCTATAGAAACCTTGGGTGGGTCCGGTTGGGGCACTTCTGTTATTTGTTCGCTTGGCTGCTGCGCCCCCCTGTGGGCAGTCAAGCGCTGGCGTTTCTCTGCACCTTTTCCTCTGCCCCCTCCTCCTCGCTTCCAGCGGCTCCCACCATCCCTTGCCAAGCCTTTCTTTGTGGACAGACCCTGGCAAAGTGTCCTGGCCGTTGGCAGAGGAAACATTTTTTGGTGTTTCTCCCAGCCTTTCCCTCCCTTTTGACTCCTTGGTGGGCGCTCGGAGCCTCGCGTGTGCGCGCCCCATCAATTTCCATTGGCACCACGTCATTGGGAGGCTGCTTTGGCATCTCAGGAATGCGGTAGTCAGGGCAACGCTCTCCTCTCCCTTCCCGCCTTTCCAAAGCGCGCGCTTCCTGGCGAGCGCCTATCGCCAGTGCAGCTTTCGTCAGCTGATCCATAGTCTCCGGGCGGGGCGCGCGGGAGAGCTCATCTTTAACGGTCGGGGACAACCCCTCCTCAAACAGCATCCGTATGGGAGGGCTATCCAGATCCCATTCGAGCCGGTGTATTAGCATTGCAAAGCGGGACCAGTAGTCTCTAACGGAAAGGTCCCCCTGCTTGCATCTCATCAGCTCCCTTTGGTTCACACTCTCCCCCAATTGGCTAGAATACATAGCGTCCATTGCCTGAAGAAACTTCCGAACGTTCTTCATGGCGGGGTTCTGCGCGGCCATCAGGGGTCTAACCCATTCCCTCGCGCTGCCCTCAAGGTGCCCCACGATATACGCCACCTGCGCTGCCTCGTCAGCAAAGTCATCATGCTGCAGCTGCAAGGCGTACTCTATTTCTGTTCGGAATCCATGATATTCCTGGGGCTTCCCCCCAAATTTGTGTACTAGTCCGGGCACCTTCTTTGCCACTGGGGTGGGTCTCACCTGCGCGTCCTGGGTGCGCCTCTCGTCCAGCCGCGCCATCAGCAGTGCTACATGCCGTTCCAGCTCCTGGTTCCTCTTCACCAGGTCCTGCGCCCCCGCAGCTGGCTCCACTGCCCCGGCGCCTCCAGTCTGGCTCATGTTTCCACTGCTTACTCACGAGTAACAGCAAGGGAATGACGGATTGCTGTAATGGTTATGGGTGGGTTACTCGTGCGTAAATTGCCCCCAGTTCAGTTAGAACGTTTGCTCAACCATGTTTAGGGTTAGAGCTCGCCCTCCGTGACCTGTTAGTCACTTGCAGAATCCGTCAGTGGGCGTTTCTTGAACCTCTTCCAGCATAAAAGCTGTTTGACCCCAAGTCTCCTCCTATGTTCCCTGCGCGGAACACGTCTGCGCAAGTAAGGGGACGGCAAGGGCGTGCCAGCGCTCTCTCCGCTGGTTTCGGTTGAAGGGTCTTGGAGCCCTGACACTGATTCCTCCATCTCCCTCTCCTCTCTATTGGTGTCACGCTGAAATCCTTCCCCCCGACTGGTTCCCTCTCCGGCATCGCTCTGGAGCCCTGCCTCCGCTTTTCGCTCTGATGTCAGTTCCCTGACATAGACCGTCCCTATTTTTATCACTTATATACATTCTTTTGGCATAACTAGTCTTATCAGTACTAATAAGAGGACAAGGGTGATTAATTCTGGAGTTTTTATATATCTCTAAAACAATTGGAAAGTGGTCACTCTCAGAGCGTGGTACAACTGTAAAAGAGGCAACTTCATCAAACATTTCTAAGGAGACTAAGGAATAGTCGATTACACTTCTGCCCCTTTTGGAGCAGAAGGTAAAATCTCCTGGAGTATCAGGCCATATTGAGCCATTCAAAAATGAAAGATTAAATTCTAAAACCAATTCTAAGAGTTTTCCTCCCGCTTTATTAATAGTAATGTCCTTTGAAATTCTCCCTATTCTCAAAGGAAGTGGAGCACCTTCGGCTAGAGTTGAGACATAGTGTTTATCGAGAGCTGTGTTATCTGATCCAATTCGTGCATTGGTGTCCCCCATTACAATCAGGGGGATATTTGGAAATTTACTGTGTATTAAGTACAGCTCTTCAAAGACTATATTTCCAACAATAATCTGGTCTGTCTTCCGACTCCATGGGAGGAAAATATATATTTAAAAGAAGAATTTCCTTGTGAACATTGGAAAATGATAACAATTGTGCATACTGTCCAATATTTCTAATGTAATTAATTTTAAGGTTAGAAGACTGTTTAATACCACAGATCAAACCAGCTTTGGGGCATCCTTTTCTTGACATTTTAGTGGCGGGTAAATTATAAATAATAAAATTAGGAATATCTAGAGGTTTAAGAGACCAAGTTTCCTGCAAAAGGATTATATCATGAGAATCAAGAATCAAGAAAATTTATAAAATCTGGGTGAGCTAATTTACATAAAAGTCCGGCTACATTCCAGGACATAATAGAAAGAGTTTGCAAAGATCGATGATTTACGGATACTGATGGTCAATCCAATAAAAGGAAGCACATTTCCACTTAATTTGTTTACATCACCAGAAGGATTAATATCAGAAGAGCATTCCAGTTCAGGCAAAGAAAACCCATGGTCCCTATTGTCGGTGCTTCTTATACTGTCTGCTGTCAGCTCCTTCTTCGAAGTCAAGTAGCCAATTAGAGGGGCGGGATCACTAGGTCTGAGAGCATCAACGGGAATGTGCGTTCCAGAAGTTGTTCCCGGGAGTTCTTCTTCTGTTGGGCTGTCCTCTGGTGCCGGCATATCGAAGTCAGCATGATGAAGGTTGATGGATTAAAATGTTAACTTCTTGCAGATGGGCTTTGGAGCAGTCCTGGAACACAGGTGGGAGAATAGGTTGCTTAACAGTTTGTGATACATCTGGTAGGTTTGGCATTATGTTATCTATCGGGAAGGTTTCTGGTTGGTCCTCGGCTGGGGGCAATCGGAGCTCAGCACTGGGGATGACCAGCTTCCCACTGTGCATCTTCTGATTGAGTTCAAACAGTCCCCCATACATTTGTGTAGTTTCTGATCTTGCTTGCTCCTCCTCCATAACTGTGGACAAAGTCTGTTCTATGGATAGAGGTGAGGATGTATTGTCTATAGTGTCATACATGTTGATTCGGCATATATTTGGATCCAGTCCTTTGGTCTTGGTTGGGTGAGTCTCTTACCAGGGATTCCTCATGTAAAAAGGCCAGTATCTCCTCTTTCTCAGACCTATCATTGTTCGTATTCCTGCTGCCCACGTTAGCAGGTTCATGGGGGTTTGTCCTAGGCTATTGAGGTCACGCATCGAATCTTGAATACTGTTTGTTATTTCTTCAATTTCCTCTAGTATGGAGTTAATTGGGGTTGTGTTTATCGTTGTTCTTTCCTCAATATTCCTAAGGAGCAGAGATTTCTCTAAAGTCACTCTTTGAGGCCCTCCTGTATTAACTGCAGCTGTGTTAGTATCAATCAGAGGAAATGGAAGATTTCCACGTTGGGTTAATCTTAAAGGTGGAGCAGAGCTTGAGTCAGGGGGGTGCTCAGGAGATAACCAACTTGTTGGCCTCTGTATAGCTGGAAGTAGAGGTGCAGCGTCCAAGTCTGCAAACACCCTTTTAACTGTAATGTGGAAATGACTCAGGAAGCCACCCATTTTGGGGAGAAGCAGCGGGGTGGCATGACTTTGAAATTTGAGAAGTAGCTTTGTTACTCTTGGATGGCTCGGCAGTTTTTCCAGTGTTTTTAAGTCCAGAGAGCCTATATCCAATCTCAGAAGTTCAGATAAGGAGAGGCAGACTCTCATTGGAGATCCAACGCCCTTTGTTCTCCTAGTTGTTTTGAATAATCAGGACTATCTGATCCAGCTGCAAACACCTCTTAGTATGGGGGGGGGACCCTTGCGCTCCTTCCTGGGATTATATGGACTGTGCAGCTTGGGGGCTCTCCCTGGCAGGATTAGGGGGCTCCAGCCTGCCTGGTGGTACCCACTCAGCATTCCTCTCCCGGGGCCACTCTGGGCTCTCTGCTCCCTGACCACCGACCGCAAGGTTCTCAATGCTCTCCAACTTTCGAAGAATCAGTACCAATGACCTTCCGGTAAGTAAGCTTTGTTCTCCTAACAAATTTAGCAATTTCCCAGCTGTAATCTTGTTAGCTCCGTACAGTGAAGGTAGCTTTTGAGGAGTTGTCTGGGCAGTGGCATGGGACGATTGGGTTGCTTTAATCTCTGAACTCTTTCCTGTGGTCTCGTTGTTCTTTGAGCTTTTTGGCCTTGGGCTTTTTGGCTGCTGGGGGGTGTGTGTCTTCGAAACAGCTAGTTAGCTGCTGTTTAGAACTGTGGGGAGACTGTGAGTCGGCATCATGTCCATTGCCCCCCTCCTCCACCTGCTCCCATGTCCTTGTTTCTAGCCCATCAGGCACCTCTTGTTCAATTTCGGCATTTGCCCAGTCTGAAAAGTCTGTCAGGCTTAATTGTTTAGATTTTGTTTTTGATCTGGTTAAACGACTTGGCTCGGAGGGCTCTCACTGCCGCTGCAGCTTTTTTTTCTTAGCCCTCAATCCAAAGCAATCCTCCTTCGTCAAACTTAATTAAAATCTGGTATCACACCAGTAGGAAGTCCAGCAATTACTTGTCTAGCAGAATGCAAAACTAAAGTAAATAACTTACTCCAGCAGTTGTAAAATCTAATTCAGAAGAAGAGATCGGAGAGAGCTGGAAGGAGAAACCTTACACGGCAGCCATCTTGACTTGTAATACTTATTTATGGTAACTGTTTGTATTGTCAGTTGTTCTATCTTGAGAAACCTGGTGCTTGCTCTGTTGGGTCCTGAGGCGTCTTGCGTTCAATTTGGGCCCGGCCTATTCCTGCTCTCTTCCACACAAAATAAAGATTCCTGTATCAACTTTGTGCTGGAGCAGCAGGAATGCCTTTAATGCGCAGCTCGATGCTTTAGTTTGAAGACCTCCTCTTCAATTTTATTAGGGGTTCACGTCGCCCTTTTTTTAAAATAATAATAATAATATTTATTACTTTCAAAAAAGAAAAAAGAAAAAAGAAAAAAGAAAAGGAAGAAGACAAAAGAAAAAAAAGAACAAAAAAGAGAAAAAACAACACAATACACAAACAATACAAAACACAACCTTAACACATTAAACTAACGCAATAAACCAAACAAAACAAAACAAAAACAATTTAAAAACATACATCATACCTTTTCCATATTCTATCTTTCATTCCCTTGTATCATTGACTTCCTCTCACCTCCCTCTTTGCATTCCACTTCCATTAATTGTCTCAGTAATTCCTTTCCATCTTTCTCTATTTTCTATCATATAAATGTCTTAACATATTTTTAATCTTATTTCCATTAAAATTAATATACTTATTTAAGCTTAACTCCTTATAGCATTTCAGCTAAAGCCATAAAATTTCCTTCCAACATTTTTCTATCACTCATTAATTTTACAATATTTCTATATATAGACTTTAAATTTCCAATCTTCTTCCACCATCTCCTCTCCCCAGTCTCGGGCTCTACCAGCCACTTCCGTCAACTCCATACAGTCCATCAAGCTGGAGATCTTATGTCTGAGGCTCTTAACTCTTTTCCACGTCCCTTCTGCCAATCTTCTTCATATTCTTTGATGCTAAAGAGCAGATCTCGTGGAAACTCCAATCCAACGATACTTTTATTCCTTCTCGACCGGTCAGCCAGATTTCCATAATTAAAGCTAGGATCCATAAAGTATTTCAGGGCATGTTTCAAAATTCCTCCAAATCCAAAGGCCCCCAGAACTCCAATCTCCTCCTGACCCAAGTCCATATTCCAAAAGTCAGTTAATCCCTGCATAGAGGGATCTTTCCAACTTTCCTTTTCTAGTCCAGGCCAGGCTCCGATCTTCAAAATCTGACTTTTTCTAATCTCAATCATAAAGGGCCTCCACTTGTAGTCCTCAATTTACCTCTGTAAGGCTAAGGCTCCCCCTTGTGTTACTTTGGGTTTGACAACAGCAACTTTCTCCTCCTCCTTTTCAGCAATTTGTCCTGTTGAAATAGATTCCTGTGCCAAATCCTGAATAATTTCTGTATTGGTGCTCACTTTTGGTTCCAAAATGTCAATTTTAGTAGTCATAGCATCCATCTTTTTATGAAGCTGTTCCAACAGGTGGCTTATCTTAGAAAATGCAGTCCATAAGGCTTCTCCTGTCGACATTTTTGAATATCCAAGGTCAGTCTCTAGTTCCCACAGTTCTTATCAAGCAGCTGGAGATTTCCCAGCTCCACTCTTGTAACAGCTTCAAAAGCTCCCTCTAGAGGGGAACAGTCTCCACTTGTATCAATCTTTTCCAACACAGATCAAAAAGTAAAGATAGTTTCAATTTTCAGATACTTTCCCTCCCTTTTAAATGCAGAAGCGGACAATGGAAACAATATATTTCTCTTATTTAACTAACTGTCAACGTCCGTTCTCTTCGCTGTCAATGAACTCTCCCGAAACGTCAATCACTGGGAGCCCATTCCCAGGTTCAGAGCAGTGGTAATTTAATTTTAATCACTCTCTCCTGCAGGATACACAGTCCAAAATTTCCCCCCTCTTCTCCTGCTTCCAAGGGGGGTCTAATAATTTCAATCGATGGAAGTTTAATCCTTTACATAAGGCTTTCCAAGACCTTAACTTCAGTCTATTTACAAAAGGGGAAGGCGGACTTCCTGTATTGAACCTTCCCCGTTCGATGCCAAATTAAGATATTTAAAGATCCAATTTTCCTTTTTACTCACGGGTTGTTGTTTAAAATCCAATTGTCCACAAGAAAAAGTCAGCGCTCTCCGGCAGCAGCAATGCGGCTTCACTCCATGAAAGAAGTGGTCGATTCAAAGCACCGCGCCGCTCACCCCACGTCACTCCGGATCCCCAAAACAGGGTTTCCCCGCGAGTAGGGGAGGCGCAAAAGGTGCCAGCCGAATCCCAGGTTCACAGGCTTCTTCCGCCTGTGATTTCAATGGGTCTCCGCCTTCGCCGTGGCGGTTCAGACCCAACTTTCCACGGAGCAAGTTCCTCCCGATCGGAGGAGCTCCGCCATTGCTGGGGTCGCCAACCCGGAAGTCCCAGGGGGGTTCATGTCACCCTTGCTTCCCCCCTCTCTTTTATTCACTGTGATAGGAAATGCCTGACCCAGGCAGAGCAATTTCCCCGACCCGATCTCAGAGTGCACCATGCAGGAAGTCTGAATAGTTTTCAGCAGACATTTAAAAGTTGGCACAGAAGATGTCCACTGAATCTCCAGTGGCAGAGTGTTCCACAGGACTGGGCCGATGACACTAAAGGCTTGGTTTCTTGTTGTCATCAAATAAGCCTCACCAGCTTGGGGTATGGACCAGACACACTCCTGCAGATGGTCTCAGTGATCAAGCTGGGATATAAAGGATTATTAGGCAGTATCTTGGATCTATGCAGTTCAGGGCTTTGTAAATGAATACATGGACCTTGAACCTGGCTTGGTAGTAGAAGGACAGCTAGTGCTAATGTTTCAACAGTGGTGTCATATGGGATAGGACATAAGAAGCTAAACTTATGTACCAAGTCAGACGTTTGGGTCCATTTGGCTCAGTATTTTTTTTTATATATATAAATATTTATTAGAGTTTTTGAATACAAATGCACCAATAATAAACAATCTTACTTCTATCACAACGTAGTTTCATCACTTCTTTGGACTCCCTCACGTCTCCCGCTCCCATTTACATCATTAAAAGGTTTTTCCAAGCAAATTATCAACTTGTTTACAATCTTATATCCACTCATTTAAGTATAATCTAGCAATTCTCCATAAAATTTATGTTTTCTTTAATCTCACTTATCATCAAATTCAAAATCTAATTTAGTGGTGGTCAATTTTTTATAATCTAGCATCCTTCTTAACATTCAACCAAATTACAATGTTTTTGTAAATACATCTTAAATTTCTTCCAGTCTTCCTCTCTTCTCCCAGGTCTCGGATTCTGCCAGTCATCTCGGCCAGTTGCATATAGTCCATCAGCTGCATCTGCCACTCTTCCAGTGTGGGTAGATCTTGAGTTTTCCAGTTTTTTGCGATGAGTATCCTTGCTGCCATTGTTGCATACATAAAAAATGTTCGGTCCTTCTTTAGCACCTTCTGGCCGACAATACCCAAAAGGAAGGCCTCTGGTTTCTTGGTGAAGGTATACTTAAATACCTTTTTCAGCTCATTATATGTCATTTCCCAGAAGGTCTTCACCTTAGGGCATGTCCACCAGAGGTGAAAGAATGTTCCTTCATTTTCTTTACATTTCCAACATTTATTATCAGGCGAATGGTATATTTTGGCAAGTTTAACTGGGGTCATGTACCATCTATATATCATTTTCATTACATTTTCCTTCAGAGCATTACATGCAGTGAAGTTCAGCCCAGTGGTCCATAACCTTTCCCAGTCCTCAAACATAATGTTATGCCCAATGTCCTGTGCCCACTTTATCATAGCCGATTTAACCATTTCGTCTTGTGTGTTCCATTTTAACAGCAAGTTATACATTCTAGATAGTACCTTAGTCTTTGGTTCTAACAATCATTTGGCTCAGTATTGCCTACACTGACTTGCAGTGGCTCTCTGAAGGTTCCAGGCTAGGGAATCTCTCCCAGCCATAACTGGAGATGCCAGGGATTGAATTTGAGGGTTACTGCATGCAAAGTAAGTGCTCAAGTACTGAGCTACACCCCTTAGCAAAAACATTGGCCTCTGCGATAGGAAAGGTCTATAAGAAAGAGAAGTTTCTTTAAAAAAAAATATTCAAAATTAAAACAAAACATATTATCCAAAAACATATCACCCTTATTCCCCCCCCATTTTTCCTCCCTCCCCCCTCCCCCCACCCTCCCACACAAAACCCACGCACCCACCAGCTCCCCTCAGTTCCAGTCTTTGGTTTCTCTGAAAATGCTGTTTTCTGCATGTTACAAAGTTGTATAGATCCTCAAACTATTTAGCTTATTATTATCAATAAAAAGTTTGTGAATGTTTATTCAAAGCCAGCCAAGGAGTCCAGTTCACTTTGTTGCGTCTTCAAATACTTTGTAAAGGGTTCCCATTCATCTTTAAAGTCATAGTTATCCTTGTCCCATAGCTTATATGCCAGTTTTGCCAGTTCTGCATAGTCTATCAATTTTTCTTGCCATGATTCTTTAGTTGGGGTTTCTTCAGTCTTCCATCCTTGTGCTATTAGAACTCTCGCGGCCGTTGTCACATACATGAAGATGTTTTTCAGCTTTTTTGGCAGATCTTTCCCTACAATCCCTAACAAAAATGCTTCAGGTTTTTTAATAAATGTTAAATGGAACATTTTCTTCAATTCATTGTATATCATTTCCCAAAATTTTTAAATTACATTACAATCCCACCACATATGGTAAAATGTCCCCTCCTTTTCCTTACACTTCCAACATATATTTGAACTAGTTTTGTACATTTTCCCTAACTGCACTGCTGTTGTGTACCATCTATACATCATCTTCATGTAATTCTCCTTCAATAGGGAACAATCTGTAAATTTTAAATCAGTTTTCCATAATTGTTCCCAATCTTCCATCATAATGTTGTGACCTACATCTTGTGTCCATTTAATCATAACTGATTTTACCTCTTCATCTTTCATCTCCCATTCTAATAGTATGCTGTTTCCCTTCAATCACTTCCGTTTGAAACCTAGATCTTGTATAAATGAATCATTTCTTGCTGTCTTCTTTATATGTTTCATATAGTTGTCGATAATGCAACCAACTCTGAAAGTGGTCTTTGATCTCATCATAATCTCTTAATTTTCCATCATCCATTCCTATTTAGCTTAAATCCATCAGGATTTAAACTAAATAGGAATAAAACTAAATTATTAGTTAAAAACATGAAGGAAGAAGAAAGAACCGAGTTAGAACAAAACATTGAGATTGAAGTCCAAGGCAGAGACCCACTAAAAATCACAGGCGGGAGAAGCCTGTGAACGTGGGATTCAGCTGGCACCTTTTGCACCTCCCCTACTCGTGGGGAGACCCGGTTTCGGGGATCCAGAGCGACGTGGGGTGAGCGGCGCGGTGCTTCGAATTGACTGCTTCTTTCACGGAGTGAAGCCACACTGCTGTTGCCGGAGAGCGCTGACTTTTTCCTGTGGACAATTTGATCCTAAACAACTACCCGTGAGTAGAACGGAAAATTGGATTTTTTAAACATCTTAATTTGGCACCGAAACGGGGAGGTTTCAAACAGGAAGTCTGCCTTCCCCTTTTGTAAATAGATTGAAGCAAAGAGCTTGCAAGCTAAAGTCTTGGAAAGTCCTCTGTAAAGGATTAAACTTCCATTGGCTAAAATCATTAAACCCCCCTTGGAAGCAGGAGAAGGGGGGGGGGAATTTGGGATCGCGTAAGCCTGCAGGAGAGAGTGAAGAAAGTTAAATTACCACTGCTCTGAACCTGGAAACGGGCTGCTAGTAAGACTGACGTTTTGGGAAAGTTCATTGACTGTGAATAAAATGTATCTTGACAGCTAGTTAAATAAGAGAAATACATTGTTTCCATTGTCTCCTTCTGCGTTTAAAAAGGAGTAAAAGTAACTGATAATTGAAACTAATTTTATTGCTTGAACTGTGCTTAAAAGGATTGATACAAATAGAAATTGTTTCCCTCTAGAGGGAGCCTTTGAAACTGTTATAAGAGTTGAGTTGGTGGAATCTCCAGCTGCAAGATAAAAAACCATGAGAACCAGGGATTGACCTTGGATAGGTTAAGAATGTTGACAGAATAAGCCTTAGTGATTGCATTATGTAAGATAAGTGATTCATTGGAACAGCTCCACAAGAAGACGGAACTGATGACTATCAAAATTGATAACTTGGGACAAAAAGTGACTAATTTGGGACAAAAAGTGAACATCTATACAGAAACTATTCAGGAATCAATACAGGAATCTACTTTGACATGGCAAACTGTGGAGAAGGTGAGGGAGAAAGTTGTTGTTGTTGAACCTGAAGTAATACAAGTGGAGAGGGAGAGAGCCCCAGCCTTACAGAGGCAATTTGATGACTATAAGTTGTTGCCTTCTATGATTGAATTCAGAGAAAGTCAGATTTTGAGGATTGGAGCCCTGCTTGGACTGGAGAAGGGAAGTTGGATAGATCACCTCATGCAGGGATTTACTGACCTTTGGGACCTGGACCTGGGTCAGGAGGAGATTGGAGTTGTGGGGACTTTCAGATTTGGAGGGATTTTGAAACACGTCCTGAAATATTTTTTGGATTTTAGTTTTAACTACGGAGATTTGACTGACCTGTCGAGAAGGAATAAAAACATTGCTAGGTCGGAGCTTCCCCGAGATCTACTCTTCAGCATCAAAGGAAGGAAATTAAGAACAAGATCAGCAGAAGACAAAGTAAAGTGCATGTATAAATATGAAGAAGACCTGCAGAAAGGACTTGGAAAAGAGTTAAGAGCCTCGGACAGAAGATCACCAGGTTGATGGACTGTATGGAATTGACGGAAATGACTGGCAGAATCCGAGACCAGGGAGAAGAGACGGGGGAAGGACTTCCGGGTTAGCGCCATCGTCTAATGGCGGATTCCCTCCGAGCTCCGGAGGGAATTGGCTCAATTGGAGACGGGTCCTGCCGCGGCGACGACGCGGGGACCCTCAGAAACCACAGGCGCTGAAGCCTGTGGACCTGGTGACTCGGCGGGCACCATTTGCGCCCTCCCCGACCCGAGAAGGAGCCTTTTTAAAGGCTTTGGAACGGGGGACGGGGAGAGGCGTGGTGCTGAGAGTCGATTGCTATTCCTACTGAGTGAAGCCGCATGCCATGGTCGGAGAGCGCTGACTTCTTCCTTTGAACATTTGGACCAAAAGTAAAAGTCCGTGAGTAATACGGAAATCGGATTTATAAAAGAAAAATTTTTGTTTGAATTCGGCACGATCGGGGAAGGCGCAAAGAGGAAGTCCGTCTCCCCGCCTTGTAAACAATTTGAAGCAAGGACTAAATAACTAAGGTCGAGAGAACATCTCCTTTTTATTGGATAAAGTTATTAATTGCACGATTCGATAGTATAAGTAATCTTGCTGGAGGATAAGAGTTAATCTTGAGAGCTGAAGTGCCACCCCCCCCCCGGGACCCGGGAGTGATCCACGAGAGGAGCCTGTTGAGGAGACATAGAAGATTTTGACAGCTGTCAAACTAGCTGTCAAAGTTGGAAAAAAATAGAGAACTTTGTTTCCGTTGTCTTTGCTGGTTATATGCGTTACAATATAGTTATAAATTGTTGAAAACAAAGAAGAACTGAAACAAGTTAACTGGACTTTTGGGCTGGAAGTGGAAGGAATACTAAATAACCAGAATCCCTCTAGAGGGGGTTCAGGGACATTACAAGAATGGCTACAGGTGGAAAAATACAAGCTGAACTGGACAAGGCTTTTTTTCTCTTGGGAAAGTTGCAAGAGCAAAGTGATGTTTTGGCTACAAGTGTTACAACTTTGAAGTCAACAGTAAATAAACTTACTGAGGTGGATAAGGACTTGATTCAAAAAGTCCAGGCAGCTGAACAAGAAAAGAAATCTGAGAAATTTGAGGAAGTGGAGAAAGAGATATATGCTGATCAGGATGAGCAGGAAGGAGGGGCTGTAATGCTGCAGATGGCAAAGGAGAGCCAGAGGCCTGTCAAGATGGATACAAAGGAAAATAAGGACTGGATGACGAAAATTTGGTTTGAATTGAAGAATGAGGAATGGAAAGATCTCCTTTTGTGGAGATCTGAAGATCTATGGATTATAAATTTGACTAAGGTGGAAGTTGGAGCTTTTGGGACATTTGGACTTAAAAGGATTAAGAAACAAGATCTGAGCTCCACTTTTGAATATGGAGGTCTGGTTGGAAGAAATATGGACATTATTGGGACAGAGCTCCTCCGAGATTTGGTGTTTAATACAAAGGACTATCAAAAAAACCAGCAGAGAGGAATTGAGAGAGATTTAAGAGCCTCGGACGTGAGGTCTCCAGGCTGATAGCAGATGGACTGATGGACATTGGTTTGGGGATCGAAACCAGGAAAGGGAGGGTGGGGTTTGGGAATCCAAAGGGTGTATAAATATATTATGACTCTTTTTATTTTTGTTTTGCTATTAGGATAAAAATGGGGAATTCGTGGAAGGGAAATTGGGTCGACCTTAGAAAAAGGTTTTAAGTATAAGGATTGATGTATATAAGTTAAAATTTCATATATAAAATGAATTAGATATAATAATGAATTAAGGTTAAAAATTGGGGATAAGAACTTGTTGAACTAACATTTGGAAATGGAATACAAGAAGGGGAGGTGAGGGGAAGTCGCGGAAATAGGTTATTGAAAATAAGGATTGTAAACGTTGAGTGTTTTTTAATTCTGTTTTTTTCTTTTTTTTCTTTTCTGGATTTTTTTTTTTTCCCTTCTTTTGAAAATCTTAATAAATATTTTTTTAAAAAAAAGAAAAAGAAGAGACGGTGGAAGAAGATTGGAAAAAGTTTAAAGTTTATTTATAGAAATACTGTAAAATTAATGAGTGTTAGAAAAATGTTGGAATGAAATTATATGGCTTTAGTAGAAATGTTATAAGGAGTTAAGCATAAATAAGTATTATAGTATTAATGGAAAATAAGGTTAAAATAAGTTAAGAAAGGAATTGCTGAAACAATTAATAGAAGTGGAATACAAAAAGGGAGGTGAGAGGAGGTCAATAAAACAAGGGAATGAAAGATAAGGCATTGAAATGGTATGATGTATGTTTTTAAATTGTTTTTGCTCTGTTTTGTTTAGTCTAATGTGTTAATGTTGCGTTGTGTACTGTTTATATATTGTATTGTATTGTTTTTTCTTTCTTTTGCTTCTTTTTTTCTTTTCTTTTTCTTCTTTTTTGTAAGGTTTAAAAGTAATAAATATTATTTAAAATATATATATATTTATCCTGTGAACCGACATAGATTCCATTGGTGACAGCCACCATGGTGTTTTGGTTACTACTGATTTTTTACTCCTCTCCCATACTTCATATAATGCCCTTCTCACAACATAACATTATTATATATATTCTATACAACAAAGAATACAGAACAAAATTCATTCATACTACACTATAATGTCTAAGTACATAACATTAATATATATAGTTTCTGAAAAAAAAATCAATTCAAAATACCATCTGGTTTACCTTCTTTTTTTCCCCCTCCCTCCCCACTCCAGCCCTCCCCCCCCCCCCCGGTCAGGCCTTCCTTCTTCATATCTTTATCCATGTACACAGTCTGTTCATTCAAGCTTGTATGTTAGGGTTGGCTTCCCCTCTTTCTATCCACTTCCTGTAAAATGCCCATTTATTTGTGATTCTTTGGCATTTATTTTCCCACCTATCCTCTGCCACTATCTGTGCGAATATTTCTGATTGTGCATATTCAAAAACATACCGTAAATTTCGCTCCATAACAGGCAGTTTTTTCCTCCTAGAAAGTAAGGGGAAATGTCTGTACGTGTTATGGAGCGAATGCCTACAGATGGCGGGGGAATCTGCTGCAGTCGTGAGCAGTCCGTGGCTCGCTTTGAAACAGCAAAGCGGGTGTAAGCGGCTCCTGTCAGCTAGCGGAGCCGGGGAGGAGGGAGAGAAGCAGAGCGGGAGTTGGCTGCTTTAAAACAACCCCTGCTCTCTGTCCCTGCCTGCAGTTTTTTGCTGTCCGATTTTGGATTAGCCACTGTAGGGGCTGTGTGTGTGTGTGCTTGAGCTATCGTTCTCCTCCTCCTGCTTCCCCTTCACTCTCCCAGCACCCCTGCGACTTTAGAATTGACACTCTGTGTGTCTGTGTGTGTGTGTGTGTGTCTGTGTCTGTGTGAGGGCTCCTTCTCCTTCTCTTGCTTCCCGTTCACTCTCCCTGCGACTTTAGAATTGACACTCTGTGTGTCTGTCTGTGTGTGTGTGTGTGTGTGTGTGTGTGTGTGAGGGCTCCTTCTCCTTCTCTTGCTTCCGTTCACTCTCCCTGCGACTTTAGAATTGACACTCTGTGTGTCTGTGTCTGTGTGAGGGCTCCTTCTCCTTCTCTTGCTTCCCGTTCACTCTCCCTGCGACTTTAGAATTGACACTCTGTGTGTCTGTGTCTGTGTGAGGGCTCCTTCTCCTTCTCTTGCTTCCCGTTCACTCTCCCTGCGCCCCTGCGACTTTAGAATTGACACTCTGTGTGTCTGTGTGTGTGTGTGAGGGATCGTTCTCCTTCTCTTGCTTCCCGTTCACTCCCCCAGCGCCCCTGCGACTTCCAGTGCCCTGCGACTTTAGGGCCAGTTCTCTCTCTCTCTCTCTCTCTCTCTCTCTCTCTCTCTCTCTCTTTGTGTGTGTGTGTGTGTGTGTGTGTGTGTTTTGACCTCACTGCGCTTGTTGGGGGAGAATGTTGGTCGCAATTTTTCTTGATTTGTCTCAGAGTGGTTACTATCGTGGTTTCCTTGCCGGGGAGGAAGGAGAGAAGCAGAGCCTGCTTGTTTTAAAGGAGCAAAGCCGGAGAGGAGCCTCTCCTGCACTATTAGCAGCATCCTTCTCCACACCCCCCCCCCATGCGTGCTCCTTGTCCCTTGAGTGCTTTTCCTTCCCTCCCCACTTAAAACGTGGTTACAAAGCACGCATCCACATGGATCCTCAGGATTTTTGCACTGGGTCACCCCAAATTCACCATCAGATCACATAGCATGTCCATGGCTACAGCCTGCACCAAAAAACACATGCACCCACTGTTTCATGGGGCTGCAATGGCGCAAAAACGTGGTTACAAAGCATGGATCCACATGGATCCTCAGGATTTTTGCATTGGGCTACACCAAACTCACCGTCAGATCACATGTCTGTGGCCACAGCATGAACCACAAAAATCATACATCCACTGTTTCGTTTAGAATATTTTTTTCTTGTTTTCCTCCTCTAAAAACTACGTGCGTGTTATGGTCAGGTGCGTGTTATAGAGCGAAAAATACGGTAATCATTCAATTTTTCCATATTCCATTTGGCCTTTTCTTTCCATCCCAAAGCAGTAACTGCCATTCCAGCTAGAATCATAATCTCGTACAACTCTTGCTTATTACTGTTTACTTTGTTATTTCCTAGTATTCCCAAAAATAACAAATCCCTATTAACTTCTATGTTTATTTGAAAGAATCCAGAAATTCCCTTTATAATCTTTTGCCAATATTCCTTAACCAGATTACATTCCCAGCACGTGTGAATATAGTCCTTTTTCCTGACCACAATGCCAGCATTTGGGACTAAACCCTTTCACTATATACGCCATTTGTGCCGGAGTTCTATACCATTTTAATAAAAATTTTCTACTTAATTCTTTATACTTTTCTATTTTAATATTGTTTATAGTCTTCATCAGTTCTTGAGCCGTATTTGGATGGATCATACCTTCCTGCTCCCATTTATCCTTATCATTCTTTCTTTTTCGCTTATCATCAGTTTATATAACATCCCTGCTATCCCTTTCTCCGTTATTTGTCTTTTGTTCAGCACCATATCTATTTTCATTTCTGTCCTCATCGTTTCCTCTACTCTTTCCGTTTTTATTAAATCATAAAGTCCTTGTGGGTGGCAATGGACGCGGGTGGCGCTGTGGGTAAAACCTCAGTGCCTAGGACTTGCCGATCGTATGGTCGGCGATTCGAATCCCCGCGGCGGGGTGCGCTGCAGATTCTTGAGATTCTTCACTCGACTCTCCCTGTTGGTCTACCTGTAATTCTTCCGAACTTGAAAGTTCTTGCTCAGTCTGTCCTTGTATTCCAACTCCTAAATCAGCTAGCATTTTTTTTTTCTTCACCAGGGTTCTTAGCGGAATATTTCCTGCCATCTCTAAAAACTAGCAGTGTAACAGGGTAGGCCCAAGTAAAGAGGATTTTATGATTATAGAGAGCTTGTGCAAACTGCTGCATACGTTTCCTGTCTTGAAGCGTTTCCTGAGAAAAGTCTTGTCTCACTATGACCTTTCGCTGTTTAAACTGCAGGTCTGCTTTCTGCCGGAGTGATTTATAAATTTGATCTCTTAACTTTTCTCTTGTGAATGCCATGATTACATCCCTGGGAAGTCCAGAGCCTCCTCATGGTGTGAATACCCGGTGCACTCTCTCAATGTCATTCTGCTCAATTTCAATTCCTTGTTCTTTGAGCCATTCTAACATCTCCTTTTCCAGGTCCTTATTCCCAATATCTTCAGAAATACCAGAGAATATTAAATTCCTTCTGCGATGTCTGTCGTTCATTTGTGAAATTCCTTTTGTCAGAGATTCTATTTTGTTTACGTTTGCATCAGCTACCTCTTTTGCATGTTCTGCTATTTTCGTAACTTTTTCTACTGTAGCAGTCATTCTTCTCAACTCTCCTTTCACGTCTTGCATATCAGTGTGGACATTTGCTTCCGAACGCTGAATCATTTCACCCAGCTCCTTCAAAGACTTGGCCATCTTGTTAAGTCCTTCTCAAGTCTTTCCCAAATAAATAGATAAACCACCATTTTAAACACTAACTCACCCCAATCCAGGACTTGGACCTGAGCCCAGTTTTCGTTGAGTTCTCTCAGCTATCAGTTTGCAGAGAGTTATTTGCTTTTCAGGGTTTTAATTAGTGAAGTTCCAAGAGCGAGACGGGTGTGCTTCTACCCACGCCGACGCATGCACAGTTCTCTCTCTCCCCCACTATTTGTAAGGCCTCGTTGGAGAGCCACTTTGCTTTCTTGCATTTTCTTTTCATTGGGATGGTTTTTGTTGCTGCCTCCTGTATAATGTTGCGAGTCTCCATCCATAGTTCTTCAGGCACTCTGTCCACCAAATCTAAATCCTTAAACCTGTTCCTCACTTCCACTGTGTATTCATAAGGGATTTGATTTAGATTGTATCCTACCGGCCCAGTGGTTTTTCCTACTTTCTTCGGTTTAAGCTTGAATTTTGCTATAAGAAGCTGATGATCTGAGCTACAGTCAGCTCCAGGTCTTGTTTTTGCTGACTGTATAGAGCTTCTCCATATTCGGCTGCAGAGTATATAATCAATCTGATTTTGATGCTGCCCATCTGTTGAGGTCCATGTGTAGAGCCGTCTCTTGTGTTGATGGAAAAGCGTGTTTGTAATGACCAGCTTGTTCTCTTGACAGAACTCTATTAGCCTTTGCCCTGCTTCGTTTTGATCTCCAAGGCCAAACTTGCCAGTTGTTCCTTTTATCTCTTGATTCCCTACTTTAGCATTCCAATCCCCTATAATGAGAAGAACATCCTTCTTTGGTATCACTTCTAGAAGGTGTTGTAAGTCTTCATAGAATTGGTCAATTTCAGTTTCTTCAGCACCAGTAGTTGGTGCATAAACTGTGATTACTGTGATGTTAAAAGGTCTGCCTTGGATTCGTATCGAGATCATTCTATCATTTTTGAGATTGCATCCCAGTACAGCTTTCGCCACTCTTTTGTTGACTATGAGGGCCACTCCATTTCTTTTACAGGTTTCTTGCCCACAGTAGTAGATATGATGGTCATCCGAACTGAATTCGCCCATTCCTGTCCATTTTAGTTCACTGATGCCCAGGATGTTAATATTTATTCTTGCCATCTCATTTTTGACCACATCCAACTTATCCAGGTTCATGGTTCTTACATTCCAGGTTCCTATGCAATATTTTTCTTTACAGCATTGGACTTTCCTTTCGCTTCCAGCCATATCCGCAACTGAGCGTCCTTTCGGCTTTGGCCCAGCCACTTCATCAGCTCTGAATCTAGTTGGACTTGTCCTCTGCTCTTCCTCAGTAGCATGTTGGACACCTTCCGACCTGAGGGGCTCATCTTCCAGCGTCATAACTTTTATATGCCTGTTGTCTTTGTCCATGGAGTTTTCTTGGCAGGGATACTGGAGTGGCTTGCCAGTTCCTCCTCCAGGTGGATCACGTTTGGTCAAAGCTCTTCACTATGACCTGTTCATCTTGGGTGCCCTGCTCGGCATAGTTCATAGCTTCTCTGAGTTATTCAAGCCCCTTCGCCACGGCATGGCAGTGATCCATGAAGGGGCTGATGCAAGCTAGTGACTTCCTAAAAATCACTGCAACCCCCCCTCCCCGCCCACATGACCTGGGTTGCTGTGCATAAGAGAAACCTGGTGGACAAGCAGTGGCAATGACAGGCCCATCTGCTGCATCCAACCAAGTCTCTGTTACACATACCAGGTCAAGTCCTCCATCCACAATCAAGTCATGGATGGGAGTGGTCTTATGAATCATTGACCTAGCATTGCACAGCAACACCTTCAGGTCATGTGGATTTCCCTTGTTGAGCGCAAATATAACATTGAATCACAAAGGTGAAGAGTTAAACAAAGGTTAGTGTACTAAATATTATTTCCAATTCTAGGTAGTTTGCTATTGGAGAAATACCATATATGATTATAAAAATCTAAAGCAATAATTATTTTAAAATATGATTTCATTTCTAGATCAGACAGACAAGATTTCTTCTATATATTTCTTTCTTTATCATATACACACAAAGCTGCTATTTTTAACAGGAAATATTTTTGTAACCTAAGGTCTATTATACAATTTCATACAGATGTTTATTTTGTTACAGTTCTGTTAAGTTGTATACAAATTATAAAGATGGGTCAATTATTTACTACCGTATTTTTTGCTCCATAAGACGCACTTTTTTCCTTCTAAAAAGAAAGGGAAAATGTCACGGCCAAAATGGCCGCTGTTTCTTTAATGCGAATAAAGCTGGGTCAGCATGACTCAGCGGCCTGCAGCAGGTTGTATATATAAAGTGAGAAATGTTAGTTTGTACTGAGGCTGGTGTTTGGGTTGGTTGGTTGGTTAGTGCTGGTGTGTATAGTTATTCAGTCGTGTTTTGCACAAAGACTTTTAAGAATAAAACTCTGCAAGGATATTCTCGTGGACTCTTTTATGCAGACAAGGGTCCGAGGACCAGGCTGAAGAGACAAAGGGAGGTCAGAACCCTTTCCTTCTTTTTTTTGCTTTTTACAAACACTGACAGGTTATGGGCCCAGTTTTTCTGAGCATGTGCAGAGTGCAGAACGACTGACAGCATCTCAGCAGGGAGCTGGTGAGTCCTGGTGGTGTATGGAGCCAGTGGCTGTGCGTTGGAGCAGTTGGTGGCAAGCTGTAACTGTCTGCAGTGACGCTGGAGCGGCTAGGATCTGAGGATCAGGAAAGCACTCAGCGTCAGCTACTGGAACAGTTTGAACTGCTAGAGGACCACAGTAGGCTACTCACAGAGTGGCTACACCAGTTGCAGAGCCAGGCGGGACCTGAGGGTCAACAGAGGGAGCTGCTAGAAGCCGGTGAGTGCCAGCCAGGGCCATCCAGTGGGACTCTAAAGGGAGAGTCCGGAGAGCTTGCTGGAGACCCCACAGAAGGGGCTCAGCAAGCACCAGCAGAGATGGCAGATTGCCAGTCTTCCCAAGTTGTAAATATTGGGGGAGGCATCCCTTTTGAACTTCTCTCAGAAAGCAACTGGCTGAGTTGGTCAATTAAAATGCAGCAGTTGTTAAGGAGAGATGGACTATGGGACTGTGTTGAAACTGAGGTTTTGAGACGGGACTCTGCTGAGAAAAAACGGCTGGATGAAAGGGCTCGTGCCCAAATTATGCTGTGTTTGAGCAACTCTCAGTTATTGCATGTAGCAAATGCCAGCACAGCGTTTGAGTGCTGGAATTTATTAAGGGCAATGCATGTCAGAGAAACTGCTGGAACTATAATTTCTCTGACCAGAAGGCTGTTCAGGACTGTTATGAAAGAAGGTGACAATTTGGCAACTCATCTTCAAACGCTGAAATCTCTGTTTCTTCAACTACAGCAGAGAGGTAAGCGTTATGATGAGACTGACCAAACATACATTATCCTTTCAAGTTTGCCTGAAAGCTGGTTGCCCATAATTAACAGCATGGAGAGTATGCGTCCCCGAGATCTGACCCTTGAGTATGTGGTTGGAAGATTGACCGAAGAAGCACAAAGAAGGTCAGATAGACAGGCTGAACTCCAAGAGCGGAGGAGTTACAGCAAAGGGGGCCAGCAGCAGAATCTGCCAATGGAGCAATGCCAAGGTTTGGACTTGGCCATGGCGGTGAGGAGGTGCTATAAATGCAACCAACCCGGGCATCTCCAACATCAATGCAGGGCTAGGCTTCCAGGAGACGACATGGAGCAGAGACAGCAATCGACACAGAAACGTAAGCAGAAGGGGTTCTCTTCAGGGAAGAAGAACACGCGTTCTGCTCAGTTTGTGTCTGCATTTTCTCGGGAGGAGAGGAAGATACCTCGAGGAACATGGTTGCTGGACTCTGGGAGCAGCAGGATTATCTGCAACCGTCGGGAGGACTTTAAGACCCTGGGGAAGCCAGCTGATGGAAAAGACTCAATCTATCTTGCTGATGGTCGTAGAAGCAAGATTGATGGCCAGGGAACATGTTTCCTGCAGTGCTTGAACACTACTCTACCAGAGACTCTGTTTGTCAGCAGTTTGGACTATTGTTTATTGTCTGTAAGCTGTTTGATTAATGCAGGGTATAGTGTTAAGTTCACGCAGGATGGTTGTCTGATAAAGAATGGAACTCAGGTATGTGGCCATGCAAAGATGGAAAATGGGTTATATGTAATGCAGGACAAGCCTGTTAAAGAAGCCCAGGTGGTTCAGGATAATTTGCCAGTTCATAAGGGGTGTGTACATGAACTGCACAGAAAACTGGGTCACGCCAATTTCTGTGTGCTTTCAGAGATGCAAAAGGTGTGCAAGAATCTAAAAGTAAATAGCTGTAACTGTTTCCTAAATTGCAATGTATGTAAAATGGCCAAATCTAAGAGGAAGCCTGTGGCTTCTAAAAGCGACAGAGTATCTAAAGAGGTTTTAGAACTTGTCCATTGTGACGTGATAGGCCCTTTTCCACAGAAGACTGAAGGGGGCGCCAGATATGCTTTTCTGGTAATAGATGATAAATCACGTTTCAGTTGGTTGTTTTTGTTAAAGCAGAAATCTGAGTGTTTCCCCACATTCAGAGAATGGGTTGCCCAAGCTGAAAAGCTCCTCGCTCGCCCTGTTGTGCAGTTGTGGTTCGAGGACCCGACCCCCGCAATGTGAAATGAATACACAAGGACACATGATATAAGGTTAATGGGCAAGAAAAGGCCACAACTTTATTGATTACAGCAGTGAAAAGGTATTGGCTTAGGCATTGGATCACTAAAACAAGTGGGCTTATTCACCAGTAGGTGGAGCCAGTTGATGCTAATCCAACTATAGGCTCACCCCTGATGTCACCGAGGGTCGTGCCATGGCCTCCCGCCAAGCAGGCATCGGACAGAATACACAACCGCCAGATTCCTTTAACGGAATACCCAAAAATTGAAGGCATAGGCGATGGCCACACCTAGCTCTTCGACACACCACAACACATTATTCCAATGCCTAACCGCCACCCGAGCCAATACACTCACGGCTGCAACCAATCCCAGATGCTATTGATGACACTATCTAACCATATGTCGTTCCCCAGGTCTGATAGATGCACCCCGTCATTCCGGTATAAGGCTTGGTCGCCAATCCAGATACGGTCATGATAAATGACTCAGCCATACATGAAGTGCACCCAACGGGCCACTGCCCAATTCACGAGTTTCCTGGTTTTTTCAATGGCCATACAGCTCTGCGCACCGCGCCAAAAAGCTCTCTTCAAGGAGGAGGACCAGAACACCGTCGTTCTGGGACATAAGGCAGCAAACGCATCCAAGTCTCTTTTTATGTTCCATAACAAGTCCACACTCCTTCTGTTAGCAAGGTCCCCTAACTGGATGACCAGGATATCGGGGGGCCCGAACGCGGCTACTTTCTCCCACAGCAATGGCATAAGCTCTTCCCAGCGCATGCCTCTTCTCGAAAACCAGGAAACTCGAACTCCAGGTGGTAAACCAAGATTAGGCGCGAGGCCGCAGCTGACCGCCCGAACGCGGGCCCAATGGACTATACTGTGGCCGCAAATCCACACACATCTCCTGAGCACAGCTGAGGATGAAAGGACAGAGAAAAAAAACGGTAAGTAGGGTGATAAAGCAGGGGGCATTCTAGCGGATATAACTTTTATAAGCGTTGGATTTCCACCGGCCCATTTCTTTGATCTTATCCGCAGGCAGACCCAAGTGGGTGGCTGTGGTAGCGGTGCCGATTCTGAATGAGTGCGCAGCATACTCGAGAGAAGATAAACCACACGCCTCAATAGCTTTGCGGAGTACCCTGGTGAATTGGTGTCTCAACAAGGGTGACCCATCTTCGTGAACCAAGAGCGGACCAGGGCCGGGTGGTCTAAGGTAGAGGTACCGCCTAGTGTCCTTTACTGGGCAAGGGCCCTGTTGCGCCGACGCTGTCAGCTTAACTAGAACCCCCCTACCAGCCTGATCAGTTTTGGACTGGCGTATCCTGACCGTCAAAGTTGATTCAGACAACTGCACGTCCTCCATAAGGAGGCCGCGCGTTGAACCCCTTGCGCTAGCCTCAAACACAACTTCGCCAACTCTCAGAGCGCCAAAAAAGGCGATGGAGTACGCCGCAGAAAAGAGGCGGGCCTCAAACTTGCTCCAGCAAATTGACCTGAGCTTTGTGCGTATTTGAGATAGCAACCCATAAGATATTGGCTTATGGCCCTCGGCCCTGGGGGGTTGTGACCTGCCCCAACCTTCAATAGCTCTGCGGATCAGAAAGTCGCTGATGGCTGCTACGTGTATCTTTAAGGTTTTGGGAGCACGCCCCAAATCGTCAAGATGGGACAGGTACTGAAGAACATCGTCAGAGGTGGGTGGAACGTTATACGACAGCCCAGATGACCCAGACCTGAAACCGAGGAAATCGCACCAGGCCTTCTTGTAAGACCTGAGAGTGGAGGGTGCAACAGACGCTAATACTCCCTGAATCACTTTGCGTCTCCAACGTTCCACAGGTGCTCTGGAAAGGGTTCGGGCAACAGTTGTGCACCAGGAGCTAGTGACCGGAAGCGAGACATCTTAAAGCGAGACAAGGCATCGGCTATATCATTACTGGTCCCAGGAATAAATTTGGCTGAAAATATTATGTTGTACTCAAGGCACCGGAGAACGAACGCCCGCAGAAGGGAGGAGACCATCACAGACCGAGATGACTGCCTGACTAGTATGTTCACCACTGCCAGGTTGTCGGTCCTGAAGCATACGCAGCGATTTCGAAACTCCTCCGTCCAGATGTGAACGGCCACCACTATAGGAAAGAACTCAAGAAAGGTGAGATCCCGCGTGATGGCCTGACCCTGCCATGCCGTTGGCCATCGTTGTGCGCACCAACGTCCCCTGAAGTACAAGCCAAAGCCTAGAGACCCAGCCGCGTCTGATTGGACCTGGAAGTCTGATGACAAATTTAAAACATCCTGCCACAGAGATACCCCATTATAGTTTTCCAAAAATGTCATCCACACCTCCAGGTCGGCCTTAACCGATTTGGGAAGACGGACCCTGTGGTGTGGGTGTCTGAGACCAACTGACAGCCTGGCTAGGCAAGCGCAGAAGGGGCGACCAGGGGAAACTACCCTTCAAGCGAAGTTAAAATGACCTAATAGGGATTGAATTTGTCTAAAGGTGATCTTCCTTAGCGCAAGGGTGTCTAGGATTATTTCTTTAAGGGCGTCAATCTTTTCCTCAGGTAGGCGGGATGACTGGGCCATTGTATCCAACTCGATGCCCAGGTATGTGAGGCGCGTGGCCGGTCCCTCCGTTTTTTCGGCTGCGAGGGGAACACCCAAGTCCTGGGCCAGAGCTGAGAAGGCCCCAAGCAAGGAGGCGCATTCCCCTGTGTTGGACTTTCCCACAAAAAGAAAATCATCGAGGTAGTGCGTGACCCCAGTGGAATTGGTCCTAAAACACAAGGCCCAGTCCAAGAATGTGCTGAAAGTTTCGAATGCCAAACAGGCTACTGTGCAGCCCATTGGCATGGCCCTGTCAACGTAGTATTTTCCTTGAAATTTGAAGCCCAGCAACCAGAAGTCACTGGGGTGCACTGGCAAAAGGCGGAAGGCCGATTCAATATCGCACTTAGCCAAAAGTGCCCCGCGACCAAAACTCCGAATTAGTTTAACTGCCTGGTCAAAGGAGGCGTATTTTACCGTGCATAACTCTTGTGGGATGGCGTCATTAACCGAGCCGCCTTTCGGATAAGAAAGATTGTGAATGAGCCTAAATTCCCCAGGGGTCTTCTTGGGAACAATGCCTAATGGTGATACGTGTAAATTTGGGATGGGGGGTCTGTCAAACGGGCCTGCTACCCTGCCTGCGCTAACTTCCTTGGCTATCTTTCTCTCGGCGACTTCAGGTCTCTCTCTAACGGATTTCTGATTGGGGGAATCTTTTGCTATCAAAGAACCTGCTATAGGGATTCTAAACCCGCTGGAAAATCCTTCCCGGAGGTAGGACGCTGCATTTTTAGTTGGATAAAAGGACAGAAGATCGCAAAGGGGGGGCGAGCTTAATAGGGGAAAACGCCAACTCGAGAACTACCTCATCTTCTGTTCCCTGCCGCGGGGGCTCCCCTGGAACTGGAGTGATGGAACCCCCAGCCTCCACGAAAGGGCTGTTTCCCCCCCCCCCAAAGCAAGATGTAACAGGGTGAGCCCCGGCGCATCTGTCGCATTCATGCGGGTATTTACAAGACGAGACGACGAGGAAGAATGAGACTGGGGAGAGGCTGGCGCCACAGCAAAAGGCTGCCGAACACGCCCCCTCCCAGGCACCTGGTTGGATGCCTGCCAAGGGGCGTGGGCGCCAGCCAGGTGAGGCAGAGGCAGGGGGCTGACGCCCCCTGCTAGGGGCGGCGCTCGGGCTCCCGCCCACAACCACTCCCCTCTCTTGCAGGGAGGAGAGTCCTTGCAAACAGATAGGGGTGGAGAATTTCTGAACAAACATGGGACATGGTTGCGACGTAAGGGGATCACTCATCGCTTGACTAACCCTTATAGCCCTGCTGAAAATGGTCTGTGTGAAAGACGTGGGGCTGTAATACAGTCAGTAAAGGACTGCCTGCTAGTGGATGCAGGATTGGGCCACAACCATAGGCTGTGGGGCGAGGCTCTTCTTACCGCAATTTTTTTGATTAATAGAACCTGGTCAAGCTCTATAAAAGATATACCTTATCGTGTATTGTTTGGGAAAGAACCAGAGTGGACAATGCTCCATAACTGGGGTGCTTGGGCACATGTAAATATCCCCAAAGCTCAGCGCCAGAAAGGGGGCGCTAGAGCGCAGAAGCTGCGGTTTGTGGGATATCAGTCCTATGGCAAAGGGTGGCGTTTCAATTTATGCCCAGGACGCATGATTCTGTCATGAAGTGCAGACTTCGCTGACCAGGACAGATGGACTGCGATCCATGCCAACCCAGATTGCCTACTGCCCCTGCAAGTAAGAGAAGAGGCTTCTTCTCAGCCATTGGCAACGCAGGAGCAGGATGAGGAGGAGGCACAGATTTCCCCAAAAGATGTGGCAATAGATAATACTTCTCTAGAGGAAGAGGAAGAAGAGCCAGAGATAAGGGGGGGAGAAGAAGTAGTTGTGCCTAGGCGCTCCCAGCATTCAAACAAGGGTGTACCTCCTCAGCGTTTGACCCTAGGAGGAGTGAGAGTATGCAATGTGAGTTGTGTGGAACCACAAAGTTATAATGAAGTCTTAGACTTACCCCCTGGAGAACGTGCTTTGTGGCAACAAGCCATGAAAGAAGAAATGGACTCTTTTAAATGTAACAAAGTGTTTGAGGTCATAATGCCGCCACCTGGTGGCAGAGTGGTGTCATGCAAGTGGGTTTACAAAAGGAAAACCCTTGCATCTGGGGAACCACGTTTTCGAGCCAGATTAGTAGCCAGAGGGTTCACTCAAATTAAAGGGGAGAGTTATGATGAAGTGTTTTCTCCCACTGTAAAGAGTGAAACTTTTCGCTTAATGCTTTCCATTGCTGCTGTAAGACAACTAGCAGTGCACCATTTTGATGTTGATGCTGCATATCTGCATGCAAATTTAGACCATGAAGTGTTAATGAGACAACCCCCTGGGTTTGAAGAGGGGAATGGTGCAGTCTGGCGTTTGAAAAAAGCTGTTTACGGTCTCAAACAAAGTGGAAGGTGTTGGAACCAGTGTTTAAATGAAGCCCTTGTAAAAATTGGTTTTAAAAGGAGTGTGGCTGATCCATGCCTGTACACCAAGGGGACAGGCAACAAATATCTAATGCTCTTAGTCTTTGTTGATGATTTGCTTGTGGCAGGGAGTTCCACAGATGAGATCCAGAAGCTCACAAGCCAACTGGAAAAGAGGTTTAAGCTTAAAGCCTTAGGGCCTGTAAGCAATTACTTGGGAGTAGAAGTAAGGCAGGAAGCAGATGGAAGCTTCCTATTGAGCCAGAAAGAGAAAATTCTTCATTTGATAGAGCAGTTTGGCATGGAAAACTGCAAGCCAGTCCAGACTCCCATGACACCAGATTTCCCAAAGACAGTGTGTGATGATGAATTTGATCAGCCTGAGTTGTATCACTCAAAAATAGGATCACTGTTGTATTTAAGCCAGTGGTCAAGGCCAGACACTGCATGTGCTACAAATGTTCTGAGCCAACGTGTATCTAAACCCAGTACTGCCGATTGGTGTGCTTTGAAAAGGCTTATCAGATATCTAAAGGGGACATTAAATGTATGTTTGAAGATATCTAGTACACAAGACGAAAAACTAGAAGTATTTGTTGATGCAGACTGGGGAAGCTGTGTAGCTACCAGAAAATCTACAAGTGGAATGGTCATGATGTTTGCCAATTCCATAATTGGATGGAGGTCAAAGAAACAAGGATTTGTTGCGACCTCATCCTGTGAGGCAGAATATGGGAGCCTATCGCTAGCATGCAATGAAATCATGTGGTTTATACAGATACTAAAAGATCTAAATTGTAAAGTAGATTTGCCTATCCAAGTGTATGAAGATACCCAATCATGCATTGCATTAGTGGGCTCAGAAATAATGAAATCTGCATCAAAACATATTGCTATCCGTCATGCGAATGTGAGAGATTGTGTACAGAATGGGGTGATCAAACTGGAGTATTGTCAGTCACAAGATAATATTGCTGATTTGTTTACCAAGCCTTTGCCAGCAACATGCCATAATGAATTGATGACAAAACTGGGTTTATGTATATAATGCATGTATGTATTGTTTCTGTTGGGGTTTTTCACATTTAAGAAACAGAAGGGGTGTCACAGCTAAAATGGCCGCCGTTTCTTTAATGCGAATAAAGCTGGGTCAGCATGACTCAGCGGTCTGCGCCAAGTTGTATATATAAGTGAGAAATGTTAGTTTGTACTGAGGCTGGTGTTTGGGTTGGTTGGTTAGTGCTGGTGTGTATAGTTATTCAGTCGTGTTTTGCACAAAGACTTTTAAGAATAAAACTCTGCAAGGATATTCTCGTGGACTCTTTTATGCAGACAAGGGTCCGAGGACCAGGCTGAATAGACAAAGGGAGGTCAGAACCCTTTCCTTCTTTTTTTTTGCTTTTTACAAACACTGACAGAAAATGCCTTTGCGTCTTCTGGAGCAAATGCACTGGACTGAAGCCATGGCTCCCGTCAGTCAAGCAAAGCGGGAGCCGCTTACAGGGCTTCTGTCCCACTTTGTGCGGCTCTCCCTTTGCTTGCTTTACAGCGAGCCGGGAGGAGGCAGGCAATTCAAAGCCAGCAGGTGCTTTTAAAAGCGATGCATAGCCAGCAACAGCTTCAGCAGCCTCAGCTAGCAAAGGTCCTCAAGCAATGAGGTGAAAACCAGGAAGTAAGGGGGAAATTATGCAAATCCCCCCCCCTCAAGCTGATCCGCTGGGGAAGGGAGCCTGCCTTTTACTTCTGCAGCTTGTTTTGAGGCAGGATAGATTTGAGCATTGTCTGGGTCCTAATGCCCCTACCCCTTTTTTGTGTTCCATTCTATTGCTGCCAGTGGCTGCTTATCACTCAAACTGAACCTGATACCAGTAGCTACGTGTGCAAACAAAGTAGAAGGCTGCAAGGAGGAGCACTTTTACACAGCAAAGAAACCCAACCTTGAGCTCTGAGCCACAAGCGCAGTGAAAATCAGGAGGAAAAATAGGAAGGCTGCTGGGGACTGGAGGACAGGGGATGGAGGAGAGAGAAAAATTATGCAAATCCCTCAGCGTCTCAGCTGATCCGCTGGCTCCTTGAGCGTGCACACTAAACAAACATACAGCTCCTGCTCCCCTCAGTCTCACTCTGATATACCAGTAGTTTAGTACAACATTTGATTCAGAATATTTTCCCCCTGTTTTCCTCCTCTGAAAACTAGGTGCGCCTTAAGTTCAGGTGCGCCTTATGGAGTGAAAAATACGGTAAGTACTTAACCCGAGGTACCACTGCATTCTGATAGTTTCTCTTTCCATGCATGTCAGATTTCCATATGTTAGCCAACACCACTCTGACTGCTGTGGTCATATAACTAAATAGTTCCACTGACAATTTCACAATACAGTAGCTGAAGGAGTCATTCTCAACCGCATAGTTTTGGGGTCCAATGCAAATCTAGGGGTCTTTTTACATTTTTTTTCATTTCAAAATGAACTTTCCTCCAAAACTTTTTGGTCTTTTCACAGGTCCACCATAAATGGAAGAAGATTCCTTAAGGTCTATGACATTTCCAGCAATGTCCATTCATTTCATTATTCATCTTCTGTATATCTTTCAAAGTTATATACCATTGAAAGAACATTTTTGTACAGTCATACCTCATGTTACGGCCGCTTCAGGTTACGTGTTTTTGGGTTGCGGACTGCGGGAAACCTGTAAGTACCGGAACAGGTTACTTCCGGGTTTCACTGCTTGTGCATGCGCAGAAGCGCCAAATTGTGCCGGCGCCTGTGCAGACGCGGCGCTTCAG
The DNA here is from genome assembly GCF_964252035.2 of Podarcis erhardii. Taxonomy (NCBI): domain Eukaryota; kingdom Metazoa; phylum Chordata; class Lepidosauria; order Squamata; family Lacertidae; genus Podarcis; species Podarcis erhardii. The sequence continues at coordinate 14,559,575 of NC_138506.1, read as the reverse complement.
GATGCGGACGCTGTGAGTTGCGGACGTGCCTCCATCATGGGTTATGTCTGCAACCCGAGGTTCCACTGTACCAATTTTGTTTTAGGGCTTAACTTGCAGTAAATTTTATTCCTTTATTGATAATTGTTCTCATGTTCCACTGTAAACTGCTCTTAAAATTTTTGCATCCATTTTGTTATATAAGGTTTTGCCCCTGGCTATGATGTGTGATTTGACGGTGGGTTTGGGTTGGCCCAATGCAAAAAGTGTGAGGATCCATGAGGATCCATGCTTCGAAACCACGTTTTTGGGCCACAGTGTCACCAGGAAGCTGTGGTTCCGTGATTTTTGTGGTGCATACTGTGCCCATGGCCATAATGTTTGATCTGATGGTGACTTTGGGCTGATCTAGTGCAAAAATTATGAGGATCCATGTTTTTAAACCATGTTTTTGCTCCACTGCGGCCCCACGAAACAGTGCATGATTTTTTTGATGCTGCCTACAGAGTAAGACATGGTCTACAGTAACATGGTGGTTTTATTTAATTTGAATGAAAAAAAATCATATGAATTCATGAGGATCCATTTTAAATCAGCTGGATCCGCCTTTTACCCTTTTCCGGCAGATGCCAACAACCTATAAGCAAACATGTCCAAAATTCTGTGCATATTGTTCTCCGCTTTTCTTCTTCGTCTTCTCTGGGGTCATGTTTTTCAGCCATCACTCTCAGGGGAAATGGACAAACTCTCCACCAAAGGTCAGATCCGGAACCCGTTTGTGGTGTCGCCTCAGAACTCCTTGAGAAAGCAAGAAAACCAGATTGCGCACAGCAATCCCGCTTGAAAGACTCGCTCCTCGTTCGGCAGTGAACCTACAAATGTTCGCAGAACCGCGCTTTTCCCCGTCGCCCCGGAACCAAAACGTGCGGGGTATCGTTGCCTGTAAGCGAAGGACAACGCATCGCACGCACACTGTACGCTCTAGGAGGAAGAGATTCGGTGATCGGAGGCTTCGGGCTTTCTGACGGACCGACACCGGGAGCCAATCAGAAAGCGCCAGGAGCTCCGGCTGGAGAGGGCACGCTTGCAGCCAATTGCAGGCGGGAAGAGGCGGGGCGGAGTGGAGAGATCCCAGCGACAGCTGAAGCGGCGAGATGTCGGAGAGGAAAGTGTTAAATGTTAGTGGAATGGGGGGGGGCTGTGGCGTCAGCGGTCAGTTTTGGGGTCTACCTCACAAGGTGGTTGTTAAGATGAAAAAATGAGGGTCCCCCCAAACCAGCCCTGATAAGTGAGGGTTGGCTTGAGGGGGTTAGTGGGGGGGGAGAGATCTGTGGGGTTGATCCAGGGCCCCCAAAAGGGATGTGGGGCTGGGAAGGAGGGAAGGGGAAGCTCCTCCTGGTGGGGGAGGGGAAGAAAGGCCTCCCCCCGGAGGGATGTGGGTCGAGGTCTGCCCCCCAGGAGAGAGAGAGAGGGAGGACAGAATCGGGGCCTTGTCTCCTGGGAGTCCCTGGGGAAGAAGGGGGCCCTGGAAACTGGACCTGGGGGGTCCCTTCCAACTCTAGGATTACAGTGGTCCCTTGATTCTCAAACTTAATCCTTTCCAGAAGTCCGTTCCAAAAAAAAAAAGGGTTCCAGAACCAAGGCACACTTTCCCTGCCCCTGTTTCCCTTCTCCCACTGATCCATAAAATGAAAGCAATAACCAATATACTGTACTATAAAATAAATAAGACAGTATTGTATATGATAAAAATGAAGAAGAAAAAATTCTTACCTGCACTGATGATGGTCATTGTTTGGATGGGGGGCTTTTATCCATTTCTGCAGTCACAAAATCAATCAATCAGGAGCTGAACTGGGTTCCACACAGTCACAAAAACAAATTAACCAATAAAGCCTCAAAAATAAATAGCACAAACAAAAGCCCCAAACTTAATCCATTCCAGAAGTCCATTTTACTAAGAAGGTACCTTTTTTCATATGTGGTGGACCTGCCCTAAGGTGAAAGGCTTCTGGGAGAAGATTTATAATGAATTAAAAAAATGTTGAAATATACATTTATTAAGAAACCAGATGCCTTTCTTCTTGGAATAACAGATTTAGAATTGCCCAAGGAAGATGGTAAATTATTTTTGTATGCCACAACTGCTGCTCGAATTTTACTAGCAAAGAATTGGAAGACCCAGGAAATACCAACAGTGGAAGAATGGCAGATGAAAATGATGGAGTTTTTGGAGCTAGCCGACATGACTGGAAGAGTCCGCGACCAGGAGGAGGACGAGTACCAGGAAGAATGGAAGAAATTTAATGATTATTTAGCTAAATATGTTAAGTTAAATTAGTTGGAAAAACCTTGCAAATACCGGACAGGCTTAGGACTACAATATGTATTATGTGATGAATCAATATGTTTAATACTGAATTGGGAAGAAAGAAAGATGTCAAGAGATAAAGTTAATTGTGATGGCCTGGGAATCCGATTCAGAGGCTGAACCGGAGGAACCCCAGCCTGCTAAGGAGTCCCCACCTCCAGGGCCGGCTGAGCTGGGGCAGGGCCTTGAATCTGAAGCGCCTGCACCTGTGCCGGATCCTCAGGAGCAGGCACCAGGTGATTCCACTCTGGCTCCGGAGGTGATTGAGGACACAGTGCCTACAGGTGCGCCTCTCCCAGCCCTGTCAGGGGAAGGTGAGTCTCCCCCTGGGTCCAGTAATCCTCCAGCCTCTCCTGAGCTGCAGAGGCTCAGGGCAGAGAGGCGGAGGGAACTGGTTTCTCCCAGGAGGAGTGCTCGCCTTAAGGCCAGGAGAGGCGGGTCTCCTGGGGGCCGGGACCACCCCTGGCCTCAGAGAAGATAAAGGCCAGTCAGCCCAGGTTGTGGGAGCAACGTCGTTGAATACCTGCTTCTGCCCGGACCCAGACCTGTCCTTCCAGAGTTCCCGTCCCCGCCCGGCTTCCTGCTTCGGACCCCGCCTCGCTCTTTATGAACTGTTTCCAGACTCGTGACCCAGGACCAGACTTTGACCACGCCAACGGTAACCTTTCCCCCAGGACCAGCACATTAATTTTATAAGAACACTGATTAGGAAAACCATTAAAATGATATATATTGAAATCCCACCAGGGGGGTACAAGGAAGTCACTAAACAATGTTAATTAGATCAAGGTTTAAAAAGGCTATGATCTATGTTTGTTTGTTTATTTGTGTGTATTTGTTTAAATTTTTGTGAAAAACTAATAATTAATTAATTTATTTATTTTAAAAAAAGAAGTCCGTTTGACTTCCAAAATGTTCGAAAACCAAGGCACGGCTTCTGATTGGCACAGGTGCCCCGGAAACAATAGCCGACAGCCACATCAGATGTTCGGCTTCCAAAAAACATTCAAAAACCAGAACACTTCCCAAGGCATTTGAGAACCAAGGTAACACTGTATATAGTTCTGTGTTATTGGATAGAGAGACATGTGTGGTTGGAGGGATGAAGAGGAGAGGTCTGTCAAGGTGGGCACTAGGAAACAGTGGGGCTGGCAATCAGTTAATAGGGAGCCTCTGGTTGGGGTGGGGGAGAGAAGCCTACCTCGCAGGACTAGGGCACTTTGATTGATTGATTTGAATCTGGGTTGCTACTTCACTGGCTTTTCTGTGCTCATAAACCCAAGTTCAAATCTTAGGAAGGACCCTCCTTGAGACCCCGATGAACCATCCAGACAATGCTAGGTTATTCATTTGTATTTTATTTTATTTTTAAAATAAAATATATACCACTTGACTGTAAGAACAACCAAACCTCAAAGCGGTTTACAAACAACAAAGCAGTAAAACTGACAGAAAAAACCACAACCCTACTTTAAAATGTGTAAAATTAAAATACTCAAACAGATTCAGATAACCTCCACTTTCTGTATGTGCTTATAGCATTTACATCTCGTTTCCCTAAGAGACCTGGTTCTTCCCACCCCCATTTTATATCATTTATTACTGCTTTTACATCACTCCTTTCCTCCAAGGAGCTCAAGATGGCATACTGATTTGCCCCCTCCCTCCCCTGAATAAGATTAAGCTGTTGGCATCAGCACTGTGTTACCAGCACAGAAATGACCTCTCCAAGCAAAAAGCGTAGGATGTGAGTCTGGAGGTCCTGGGCTGGGTCCAAAGGAAAGCAGAGCAAGACGCTTGGCTGCAGGAGTTGCTGGAAGGAGGAGTACAAGGCACAATCCAAGTGCCTTAGGGACTTGTGAATTTGTGTAGGGATTACTCCTGAGCCTTTTCTTCTCCTGAAGATGTCCCACAAGGCAGTAGAGGTTTAGAACCAGGGTTTTCCTTCTCCCAGATGGGCTCCCTTCCAGCAATTCCTGCAGCCCAGCTGGTGCCAAATGTCTTGCTCTGCTTTCCTTTGAGACACATCAGCGAGGCTGAGAGGGGGTCTTGTCATCTGGGCCGCCCAGGACCTCCAGACACACAGCCCAGGCTTGTGCCCTGGGGAGATCACTTGCATGCTGCTAACGCAGCAAAAGCAATGCAGGAGGTAGCAGTTACAAGTTAGCAGACTCTTCAGCCATAGCAGCCGCTGTGATTCTCCAGCAGTTTGACTTCACCCCTGAAGGCACAATCTATGATCTCTCAAGACAGACAGATGTCAACACATGTGACATCAGGTGCAAGGCAGGTAGAGAGATGGTTTTCAATATACAACCAGGAGCCTTGAAGTGCACTCCCAGTTGGCAAGGGAAATCTGGCTTCCTCAACTCCCTTGCTCAGCCAACACCAGTGTTAAGCATGGTGCTTTTGAAGACACCGTGTGGTCAACTGGTGAGCAGATTTCTCAAGCAGAACCTAAAAGGTTCACCACTTCTTGCTGCAAGAGAGAACAAAGAGCCCAAGTTCACTGTGCCAGCTTCATGTCAGAGGAGCAAATTTCAGCCAGTCTCTCCAGGGCTGGGAAATTGGGATAGACATTGTGAGAAATAAATAAGGAGCTTGAAAAGCAAATTGACCGGAGAAGCTTGCGGAATAGAGAAGTGGCTGGCCCTGTCCCATTTGGGATGGAGGTAGTGCTAAGTTGCTTAGTAGGTTTTTTTGAGCTACTGGAAAACAGGTGTGATTTTGTGACCACCAGCTCCTGGGCACTGCCAAAGTTTGTAGTGGGTGCTGCAAAAGCCTGCATGAGAATGATCTGCTCTTTCAGCTGACCCATCTTTTTTCCTTGTGTCCTAGAAATACTACCCTCCAGACTTTGATCCATCTAAGATCCCCAAGCTTAAACTTCGAAAGGACAGGCAGTATGTGGTCCGACTGATGGCACCTTTCAACATGCGGTAAGGAAGAATGTTGTGCGAGACCCTTTTCCCCCCCCTGAGAATTTTTGGGCCTTATTGGCTCAGTTACATCGCCAGAGCTTTCTGTGTGAAATGATTTAGTTGTGTGGAAGGTGTGTGTTAGGATTTTAATCTTGTTTTATCTGCAGGGTTGAGAAAGGTGAAAGGCACTTGGATCCTCAGGAATTTGTTGGTGATGTTTTCTAGGGATTTAAACCCATTCTCAGCTCTTGACCCTTTGTAAAGGTTCTTGGTTGGCTTGCCTTATATTTCACCTTTCCTTGTATCCAACTATTTGATTAAAAATTTAACAGCTGTTTTAAGCAGCTAGTCCCCATCTTGAGGCCTCAGAACAAGGGGAAGAAAACATGTATGGAAAAGTAAGTTACTAGTTCTTGTTATACTCTTTTCTCAGTCATTGTAAAAGAGGGAAATAGTGTAGCCTTATTAGACTTTACCGACTGGTGGGGTCTGCGTTGCTCCCGGGAGGGAGAAAGGAAGTCAAATGACACCGAAATTGATTCAGAGAAAGAGTTTATTCTGCTCTCCGGATAGCAGAAGGAACTTGCATGGTCAGTCCACAGCAAGTCCAAAGAAATGAGAAATTTCATGCAGTATATATATCCTCCAGGCACCCTCTCCCCCCCTTCCCCAGGAATCCAGCCACGTCAGCTTATACACGCAGGCTGACATCACAGATGTTCCTGCTCCAGTACTCTTAACCATAAAAGGGTTTCCTGTTTCTGTTCCTATACTCTTATCTTGGAGCAAGAGGTCACCAACTCCTGGCGCCGTTCCCGGGTGGCTGACAAGGTTTGTGCCTCAGTGTAAGATAAGACCCAGATGCGTCATCCCTGCTCCACTTTGGAATGGACAAGGCCATTCATTAGGCATCACAGACTGATAAAGGAGAGAGCTTTGAGCACTTGTTTATACAGCTGGGTTTTGGCTCAAGAGCTCAAGTTAAAGCATTTTAGAAATGCTCCCTTGGAGAAGGAAAAATGCGGATTTTGGGGCCCGTTTCAGACTGACTGCCCAGTCAGGTTTTAGGTTTTGGAAACCCATTCCTTCAATAGGAGTCTCCTGAGCACCCTTCACAGACTACAGCCCCCAAGATGATTTGGGATGAAGCCATGTCTCTTAAAGTGCTGTCGCAGCAAGGTGGAACTAAGCTATGCATCCTTAAACAAAAAAATTAAAATGCTTTATTATTTACAATAATAAACCCAAAAAGTTCAAAACCTAAAAAGATTCCATTCGAGATATAATAAGAAGAAAGAACCAGATGTGAACATGATAATTGAGATTACAGTTTCTGGTCTAATGATAATAATAATAATAATAATAATAATAATAATAATAATAATAATAATGGTGGTGGTAAATAATAATAATAATAATAATAATAATAATAATAATAATAATAATAATAATAATTACTTATACCCCACCCATCTGGCCGGGCCTCCCTGAAGGAATGGGTTTCCCAAACCCAAAACTGTCTGTGCAGGCAGTTTGAAACTGCACCAAAATCCCTATTTTTCCTTAGCTAAAATCCATTAACTTGAGCTCTGAGTCAATGTATAAACAAAAACCCGGCTGTGCTCAAAGTTCTCTCCCTTATCAGTCCGTGGCGGCAATGAGTGACCTTGCCGAGTTCCAGTAGAGCAGGGATGATGCGCCTGTGCCTTATCTTATATCCTGACCACAAAAGACGCACAGACCCAGTCTGGGAACAGCGCCAGAGGGTGTTCTTGGAGATGGTGACCTCTTGCACCAAGATAAGAGTAGGAACAGGAATATCCTTTTATGGTCAGAAGTATAGGAAGGAATACCCTTTTATGGTTAAGAGGGCCGGAGCAGGAACATCTGTGATGTCAACCTGTGTGTACAAGCTGACGTAGCTGGATTCCTGGGGAACGGGGAGAGGGTGCCTGGAGGATATACCGTATTTTTTGCTCTATAAGACTCACTTTTTCCCTCCTAAAAAGTAAGGGGAAATGTGTGTGTGTGTGTGTGTGTGTTATGGAGCGAATGCAGGCTGTGCAGCTATCCCAGAAGCCAGAACAGAAAGAGGGATTGCTGCTTTCACTGCGCAGCAATCCCTCTTGCTGTTCTGGCTTCTGAGATTCAGAATATTTTTTTCCTTGTTTTCCTCCTCCAAAAACTAGGTGTGTCTTGTGGTCTGGTGCGTCTTATAGAGCGAAAAATATGGTATATACTGCATGAAATTTCTCATTTCTTTGGACTTGCTGTGGACACACCACGCAGGTGCCTTTCTGCTGTTCCAGAGAGCAGAAATAAAGAACTCTTTCTCTGAATCAGCCCTCGATGTCATTTGACTTCCTTCTTCCTGTCCGGGAGCAACACAGACCCAATCAGTGAACCCCAGTAAGGTTACATCCCCAGCCACTCTGGGCGGCTTCCAACAGGATATTACAAACACAATAAAACATCAGACATTAAAAACTTCCCTAAACAGGGAAGTAATATAGGGTTATAATACTCACAGCAATCTGTGTGGATTTACGTTTTCTTGTACCTTATTACATCAATACATATACAGTACTGCATTTTTCAGTGAAAACATTGCCAGGCTCTCTTCTTTCCCTTACTTTTACCATACTTGTATGTTTAACCATATTTACAATATGCTAGACTTACTGTATTTTTCGCCCTATAGGACGCACAATGCGGCATGGCATGGATGCTATCAGCCTGTGGCACTGCTGAGGTGTTATAGAAGACCAGGATGCTTCAATAGCAGCCTTCAGCTCTTCTGCATTGCTAGGTCTCATGTCTCTTGATGGGAAGTTTTGCTTCTGCACATGACTCTGGCAAACCGCTCTAAGCTGAAGCGTTCCTTCCTCACCCACCCTAAAATGTTTAATTCACATTGAGTTCATGAAACATCGTACCCTGACCTGTTCTCAATGCATGGTTAACCACATCTACGGAATGCGATAGTTATGCTATATCAATCACTAGTAATAGTTTAATAAGGAGGTTTTCATACCTGTCCAATTCTGTGTTCCCTTTCCCAACCTTTAATCTATTGATGATTAATGCCTATATGCAACCCTTGCATTGTATTTGTGTTAACCAATCAGCAACAAGCACGTATGTGGCAATGCTGTAATATTCAATAAAAGGGACTCCCTGAGACATGCTCGAGAGATGCCTCCCATATGACACTTGTCATTCGTCTGTCGTTTATTTCAACCCAACATCCTCTCATCTTTCTCTTGGCAATGCCCCATAGATATGGGGTTCAGGTCAGGCAAGTTTGCTGGCCAATCAAGCACAGTAATCGCATGGGCATTGAACCAGGTTTTGGTACTTTTGGCAGTGTGGGCAGGTGCCAAGTCCTGCTGGAAAATGAAGTCAGCATCCCCATAAAGCTCGCCTGCAGAAGGAAGCATGAAGTGCTCCAAAATCTCCTGGTAGATGGCTGCGTTGACCCTGGACTTAATGAAGCACAGTGGACCAACACCAGCTGATGGCATGGATCCCCAAATCAACACTTCACACTGGACTTCAAGCATCTGGCATTGTGTGCCTCCCCATTCTTCCTCCAGACTCTGGGTCCTTGGTTTCCAAATGAGATGCAAAAGTTGCTCTCATCAGAAAAGAGGACTTGGAACCACTGAGCAACAGACCAGTTCTTTTTTTTCTTTAGCCCAGGCAAGATGCTTCTGATGCTGTTTCTTGTTCAGGAGCGGCTTGACAAGAGGAATACGACATTTGAAGCCCATCTCCAGGATCCATCTGTGTGTGGTGGCTCTTGATGCACTAACTCCAGCCTCAGTCCACTCCTTGTGAAAGCCCCCAACACGTTTGAATGGTCTTTTCCTGACAATCCTCTCCAGGCTGTGGTCATCCCTGCTGCTTGTGCACCTTTTTCTTCCACACTTTTCCATTCTGCATAACTTTCCATTAATGTGCTTCGATACAGAACTTATGTCAGTCTTTCTCCTTCCATATTTGCTTTTTTGGTTGTTAAAATATCAATTGGTGATAACCACCAGGGTGTTTTCCATTCCAGAAGTTTATTTTTCTCCCAAACTTCATATAGTGGCCCTCTAATAATGTGGTTTGAAAAACCTTTATGTACCTTTTCTTTATTTAGCCACAAATAGGCATGCCAACCGAATCTGTTGTTGAAGCCTTCTAAGTCTAACAGATTGGTGTCTTCCAAATTAATCCAATCTCTGATCCAGCAGAGGCAGGAGGCCTCAAAGTATAATTTCAGATTGGGTACCGAGAATCCCCCTCTTTCGACTTCCGGGTTGGCGCCATCAGCTAATGGCGGATTTCCTCTGATTTGGAGGGGACCGGCTCCGTGGAAATCGGGTCTGCACCACTACGGCGAAGCGGGGACCCTACAGGAATCACAGACGGGTGAAGCCTGTGAACGTGGGACTTGGGCACCCTTTGCGCCCCCCCCCCAACTCGCAAGGAAACCCATTTACGGGCTTCGGAGCACAGCGGGGTGAGTGGCACGGTGCTGTGAGTCAATTGCTTCTTTAACGGAAAGCCGCATAGCCGTTGCTGGAGAGCGCTGACTTTTTCCTGGGACAATTTGATCACAAAAAGCAACTACCCGTGAGTAGGGGAAATTGGATTTATTTAAAAAGAAGGGGAAAAAAATAGACTCAATTGGATACCGAAGCAGGGAGGTCTAAACAGGAAGTCTGCCTTCCGCTTTGTAGATAGATTAAAGCAAAGAGACTTTAAGCTAAAGCTTTGGAATTACGCTTGAAAAGGACTGTTTTCTAACTCGATAAATTTCTGAATCCCCTTCCTGGGAAGCAGGGAAGGAAGGGGGCTGTTTTTGGACTGTACAAACCTGCAAGAGAGAGGGAAAGAGCTTAAAATCCACTGCTCAAACTTGGGAACGGTCTGCCACTGAAAAAGACTGTTGCTTTTTAAACTGCGTGCTAGCTGTCAATAGAAGGCTTTTTGACAGCAAGAGAGTTACATTGTGACCAGCTTTTATACTTTGTCTGCTAAAGGGAGAGAAAGCAATTGGAAGGTAACAAAAATCGGAACTGTTTATTTTTCTCGGTTGGAGGTTGTTGTTTTTTAAAAAAAGTTACTTCTTTTTTGGACTATTGCAACTGTTTCCACCTAGAGGGACCCTTAGAAATTGCTACAAGGGGAATTTTCCACTGGTAAACAGGAACTGTGTATCTGAGACTGACCTTGGCTCTTCTATTGTTTTAGTGTTATGGCAGATGGGAAAGAGAAAGTAGACTTGTCATTTCCAGACAGAACAACGAGGTCTGGGAAGACCTTGGGGCAGCAAAGGCAATCAACTGCTGGCCTTCCTACTTTATTTGTGACTGTACCAACACAACCTAAGTCTAGTGGAATGTCTTCAGAAGATGCTTTAGTGAACGCATTAACTAAGATTAATGAAACTTTGTTGCAACTCAGTACGAGGGTTGAAGAGACTAATAAGAGGGTCGAGGAGACAAATAAGAAGGTCGATACTGCAACTAAAAAAATTGACTTAAACACAGAAACGTTAAACAGTCTGGGACAAAATGTTAACAGTAATACAGAATCTATTGAGAAATTGTTGCAGGAATCCACCTTGACCCAGGAAAAAGCTGCTGCTGTGGAATTTAAGGTAACGCAATTGGAAACAGAGAAGGTTGAATTGAATTGATTGAATTGAAGGAAAAGTGATTGAATTGAAGGAAAAACAGACGAACCTAAGGATTAGAGCTGTACCTGAATTGGAGAAGGGCACCCTGATAGATTTTTTGACACAAGAATTTGCAGAGTTTTGGAAGTCGGAATTGAAACAAGAAGAATTTAAAATTGTGAGGGCTTTCAGACTAGGAAAAGGAGGAAAGAAGATCAAAATAAGGGATTGTCTGATTACCCTCCGATCTAAAGAAGAAAGAGACAAAATTTTAGGTTTGCATTTCCAGAATCCTTTGATAATTCTGCAATCAAGAGTGGAAATTTTCAAAGACATACCGAAACATCTTTTGGATCTTAGATCCAACTTTGGAGACCTGGTTGCCCTTCTGAGAAAGAATAAAATTATTTTCAGGTGGGAATTCCCCCAAGGCCTATCTTTTAGCTACAAAGGAAGAAAGATAAAAATAAGATCAGTGGAGGAAAAAGACAAGTTTTTGGGAAATCACGAAGAAGACCTGCGGAAAGGACTTGGAAAAGAGCCAGAAGCTCTGGACAAGAGTTCACCAAAAAAAGGGAAACCAACGCCACCGACTGATATAGACAAACTACTGGGTGCTGTTGGAGGAAAAGCAGAGTAATTACATCATGACACTGCAAGCATTAAGTTGGAATGTGAATGGACTGAATTCCCCGGAAAAGAGGAGGAGAGTTTTTCATATATTAAAAAAAGAACAACTGGACTTGATTTGCTTACAAGAAACACATGTGACAAGGCTGCATCGGAAGATTCTGAGTAACAAAAGATTAGGAGAGGAATTTATTTCATCAGATAAAGTTAAGAAAAGAGGAGTAGTACTTTATGCAAAGGAGAGCCTGTCACCGAAATTTTTATTTAAAGATGATCAAGGAAGATTTGTTGCAATTGAAATTCAATCACAAGGAGAGAAGTTCCTGATAGTAGGTATTTATGCACCGAATGAGGGGAAATCGGAATTTTTCAAGAAGTTGCATGAAACTTTGATGGATTACCTGGACTATAATATGATCTTGATGGGAGATATGAATGGAGTGGTGTCCACAAATATGGATAAAGCCCAGAGGCAGGTGGTTACAAAAGATGGCAGATTACCAAAGACGTTCTTTGATATGGCTGACAATATGGACCTTGTTGATATTTGGAGAACTAAGAACCCCTTGGGAAGAGAAGGAACTTTCTTCTCTGAAGCCAAAATGACATGGACAAGAATTGACCAAATTTGGGTAACTAGGGGGCTGGCCCCGAAGATTAAAAAAGTGGAAATTTGCCCTAAAACTTGCTCTGACCATAATGCCGTGAATATGGAAATGACATTAATACCAATTGGTTCCTTTAGATGGAGGATGACTCTTTGTTTAGGAATGAGGAAGTGACTAAAAAGGCCCAAAAAAACTTTGTTGGAAAAAGAAAGTTAGGTGGTTTGGGTAGAAATGATATAAAGGATTAAGTAAAAATGATTGATGAAATTGACGAAAGAGAAGACGTTAAAACATAACATATTAAATTTAATTACTTAAAGGAAAATTAGGTTGGAAGGATTTGCTGAAACAATGATTTGAACTAGAATACAAAACTGGGAGGTGTGAGGAGGTCAAGGAAAGAAGTAAAGGGAGAAAGTTATATAAAGGTCTAATTTGTTTTTTTCTTTTTTAAGAGAATGTATTTTTATTTCTTATTTTTTCTTTGTTGTTGTTGTATTCCTTTTTTGTATTTGGTATTGTTTTTCTTTTCTTTTTGTAACTTTTAAACTTTGAATAAATATTAATTAAAAAAAAAAAAAACAACTTGAGAGACTACTTTGAGATAAATATGAATACCACTACTGAAAAAAGAGTAATTTGGGACGCAAGCAAAGCAGTTATGAGAGGGTTTTTGATACAACAGAATGCAATTAAGAAGAGAGCTCAAAATGAAAAAAAGGAAAAAATCTTGGAGAAAATAAAGGAAGGAGAAAAGAGACTGAGGGCAAAACCAAAATCACAGGAGATCCTGAAAGAGATAAAGCTATATCAAGTACAATATATGAAATTGATGAATCAGGAAATAGAATGGAAGATTAAACAGATGAGACAAAAGACATTTGAATCGGCTAACAAATGCGGGAAACTGCTGGCTTGGCAAATGAAAAAAAGACAAAAACTCAACACCATTACCAATTTGGTAGTGGAGGGAAAGAATATACAGAATCCTGTGGAGATTAGGAAGTGCTTTCAAAAGTATTTTAAACAGTTATATACACAGGAGACCCAGAAAGAAATTGATATTGACCGATTTTTGAAAATAAATGGATTACAAAAAAATCTCTCAAGAGAATAAGTTAATGTTAAATTATAAAATAACAGATCAAGAGCTGCCAATCAGCGGGCACAGCAGCCAGGCCAGCAACTAATGGAAGTGCCCCAACCAGACCCCCCCCCCAAGGCATCAATAGCCATAGAGGTGGTGCTAGAACTCCCAAATGGACATCCAGTCAAGGTGAAGGGACTGCTGGATTCAGGCAGCTCCTGCAATTTCTTCAGCAAGGACTTCGCACTAGAGCACCAACTCCACCTACTGCCACTGGATTTCCCCCTCCAAGTCACAACGATAGATGGCAGGGAACTGCTGGGAGGGGAGGTGACGCATCAAACCCCACCAATGAGAATGAGGGTTTTCAGGCACACGGAAACCATTGCCTTTCACGTGGCCACACTGGCGGGACCCCCAATAATATTAGGCAGGAGCTGGCTAGCACTACATGATCCAGTAGTGGCTTGGCATCAACGGACAGTCACCTTTGGGTCAGCTCACTGTTTGGAACACTGTCTAGGGGAGGAAAAGCCAAGGTTGAGGGTGGCCAGAGTGGCGGGAATGACGGTGGAGCCGAGAGGAGAGGTGCCACCACAGTATGCTGACCTGTAAGAGGTCTTCAGCGAGAGGGAGGCGGACAGGCTACCACCACATAGGCCCTTTGACTGCCAAATCAACTTACTCCCAGGGGCTCAGCTGCCAGTGGGTAATCTGTATGCCATGTCGGACCGGGAGATGCAGGAGTTGCGGGACTTTATTGACAAGAACCTGAAAAGAGGTTTCATAAGAGAATCTAAGGCAGTGGGGGGCAGTCCTGTGTTCTTTGTGGACAAAAAAAACACGAATCAGCCCAGATTGGTCGTAGACTATAGGGCGTTAAACCTTGTATCAGAACCCGTGACCTTCCCAATGCCCAGAATTGATGACATTTTAACACGGGTGAGGAAGGGGAAGATCTTCACCAAGCTGGACCTCAGGGGAGCGTACAATTTGATTAGGATGAGGGAGGGGGACGAATGGAAAACCACCATGTTCACCCCCCTAGGGTCCTTTGAGTACTTAGTCATGCCATTTGGATTACAGTCAGGCTCTGCCTGTTTTCAAGCCTTCATGCACCACGTGTTGGGTTCCCTGCTGTACAAGAACTGCGTAGCATTTCTGGACGACGTCCTAATCTATTCGGAAAATGAGAAACAGCATGTCAAGGACGTCAGGGAAGTGCTAAAGAGACTGCAGAAGCACCAGTTGTGGGTCAAGCTGGAGAAGTGCCAATTTCACGCCAGGGAAGTGGAATTTCTGGGGTACAAGTTGTCGGACAGGGGCCTGGCTATGGACCCCAGCAAGGTGCAGGCGGTGCTGGACTGGAAGACCCCCAAAACACGAAAGGATGTGCAGAGGTTCCTCGGGTTCAGCAACTTCTACCGGAAGTTCATCAAAAACTTCGCCCACTTGACCGCACCCATCACGGATTGTCTCAGTAGCAAAAGGAAGTTCGTCTGGACCGAAAGTGCCCAACAATCCTTCAAAAGACTGAAGAAGGCGTTCGCTTCGGAGGAGCAACTCCTGCACGTGGATCTGCAGAAACCAATGAGGCTGGAGACAGACGCACTTCCGGAGGCGGCGCGAACGACAATGGTGGTCCTCTTCTGCTTGTGAAGGGGAAGCTCCGCAGAAACGGGTCGTCCGCTACGGCGAAGCGGAGACCCTTGCCAGAAAACCACAGGCGGTGATAGCCTGTGGCTGTGGGACTCAGCGGGCACCATCAGCGCCCCCCGAAACTGCGAAGGGACCCCGTAAGGGGCTCCGGAACGTGATGGGGGTAGCGGTGCTGTGAGTCAACCGCTCTTTCTGCGGGGTGAAGCCGCAAAGCTGCTGTCGGTGAGCGCTGACCTTTTTCCTGGGACTATTCGGCTAAGAAACAACTACCCGTGAGTAGGTGAAATAAATCAAACCGAGGATTAAAATATAAATTTAATTTGGCACTGAAGCGGGAGGCGCAACCAGGAAGTCCGTCTCCCGGCTTTGTTTAAAGACTTAAAGCAACGACGTTTAATTTACTTACGCCATGGAAACTGGGATTTTAAAAGGACTTATCTGAGCATCAAACAGAAGATCCCACCTCAACTAAATTGGGGTGGAAGAAGGGAAATTGGGCTTTTATCTCTCCAGTTGTGGATTTATTAAAAGTTTTAGAGCTCCTGGCGATCGGGCTGCCAAACTACGAGAACTGTCAGGCTGCTTTGAACTCAAAACAAAATAAAAAAATTCCTTCCAGTAGCACCTTAAAGACCAACTAAGTTAAAAGGCGAAAGATTTATACGATCTGAGGTGAAACCAGAGTATAAGTTAGGACTTCCGGTCGGCGCCATCGTTTAATGGCGGTTCTAGCCTCGAGCTCCGAGGCAGGACTGCTCCGCAAGTTCGGGTCCGACCCGCTACGGCGAGCGGGGGACCCCTAAAATTACAGGCGCGGAAGCCTGTAAACAAGGAGACTCGGCGGGCACCTTTTGCGCCCCCTGGTACTGTAAAGGAGCCTTTTTAAAGGCTCCGGAGCGGCATCGGGGTGAGCGCGGTGCTGAGAGTCGCTACCCAGCTTGTGGAGTGAAGCCGCGTCGCCATGAACGGAGAGCGCCGATTCCTTCCTGAAATAAAGAATTGACTGCAACACCCGTGAGTAAGATTGAGGGACTTAACGGGACACTAAATTTGAAAATTGGCTGAAAACGGGGAAGGCACTAAACAAGGAAGTCTGCCCCCCCGAACTGCATGATTAGCGAAGCAACGAAAATAGCAAGCTGTATTTGAAGGAAAAACCTTTTGCAAACTGTCCAACCTGACATCGGACTTAAATATTCCCCCCAATTGGCAGGAGAAGGGGGGAAGATAAAATTGGATATTGTTCCTGCGTGGAAATAATAGTAAAAAAAGACCTTTCACTGCCAAACTCCCCCAGATCGGGCTGCCTGAGCAAGGCACCGGGAAAGGAGAACTGTCAGCCTAAATTGGATACAAAGTAAGGTTTTGTTGGAAACTAAGCTGTTGGATTTTAATAAATCTGTTGAACTTTTGGTTAAACTGAAACATTTGTGGATTTACAGTATCGACTCTTGAACTTTTGGCTCATTGCTCTATGTTTCCCTTGCTTCTTTGTTACCCATTTTCTTTTGGACACAATTGAAAGCTCCCTCTAGAGGGTTTAAAGAGAAACTTTTACATTGAAAAAAGAAACAGTGGGATTTTCCACTTGCAAGTCTACTCCGTGAGAACGACCTTGAGGCCATGAGTGGCCCTGTGGATGAGATAGTAACTAGACATAAATCAAAACAAGCGCAAGCACAAGCACAGAAGAAAAGGAGCTCAATATCAGATACAACACCAGCTGCACAGGAAAAGACAGTAACAGCTTCTATGGAATCTATGACTCAGGCACTGGTCAAAATAAATCAATCTTTGGAAGCTCTGACAAAGCAATCCATAGAACTGACAAAGCAGTCCACAGAAAATTCTAAAAAATTGACAGAATTGACAGCAAGATTGGACTTGAACACGGCAAGCGTGTCATCTAATACAGATTCTATAAATAAATTAATTCAAGAAAGTTCTGAAACACGAAGGATTGCTGAAAGTGCAAAAAATACTGCAGAGGAAACAAGGGGAAGATTTGAGCCGATTGAAAAAAAAGTAAATGAACATGATGCAACCCTCTCTTTATGGGAACTACAGAGAAAGGAGAAGAATTTGAAACTTAGACTGGTTCCTGAGAGTGAGGGTGACAACCTTGTGGGATTCCTTAAAAACAACTTTGCAGAATTTTGCCATGAGGAATGGGGAGAAGGAGAAGGAGTTGAGATTGAAATAACAACAGCCTTTCGGCTAGGCAGGAGGCTGACAAAGAAACCAAGGGATTGCTTAATCACATTGGGATCCAAGGAACAGAGAGATAAAATATTGAACCTACACTATCAAAAAGCCTTGGTGATCCAGAATTCTCAGGTACAGATTTTTAAAGATATCCCTAAATACATTTTGGAGGTGAGAACCCTCTTTAAAGAATTGGTTGACCTGCTGAAGAAAAACGCCATTCCTTTTAGATGGGAATTTCCACAGGGCTTGTCCTTTAACTTCAAAGGAAAGAAGATCAAAATAAGAACAATCCAAGATAAAGAACAGTTTTTGGGGAGACACCGGGAAGACTTGCAGAAAGGAACTGTAGACGAGGAAGAACCAACTGATATTGCTAACCTGTCATTTGGACTTTTGTTACCACCATCAGAAGAACAGAAACTTGGAGCAGTTGGAGGAACAGGTACTTAGTAACAAAATGTCTCTGCAACTTCTTAGTTGGAATTGTAACGGTTTGAACCTTCCCCGAAAAAGACGCCAAGTTTTTCATATTTTGAAGAGAGAGCAGTTAGGAAATTATTGATAAATAAGAGACTGGGACAGGAATTTATCTCATCAGACAAAGTGAAGAAAAGAGGAGTGGTGATCTATGCAAAAGAAAAACTGGCTCCAAAAATGATATTTAAAGACGAACAAGGAAGATACCTGGCAATTGAAATACAAATTCAAGGAGAAAAAATTCTGATAGTCGGAGTTTATGCACCAAATGAAGGGAAGGCTGAATTTTTTAAGAAGTTGCATGAGACTTTAATGGACTTTCTGGATTATAAAATCGTATTGATGGGAGATATGAATGGAGTCGTCTCCACAAACATGGATAAAGCACAGAGACAAGTGATTTCAAAGGAGGGGAGACTACCAAAGACTTTTTTTGAAATGACTGAAACTATGGACTTGATTGATATCTGGAGAATAAGGAACCCTCTTGAAAGAGAGGGAACCTTCTTTTCTGAAGCAAAAATGACATGGACAAGAATTGACCAAATCTGGATTACTAGCAGCCTGGCGCCAAGAACCAAAAAAATAGAAATCTGCCCAAAAACCTGCTCTGACCATAACGCTGTAAAGATGGAGATGAAATTAACAACAACTGGATCCTTTAGATGGAGAATGAATGACACCCTATTTAAAGATGAAGAGATTTATAAAAAGGCCCAAAAAACATTGAAAGATTATTTTGAGATAAATTTGAGAACAGACGTGGAGAAAAGAACAATCTGGGACGCTAGCAAAGCCGTGATGCGAGGTTTCCTAATTCAACAGAACTCTATAAAGAGGAAAAGACAAAATGAGAGGAAAGAAAAATTTTTAGGAAAAATGAAAGAAGGAGAAAAGAAATTGAGGTCCAAACCAAAGTCCCAAGAGATCTTGAGAGAGATAAAGTATTATCAGACGCAATATATGGAATTGATGAATCAAGAAATAGAATGGAAAATAAAGCAAATGAGACAAAAAACATTTGAATCTGCAGATAAATGTGGGAAACTTTTGTCATGGCAACTAAAAAAGAGGCAGAAACTGAATACAGTGACGAGTTTAGAGATGGAGGGAAAGACTATCTACAAACCCAACGAGATAAGTAATTGTTTTCAAAGTTTTTTTAGGAAATTATATACACAAGGGCCAGTAAACGAACAAGAGATTGAAGAATTCCTTAGAAATTACGGTTACAGATAGGTAGACGTGTTGGTCTGCCATAGTCAAAACAAAACAAATTCCTTCCAGTAGCACCTTAAAGACCAACTTGGTCAGTTCTTGGTATGAGCTTTCGTGTGCATGCACACATGTGTATCTGAAGAAATGTGCATGCACACGAAAGCTCATACCAAGAACTGACTTAGTTGGTCTTTAAGGTGCTACTGGAAGGAATTTGTTTTGTTTAGAAATTACGGATTACCAAAAATATCAGAACAAAATAAAAGGATCCTGAATGAGAAAATAACAGAACAAGAGATAGAGGGTGCCATCCAGAATATGCAACTGGGAAAATCACCAGGACCAGATGGCTTGACTGCCAGTTACTACAAAATGCTGAAGGATTGGTTAATACAACCATTAAAGGAAGTTTGCAATGAAATTATGGAGGGGGAAAAGGCACCTGAATCGTGGAAAGAGGCTTTCATCTCACTTATACCGAAATCAGAGACTGAAAAAAACCAGGTTAAAAACTACCGCCCTATATCTTTACTCAATGTGGATTATAAAATTTTTGCAGACATTTTGGCAAAAAGATTGAAGAGAGTGTTATTAGGGGAGATTCATAAGGACCAAACTGGCTTTCTCCCAGGGAGACATATGTCAGACAATGTGAGGAACATTATCGATATTTTGGAGCTGTTAGAAGTTGACATTAATAGAAAGGCTGTTTTAATTTTCGTGGATGCGGAGAAAGCCTTTGACAACATTTGTTGGAGCTTTATGAAAAAGAATCTCCAAGGGATGGGGGTAGGCCAAGGTTTTGAAAACGGTATAGGTGCAATATATTCGGAACAAAAAGCAAAGTTAATTGTAAACAATGTGGTAACGGAAGAAATACCTATAGAAAAAGGTACACGACAGGGTTGCCCAATATCTCCTCTACTTTTTATATCAGTCCTGGAGGTTTTGTTAAATATGATTAGAAGGGACCAGTTGGTTAAAGGAGTTCAGGTCGGAGCCAGACATTATAAATTAAGAGCATTTGCAGATGACCTAGTTTTGACTTTGCAACAGCCAGACACTACTACTAAAAGAGTGTTAGAACTAATTGAAATATTTGGTCAAGTAGCAGGATTTAAATTGAATAAACAGAAAACAAAGGTTTTGGAGAAAAATTTAACAATGGAAGAAAGAGAGAGGTTTCAGAGTGAAACAGGTTTGGAAATAACGAAAAAAGTGAAATACCTGGGGGTAAACTTAACATCTAAGAATGTGAATTTATTTAAAGACAATTATGAAAAATGTTGGTCAGAAGTAAAGAAAGATTTAGAAACATGGTCAAGGTTGAAACTGTCCTTGTTAGGTCGAATTGCTACTATTAAGATGAATGTATTGCCTAGAATGCTATTTTTGTTTCAGACCTTACAAATTCTGGACAAGATGGATTGTTTCAAGAGGTGGCAGAAAGATATATCAAAATTTGTCTGGCAGGGCAAAAAGCCCAGAATTAAGTTTAAGATTTTAACTGATGCAAAAGATAGAGGGGGGTTTGCCCTGCCGGACTTAAGATTATATTACGAAGCAGCAGCTTTCTGCTGGCTGAAAGACTGGCTACTTCTTGAGAACACAGACATCTTAGATTTGGAAGGATATGATAATTGTTTTGGTTGGCATGCATACTTATGGTATAACAAGGCAATGGTGTACAAAGGTTTTAAAAACCATATTGTTAGAAAAGCATTATATAATGTTTGGAGCAGATACAAAGATCTATTGGAAACTAAAACTCCCAGGTGGTTGTCACCAATGGAAGCCAAGGGGGTGAAAAAACTTAATATGGATTCTAAATGGCCAAAATATTGTGAAATCTTAGAATATGAAGGTGAAAGGGTTAAGCTTCAGAGTTATGAAAAACTAAAGTCCAAAGTTCAAGATTGGCTGCATTACCACCAGATAAATGAGACATTTAAAGAGGACAGGAAAATAGGATTTCAGAAGGAGAGGTCAAAGTTAGAAACGGAATTGTTAGAACCCAATACTAAGAACCTGTCAAGAATGTATAATTTGCTGCTTAAATGGAATACACAGGAGGAAACGGTGAAATCAGCTATGATTAAATGGGCACAGGATATCGGTCATGACATTATGTTTGCTGACTGGGAACAGTTATGGACCACTGGTGTTAAGTTCACGGCATGTAATGCCTTAAAAGAAAATATAATGAAAATGATCTACAGGTGGTACATGACCCCAGTCAAGCTTGCAAAAATTTATCATTTGCCCAGTAATAAATGTTGGAAATGTAATGAGAATGAAGGTACCTTTTATCACCTATGGTGGACCTGCCCGAGGGTGAAAGCATTCTGGGAAATGATCTATAATGAAATTAAGAAAGTCCTTAAATGGACATTTACTAAGAAACCAGAGGCTTTTCTCCTGGGCATGGTTGGCCAATTGGTGCCAAAGAAGGATAGGATTTTCTTTATGTATGCTACTACTGCAGCAAGAATTCTTCTGGCAAAGTATTGGAAGATGCAAGAACTACCTACTCTGGAAGAATGGCAGACAAAGGTGATTGACTTCATGGGATTGGCAGAGATGACCGGCAGAATTCGTGACCAGGGGAAAGAGGCAGTGGAAGAAGACTGGAAGAAATTTAAAATATATCTTAAAAATTGTTGTAAAATTGATGAGTCTTAAGATGTCAAGGGGTAAGAAGCAGAGAATTACAGCTGTAACCAACAAATTTATGGGAATTTAATGAAGGGAACTAAATGGATAAATTGATTAAAGGGTTGCTAAAAAAAAAATTCTTTCTAAAATAAGGATGCAGCGAAAGGGAGGTATGGGGAAGTCGATTGAAAGAAGTTACAAGAAAATAAGATTATGAATTTATTTATGTTTGATTTGTTTATGTTTGTTTGTGTTTTGTGATGTGTTTGTCTTTTAATTATGTGTTTTAAAAATTGAATAATTTTTTTTTTTTTAAAAAAAAGACCAACTAAGTTAGTTCTTGGTATGAGCTTTCGTGTGCATGCACACTTCTTCAGATACAGATATATTCTTCAGATTCAGATATATTCTTCAGATTCAGATATATTCTTCAGATAAGTGTGCATGCACACGAAAGCTCATACCAAGAACTAACTTAGTTGGTCTTTAAGGTGCTACTGGAAGGAATTTTTTTATTTTGTTTTGACTATGGCAGACCAACACGGCTACCTATCTGTAGCTGCTTTGAACTGTTATATTGTAACTCGCACCTTTGGAGACTTTGTAACTTTTTATGACTAACTCTGCAGAAGCTTAAAGATTTGGAAAGTTTACAGCTACTTTTGTAAATTTGCAAGAGACACTTTGTAATTTTGGGAAAGACTTTATAAATTGTAACTTTTGAAGATAAACAAAGTGTCCCTCTAGTGGACTATTGAAGCTATACAACTACTGGGGGATTTTTCCATCTCTGGACTTGGGGATTTTCCATGAGAAAGGCAGACCGTGGGACCGACCTTGGCTCATAGACAGAAGTGGGATGAGTGGGAAGACAAGATCAGCTAAAGCCAAAACACAGCAGCAGCCCAGTATAATTTCACAGTTACGCAGATCATCTGTTCCCACGGTACCTGTGGCACAAGAGGAAGATTTAGAACAAACCAGGCTTGAAGAAATGGCCACAGGAGGGGACTTTAATTCAGTGCTGAATAAAATTCTTGAAAAATTGGATGGAGTAAGTAAGCAACTGACTGATCAATCAACCAAAATTGACCAAAATACAGTTAGTATTAATAATTTGACCCAGCAAGTCAGTTTAAATTCTCAATCTATTGGGAAATTATTGGAAGACACCACATTAAATCGTAAAACGGCTGAGGAGGCTAAACAGAAAGTAGAGGCTGTGCAAGAAGAAATTAAACCTATGCGTAAACAGATTGGTGAACATCAGGCACTTCTGTCTATGATAGAATTAAAAAACAAGGAAAATAATATCAGGATTAGGTCGGTACCAGAACTTGAAAAGGAGGATTTAATTGACTATTTGACACAGGAATTCGCAGAATTCTGGTCACTGGAAGAGGATAAAGATTTTAAGATTGTAAGGGCATTCAGACTTGGAAAGGGAGGGAGGAAGATCAAGTCGAGAGACTGTCTGATCTCCCTCAGAACAAAGGAAGAAAGAGATAAGATACTGAGTGCGCATTACCAGAAGACTCTAGAGATCAAAGACTCAAGGATTGAGCTCTACAAGGACATCCCGAAACACTTACTAGAACTCAGATCTAATTACGGAGACTTGGTGACACTATTGAGAAGTAACAGAATTGTCTTCAGATGGGAGTTCCCTCAGGGGCTATCCTTCACTTTTAAAGGGAAAAAAAGTTAAAATTAAATCTCTGGAAGATAAGGAAAAATTTTTGAGTGCCTACGAAGAAGACCTCCAGAAAGGGATTGAGGCCTTGGGGCTTGACGAACCTGAGAAAGTGATACCACCGTCAAAGGAGGAAGAACTTTTGGGAGCAGTAGGAGGAAAATAGATCTACACCAACATGTCCCTGCAACTATTAAGTTGGAACATTCATGGTTTGAACTCCCCCGAAAAGAGGAGGAAAGTTTTTCATTTATTAAAAAAGGAGCAATTGGACTTAATTTGTTTACAGGAAACACATGTGATTAGGCTTCATAGGAAAGTTTTAATTAATAAAAAATTAGGCCAAGAATTTATCTCATCGGACAAAGTGAAGAAGAGAGGAGTTGTTATATATGCAAAAGAAAGCCTGTCACCAAAATTTCTTTTTAAAGATGAGCAAGGAAGAATTTTGGCAATTGAAATTCAAACTCAAGGAGAAAAATTTTTGATCCTAGGAATCTACGCGCCAAATGAGGGGAAATCGGAATTTTACAAGAAGTTGCATGAGACAATGTTGGACTATATGGATTACAATAACATCATTATGATGGGAGACATGAATGGAGTGGTATCTATGAACATGGATAAAGCACAAAAACAGATTGTAACAAAAGAGGGCAGACTACCGAAAACTTTTTTTGAGCTGACTGACAATATGGATTTGATTGATATTTGGAGAACTAAAAACCCCCTAGGTAGAGGAGGGACGTTTTTTTCTGAAGCCAAAATGACATGGACTAGAATTGACCAAATATGGATAACTAGAGGACTGGCACCTAAGATAAAAAAGGTGGAAATCTGCCCAAAAACCTGCTCCGACCATAATGCTGTAAAGATGGAAATGAAACTGACGCCGATCGGTTCCTTCAGATGGAAGATGAATGACACCTTATTAAGAGATCAAGAGATTGTCAAGAAGGCCCAAAAGACACTGAGAGACTATTTTGAAGTAAATTTGAAAACTACGGTTGAAAAAAGAGTAATCTGGGACGCAAGCAAAGCGGTCATGAGAGGATTCTTGATACAACAGAATGCAATAAAAAAGAGATCTCAAAATGAGAAAAAAGATAAAATTTTGGAGAAAATAAAAGAAGGAGAGAAGAAATTAAGATCGAAACCAAAGTCACAAGAGATCCTGAGAGAAATTAAGTTATATCAAGTACAATATATGAAATTGATAAATCAGGAAGTAGAGTGGAAAATTAAACAAATGAGACAAAAGACTTTCGAGTCAGCCAATAAATGTGGAAAATTATTAGCATGGCAGTTGAAAAAAAGACAGAAGCTAAATACGATTACAAATCTTGAGATTGAAGGGAAAAATATTCAGAATCCGGTGGAGATTAGAAAGTGTTTCCAGAGATATTTCAAACAACTCTATACTCAAGGGCCACAGAAAGAGACTGATATAGACCAATTTTTAAGATCCAATGGATTACAAAAAATATCTCAAGAAAATAAGATAATGCTGAACTATAAAATTACAGAACAGGAGATTGAAGGTGCCATTCAGAACATGCAATTGGGCAAATCTCCAGGGCCGGATGGGCTAACCTCCAAGTACTATAGGACTTTGAAAGACTAATTCAACCACTAAAGGAGGTTTGTAATGAAATTATGGGGGGGGGGGCACTAGGTGGCGCATCGGAAGATGGCTGACAATAACATCTCTCCGACCCACATGAGGTAATTTGGAGGCTATGATGGGGGTAATTAGCCTCCTTAACCCCCCCAGGATTATGGGGGGGACGGCCCTTGCCTGCTGTGCCCTATACCACCCCCGAATTTGTGGGGGTGGGGCACTAGGCACAAAGCCCTCCTGTGGGATTTTCGGCACTCCTCGACGCCGTCCCCGATTCGTGCCGCTGGTTGCAATGATCTTTAAAAAGAAACAATTTGGACGTGATTAATTGCACATACATCAAGGAAAAAGGGGAGTAAATACTGCTGACAGAAGAGATCTCTGATAACAAGACAACAATAAAATACGAGAAGAACGTCAAGATACGGTATGACAAATGACTGAGGGGGGAGGGGGGGGAAACCTGCCTCTACCTTTTTATGTGATTTAACAAGAATCCCCTCCCCTAATGAGTCAGAAATTAAGGACTTAAGCTGTGGATTTAAGGCTGTGTGGAGATAAACCTTCGATCCAAAGCAATGTTTCATGATGAAGCTGGAAAGCTAAGAGTTTTGGAGTGTCGCACTCAGGAAAAATACTGTCGCCATTTTGTGAGGCATTGTGGGAGCTCTTGGGTCTGGGAGGAGAAAGAGAGAAATAGAGTTGTTTACATATCGTGAATCAACTCCTCGGTGGGACTTAAGAGCGACAAATGCCAAAATTTATGATGGAAAAAGTGATGTTATCTATGAAGGAGATATATGGAAACCATCTGGACTTAGTGGAGGAACGGGAAATCCACAAAGGATTATTACACTTGCTATCGGCTTAAGGAGACTAACAGAAAAGATCATAAAGGAAAAAGAGAAATTATACAAACAAGATATGATGTGGCAACACCAAGATAAGACTGGATAGAATTATGAACTTTGTTTGGACTGATTGGGACTGATTTGGACATTAACGTAGCAATAAGAAGATGATCTGAATTACCCTTTGGATCTTGAAGTATGGGTTCCCCCAACAAAATTTAAAAATTTGGCTTTGTAATTCGGAATTTATATGATGTGATTTAATTTGATGTGATTGGCCAGTTAATAAAAATTATTTTTTTAAAAAGAAGAAATTATGGAGAGGAAGAAGGCGCCGGAGACGTGGAAAGAAGCTTTCATCACACTTATACCGAAAACAGAATCTGAAAAGACACAACTTAAGAACTACCGTCCCATCTCCCTTTTAAATGTGGATTACAAAATATTTGCAGATATTTTAGCCAACAGATTAAAAAGAGTGTTAACTGAAGTGATACATAAGGATCAGGCAGGCTTTCTACCAGGCAGACATTTGTCTGACAATACAAGGAACATAATTGATATTTTGGAGTTGCTGCAAACGAATATTAATACAAAAGCAGTTTTAATTTTCATTGATGCGGAGAAGGCCTTTGATAATATTTCCTGGAATTTTATGAAGAAAAATCTTAAGGGAATGGGAGTGGGACAGGGGTTTGAAAATGGTATAGATGCAATCTATTCAGAACAAAAAGCAAAATTGATTGTAAATAATGTGGTGACTGAAGAATTTAAGATAGAAAAAGGAACACGCCAGGGCTTTTGCGGATATTGAATATAATTATTGGGTCCAGTAAGCTTCCCAGCGCAGCTCTGTATCCCTGGAAGCTCTGAGCTGGCCCAGCAGAGTAATGCAGCGGTCCTGAGTCCATGTGAGAAAGGGATAAATCAAGTCCAAAAGACAGATCGGTTCTTATCTTTAGAAGAGTTTATTTACAAGCCATAAATCAGTCTCTCCATCGGAAACCTCCGCCATTCCAAAGGCATTCTTCTTTCTGTGCTTCCCAAAAGCACACAGACACAGCCTGTCTGTTGAGCTGTGTCTCTCAGCGTCTCTCGGTAGAACTGAAAGTAACTCTCACAGACAAAGCCTGTGACGTAAGGCCCTGCTTCCGGCCCCTCCCAGATGCAGGGCACCACGGAGTTTTAACCCTGTCTGTTCCAAACTCCACACCCCTCTTGTCCTGCATCTGGCAGCAATAGCCAACAATGCTCTCCCCATACACAGACCCTCACAGAACTCTTCGTGCTTCTGGAAGGTTAATGGTTTTGTGAAACCATCAGCAAGGTTCTTGGTTGAGGGACAGTATTTCAGAGCAACTAGCCCCTCACGAACGCTCTGACACACATTCTGAAAACGTATGTCCAAATGTTTGGTCCTCGCCTTGAACTGCCCTGTCTCAGCCAGTTTAAGACACGGTTGATTGTCTTCATGCACCACAACGGGCAGACAATTTTCTCCACAGATTTCCTCGACCAAACACACATAGAACTCCAACTCTCTGCAAGCATCTGATAGCGCACTGAACTCAGCTTCAGTAGACGAAAGCGCTATGAGACTTTGCTTCCGGGACCTCCACCCAACTACTGAGTCCCCAAACTTCACCACTAGACCTGACACTGATTTGCGATCCTCAAGGTTAGCCCAATCCGAGTCCACCCAAGCAGTCAGCTTGACATCTCCTTGAGCTGACAACTTAAGACAAAAGTCTTTGGTATCTTGCAGGTAACGCAGCACCCGCTTTATACCATTCCAGGCCTGCACACTAGGACTTGAGGCCTCTCTACTGAGCAGATTGACAGCAAACACTATATCTGGTCTGCTCCACTGTGACAGATACAACAGACTACCCAGAGCTGACTGAAAGAGCTCAGTGTTTTCGGACACCACACGTTCTACATGCTGTCACTCCTTTACAAAACCAGCCTCCATGGGTGATCTGGCACCTGCACACTCAGACATCCTGAACTTCTCAAGCAACTGTTCAATCTTACCTTTCTGGCAAAGCAAGAAGCTTCCATCACTTGCTTTTGTGATCTGCACGCCCAAATAGGATTTGACATCTCCAAGCTGCTTCAGCTTGAACCGCTTTCCAAGCTCTCTAGCAAACGTTTCCACCTGTTTACCTGTCTGTGCCATGACTAAGATATCATCAACAAAGACCAGCGCCACCTGCTGTTTCAAACCAGATTCTTTAATGTAAAGGCAACTGTCTGCAAGGGATCTCTTAAAACCTAGCTCTTCTAAGGCTTCATGTAGGCACATATTCCAATTCCTGGCAGATTGACGTAATCCATAGATGGATTTGTGCAATCGCCACACAACGCCTGGCTCACTGACTTCAAACCCTGGAGGAGGAAGCATGTAAAACTCCTCCTTGAGATCTGAGTTCAGGTAGGCGACATCTACATCAAAATGGTTCACCTTCCAACCTCTCTGTGCTGCTATCGCCAAAAGCGTTCTCAGGGTTTCCGCTCTCGAGGTTGGCGAATATACCTCTGTGAAATGGACACCCTTCCTCTGTGTGAATCCTCGGGCTACTAATCTCGCATTATACTGTGGTTCTCCTGCTTCTGTGGGTTTCAAACGGTAAATCCATCTGCAGCTAACAGCTTTTTCGCCCATCGGCAACTTCGTGAGAGAGAACACACCTAGAGACTCCATTGAGTTCATCTCCTTCTGCATCGCCTCATGCCATTTGCTAGCTTCTTCCTGAGGCAACTTCTGAACATCCTCAAAGGATTCAGGCTCACATCTAGCCACACCAACCCAGACACTAGTGGCTTCATACCTTTCAGGTGGCTTTCCCTTCGTTGATCTTGCTGACCTCCTCAGCGTGAATTCTGGAACTGCGCCTGATTCACCTGGATCAACCCTACTATCTTCTGTGTCAGACACATCCCCCTCTGACCTGCTGCGCCGTTTCGGGCGCACAGCTGGTTCTGCTGGTGAGGATGGCGCACTCCTTAGCTCAGACTTGACAGTGACCTAGGACTCCCTTTTGGAGAAACTGGCGCTGGACCCTGTTGCTGTGGACCGCGCGCCTCAGCAACAGGTTCAGCTTCGCCTTCCTCCCCTTCCTCATCTGAGTCTGACAGAACATCTGGGTCCCCGTGAAGACGCTTCCACCCACTCTGCTCGCAAAACTCAGCACTGCCGCTAATAAGCAGCTTAGACTGGTTAACAGTAGGGTATGTGAAACGCCACGCCTTTGAACCCGGCTCATAGCCCACAAAGATCATCTTCCTAGACCTTGGCTCACCCTTTCTGTGCATGGCTTTTGGAATGAGAACCCAAGACTCAGACCCAAAAACATGGAGAAACCCCACCTTCGGTTTCTTCTGATGCAACAAGTAATACGGTGTGTTGCCTACACTGGAATTGTACACTCGATTCTGCACAAAACATGCTGTCCTATAACTCTCAGCCCAAAAGCGCTGTGGCAAACCTGAGTCTGCCAACATAGCATTCGCAGATTCCTGTAATGTGCGAAACTTTCTCTCTGCAACCCCGTTCTGTTGCGGAGAGTAGGGGGCCGTCAATCGATGATTGATACCCTTCTGCCTGAAAAACGATTGCAGCGCAGAACCTGTGAACTCCCCCCCCCCCCCGCGATCAGATTGAAAGGAAATCACCCTGGTAGAGAACTGTAGCTCTATCGCTGTGATCCAATCCCTGATCAATGCAGCCGCTTCTGACTTGCATTTAAGCGCAAAAATCCAACTAAATTTCGAAAAATCATCAATCAGAACCAGAACCCACTTAGATCCAGCTAAAGAAGGTGTCGGCATGGGACCTGACAAATCTGCATGCACAAGTTCAAAGGGCTTGCTAGCTCTCCTCTCTGATCTGGGATATGGGCAAGTTGTGACTTTCGACTGCTTACAGGCTTGACAATCTAGGTATTTGTCACAAGCCTTGAACCTACAACCAATGGTGTTCTCTGCGGCTTTTCGCACAAGTGACCACCCAGCGTGCCCGAATTTTCTATGCCACAAATGAATACAACCATCGTGTGGTGGAATGTTTGCACACTGCACCTGGGCATCTTGAATGGACTCTCCACTAGCCCCATTTTTCCACCAGTCCCATTTTCCACTAGTCCCATTTTTCCACCAGCCCCATTTTCAACAGGCATCTGCACCAGAAAGAGCCTGTCTGTTCTCTCAACACTGTAGATCTTCTTTCCATCCCTGTAAAAGGAACAACAAGTGTTAGAAAAATGAACATCGAACCCAGCATCATTTAAGGCTGTTACACTTAAAAGAGAGTGCGCAAGCTCTGGGACAACATAAGCTTGCACCCAACAATCCAAGAAAGAACAATATAAAGACCCAGATTCAGTCAGTGGTCTCTTAGATCCATCTGCCATTTTGACATAACGTCCAGTTTTAACTGTATTGCAGTTCCTCAGGAGCCCACCAGATGGCACAAGACAGTGAGTGGCTCCCGTATCGATAATT
Organism: Podarcis erhardii; assembly: GCF_964252035.2. NCBI lineage: Eukaryota > Metazoa > Chordata > Lepidosauria > Squamata > Lacertidae > Podarcis > Podarcis erhardii. The sequence goes on along the minus strand of NC_138506.1, from coordinate 14,529,423 downwards.
AGAGATAAAGTGTCTCTCTGGCTGTCTTCCAAAGCTGCCATGGCAACGCTCGCACCCCCACCGGGGTCTGTGTCAATGCCAGTGTCCATCCTGGTTGCCATGGTTACTGCACGGCTGCTACTGCTGTTCCCAGGCTCTGTTGTCTGTGAAACGCTGCTTATCTGCCTTCCTTGCAGGTGGCTGACCTTGCATTCCAGAGCCTCAGCAGAACAATGCCCTTTGCTGTTGGACTTCGCCTCAAAGCACAAACAACTCTTGGAGACTTTGGCTTTCTCAGAGCTCTTGGATCGGCCTGCACCCCCACTCCTGGGTGCCACGTCGCCTAAGGAACAGCTTGCCACTGCTTTCCTCTCTCCAGCTCTCAGCCTTTCCCCAGCACACAGTCCATCACTCAGATGTGTTGAAGCATAAAAACAGCTCCCCAAAACAGCCCCAGCTTCATCTGGGCTTCCTGGGCGTTGCTCAGCCCCTCCTGGGCTTGCTACTCCCTTTGGGCATCCTCTAGCCCCCTCTGGTGTGGCTCCCACTGCTTTCTGACATGCAGTCTTCAGTGCCTGCCACGCAACCCAGGGCTTCTTCCCTTGGAGCTCTGGCAACAGCCATGCCTGAACGCTGCCCTTTAAAATGGCTAGCACCCTCTGCTCTCTCTCTAGAGCATCAGCCACGTCTGCTTTGGGCTGGGCCTGGCCTGGATCGGCTTGCGTGCATTCCCACAGCTCCTTTCCCTCTAGCCAGTGGTACATGTGCGTACTCCAGGCCTTCCAGTTGGCCCCACTCAGCCTTTCACTGGGGTAGCTGTCTTGGCCCTGCTGTGCCTTGGCAGCAGCCATTCTCCTCCCCCCGGGGCTTTCAGCGTACTCACTCTGCCAGCAAGCTGGACATCCGAAGCAGCCGTCTCTCTTGGCTCTTGGCTCCGCTGGCAGGAGATCACAGCAACTCAAAGCTGGCGTTCTCCTCCCTTCTCACACTTGTCAGGAAACACGTAACATCCATAACCTTTGCGGATATTGAATATAATTATTGGGTCCAGTAAGCTTCTCATCGCAGCTCTGTATCCCTGGAAGCTCTGAGCTGGCCCAGCAGAGTAATGCAGCGGTCCTGAGTCCATGTGAGAAAGGGATAAATCAAGTCCAAAAGACAGATCGGTTCTTATCTTTAGAAGAGTTTATTTACAAGCCATAAATCAGTCTCTCCATCGGAAACCTCCGCCATTCCAAAGGCATTCTTCTTTCCGTGCTTCCCAAAAGCACACAGACACAGCCTGTCTGTTGAGCTGTGTCTCTCAGCGTCTCTCGGTAGAACTGAAAGTAACTCTCACAGACAAAGCCTGTGACGTAAGGCCCTGCTTCCGGCCCCTCCCAGATGCAGGGCACCACGGAGTTTTAACCCTGTCTGTTCCAAACTCCACAGGGCTGCCCTATCTCTCCATTATTATTTATTTCGGTCCTGGAGGTGCTGTTGAACATGATTAGAAGGGATCAGTTGATTAAAGGAATTCAGGTCGGAGCTAAACAATATAAATTGAAGGCCTTTGCAGATGACCTGGTTTTGACACTACAGGAGCCAGAATCTAGTACGAAAAGGGTTTTAGAATTGATTCAAGAGTTTGGTCATGTGGCAGGATTTAAATTAAACAAGCTAAAGACTAAGGTTTTAGAGAAAAATTTAACATCAATGGAAAAAGAAGGGTTTCAGAATGAGACAGGTTTAACTGTGGTTAAGAAGGTGAAATACCTAGGGAATAACATGACTGCAAAAATTTTGAATTTATTTAAAGATAACTATGAAAAATGCTGGTCAGAAGTTCAAAAAGATTTAGAAATTTGGTCAAAATTGAAGCTTTCCTTGTTGGGTCGAATCGCAGTTATAAAGATGAATGTATTGCCAAAAATGTTATTTTTGTTTCAGACCTTGCAGATTGTGGACAAGATGGATTGTTTCAAGAGGTGGCAGAGAGACATCTCTAAATTTGTCTGGCAGGGCAAAAAGCCCAGAATAAAATTTAAAATATTAACCGATGTGAAGGAAAGAGGGGGGTTTGCCCTGCCAGACTTTAGACTGTACTATGAATCAGCGGGTTTCTGCTGGTTGAAGGATTGGCTGCTTCTTGAGAATACTGACATTTTGGATTTGGAAGGTTTTAACAATGCTTTTGGATGGCATGCATATTTGTGGTACGACAAGGTTAAAGCACACAAAGCCTTTAAGCATCATATTGTCAGGAAAGCATTATTTAATGTCTGGATAAGGTATAAAGATTTACTGGAAAGTAAGACCCCAAGGTGGTTGTCACCTATGGAGGCAAAGGCTCTGAAAAGACTCAATATGGAGGCCAAATGGCCGAAATATTGGGAGATATTAGAACAAGAAGGAGATAAATTGAAATTGCAGAGTTTTGAGAAATTAAAAGACAAAGTGCGAGATTGGCTTCATTATTATCAAATAAGAGAGGCCTATAATGCGGACAGAAAATTGGGCTTCCAGGTGGAAAAATCGAAATTGGAAATAGAATTGTTAGAACCTAAAACTAAGAATTTGTCAAGAATGTATAACTTGCTGTTGAAATGGAATACTCAGGATGAAACAGTTAAATCAGCTATGATTAAATGGGCACAGGACATTGGTCATAACATTATGTTTGCTCACTGGGAAAAGTTGTGGACCACCGATATGAAGTTTACGGCATGTAATGCCTTAAGAGAGAATATTATGAAAATGATTTATAGGTGGTACATGACCCCAGTCAAGCTTGCTAAAATTTATCACGTGCCTGATAACAAGTGTTGGAAATGTAAAGAAACTGAGGGTACATTTTATCATCTTTGGTGGACGTGCCCGAAGATTAAGGCTTTCTGGGAGATGATATATAATGAACTGAAAAAGGTATTTAAATATACCTTCCCTAAGAAACCAGAGGCCTTTCTCTTGGGCATAGTCGGCCAATTGGTGTTAAAGAAAGATAGAACGTTTTTTATGTATGCAACAACAGCAGCAAGAATACTCATCGCAAAGTACTGGAAGACACAAGATTTGCCCACCTTGGAAGAATGGCAGATGCAAGTAATAGACTATATGGAATTGGCAGAAATGACTGGCAGAATCCGAGACCTGGGAGAAGAATCGGTGGAAGAGGACTGGAAGAAGTTCAAGAATTATCTGCAGAAACATTGTAAAGTGTATGAATGCTAAAATGATGTTGGATATGAAATAATATGGCATCAGTGGTACAGTGTTAAAAAATATGCAAAAAAAGTAATAGAAAAAGGGTGAAAAAAATAAGGTTATATTATGTCAAAGTAAATAATATGATAAAGGTGTTCAATTATAAGGAGGAAAGATTGGAGACATAATATAAGTAATTATAATAATTAGAAATGAGTTTTGAAGAAGGGTAAGGATTTGCTGTATCTGATTGGACAAAGAGGAACACAAAAAAGGGAGGCGTGAGGAGGTCAAGAAAGAAGGTTCTGTAAACATGAGTCTGAAAATTGGATTTTCTGATTTTATTTAGTGTACTGTTTTTGGTGTATTTTTTTTTTGTATTTGGAAAACCAAATAAATATATATATTTTTTTAAAAAGAGGCTGGAGACAGACGCATCGGATCGGGCAATCGGAGCGGTATTGCTGCAGCCGGGCGGGGGGCAGCACGCCTGGAGACCGTGCGCCTTTTTCTCGCGGAAGCTGAGCAAGTAGGAACAAAACTACACGGTGTATGATCGCGAACTGCTTGCAATTTACGCAGCCTTTCGGCAGTGGAGACATCTGCTAATAGGAGCCCAGCACAAGATCCAGGTGTGCACGGACCACAAGAACTTGGAATACTGGAGAACGGCTCGAGTTCTCAACCAGAGACAGATTCGATGGGCACAGGAGTTCTCCAAGTTCTTCTTCGAGATCCGGTACGTGCCGGGAGAAGAGAACGTGAGGGCAGACGCGCTGTCCAGGAAGCTGGAGTACACGGAAGGAGAGGGACCGCCGGAAGTGAGACACGTGTTCCCAGAGGAACGATGGGTGGGGGGGGGGAGTGTTGGTTGAGAAACGAGAACTAACCGAGCTGATTCGCCACGACGAATTCGCTCAAACGAGAATCAGGGAACTCAGGGAAGCGAGGGGAGACCAGGGAGGTTTTGAGGAAAGGGAAGGACTGCTGTACTACAAGGGGGCGATGTACGTACCAGGGGAGACCTTGAGGGAAAGGGTGCTCAAACAGCTTCACGACAACCCAACAGCGGGGCACTTTGGTCAACACAAAACCATGTTGCTGGTTACCAGGCAGTTCTGGTGGCCAAGGGTGAGGGAAGATGTACGAGAGTATGTACGTGGGTGTGACTGCTGCCAACGGGCTAAAGGGGAGAGGGCTGCCCCAGCAGGGTTGCTGGAACCCTTACCCACACCGGGAAGACCCTGGGAGGTGGTGTCTATCGATTTTATGACGGATTTGCCCAAGTCTAGAGGGAAGACAGCAGTCATGGTAGTAGTGGATCTGCTAACCAAAATGTGCCACTTCATAGCTTGCTCACATACAGTAACGGCAGAGGAAACGGCCAGGTTGTTTGTTGATCACATCTTCAGGCTGCATGGAGCTCCTTCGAGGGTCATCTCGGATCGCGGGAAACAATTTACCTCGAGGTTCTGGAGGAGGCTCATGAACTTATTGCAGGTGGAGGTGGGATTCTCGACGGCGAGACACCCGGAGACCAACGGGCAAGCAGAGAGAGCGAACAGTATTTTACAGCAATACCTACGCTGCTACGTCAACGAGAGACAGAACGATTGGGTAGAGAAGCTAGCGCTGGCTGAATTTGCATACAATAACGCTGAGCATGTGTCCACGAGGATGAGCCCGTTCATGGCTAATTATGGGTGTCACCCCAGGGCCTTTCCCGGGAGGGGGGAGGAAGGGGGGAGCGTGCCTGCGGCAGAACAGTTTGTGGAAGAAATGGAGGCCCTGCACCAGCAACTTAAGATGAACTTGGAAAGGGCCAAGGAAGTTTACAAGAGGCGAGCAGACAAGCGTCGCCGGGAAGGGGAGACTATAAGGGTGGGGGACCGGGTGTGGTTGTCCACCCAAGGGCTACCCTTTAAGGGAGGGTGCAAGAAGCTACGGCCAAAACGGCTGGGACCCTTTGAGGTAACGCAGCAAGTGAACCCTGTGGCATTCAGGCTCAAGTTGCCAGACAGCATGAAAATCCACCCGGTGTTTCATAGGTCCCTACTCTCACCGTACAGGGGGGAACGGGAGTTCCGGGGGGGAGAGGGAGAAGGCATCACACACCCGCAAGTAGAGGAGAGGGAACACCACAACCAGGCGATGGAAATCCTAGATTCGCGGTGGCGGGGGCGGCAGGTGGAGTACCTGGTAGCTTGGGAAGGAGAACCCGAGTCAGAAAACACGTGGGTTCCCGCGGGGGAGATAGATGATGGATATCTTGTGGAGGAGTTCGACAGGTATCCGGGTAAGCCCAAACCAATAGGGAGATTCTGGGAGGAGCAATTTGGGACCACAGGCGAGGAAGAGGATTTTGTGGGTTTTCCTGCTTCCGAAGAGGAAGGAGGAGAAACGTCAGAGGAGGAGGAATTGGACTGGGAAGCCCGTCCCGCGCGAAGAAATCGGAGCGGGTGGGAAGCGGGGTTTGAGTCCTCGGAGGATGACGGCAGCTCCTTCCGGGGATTCCCTGCATCGTCGGCCGAAGAGAGAAACGAAGTTACGTCACAGGGTCGGGCCAGGGGTGGAGGGGGTCCTGGGAGGGAGGTGGATGTCAGGGAACTGACATCGGAGCGAGAGGCGGAGGCAAGGCTCCCAAGCGATGCAGGAGAGGGGACCAGCAGGGGAGAAGGAATTCAGCACAACACCAGTAGAGAAGGGAGGGAGATGGAGGATTCGGAGAGGGGTCTCCAAGACTCTTCGCCCGAGACTAGTGGAGAGAGCACTGGCACGCCTCTGCCCACTCATTTCTTGGGCAGAAGAGTCCCGCGCAGGGAGAGTAGGCGGAGACTTGGCGTCAAACAACTTCTATGCTGGAAGAGGTTCAAGCAACGCCCACTGACGGATTCTGCAAGCGACTGAACAGCCACGGAGTAAGGGCTGTCAGCCAAGGCATGGTTAGCCAGGCAATCTAGCCAAAAGTAACGGCAACTTACGCACAAGTAACCCCTTATAACCATTACAGAGGCTTATAGCCTGGACAAGAAAATTGGCTTTCAGGTGGAAAAATCAAAATTGGAAACAGAATTGTTAGATCCTAAAACTAAGAATTTGTCAAGAATGTATAACTTACTGTTGAAATGGAATACACAGGATGAAATGGTTAAATCTGTTATGATCAAATGGGCACAAGATGTGGGACATAACATTATGATGGCTGACTGGGAAAAGTTATGGACCACAGGTATGAAGTTTACGGCATGTAATGCCTTAAGAGAGAATATAATGAAAATGATTTACAGGTGGTACTTGACACCAGTCAAGCTTGCAAAAATTTATCATTTGCCCGATAATAAATATTGGAAATGTAAAGAGATTGAAGGTACATTCTTTCACCTTTGGTGGACATGCCCAAAGATTAAGACCTTTTGGGAGATGATATATAATGAAATGAAAAAGGTATTTAAATATACCTTTCTGAAGAAACCAGAGGCCTTTCTCCTGGGCATGGTCGGCCAATTGGTGCGAAAGGAGGATAGAACTTTTTTTATGTACGCCACCACAGCAGCAAGAATACTCATCGCAAAGTATTGGAAAACACAAGATCTACCCACCCGGGAAGAATGGCAGATGAAGGTGATGGAGTACATGGAACTGGCTGAGATGACTGGCAGAATCCGGGACCAAGGAGAAGAGTCGGTGGAAGAAGACTGGAAAAAAATTAAAGTTTATCTTCAAAAATATTGCAAAATTAAGGATTGCTAGAAAGATGTTGGGAAAAGAAAATTATGTGGTTTTAGTAGAAATGACATAAAGGATTAAGTAAAAATGAATTGGTGAAAGAGAGAATGCAAAATTATAGTATATTAAGACAAATTATTAAGATAAAAATAAGGTTGGAAGGATTTGCTGAAATAACAAATTGAATTAGAATACAAAAATGGGAGGTGTGAGGAGGTCAAGGAAATAAGTGAATGTAAGTAAGTGATGTATAGGTTTGACTTGTTCTTTATCCTTTTTTCTTTTTTCTGTTTTTTGATGGTGTATTGTTTTTTCTTTTTTCTTTTTTTTCTTTTTCTTTTTTCTTTTTATTTGGATTGTTATTTCATCTTTAAAACTTTAATAAAAATTTATTTTAAAAAAAAGGAGAGAGAGAATTCCCCTCTTTCTTTCCGATCTGTAAGTAATTTAAATCTAATTCTCGGTCTTTTCCCTTGCCATATAAATTTCGAAAGAGTTTTTTTGCCAATCTTTAAACATTGAGGAACCTCTAATCACTGGGATGTTTTGGAACAAAAATATCATTCTTGGGAATATGTTCATTTTTATTGCCGCCATCCTTCCCGCCCACGAAAGTTTTACTCTGTTCCACGTATCTAGATCTTTTTTTAATCTCCTTCCATGTTGTGGAATAATTATACTGAATTAAATTTATGTTTTTTGTGGTTAGCCAAATTCCCAAATATTTTATTTTTTTAGCCACCTTGATTCCATTCTGTATCTCCAGTTTTTCTCTTTCATCTTTTCCCAAATTTTTAGTCAACATTTTTGTCTTTAATTTGTTTAATTTAAAACCGGATAGTTTGCCATATTCTTCTAATATCTCCAAGGCCTTACTAACACTTTTCTGCGGTTCTTCTAGGGATAGCATCAGATCATCTGCGTACGCTTTTAGTTTGTATTCCTTCGTTCCAACTTTGATCCCTCGAATCTCTGGTGTTGCTCTTATTTTGTTCGTAATTACCTCTAATACCATAATGAATAAAAGCGGGGATAGAGGGCATCCCTGTCTTGTTCCTTTTTCAATTTTGAATGAATTTGTTAGATTATTGTTTATAATCAGTTTAGCAGATTGGTTCGAATAAATCGATTTTATTCCTTCCATAAATTCGCCCTCTAGCCCTGCTTTCTCCATACTTTTTAATAAGAACAGTCATGAGACATTGTCGAATGCCTTCTCTGCATCGATGAAAATCAGTGCCGCAGGTACCTCATTCTTACACTCCAGATATTCAATGATGTTTATGATATGCCTTACATTGTCTTTGAGTAACCTATTTGGGAGGAATCCTGCTTGATCTTTATATATTAAATTTACTAGGCATTTTTGTTTGCCATCACCTCTGCGAAGATTTTATAATCGTTGTTTAATAGTGATATAGGTCTATAGTTTTTGATATTTAATTTATCCGTGTCCGGTTTAGGGATCATCGTAATGTGGGCCTCTTTCCATGTCTCTGGTATCCTACCTCCTCTTAATATATTGTTCATGATGTCACATAGCACTGGCGTTAGTTGGTTTTCTAATACTTTATAATATTTAGCTGACAGTCCATCCGGTCCCGGGGCTTTCCCTGGTTTCATCTTCCTAATCGCATCCTGGATCTCTTCTGCTTTTATAGGTTTATTTAATTGAGTTCTTTCTTCCTCTGTTATGGTCTTCCCACTGTAGTCTTCTAAATATTCTTCTATCCGGGTTATCTCTTCGTCTTCCTTTTTGTACAATTTCTCATAAAATTTGAGGAAATTTTCCTTTATTTCTTTTGGATCTTCTATCAATTGTTCCTCTCTTTTTATCTTATTTATTACATTTTGTTTTTGCCTTTTTCGCAGTTGCCAAGCTAATAGTTTACCTGTTTTGTTAGCTGATTCAAAATATTTTTGTTTCATTAACTTAATTTTCCATTCAATTTCTTGACTTGTTAGCATTGAATACTGTGTTTGTAACATTTTTATTATTTGTATGTTTTGTTCATCTTTCGGGTTTGTTATTAATTTTTTCTCACATTCTCTTAGCTGACTAAGGATTTCCTCTTTCTTTTCTTCTCTTACTTTCCTCTTATAGCTATTTTGCTGAATAAGAAACCCTCTTAAGACCGCATTGCTGGCATCCCAGACTACATCTATACTTGTTTCTTTATTGAGATTCAGGCTGAAATAGTCTTTTAAGGTGGCTTTGACCTTTTCAATAACACCTTCACTCTCTGATAAATATTCATTCATTCTCCATCTGAACCCGCCCTGTGATACACCTTTTATTTCGAAAACTATTGAATTATGTGTATCTGTGTATCTGAAGAAGTGTGCATGCACACGAAAGCTCATACCAAGAACTGACTTAGTTGGTCTTTAAGGTGCTACTGGAAAGAATTTGTTTTGTTTTGACTATGGCATACCAACACGGCTACCTATCTGTTATTGAATTATGATCAGAGAGGGTTCTAGGTTGGATTTCGCACTTTGAAGTTCTTAATGTAAGTTCTCTTGAGACCCAGATTTGATCAATTCTGCCCCAGCTCTTATGTGGCTCTGAAAAGAAGGTGAATTGCTTCTCTATTGGGTGTTTGTATCTCCAGATGTCTACTAAATCTAAATTTTCCTCCAGATTGTTAAAGGATCTTGGCAGTTTCCCTTGATTACATTTTTTCTTTTCTGATTATCTATCTATTTCTGGTGCTGGCACTCCATTGAAATCTCCCAATAATATCATCTTGTTACACTCTAGCTCCAGTAATATTAGTTCCAGTTTCTTAAAGAACTCCAATTTATTCAGGTTCGGGGCATATATGTTTATCACATTAAGTTTTTCACCCTGGAAGTTAATTTGTACCCCCAAAATCCTTCCTTCATCGTCTTTGCAGATCAATTTGGGTTCCCATTTTTCTTTGACATATATCGCTACCCCTCTTTTTTTTTTACGCAATAGAATTTATAAACTCAACCCCTAATTTTTTGTTTATCAGAATATGTTTATGTTTTTTAGTCACGTGTGTCTCCTGTATACAGATTAAATCAAGATTCTTTCTTTTCAAAACATTCACGATTTTATTCCTTTTGGTTTTTTCATTCAAACCGTTCACATTCCATGACAAAATTTTCAGATTCATTATTGTGTTTACTTTCCAATCTACAAATAACGAATAATTTAGATTTGAGTGGTTTTGTTTTCTGTATCCTCTTCCTCTGCTTCTTCTTCTTCTTCCGCTGCTCCCTCTTCCTCTTCCTCTTCCTCTACTTCTTCTTCCCTTCCTTTATCTTCCTGTTCTTTTCCTTTCTCCTTTTTTCTTCTCTTCTCTGGGTCTCCGTTTCTTCCTCCATATCTCTCCTCTACTTTTCCAAGATCTTTCTCATATCTACGCAGAAATTTCCTCACTTCTTGGGTCTCAGTAATTCTGAATCTTTTTTCTTTATAGAAAAAGGAGATCCCCTCAGGGAACTCCCATCTATGTTGTATACCATTGTTTTTTTACACACTTACTAGCTGTTTGTAACCTTCTCTTTTGCGTAGGAATCTAGTTGGTATCTCTTTAAAGATGATGATTGGTCTGCCTTCGATAACTTATAATTTCTTTAGATAACTTGCTCTTAATATCATATTTTTCATCTCCATCGAATTAAATATAACTAGGCAATCTCCTGGAAGTTTTTTTTATTTTACTTGTTTAGACCTTATTTTTATTCTAAAAGCGTTTTCCATCGTATAGGCAACCTCCTCTTCTTTCAGTTCTAACCATTTCGCTAGCTCTTTAGTCATTTTTTCTTTAATATTCTCATTTGTTTCTTCTCCTACTCCTCTAAATTTTAAATTTAGCTGCTTCTGTTTCATTTCAATCATTGCTAAATTATCCAAAACTTGGTCTTGATTTCTATTCAGTTCTCCTATTTCATCTTTTATCCTATCTGTCTCCTTCCTTTGTTCTTTCATATCTTTTTGTATTTTTTTGTTTGTTTCTTCCATAGTCTTTGACTGAACTGTCAAGTCTTTAATTTTATTTGACAATTCTCCTACTACTCCCTCTATTTTCTTATCTATCAACTCATGCATCTCTCCTAGCTTTTTCTCCATATGTATTTCACTCTGTTTGAATTCTTCCTTTATTTTTAGTCATAGGATATCTAAGTCCTTGATTTCTTCTTGTCGGGATGCTTTCCTATCTAATGGTGTTCCTCCTATCTTTTTCCCGTTTTTCCCAGACATTTTCTCCTTCTCGACTTTTTAAATTGAGTTTCTTGTAATATTTGTTCTCTCCCCTAGAGGGCGCACAATCTTAACCAGTTTTAATTAATTATCAGACAATATATTCAACAGCATTTTCTTAAACAATCTAATTCAAAAAAAAAAAAAATACCAATAGAGATCAAAAAAGAAACGTGTAAGATAGTTCTGTGAATATGACAAATCAGGTTGTTCTCAGTCCCTTTAGGTTCTTATAAATACACAAAGATGTTATTCATTCAAAATTAGCTTGTAGAATTTCCGACTCCAAATCTAAAGTCCCAAATATCAATTAGTTTCCCAAATCAAAATCCCAGTTTATAAACTTACAATCTGTAAACTCCGAATTTAGGTAAAGTCCAAGGTAAATTCACAATTAATACAGGTTAATTCGAATTGATTCAGTAGTAATCTTATTAAGAAATTATTATTTATGCAATGATAAGGGCCTTATATGAAGATCGTTAATAAAATATTAATCTTGCAAAAAAGTCTTTATGCAAAGTAACCATTAGAAAAATCATAAATTTAACATATATCTGACTTTTGTTTTAGATAATGGCTCCCTGTTCTTTCTTTTACTTGATCTTCAGCCACTTGGTTAGCTTAATCCAATTCAAATATTTTATCAAGAGAGGGAATCAGTATTTGGAAATCGGTCTAAATAAATTTCTTCTGTATCCAGAAAGGGACAAAAAGCGCCAACACAGTCCGTAGAGAAAAAAATATATGGATGGATGAAAAATAAAAATAAAAAATAAGCGCAGTCTCTAATGTGCGGTCTGGTAGGTTCCAAACAGTTAGGCCTCCAAAAAAAGGAAAAGGTAGAGAAGAGAGGGTTGTTTATTTTAAGTTCTAAGTTCTATGCTCTTCAGCCACTTGCTGGCTTAATCCAATATTGAGTTATGTTGAGAAGAGACGCAGAGATCCAAAATCAGTCTATCAAATGGAGGGGAGTATATACCCCAGTAATCTTAAATATACCCCTCTATGACTTAGTTCGTATATAATTCCATTCCAAAAAGCTCCAACCTTTGAGAGTCCGGGGTATTCAGAGTTTAATCCAATCAGTCAAAGAGAAAAGATAAGTATCCAAATAAAGATATGTATATAGCCCTATAAATTCAATTCATATAGGGTTCCAGGTAACTCAGAAAAAGTAAGTGAAGAAGAAGTCAAAAATCTAAGTTCTTTAGGGGGGGGGGGGGGAGGTTAAAGTCCAGAGTTGAGGTTTGAAAAAAAAAGAAGCAAAAATTTACACTCTTGCTTTATCAGTTACCAAGCTGTAATATAGGGGGTTCAGGACTTAAAACAAAAAATAATAATAAGTGGAGATTATTATTTAATGTCTATTTTAAAGCCTTTGTGTTTTATTTCGTCTTCTCTCTTCTCCCCTCCTTCCCCCTTATGTTTCCGTATTAAGGATTAAGGCTTCAAAGTATTTCACTCTTTGTAACCAATCTGTTCAGTTCTTTCTCTTATCTTTCAAAGCTCTCCCCAGAAAGAATACAAAGTCTCTAAAGGTCTTCTTCGTTGCTTTTATATTATTTAGTTTCCTCTGCCTCGCTTAAAAGTTGCTGAGGACTTTCACTTTTCTGTTTCTACAGCAGGTGACTAATCACTTCCTTTCTTTACTCTTACGGCTATATATCCTGCGCCATTTTCACTCCGAAAAACGAGTCGGGCTCCTCAATTAAATCCTTTTACATCCAGAGTTCACTTAGTGTATAATCCAAATTTTTAGCCAAGAATTATTCCAAAAACACTAAGGGTTCTGTTCTTAAAGTTACGGAGGTTTGTCGCTTTTCCAGTGGGAGCTAGAGGCATCACAACACGGGGTCCACAGAGCTTACCATTCGCGTTTCTCAGTCCCGTCGCTCTCGAGTCTTTTTTTTAAAAAAAAAAACAACCGAAAAAACGTCGGAACTACTCCAACACTGCTGGACAGCTTGTCCCTCAAGGGTGTCCCCCTTGAGATTTTGGGGGTCGCAGTGCCTTTGCGTTGCCCCCAAGCCCCTGTGAGGCTCGGAAAAGCCCTTCAGCGGCTTCTCCACGCTCCCTGCTGCTTGCGATCCAAACTGGAAGTCCTCCCCAGGCCATGTCTCAATTGCATTGCTAGTGATGAGTTCAAACTTGGCACCCTCTGCCTTCCCACAACATGCAAAAGGGAATTCCATTGAAACATTGGGGAATCCCTTCTCAACCTCAGGCATCACCTTGATTTTAGGGTGTGTTTACAGCAGCAGGAGGAAAACGGCTAGATCATGACTGTTGAGGCAGATGCAACCAGAATAGTGTGGATTCCTGAACAATAGCTACAACTTTATGCGTGGTCTGGAGGCTCCATCTGGTGGAAAACACTGCAGTTGGAGTGTTGATGGGGACAGACTCAGGTGCTCAAAAGCTTGCACTGGCTGCCGCTTCGCTACCAGGCCAGGTGGAAGGTTCTTGTATTAATTTACACAGCCTTTTGCAATTTGGGTCTAATAATAATAATAGCGCCACTACCGAGAAGGCCCTCTGCCTGGTTTCCTGTAACCTCACTTCTCGCAGCGAGGGAACCGCCAGAAGGCCCTCGGCGCTGGACCTCAGTGTCCGGGCTGGACGATGGGGGTGGAGACACACCTTCACATATACTGGACCAAGGCCGTTTACGGCTTTCAATGTCAGCACCAACACTTGGAATTGTGCTCGGAAACGTCCTGGGGTTTCCCAGTGCCTCCAGGTGCACCTCATCTCTTGCATCCCTGCTTGATCACTGAAGTCTTTTGGGAAGACTGTGTTAGTGGTCTCCCTTGACACAGATGCTTGGCTTGGATCCACCAGGAGCCCAGGCACCCATAAGCACATGAAAAGAAACCCACAAGTAGGATCCGAGCTCAATAGCACTCTCCTCCGTTGCTGTTTCCAGCAATGGGTTCTGTATTTGGGGCCTAATCTTACGGGAACTTCCAGTTGAGGTTTTTGAACTTCCAGCACTTACTGAATAATAATAATAATAATTTATTATTTGTACCCCGCCCATCTGGCTGGGTTTCCCCAGCCACTCTGGGCGGCTTCCATAGAAACCAAAAAACACTAAAATATCATACATTAAAAACTTTCCTGAACAGGGCTGCCTTAAGATGTCTTCTGAATGTCAGGTAGTTATTTATCGTTTTGACATCTGATGGGAGGGCGTTCCACAAGGCGGGTGCCACCACTGAGAAGGCCCTCTGCCTGGTTCCCTGTAGCTTTGCTTCTCGCAGTGAGGGAACCGCCAGAAGGCCCTCAGCACTGGACCTTAGCGTCCGGGCAGAACGATGGGGGTGGAGACGCTCCTTCAGGTATACTGGACCGAGGCCGTTTAGGGCTTTAAAGGTCAACACCAGCACTTTGAATTGTGCTCGGAAACGTACTGGGAGCCAATGTAGGTCTTTCAAGACCGGTGTTATGTGGTCTTGGCGGCCGCCCCCAGTCACCAGTCTAGCTGCCGCATTCTGGATTAGTTGTAGTTTCCGAGTCACCTTCAAAGGTAGCCCCACGTAGAGCGCATTGCAGTAGTCCAAGCGGGAGATAACTAGAGCATGCACCACTCTGGTGAGACAGTCTGCAGGCAGGTAGGGTCTCAGCCTGCGTACCAAGTGGAGTTGGTAGACAGCTGCCCTGGATACAGAATTGACCTGCGCCTCCATGGACAGCTGTGAGTCCAAAATGACTCCCAGGCTGCGCACCTGGTCCTTCAGGGGCACAGTTACCCTATTCAGGACCAGGGAGTCCTCCACACCCGCCCGCCCCCTGTCCCCCAAAAACAGTACTTCTGTCTTGTCAGGATTCAACCTCAATCCATTAGCCGCCATCCATCCTCCAACCGCCTCCAGGCACTCACACAGGACCTTCACCGCCTTCACTGGTTCTGATTTGAAAGAGAGTTAGAGCTGGGTATCATCTGCATATTGATGGACACCCAGTCCAAACCCCCTGATGATCTCTCCCAGCGGCTTCATATAGATGTTAAAAAGCATGGGGGAGAGGACGGAACCCTGAGGCACCCCACAAGTGAGGGCCCAAGGGTCTGAACACTCATCCCCCACCACCACTTTCTGAACACGGCACAGGAGGAAGGAGCGAAACCACTGTATAACAGCGCCTCCAGCTCCCAACCCCTCTAGAAGGATGTTATGGTTGATTGTATCAAAGGCCGCTGAGAGATCCAGCAGAACTAGGAAACAACTCTTTGTTGTTGTTGTTGTTTGGTCGTTTAGTCGTGTCCGACTCTTCGTGACCCCATGGACCAGAGCACGCCAGGCACTTCTGTCTTCCACTGCCTCCCGCAGTTTGGTCAGACTCACGTTTGTAGCTTCGAGAACACTGTCCAACCATCTCGTCCTCTGTCATCCCCTTCTTCTTGTGCCCTCAATCTTTCCCAACATCAGGGTCTTTTCCAGGGAGTCTTCTCTTCTCATGAGGTGGCCAAAGTACTGGAGCCTCAGCTTCACGATCTGTCCTTCCAGTGAGCACTCAGGGCTGATTTCCTTCAGAATGGATACGTTTGATCTTCTGGCAGTCCATGGGACTCTCAAGAGTCTCCTCCAGCATCATAGTTCAAAAGCATCAATTCTTCGGCGATCAGCCTTCTTTATGGTCCAGCTCTCACTTCCATACATCACTACTGGGAAAACCATAGCTTTAACAATACTGACCTTTGTTGGCAAGGTGATGTAGCCCCACATCACCTTGCAAACAACTCTTTAAATAATATTTATTAAAGTTTTAAATGTTACAAAAAGAGAAAGAGATAATTCCAAGTTAAACAAAAACATAACAACACATCACAATAAAAAAGGAAGGGAATAGAAAAAACAAACAAACAGAGAAACAGAAAAATAGAAACAATTAAAAAACACAACAAACCTTCCCATAACTTATCTTTCATTTACTTGTTTCCTTGACCTCCTCACACCTCCCTTTTTTTGTATTCTAGTTCGGTTAGCTATTTCAGCAAATCCTTTCCATCTTTGCCAATTTTTATCCTGTAATTTATCTTAATATAATGTAACTTTACCTTTCCTCCTTTCATCCATTAACAATCTATTTTTACTTAATCCTTTATAATATTTCCGCTAAAGCCACATAACCTCATTCCCGCCTCCTTCTAACATTCCTTAATTTTACAATGTTTCTGTAAATAAACTTTAAATTTCTTCCAATCTTCTTCCACCGACTCTTCTCCCTGGTCTCGGATTCTGCCAGTCATTTCCGCCAGTTCCATGAAGTCCATCACCTTCATTTGCCATTCTTCCCGGGTGGGTAGATCTTGTGTCTTCCAGTACTTTGCAATAAGTATTCTTGCTGCTGTTGTAGCATACATAAAGAAAGTTCTATCCTTCTTTGACACCAATTGGCCGACCATGCCCAGGAGAAAGGCCTCTGGTTTCTTCAGAAAAGTATATTTAAATACCTTTTTCATTTCATTGTAGATCATTTCCCAGAAAGTCTTAATCCTTGGGCATGTCCACCAAAGGTGAAAGAATGTGCCTTCAGTCTCTTTACATTTCCAACATTTATTATCGGGCAAATGGTAAATTTTTGCAAGCTTGACTGGTGTCATGTACCACCTGTAAATCATTTTCATTATATTCTCTCTTAAGGCATTACATGCCGTAAATTTCATACCTGTGGTCCATAACTGTTCCCAGTCAGCCATCATAATATTATGTCCAACATCTTGTGCCCATTTAATCATAGCTGATTTCACCGTTTCATCCTGAGTGTTCCATTTCAACAGCAAGTTATACATTCTTGACAAGTTCTTACTTTTGGGATCTAACAGCTCTATTTCCAATTTTGATTTTTCCACCTGGAAGCCAATTTTTTTGTCCAGATTATATGCCTCCATTATTTGATAATAATGGAGCCAATCTCGCACTCTATTTTTTAGTTTTTCAAAACTCTGTAGTTTTAACCTATCTCCCTCTTGTTCCAGAATTTCCCAATATTTTGGCCATTTGGCCTCCATATCGAGTTTTTTCTGAGCCTTCGCTTCCATTGGTGACAACCACCTTGGGGTTTTATTTTCGAGCAAGTCCTTATATCTTATCCAGACATTAAACAGTGCTTTTCTGACAATATGATTTTTAAACGCTTTATGTGCTTTGACCTTATCATACCACAAATATGCATGCCACCCAAATACGTTGTTAAAACCTTCTAGATCCAGCATGTCAGTGTTTTCAAGAAGCAACCATTCTCTCAGCCAGCAAAAAGTGGCTGATTCATAATAAAGTTTAAGGTCTGGCAGGGCAAATCCCCCTCTTTCTTTAGCATCAGTTAGTATCTTAAATTTTATTCGAGGTTTCTTGCCCTGCCAGACAAATCTAGAAATATCTCTCTGCCACTTCTTGAAACACTCCATTTTATCCAGAATTTGCAATGTTTGAAACAAAAACAGCATCCTAGGCAGTACATTCATTTTTATCGCAGCAATTCAGCCTAGCAATGATAGCTTCAGATTTGACCATATTTCTAAGTCCTTTTTCACTTCCATCCAACATTTTTCATAGTTATCCTTAAATAAGTTCACATTCTTGGCAGTCATATTGACCCCTAGGTATTTCACTTTCTTAACCAGTGTTAATCCTGTCTCCTTCTGAAACCTCTCTCTCTCAATCACAGTTAGATTTTTCTCTAACACCTTAGTTTTCATTTTGTTCAACTTAAAACCCGCTACCTGTCCAAATTCTTGAATTAGTTCAAGTACTCTTTTAGTACTAGACTCTGGCTCCTGTAATGTCAATACCAAATCATTAGCAAATGCTTTCAATTTGTACTGTTTAGCTCCGACTTGTATACCTTTAACCAATTGGTCTCTTCTAATCATGTTTAAAAGAACCTCCAGGACCGATATAAAAAGCAATGGAGAGATTGGGCAGCCTTGTCGTGTTCCTTTCTCTATCTTAAATTCTTCCATCACTACATTATTCACAATTAATTTAGCCTTTTGTTCTGAGTAAATTGCACCTATACCATTTCCAAACCCTTGACCAACCCCCATCCCTTGTAAGTTTTTCTTCATGAAACTCCAAGAAATATTGTTGAAGGCTTTCCCCACTTCCACAAATATCAGAACTGCTTTAGTATTAATATTCACTTGTAATTTCTCTAAGATATTAATTATGTTCCTCGTATTGTCAGACAAGTGTCTGCCCGGGAGAAAGCCCGCTTGATCTTTATGAATTTCTTCTACTAACACGTTTTTTAGTCTTTTAGCCAAAATATCTGCAAAAATTTTATAATCCACATTAAGCAAAGATATGGGGCGGTAATTCTTAAGCTGTGTCTTCTCAGACTCTTTTTTCAGTATAAGTGTAATATAAGCTTCCTTCCACGACTCTCGTGCCCTTTTCCCTTCCAATATTTCATTACAGACTTCCTTTAAAGGTTGTACTAACCATTCTTTCAAGGATCTATAATATCTTGAAGTCAAACCATCCGGTCCTGGGGATTTACCTAATTGCATGTTCTGAATGGCCCCTTCTACCTCCTGGTCCGTTATTTTGTAATTCAACATTAACTTATTTTCTTGAGAGATTTTTTGTAGTCCATTTATTTTCAAAAAACGGTCAATGTCAATTTCTTTCTGCGTCTCCTGTGTATATAGTTGTTTGAAGTACCTCTGGAAGCACTTTCTGATCTCCGCTGGATTCTGTATATTCTTTCCTTCCACTTCCAAGTTGTAATAATATTAAGTTTTTGTCTTTTTTTCATTTGCCAAGCCAGCAGTTTCCCACATTTATTTGCTGATTCAAACGTCTTTTGTCTCATCTGTTTAATTTTCCATTCTATTTCCTGATTCATCATTTTCATATATTGTACTTGATATAACTTTATCTCTTTCAGGATCTCCTGCGACTTTGGTTTCACTCTCAATTTCTTTTCTCCTTCCTTTATTTTCTCCAAAATTTTATCTTTTTTCTCATTTTGGACTCTCTTCTTAATTGCATTCTGTTGTATCAGAAATCCTCTCATAACCGCTTTGCTTGCGTCCCAGATTACTCTTTTTTCAACAGTGGTGTTCATATTTATCTCGAAATAATCTCTCAAGGTTTTTGGGGCCTTCTTAGTCACTTCTTCATTCCTAAACAAAGTCTCATTCATTCTCCTTCTAAAGGAACCAATTGGTGTTAGTTTCATTTCCATCTTCACAGCATTATGGTCGGAGCAAGTTTTAGGGCAAATTTCCACTTTTCTGATCTTCGGAGCCAGCCCTCTAGTTGCCCAAATTTGGTCAATTCTTGTCCATGTCATTTTGGCCTCAGAGAAGAAAGTTCCCTCTCTTCCCAGAGGGTTCTTCATTCTCCAAGTGTCAACTAAATCCATATTGTCAGTCATATCAAAAAAAGTTTTTGGTAGTCTACCATCCTTAGTAACTACCTGTCTCTGTGCCTTATCCATATTTGTAGATACCACTCCATTCATGTCCTCCATCAAAATCATATTGTAGTCCATGTAATCCAACAGAGTCTCGTGTAACTTCTTAAAAAATTCCGATTTCCCCTCATTTGGTGCATAGATGCCTACTATCAAAAATTTCTCTCCTTGTGATTGGATTTCAATTGCAATAAATCTTCCTTGATCATCTTTAAATATAAATTTCAGTGATAGGCTCTCCTTTGCATAAAGTACTACTCCTCTTTTTTTAACTTTGTCTGATGAAATAAATTCATGGCCCAATCTTTTATTACTCAGTATTTTCCTATGTAGCCTTGTCACATGTGTTTCTTGTAGACAAATCAAGTCCAATTGTTCCTTTTTCAATAAATGAAAGACTCTGCACCTTTTTTCGGGGGAATTCAGTCCATTAATATTCCAACTTAATATTTGCAATGCCATGATGTGATTACTCTAATTTTCCTCCAACTGCACCCAATGCTTGCTCTTCTGTTGCTATCACTGAATTGTCCAGTCCGAAGCGTAGTTTTGCTATGTCCAGTATTCCTTTTTTTGGTGATCTTCTGTCCAATGCTTTTTGTTCTGGTCCTCTATCAGGTGATCTTCTGTCCGGTGCTCTTGACTCTTTTCCAAGCTCCTTCTGCAGATCTTCTTCGTAATTATTCAAAAAATTAACTTTATCTTTTACTGATTTTATTTTTATTTTCCTTCCTTTGAAACTGAAGGATAGACCTTGGGGAAATTCCCACCTAAAGTTGATTTTATTCTTTCTCAGCAGGGCAATCAAATCACTGTAATTTGACCTAAGATCCAAAAGGTATTTTGGGATGTCTTTAAAAATCTCCACTCTTGACTGTAGTACTTCCAAAGGATTCTTATAGTGCCAACCCAAAATTTTATCTCTCTCTTCTTTAGTTTGGAGGGTAATCAAACAGTCTCTTATTCTATTCTTCTCTTTCTTCCCTCCTCTTCCAAGTCTAAAGGCAGTCACGATTTTAAATTCATCCTGTTCCAAATCCAAATCCCAAAAGTTTGCGAATTCCTGCGTGAGAAAATCTATCAGATTGTCCTTCTCCACTTCAGGTACAGCTCTGATCCTCAAATTCGTCTGTTTTCCCTTAAGCTCAATCATAGAAAATTTCGACTTGTGGTCTTCAAGTTGCCTCTGCAGGTCTGGGACTCTCTCTGTTTCAAGTTGTGTTACCTTAACTTCCACGGCAGCAACTTTTTCCCTGGCTTCCTCTGCAGTCTGTCGTATCGTAGTAGATTCCTGTATCAATTTCTCGATGGTTTCTGTATTTGTATTCACCTTTTGTCCCAAGTTATTTAAGCTTTCTGTGTTTAGCTTAATTGTAGTAGTTGCGTCATCGACTTTCTTATTAAGTTGTTCCAGTGAGGCATTTATCTTACTTAATGCAAGCGCTAAAGCTTCTTCTGATGACATTCCTCTTGGTTTAGATTGTGTTGGAACAGCCGCAGAAGAGGCAGAAGGGCCGGATGCTGACGCTCTTCGCTGCCAAGACTTCCCAGACCTTGTTGTTTTGTCTTGGAGTGGCAAAGCTACTTTTTCTTTCCCATCTGCCATAACACTTAAAAATTCCTAGGTCAATCCCACAGTCCCACAGTCACACAGTGGAAAATTCCCCAGATCCAACTCTTGTAACAGTTTCAGAAACTTCCTCTGGGGGAAATAGTTGCTATCTGTACTCGTGTTAATCCAAAATAACGTCTTTTGAAACACAGCTCAAGGAAGAAAGTTAGTTTCAATTTTCAGTTACTTTTCCTCCTTTTTAAGATCAGAAGAGGACAGCTAAAAACAATGTTTTTAGCTACATTGGCTCCCAGTACGTTTCCGAGCACAATTCAAAGTGTTGGTGCTGACCTTTAAAGCCCTAAACGGCCTCGGTCCAGTATATCTGAAGGAGCGTCTCCTCCCCCACTGTTCTGCCCGGACACTGAGGTCCAGCTCCGAGGGCCTTCTGGCGGTTCCCTCACTGCGAGAGGCCAAGTTACAGGGAACCAGGCAGAGGGCCTTCTCGGTAGTGGCACCCGCCCTGTGGAACGCCCTCCCATCAGATGTCAAAGCGATAAACATCTACCTGACATTCAGAAGACATCTGAAGGCAGCCCTGTTCAGGGAAGTTTTTAATATGTGACATTTTAGTGTATCTTTCATCTTTGTTGGAAGCCGCCCAGAGTGGCTGGGGAAACCCAGCCAGATGGGCGGGGTACAAATAATAAATTATTATTATTATTATTAGTAGTAGTAGTAGTAGTAGTATCTCTATTCACAGTCAAAGCACGTTCCAAGGCACAACAGTCTTATTGTCCTATTTGCAACCCGTTCCCAGGTTCTGAGCAGTGGAATTTTAACTTCCTCCCCTGTCTCTTGCAGGTATATATAGTCTGAACTTCTCCCCCTCTTCTCCTGCTTCCAAGGGGGGGGGGGTTCACTATTTTTTAAAGAGCTGGAAAAATTAGTCCTTTCCGATCGGCTTTCCGAGACTTTAGCTTGCAGCCTCTTTGCTTTGATCTATTTAGAAAAGCGGAAGGTGGACTTCCTGTTTGAGCCTCCCCGCTTCAATACCAAATTAAGTCTTTTTTTCTTTGAAAGCTTCCATTATTCTACTCACGGGTAGTTGCTTTTAAAATCAAATTGTCCACAGGAAAAAGTCAGCGCTCTCCGGCAACGGCTGTGCGGCTTCACTCCGTGGATTCACTCCGTGGATTCACAGCACCGCGCCACTCACCCCACTTCGTTCTGGAGCCCCAAAATTGGGTTTCCCCGCGAGTAGGGGAGGCGCAAAAGGTGCCCGCTGAATCCCACGTTCACAGGCTTCACCCGCCTGTGATTTTTGAGGGGTCTCCACCTTCGCCGTGGTGGCCAGACCCGGTTTCCACAGAGCAAATTCCTCCTATTCAGAGGAATTCCGCCATTACCGATGGCGCTAACCCAGAAGTCTGAAACAACTCTCACCTTTGTCCCTAGCTCGCCCGAGATCATCAACCAGTGCGACCAAGGCAGTTTCAGTCCCATGATGAGGCCTGAACCCCGATTGGAAGGGATCCAAATGGTCCGCATCCTCCAGGCACGCCTGGAGTTGTTCAGCAACCACGCGCTCAATCACCTTGCCCAAGACTGGAAGATTTGAGACTGGGCGATAGTTGGCCATACTGGCCGGGTCTAAAGATGGTTTTTTAAGAAGCGGTTTAATGACCGCCTCTTTCAGCGGATCTGGGAATGTTCCCTCACAGAGGGAAGCATTCACCACCCTGCAGAGCCCATCGCCCAGCCCGTCCCGGCTTGCTTTTATTAGCCAGGATGGGCAAGGATCCAGGAGACAGGTGGTTGGTTTCACGCGTCCAAGCAGCCTGTCCACATCCTCGGGGGTAACGGATTGAAATTGATTCCATGCAACTTGACCAGACAGGGCTTTAGCACTCTCCCGCCCCAGCCCTGCTCCCACGGTGGTGTCTAGCTCCTTCCGAATATGAGTGATTTTATCTGCAAAAAAACTTTGCAAAATCGTTGCAGGAGATCTTGGAGTCTTTACAAGGCCCCGGTGGTAAAGGTGGTTCCGTTAAATTGCGGACCAACTGAAAGAGTCTTCTGCTACTATTTTCTGCAGATGCAATAGAGGCAGTGAAGAAAGTCATCTTCGCCGTCGCTATCGCCACTTGGTAGGCTCGACGTTGAGCTCTAACCTGTGTCCGGTCAGATTTGGAGTGAGTTTTCTGCCACCGATGCTCTAGCCGTCTCAGTGATTGTTTCATCGCCCTCAGCTCCGAAGAAAACCACGGGGCTGTCCGGGCTCCATGCAATCGGAGAGGGTGCTTCGGAGCCAGACAGTCGATAGCCCTGGTTAACTCTGCATTCCAGCGGGCCACCAGGGAATCAGCTGAAAGGCCATCAATATGGGATAAAGCATCCCCTACCACTCTCTGGAAACCATTTGGATCCATTAAGTGGCGGGGGCGGACCATCCGAATTGGTCCCACCTCCCTGCAGAGGGGAAGGGTCACAGAGAAGTCCAGTTGCACCAGGAAGTGATCTGACCATGGCACTTCTTTTGTTTCACTTTTACTTAGTGTCAGATCACCCACACCACTAGAGGTGAATACCAGGTCTAAGGCATGTCCATGACTATGAGTTGGGCCCAACTTATTCAGGGGCAGCCCCATGGAGGCCATGCTTTCCACGAAGTCCCGAGCGGCCCCTTGTAAGGTCGTGTCGGCATGGATGTTAAAATCCCCCAGGACAACCAAGCTAGGTATCTCCAGGAGAACATCCGCCACGACCTGAAGCAGCTCGGACAGGGAATCCTTGGTGCAGCGGGGAGGTCGGTACACCAGTAGAAATCCTGTACTGCCCCTATTGCCCAACTTCCAGAACATGCACTCAGAAAACTGGGTCTTCCCAGTAGGACGCCTGATGCAAGCTAATGACTTCCTAAAAATCACTGCAACCTCCCCCTCCCTGCCCACATGACCTGGGTTGCTGTGCGTAAGAGAAACCTGGTGGGCAAGCAGCGGCAAGGACAGGCCCATCTCCTTCCTCCAACCAGGTCTCTGTCACACATGCCAGGTCAAATCCTCCATCCACAATCAGGTCGTGGATGGCAGTGGTTTTATTAATAATTGACCTGGCATTACACAGCAACACCTTCAGGTAATGTGGGTTTCCCCTGTTGATTCCAGTATCCATCCGGTCAAGACCAGACCCGGAGGCAGGGATAGTCCTCAAACAATGATTAAACCTGCCTCCTCAGTAATGACATGGTCTGCTCTTAGCGTAACTCCGCCTCCTGCCCATGATCACCGAGATTGGATGTCCCAGTGCTTCCTCCCCTGTGGAACTTGTCCCCACTCCCAGGCAGCCCTGATCCCGTCCCTTAAAAACAAAACACAAACTATACAGAACCAATAAAACAACAAAAAACAAAAACAGAACAATTATACTAAAATTAATCCCCAACCAATATCCATCCCACCCACCCACCCCCAACAAAGGAGAAAAGGGGGAAAAATACAAATTTAAATTGCCACTGACTGCTTGAGGACATTTTAAAACACATTAACCACTTGGAACAGGGAAGCAATCGCAAAACACTTCCCAACTTCCCCAAAAGTTTGTTCCATATAAGGGCCTGGGCCATGCCCCCTGGGGCAGCTGGAAAAGGCCCTGGAAGGGAGCAGGCCCTGCAGTCCTCCCCACAGCCGATGGTCCGAGGCCTCACCGCAGCAGGAGTCCCTTTATAGCTGGGAGAGAGGGCCTGGGCCACGCCCCCTGGGCCAGTTGGAAAAGGCCCTGGAAGGGAGCAGGCCCTGCAGTCTGAAGGCTTTTTCATTCCATCAGGAACTTCAGTTGTAGCACCCTGCTTGTGGTTAACGCTTAGCTGGAATGAAATATTCAACGCAGCAATAGAGAAATTAAAATAGTAATTTATTTGTCAGACAAATAAATGAGAGGCTCAGTGGTACATGGTTACCAAGCTCTGGCCTGGCCTCCTGCCATTCTGGCCAGCACTTATATTTCCTTAATCCAGCCCCCTTGCTCCTCCTGTGGCTGCCTCTGTCCAATCAGCCTGGTTGAAATTCCTATTGGCTGTTTGCTAAAACCAATCACAAGAGATACACCCATTTCCTCGCCCTTTTATGGAACACAAAGAGCTATATATTGTTACATCTATAAATGACAAATAAGTAGTAATATATCTTACATATGTCTCAACAAGGAATCTTAATTACCAGCTCACCTCTTGCCCTCCTTGCCCTATTGCCTTCTAAAACAGATGGTTAATCTTAAATTTTTATCTTCAACAGATGTCAAGGATCTTGAGTTCACATCAACATTGAAAGATCTCCTTCATTTGATGGTTTCTAAACAAAAAGGCCTGACAACTATATATCAGGAGTGCTCGATGGCGTCTCCTGTCTGGCAGGAGGCTGGGCTCATTTGCCCCTCTGGTCTCCTATTGCAATATGACTCTATGAAATAAGAATCTAGCATTTCTTAAATCCTTTGCATAATTACATTTAAGCCAATATATTTAAGCTAATATATTTCATACATTATCATAGGTAGCCTTTTAAAAGGAATAAGGCCTTTGTAAAGTAAAAAAGGAACTCAGTAAAAAACAGCTTTAAAAGAAGCCTCTTCAGTTTACACCCCTCCTTTCACAGCCAGCTAGATGCTTCTCCATTGCTCTTGGCCTTTCAACCTTAGGAAGAAGATATGGCTCATTTTACTGGGAGGCAAATGGTGTTATTTTACCCATTTATCCACCCTTAATTTAGTACTTTGCAACATGCAAGGTCAGGTCTGTAACTCCCTTTTTTTATGACTTTGAGAATTGTTTTCTGCTATAAATCAGGGGGCCCCTTTCCTAGGAGGAAAAACATTGCCAAGGCCTTTTAGGCAGCTGGTCTTTTGCCTGGCATGAAACATTTGAAAATCTTTAAGCTTATTTTAAAATGCAAGCCCTGATTAAACATATAGAAGCTTTGATAAAAATGCAGGCTTATGATTAGATGCCTCATTCCCCCCTTTCAAGCTCAAGGACCTTCATCCCAAGTGTCCTTGATAGCTTGACCTTCATCATATTCCTGAGGTAAAGCTCTGTATAGGGCCATGATATGAGGTAGAGTTTCATTTGAAATCATCTTGCTAATTGTACTTCTAAAACACGAAATGATACATGGCATCATACATAAAACCATTACTACTACTGTCAAGAAAAACAAGCAAGACAATAGTATCCCTTTGAGTCCTGCGACATTAGGTAACCAATTGGTGAGCCATCCCATATCCCATCCTTCCCATGTTTGTACTGGGACATGTGCTATATTCTCCATCTTTGTAGCCAACACACGGATTGCCTCACCATTATCAGAAATGTTAAAGCAACAGGCATTCCCTGTCAAGTTCAAGACTCCACATAGGCCTCCCTGCCTGGCAAGTACATAATCCATTCCCATTTTCAGCTGCAAAATGGCGGCTCTACTTTCATCCAACTGTTGTGCAATAAGTCTCAAACTCTGGGCCGTTGCATTGGTTACAAGTTCCACTACTGCTTGCAATCGAATTATTCTGTTTAGATTATAAATAGGATCCCGTGCCCCTTGTATGAGCTCACCAGGATTCCAGGAGGCAGGATCATAATAGGCTATAATGCGCTCTGGTGGCCAATCATCAGTATCGCTCCAACTTTGGGTACTTCCTCCTGCTATATGAGAAATATCAGCGTTTCTTCGTGTACGCTTGGCCGAACTAGTGGGCATAATCCACATTGGTGGTAATACCCATCCCAAGAAACAAGTCCCACTCCATTTGGAAGGGAGTTTCTTGTATGCCCATTCTCCACATATCCACCACAACCATCGGGTCTGAGGTTTTTGGTACGTGGAGTGCAAAAGGCGAAATATCAAAAGGGGTAGAGAGTTCACAGTGCAGTATGTTAGATTGCCTTTTTCTGTCACAGTTATGTTCCATACCACTTTCCATGCATGAATAAAAGGAGGTGCACAGGGCAAGGTATTCCGAGTTCGATAGGTAGTACCGTTTGCCCAGGTTTGACTATTCTTAATATAATCCCAAGTATAGTGGCAATGGGAGGAGCCTATCATGGTAGGATCAGCTGCATCTGATGATTTATGCACACAGATTTCCCCTTGCACAGGTATAACTCGTATTGGTTTAGTTGAGTTCCATCCGGGGAAATTCTGTACTTCTGTTTGGTGTGGCATTTCGCTTACCATACCAATGGCACTTAATGGTATTGGTAATAAGGGCATACCTCCCTCTGAATCACCTGGCCCAAGAGAGCAAACAAGGCAATTAGTCCTATTTGCAACATTGGCTACCATCTCAGCTAAGCCTACCCACATATTGTGGTCATGGCGGAATCCATATTTAGCAAATTTGGTCAGATTCAAGGACCCTTCCCCTTCCCAAGGGATCAGGATTAATAATAAAATCATGTTGATGTCTAGCATATGCATTCCTTCCACAAAAGATTACCTTATTGTGATAGCAAATAAATATTAGTCCCAATATGATTCCCCCAGTGACAGAAATGGGGAACCACCAAGACCAAAACATATATCCCGAGGATCCCCAATGAGTAATATCCCTTATAATTGTTCCACAAGGGGGCAGTCAATCAATTGTATAAGAGAATCTTCCCGTTCACAGTCGCTGGTTCAGACGCTCCTCAAGCTTCAGGCGTGCGCAGGTCAGCCAGCTTCCAGGTTGTGGCTGCAGCAGGCCGGTCGTCTAAATGTTGCCCGTGACCTAGCCCGTTCCCGGTAGGGCTAGATACAGGGGTTTTTGGAGAGAGTCAGTTTTAAAGGATTAGAGGGGTCACCTTTGCACGTCCAACTGCCTTCAGACTTCTTCAAACGAGAGTGATGAATCCAGGAGGTCACCTCAGCTACCTTCACCGCTGTTGGAGTAGAGAGCAAGACGGTGTAAGGTCCACGCCACTTAGGTGCAAGTGGATCGCGTTTCCACTCTTTCACCCATACGCTATCGCCAGCCTGGAACTGATGAATCGGCTCGGCAATGCTGCACGGCGTGCGCTCGAGGGCCCACCTGTTGAGAAACAAAAACACGGGAGAGAGATTGCACTTGTTCCTGTGTCACATGGTCTCCTATTTGTTTAAGGTCAGCTGGAATATCCTGAACAAAGGAGGGCGGCCTCCCATACAGGAGCTCAAAAGGTGACAACTTAAGTCTTTTTGTGGGTGCACACCGAACACGAAACAGTGTTACGGGTAACACATCTACCCTTCTGAGACTTTAGACATATTAGTGGGCTTCTGGCATGCCCTGCAGATACCTTGCACAAGTGTCTGGCGGTAGGTGGTAAGTCTGGCCAGGTGAATTGCATTGTTTGGATCCCAATTAGGATCTTCCAAGGGAAAGTTGTCCTGAAGATGACGATCAATATTAAAAATATTTCCCACTCTGGCCTGCTCACGCAAATATATCTGTGCCTTTTCAATTATGTCTCTCCTTTCCTCAGTGGTGAAAAGAGTATTTAGGAGCTGGCGACAATCTGTCCAAGTAGGACTATGAGTATTTACTATTGAAGTCACCAAGTCCATCATAGCCTGAGGTTTTTCTGCGAAAGATGGGGTGTGTGTTTTCCAATTCATCAGATCCGTAGTCGTGAATGGAATATATTGCAGGGTCGAAGTTCGAGGTGGCCGTGGTCCGGGTTGCCCATTAACCAGCACAGGCTCCTCAAGTGCATCAAATACTCTTCTAAGAGGGGCTACTACGTGACCTTTCTCTTCACTTTGCTCTAGGGGCCTCAAATCATAGGGGATGGTATCTGTTCTAAGGCGTTCTTTTAGCAGCTTTATACGCCTGGCTGTATTGCTTGCTGACCGATCAAGGTCTCCCTGTAACTTCTGTAATATTTCTCTGGGACTTGGATGCACAGGGGTTTGGGGTGGGCAATCAGTTGTTCCACTAAAGGAGACTGTAGATGGAGGTCTATTAGGAGTCACAGGTGGAATAACCACTTCTGCTTGGGCTTTATTATAGGACTCCAATGCCTCCTGAAGATATTTATCATAATCTATCAAGGAATCAAGCTCTGTGACTCCACCCCCATTATTCATTCCACTTTCTTGCCTTGGGGTTACAACTGGTGGAGTGTTTGGATTAGGCTCCCCTCGACGTGGCGCATAGGGTGGAGGTGAAAGCACCTCTTCCTCTGGCCCCTCAAAAATGGGTTTGAGTTTATTTGGCAAGATTCCTTTCCTAGCTTCGGCTTTTACAGCCAATAATTTGCATCGTTTGACTTTGCATTTCCTTATCCATGGAGGATTTTTATTTAATGTGCTCAGCCAGGAATCTATATATGAAAATTGTTCTGGGCACCCTCCAGTTTCTTTGGCGATATCAGTCCAAAGTTTGCTTACTAAATTTATATCAAAGGTTCCCTGAGATGGCCATCCAGTATTTTGTTTTGGCCATTCTAGTTCACATAACGTTCTCAAGCGCTCTGGCGTCATTTTGACTCCATATGCCCCTGAGAAGGCTTTCTTAAAATTATTTAACATACAATCAAGAGGTGTATTTCCCCCCTTTGAACCCCCAACTCCCATTGTATGGCCCTGTGAAGTATCCACTCAGTCACTCACAGACGCGCTTTGTGGGTTTCCTTGCCTAGATGGAGTCGCCTCACTAGGAACCGAAGTACTGCCCACTCCACACTCAGGTCAGCTACAGATTGCTCTGTACTTTCTCACACATACAATGCGCTGGATACTTCACCACACTCTACCTCCCAATTTTTCCCTTTTCCTCCACCAGACCAACATCTGATGTACCCAACCACCTAGCGTACTCAGTTCCCCTTTACTGAGACGCAGAAGTTTGATCAAGACTTCTCTTCCTCCCAATTAATTGGAGGGCCAAAAATCCCTTTGTGCACTTACCCTTGGTTGGTTCCCTGTTTCCCCCCGGTCCGTCGCCGCCAGTGAGCAGGGTATGAGACAGACGAGACTTCTGCGTTCCCCTGGAAAAAATTACCAGTGCGCGCTTGGGTAAGCAGTTTAGAGATCCTCTCTCTTGTACCCTGCCCAGTAGGGCGAAGGGGCTGCGTTCCAGCAGACCACTTATCCGAGTCACAGGGGCACCATAAAATGTAGCACCCTGCTTGTGGTTAATGCTTAGCTGGAATGAAATATTCAACGCAGCAATAGAGAAATTAAAATAGTAATTTATTTGTCAGACAAATAAATGAGAGGCTCAGTGGTACATGGTTACCAAGCTCTGGCCTGGCCTCCTGCCATTCTGGCCAGCACTTATATTTCCTTAATCCAGCCCCCTTGCTCCTCCTGTGGCTGCCTCTGTCCAATCAGCCTGGTTGAAATTCCTATTGGCTGTTTGCTAGAAGCAATCACAAGAGATACACCCATTTCCTCGCCCTTTTATGGAACACAAAGAGCTATATATTGTTACATCTATAAATGACAAATAAGTAGTAATATATCTTACATATGTCTCAACAAGGAATCTTAATTACCAGCTCACCTCTTGCCCTCCTTGCCCTATTGCCTTCTAAAACAGATGGTTAATCTTAAATTTTTATCTTCAACAGATGTCAAGGATCTTGAGTTCACATCAACATTGAAAGATCTCCTTCATTTGATGGTTTCTAAACAAAAAGGCCTGACAACTATATATCAGGAGTGCTCGATGGCGTCTCCTGTCTGGCAGGAGGCTGGGCTCATTTGCCCCTCTGGTCTCCTATTGCAATATGACTCTATGAAATAAGAATCTAGCATTTCTTAAATCCTTTGCATAATTACATTTAAGCCAATATATTTAAGCTAATATATTTCATACATTATCATAGGTAGCCTTTTAAAAGGAATAAGGCCTTTGTAAAGTAAAAAAGGAACTCAGTAAAAAACAGCTTTAAAAGAAGCCTCTTCAGTTTACACCCCTCCTTTCACAGCCAGCTAGATGCTTCTCCATTGCTCTTGGCCTTTCAACCTTAGGAAGAAGATATGGCTCATTTTACTGGGAGGCAAATGGTGTTATTTTACCCATTTATCCACCCTTAATTTAGTACTTTGCAACATGCAAGGTCAGGTCTGTAACTCCCTTTTTTTATGACTTTGAGAATTGTTTTCTGCTATAAATCAGGGGGCCCCTTTCCTAGGAGGAAAAACATTGCCAAGGCCTTTTAGGCAGCTGGTCTTTTGCCTGGCATGAAACATTTGAAAATCTTTAAGCTTATTTTAAAATGCAAGCCCTGATTAAACATATAGAAGCTTTGATAAAAATGCAGGCTTATGATTAGATGCCTCACAGTCACATTCAGATTTTATAGTTTTCATTTTTAATCTTATTGCATTGGGCATCTGGTACAGTGCTTAGAGGCAGCTGTGACAAAACAGTATTGAATTGTCAAAATAAATAAATGAATTCCCATCATTGGCTGTGCTTGCTGCGGGTGTTGGGAGTTGTAGTTCAGCAATACCTGGCAGAGTAGAGGGTCCCCTGCACCTGGTGCATTCAGTGATCCTCTGGGTGGAAGAAAACAAAGATGACTTACTATACATGCATAATTTTAAAGTTTATGTTTGTGCAAACCACAATTGCAGAGTTGAGCAGTTAGGTTGCTGGAGTTGTTAGCCTTTTAACCCCCAGCATGCAACACAAAATCTTATTGTGCTCCCCTGTCCCATCCCACCCCCAGCCTCATCTTAGGACTCTGAGCCTCAAGCAAAGAAACTGAAGGTGGAAAGCTGGGAGAGGAGCATCGGGAAAAACTCAAGCAAGGTCAAACTGTCTGGGCTGGTGACTGCCAAGAGGGAGCCAGTTAGTAGTGCTGCCAATGGAGCAGACAGTGGAGATGCACTGCCGGGCGCAGGTAATGGAGGGGGTGGAGAGTTTAAAAGTATTTTTCTCTCTCTCTTTCACATAAACACACACAAATAGCCATGTCAACTAGTTCCTTTATTAGGCTGACCAAAGTGTTACAAAATAGTGGGCAAGAGCCAATCGCAAGCAAACAATCACACCCTAGGCCAACCCCAACCTCTCTCACCACCAAAGGAACACAAGTGAACAACACAAGCAACACTGACACCAAACTCTACATACATTAAACATAATAGAAACACCGCCACCCGACCCCACCCCCATCCATCTTCCCTCTCTCCACCCCCCCTTTTCTTTGTTCTTTTTTTTCTTCTCCCCCTAATGCCTCAACAAATGAAACGGATTTGTAAAAATGTTACATGGGAAAAAAAATATGAAGCACTACACTTACTTCTGTAAAACAAGAAAATCCTTAATAAAATATTTAAAACAAAAAACAAAATAGTGGGCAAGGTTTTTGGGTTCTCTTCCATCAGATTTGATGGTAAACTAAGTCAGGTTCTAGGGAGTAGAGTGGGAATAATTGACTGGTGTCAAAACCCTAAGACCCTGCATTTCATCACAGTTGTGGGTGAAAGCTGCAGAAGCTAAGATAAGCTTCTGTTAGCTTCTTCGCAGGTTTTACATTGCCCCAAGGACTAATGGGATAATAATAATAATAATAATAATAATAATAATAATAATAGTAGTAGTAGTAGTAGTAACTTTATTATTTGTACCCCACCCACCTGGCTGGATTGCCCCAGCCACTCAAGGCAGCTTCCAACAAATATAAAAGCATAACAAAACATCAAACATTAAAAACTTCCCAATACAGAGTTGCCTTCAGTTGTCTTCTAAAAGTCATTTAGTTGTTTGTCTCCTTGACATCTGATGGTAGGATGTCCCACAGGGCGGGCGCCACTACCAACATGGCCCTCTGCCTGGTTCCCTGTAACTTCTTTTCTCACAGGGAAGGGAACCCCCAGAAGACCCTCAGAGGCTAAACAATGGGGGTGGAGATGCTCCTTCAGGTATACAGGGCTGAAGCCATTTAGGGCTTTAAAGGTCAGCACCAACACTTTGAATTGTGCTTGGAAATGTACTGGGATCAATATAGGTCCTTTAGGACTGGTGTTAAACGGTCCCATCAGTCGCTCCCAGTCACTAGTCTGGCAGCTGCTTTCTGGATTAGTTGTAGTTCCCGAGTTGCCTTCCAAGGTAGCCCCACGTAGAGTGCGTGGCAGTAGTCTTACATAGCTTTCCAGGTAAGAATGCAAGAGCCTGCTAGATCAGGCCAATGGCCCATCTAGTCCAGCCTCATGTTCTCACAGTGCCCCCCCCCCCCAGATTCCCAAAGGGAAATCCGCAAGTAGGATTTGAGTTTAAGTGTCCTGTCCCCAGCTGTGGTTTCCAGCAACTGGTATTCAGAAGCATTGCTGCCTCTGTTTATGGAAGTGGAGGATAGTCTGTGTGGCTAGTAGCCGCTGATAGTCATAAATTAGTCTAAGCCTCTTTTAAAGCTACCCAACTTGGTAGCCCTCACTGCCATCTTGTGCCATCTAGCTCTGTGCTGTGCGAAGAAGCCCTTCCTTTAGCTGTCCTGAATCTTCCAATATTCAGCTTCATTGGATGTCCATGAGTTCCAGTATTACGAGAAAGAGGGGAAATTTGTATCTGCCTTTTTTGTGAACCTACAAAGTCCCAAATGCTGCAACCTTTCCTTCCAGGAGAGTTACTCCTGTTGGGATACTGCCAGGGAGACAAAGGCCATCGTGCCCCCACGCCGTCTCCGGACGATCCATCAACCTCCTGTAGAAACGCAGTATCAGTCAATTAGCGACACAAGCCTCAGAAACATCTGTCCACATTCCAAGGACTGTGCACGCCCTTTGCAGAGTTCCCACAACGAAAGATGCACTCAGGAGAGCATTATTTACAACTTTATTCAGCGTTGGTCAGAACAAAGAAAACATGACTGCCTGCCTGCGTGTCCAGGCACAGAGAGGGGAAAAAAACAGCTATATACAAAAGAGAAAATTCCTGTGAACAGGAAATACGCAGACTCTGTGACTCGCAAAGCCTGCTCCCTTTTAAGGTGGAACGGAAATATCCTAACATCCTCCCCCTTTCCGTGTAACCTGTAGTACCTGTGGTTCAACCCAATTGCAACCTCTCTACATAAACCTTAAGTTGTTCTCTGTTAACAACCTTAGACAACAGATCAGCAGGAATTTCATTTCCTGGCATGCAGGACACCTGAATGAGTCCTTTCTGAATACACTCTCTTGCACGATGTAGCTTAATCTGCAAGTACTTGGTTCTTTGCTTGCAACTCTCTGAGTTCAGCAAAGCCAAACAGGATCTATTGTCTTGATACACTTGTATAGGACATTTCACAGAAACTCTGAGGTCCTGAAACAGTTGCATCAACCATTCACAATCCATGAGTGAAAATGACAGAGCATTGAGTTCTGCTTCACAGGAACTTAGGCTTACTGTTGTCTGCTTTTTCCACAGCCAGTCAAACAGACAGTGGTTGTACATGTAGCATACTCCAGAAGTGCTTGTACCATCCGTGGTGTCACTTCCAAAACTAGCATCTGCAAAGATTTCAAGACCTCCAGTCTTCTGACTGGTGAACCTCAGCCTGTAGTGCAAAGTCCATTTCAAATACCGGGCTATGCGCTTCAGAGCTTTCCAATCCTGAACAGTAGGATTGTTAGCATGTCTGCTAAGCAGGTTAGTGCTTACAGCTATGTCAGGTCTTGAACATCTAGCAATGAAATTCAGCTTGCCTAGAATGCATCTGTACAGCATAGTGTCAGAAAACGCTTCAGCAGTACTATCTACCTGGTAACCTGTCACCATCGGTGTGTCTGCTGGGTTTGCATCAACCAAATTCAACCTGGTTAATACATCAGCAATTTTCTGGGACTTCCGGGTTAGCGCCATTGGCGAATGGCGGAGTTCCTCCGATCGGAGGAATGGGCTCCGTGGAAACTGGGTCTTCCCACCGCGGCGAAGGTGGGGACCCGCTAGAAATCCCAGGTGGAGAAGCCTGGGAACGTGGGGTTCGGCAGAGCACCAAGAGCGCCTCCCCTACTCGCAGGGAAACCCCATTTTGGGGCTCCGGAGCGAAGTGGGGTGAGCAGCGCGGTGCAGCGAACCGATTGCTACTTTCACGGAGGGAAGCCGCACAGCCATCGTCGGAGAGCGCTGACTTTTTCCTGATGACAATTGGACTCTAAACAAGTACCCGTGAGTAAAAACGGAAGATTTGATTAAGAAAATTTATGAATTAGGCAACGAAGCGGGAAGGTCTAAACAGGAAGTCCACCTTCCACTTTTTGTAAATAGACTGAAGCAAAGATCTTGCAAGCTAAATAGCCTGGAAAATTGATTCTAAGATTGAAATTTCCTGCATTTATAACCATCGAAACCCTCTTGACAGCAGGAGAAAAGGGGGGGGGGACTTTGACCGTCTAATCCTGCAGAGAGAGAGTAAAGGTATATAAGTCTCCATCGCCCCAAACCTGGGGACGGGACGTCAGGACAGAAATTGTTGGAGATGTCCATTAATTGAAAACGGAACATTTTTGACAGATAGAAACAAAAGAGAAACAAATTAACTTCAATGCTGCTGTCTGCTTTTCTGTATTGTAAGGAAACAAAGTATCTGAAAATCGAAAGTAAATTTCCCTTTGTTGGATACATTTTAAAGATGGACGTTAAATAGAAACTGTGTCCCCTAGAGGGAGCTTGTCAGTTTTTTCGCTGCAGTTCACAAACAGCTGTGAAAATCAGACCGTGGGACCAGCTACTTGACCTTGAATAGAAATGAGCAGGGAGGAAGTTTTATCCTCTGCCCTTGGCAAAGTAAATGCTATGCTGCAGCAGTTGCATGATAAAATGAACGTGATGAATGAAAAGTTGGATTTTATGACTGCTGTAGCCAGCAAATATGAACCAACAGGAAACGAAGACAAAGAAATCTCACAACAACCAATTCAGGAAACTGGTTCAATAAGGCAAGTCCAAGGGCAGATGAAGAAGGAAGAGGTCATGACTGTACCTCAAAAGATACAAAAGGAGAGATTCAAAGCTTTTCATGACCAAAAGCTGCAACATTGGAAGATTGAATTTGGAGAGTGTCTGCAAGTCTCTGGAGTTAAGGAAGTTCTTAGCCCTGGTGGGACTGTGAAACAAGTTGATAATTATTTCTGGAACAACTTTCTTTTGGATTACAAAACTAACATAGGGGAGTGGGACTGTGGGGAAAGGGACTATCTGATGAAAGAAAATGGAGTCTATTACTGCATGGAATTCCCCGGAGACCCACTCCCCAAGGAGAAAGGGAAGAAGCTACGAAAGAATCCAACAAGGAACAAGGAAGTGTGCAAGTATAAACAAGAACAAGAAAATCTGCAGGGGGGCATAGAAGAGACCTGAGAGCCTCGGACATTAGAACACCAGATTGATGGACAGGGTGTAATGGATAGAGAGGACTGACATAACCCGAAACCAGGAAGAAGGGACGTTGGATAAAATTAGAAGAGAACTTCTTTTTATATATCTTTTTATTTTTGGAATTAGTGTAACACTAATGAAATTTTAGAATGTGCTGGAAAGGAATTAATTGGCTTTAGTAGAAAGGTTTCAAGGAGTTAAGTATAAATATGGTTGAAATTTTGAAATTCTATGGTTTTGAAGGTAAGATAAGGTTAAAGAGATTAACAGTAAATTGAGACAGATTGTTAAGATAAATTATTTAAATAAAAATTGAGAAGTATGTGAAGAATTTGCTGAAATAATGATTGAAGTTAGAATACAAAAAGGGAGGTGTGAGGAGGTCCAAGAAACAAGTTAATGAAAGGATGTAATTTGAATTTGTATTTTTTTTCCTGTTATCTATATTTTTTCATTTTTTCTTTTGTTCTGTTGTTATTTTCTTGGTTTTTGTATGTTTATATTTTTTGGTATTTTTGAAAATCTGAATAAATATCATTTAAAAAAAAAATACATCAGCAATTTTCTGTGTTTGGTGTACCAGAAAATTACCTGCTTGGTCCCTCTCCACCTGCAG
Organism: Podarcis erhardii; assembly: GCF_964252035.2. Lineage (NCBI taxonomy): Eukaryota > Metazoa > Chordata > Lepidosauria > Squamata > Lacertidae > Podarcis > Podarcis erhardii. The sequence continues at coordinate 14,492,376 of NC_138506.1, read as the reverse complement.
AGAAAGATAGTTGGATACCTCACCAAGATCCTTCATGTCAAAGTGCTCTTTCAGCTGAGCTAGGGTGCTTTGGTACAAAGCCTGATTCTTCCAAAACATCAGAAGATCATCAACAAAACATAAACAATACAGTTTGTTTTGCCCCTCCTCCTTGACAAACACACATGGTTCAGCTTTGCCCTGGTGAAAACCTAGAGAAAGCAATGTCTCAGTGAGTTTTGTGTTCCAACACCTGGCACTCTGCTTGAGACCATATAAGGATTTCTGCAGTTTACAGACCATTCCCTTCTGTATCTGCATTCCATCAGGTGGAAGCATATACAGCTCCTCCCCCAAAACCCCGTACAAAAAAGCTGTATTAATGTCATGATGGGAAACGTGCAGTTTCTCCTCTACAGCAATCTTGAGCATCAGCCGAATGCTCTCATACTTGACGGTGGGTGAGTAGGTCTCGTCGTAATCCTGTCCTGGTACCTGTGAAAAACCTCTGGCAACCAATCTTGCTGCCAACCAGTCTCATTCCTGGGACTACCGGTACCAGCTCCCAAGTTTGGTTCCTATTCAAGGAATCAACTTCAGCCTTCATGGCATTAAGCCAAGGCTCAGCATCTTTAGAGGTTAACTCCTGAACCTCTTTGGAGCTTGAAGGTTCCCACACCTTCTCTGAGCTACTAAGAACAGCAGTTGCTGTCTTAGCAAACTCATCAGCAAATCTCTTTGGAGGTTTGCCTTTTGTGGCCCTTTCAGATCTGCGTACTAGACGCAAGTCTTCTGGACTCATCTCCTCCTTCTTAGGAGAAAAGTGACCAATGGTGAACAGTGGTTCTTCCAGTTCATTGTCAGATGCATCAGATGGTCTGACTGAGGCCTTTGCGCTCTTGTAGTCTGCTGTGTCATCACTGTCGCTGACACCAGCAGCAGCGCTGCCCACTGAACTGGAATCCGAACTCTCATCATCATCATCATCATCCTCAGCTTCCTCAGCTTCCTCTTCTACCTCAACATCAGCTGCTTTTTTCACATCACCTTCATCTTCCTCTGAGTGACTCTGAAAAATTCCCACATTCCCCCCCCCCCCCCATTTAGGATTGTACTCAACACTCTTTGTGAACTTAATGGACTTAGAGTCAGTCATCCATACCCTGTATGCACCTTTTTCGTACCACATGAACAAACCATGTACCCCATGCTTCCCAAGCTTGTTGCTCTGTGGGGTGTGTACCCACATGTCAGAACCAAAGATTCTCATGTGCTTGATGTAAGGTTTCTTACCAAACATCTTTTCACAGGGAGTACAACCAATAGGTGATGACAGTCTCCTGTTAAAGGTATAAACAAACGAGTTCAAAGACTCCCCCCAAAACTTCTCAGGGAGATTGGCATCATGCAACAAGGTTTTCATGCCTTGAAGCAATGTTTGCTTTGCTTGCTCACAAATCTCCCATGGAGATCCAGGACTTGAGAGGCTATGCTGGATTCCCTTCTCAGTTAGAAAAGCTTCAAACTGCCGAGAAGTGAATTCAGCCTCTCGATTAGTAAACAAACAGCCAATGTGTTTACTGTGAACATTCTCCAACCAAGCACAGAATGCCTTGAACCTAGAAAACGCTTCCGATTTCTGCTGGAGCATAAACACATGAATGTACCTGGAAAAAGAATCAATTAGAACCATGAAGTACCTTGCTCCACCGACAGAGGGCGCAAGTGGACCAACCAGGTCTGCATGGACTAGCTGGTAGGGTTTCGAAGCCTGCCTGCTAGACTCCTTGCCTTTTGGAGCAACCTTCACCTTGTTCTCTGCACAAGATACACATTTCATGTGATACTTACAGGGCTTGATGTTTAAACCCTGAACCAACCCAGGCATCTTGGCCAGTGCCTGCCAAGACATGTGACCAAATCTTCGGTGCGCCTCGTGAATACATCCTGCATGAAGAACTTTGTTAGTTTGTGCAACACAACAAGAATCAACATTAGACACAGCAACAGCATTGTCATCACAAGTTATACAGAACAAGCCATCTATAAACTTTGCATGCAAAATGTCCTCTTTGCCTTTCCTGATGACACAGACGCTCCTCTTGAAGGAAATCTCAAAGCCACGCCCAGTCAGCTGTGGGACACTGAGCAAATTGTCTGCAGAACCTGGAACATAAAGTACATCTCTGATGGTTGTGTGCAGACTTGCCAGTCTCACAGTCCCAACTCCTGCGATTCGCAATGTCTTTCCATCAGCCTGGTGGATCTCTCCATCTTGAGGTGTGAAGGAGATAAAAAGGTGCCGATCCTTTGATAAATGGTGGGTAGCTCCAGAGTCAACAATAAATCTGGCTTTGGCCTTTGGAGCAGCAGTGCCAGCTAACAGAAACTTGTTTTCCACTGGCTTGGGCTCTTGCTTCTTGCCCCCCTGCTCCTGGCCATCAAACTTGCCTTTAGCTTTTGGTGAAGCTGTGCCAGCAAACAAAACCTTGTTTTCCACCGGCGTGGGCTTTCCACCCCCCTTCTGCTTTGGGCCATCTGCTGGCTTCTGTCTCTGTTTACTTCTGGCCTTCCGGCCTCTGCAAAGATGACCTTGGCTCTCATGGGAATCAGAGCTCTCAGCTGCCGACTCCTTGGCTCCCCCTGGAGGCTGGAATGCTGCCTGAGATGACATCACAGTCAGCTCCCCCTGCAGCTTGCAACCGGTGCCCTCAGCATCCCTGCATTCACTCGCATTCTGGGAAACAGCCAGGACCTCTGACGCAGTCAATCTCTGGCTGGGATGACTGGCAGATGGGCTACTTTCAAAGCATTCCACATCTGACTTGCTGTGGTGTTGCCAGCCAGTGTTGCTATTTCCTCCAGAGAGACGGACAAGACAATTATGTCTATGGCCCGTGAATCTTGGGCCTTCCATCTATCTGTCAGAGGAACTGGAGGGGCTTCACACACAGTATGCCACACTCCAAACTGTCGCAGTAAGCTCTCACACCACACTGCTCAGGTCTCATAATTTTGGCCATTTAACTTAGGGCACTGAGTGCCTTCAGAGGCTTGGAAAAACTCCATTCCAGCTCTTTACTTGAGCCGTGAGTCTTTTTCACTTCAGAGACTCCTTATCTTGGTACCCATAAATCTTAAGGCCTGCTTGGCTCGTCTCCCAGGCTAATTAGCCAGCGGGAGTTCAAAGACTCTTCCGCGGCAACGAAAAGTCTTACTTTTCTCCACATACCTCACAGCAGTCTTTCGCAGTCTTGCTCTCCTGTAAGTGCCGTGAATCTGGGCCTGAAACCTGTTGTTGGGATACTGCCAGGGAGACAAAGGCCATCGTGCCCCCACGCCGTCTCCGGACGATCCATCAACCTCCCGTAGAAACGCAGTATCAGTCAATTAGCGACACAAGCCTCAGAAACATCTGTCCACATTCCAAGGACTGTGCACGCCCTTTGCAGAGTTCCCACAATGAAAGATGCACTCAGGAGAGCATTATTTACAACTTTATTCAGCATTGGTCAGAACAAAGAAAACATGACTGCCTGCCTGCGTGTCCAGGCACAGAGAGGGGAAAAAAATCCCAGCTATATGCAAAAGAGAAACTTCCTGTGAGCCGGAAGTACGCAGACTCTGTGACTCACAAAGCCTGCTCCCTTTTAAGGTGGAATGGAAATATCCTAACAACTCCATCTCCTTTATATATTTGGTGGCCCTATTTGGAAGCTTTTCAAATTCTACAACCTCCTTTCTGAGGATACTGGAACTGTACACAGTATTCCCAAGGTGGTTGCACCCTAGATTTGATAATGGCATCATGATGCTGGCAGTTCTTGTTTCCTGTTGCTGAACTGCAGCTCCCACCATCCCTGACTGTTGAGCATGCTGGCTGTTGCAGCTGCTGGAAGTTGGAGTTCCAGCAGCATCTGGAGGATCCCCATCCCTGATCTAGAATATACTTTGAGGTCTCTGCCTCCCCAGCTTGTTCAAAACGTCAAACCTCTGCTTCTGTTTTGGCTGTTTCCAGGTGCTGGGAGTACAAGCAGCACCTCTGGGGGTGCCTCTCTGGCTTCTGTCCCCAAAGCAAGAGGTTCCTCCATCAGCCTTCTGGGAGCCTATTCTGACAGTGAGGACAGCAAGAGCGACTGAGCGCCACAGTAGAGTGACAACCCCCAAGATTCACACAATACTTCCCTGGTAGTTGGTCTCCCTACAAGGTCTTCTCTTTTTTCCCCTTTCCTGAAAACCAAGTTATGTGCTTAACCTCAGGTGGATTGTTTTGTCCTCATCTCCCAAGTCCTGGGGCTTGTTTAGTAGAATATCCACCCTTGTCTGCCTGCATCAGTCAAGCTGCTATCAGTGTAACTTAATAAAAGATACAGGTGAAAGTGTGTTCTCTTCCCCCCTTATTAGAGGTTACCGCACACACACACTTCTGCTGCGCTTTTCTGCTTCTGCGGTGGCACCTCGGTAAAACCACTTCTGACTGTAGCAGAGTTTTCCCCGGAGGCAGAAGACAAGAACAGGAGTCATACTCAAATTCAGAGTCAAGAGCTTCTTTATCGCTTGACTGGTTGCACAAGCATTTCTGTTACTATTATATACAAGCTATTTACATTCCTTCTTTATCTCTCCAGCACGGTATACTCTGTCCAGTAATTAACAATCCTGACACAGCAAAATTCACAGTATCAGCAGCACACATTGTCCTTGTTGTCAGTGAGCGTGCTGACAACATGTGTGTGTGTGCTTCCTCATGCAGAAATTGCAGCCTGCAACTTCCTCCCTTTATTTGCATCTCCAGCTGACACCAATCAAGCCTAGAGCGCCACTCCTACACACTAAAGAAAATTCTGGAACCCTCTTTAAAGCTTCCAGGAACTTTTATCCGTTTCTTAAAGAATGTTTTCCTAACACTCCTGCACCTTGAATTATATTTTCTTTCTTTCTTTCTCTCTCGTTTCTAATCTGCACTTTTATCTTTTTTAAAAAAGTCAAGCATTTAAAGGTGAAACGCAATCGACGAGAATAAAATCCAGCAGCATTATCCATCTAAAACATTGATAAAATACTGATTGATATTTGATTGGTATTGATTTTCCCTGATTAAAAAGGGGAAAGGGAAAGGAAATTCACGTTGAAAAGGCCTGTCTGAACAGGATAGTTTTTGAAACTGGCAGTTTTATTCTTAATTCCTTTCCTAACAATCCCTAGCATGGCATTTGCCTTTTTCACAGCGGCCGCACACTAGGTTGATGTCTTCATTGACCTATCTGTTATGATCCCAAGGTCTCCGGGGTTCTTTAGCTGTGATTCCTGCGTTGCAGGGGGTTGGACTAGATGGCCCTTGAGGTACCTTCCAACTGTACAATTCTATGATTTTATGAAAGACATCTGAAAGAAGGCAGGGGCAGTTCCTGGTGAAACTCAACTGGCAGGGAGTTCTGCAGAGTAGGTGGGGCCTGCTGCTCTAGAGCCTCGGTCCCTAGTGAGGGCAGCCATCTATCCTGAGGAACAGCAGAGAGTATCTTCAGGGCTGAAGTCAAACCACTGAAGAATCACAGCACCTGCTGTGGCTGCAGAGACTGGGAGTTTCTAACTGCTAATAGTAGGGTAGGAGAGCTGAAAATAATGGCAAGATATTTCACACCTGGCAACCAAATGCGTCCCTTTGGTTTCAGATAGTACATGGGAAGGCGAGTCTAAAAAGGCCAGGACACAATTTTTCATGGCCCTTTAGCAGCTATGGCGGCTCATTTACCAGAAGTAGCATTAACTAGAGATCAGGAGGCTTAGTTTGGTCAGAATCGAGTAAATACTTCCAGAATTAATGCTAAATACCTTACGTTCTGGTAAATGAGCCACGATAGCAGCTAGACAATGGAGAAAATTTGTGGCCCAGGCTTTTTAGACTCATCAACCTGAAGCCAAAAAGGTATCTTGGTTGCCAGATGTGATTTCTTTCCAGCTCCCCTCCCCCACTATACCTCTTGTGTTGTTTTTGCTGCATTAGTGGCAATGATGTAACCTGCCCGGGGTGCAAGCCTGGGCCATGTGTCTGGGGGTCCTGGGCTGCCCAGACGACAAGACCCCACCTCTTGGCTTCGCTGGAGGGGACCAAAGGAAAGCAGAGCAAGACATTGGGCACCAGCTGGGCTGCAGGATTTGCCGGAAGGAGGCATACAAGGAGCCATCCCAACTCCTCTCCAGATTTCTGTAGAGTTTACTCCTAAGCCTTTTCTTCCCCCAAAGATATCCCACAAGGCAGCAGAGGTTTAGGATCTTAGTTTTCCTTCTAGACAGGCTCCCTTCCCAGGTTGATGATGAGCCCCATTTGCCCCTCACTTCCCTCTACAGCACAGGCAGAAACCGCCTTCTTGCCAGTTGGACCCAGCCGTCCACTCCATCCACCGGAGTCTTTGATGCAAGGCCAGCCCCCAACTCCCTGAGGGTTTGAGACCCCTTGGCTTCCCTCACCTGGTGTGGCTGCTGTTGCCTGCTGACAGCTTCTAGAAGCCACCCATATTGCTTACATAATACTTATATAAGAAATAACAGTATATTTAATAATACTTTAATTACTTTCCCTTGGTGTAATAGGGCTCACGCTTTGCAGTCTTGCCTTGTTTAGCCACTATGTCTCTGTTATAAATAGTTCAAGTTGCTGCCTTCTGCACATTCACATGCCTTGGGTTTCATTTATTTTGCTTTTATTTTACGTCTGTATTAGTTTGGCAGTGATCTGTAATTGTATATCCACTGTGTATTTTGTCACCAGATCATGTTTGATAATGCATCCTTTATTATTACCAATTGCATAAGGTTATTGTGTAAGCTCGGAAGCGGGCGCATAGCTGTGACTCTCATGGTGGGACATCCACTTCTGAGTTTCCCACCACATTGCTTCTGCCACGACCACCCCCCACCCAACGTTGATGTGTACAAGGTGCAATGGCTTGAAGGCCACCAATCCTCTCCCTGGATCCCCAGAGCACAGAGGACCACTCTCCGCAAGGCTTGCTGAGCGAAGCAGCCACCCATCCATCTGTTGATGCTTGGCCATTCTCTCTCACCCACCTCCCTGCCCGCTGGTGATCAATGTAATTGCTCAGCTTCTGTTAAATGTGATTCCTTTCATGCTGCTCCCTAATGATGATGGGGGACTCCTCCCTCTCGCACATATTAAGCAGCAACGGTTGGGCTGTCGCAAGGATTGTTCCAGGAGCCTGATTTGCAAAAGAGAGACAATAAGACTCTTTTCCAGAAACTAGAGCTGGTTTTCTGCACATTTCCCCATGTGGCACTTAGATAATTTAAGACTCTGGGCTTGGTGGCCCTATGTCGCCCGCCAGACCCCCAGGGCTGATCTGGAGCCTACAGATTTGCTTAGCCTCCTCTCCATGAGACAGGGGGGCCTTGAAGGCAGATGGGTAGCTTTGCACCTGCTCCTGTGGGAGACAGTGGCGGCCACCACATTGGACTGCTTCAAGAGAGGATTTGACTAATTCATTGAGGAGCAGGAGGCTATTGATCAATGGCTACTACTAGCTACAATGGCTACGTTCTCCCTCCACTGTTAAAAACCCACTACTTCTGAATCCCAGTGGCTGTGAACCACAAGTGGTGGGAAGAGCGATGCTGCTGAGCTTGGGTCATGCTTCCAGGCTTCCCATTGGGACATGTGGCTGGCCGCTGTGAGAGGAAGAGGCTGGACTAGGTGGGCTGTGGGCCTCATCCAGCAGGGCTCTGCTTCAGTTCTTAGGCTTTGTCCCAGGTTCAATCCAGTTAAAAGAAGATCAGGAAACGGGTGGTGTGAAGGCTGCCTGCCTGAGTCCACAAGGAGCGTCTGCCTGTCAGATCAGCAGTCAGCAAAGCTTCCTGGCTTCAATTTCTAATACAAACATGCCATCAGTCTGGGCTGAAATTAAGACTCTGATTTTCCCTTATCCTCTCTTGATGTGACAGCCGTGTTTTCCTCTTCTGCCACTGAGATTGCCTGACTCCCTTGTATTGCCCCCTCTCTTAGCCCTTATCCTGCCCCTCTCCTCTGCATCCCTCTCTCTGCCTGGCTGGGTCCCCGACAGCTCCATCTGTCACCCGCTGTCGCTCGTGATTCTTATCCTCTTCTTCCGCTGAGCTTTGTCAAACTTTATCTGGGATTCCTTCTGCCATAACAATTGCACTCCCCTTCGTTATGTCTGGTGGAGGAGGGTTCTCGGGTTCGAATTCTGGGGGGCATTTTTAAAATCTGAATGTTGGGGGGTTTTTTTAGTTTGGTGGTGGTCAGGGGAAATGGCAAAGGGAGAGGTATATGATGGAGATTCACATGTGTGAAGAAAAGGGGTCGGCCACATTCACGCCTTGTATTTAAACCACTATGATGCCTCTTTAAACAGGCATGGCTTCCCACAAAGGATTGATTCTGGGAACTGTAGTTTGTTAAAGGTACTGAGAGTAGTTAGGAGATGACCTATTTCCTCTCCCAGAGCTAAAATTCTCAGAGTGGTTTAACAGCCAGTCCCTCTTTCAGGGAAGATTACTGGCCCCAACGGGAGCCCAGAGGGCATGTTGCTTGTTGAATCAGCACATCAGATAATTGTTGTTGTTGTTGTTGTTGTTGTTGTTGTTGTTGTTGTTGTTATTATTTGTACCCCACCCATCTGACTGGGTTGCCCCAGCCACTTTGGGTGGCTTCCAACATATATAAAAGCATAATAAAACATTACACATTAAAACATTTTGCTATACAAGGCGGCCTTCAGATGTCTTCTAAAGGTTATGTAGTTACTTATCTCCTTGACATCTGAAGGGAAGCTGTTCCACAGGGAGGGTGCCACCACTGAGAAGGCCCTCTGCCTGCTTCCTTGTAGCTTCACCTCTCACAGTGCCAGAAGGCGATGGGGGTGGAGATGCTCCTTCAGGTCTCCTGGGCTGAGGCCATTTAGGGCTTTCAAGGTCAGCACCAACACTTTGGATTGTGCTCAGAAACATAATGTGAGCCAATAGAGGTCTTGCAGGACCAGTGTCATATGGTCTTGGCAGCTGCCACCAGTCACCAGTCTGGCAGCTGCATTCTGGGTTAGTTGTAGTTTCCGAATCACCTTTAAAGGTAGCCCCACAGAGAGCTTGCATCTGCCATACCTGCAATCCTCACCTTGCATTGGTAACATACTGATTTGAGCATTACAGTTGGGTTTAACAGCTCCTAGCCGCAATGGCTTTGCTTCCACCGTCAGAGGCAGTGATGGAACCAAATCCCTGTTGCTGGAAGACACAGGAGGGGAGAGTGTTGCTTTGTGTTCAGTTCCTGCTTGCTGTTTCCCCCCAGGCGTCTGGGTGGCCCCTGTGAGAACAGGAGGCTGGACTAGGTGGGCTGTTGGCCTGATCCAGCGGCCAGGCTCTTCTGATGTTCTTATTTCAATGTTGGAAGATTCAGGACAGATCTTCACACAGCACGTTATGCTGTATTGGATTTGCTCCCACAGGTGATGGCCACCAACTTGGATTAGTCAGATTCATGGAAGAGAAGGCTATCAATGGCTGCTCGCCACCATGGCCACACTCTGCCTCCCGGCAGAGGGCAGAAACCACAAGAGGGGAGAGCAATGCTTGCGGGTTTCCCACGGGGGCACCTGGACTAGATGGTCCCATGGCCTGACTCTGCGGACTCCAGGTCCAGAGGCAGTCTATCTGTCTAAGGTTCTTAGGGGCCACCGTGGGAACAGGATGCTGGACTGAATGGGTCACTGGCCTGATCCAGTAGGCTTGCCCTTAGGCCTCTAGCAGAAAAACGTAACCCCAGTCTAAGGCCTTCACCCAGTGACAGCCTTTAGGTGACTGAGGTCTTAAAGCACCACCCCAAAGGCGCCACAGTCTCCCTCAGAAGGAGAAACATTTCTCGCCACGTGGAAGTTGCTTCCATGGTTCTGCCGGGAGAGAGCATCCGGGGAGCTGTCGTGCGCAAAAGATTTATGTGATTAGAAATAAGAGGCGACACAGGCTTATTAAGTTACTTTGTTCCAGCTGCATTCAGAGAGGGAGTCTCCCCTGCAGCTTCACCTTTTAGCAGAGTTTCATCTGGCTGTGAGGTCCTGCTTGTGGGATGCCGGGACAAGCAACCAGGCCTCCTTTGGGACAGGGCACTAGGCTGGATGTGCCCCCTTTGGTCTGATCCAGCCACCAGGCTCTCCTGATGTTCTAGTGCCTTTTGACAAAGCTCTCTCACGCAAACTGGCAAGAGGAAGGTTTGGCTGGCAGTGGCACCAAGCCTCACCAAGCAGCTCCCAGGGCCTTTCTGCATACCCTCCAAGTGGGCAGTCCCAGAATTACGAAAGCCATCCCGGCTTCTGATTTTCAAGCTCCTCCCTTGGCAGCTTGTAGTGGCTGCTGGAGAGCAGGCGAGGAGAAGGGGCTGCCACCCCTGAGATACCATTGAGCCCTGGGTGAACTGCTGACTCTGGGGGGCAGGCAGAGGGCAGGGCCAGCCTGAGTGGGTGGGAAGAAAGGGGGAGTGGAGAGCAAGGAGTCTTGATTTTTTTCAAAATGCTTTGTGCATCTGCATCGAATCTTGCCCCTTTTTTTCTTTTTTTTCTTTTCTTTTTTTAATAAAGTTTTTTATTTATACAAGAAAAAAGAAAAAAACACAAATACCAAATTACACACAAATTACAAAAATAACCATAGACACATAATTTTCTTAGCAAACAATAAAACATCTATTGGTTTTAACACTAAAGACCCAACCTCCCTTCTATTCCATATTCCATATTTCAAATTCATATTACTTTTTGCCAATACACACTTTTATCATAATTAAACTTATTGTCAATAAATCTAATTTCTTATATCTACCTAGCAACTATTACTGAAGTTCCTCGAATGCTGCAACAGAATTTAAACTACTATATTTATTTTTCAGATAATCTTTGAAAACCTCCCATTTTGAAACAAATTCCTGTTTTGATTTATTCTTTATATTTTCTGATAAACCATCTAATTTGGCATATTCTGTCAGCTTTTGGATCCAATCTTGTATAGAAGAAGAAGAAGAAGAGTTTGGATTTGATATCTTGCCTTTCACTCCCCTTCAGGAGTCTCAAAGCGGCTAACAATCTCCTTTTCCCTTCCTCCCCCACAACAAACACTCTGTGAGGTGAGTGGGGCTGAGAGACTTCAAAGAAGTGTGACTGGCACAAGGTCACCCAGCAGCTGCATGTGGAGGAGCGGAGACGCGAACCCAGTTCCCCAGATTACGAGACTACCACTCATAACCACTACACCACACTGGTATAGAGGGGATTTCATTACTCTTCCATTTTGCTGCGATCAAAACTTGCTGCTGCCGTCGCATATAAAAAGATACTGTCAGGGGCTCAGGCGCTGAGGCACAGGGAAGATGGGAGATGGAGAGCGAGGGGGAGGAATCCGAAGGGAGCGTAGGAGGGGACAGTGGTCCGAGGGATTCCATGAGCCTCTCCAGCGAATCGGAAGATTCACAGAGGGGAGCGCCAGTGGCCAGGGGCAGGGGGGTCCCAAGGGGAACGCCCCAGGAGCAAGGGGGCAGCAGGGACTCCCAGAGCAGTAGTTGGAAATCAGGACCAGCTTCCCCACCAGAGCAGAGTGGGGGGGAAGAGTCCCAGGCATCGGGGCCAGTGCTTTCCCCACCAGGGAGAGGAGACGAGGCAGAGCCTACCACGCCTCCCTCGGAGAGTCGGACAACGGAAGGGAGGTCAGATCTGGCCAGTGTCACGGAAGAGGGAAGCAGTGATAGAAGTAGTGTAACGGTTAGGAGAAAGGTCACTGGGTTGGCGCGAGAAGCAAGTTCAAATGTACAGGAGCGCGGGACAGCAGAGAGTGAGGATTGGGAACCGGGTCCTAAAGCACGCCGGAGGCAGGGGGAGGAGCTAAGCGACTCAGCGTCGGAAGAGTCCAGAAAGGGCAATGCCCCAGAGGGCAGGAGGACCCAGAGGAGAAGAGAGCAGCGCAGGAGGTGGAGCAGGGCTAGGATCTTAAACTGGTGTGGAAGGGGCGGAGACTCAGACGGGACTTCGCCGATCTAGAGTTTAGACGTAGGGCTGCACGCTCTGGTTTTGAAATGGAAATTAAACTTCAATAAAGACTTTTGTACATAACATCAGCCTGGCGTTGGTCCTCTGTGAGCTGGGACCTAGAGGCAGCTCTGACAGATACCCTTCCTCTTTTGTGGAATATCGAAATCTGTTATTCCCAGGAGGTAGGCCTCTGGTTTTTTATTGAAAGAGATCTTTAGCATTTTTTGCAGTTCTACATGGATACTCTCCCAGAATACCTGTATTTTCCTACATATGGTAGAATGTTCCTGATTCACCGCATCTCCAACAATTACTTGACACATTTTTATACATTTTTGAAAGTTTCCATGGTGTTAGATACCATCGATGTTGCATTTTTTGAAAGTTCTCTCTAATCATGTAACAATTTGTGAATTTCCAATTGATCTTCCATAAATTTTCCCATTGGGTCATGGTTTGCCAATGGCCAAAATCCTGGGACCACCTCACCATTGCCACTGTTACCTCCTCCTCCTTGACTGTCGAGTCAAGGAGGAGTCAATAAGTTTTGGAAATAGTTTTTCTTTTAGAATTTACAAGATCAGATTGGAATCGGGAAATTTCTGTTGAGAACCCCTTTTGTTTGTCAGATTTAAATTTTTCAAATAACTGATGGTATTGAAACCAGTCTGAGATGTGTTCTCTTATTTCCTCAAAGTTTTTTAATTTTATTTGGTTATCTTCATTTTTTAGAAGTGTTTTATATGTTGGCCCGCTTTCCTGAGTATTTTTCCGTTTTACTGCTATGGCTTCTATTGGAGAAGTCCACCACGGGACTTTAGGCTCCATCAGGTCTTTATATTTTTCCCATACAGCAAAGAGTGATTTTCTTATTATATGGTTGGTAAAATTTTAATGAATTTTCGCTTTTCCATATATCAGGTAGGCGTGCCATCCCCAACGGTTGTCAAAACCTTCCAGGTCCAGGAGGTCCGGATCCTGCAACGTGCACCAATCTTTTAGCCAGGTGAAACAGGCTGCCTCGTAGTAAAGTTTTAGATCGGGTAGGGAAAAGCCTCCTCTCTCTTTTATGTCTATTAAGATTAGGTGTTTAATCCTAGGTTTCTTCCCTTCCCACAGGAATTTGGAAATTTATCTTTGCCATATTTTGAGACAACCTGCTTCGCCAAGTATTGGAATCATTTGAAATAAAAAGATTAACACTTCCGGAGGCGGCGCGAACGGCAATGGCGGCCCCCTTCTAGCTGTGAAGGGGGAGCTCTGCGGAAACGGGTCGTCCACTACGGCGAAGCGGAGCCCCCCGTCGAAAACCCACAGGCAGCAGAAGCCTGTGGTCGTGGGACTCAGCGGGCACCATCAGCGCCCCCCGGAACTGTAAAGGAACCCCGCAAGGGGCTCCGGAGAGTGACGGGGCTGGCGCGGTGCTGTGAGTCGATCGCTCTTTCCGTGGAGTGAAGCCGTGAAGCTGTTGTCGGTGAGCGCTGACCTTTTTCCTGGGACTATTTAGTTAAGAAACAACTACCCGTGAGTAGGTGAAGTTTAAAGAATTCGTGCCTTTTGAAAAAAGAAGCTTTAATTTGACACTGAAGCGGGAGGTGCAACCAGGAAGTCCGTCTCCTGGCTTTGTTTAAAGATTTAAAGTAACGACGTTTAATTTGCTCTTGCCTAAGAAACTGCGCTTTAAAAAGACTGTTATCTGAACATCAGACAGAAGATTTCACCTTATTTTAAGGTGGAAGAGGAAGAATTTGGCTTTCCCTCTCCACGTGTGGATTTATAAAAACATACTGAACTCCTGGCGATTGGGCTGCCAAGCTACTAGAGCTGTCAGGCTCCATGAACTGTCATATTGTAACTCACACTTTTGGGAGACATTGTAACTTTTTATGATTAACTGCAAAGTAAAAGGATCTGCAAGGTTTTCTGGAGATTTGCAACTGTTGTAAATTTGAAGGGACACTTTGTAATTTGGGAAAAGACTTTATAAATTGTGACTTTTTAAGATAAACATTGTGTCCCTCTAGTGGAGTATTGAAGCTGCGCAACTACTGGGGTTTTTTTTCCATCTTTGGACTTGGGGATTTTCCATGTGAAAAGCAGACCGTGGGATTGGCCTTGGAGCATAGACAGAAGTGGGATGAGTGGGAAGACAAGATCAGCTAAAGCCAAACAGTCCAGTATAATCTCACAGCAACGCAGATCATCTGTTCCCACTGTTCCAGTGGAACAAGAGAAAGACTTAGAACAATATAGACCTGAAGGAATGGCCACAGGTGGGGACTTTACTACAGTTTTGAATAAAATTTATGAAAAATTGGACGCTGTAAGCAAACAAGTGACTGAACAATCAACTAAAATTGACCAGAATACAGTTAGTATTAACAATTTGACTCAGCAAGTTAGATCAAATGCTGAAACTATTGGAAAATTACTGGAAGACACTACAGTAAATCGTAAAACGGCTGAGGAGGCTAAACAAAAAGTAGAGGCTGTGCAAGAAGAAATAAAACCTATGCGTAAACAGATTGGTGAACACCAGGCACTTCTGTCTATGATAGAATTAAAAAATAAGGAGAATAATTTAAGAATTAGGGCGGTACCAGAATTGGAGAAGGAAGATTTAATTGAATATTTGACAAAAGAATTTGTGGAATTTTGGCCCTTGGAAGAGGATAAGGACTTTAAAATTGTAAGTGCATTCAGACTTGGAAAGGGAGGGAGGAAGGTTAAGTCAAGAGACTGCCTGATCTCCCTCAGAATGAAGGAAGAAAGAGATAAGATACTGAGTGCGCACTTTCAAAAGACCCTTGAGATTCAGGATTCTAGAGTGGAAATTTACAAGGACATCCCGAAACATCTATTGGAACTTAGATCCAACTACAGAGATTTGGTGACATTACTGAGAAGTAACAGAATCATCTTTAGATGGGAGTTCCCCCAGGGACTATCTTTTACTTTTAAAGGGAAAAAAGTTAAAATCAAAACAGTTGAAGATAAGGAAAAAATTTTGAGTGACTACGGAGAAGACCTTCAGAAAGGGACTGAAGAAGAATTAAGAGCCTTAGGATTTGGACCACTAAGTTCTGTACGTACACCCTTGGGTCTTGACGAACCTGAGAAAGTGATACCACCGTCAAAGGGAGAAGATCTTTTGGGAGCTGTAGGAGGAAAGTAGAACTATCTCAACATGTCTCTGCAACTATTAAGTTGGAACATTCATGGTTTTAACTCCCCTGAGAAGAGGAAGAAGATCTTTCATTTATTAAAAAAGGAACAATTAGACTTAATTTGCCTACAGGAAACGCATGTGATTAGGCTTCATAGGAAAGTTTTAATTAATAAGAGACTAGGCCAAGAATTTATCTCATCTGACAGAGTGAAGAAGAGAGGAGTTGTCATCTACGCAAAAGAAAGCCTATCACCAAAATTCCTTTTTAAAGATGAGCAAGGAAGAATTTTGGCAATTGAAATCCAAATACAAGGAGAAAAATTTCTGATTTTAGGAATTTATGCACCAAATGAGGGGAAGTCGGAATTTTACAAGAAGTTGCATGAGACAATGTTGGACTATATGGATTATAACAACATCATTATGATGGGCGACATGAATGGGGTGGTATCTACGAATATGGACAAAGCACAAAGACAAAGCATAACAAAAGAGGGCAGGCTACCAAAAACTTTTTTTGAACTAACTGACAATATGGATTTGATTGACATCTGGAGAACAAAAAACCCCTTAGGAAGAGAAGGGACATTCTTCTCTGAAGCCAAAATGACATGGACTAGAATTGACCAAATATGGATAACTAGAGGACTGCCACCTAAGACTAGAAAGGTGGAAATCTGCCCAAAAACCTGCTCCGACCATAATGCTGTAAAGATGGAAATGAAATTAACATCAACTGGTTCCTTCAGTTGGAAGATGAATGACACCTTATTAAGAGATCAAGAGATTGTTAAGAAGGCCCAAAAGACTTTGAGAGACTATTTTGAAGTAAATTTGAAAACTACAGTTGAAAAAAGAGTAATCTGGGACGCAAGTAAAGCGGTGATGAGGGGGTTTCTGATACAACAGAATGCAATAAAAAAGAGAACTCAAAATGAGAAAAAAGATAAAATTTTGGAGAAAATAAAAGGAGAGAAAAAATTAAGATCGAAACCAAAGTCACAGGAGATTCTGAGAGAAATTAAACTATATCAAGTACAATTTATGAAATTGATAAATCAGGAAGTTGAGTGGAAAATTAAACAAATGAGACAAAAGACTTTTGAATCGGCTAATAAATGTGGAAAACTGCTAGCGTGGCAGTTGAAAAAAAGACAGAAGTTGAATACGGTTACAAATCTTGAGATTGAAGGGAAAAATATTCAGAATCCTGTGGAGATTAGAAAATGCTTCCAGAGATACTTCAAACAACTTTACACCCAGGGGCCACAGAAAGAGACTGATATAGACCAATTTTTAAGAACTAATGGACTACAAAAAATATCTCAAGAAAATAAGACAATATTGAACTATAAAATAACAGAACAGGAGATTGAAGGTGCCATTCAGAACATGCAATTGGGCAAGTCTCCAGGGCCGGACAGGTTAACCTCCAAGTACTATAAGACTTTAAAAGACTATTTAATTCAACCATTAAAGGAGGTGTGCAATGAGATTATGGAGGGGAAGAAGGCACCGGAGTCGTGAAAGAAGCTTTCATCACACTTATACCAAAATCTGAAGCTGAAAAGACACAACTCAAGAACTACCGTCCCATATCCCTTTTAAATGTGGATTACAAAATTTTTGCAGACATTTTAGCTAACAGATTAAAAAGAGTGTTAAATGAAGTGATACACAAAGATCAGGCAGGCTTTCTCCCAGGCAGAAATCTGTCTGATAATACAAGGAACATAATTGACATTTTGGAGTTATTGCAAATGAACATCAATACAAAAGCAGTTCTAATTTTTATTGATGCGGAGAAGGCCTTTGATAATATTTCTTGGAATTTTATGAAGAAAAATCTTAAGGGAATGGGAGTGGGACGGGGGTTTGAAAATGGTATAGATGCAATTTATTCAGAACAAAAAGCAAAATTGATAGTCAATAATGTGGTGTCAGAAGAGTTTAGAATAGAAAAAGGAACACGACAGGGCTGCCCTATCTCTCCATTGCTATTTATTTCGGTTCTGGAGGTGCTCTTGAATATGATCAGAAGGGACCGGTTGATTAAAGGAATTCAGGTCGGAGCTAAACAATATAAACTTAAGGCTTTTGCAGATGACCTGGTTTTGACATTACAGGAGCCAGAATCTAGTACGAAAAGGGTTTTAGAATTGATTCAAGAATTTGGTCATGTGGCAGGATTTAAATTAAACAAGCAAAAAACTAAGGTTTTAGAGAAAAATTTGACAACAATGGAAAAAGAAAGGTTTCAGAAGGAGACAGATTTAATTGTGGTCAAGAAAGTGAAATACCTAGGGATTAATATGACGGCTAAAAATTTGAATTTATTTAAAGACAATTATGAGAAATGTTGGTTAGAAGTTTAAAAAGATTTAGAAATTTGGTCAAAATTGAAGCTTTCCTTGTTGGGTCGAATTGCTGTTATAAAGATGAATGTATTGCCAAAAATGTTGTTTTTATTTCAAACTTTGCAGATTGTGGACAAGATGGATTGTTTCAAGAGGTGGCAGAGAGATATTTCTAAATTTGTCTGGCAGGGCAAAAAGCCCAGAATAAAATTTTAATTATTGACTTATGCTAAAGAAAGAGGGGGGTTTGCCCTGCCAGACATGAAATTGTACTATGAATCAGCAGCATTCTGCTGGTTGAAAGACTGGCTACTTCTTGAGAACACTGACATTTTGGACTTGGAAGGGTTTAACAATGCTTTTGGTTGGCATGCATATCTGTGGTACGACAAGGTTAAAGCTCATAGAGCATTCAAAAACCATATTGTCAGGAAAGCCGTATTTAATGTCTGGACAAGATATAAAGACTTATTAGAAAGCAAGACCCCAAGGTGGTTATCACCTATGGAAGCTAAGGCTCTGAAAAGACTCAGTATGGAGGCCAAGTGGCCGAAATATTGGGAGATATTAGAACAAAATGGAGACACATTGAGATTGCAGAGTTTTGAGAAACTAAAAGATAAAGTGCGAGATTGGTTACATTATTATCAAATTAGAGAGGCCTTTAATTTGGATAAAAAAATAGGCTTCCAGGTGGAAAAATCGAAATTAGAAACAGAATTGTTAGAACCTAAAACTAAGATACTTTCAAGAATGTATGACTTGCTGTTAAAATGGAACACTCAGGATGAAACGGTCAAATCAGCTATGATTAAGTGGGCGCAAGATATTGGTCATAACATTATGTTTGCTGACTGGGAACAGTTATGGACCACTGGTGTGAAATTTACGGCATGTAATGCCTTAAAAGAAAATATTATGAAAATGATGTACAGGTGGTACATGACCCCAGTCAAGCTTGCAAAAGTATATCATTTGCCTGATAACAAATGCTGGAAATGTAAAGAAACTGAGGGAACATTCTTTCACCTTTGGTGGACGTGCCCAAAAGTCAAGGCTTTCTGGGAAATGATCTATAATGAACTGAAAAAGGTATTTAAATATACCTTTCCTAAGAAACCAGAGGCCTTTCTTCTGGGCATTGTCGGCCAATTGGTGCTAAAGAAGGACAGAACATTCTTTATGTATGCAACAACAGCAGCAAGAATACTCATCGCAAAGTATTGGAAGACACAAGATTTGCCCACCTTGGAAGAATGGCAGATGCAAGTGATAGACTATATGGAGTTGGCAGAAATGACCGGCAGAATCCGAGACCTGGGAGAAGAGTCGGTGGAAGAGGACTGGAAGAAGTTCAAAGACTATCTCCAAAAACATTGTAAAATGTTTGAATGTTAAAATGATGTTGGATATAAAGATAATATGGCATCAGTGACATAGTTAAAAGGAATATGCAAAAATGTTTTAAAAGAAAAGGGTGAAAAGACCAGAGTAATATTATGTCAAATTTAAATAAAATGATACAAGGGATTAAGTTATAAAGAACATGTAAAAATGGATTTAAAAAGAAAGGAAAAACCGGAGACATAATAGGTTGAAATGTATAATATTGAATAAGATTTGAAAGAGGGTAAGGAATTGCTGAATTTGATTGTGTAAAGGGGAACACAGAAAAGGGAGATGTGAGGAAGTCAGGAAAGAGGGTTATAAAGATAATAAGTAAAAAACTAGATTTTCTTTTTTTTTGTTTTTCTTTACTTTTTCTATGTCTTTTATTGTATTTTTCTGTTTTGTTTGATTGTGCTGTTTTTTATTGTCTTACTCTTTTTCGTTTGATTGTGATGCTTATTTTATTATACAAAATCTTAATAAATATCTTTTTTTTAAAAATGAAATAAAAAGATTAATTTTGGAAGCACATTCATCTTTATAATGGAAATCCTACCCAGAAATGTTTATTTTAGTTTACTCCAGGTTACAAAGTTTTTTCTAATCTCTAACCAAGTTTTGGTGTAATTATGATGAAATAAGTTTATGTTCTTGGGGGTGATCCAAATACCCAAGTATTTCACTTTTGAGAAGATTTTCAGGCCCAATATTTTTTCTAAATCGTCCTTTTCTTTTTTCTTTTTTTTATAAATATTTATTAGAATTTTTGAATACAAATGCACCGATAATAAACAATCTTACTTCCATCACAACGTAGTTTCATCACTTCTTTGGACTCCCTCACGTCTCCCGCTCCCATTTACATCGTTAAAAGGTTTTTCCAAGCAAATTATCAACTTGTTTACAATCTTATATCCACTCATTTAAGTATAATCTAGCAATTCTCCATAAAATTTATGTTTTCTTTAATCTCACTTCTCATCAAATTCAAAATCTAATTTAGTGGTGGCCAATTTTTTATAATCTAGCATCCTTCTTAACATTCAACCAAATTACAATGTTTTTGTAAATACATCTTAAATTTCTTCCAGTCTTCCTCAATCCTCTCTTCTCCCAGGTCTCGGATTCTGCCAGTCATCTCGGCCAGTTGCATATAGTCCATCAGCTGCATCTGCCACTCTTCCAGTGTGGGTAGATCTTGAGTTTTCCAGTTTTTTGCGATGAGTATCCTTGCTGCCGTTGTTGCATACATAAAAAATGTTTGGTCCTTCTTTAGCACCTTCTGGCCGACAATACCCAAAAGGAAGGCCTCTGGTTTCTTGGTGAAGGTATACTTAAGTACCTTTTTCAGCTCATTATATATCATTTCCCAGAAGGCCTTCACCTTAGGGCATGTCCACCAGAGGTGAAAGAATGTTCCTTCATTTTCTTTACATTTCCAACATTTATTATCAGACGAATGGTATATTTTGGCAAGTTTAACTGGGGTCATGTACCATCTATATATCATTTTCATTACATTTTCCTTCAGAGCATTACATGCAGTGCAGTTCAGCCCAGTGGTCCATAACCTTTCCCAGTCCTCAAACATAATGTTATGCCCAATGTTCTGTGCCCACTTTATCATAGCCGATTTAACCATTTCGTCTTGTGTGTTCCATTTTAACAGCAAGTTATACATTCTAGATAGTACCTTAGTCTTTGGTTCTAACAATTCTGTTTCTAACTTCGATTTCTCCACCTGGAACCCTAACTTTTTGTCATTTTTAAAAACTTCTTTAATCTGAGCATAATGTAACCAGTCTCGCACTTTGTCCTTCATTTTCTCCAAACTCTGCAATTTCCAATTGTCCTAAGTCGTCCTTTTCTTCTGTGGTCACATTTTAACAAGCATTTTTGTTTTTGTTATATTCAGCTTAAAGCCTGCCACTTCTCCAATTTCTTTAATCAATTTCAGCACTCTTTTCAGACTTTCTTTAGGGTTTTCAGTCATAACAAGTAAATCGTCCGCAAAAGCTTTAATTTTATATGTTTTGTTTCCCAGAGTGATGCCTTTAACGAGCTGATCCTTTCTTATCTGATTGTTCAAGACTTCCATCACCAAGATAAATATCAGTGGTGACAGTGGGCAGCCCTGTCTGGTTCCCTTGTTTATTATGCACTCCTCAGTAATTCTTCCGTTGATGATCAATTTTGCATATTGTTCCAAATAGATGGCATTTATTCCTTTACAAATATTTTCTCCCAGTCTGATTTCTTCCATTAATTTTTTCATAAACTTCCAGGACACGTTGTCAAAAGCTTTTTCAGCGTCCACCAACATAATAGCTGCTGGTTTATCAATTTTAATATCCAAATATTCTAATACATTAATCACACATCTAATATTGGATTGCATAAATCGTCCGGGAAGAAATCCGGTTTGATCTTTATGAATTATCTCTTTCAGCACCATTTTTAATCTATTTGCAAGAATGTCTGTGAATATCTTGTAATCGTTATTTAGCAGTGCAATGGGTCTGTAATTGGCCATGTTTGAGGCATCTGTTCCCTGTTTGTGGATAAGAGTAATAAAGCTGTCCTTCCAGGTTCTCGGTAGCTTTCCATTTGCCAGAATATTATTCATTAGGTCTTTCATGGGAAGAAATAATGCTTGTTCTAACTTTTTATAGTAATTAGCTGGGAGACCATCTGGGCCCGGTGTCTTTCCTAATTTTGATCTCTGTATAGCTTGTTGCACCTCCATAGCTGTTATTGGTGAGTTCAAGATTTCAGTTTTTTTCCTTAGGTATTGTTGGTAGTTTATTTTTGCCCAAATAATCAATTATTTTTTCTAGAGTCTCTGGACCTTCTTTATATAGTTTTCCGAAAAAAATAACAAAGTTTTTACTAATTTCCTTCGATTCTTGAATCCATTTGTCTTCAATTTTAATTTTATTGATAATTCTATCTTCCTTTTTCTTCTTTAATTGCCAGGCCAGAAGTTTGCCAGGTTTATTTGCAAACTCAAAATTACTATGTCTCAACCATTTTATCTTTCATTCTATCTCTTCGTTTATTATCATGGAGAATTGTGTCTGTAAAATTTTTATATTTTGCTTGATTAGTTCATCATCTGGTTTTTGGAAAAGGATCCTTTCTTTTTTTCTAATTTCCTCCCAGATCTCCATTTTCTTCTTCTCCTTTATTTTCCTTTTGCTTCTTCATCTCCTTTCATTACCTTGAGTGGTAATTTATCTCTCCCCAGTCACCATCAGTGGGAAGGAGAGCAGCGAGCAGGAGGGCCTGTGATGCTTTCAGGGATGGGGGGGTTGTTATGATATGAGTACTACGCAGCTGCGAACAAGCAGTTCGATGTTTACATCACATGATGGGTCTAAGCGTGGGACAGGATGTTCCAGGCGATTCTCAAGGTTATGTTCTCTGTGTAACATGAGACCTTCCTGTTGTTTGTGTCCGGGAAGTCTGAGTCAGTTGCTCAGAGGATTCTGAATGAGCAGACATGCTTTTGTACAGTGTACAGTCAGGAATAAAGTAGAAATGAAATAGACTACTTTCTGACTGTTTTCTTTCTCCTGCTGCATGCAAGGGCAAAGGGGGTGGTGCACCTTTCACCAGGGAGGTGTCGCCTATTCTAGATCTCCCTGGTCTGCCAGGATGCCAGCCAGGGTAGATCACCAGCAATAGGCCCCGACAAGCCTGGGAAGAGGAGCCAGCCTTTCCCAAGGGGGCCAGTTTCCAACAAATGGTAGCAAGGCGGTTGGTTGTGTCAACAGGGGCTTGAGATGGGGACCAAGTGGAGCAAAGGAAATGGGCAGCCAAGGAGCACTTGACGCACACACTGACACGTGTGCATTTGAAATCAGAACCCCGGGTGGATTTTGTTTGCAAGAATATTCAAATGCATATTATTCTCATTAGTTTCTCTTTCTGTTCCCTGTTACAGACACTGTTTGATTTGGGTCTCCTTTTAAAAGACGACCAGAAATCAAGAGGAGGGAATATTCCACTTGGCACAGTAGCACTTGGCATTAACAAAAAAATCGCCTGCAGGATTTTAAGCTTGCAAAAGGCATTTCACTCAACTTCCACTGGGGGTCAAGGAGACCTTGACTGAAGCTGTCACTCTGTCACTACTCAACCGGGGATCCAGCAGGACTTAAAGTCTAAATAGGGATGCGATGGAAAGCTTACTTCTCTATTACCAGGGATTCACTCACTCATTCATTTTATTTACCTATTGCATTCATATCCCACCTTTTCTCCAGCAGCAACATCCCAAAATTTTAAGTGCCTGCTTCCACCATTTTGAAAATATATTTCTTTCTGTGTCTGCTGTTCAGTGTTGTTAAGTCACAAGCGCTGGTGATCCTCGTCCTCAGGTTGCCCCATGGGGAATAGTTGTAATACGCTTTTATTAAATATTTTGTATTCAATTGCAAAAGCAAAATTAAAACAGCAGGGGGCGTGGGTGCTGGCAAGATGCAGAATGCAATTAAGATAATACTCGCATTAGCCATGACAGATTTCCATTGTTCCTGTTTAAAGGTATTTTCTGCTTTCTAAATTAATGCATTCTTCTTGGGCACGGCACAGTTTTCTACTCTGCTTTGCCCGTTCTTTCCAAAATCAACCTTCCTTTCTCAGTTTCATACAGTGGTACTAGTTTTACCTCTGGAAATGGCCATAGGCCTGTCTCATCCATCATGCAGTGCCTTGCAATGGGGTGCTTACTTCCTGGTGCCTTTTGAGAAGCCTGTGGGATAGCTCAGTTAGCAGAGTATGAGAATCTTAATCTCAGGCTTGTGGGTTCGACCCCCTCGCTGGGCAAAAGATGCCTGCATTGCAGGGGTTGGACCAGATGACCCTTGCAGTCCCTTCCAGCTCTACCATTATGAAATTCTATGAATCCCCTCTCCTCCTCCTCCTCCTGTCCCCTAGCAGCTGGGATTTTGAGGTAGAAGAAGGACATATGAAGAGTCTCCTGAATCAGGCCAAAGGCCCATCCTGTCATAGAATCAAAGAATTGCAGAGTTGGAAGGGGCCACAAGCAGGGACAAAACTAGGCTCATTTTCACCCGGGTCAAATACTCAAGTTTGGCACACTCCTCCACGCGCATTTGTGTACACAAACAGGCTTCACCCAGGGCAAAATCCCAGCTCTGCCACAAGGGTCATCTAGTCCAACCCCCTGCAATGCAGGAATCTTTTGTCCAACATCCTGTTCTCACAGTGGCCAACCAGGTGTCTGGGGAAGTCACCGGTGCCCTGAAAACAAAAGCAGACTCTCACCCACCTGGAGATTCAGGACCTCTCCCTGTCGGCTGAAGGGGCTCAGGCACACCTGGGGACCCCCCACACCAGACCTGGAGGTCTGCCGGCTCTCAGCTAGATGCCTTCCCAACTTCCTCTCGCTTCCTCTTCTGACTTATTGAAAATGTACATCATAATAGCAGCACCTCAAGGTTGCTTGCAGGTTACGCCAGCCGCATGTTCGCTGCCCTCAAGGGTGTGGAGGGGATGGTTCTGTGCATCCTCTGGCAGATTGTTTGTTTCCACACTGCTCTATAAGAATGTGGCACTGTGCATGAAATCATAGAAACAAAGAATGGTAGAGCTGGAAGGGACCCAAGGCTTCTTCCAACAGGCTTTTGGGAACTGACCGTATTTTAAGGAAAGGCCTTCCAACAGTGCTGTGCCGTTTTTACTCTCTGTTCTGGGAGAAAGGTGGGAGGCAAACAAACAAACAAACAAACAAACAAACAAACAAACAAACAAACAAACAATTGATGTTGCAGGTTCAATCCCTGGCCTCTCAAGTTGTCCCCTGCCCAAAACCCTAGAGAGCAGCTACCAGTCAAAGTAGACCAGGGGTCAGCAACCTTTTTCAGCCGTGGGCTGGTCCACCCTCCCTCAGACCATGTGGTGGGCCGGACTATATTTGGGGGGGGGGAATGAATGAATTCCTATGCCCCATAAATAACCCAGAGATGCAGTTAAATAAAAGCACACATTCTACTCATATAAAAACACCAGGCAAGCCCTACAAATAACCCAGAGATGCCTTTTAAATAAAAGCACACATTCTACTCATGTAAAAACACCAGGCAGGTCCCACAAATAACACAGAGATGCATTTTAAATAAAAGCACACATTCTACTCATGTAAAAACACGCTGATTCCTGGACCGACTGCGGGCCAGATTGAGGTGATTGGGCTGCATCCGGCCCACAGGCCTTAGGTTGCCTACCCCTGGAGTAGACATTGCTAAGATAGATGGACTAAGGGCCTGATGCGGTATGAATTGGATCTTTGTTCAGAACCATGAGGAATCAAAACTTACTTTGCTTTTAGGAGAGGGCCGGAGCTCACTGGTGGAGCAGCTGCTTTGCATGCAGAAGGTCCCAGATTCGAATCCCAGGCATCTCAGGTTGGGCTGGGATTTTTCCCCTGCCTGAAATCCCAAAGAGCTGCTGTTAGTCAGTGTAGACATTATAAAGCTAGATGGACCAATAGGCCTGATTCTGCATAAGTCAGCTTCCTGGGTTCCTTCCCTCCTTTTCTTCCCATCAGCTGCACTTTGGCCGGCTGGTGGCAGGTGGGGTGAATGTTACACCTTTGAAATATGGCCACCCCATAAATATTTTGGGGGGGAACTCTAGGCATGCTCAGAGGCATAGCCTCCAACATCCTATTCTACATCAGGAAGCTTCTCCTGCGTTTGATCTCACTGCAGACACGAACATCATAGACTCATCAGTATCGGTCACCTTGAGCTAATGACAACCTCTCTGCCTCGCCCAATTCACAAGATTGTTGTAAAGAAAAAATGTGGGGGGGGGGGGAATCAACACCTTCAACAGATAAATAAAAAACATAAAATTTTAGCTGCAAGCTGCCCTGAGTCCCTGTCAGGGAAAAAGGTGAGCTATCATTATAATTATAATTGAAACCGTGAAAATGATCAGGAACATACCAGAGACAAAATTCTGCTGAACTCAGTGGGACTTAGTTCTGAGTAAGAATGCTTAGGGTTGATTGCAGTGTAAGGCTGCCCAGTCTTTACCTGGAGTAGCCTCCACTGAATATAGTGGGACTTACTTCTGAGTAAATAGAAGTACAATTTACAACAAAGGAATAAATACTCCATGTGTTTCCTAAAAAAAAATGCTACTTGATGAAGCATTGCAGTGAAATAATTTAAAGCAGATTGCTGACCTTTTCCTTCGAAATTATAGGAAGGAATTTGCTTACCAGCTTCACCATTTTCTTCATTTGGTGCAGTTATTTTATTTTCAGTACAAACAAGACTCTGTTTTTACACCTATACACACTACTTTTAATTGCTCTTCAATATGTGGAAGGAAAAGGAAAAGGACGACATTCTGGGATCAAATCAGAAACCGGGATGGCTTCTGTAATTCCAGGACTGTCCCTGGAAAATGGAGGGTCTGCAGAGGTACTCAGGCCCAGGTGGCAACCTCCTTGTCAAGAAAAGCAGTCAGCTTCCCCTTACCAGGCTGCCAGAAGCCTTTGGCCACCTGCCCTTGCGATGGAAGGCACTTTGCTGGCAACCTCCAATATCATATCCCACCTGCTCAATAGCTGGGCTGGATTTGCACGCTGCATCGACCCAGAGTCAATCCTATTGAGCTGTGGTGCATTGACACAGCGGGGAGGTATTTATGAGGAATTGGGTCCTGCTCTCCCAAGGCAAGGCTCCAGACCTCTAATTAACAAGTTGAGTTTTCTCCTAAATGCAGAAATAATAAAAAAACTCCACACTAATTAACCTTCAGTGTTGTTGTTTTTTTTAAAAAACCCTCTGTAAACAGGAGCTCTTGTTAACTTAAGAGGAACAGAGGCGGCAGGGATGCAACTGCGGAGATGTTAACCTCTCATGTTTAAGGGAGATGAAAAGATGCTTCTTGATTTTCCTGTTAGCCGAGCGATTAACATTCTCTGCGTACAAATTGTAATTAGAGCCCTCTTCAAAAATTGCTGCGTTGGAAGTTGGTGGGTATTTGCAGAGAGACCTGGCATTTCTATTCGATGAGTACTGTCAACAAGGGTGTGGATGGTCCTTTTCCCTCCCCATCATCCTTCTGTTCTCTCTCTGTCCCCAAACCCCACTTCATGTCTTTCCAGCAGTGCTCATAAATAGAACAATTAGCTGCTTTTATGGTTATTCCCTTCAGAAAGGTGGTTAGAGCTGTGGCACTGGGTGAGAAGAGGCTGTGCAATTCTTTGTTCACAGCTTCTAAAAAAAGAAGGGGGGAAAGGAATATATTACGTTCCTGGGGGCGGCTGTATGACAGGCAACAGGATTCTTTTATGAATGTGAAGTACAAAGGCGACAGACATAGGGGTCATGGCTGAGGCAAACAGCATCCGAGACAGCTCAAGGGGAATCTGGAGGGGGTTGGGAAATATTCTGGATTAAGAATAACAACAAAAGGTTTGTGTTATGTACTGAGTTGAATAGGATCCAAACTGCAGCAGTCTGATTGGTCCTAGAACAATAGGATCCAAAAGGCAGCAGTCTGATTGGTCCTAGAACAATAGGATTCAGAATGCAGCAGTCTGATTGGTCCTAGAACAATGCAGCAGTATGATTGGTTGGCAGGAACCACCCAATCATGCTCCAGATTGAAGTGAATCCACAACCTGATTGGCTTACAGTAGAATTCCGGAATTAGCCAATCATGTGCAGCCCATTGTGTAAATAATGTATATAAAGCAGATACTTTGAGGGGACATTCATTCATTCCTCCTCACCACTATGAGCTGAATAAAGAGCATGAAATCACTTTGCGACTCTGAGTATATTTCACTGGCGACGAAGGTGGGATCCCGCTGAGCTGACTACCACACACAGCACCGCAGCACCGCCACCTGCCGCACCGCTGCCTCGCACCGTGTATCCAGGCTTCAGCTCCGGGACACAAGGAACTCAGAATGGCAACTGACAGCAGCTTCACGCCGTTCAACCCAGCATCTGGAGACTGGGAAGCGTACGCCTCCCGTTTCACCTTCCTCCTAGAAGCCAAAGGGGTCACCGATGATGAAGACGCCAAGAAGAGGGCAATATTCTTCAGCGTCTGCGGAGAGGAGACATTTGAAATCGCCCGGGCTCTCCTTGCGCCTGAAGACGTTGCTACTGTTCCATACAAAACAATAATGGAACAGTTGAAGGGGCACTTTTCGCCACAGCCCTCAGTGGTGGCTCGTCGAAATGCCTTCTACGCAAAGCGGCAAGCCCCTGGGGAAACCATAACTGGGTTTGTGACCTCTCTCCGCCAAGCCGCCCGGTTCTGCAACTTCTCAGAGCTAGAGAACATGCTTCGTG
This sequence comes from Podarcis erhardii, assembly GCF_964252035.2. Lineage (NCBI taxonomy): Eukaryota > Metazoa > Chordata > Lepidosauria > Squamata > Lacertidae > Podarcis > Podarcis erhardii. Next base: position 14,464,091 of record NC_138506.1, on the reverse strand, counting down.
ACCGCCTCGTCGGTGGCCTGAGGGATGAGAAGCTGCAACGACGCCTCTACGCTAAGAAGGACCTAACGTTCCAGGTCGCTCTGGAGGAGGCCCTGGCAACGGAAGCTGCCGAGAGGTCGACGCAAGAGGCACGGCCGAGCCAGCCGTCCCAACCGAGGGTCCACCACGAAGACCTCACCGACAACTCAGGATCTGACAGGAAGGAGGTGCACCGAGTACAGCAGCGCACTCAAGCAGCCCACATACCACAGCTGCCTCGACGAGAAGGAGGGAACTGCGCAAGCTGCGGGGAAAGTCACGAGAGGAGGACCTGCCGTTTCTGCAACGCAGAGTGCAGGCAGTGCAGAAAATCGGGACACATCGTCCGGGTGTGTCGAGCTCGGCCCATCCGACGCCAGGCATCAGATGACCAATCCAAGAGCCCCAGGTCCCGGGGCCCAACGCACCAAGGCAACTCGATGGAGCTCACGGACTTCCAGGTATACCAGTTGCCCCACCCCAACGTAGAGAAAATTTATGTAGAGGTACAGATAGAGGGGGCCCCATGCCGCATGGAGCTTGACACGGGTTCAACTCTATCCATAATCTCGGCAAGGACCTTAAGGAAACTGTGTCCTACTGGGGGTCCCAAACTCAGGCCGGCCCCATTCACCCTCCGGGACTTCCAGAAACGTAAGGTCCCCACAATGGGGGTGGGGACCTTCAGGGTGCAATACCGAGGGCGGACGCGGCAACTGGACTTGCTTGTGGTCAAGGGCCCCTACATTAGCTTACTGGGATTGGCATGGTTTGGACCACTGGGGCTAGCCATCACCGGAGTGAACCACACTACCTTACAAGTGGACGTGGACGCCATATGCAAGGAATTTCCAGGGGTTTTCGATGGGAAATTGGGACAGTATACGGGGCCCCCCATTGCTCTACAGCTTGACCCCGCAGTACGACCGGTCAGGCTCAAGGCCCGCCGGGTCCCGTTCACCCTGAAACCCCGTATAGACGAGGAATTGGACCGGCTCGTGGAGCAAGGAGTGCTGGAGCCGGTGCCTAATGCCCCCTGGGAAACCCCAATCGTCACACCCGTCAAGCCTAATGGTTCGGTCCGCATCTGCGCAGACTACAAATGTACCATAAACAAGGCCCTCACAGCCCATGCATACCCAGTGCCAGTGGTCAGCCATGTCCTTGCCACCCTGGCTGGGTCGAAAATTTTTGGCAAGCTGGACTTGGCCCAAGCATATCAACAGCTGCCAGTAGATGAGGCCACAGCAGAGGCACAGACGATTGTGACGCACAGAGGAGCGTTCAGGGTAAAGCGGCTGCAATTCGGTGTCAGCGTGGCACCAGGCATATTCCAGAATCTAATGGACTCGCTCCTTAAAGGGATTCCTGGTGTCACCCCCTTCTTCGATGTGTTGATTGCCGGGCCCACACCAGAGGAGTTTGAGGACCGCCTCCGCACCGTTCTGCACCGTTTCCAGACAGCGGGTCTCAAGGTGAAGCGGGAAAAATGTCTACTAGGAGTGCCTCAGGTGGACTTCCTGGGATTTATGGTGGACGCAGAAGGGGTCCACCCGACTGGGGACAAGGTACGGGCCATTTGTGATGCCCCAGCGTCCAAGAGCAAGACTGAACTTCAGGCCTTCTTGGGACTATTGAACTTTTACCATTCCTTCCTTCCCCACAAGGCGGCGGTAGCGGAGCCCCTACACAGACTCCTGGACAAGCGGGCCCCTTGGGTGTGGGGCCAGCGCCAGGAGGCTGCATTCCAGGCAGTCAAGGACTTGCTTGTCTCAAACTCGGTCTTGGCACACTTCGACGAGAGGCTGCCGGTGGTGCTAGCATGCGACGCCTCACCCTATGGCATTGGCGCTGTCCTGGGACACCAACTCCCGGATGGAAGAGAGGTACCGGTAGCATACTTTTCCCAGACACTCAACGCAACCGAGCGGAACTACTCACAAATCGACAAGGAGGGTCTGGCAATCGTGAAGGGAGTAAAAAAATTCCATGATTTCTTGTACGGGCGGCCCTTCACCGTGGTGACTGACCACAAACCGTTGCTTGGCTTGTTTGCCCCCCGAAAAGCAGACCCCCCCAAGTGCTGTCTCCTCGCGTCCTCAGGTGGTCAATATTCCTTGCCAGCTACCAGTATGCGCTGATTCACCGCCCGGGGAAGGCAATGGGCCATGCGGACGCCCTCAGCAGGCTACCACTACCGGAAACAGGCCCCGACCCAGCACCTGCACAAGAGGTTATGAGCCTGGAGCTGCTTCCCGACCGCCCCATTCAGGCACAAGAAGTTGCACACCATTCCAAGAAAGATAGGGTCATCTCCCGGGTCCTGGACTGGGTGTGGAGGGGATGGCCCAGCAGCAGCCCTGGGCCAGAATTCGCTGGCTACACAACCCGCAAACATGAACTGCCGGCCCACAAGGGGTGCCTGTTATGGGGAAGCAGGGTCGTGGTTCCCCAGCCCCTCCGCAAAAGGGTCCTCACAGCCCTACACGAGACACACCCAGGGGTAGTAAGAATGAAGGCCCTGGCCAGGAGTTATGTGTGGTGGCCAGGGATCGACGGAGAGATAGAGGCCTGGGTCAAACACTGCCAGGCCTGCCAAGAATCCTGCCCAGATCCCCCAAGGGCCCCAGTCCAGTCCTGGGAGTCCGCCCGAGCACCATGGTCACGCCTGCATGTGGACTTCGCTGGCCCCTTTCAGGGAAAAACATTCTTCATAGTGGTGGACTCCTACACCAAATGGCTGGAAGTCGCACTGGTACCGTCCACTTCTACATCCGCAGCCATCCAGGTACTACGCAGGCTGTTTGCAACCCACGGGCTCCCTGACACTCTCGTTTCAGACAACGGGACTGCATTTACGTCAGGAGAATTCCAAACCTTCACAGCGCAGAACGCCATCCGCCACATCCGTTCGGCGCCATTCCACCCTGCCACCAATGGCCAAGCAGAACGCATGGTGCGGACCACCAAGGACACCCTTCGCCGCATGACGCAAGGGGATTGGGAGTACCGCCTTGCCACATTCCTCCTAGCACAGCACAGCACCCCCAGCTCAACGACTGGCCGGAGCCCCGCTGAACTACTAATGGGTCGGCGCCTTGCAATCAGATTGGACCGCCTTCACCCCGATAGAGCTCAGGAGGAGGTAGTGGTGGGGGAAGGCAGGAACCCCGGGACCTTCGAGGCCCAGGACCCAGTGTACGCAAAGAATTTTGGGGCAGGCCCAGCATGGGTACCTGCCACAGTCACCAGGGTCACTGGCCCCGTGTCGTACGAGGTGCTAACGGATGGGGGGCAATGCTGGCGCCGCCACTGCGACCAGATACGGCGACGATTCCCGGGAGAAAACCAGGAGGAGGAGGACAGGTCAGAGGAGTCCCAAGGGAACAGTGGGGCAGTGAGGCCCATAGAGCAGCAGGGGCCAGCAGGAGAGGCAGAATCAGTAAATACAGAGAGGACCCGTGAGGCCGAAAGAACACCGAAACCAGAAGCACGACTGAGCGAGCCGGTTGCACCAGACCAAACAGCCCCATCACAGCCAGCATCCTTGGAACACGAGCCAGAACCTGAACCCCGGACCAGGGAACACCCCAGGCCGCAACGCACATGTAGGCCGCCAGCGTACCTTGAGGACTATGAATGCGACCTCCCGGGCAGGACTGGAACTTAGAGGGGAGGGGTGTTATATACTGAGTCGAATAGGATCCAAACTGCAGCAGTCTGATTGGTCCTAGAACAATAGGATCCAAATTGCAGCAGTCTGATTGGTCCTAGAACAATAGGATTCAGAATGCAGCAGTCTGATTGGTCCTAGAACAATGCAGCAGTATGATTGGTTGGCAGGAACCACCCAATCATGCTCCAGATTGAAGTGAATCCACAACCTGATTGGCCTACAGGAGAATTCCGGAATTAGCCAATCATGTGCAGCCCATTGTGTAAATAATGTATATAAAGCAGATACTTTGAGGGGACTTTCATTCATTCCTCCTCACAACTATGAGCTGAATAAAGAGCATGAAATCACTTTGCGACTCTGAGTATATTTCAGTTTGTGAATTTTTTAGGAAGATGAAACCTCTACTTTAGAAGAGAAGGCCCCAGAAGGACGGGGAAATCAAGATTTATTCAGTTTGGAAACACTGAATGAAGCCAGCATCTCTTGTTTCAATTTAATTGTTGTTGTTTGGTGAAAAATGTGCCTGGTGGAAGGTTTTGTTTTGTGGATGCTAAACGAACAAAGCTTTATTTGATTAGTAAAAAATAAAATAAAAGTACATCCTTGACAAAGAAAGGGAGTAATGCAGTTCAAGACACTGGGTGCAGTGGGAAAAAGGAAACATCATATTGCATCGGGATGCTTCCAGATAGGAATGGGAACATTTTTTATTCCATTTGCATTTACAACATACAGAAAGTCCAAAGCTGGAATATCCCAAAATGCAACATCACTGTGTGTGTTTAAAAACAATTCCTTGATCATCTGGGGAGGTAGGTGGGGAAGCATCCCATAATGTCAAAGATTTCACCCTTGTCAAAGAGCACATTACCCAAAACACACACAAGGGTTTTAGAAGCTGTTTCCTCCTCCCCTCTTTATCCATGAGGTTCTGGTTTTCAACCTGAATTGAAAGCTATTGCACCCCGATTGCTCACTGCTTCCAGGAAAGGATTTTGGGGTGCCCTAGACTGCCAAAAACCCAATTGAAATGAAACTTGCACGGGCAATGTTCCAGATGATGTGCCCCAGGTGATGGATAGTGACCCTGAGCTGGGAAATTCCATTCCCAGGTATCAAGCCCTGATTTAAAAACCCAACCCTATACTTATCTTCCTACATACATAAAATTGTAAGGCTGTCATTACAATGCAGTGGGTTTTTAAAAAACCTACCTATACTGATATTTATTTTTAAAGAATACATAAATATGTGAGCTGCCCATCACAAAACACTGTGGCAGTTAGTTCTATAGTTTAATCCTGTGTACCACAATGAAGGCGCTTCCTTTTGCCCATTTGCAGGATATACTGGGAAGAAACTAGTGGCTTCTTTCCTTGCTTTCTCTCTGCAGCATTTATTAAATTTTTATTTTATAGATCTCTGCCAGCCCTCCCGTTTGGTCGCTATTTATACAAATGGGAAAGCACCCAGACTTTCAGGCTTTATTTGCAGAAGATTTGCTTTCGTCACTCCACGGAATAGGAAACATCCGCTTGGAAAATGAGGGGTGTTGTTGCTTTAACGGTACCCCCCTGTCTCACTTTCCCCCCTTTGCTTAGCTGGGGACACCTTGCTTCAGGCACTGATGTCTCTTCATAAATCACCATTTGCCACTTTCTCCTGTTATGAGCATCCGCTATATGTCACAAGAGGTGACATGGAATCAAGACTGCTGTCTCGTGGGGGTGGTAGAGAGTGTGTGTTTTGCTTCTCAGCAGAAGCTCTTGTTTCCCCACTCAAAATTACACACACAAACATGCAAAAACTTCAGCTCAGAGCTGGATTTCATAGAATCAATATGCTGGAAGGGATTCTTGGAGGTCTGCTTGCTTTAAAAAACACAAAAACGAAGTTTGTGTTCCTTTTTGTTCTCTTCTCTTCATTTGGGCAAGACTTTGGGTTTTTTGAAGAAAGCCTTCTTGCCTTCCATAGCTTATTTGAGGCTGCTTATCAGCCACGCTGGTGTCCTCTTGACTTCCTAATATTGTGCTTTTAAGCGTCTCCCAAGCATTTTGGAGTGATTTCACCCTCTTGACTCTGCCTTTCAACGCCCTTTCCTACCCTCTCTCGCTTCCTCTGTTTTCTTCCAGACCCCTGCTGGGCATCAGGAGGCAGAGGTGCCCTGATTTGTGATTATGGCTCCATTGGAGCCTGGGCCAGGTTGGGCACCTGAAGCACGTGCCATGGCCCACAATGCTGCTCCACACACAACTCATTCAGTTTTGCCTCATTGTTGCCCATGCAAATGACCACCCCAACATTCTGTACATTTTTCTAATTTTGTATGAAATCTTCCGCCTGCGTGGGGCCACCAGGTGGTGCGTTGGAAGATGGCCGACAATAATATCTCTCTGATCCATACGAGGTAATTAAGGGGCTGCTATGGGAAGTATGCAGTCTTCCTACCCCCCCCCCCCAGGAGACGGGGGGCGCTGCCTTGCCAGCGGTGTTCACAATGCACCCCCTGATCCGAGAGATGGGGGTGCCGAACACTTGGCATGAGCCCTCGGTGAAGTCAGATCTTCCTGACGCCGATTCCAATTAGCGCGTGCTGGTTGCTTCAGGTCGGAATTATAATTGGAAACATATGATTGGAATGAAGCTGAAGCACATACATCAAGTAATGTTTGAGAGATAAGACTGCTGATTAATGGATCTCTGTGACCGGGAGTGATGGATGGATAAGTAAATCTTCTGATGAATCACCACTAGGAGACTGTATGTTTGGAATGAAGGGGGGGTGGAGGAAAAAACTTTTTTTTTCTTTGCACGATCTGATATTAATAACCCTTCACCCCAGATAGAAATAAGATTGTTGCGTTTTTATTAATCACAAGCAGGAATTCAAGAACTGTGTGGGACGGATTATAACAGGAGAGAGGATTGGTGAACGGTGAGAAAGAGGACAATTTTTATGACGCAGTTAAAAAATGGCGTCTTGCCAAGACAGGCTTGCCGGAGAAAGAAGGACAGGGGGAGGAGAATCAGGATCGTTCGAAAGAGAAGGAATGTTGGAATGCAAGCTTGACCTGACAGAGCCTTCTGATTCATTTGATTTATTTGGCAAGCCTGAGAAAAGTAAAGGACAGACCGAAGATTAATTTTTTTTTATGGAAGCGTTGAACAGAGGCTGTCCCTGAGCGATATGATCTTTGAAGAGTACAAAACCCACACAGAGGATGCCTGTTTTCAATCTGCTTGTGAAAATTATCAGAGATCGCAAAGAAAGGAATATACGATAACAACAAGAAGAGAAAGAAAGTAATAAAGGACTATCTGGATTGAACTGGATAGAACTGTCTAATTAAAGCAGTAATATAAGTGATGTTTGGACTTGTTCGGAGTTTTGGACTCGTGTGGAGCTTGATGTATGGGTACCCTCAACAAAATTTAAAATTTGGCTGTATAATTTGGAACTAATGTGATTTGGATAATGTGATGTGATTGGCCTGTTAATAAAAATTATTTTTAAAAAAAAAAAAAAAAATCTTAGACTGCAATATCTGCAAGGAGGTTAAAAGCAGGGCTTGCCCAGTAGCAAGAGCAAGCCAGAGAGAAACAAAAAAACCACTGGAGTTGATTCATGCTGATGTAACTGGTCCTTTTCAACCAAGTGTCTCCAGTAACAAATATTGTTTGATCCTAGTGGATGACTATTCTAGATTTGGCTGGGTCTATCCATTAAAGCAAAAATCTGATGTTGCCCAAACTTTGAAGTTCTGGGTAAGAAGGGTAGAAAGGCAACTTGGCCAAAAGGTGTGCTCTATTCAGACAGATAGGGGAGGAGAATTTATGGCAAGCTCCCTAAGAAACTGGTTGTGATCCCAAGGGATTAAACATAGGCTTACCAACGTGGCAACTCCTCAGGAGAACGGAGTAGCAGAGTGTAGGGGAGGTGTCTTGCAGACACAAATGAAAGCATTGTTAGCAGATGCAAATCTTCCAATTAAATACTGGGCTGAGAGTATTAAGACAGCGAATTATATTGGAAATTGTTTGTGGTCAAGGGTACTAGATGACATACCCTATAAGATTCTCTATAACAAAAGTCCCAGTTTGCAACATTTGAGAATCTTTGGGACAAAGGCATGGGTTGACATACTTGTAAAGAACCGAAAAAAATGTGGGGAAAGGGCACAGCAGTTGCTATTTCTTGGGTATGAAAGCGGTACAAAAGCCTACAGGTTTGAAGATGATAAAAATATTTTGAGTTATAGTCGGTCAGCCGGCTTTAATGAGCAAAGAAATTGGCCCAAGATACATGCAAACCTGCTGCCAGAAAAGGTTTTACTGACGAGTGTACCTGATAAAGCAGTTGAAACAAAGCTAAGAATTGGCAGCTCTCCCAGAAAAAATGAAAGGGAGGAGGTAAAGACTGAGCATTTTTCTCCAGCTGCTAGCATGGAGCGGGGGGGGGGGGAGAAAGTGCAACAGGGACAGGAGGAGGTAAATCTCCAGAGTCACTCCACCCCAAAAGCAGTCCTGAAGGTAGCCCAGGGGGTGAGATTAATGAACCAAGGAGGTCTGAAAGAAGTAATAAAGGTCAACCTCCAGCCCGTTATGGGTTCCCAGCCACCATAAACCAGGTTTGTGTAAATGAGCCAGAAAACTTTGAAGAAGTGCAAGAGTTACCTACTCTAGAGAAAGAGGCATGGTTAAAGGCAATGCAGGCAGAGTATAACTCTCTGCTAAACAACAATGTGTTTGTACCTACCGAATTGCCTGAAGGTAAAAAGCCCATAAGCTGTAAGTGGGTTTTTAAAGTGAAAAAGCTGGCTGATGGTAGTTGTCAGAGGAAAGCCAGGCTGGTCGCAAGGGGCTTTACACAAAGGGAAATGATACATTATGATGAAGTGTTTGCCCCAACAGCAAAGGCTAAAGCAGTAAAATCAGTTTTAGCAATGGCAAGTCTGAGGGGGTTAAAAGTTAATCATTTTGATGTTGCCTCAGCATATTTAAATGCTCCTATTGACGCCGAGGTGTATTTACAGCAAATACCAGGTTATGAGCTGGGAAAAGACAGCATCGTGTTAAAGCTGCAAAGGGCACTATATGGTTTACACCAAAGTGCACGTCTATGGCATGAATGCATAGACACAACTTTGAAAAAGATGGGATTCGAACAAAGCCTGGCTGATTCCTGTTTATATTCGGCAATGGTGCAAGGAAGCGTTTGTTATTTACTTTTGTATGTTGATGATATCTGTCTAATAACAACTGCACAAAAGCAAGTGTCTTGGTTTATAAACAACCTAGGTAACAAATACAAACTGAAGTATTTGGGAGAGATTCAAAATTACTTAGGAGTAGAGGTTCAGAGAAATGAAGAGGGCGTCTACTCTCAAAGTCAGAAGGAAAAAAAGTTACTGAAGACATATGGAATGGAGAGGGGAAATGAGGTTGACACTCCCATAACTACCCAGTACAAAAATGAAACAGAAGGACAAAAATGTGAGAATGCAACAGTGTTTCATTCTCTGTTAGGTTCTCTGTTATATTTAAGTTGTTGAACAAGACCTGACATAACATTGGCAGTGCACATGTTAAGCCAAAGAAGTGCAGACCCGGCTCAGAGAGATTCAGTAGCACTTAAGAGAATGCTAAGGTATCTGAAGGCAGACCTTTTAACATCACAGTAATCCAAGTTTATGCACCAACTACCAGTGCTGAAGAAACTGAAATTGACCAATTCTATGAAGATTTACAACACCTTCTAGAAGTGACACCAAAGAAGGATGTTCTTCTCATTATAGGGGATTGGAATGCTAAAGTAGGGAGTCAAGAGATAAAAGGAACAACTGGCAAGTTTGGCCTTGGAGATCAAAACGAAGCAGGGCAAAGGCTAATAGAATTCTGTCAAGAGAACAAGCTGGTCATCACAAACACGCTTTTCCAACAACACAAGAGATGACTCTACACATGGACATCACCAGATGGGCAGCATCAAAATCAGACTGATTATATTCTCTGCAGCCAAAGATGGAGAAGCTCTATACAGTCAGCAAAAACAAGACCTGGAGCTGACTGTGGCTCAGATCATCAGCTTCTTATAGCGAAATTCAAGCTTAAACTGAAGAAAGTAGGAAAAACCACTGGGCCGGTAAGATACAATCTAAATCAAATCCCTTATGAATACACAGTGGAAGAGAGGAACAGGTTTAAGGATTTAGATTTGGTGGACAGAGTGCCTGAAGAACTATGGATGGAGGCTCGCAACATTATACAGGAGGCAGCAACGAAAACCATCCCAATGAAAAGGAAATGGGTTCAAAGAAAACACAATCAACAATTGGCCAAACTTTAATGGCCAGCCAAGCAAGGAGAACTTCGGTGGCAGAAGGTGAAGCAAGTATGGATGTAAAGGATTTTATTATTGCCATGCAGAAAGACTTAGGGGACAGAATAAACTCAGTAGGCGGAAATATAAAATCACTGGAAGAGAAAGTAGTAACTATGGGCAATAAAATTGAAAAAAATTCAGCTCTTATAATGGACCTTACACATCAAATGAACCAATTGACAATGAAGAATAAAGAACTTGATAAGACAGTGCAAGAAGTGAAGGCAAAGACATTGAAGCAAGAGGAAATAACCAAAAGGATGGGGGCTGAGCAAAAAGAACTGAAAAATACCCAAGACAAAAACAAGGGGGAAATAGAGGACATAAGGAAGATGCAGGAGGAGATTTGGGATGAATTGGCAGTCCTTGAGTCAAGACAAAAGGAAATGATTCTCCGCTTGAGAGGAATACCAGAGAGCCAGGATGAGGACATTTCGACAAAATTATTAAAAGTCCTGGTGGACTGGTTGGGGGTTCAGGAGGAGGACTTATCACTTGATATTGACAAAATCTTCAGGATAAAACTGCATAAACCTAAAACCAAAAAAGGACCAGGAGACTGCCTGGTCTTCTTGAACTCAAGACTTCTTAAAGAAAAAATATTACTGAAAAGTAGAAGTAATGCCTTATGTATAGATGATAAAGTCATAGAAATAATGAAAGAGGTCCCAAATCGCCTCCTGAAGAAAAGGGAAAACTACAAACCCCTGACAACTGCTCTAAAGAAAAACAAAATTTTATTTAGATGGGAATTCCCTGAAGGGTTAACTTTTACCTATAAAGGAAGACGCAAGACCTTCAGATCGGCAGAAGAAGCAGACTCTTTTCGTAAAAAAAACTGGAAGGACGGGGGGGGGGGGGGAGAGAAACCACAAGAAGCCGAAGAAGCAAGATTGTAACAGAACTGGAAAATAGGACTTTATTTCTAAATTTTAATTTTGAAAAGGTGACGTATGATCATTAAGACTTTATGGCACTAAAGTGCATTTCTTGGAACGTAAATGGGTTAAACAGTAAACTTAAAAGGAATAAAATAAATCATGTATTAAAGAGGAAAAAATGGGATATCATATGCCTACAAGAGACCCATATCTCTAAAAGTCATACAAGGGTCTTACAGAATAAAAACCTGAGTCTAGAGTTTATTGCATCAGGAACAGAGAGAAAGAGGGGTGTTGTGATTTATGTTAAAGTAAGCCTAGACCCCCAATTACTTTTTGTGGATGAAGAAGGTAGAACTGTAGGAGTGCAGATTACTATAGAAGTGGAAAAATAATTATAGTGGGCATTTATGCTCCGAACAATAATAAATCATGAGTTTTTTAAGGAGCTGGAAAAGAAGCTATGGAATTATATTGGGGAGAATATTGTTCTTATGGGAGATTGGAATGGAGTGGTCTCGGTCGAATGTGATAGAACTTTTAGAGGGAAACTTACCAATGAAGGTAAATTACCGCTCTCCTTTTTCCAGATGGTGGACAATTTTGACCTGTATGACTCATGGAGAATTAAACACCCTAATGGGAAAGATATTACACACTTCTCGGAAGCTAAAAAATCAGGGGGGAGGTTAGATGCTATTTGGATTTCTAAAGGGCTGACCCTCTTAGAAAAAGCAGAAATTCTGGGAAGGACTATATCAGACCATAATCCAGTAACAATACATATGGAAATTAAAAAGCAAACAAAGGGAAGGTGGAGGATGAACAATGAGATATGGAGAGACGACCAATGGGTGACGCAAGCAAAAATCAAGTTAGCGGAATTTTTTGAGATAAATGGGAAACAAAATACAGATATAAATGTAGTTTGGGACGCAAGTAAAGCGTACATGAGGGGTCTTGGAATACAACAAATGGCTAGGCTGAAGAAGATAAAAGACAATAATATCCAAGAGCTAACTAAACAGATAAGAATTAATGAAAAAGAGTTGATCAAAAATCCAAAAAGTCATGAAATATTACAAAAAATAAAGATAGTGCAATCCCATATCTCTAGTATATTAAATAAGGAAGTAGAAAATTAAATTAAATGGGCAAAACAAAGGTATTTTGAGTCCGCCAATAAGCCCGGTAAGTTGTTATCATGGATGATAAAGGAAAAGCAAACAAAAAAAGTTATAAATAAAATTTTGGACCAAGGGGAGGAAATAACAGACCCAGTAAAAAGGAAAAAAAAATCTTAAACTTTTATAAAGATTTGTATAAACAAGAACAATTAGAGGTTAATAAAATGGAAGAGTATTTACAACAAAATAAATTACCAAGAATTGAAAAAGAAGACGTTGAGGTCCTAAACTCCAATATAGAAATAGATGAAATAGCACAAGTAATAAAAAAATGAAGAGTGGCAAATTGCCAGGTCTTGACGGAATCACATTAATGTACTATAAGAACCTGGAAGAAGTAATCCTCCCTATATTACAAAGAATAATGAATAATATACTGGGAGGGAAAGATATACCACAATCATGGAAAGAAGCACTGATCACTCTAATCCCGAAACAGGGAGTGGAGTTGACAGACATGAAAAATTATAGACCAATCTCCCTGTTGAATACAGACTATAAAATCTATGCTGGGGTGATGGCTAATAGATTAAAAAAGACTCTAAACAAAATAATCAGCAGAGACCAGGTGGGCTTCTTACCGGATAGACATATAAAAGACAATACAAGAACAATAATTGACCTGTTGGAGTATGTGGAAATGAAACCAAGTAAAAAGATGGCCATGTTATTGGTTGATGCTGAAAAAGCTTTTGATAGAGTATCATGGAATTTCCTACTGGAAACTTTCAAAGGTCTGGACATAGGGGAGAAAATAATTAATAGAATTAGGGCAATATAACCAAAAAGCAAAATTGCTAATAAATAACGAGATCACCAAAGAGTTCAGCATCAAAAGGGGGACAAGACAGGGGTGCCCTCTCTCCCCACTTCTTTTTATTGCCACCTTGGAACCACTTTTAATAGCAATAAGATAGGATAAAAACATAAGAGGAATTAACCTAGGAACTCGATACTTCAAAATTAAAGCCTTTGCAGATGATGTAATCGTAACCACTGAAAACCCAGTGGAAAGTATCCAAAAAACGCTTGCACAACTGGAAGAATTTGGGAAGGTCTCTGGGTTCAAACTGAATAAAGGGAAATCTAAATTATTAACGAAAAATTTACGTAAGTCAGAATAAAAGGAACTGGAAAATACAACAGGTTTAAAGGTAGCCAATAAGGTAAATTATTTGGGGGTTTGGATCACCAATAAGAATATAAACTTATATAAGGACAATTATGAGAAGAAGTGGAAGGAAATAAAAAAAGAATTAGAGACTTGGGGAAAATTGAATTTGTCCCTGTGGGGGAGAATATCCACAGTTAAAATGATGGTATTGCCAAAGATGATTTTTATGTTCCAAACAATACCTATAATTAGAGGCGTAAAGTGTTTTAAGGAATGGCAGAAAGACCTTGCCAAGTTTATTTGGCAAGGAAAAAAAACCACACATAAAATTTAAGCTACTAACAGAGTTGAAGGAAAAAGGAGGCTTCGCGGTCCCTGACCTTAAACTGTACTTTGAGGCAACGTGCTGGACATGGATTAAGGACTGGATATTAATTAAAAACACGGAAGTCCTAGATCTGGAGGGGTGGGATATTGTGTATGGGTGGCATGGCTACATAGGCTATGACAAGGTGAAATCCCACAAAGGATTTTTAAATCATATTGTGAGAAGGGCATTATATGAAGTATGGGAGAGGAGTAAAACATCAGTAGTAACCAAAACACCATGGTGGCTGTCACCAATGGAATCTATGTCGGTTCACAGGATAAATATGAACAGCAATTGGCTAACATATAAGGATTTAGTAGAGGAAACAAGTAGTGATCCGAAAATAAAGGACTTAAGCGAATTGAAACAGAAGGGAATAACCTGGCTGGAGTACTATCAATTAAAAGCCGCCCTTGAAAAGGATAAAAGAACCAAAGGATTTGACAAAAAAATATCCTATCTGGAGAAGGATATTTTATATATTAATCAAAAGACACTTTCGAAAATCTACAAACTACTTTTGAATTGGCAAAGAAAGGAGGAAGATATCAAAGAAATTACAATAAAATGGGAGAGGGACCTGGGACATACGATCAAACCCAATATTTAGAATGAATTATGGACTAAAAATATAAAATTCACGGCTTGTTTCCTTATAAGGGAAAAGCTTATGAAAATGTACTATAGGTGGTACCTGACCCCTGTAAAACTTGCAAAAATAAATAAATCAAACAATAACAAGTGCTGGCGATGTAAGGAACAGATAGGAACATACTACCATATGTGGTGGTCCTGGCTAGAGATACAAAGATTTTGGAACATGATTTATGAAGAGATAAAGAGATTGATAAAAACTACATTTAGCAAGAAACTGGAAGAATTTTTGCTAGGAATGGTTTCAGATAATATTCCCAAAAACAAAACTAGGCTATTTATGTATGCAACGTCAGCAGCAAGGGTTATAGTGGCAAAACACTGGAAAGATAAAAATACACCCACTAAAGAGGAATGGGTACTTGGAGCTCGCAAAACTGACAGATGCAATAAGAGATAAACCTAAAAAAATGGTGAAAGAAGAATGGGAATGTTTAAATAATTATTTAGGGGACAAGGGCTAAACAAGAAAGATCTGGTTATGTTTAGAATGATACCGCATAGAGAAATGTTCCCTGATACCAAGATGAGGGATTCCTTTGGAATGCAGATAGAGATAATTGATAAGAATAATGATCTGTTGTGAGCTTGACGGAAGTGTACAATAGATGAGCTTTCCTGCTTTGGCTCATCTTCCTTTTTCTTTTTCTTTTTTCTTTTCTTTTATCTTTCCCATAGTTGCTTATGTTCTGTGTCATGTACTTCTATATTTTTTGTAGTTATTAAAGTTTTTTTTCCTCATTACTATTAAGGAATTTTCTTTTTTTTAATAAATAATATTTATTACTTTTCCAACAATTTAAACACTACAAAAAAGAAAAACAATACAATACAATACAATACAAAAACACTACATAACACTAACACATTAAACTAACAAAACAAAACAAACACAATTTAAAACACATCAAATTATTTCAATATCTTATCTTTCATTCACTTATTTCCGCGACCTCCTCACCACTTCCCTTTTTGTATTCCACTTCTGTTATTTTTTTAGGCAATTCCTTTCCATCTTCCTCTGCTTTCAATCCTATAATTATCTTAACACATTCTAATCTTATTTTTCCTTTAATACTCTATTAATCTATTTATCCTTAATTCCTTATAACATTTCTACTAAAGCCATCTAACTTCATTCCAACATTCTATTAAGGAATTTTCTTTGTAATGTTGATTGTCTATATTTATATGTACCCGTTTAAAGCAAAATAAAAGTTTTAAAAAAAGAAGAAAAGGAAATGCAAGAAAGCAAAGTGGCTGTCCAAAGAAGCCTTACAAATAGCGGGGGAGAGAAGGCAAGCAAAATGTGAGGGAGATAGTGAAAGATACAGGAAACTGAATGCAGATTGCTGTGGCTGTTGCCTATCCTCAGCCTCATCACTGTCATCAGGATAACATTGGAAAATTCCCACATTCTCCCCCCACTTGGCATTGTACTCAACACTTCTTGTGAGCCTAATTGACTTACAGTCAGTCATCATTATTCTGTAAGAACCTTTCTGATAACCTAGAAAGATACCATGCAATCCACGCTTGCCTAACTTGGAGCTTTGTGGTGTGTGAATCCACATGTCAGAACCAAAATTCTCATGTGTTTGATGTATGGCTTCTTGCCAAACATCTTTTCATAGGGGGTACAACCAATCGCTGAAGATAACCTGCGATTGTAACTGTAAACAAAACAGGAGAGAGACTCAGCCCAATAACTCTCTGGAAGATTGGCATCATGCAGCAAGGTTTTCAACCCTTGAAGCAATGTCTGATTTGCTCTCTCACAAAGTCCGTTCTTCCATGGCGAGAGAGGACTTGACAAATCGTGTTGAATTCCTTTCTCAGTCAGAAAAGTTTCAAACTGCTGAGAAGTGAATCCCCCCCCCCCCGCGATCAGTGAAAATAGTTTTTATTCTCTTACCATGCACATTTTCCAACCAAGCACAGAATTCCTTGAACCTTTGAAATGCCTCTGATTTCTGCTTGAGATTGTACACATAAATATACCTGGAAAATGCATCAATGAGGACCATGAAGTACCTGTTTTCACCCAAAGAGAGCGATAGTGGACCAACTAAATCAGCATGAACAACCTGGTATGGTTCTGTAGCTTGCCTACTAGACACCTTACCTTTCGCAGCCATTTTCACCTTGTTTGCTGTGCATGCCTTACACTTCATGTTGGTACCTGCAGGGTTTAATAGTCATACCTTCAACCAAGGCAGGAATTTTTGATACTGCCTCAAAATGTAAATGACCAAATTTCCTGTGAAAATCATGAATACATCCTGCGTGCAAAACCTTGTTAGAACCTGCAATGCAACAAGTTTCATCCTGCACAACATCATCAAAATACAATACAAACGATCAACATATTCAGCATGCAATACATAATAGTTTTTCTTTGTGATGGTGCACTTCTTGTTCTTGAAGGAAACGTCAATGTTCTGTTCATTCAGCTGCGCAACGCTGAGTAATTGTGTGCAGCATCTGGAACGTAGAGAACATTGTGTATCGACAAGTCCAAACTGTGAAGAACTGCGAGACCTGGTCCACGATGGGAAACAGGCCGGTGAAGCGGGCATCCAGCTTCCGCAAAGGTCGAGAGGGTTGGAGGTGACGAGTGGAGAGCCATACCAGGTCACCGACGTGGAGTTCCGGCCCCACATGGCGGAGGCAGTCGGCCTGGGCCTTGTATGCCTCCTTGGCCTGGCGCAGTCGCTCCATCAATAGTTGTTGCTGAGACTGGAGCCCCTGAAGCCACTCTGTCACCACAGGGACTGCGGATGCCGGCAGCACATCCGGGGACAACCACGGATGGTAACCGTAACTGGCCTGGAACGGGGTCTGCTGGGTGGACGCATTCACCGCGTTGTTGTAAGTGAACTCCACCAACGGTAGGTGGTCGACCCAGTCATCCTACTGGTAGCTGCAGTAACACCGGAGGTACTGCTCCAGCACCACGTTTGCCCGTTCCGTCTGGCCATCGGTCTGTGGGTGGTAGGCTGACGATAGACAGACCTCTGTCCCGAGGGTCTGGTGCAACGCTCGCCAGAAACGGGATGTGAACTGAACACCCTGGTTGGACACCACACGCTCAGGTAGGCCATGCAGGCGGAAGACATGCTGAAGGTATAGCTGAGCGGTTTCCTTAGCTGTGGGTACGTATGGGCAGGGGGCACAGGGCACCATCTTAGTGAAATGGTCGGAGAAAACCAGGAGGCAGGTACAGCCACGAGACGGGGGTAAGTCCACCACAAAGTCCAGCGAAACCGTGTGCCAAGGACGTGGTGGGACTGGCAACGGCTGAAGTAGGCCGGGGGCGTCACCCGGCAGGGCCCTTGGCCCGCCGGCAGACATCACAACCAGCGACATAGCGAGCCACGTCAGCCTTCAGGCAGGGCCACCAAAACTCGCGGCTTACCAGATGGGTCGTCCGATACCGCCTGAAGTGTCCTGCCGCTGGGGCATCGTGGGTCATCCAGAGGACCTCAGCCCGCAGTGGCCCTGGTGGAATGTACAGGCGATCGTGGTGCAGCAGTAGGCCCTGGTGCAATACCAGCCCCGGATACTGAGGGCATGACCCTTCTGCCAGTTCCCGGAGTCGTTCTTGAGCCCAAGCGTCGACCCGCTGCTGTTCCCGCACCCGAGCTTGCAGTGGCTCAGCCTCCTGAGTGGCCAGGAACGCAGCCGGTGGTAGGTGTCAGTATATGAGAACATCACAGCTGCAGACAGCCAGCTTGTTAACATCACATGATGCGGCTAGCTGTGGGAAAGATTCCCGGAAGATCACAGGCTTCTCAGAGCTCTGTGAAGAGTGTAATTTGAAACCTTCCGTTTGCGTATGTACAGGAAGTTTGTCAGACTTGCTAGAAGAATTGAATTGATCGGACATGTTTTTCTGTAGTGCTGTAAAGTCAGAAATAAAAGAATGTAAATAGGTGTTTCTGACTGTCTCCTTTCCCTGCTAGGGAAGCAGGAGGGGGGTGTGCATTTACCCACGCTGGGAAAATGTCGCCTATCAAAATCTCCCTGGTCTGTCCGGGATGTCAGCCAGAGGTGGTTACCGGTTAACAAGCTCCGAGGACAGTGAGAGGGGCCAACCTCTCTAAAGGGGGCTTGTAAACCAACAAGTGGTAGCAGAGCAGGATGGTTGCTACAACAAGTGATAGCACGGCGGATGGCTGAGACTGTGAAGCACTGCTAATGACGGCTGAAGCACCAGGTGGGAGATTTTTTGCTGATAAGCAACGATCCACGGACCTCTGCGATTGCTGATTTATGGCTGGATGGTGAACGCGAATAGAAATCTTCGGTTCACTGAGAAAAGCTCCTGTTTTGGATAAAACAGAGCGGAGAAGAAGCCACATACTTCGCATTCCAGAAGAGCTGATAAAGTTCTGCCGTCGCCTGCCAAGTTCCGTTGCTAAGCAACAAGACGTGAGTACTTTTGAGCTAATTTATGAGCTGGTTAGCTTTAAAAAGAAAAAAGAAAAAAAAGCAAGCCGAAGAGAAAGCAAGGCTGGGTTTTTCAGCGACGCTTGTTGTAAACAAACTGTTGGAAGGGACTTTCCAAGCAGAGCGCAGCTTGCTGATAAGGAACTTGCAGCTTGGAGGACATCCGGGTTAGCGACTCCGGCAATGGAGGAGCTCCTCCGATCAGGAGGAACCGGCTCCGTGAAAAACAGGGTCTGACCGCCACGGCGACGGCGGAGACCCTTAGAAATCACAGACGGGAGAAGTCTGTGAACCTGGGATTCGGCTGGCACCTTCAGCACCCACCTACTCGCGGAGAGACCCGGTATCGGGAATCCGGAGCGACGTGGGGTGAGAGGCGCGGTGCTTTGAATCGACCGCTTATTTCACGGAGCGAAGCCGCATTGCTGCTGTCGGAGAGCGCTGACTTTTTTCCTGTGGACAATTGGATTCTAAACGACAACCCGTGAGTAGAACGGGAAATTGAGCTTTTAAATAATCTAATTTGGCACCGAACGGGGAAGGTCTAAACAGGAAGTCCACCTTCCCTTTCTGTAAATAGACTGAAGCAAAGTAGTTATTAACTAAGGTTTTGGAAAGTCTCACGTAAAGGATTAAAACTCCACTGATTGAAACCATCAATTCTGACCAAGTGAACTTGCAGGAGAAGGTGGAAAATTAAAAATTGAAGCATCATGTCTCTGAACCTGGGAACGGTTTGCAAAAAGTCCATCGACGGTAAACAGGACAAATTTGACAGCTAGCTTTAACTTGACAGCTAGCTTTAATTTGACAGCTGGCATTAATTTGACAGCTAGCTTTAACAGAAAGACATTGTTTCTATTGTCTGCTTCTGCACTTAAAAAGAAGAAAAAGTAACTGGGAACTGTTACTAATTTACTTTTGGAATTGTGCTGGAAAGGATTGATACAAATTGAGACTGTTTCCCTCTAGAGGGAGTTTTGGGACATTGTTACAAGTGTGCAGCTGCGAAATTGGTCTGAAGGTAAGGACTGTGAGAAACTAGTTTTGACCTTGAATATCTTAAGAATGTTGGTAAAGGAAGAAGTAGCGTCTGTTCTGAATAGGACAATTTCTCTGCTGGGAAAGCTGCATAAACAGATAGATGTCATGGCTACTAATATTGATATCTTGGGAACAAAAGTGGGCATCAGCATAGAAGTCGACAAGAACCCGGCACAAGAATCTTTCTTAACTGAACAAATTGATGAATTAGAGAAGGAGAAAGTTGCTGTTGTTGAATATAAAGCAAAACATGGGGGAGCCTTAACCCTAAAGAGGCAAATGGAGGATTACAACTTGAGGCCTTATATGACTGTAATTAGGAGAAGCCAGTTTTTGAAGATGGGTGCCTGGCCTGATCCAGAAAAGGAAAAGTGGAGAGATCCCTTTATGCAGGGATCAAATGACTTTTGGAATATGAATTTGAGCCAGGAGGAGATTGGAGCTTCGGGGGCCTTTGGACTTGGAAGAATGGTGAAACAAGGTTTGGAATACTTTATGGGCCCTAGCTCTAATTATGGAAACCTGGCAGACTTGTCAAGAAGGAATATAAGCATCGTTGGGTTGGAGCTCCCCCGAGATCTGCTTTTTAGCACCAAAGATTATCAAGAAGATCGGCAGAAGGGAAATGAAGAGTTAAGAGCCTCGGATATCAGATCTCCAGGTTGATGGACGCTGGGAGGTTGATGGAACTGACGGCAGGGGCCAGGACCGGGGAGGGGAGACGGAGGAAAGAAATTGGGAATTTAAAGTGTATATAAGGAGATTTTTTTAAAAAAAAAATAATAATAATAATTAATGAGAAATGGAAAAATCGTGGAATGAAATTTTTATGACCCTAGGGGAAATGTCTTAAGAGATTAAGTTCAATATATTAGTTTTAATGAGAAACAAGATTAAATAAAGTAAAAATGGATGATTAATTGGTGAAAGAGAATGTTAAATTACAGTATATTAAGATAAATTATTAGGATAAAAACAAAGATGAAGGATTTGCTGAAATATCTAACTGAACCAGAATACAAAGAGGGGAGGTGTGAGGAGGTCAAGTAAAGTCATGTAAAGGTTTGATTTGTTCTTTTCTTTTTTCTTTTTTTTCTCTCTTGATTTTATGCATTTTTTTTGTTTTTTGTCTGTTTTCCATTTTTTATCTTTTTTCTTTGATGTGACTTGTTTTTATGTATTGCTTTCTTTTTTGGTTTAATTGGGTGTTTTTCTGTTGTTACTTTTTTTATTACTTATGTAACCTTTAAAATTTTAATAAAAATCTTTTTTTAAAAAAAGGAACTTGCAGCTTGTAGGATACAGCCGTAAACAGCCCAATAGACTTTTGGATTTTCCAGCTTGTTGCTGAAAGCTGAAGCTTGGAATCAAGATGGCTCTGTTCTCTCAGAAACTGAATAGCCAAAATTGGCTAGAATGGTGTTTTGCAATGGAATTCCTGCTGGTGGGAGAGCAGTTATGGGATTTAGTCCAACCCCCACAGCCTGTTGCTGTACAAGCAAAGGCAGAGAAGGCTGCAGTTCAAAGTGAATTGAAGCAGTGTGTGCTCAGAATTTTGGCTGAAAATGTGGAAGCTTATCTTGTGCCAGTCCTACAGGGTGCCGAGGAACCAAGGGTCGCTTGGGAATCCCTCCGGAAAGCTTGTGAAGCTGGGGTGGGAAGCAAGGACTGAGAGTTGGCTGCACCAAAGGGGGAGAGCCAAGATGAAGCTGGCCAGATTCTTGAAAGCTCATCGAAAGCTGTGAGGAGCTTTGAGCAACAAAAGGGAAGTGAAGGGACTGTTGCTGCTGCTGCTGTTGATGGTCCTGTTACTGCTGCAATGGCTGTTGCTGATGGGGGGAGTGAAGCTCCGAAATCAAGCACCCCCACTACTATTGCTACAGAGGAAAAAGCTGTAGCTCAGAACGCTGTTTGTCAGGAAACACCACGTCAGGAGAAAGGAGCTAGAGGGAGCTCTGTAAAACCTGAGGCTTCAAACAAAGGTCGTACCCAGTCCCAGGCAAAACCAGATATGGCTTTGATGTCGCTAAAAGCCACATCATTCGTGGAGAACGCATTTATTGTAGACACAGGTTGCACGCAACACATGGCATCATGCCGGGAATTGTTTTCTATGTTTGAGAAGCAACGCTTCACTGTGAAACTGGCCAACGGTCAGGAAATGGAAGCAACCTTGATCGGAACTGTTTACCTAGAAAGCCTGAACTTGACTATAAACAATGTGTAATGATTCTAGGGGGTTGCTCATGCGTAAGTTGCCGCCACTCTTGGCTTGGTTGCCTGGTTGAACCCTTTCTGTCTGGACAGCCCTTCACTTCGTGGCTGTCTCAGTCGCTGGCAGAATCCGTCAGTGGGCGTTTCTTAAACTTCTTCCAGCAAAAAAGTTCTTTGACGCCAAGTCTCCTCCTACTCTCACTGCGCGGAAGTCTTCTGCGCAAGGAGGGTGTGGGCAGCGGAGTACCCATGCTCTCCCCACTAGTCTCTGTTGAAGAGTCCTGGAGCCTTTTCTCCGATTCCCCCATCTGCCCCCCTTCTCTCCTGGTGTTACGTTGATTTCCTTCCCCAGCAGCTGGGCTGCCTCTCCCCCTGCTGGGACCCTCTCCGGCATCGCTCTGGAACCTTCCCTCTGCCTCTGGCTCTGATGGCAGTTCCCTGACATCCACCTCCCCCCCAGGACCCCCTCCACCCCCGGCCCGACCTTCTGATCCAACTTTGTCCCTTTCCTCGGCCGACGATGCGGGGAATCCCCTGAAGGAGCTGTCGCCATCCTCTGAGGATTCAAAACCCACTTCCCACCCGCTGCAATCTCTTCCCGTGGGGCGGGCCTCCCAGTCTGATTCTTCTCCCTCGGACTCCTCCCCTCCCTCCTCTTCGGAGGCGGGAAAACCCACAAAGTCCTCTTCGTCGTCTGTGGTTCCAAATTCTTCCTCCCAGAATCTCGCTAGTGGTTTTGGTTTATCCGGGAACAGGCTGTGGAATTCTTCCACCAGATACCCCTCATTGATCGCCTCAGCGGGGACCCACATGTTTTCTGACCTGGGTTCTCCTTCCCAAGCTACCAAGTACTCCACTTGGTGACCTCGCCACCTTGAATCGAGTATTTCCGTGGCTTGGTTGCAGTGTTCCCTCTCCTCTACCTGTGGGTGGGTGGTGACTCCTCCCTCCCGCCCCGGAAATTCCCGCCCCTCCCGGTACGGTGAGAGTAAGGACCTGTGGAACACCGGATGTATCTTCATGCTGTCCGGAAACTTGAGATTGAATGCCACTGGGTTCACCTGTTGTGTTACTTCAAAAGGCCCCAGCCATCTTGGCTGCAACTTTTTGCACCCTCCCTTTAGGGGTAACCCTTGGGTTGACAACCACACCCGGTCTCCCACCCGTATGGCCTCCCCCTCCCGACGGTGCTTGTCCGCCTTCCTTTTGTAGACCTCCTTGGCCCGCTCCAAATTCATTTTGAGTTGCTGGTGCAAGGCCTCCATTTCTTCTACAAACTGCTCTGCAGCGGGCACACTCCATGCTTCCTCCCCCCTCCCCAGGAAGGCTCTGGGGTGACATCCATAATTGGCCATGAACGGGCTCATTCCCGTGGACACATGTTCAGCGTTATTGTATGCAAATTCAGCCAACGCTAGCTTCTCTACCCAATCATTCTGTCTCTCGCTGATGTAACAGCGCAGGTATTGCTGGAGTATACTGTTCGCTCTTTCTGCTTGCCCGTTGGTTTCCGGGTGCCTAGCCGTTGAGAAGCCCACCTCGACCTGTAGCAAGCTCATGAACTTCCTCCAGAACCTGGAAGTAAATTGTTTCCCACGATCCGAGATTACTCTCGAGGGAGCCCCATGCATCCTGAAGATGTGATCTACAAACAACCTGGCTGTCTCCTCTGCCATCACCGCATGTGAGCAAGCTATGAAATGGCACATCTTGGTTAGTAGATCGACTACTACCATGACTGCTGTCTTCCCCCTCGACTTGGGCAAATCGGTCATGAAATCAATGGACACCACCTCCCAGGGTCTCCCCGGTGTGGGTAAAGGTTCCAGTAACCCTGCGGGGGCAGCCCTCCCCCCTTTTGCTCTCTGGCATCTGTAACACCCCCGTACATATTCCCGTACATCCTCCCTCACCTTTGGCCACCAGAACTGCCTGGTGACGAGCATTATGGTCTTGTGCTGCCCGAAGTGTCCAGCTTGGATTGTCGTGGAGCTGTTTGAGTACCTTCTGCCTCAAGGTCTCCCCCGGTACATACAGTGCCCCCTTATACTACAGTAGCCCTTCTCTTTCCTCAAACCCTCCATTTTCTCCCCTTCCATCCCGGAGTTCTCTGATTTTGGCTTGAGCGAACGCGTCATCTCTGGTAAGCCCTGCCAGCTCTCGTTTCCCAACCAACGCTCCCCCACACACCCATCTGTCCTCGGGAAACACGTGTCGGATCTCCGGCGGTCCCTCTCCTTCCATGTACTCCGGCTTCCTGGAGAGAGCATCCACTCTTACGTTTTCCTCTCCCGGCACGCATCGTATCTCGAAGGAAAACTTGGAGAACTCCTGAACCCATCGAATCTGCCTCTGGTTGAGTACTCGCGTGGTCCGCCAGTATTCCAAGTTCTTGTGGTCAGTACAGACCTGGATCTTGTGCCGCGCCCCTATCAACAGATGTCTCCATTGTCGAAAAGCCGCATAGATTGCCAGCAGTTCACGGTCATACACGGTATAGTTTTGCTCCGACTTGCTCAGCTTCCTTGAGAAAAAGGCACACGGTCTCCAGCCCTGCTTAGCCCCCGGCTGCAAAAGGACCGCCCCAACGGCTCGGTCGGACGCGTCTGTCTCCAGCCTCATGGGCTTCTCCAGATCCATGTGCAGGAGCTGTTCCTCCGAAGCAAACACCTTCTTCAGTCTTTCAAAGGATTGCTGGGCACTTTCGGTTCACGCGAACTTCTTTTTGCTACTCAGACAATCTGTGATGGGCGCGGTCAGGTGAGCGAAGTTCTTTATGAACTTCCTGTAGAAGTTGCTGAACCCTAAGAACCTCTGCACATCCTTCTGGGTTTTGGGGGCCTTCCATTCCAGCACTGCCTTCACCTTGCTTGGATCCATAGCTAGGCCCTTGTCTGACAACTTGTACCCCAGAAACTCCACCTCTCTGGCGTGAAATTGGCATTTTTCCAGCTTGACCCACAACTGGTGCCGTTGCAGTCTCTGTAGCACTTCCCTGACGTCCTTGACGTGTTGCTTCTCATAGTCCGAATAGATTAAGACGTCGTCCAAAAAGGCTACGCAGTTCTTGTACAGCAGGGGCCCCAACACGTGGTGCATGAAAGCTTGAGAACAGGCAGAGCCCGATTGTAATCCAAATGGCATGACTAAGTACTCAAAGGCCCCCAGGGGGGTGAACATGGTGGTTTTCCATTCGTCCCCCTCCCTTATTCTAATCAAATTGTACGCTCCCCTGAGGTCCAGCTTGGTAAAAAATTTCCCCTGCCTCACCCGCGTTAAAATGTCATCAATCCTAGGCATTGGGAAGGTCACGGGTTCTGATACCAGGTTCAAGGCCCTATAATCTACTATTAATCTGGGCTGATTAGTGTCCTTTTTGTCCACAAAGAACACCGGACTGCCCCCCACCGCCTTTGATTCCCTTATGAAACCCCTCTTCAGGTTCTTGTCAATAAACTGCCGCAACTCCTGCATCTCCCGGTCAGACATGGCATACAGCTTGCCCACCGGCAGCTGAGCCCCTGGGAGTAAGTTGATTTGGCAGTCAAAGGATCTATGGGGGGTAGTCTATCAGCCTCCTTCTCGCTGAAGACTTCCTTCAGGTCAGCATATTGTGATGGCACCTCCCCTTTTGTTTCCACTGCCAGACCAGCCACCCTGGCCACTGTCATCCTTGGGTTCTCTCCCCCCAGACAGTGTTCCAAGCAGTAGGCTGACGCAAAGTTGACTGACCGCTGATGCCATGACACTACTGGATCACGCAGCGCCAGCCAGCTCATTCCCAGTATTATTGGGGGCCCTGCCAGTGTGGCCATGTGAAAGGCAATGGTTTCCGTGTCCCTGGAAACCCTCATTCGCATTGGCGGGGTCTGGTGTGTCACTCCCCCCCCCCCAGAAGTTCTCTGCTGTCTATGGTGGTCACCTGCAAGGGAAAATCCAGGGGCAGTAGGTAGAGTTGGTGCTCCAGAGCAAAGTCCCTGCTGAAGAAATTGCAGAAGCTCCCCGAATCCAGCAGCCCCTCAACTTTGACTGGGTGCCCATTCGGGAGTTCTAGCACCACTTCTATGGCTATAGCTGCCCTGGGAGAGTCAGGCTGGGGCACTTCTATTAGTTGCTGGCCTGGCTGCTGCCCCCGCTGGTTGGCAGCCAGGCGTTGCCGTTTCCCTGCGCCTGCCCTTCCTCCCCCTTCTCCTCGCAGCCAGCAGCCCCCACCATCCCTTGCCAGGCCTTTCTTTGAGGGCAGACCCTGGCAAAATGTCCTGGTCGTTGGCAGAGGAAACACTTTTGGGCGGTCTTCCCGTCCTTCCCCTCCCTCTTCCGACCTTCACTGAGGTTTGAAACCTCACGCGCACGCGCACGCCATCTATTTCCATTGGCTCAGCCGCCTGGGAAGGCTGTCTCGGTATTTCAGGAATGTGGTAGTCATGGCAACGTTCCCCTCTCACTTCGCGTTTCTCTTGAGTCCGCGCTTCCTGGCGCACTCCAATCGCAAGCACAGCCTTGGTCAGCTGATCCATCGACTGTGGACGGGGCGCGCGGGACAGCTCATCCTTCACCGTTGGGGACAACCCCTACTCAAACAACATTTGAATAGGTTCAGGGTCCAGATCTCACCCAAGCCGGTGGATCAACATTGCAAAGCGCGACCAATAGTCTCTAACTGACTGGTTCCCCTGCTTGCACCCCATCAGTTCCCGACGTGTCACACTTTGCTCCACTTCACTGGAATACATCGCATTCATTGCTTGAAAAAATTTCCTTCAAGGCAGCATTTTGCGTGGCCATTAGGGGCCTGATCCATTCGCGTGCCCCATCCTCCAGATGCCCCACAATGTAGGCTACCCTCTCCCCATCATCAGCAAAGTCATTATGCTGCAGTTCCAAAGCGTACTCTATTTCCGTTCGAAACACATTGTAGTCCTGGGGCTTTCCACCAAACTTGTGTACCAACCCCGGTACCTTCCTTGCGATGGGGGTGGGTCTAACCTGTGCATCCTGAGTCTGTCTTTCGTCCAGCCGCGCCGTCAGGAGGGCCACATGCTGTTCCAAATCTCGGTTCCTCTCTACCAGATTTTGCACTCCAGCTGCTTGCCCTGTCTCTCTGGTTTCCTTGGGTTGGCTCATTGTGCTGCCTCTCTGTAGCTGCGCACAAGCAACTTCGGTGACTGACGGATTGCTGTAGTGGTTCTAGGGGGTTGCTCATGCGTAAGTTGCCACCACTCTTGGCTTGGTTGCCTGGTTGAACCCTTTCTGTCTGGACAGCCCTTCACTTCGTGGCTGTCTCAGTCACTGGCAGAATCCGTCAGTGGGCGTTTCTTAAACTTCTTCCAGCAAAAAAGTTCTTTGACGCCAAGTCTCCTCCTACTGTCCCTGTGCGGAAGTCTTCTGCGCAGGGAGGGTGTGGGCAGCGGAGTACCCGTGCTCTCCCCACTAGTCTCCGTTGAAGAGTCCTGGAGCCTTTTCTCCAATTCCCCCATCTGCCCCCTTCTCTCTTGGTGTTACGTTGATTTCCTTCCCCAGCAGGTGGGCTGCCTCTCCCCCTGCTGGGACCCTCTCCGGCATCGCTCTGGAGCCTTCCCTCCGCCTCTGGCTCTGATGGCAGTTCCCTGACACAATGTTTATTTTGTTCCTCATTTAAAGTACAATTTGCTGAGTGTTTCTCAAATAACCAAAAAGAAACTGGTGTTGTCATATGATGAGGAAAGTTGCAAAATCTACAAAGATGGAGAGCTGTATCTTTCTGCAAGAGAGAAAGACGGACTGTATCTGTTAACTTTTGATGAAAGTGATTATAAAATGTGCACAGCATGTGAATCTAAAATGCTTTCTCTTGCAGGAATCTCGAAAGAAGACACGGGAGGAAAGGCAACCAAGATTAACAGTGTTTTTCAGCGAGTGTATGCTGATGTAATAGGTCCTCTAGCACCATCTAGAGGCAATGCAAAGTACTACCTTGTATTTGTTGATCATTTCTCTCATTATGTATGGATTTACATTTTGCAGAGTCCCAGAGAAACCTTAGCAAGGTTTAAGGAGTTTTGTGATAAGGTTAAGAATATTCATGATACTAATATTGATTTTCTTTTCACAGATGAGAAGCCAATTTTTTTTTCACAGGATTTTCAGGATTTCCTTGAGAAGCAAGGGATAGAGCACAAGGTTGCTGTTTCTGAACCTGCATGGAACAAAACTGTGTGTGTAAAAGTGAACAAAGAGTTGCAAAATGGCATGAATGCACAATTGCTGAGTTCACACTTGCCACATGAGTTTTGGGCTGAATCTTTATCTTGTTTTTGTTACACTTGGGTGAGAAAGGTTTCTCCCCCCCCCCCAATAATATTTATTTATACAACAAGAAAAAAAACCACAAAAAAAACACAAATACCAAATTACACACAAATTACAAAAATAACCATAGACACATAATTTTCTTGGCAAACAATAAAACATCTATTGGTCTTAACACTAAAGACCCAACTTCCCGTCTATTCCATATTTCAAATTCATATTACTTATTGCCAATACACATTTTTTTATAATTAAACTTATTCTCAATAAATCTAATTTCTTCTATCTACCTAGCAACTATTACTGAAGTTCCTTGAATGCAGCAACAGAATTTAAACTACTATATTTATTTTTCAGATATTCTTTGAAAACCTCCCATTTAGAAACAAATTCCTGTTTTGATTTATTCTTTATTTTTCTGATAAACCATCTAATTCGGCATATTCTGTCAGCTTTTGGATCCAATCTTGTATAGAGGGGATTTCATTACTCTTCCATTTTGCTGCGATCAAAACTCTTGCTGCCGCCGTCGCATATAAAAAGATACCCTTCCTCTTTTGTGGAATATCCAAATCTGTTATTCCCAGGAGGTAGGCCTCTGGTTTTTTATTGAAAGAGATCTTTAGCATTTTTTGCAGTTCTGCATGTATACTCTCCCAGAATACCTGTATTTTCCTACATGTCCACCACATATGGTAGAATGTTCCTGAGTCCCCGCATCTCCAACAATTACTTGACACATTTTTATACATTTTTGAAAGTTTCCATGGTGTTAGATACCATCGATGTTGCATTTTTTGAAAGTTCTCTCTAATCGTGTAACAGTTTGTGAATTTCCAATTGGTCTTCCATAAATTTTCCCATTGGGCCATGGTTATTGAATGGCCAAAATCCTGGGACCACCTCACCATTGCCACTGTTACCTCCTCCTCCTTGACTATCCAGTCAAGGAGGAATCGGTAAGTTTTGGAAAGAGTTTTTCTTTTAGAATTTACAAGATCGGATTCGAATCGGGAAATATCTACTGAGAACCCCTTTTGTTTGTCAGATTTAAATTTTTCAAATAACTGATGGTATTGGAACCAGTCTGAAATGTGTTCTCTTATTTCCTCAAATTTTTTAAATTTTATTTGGTTATCTTCATTTTTTAGAAGTATTTTATATGCTGGCCAGCTTTCCTGAGTATTTTTCCGTTTTACTGCTATGGCTTCTACTGGAGAAGTCCACCACGGGACTTTAGGCTCCATCAGGTCTTTATATTTTTCCCATACAGCAAAGAGTGACTTTCTTATTATATGGTTGGTAAAAATTTTATGAATTTTTGCTTTTCCATATATTAGGTAGGCGTGCCATCCCCAACGGTTGTCAAAACCTTCCAGGTCCAGGAGGTCCGGATCCTGCAACGTGCACCAATCTTTTAGACAGGTGAAACAGGCTGCCTCGTAGTAAAGTTTTAGATCGGGTAGGGAAAAGCCTCCTCTCTCTTTTATGTCTATTAAGATCAGGTGTTTAATCCTAGGTTTTTTCCCTTCCCACAGAAATTTGGAAATTTCTCTTTGCCATATCTTGAGACAACCTGTTTCACCCAGTATCGGAATCATTTGAAATAAAAAGATTAATTTTGGAAGCACATTCATATTTATAATGGGAATCCTACCCAGAAATGTTAATTTTAGTTTACTCCAGGTTACCAAGTTTTTTCTAATCTCTAGCCAAGTTTTGGTGTAATTATCCTGAAATAAGTTTATGTTCTTGGGGGTGATCCAAATACCCAAGTATTTCGTTTTTGAAGAGATTTTCAGGCCCAATATTTTTTCTAAGTCGTCCTTTTCTTCTGTGGTTACATTTTTGACAAGCATTTTTGTTTTTGTTATATTCAGCTTAAAGCCTGCCACTTCTCCAAATTCTTTAATCTGTTCCAGCACTCTTTTCAGACTTTTTTTAGGGTTTTCAGTCATAACAAGTAGATCGTCCGCGAAAGCTTTAATTTTATATGTTTTGTTTCCCAGAGTGATGCCTTTAACAAGCTGATCCCTTCTTATCTGATTGTTCAAGACTTCCATCACCAAGATAAATATCAGTGGAGACAGTGGGCAGCCCTGTCTGGTTCCCTTGTTTATTTTGCACTCCTCAGTAATTCTTCCGTTGATGATCAATTTTGCATATTGTTCCAAATAGATGGCATTTATTCCTTTACAAATATTTTCTCCCAGTCCGATTTCTTCCATTAATTTTTTCATAAACTTCAAGGACACGTTATCAAAAGCTTTTTCAGAGTCTACCAACATAATAACTGCTGGTTTATCAATTTTAATATCCAAATATTATAATACATTAATCACACATCTAATATTGGATTGCATAAATCGTCCGGGAAGAAATCCGGTTTGATCTTTATGAATTATCTCTTTCAGCACCATTTTTAATCTATTTGCAAGAATGTCTGCGAATATCTTGTAATCGTTATTTAGCAGTGCAATGGGTCTGTAATTGGCCATGTTTGAGGCATCTGTTCCCTGTTTATGGATAAGAGTAATAAAGCTGTCCTTCCAGTTTTTCGGAAGTTTTCCATTTGCCAGAATATTATTAGGTCTTTCATGGGAAGAAATAATGCTTGTTCTAACTTTTTATAGTAATTAGCTGGAAGACCATCTGGGCCCGGTGTCTTTCCTAATTTTGAACTCTGTATAGCTTGTTGCACCTCCATAGCTGTTATTGGTGAGTTCAAGATTTCAGTTTTTTCCTTAGGTATTGTTGGTAGTTTATTTTTGCCCAAATAATCAATTATTTTTTCTAGAGTCTCTGGACCTTCTTTATATAGTTTTCCGAAAAAACTAGCAAAGTTTTTACTAATTTCCTTCGGTTCTTGAATCCATTTGTCTTCAATTTTAATTTTATTGATAATTCTATCTTCCTTTTTCTTCTTTAATTGCCAGGCCAGAAGTTTACCAGGTTTATTTGCAAACTCAAAATTTCTATGTCTCAACCATTTTATCTTCCATTCTATCTCTTCATTTATTATCATGGAGAATTGCGTCTGTAAAATTTTTATACTTTGCTTAATTAGTTCATCATCTGGTTTTTGGAAAAGGATCCTTTCCTTTTTTCTAATTTCCTCCCAGATCTCCATTTTCTTCTTTTCCTTTATTTTCCTTTGGAATGCGTTTTGTTGTATAAAGAAGCCTCTTATGATGGCTTTACCCGCGTCCCTACTCCTTGATTTAAATTATCTACTCCTTGATTTAAATTAAACTTAAAATATTCTTCTAAGATTTGCTTGGCCTTCTGTAAAATTTTTTCATCGTTTAGCATACTCTCATTAAGTTGCCACCTTTTAACCTTTTCTTCTTTTCCTTTAAAGTTAACCCAGACCGCGCTGTGATCAGAAATTGTCCTTGGATGGATTTCTGCTTTTGTAATATTATTTAATAAATCCTTTGTTGTCCAGATCGCGTCAATTCGTCCCACCGATTTATGTGGCTCTGAGTAATGTGTAAATTCTTTCTCTGTTGGATTCTTAAACCTCCAAGCGTCGAACAAATTCAGGAGTTCTATTAATTGGAAAAATGTAGTTGTGAGTTTGTTCTGCCTCTTTTCTTTCTTCTTTATTGTCCTGTCCATGTTTGGATTGACTACTCCATTAAAATCTCCTAATAATATAATCCCCCCCCTAAATATTCTATGACTTTTTCTTCCAGGAATTGATAGAATTCAGATTTTCTTTCATTTGGTGCATAAATTCCAATAACTATCACTTTTTCATTATTGATCTTAACCTCTATAATCACTGTTCGACCTTTTTCATCATTGTAAAGCAGTTTTGGCTCCAGCTGAGGTTTTACATAAATTACCACCCCTCTCTTTTTTTCTTTACTTGATGCAATAAACTCAAGCCCCAATCTCTTATTTATTAATACTCTTTTATGTTTTTCCGCTACATGAGTTTCTTGCAGACAGATTAGATCATATTTTTGCTTAACCAGAATATGTTCCACCTTGTTCCTTTTTGCTTTTTCATTTAAACCATTTACGTTCCAAGTAATAAATTTATAATCCATACTTTATTTCTTATGATACGTCAATGGGTTTAAAAATAAAAAAATAAAAATAAAAAAATTACACATTCAAGGTCTCAGTATACATTTAATAAATTCCCTTCTTAGATCTGTCTCCTAACTCTCAACTGTTTGTTCAATATCCTCTGATTCTCCCAACAATTGCCTTTTTCCTCCGAGGTCTTTCCGGTACTTTCTCCAGAACTTGTCTGCATCTAATGCCGACAAGCACTTTCTACGTTTCCCTTTAAAGAAAAAAGAGATGCCTTCCGGGTACTCCCACTGCCTTTGCCTTTAGTGCCTCGGCCAGAGGTCTATAAGCTTCTCTCTTTTTTATCAACCGATTTGGAATGATCTTGTGGACGATAATATCATTTCCTTCCGATTGAAATTTCTTCTTGTTACTAGCTTTTAAAATTCTCTTTCTGAAATCCATAGAGTTAAAAGAAACTAAACAATCAGCCGGCCAGTGGTTTGCTTTTGCTACATAAGATTTGACTCTAAATGCTTTTTCTATTTTTTGTGCTACTTCTGCTTCTTCTAGGTCTAACCAAGCTGCTAGCTCCTTTGAGATTTTTTTCTCAATTATTGCCTCTGCGTCATCTGTTAGTCCTCTGAATCTTAGGGTATTCTCCCTTCTCTGCATTTGCAACATCGCAATAGAGTCCAAAGTTGAATCCTGCTGTGCTTTCAGATCTGCTGTTTCTTTCCTTATCTTATCGCATTCCCTTTTCAACTCTCTATTTTCATTTTGTAATTTTTTCTGAGCTTCCTCTAGGTTCTGTGTTTTACCTTTAAGGTCTAGCACTATTTTCGTCAGTTCTGAATTTTTTTGTACTAAATTGTTGACCTGAGTTGATAACTCAGCTGCTATTTTCACATTTTCATCTATTTTAACTCCCATTGAAATAAGTCTTTCTTCTGTTGCTTTTGCCTTTTCATTTACATTATTTTTTAAATCTTGGATATCTTTCTTCAAACTTAAAATTAATTCTCTCATATCTAGTGGTTGATCCATGTCAATTACAGAAGTTCTCCTGATTTGTGAGGCTGAAACTGCCACAGAACCTGACACAGTTGTTTTTTTTCCAGACATCACTAAGAAATTCAATTAGCTCACTAGGTAATTTGTTCTCTTTCCTTCTGTCTTACAGATTGGCTATCAATTAAGTTCAATCTTTCTTAATACAATCGTGTCAATATTTCCAATGTGATAATTAATGAATGTCAATTAAGTTCAATCTTTCTTAATACAATTACGATAATTTTACCAGTCTGATAGTAATCTCCGGCCTATGTATCCACTAATTTTTTATATTCCCAGTTTCACTAAATATATTTTAAATTGATTATGAACAATTATCTAATTAGTTACAGCCAAGCATCAATACAGCAATATCACAAATTCATCAGATCAAATAACTATAATAAATGATTGCAATCCTTGCGTTCACTTAATCATTCAGGGTAATAGATCATATATATAAATATTTAAACAGGTTAGCGGTTCAGTTAATCAGCACCTTGCAACAAAGTTAATGACATCTGATGCTAATATCAGCTGCATTAGCTACCAATAGATAGCGAAAGGCAAAGCAAACAAAAACAGAAAAAAACACACAAGACAAAACCACACAAGTTGAAAACCACACAAAAACAACCAGAAAAACAACGAAAATGAAACAAACAGAGAAACAAAACAAAACAAAAACACAAAAGAAATTACAAAAGAAACAAAGAAAGGATGGGAGGGTAAGATAAAAATAAAGCAAAAGAAGTAATAATAATAATGCAATTTATAATTTGTAAAGAAATAAAGAGGGGGAAGAAAATACGAGAAAGGTTTCAAAAGGTATGAAATGTTTTCCTTTTGAGAAGCTGTTCCACAGAAAACCTTCTGTCACACATTTTAAGGTTTTTGGATCTCAAATCAGGATGGAAACTCCAGATGGGGTGAAGAATGCCAGAGGCATTTTTGTGGGTGATGAAAAGGGTCTCTACAGAGTAATTTTGTCTGAATCTGGTCAGGTGATTCTAACAAAACTTCTAGAAAGTGCTCCTGGACAGGAGAGAGTAATTTTTCACACATTTTCCACTGCTGACGATTCAGATGATGATTTTGATTGTTCTGATTATAGTGGTACTGAAAGTGACACAGAAAGCTCAGGAAGTTCTGTTGACATAGTCATTGAGAAAGGTTCACACACAAAAGCTAGACCTTCACAAGTGAAGGATGAACCACTGTTTACTATTGGAACTGGTTCTCCAAAGAGTCCTGAGACTGAACCAGTCAGCAAGGAGGATCAGCACCTCATACGCAGGTCTGAGAGAATCACAAAGGGCGTACCACCCAAGAGGTATTCTCAAGAGTTTGCTAGTTCAGCTGTTGCATGTATTGCTATTGTTGACAACTCAGGCCAGGTTAAGGGTATGTCTAAGTCAGAGACAAAGACACAACAGGCAGTTGCTAAGCATAACACTACATTCCCTAGCCAAGGTAATGCAGGTGCACTCATTCCTTGGAAAACAGACAACCAGATTGGTGAAACCAGTGGCGGGTAGTTCCAAGGGTGGAACTGAAACAACAGGGGATTGTTATATGTATAACAACTGTTTGTTTTCTTCTCTGGATCATGCTTTGTTCGCAGCTAATGTTGATTCATATGGGGGAGGATGTCAGTATATGAGAACATCGCAACTGCAGACAGCCAGCTTGTTGACATCACATGATGCGGCTAGCTGTGGGAAAGAAGATTCTCGGAAGTTCACAGGCTTCTCAGAGCTCTGTGAAGAGTGTAATTTGAAACCTTCCGTTTGCATATGTACAGGAAGTTTGTCAGAATTGCTAGAAGAACTGAATTGATCGGACATGTTTTTCTGTAGTGCTGTTAAGTCAGAAATAAAAGAATGTAAATAGGCGTTTCTGACTGTCTCCTTTCCCTGCTAGGGAAGCAGGAGGGGGGTGCATTTACCCACGCTGGGAAAATGTCGCCTATCAAAATCTCCCTGGTCTGTCCGGGATGTCAGCCAGAGGAGGTTACCGGTTAACAAGCTCCGAGGACAGTGAGAGGGGCCAGCCTCTCTAAAGGGGGCTTGTAAACCAACAGTAGGATCGTTGTTGGTACTGCTTGCTGTACCGTGTCTGCGATGTCTTCGGGTTTCCAGGACAGGGCATCCGCCTTCTGGTTTTGGGAGCTAGGGATGTAGCAGATCCAGAACTGGAACCGGGAGAAGAACAGCGCCCACCGGATCTGCCTTTGGTTCAGCTTGCGGGTGGTCTGAAGGTACTCCAGGTTCCAGTGGTCGGTTCTCACCTCCAGCAGGTGTTGTGCCCCCTCAAGATGGTGACGCCAAGGGGGGCCCGCTAGGGGCGCCTTGAAAGATGGCTGCTAATAACATATTGTCCAGCTTATACGAGGTAATTAGAGGCTGATTATGGGGAGTAAATCAGTCTCCCTCATCTTTTCAGGGAATTGAAAAGACGCTGCCTCGCCTGCTGTTGCCATAAATCACCTCCGAGTTCGGATGAAGGAGGGGGTGAGAGGCACTAGGCGGAAAGCCCTTGTGCAAGTTCGGAGCTCCCTGCCAGCTACTTTCAGGAGCGAGCCTGGCTGCGATGTTTAAAAAGAAGAAAAGAATTGGATAAATAAACGCACATGCTTCAAGAGAAGTCAGGAATGCTCTTATCTGCTAATAATGTCACCACTGAGAGCAGAAGATCAGGACGGAAGGATGGAAGGAACAGAGATAACATCACAGAACTGCCAACATGTTGGTATGTGGAATGGTATGAAAGGGGGCAGACTTTTTTATTTTATTTTTATGTGAGTACCTAATAACCCTCCCCCTTAAAAACCGTCTCAGCGACCAACTGCAAGTGGGAGAGAAAATGAACTGTGTGGGGAAAATAATATGTTTGTGAAATATTTGGAAAGAAGTGAGCCTCTCTCGGTGACGCAGCAAGAAATGTTTCGATGCGCAGGCAGACCTCGGCTGCAAGATGGATGGTCTAGGGAGGAAGAGCCGCTTGGATATCAGGCTGGAATCGTAAATCAAGGGCTGTTATCCTCCTGGAAGACTAATTATGAGGCAGCGGGTCTAGAAAGTAAATGAGCGGACATTTAGATCCTATTTCATCGGAAGGACAAGATGGCGTGTCTGCTCGAGCGAAAACTTAGATTGTTGGATTTTTGTGAGAGATATACGAGAGAGCATTACAAAGCCCACACAGAGACAAAATAAGACTGTTCCTTTCAATCCACTTGTGTGAGGAAACTCGGAGGTGACTGAAAAGAAAAATGAGTAATGACAAAGATGAGAAGATGGGACTGGAAACATCATTGCAAATAGGAAAGCAGCACAAATTTGGATGTTTGGATTCCTGATGATTGAGAAGCATGGGTACCCCCCACAAAATTTTTTTAATCTGGAATACATTTGGACTTTATGAGGTGTATTGATATAATTTGGACTAATTGGTATGTTATGTTTAATCTGGCAAATGGAAACTTAATAAAAATTATTGTAAAAAAAAAAGATGGCGGCGCCAGACCTGAAAGGCCACCTTGATGGCCAGTACTTCCCGCTCCCACACGGTATAGTTATGCTCCGCTGGAAGGAGCTGGCAGGAATAGAAGGCGCAGGGTAACAGTGGCGCATCAGGTCCGTGCTGCTGGGACAAGACAGCACCGAGAGCCATGCTGGAGGCGTCAGTCTCTACCACAAAAGGTCGAGAGGGATCAGGATGTTGCAAGATCGGCGCTCTCTGGAAACAGGCTTTCAACCCCAGAAATGCCTCCTCTGCCTCCTTGTTCCAGGAAAATGGCGTCTTGGGGTGTAGTAGCCGGGTCAATGGGGTGGTGTGATGAGCGTAATCTGCAATGAAGGTCCGGTAATAGCTGGCGAACCCCAGGAATTGCTGTAGGTCCTTGCGGTTCTGAGGTGCCGCCCATTCCCGAACCGCTGCCACCTTCCCAGGATCCATCTGCACCCCATCTGGAGAGAGTCGGTGACCAAGGAAGTCCACTGACCGCTGATGGAACTCACACTTGCTGAGCTTCGCATACAAGCGGTGCTCCCGCAAGCGCTGCAGCACAGTCCGGACATGACCCTCGTGGCGAGCCGGGTCACGGGAGAAAACCAGAATGTCATCCAAGTACACCACGTACTTGTCCAGCAAGTCCTGGAACACGTGGTTGATGTACCGTTGGAAC
The DNA here is from genome assembly GCF_964252035.2 of Podarcis erhardii. Classification (NCBI taxonomy): domain Eukaryota; kingdom Metazoa; phylum Chordata; class Lepidosauria; order Squamata; family Lacertidae; genus Podarcis; species Podarcis erhardii. The sequence continues at coordinate 14,426,540 of NC_138506.1, read as the reverse complement.
ACAGCGGGCGCGTTGCACAATCCAAAGGGCATAACCAGGTATTTGAACTGCCCATACCGGGTCCCGAATGCTGTCTTCCACTCATCCCCGGCTCAGATCCGAATTAAATTGTACGCCCCCCCGGAGGTCTAGCTTGGTGAACACCTGCGCCCCTTGCACCCGCTCCAGCAACTCCGAAATAAGTGGCAAGGGGTACCGGTCTGGGATGGTGATTTTGTTCAGGGGCCGGTAATCATGGCAAAGGCGAAGCGAGGTAGAAGGCCGAATGAAATCACGCTCCAGGTTCTTGCGCAGGAAGTCCTGCAAAGCTTCGCGCTCTGGTTCTGTAAGAGAGTATAAGCGACTCACCGGCAGGGGCGCTCCAGGCTGGAGGTCTATGCCGCAGTCAAAAGACCGATGCGGCGGCAGCTGGTCTGCCCCCCGTTCCTTGAACACGTCTTCGTAGTCCCAGTACTCAGCGGGGAGCATTGATGCAGCCTCCTCAGTGGGCGCGGCTGCTAGCATCTCGGACCGAGCATGGGGACATGGGTCTGGGAAGTGCACAGTCTGATTGACCCAGTTAATCTGAACATTGTGAGATTCCAACCAGTCCATCCCGAGCACCAGGGGAAACCGGGGCATGGTAGCAATGTCCAGAGTTCGCACCTCCCGGTACTGCTGGTGACACAGAACCAAGGGCTGTGTCTCCTGAGTAACGGCGCCCGAGCGCAGGAGCCGCCTGTCGATGGCCTCCACCTGTACCGGTTCTGACTTATCCTGGAGTGGCATCTGATGATGGGTGGCAAAGGCAGAGTCCATATACGAGCGGGTTGCCCCTGAATCCACCAGAGCATAGGTGAGGATCCAGGGCCCACCAGGGGGGTATAGGCGCACCGGGACCATGAGGTGTTGCAATTCCACCGGTGAGGGCCCCTCTTGCATGGTTTGGGACCCCGGGTACCCAGGGCCTTCGACTACCAGGGTTGGCGGTTTCCCTGCGGCCCCCATATTCTCGGGACAGGATCGGGCGTAATGTCCACTCCCACTGCAGTAAAGACACAGGTTCCCCTCCCGTCTTCTCCGAGGGGGAGAGGCGAGGTCGCGCTGCCCCGAGCTGCGTTGGCTCGTCCGGCAACTCGGCTGTGGCCGTGGACCTGCTGGTAAGGACTGGAGCCAGAAGCCGGGAGTGCTGGTGGTCCCGGGCCTGGCGACGGTCCTCCAGCCGATCGTCTATCTGCAGGCTCCGCTGAATGAGGGCGTCCAGCATGGTGGGACGATCCATCGTGGCCAGCTGGTCCAGTATCTCATCCGATAGTCCCTCGAGATACTGGTCCCGAAGTGCCGAGTCATTCCAAGACAAGTCCTGCGCCAACAGCTGAAATTCTGTGGCGTAGGCGGCGACTGTGGACTTGTCCTGTCTCAACCGACAAATCGTCCGATTGGCTTGGCTCCCCTTCAGAGGGTTGCCAAACGCAGTCTCCAAGTGGTTACAAAACCCCACATAGTCTGTTAACAAAGGAGAGTCTTGCCGGAGCAGTGGCAACGCCCACTTGGCCGCCTGGTCCTTTAACAAACTGATCAAGAAGTGCACCTTGGTGCGATCGTCGGAAAAATTCCGGGCTCGCCCCTGAATATACAGCTTGGCCTGGGTGAGGAACATGGGAAAGCTGGCCGGGGACCCATCAAATTTCTCTGGCAGTGCCACTGGGTACTTGCCAGAAGCTGGGGCGCCGGCCCCAGGAGCCGGTAAGGCGTCCAACCGCTGCTGAAGCGCCATAACCACATTGCTTAGCTGCTGAACGGTGTGAGTCAAGGCCTGGTTCTCCTGGGTCAATGCCACCAACGCAGCTGCCTGGTCAGACATGGCTTCTGGCTCTTCCCGAACACACCCCAACGAAGGGGGAGTGCGGGTGTGGCGGGAGCAAACTGTGCTGGACCTGGGGGGGGGGTTACCGAGAGGCGTGGTCAGAGTCCGGTCCGGGGTCGAGGGTCTGGAGACTGTCCACCAAGGGCAAAGCGGGGTCCAAAGCAGGAAGCCGGGCGTGGTCAGGAACTCCGGAAGAACAGGTCTGGGTGCTGGCAGAAACAGGTTTCCGAGGTTGCTCCCGCAACCTGGGACTGGGCTGACTGGCCTTTACCTTCTCTGAGGCCAGGGGCGGTCCTGGCCCACAGGTGACCCGCCTCTCCTGGCCTTAAGGCGAGCACTCCTCCTGATAGAACGTAGTTCCCTCCGCCTCTCTGCCCTGAGCCTCTGCAGCTCAGGAGAGGCTGGAGGGTTACTGGACCCAGGGGGAGGCTCCCCTTCCCCTGACAGGGCTGGGAGAGGCGCACCTGCAGGCAATGGGTCCTCAACAACCTCCGGAGCCAGAGTGGATTCATCTGGTGTCTGCTCCTCAGGATCCGGCACAGGTGCAGGCGCTTCAGATTCAAGGCCCTGCCCCGGCTCAGCCGGCCCTGGAGGCGGGGACTCCTGTGCAGGCTGGGATTCCTCTGGTTCAGCCTCTGAATCAGATTCCCAGGCCATCACAGGCCTAGTGGCTACTGATTTTACTGCTGGATTGTTTAAGAAGGTGTGGTATGTTAGCCAAGGTATTTGGGTGTCCCCTAGTTTGTCTTGTATTTCTTGTGTCCATATGGGTTTGTTATTTTTGTAGAATGTTGGGCGGGATAGGCCTTTGGTTTGCCAAGTTTTTATTTGGAAGCATTGGGCTGCATGGTGGAATAGTGGGTGATGAGTCAGAGGGTTAACTGGGGTTGGGGACAGTTTGACTACTTTTCCCTTCCTGTGTGAACCTGTTTAGCATTGTGGGAATTTTCCTTAGTTTGTTTTGGAGGAATAGGCATGCTGTGGTGGGGGTGTTTTCAACTGTGTGCATTTCCAATTATACCCATTGATTTAACTCATCTTCTAGGTTGCATGGGATTAGTTCTATGTTGGGAATTCCTCATCCTCCTTCTGGGGGGGGGTGCAGGTATTTGGGGCTTATTATTGGCTTTTTGTGTGAGAAAATAAATGAATGTAGTTTTAGGTTAATTTGGGGAGGGTAATCTTTTTTATCATGGCTATTTTGTTCAAGAGGGTGAAGTTTGTGTTCCATTTCCTCAGGTTTATGTTAATTTGTTGCCACAGGGGGTTGTAATTGTGGAGGTATAGTTTGTTGAGGTTTCTGGTTATTTGTACCCCTAGGTATCTGAATTTGGTGCAGCAGAATTTTGTCTTTGTGGTGTTGGTGATCAACAATTATACTTGAAGTGATGTAGAACATCTTAACTGAATATGAAAATGAAAAATGTGTTTGTTGGTTGACATTTTCATGGAATTTCTCAAATGTAACTGCCTCCCCACCAGATAGTAAAGTGGAGAGATAGTAAAGTGGCTGCAAATGGCAGAAATGGTAGCCTATTCTGCAAACCAAACCAATTGCACAGTCTGCACTCTGGGACCTACAAATGCTTTGGGAGGAATACCCCTCCTCCCTGTGCCTTGGAATGAGTCCTCAGTTACGGACCCAATTTTGGGTTCCGCCGGATTTTGTGCCGTGTTAAAAATTGATGGGAGGAGCCTGTTGCTTTAACATCTCTGACCATGGTGAAGCTATTCAACACCTGGCAGCAGAAATAGAAAAGGTGGCCCATGTTCCTGTCCCAACCTGGAACGGATGGGACATGTCTTGGTTGACTGAGTGGCTTTCGAACCTTGGGTGGCTTAGAGGACTTTTAATGATCTAAAATGCTTTCTCTTGCAGGTATCTCGAAAGAAGACTCTAGAGGAAAGGCAACAAAGATTAACAGAGTTTTTCAGCGAGTGTATGCTGATGTAATTGGTCCTCTAGCACCATCTAGAGGCAATGCAAAATACTATCTTGTATTTGTTGATCATTTTTCTCAATATGTATGGATTTACATGTTGCAGAGTCCCAGAGAAACCTTAGAAAGGTTTAAGGAGTTTTGTGATAAGGTTAAGAGTGTTCATAATGCTAATATTGATTTTCTTTTCACAGATGAGAAGCCAATTTTTTTTTCACAGGATTTTCAGGATTTCCTTGAGAAGCAAGGGATAGAGCACAAGGTTGCTGTTTCTGAAGCTGCATGGAACAAAACTGTTTGTGTAAAAGTGAACAAACAGTTGCAGAATGGCATGAAGGCACAATTGCTGAGTTCACACTTGCCACATGAGTTTTGGGCTGAATCTTTATCTTGTTTTTGTTACACTTGGGTGAGAAAGGTTTCAAAGGGTATGGAATGTTCTCCTTTTGAGAGGTTGTTCCAAAGAAAACCTTCTGTCACACATTTTAAGGTTTTTGGGTCTCAAATCAGAACTGAAACTCCAGATGGGGTGGAGAATGCCAGAGGCATTTTTGTGGGTGATGAAAAGGGTCTCTACAGAGTAATTTTGTCTGAATCTGGTCAGGTGATTCTCACAAAATTTCTAGAAAGTGCTCCTGGACAGGAGAGAGTAATTTTTCACACATTTCCCACTGCTGTCGATTCAGATGATGATTTTGATTTTTCTGATTATAGTGGTACTGAAAGTGACACAGAAAGCTCAGAGAGTTCTGTTGACACAGTCATTGAGAAAGATTCACACACAAAAGCTAGACCTTCACAAGTGAAAGATGAACCACTGTTTACTATTGGAACTGGTTCTCCAAAGAGTCCTGAGACTGAACCAGTCAGCAAGGAGGATCAGCACCTCATACGCAGGTCTGAGAGAATCACAAAGGGCGTACCACCCAAGAGGTATTCTCAAGAGTTTGCTAGTTCAGCTGTTGCATGTATTGCTATTGTTGACAACTCAGGCCAGGTTAAGGGTATGTCTAAGTCAGAGACAAAGACACAACAGGCAGTTGCTAAGCATAACACTACATTTCCTAACCAAGGTAATGCAGGTGCACTCATTCCTTGGAAAACAGACAACCAGATTGGTGAAACCAGTGGCGGGTAGTTCCAAGGGTGGAACTGAAACAACAGGGGATTGTTATATGTATAACAACTGTTTGTTTTCTTCTCTGGATCATGCTTTGTTCGCAGCTAATGTTGATTCATATGGGGGAGGATGTCAGCATATGAGAACATCGCAACTGCAGACAGCCAGCTTGTTGACATCACATGATGCGGCTAGCTGTGGGAAAGAAGATTCTCGGAAGTTCACAGGCTTCTCAGAGCTCTGTGAAGAGTGTAATTTGAAACCTTCCGTTTGCGTATGTACAGGAAGTTTGTCAGAATTGCTAGAAGAACTGAATTGATCGGACATGTTTTTCTGTAGTGCTGTTAAGTCAGAAATAAAAGAATGTAAATAGGCGTTTCTGACTGTCTCCTTTCCCTGCTAGGGAAGCAGGAGGGGGGGTGCATTTACCCACGCTGGGAAAATGTCGCCTATCAAAATCTCCCTGGTCAAGCTTTGTCCGCAGCTAACGATGATTCATATGGGGGAGGATGTCAGTATATGGAAACATCGCAGCTGCAAACAGCCAGATTGTTGACATCACATGATGCGCCTATCTGTGGGAAAGAAGAATTTCCCAGGAAGTTCACAGGCTGGAAAAGTCTCTGTGAAGAGTGTAATTTGAAGCCTTCCGTTTGCTTGTGTACAGGAAGTTTGTCAGACGTGCTGGAAGAACTGAACTGAAAGGACATGTTTTTCTGTAGTGCTGTAATGTCAGAAATAAACATCATGTAAATAGATTTCTGACTACTTTTCTTTCCCCTGCGGAAGCAGGAGGAGGGGTGTGCATTTTACCCACGCTTGGGAAAATGTCGCCTATCAAAATCTCCCTGGTCTGTCTGGATATCAGCCAGAGGAGGTTACCGGTAAGCAAGCTCTGAGAACTGTGAGAGGGGCCAGCCTCTGTGGAGGGGGCTTGCAAACTGACAGCTCATACCCCACAAAGATCATTTTCTTAGACCATGGCTCTGTCAGTTTGACCAGCTCCGGCCCATCTGGAACTGGTACAGGCTCGTCTTATATTGAGCCCAAGCAGAGTAGTCCAGCAGCAAAAGGATAAGCAGTTAAATGTGCTACATTGCTAAAGTTTATTTACACTCTATGCTGAGAGAATACAAACATGCATCCTGCCTCTGTGAGAGCAGAGAAGCAACTCCCTCTCGACACAAAGAAAGCCGAGAGAAACACTGAAAAACAGGAAACCAGTGTACGTCATATCCAGTCTCCCATTCCCGTGGGAACCCAACAGTAACTCTGACTGTGGAATGTAAACATTTGTCTTGTGACAAGCATTTGCTGCTCAGTGAGGAAATAGAAACCAACAGGCTCACCCTTCCTGTGCAGAGCCTTTGGAATGAGAACCCAGGCCTCACAACCAAACACACGGAGGTAATGCACCTTGGGCTTCCTACCGTGCAGCAGGAAATAGGGTGTGTTCCCTACACTTGAATTGTACACTCTGTTCTGTGTAAAAACAGAAAAACGCCAGGCTTCGGCCCAAAAACGCTGCGATAGCCCTGCATCAAAAATAATGGTGGACACTGCTTCCTGCAAAGTCCTATTTCTCCTTTCCGCAATCCCATTCTGTGTGGACTATGGGGCACGGTCAACCTATGGCTGATTCCCTTCTGTCGGAAGAAATTCTGCAACGCAGACCCAGTGAACTCCGCCCCCTGTCACTTTGAAAACTTTTCACCTTGGTGGAGAAGGTTACCTCTACTGCTGTGATCCAATCTTTGATCAACCCAGCAGCCTCTCCCTTGTTTTTTAAAGAAAAAACCCAAGCCGATCTCAAGAAGTCATCGACCAGAAGAACAAACTTTGAACCCCCCAGGGACTCTACAGACATTGGACCACACAAATCTGCATGAACCAATTCAAAAGGACTAGTGGTCTTCCTTTCTGACTTGGGATAAGAGCATGTGACAACCTTCAATTGTTTGCAGGCTCTACAATCCAGGAATTTATCACAAGCCTTAAATTTACACCCTTCTGTTAATTCAGGAGCTTTTTTAACATAACTCCAACCCAGATGACCAAATCTTCTGTGCCAGAGATGAGCACAACCACTATGTGGTGCTACATTCACACATTGCACCCTTGCTTCCTCAGTGGCATCATCAGTAACAACTGGCATCTGTACAGTAAATAATCTGTCCCTGCATTCCACAGTATACAGCTCCTTGCCATCCCTGGAAAAAGAACACACGTTATTTGCAAAAGATATACAGAAGCCATCTGCTACTAAAGCAGATACACTTAACAGGCAATTTGCTATCTCAGGAACAACATAGGCCTGAACTTCATGATCAAGAAAAGAACAATAAAGCATTCCAGTCTGTGTGAGCGGCCGTTTACTCCCATCTGCTAGGGAGACATAGCGACCAGTTTTTACTTCCTTGCAGTTTCGAAGAAGGCCAGAAAAGGGAACGAGGCAATGCGTCACTCCACTGTCACTGTCCACTGGAGAGAGTGTCTTATCGCTGAGCTTCCTCAAGAATTGCCATAGCAACGCTCTCCCCTCAATTGTCCCCCTGGCTGGGGCCTTTGCAGGTGTCCTGCACGGTTGCCACAACAACACTCTCCCCCCGACTGGGGGCTCTGCCAATGTCCTTCACAGCTACCGTAGCTGCAGCAAGATGAAAGAACGATGACTTGTCTTTGTTCTCTGCACCTCCTGTGCCTTTTGAAGCTTTCCCACGTCTCTGCTGCTGAGAACCGTCTCTTATCAGCTCTTTCTGCAGCTGTGCGACCTTGGACCTTTTTGCAGAACAAGGCTTCCCACGGTCTGCCTTCGACTCTGCAAAAACAACTCTCGGAGACTTTTGGAGACAAAGGCTTTCCAGAGCTTTCACTGCTGACTGCCCCCCCCCCCCCACTGCTGGGAGCAGAACATCTGCCTGCACCCACTCTGCTGAGTGCAGGGCTTCCAGAGAAACAGCCTGCCACTGCTTTCCTCACAACTCTTGGCCTCTCTCCCAGTACATCACACAGATGCGTTGAAGTATTGCCACAGCTTCCATCAGGAACAAGCACAGACACAGTCCCTTCTGCCCTCACTGGGCTCAATGGGCTCTCCAGGCTCACTGCCCTCTGTGGGCTCTTTCCAGCCCCCACTAGGCTCACTGAACTCACTGGACTCTCAGGGCACGGGTTTGCCCCCTCTGGTGTCACTTCAGCCCTCTCTTGGCCCTTGCCTTCCACTCTGGCCTCACATGCCTTTCGGAGGGATTCCCAAGCAGCTCTTGGCTCTTTGACACGCTCCACAAGTGGCAAAAGACAAGCCTCAACACTTGCTTTGAAAATGCCCAGCACACGCTTCTCCTCCTCTTGAGCTGCAGCCATCTTTGCCTCAGCCTTCCCACCAGCTTCAGGCGTTGGGGGGTGCACACACTGCCACAGCTGTTCCCCCAGCAAGAAGAACTTCATGCGAACAGACCACTCACTCCAATTAGTCCCACTTAGGCTCTCAAAGGGAACATGACACATCTGGGGCTGAGCCATATCTTCCCTCCCTTCTGTGACTTGAGTACTTACTCAGTCTGCCAACTGGGTTTCCGAAGAAGGCTCTGCTCCCCTCTCTTCACCAGCGACCTCAGAAACTGTCTTTGCTTCCCGGCAGGAGATCCAGCTGGCAGACGTCTCTCTGCACTCCCTTCTCATCGCTTAGCAACCAAAATGTCAACTTTCCATAACCTTTTGGACTTCTGCCTGTCCAGTACGCTTCCCTGCGCCAAAAAACACTGCTTTCCCTCTCAGTGCAATCTTCTGGGAAAACACTTCAGCTGAGGCAGAAGTAGTAGCAGAGATGCAGCGGCGTTGCTGTTGTGGGAGAATAGGGAGTGAAACAGTCCAGAGACAGAATCTTCTAATGTAGAAGCTTTATTATTTACAAGCAGTAAATTGTTCCGTCCGAGCTTTCACACATCTTTCTTCTCATAGTTCAAACACACTCCGACTCAGCTCTGACTGAAAACGAAACTAGAATCACAGAACAAAGAAACTGGGACATGACATCTTGGCTGACTTCTTATAGAAAAAACCCTCCCTCAGACACGAAGCACCAAACTCTATAAGTTAACCCTATAATCACCAAACTCTACAGATACGCAACGTTCTTTTTGTTCCAGATGCTGCACATAACCTACTGAGTGTCTCGCAGCTGACTGAACAGGACATAGACGTTTCCTTCAAGAAGAGGAAGTGCACCATCACCAAGAAAGATGACTTTGTATTGCATGCTGATTATATTGATTGTTTGTTTGTATTGCATTATGATGATTCTGTTGATGTTGTGCAGGATGAAACTTGTTGTATTGCAGATACTAACAAGGTTTTGCATGCAGGATGTATTCATGATTATCACAGGAAATTTGGTCATTTAAACTTCGAGGCAGTTTCCAAAATGCCTGCCTTAGTTGAACCCTGCAGGTACCACATGAAGTGTAAGGCATGTGCAGCAAACAAGGTCAAAATGACTGCAAAAGGTAAGGTGTCTAGTAGACAAGGTACAGAAACATACCAGGTAGTGCATGCTGATCTCGTTGGTCCTCTAACACCCTCTTTGGGTGGAGCCAGGTACTTCATGGTCCTCACTGATTTATTTTCCAGGTATATTCATGTGTTCAATCTCAAGCAGAAATCAGAAGTGTTTCCTAGGTTCAAGGAATTCTGTGCTTGGTTGAAAAATGTGCATGACAAACAGGTGAAATGTTTGTTTACAGATCGAGGGGGAGAATTCACTTCTCAGCAGTTTGAAGCTTTTCTGACTGGGAAAGAAATTCAACATGATTTGTCAAGTCCATGGTCTCCTTGGATGAATGGACTTTGTGAAAGGGCAAGCCAAACATTGCTTCAAGGCTTTAAAACCTTGCTGCATGATGCCAATCTTCCAGAGAGTTATTGGGCAGAATCGCTCAGCTGTTTTGTTTACACTTATAATCGCAGATTATCATCACCGATTGGTTGTACCCCCTATGAAAAGATGTTTGGCAAGAAACCATTCATCAAGCACATGAGAATTTTTGGTTCTGTCATGTGGGTTCACACACCACAAAGCTCCAAGTTAGGCAAACGTGGTTTGCATGGTATCTTTCTAGGGTATCAGAAAGGTTCTTACAGAGTAATGATGACTGACTCTAAGTCAATTAGGCTTACTAGAAGTGTTGAGTACAATGCCAAGTGGGGGGAGAATGTGGGAATTTTTCAGTGTTATCCTGATGACAGTGAAGAATCTGAGGATAAACAGCAGCAAAACTCCACACCCACTGATGAAGGTTCTGATTCTGATTCTGAAACTGAAACAGATGGTTCAGAGGATTTCAAGAATGCTAAGGCCTCTATGCGACCCTCTGAAGGCTCTGATCGAGAATTGGAGGAACCACTGTTCACTATAGGCCACTTTTCTCCTAAGAAAGAAGAGGAGAGTGTTGAAGACCTACGTCTGATTCGCAGGTCTGAAAGAGCCACAAAAGGCAGACCTGCAAAGAGATTTGCTGATGAATTTGCTAAAGCAGCAAAAGCTGTAACTGCTGTTAATAGCTCCAAGAAGGTATTTGAACCTTCAAGTTTCCAAGAGATCCAGGCTTTGGACTCGAAGGATGCTGAGCCTGTTATTCTAAAGCAGCAATGCTGCAGCAAGCAAAGGCTCTAGCAGCTCAGACAGCTGCTAGTAGCTGCAAAGCCAGACAGGATGTGTGTGACTGCTGCCATGGAAACAAAGGGGCAGTCCATTCTCCTTATTGAGCACAGGATATGAGCTCAGTGTGTGTCATATGACCTGTACAGGATGTACATGGGTGGAGTTTGGAGTTTCTCTCTGTTTGTTGAAGAGAGCAGACATCTTTGACTGTATGACTGCTAAAGACAGGAATAAAAGCATGTAGTTAAATTTCTGTCTGAGTCTCATTCCCCTCCCTGGGGATATGCAGGGAGGAGGAGGAGGAGAAGCAGTTGGTGTGTTTTTCTCACAGCCTGAGGAAAATCGCCGGAACGGACCTCGTGTGTTTTTCCTGCCGGGAGTCGCCGGAGGGAGGTCAAAGGAATTCAGCCGGTGCCTGCAGATAGGCACATACCTCTGACCGAGCCTGAATTCCAACAGAGCCATGGTTAAATGCCATGAAGGCTGAGCTTGATTCCTTAGAGAGGAACAAAACATGGGAGCTAGTTCCAGTAGTCCCAGGTTTAGCAGCAAATGGGTATTCAAAGCAAAGACAGACCAAAATGGCAAGATAGTCAGACACAAAGCCAGAGTGGTAGCCAGAGGTTTTTCACAGGTACCAGGAGAAGACTATCACGAAACCTACTCACCCACCGTGAGGTATGAGAGCATTAGGCTTATGCTCAAATTTGCTGCAGAAGAGAATCTACACGTTTCTCATCACAATGTGAATACAGCATTTTTGTACGGAACCTTAGGTGAATTACTTTATATGCTTCCACCTGATGGCATACAGGTAAAACAGGGATTTGTTTGTTCTCTGAAGAAGTCCCTATATGGTCTCAAACAAAGTGCACGATGCTGGCACTCTAAACTCACTGAAGTGTTATTTTCTCTAGGTTTTCAGCAAGGTAAAGCTGATCCTTATGTAGTTGTCAAAGAGGAAGGGCAAAATAAGCTGTATTGCTTGTTTTATGTTGATGATATTCTTTTCTTTTGGAAGGATGTCAAAATGTACAATAGTGCCCTAGCTCAACTGAAGGAGTACTTTGACATGAAAGATCTTGGTGAGGTAACCAACTACCTATCTCTGGAAATAAAGAGAGACCAAGATGGTAATATTCTAGTACACCAGTCACAGAAAATTGCTGATGTGTTAAGCAAACTAAACCTGATGGATGCTAACCCTGTAGACACACCGATGACAACAGGTTATCGGCTAGATGACACTGAAGGAGCATTTTCTGACACTACACTGTACAGAAGTGTGCTAGGCAAACTAAACTTCATTGCCAGATGTTCAAGACCTGACATTGCAGTTAGCTGTAATTTGCTAAGCAGACAAGTCAACAATCCTACGGTTAAGGATTGGAAAGCTCTGAAACTCATAGCGCACTATTTGAAAGGCACTATGCATTACAGACTGAGATTTAACAATCAGAAGTCTGGAGTGTTGAATGGTTTCTTTAAATGTAAAGGTTCATCATTGTTCCACCTGATGTGTATATCTTTAAGGGGCCAGAGCAAGGGCCAGAGCTAAATAACGAGACCCAGCTTTACAGCTGTGAAACATAGCAGGTGCTGCTGAGTTGTATTGATTAAGCTCTGTCAGCAATTGGGTGTAGTATATAAGGAGCAGCACCTAGCTCTCCCATTACCCTGGGGAATGGGGTGGTGGTTGGGTCATGTTTGATGTATTTAGTGTATAAGGAGTTTTTGTTTTTGTAATTAAAACCTTGTTTAAGTTATTTTTGAGTCCCTTTCTTTTTAATGCATGGTCTCCCCAGCAAGCTCTCTGCAGCGCTACTATACTGCAAATAGCCAACATCTTTGGTTATGGGCCCAGCTGCTGAGTGGATGACTGCATATTTTTGGACTCTGAGAAAGGTTTGAAAACTCCTTCTCCTGTTAGTGTAGTTCTGTGGGTCTGGAAGAGTTCCAGAATGGTTGACCGGGTTCCAGAAGCTGAGAAGGCTCTGGTCTTCCCACAGCTGACAGATGAGAACTATAGTTTATGGTCTTTGCGGGTGGAGGCGCTTTTGACCTCTAGAGAAGTATGGGCCTATGTAACTGATGACCCTCCTGCTTGGTCAAAAGGAGATGCAAAAGCCAGGGCAATAATTAATTTGGCAGTCAGCGACCAGCAAGTAGTCTATATAAGAAATAAGAAAACTGCCAAAGAAATGTGGGACAGTCTTGCAGCAGTGCATGTTAGAAAAGAGTCAGCGTCTGCATTGACGTTTTTCAAGCAGCTGTACCAGACGAAGTTGCAGCCTGGTGGTGATTTGGCAGCACACTTGAGACGTCTGGAGGCAATACGCAGTGAATTAATTCAAAGGGACATGGAGATACCTGATATTCAGTATGTTTTCATCCTTTTATGTTCCCTTAATGAGGACTTTGATGGTATAGCTAGCCAGATATCTGCCGCTCCACCAGCACAATTAACTGTGGAAGGGGTAACGGCAAGATTAATGGGTGAGTTGGATAGGAGGGAGGCTTGTGCCATAAGCACTCCTATTTCCAGTAGTAATGAGGAACGCCATATGCAAACTTGTGGTGACACAAATGCATTTAAAGCCACCAAGCGTTGTTGGTTCTGCAATAAGCAAGGACATTTTGCAAAGGACTGCAGATCCAAAAGAAAGCAAAGTACTCCCAAGCCTGTTTCTGTTCGTCAGTCATGGTCATCAGACCAGCAGCCGACATTGTATTGTAAAGACAGAAACGAGCCGCGAGCTTTTCACGCTCGGACAACAGATCGTAAAAGAATTAAAGGTGCCAAGTGGAAGTCTTTTATTGTGGACTCAGGTGCATCCCAGCACATTTGCAACGATCGAAGCTTGTTTATTTCTTTCAAAGAGGAAATTGGTAATGTACATTTAGCCAATTCACAAGTCTTGCAGTCACTTAGCAGGGGTATTGTTAAACTTGACTCTTTAAACATTACAATAGCGAACTGCATTTACTGCCCGTCAGTGGACAATTTATTGTCAGTAAGGTGCTTTGCTCATCAAGGCATAACTGTGCGTTTCCTAAAGTCAATGTGTGAGTTTTTCGATGGGAACAAACGTCTATTGTATGCCCGGGACTCGTGATGGTTTATATAGACTGTATTTTCGCACCTACTCCCAATCGCCTATAAATTGCAGTGCAGCACAGTCAAGCCAGGGGTTGAGGAATGTAAGGCCACATTCCGGGTGTGTTCATGAAGCACACAGAATTCTGGGACATCTGAATTTTGCTGATGTAATTAAGACAAAGAATATTGTTCATGGCCTCAACTTAAAACCATGTAAATTCTTTATGCAATGTCTATCCTGTTGCAAGAATAAGATTAAGGTTGCACACAAGGGTAGGTGCTCAGATAGGAAAGTAACTGAGCCATTTGAGCGTGTACACTGTGATTTGGTTGGGCCACTCCCACCATCATTAGGAGGTTGTAAGTACTGGCTTACCCTGATAGACCAGTATAGTAGATATTGTTGGACTTATGCAATAGCTGAGAAGTCCCAAGCATTTGAGAGGTACAAAGCTTTTTGCAACTGGGTAAAAACGCACTTTAACAAACCAATTAAAAACCTGTTTTCTGACCGGGGCGGGGAATTTGTTTCTGAGGATTTTGAGAATTTCCTGGAAGCGCAGGGGACTACTCATGAGTTATCCTGCCCCAAAGTCCCTGGCAAAATGGGCTTGTTGAGGTTGTGCAGCGTGACCTGCAGGCAGGGGTTAAAACTTATCTGCATGATGCTAATCTGCCCAAAGATTTTTGGGCTGAAGCGCTTAATGCGTTTTGCTATGTTAGAAATCACAGTTATCATTCTGGTTTAGATGTCACCCCCTATAAGAAGCTGTTTAAAAAATGCCCTAATCTGAAATACTTACGTATTTGGGGTTCAGATGTAATTATGCATTATCCCACTAAGCAGAAATTGGGTGAGCGTAGTGTTCAGGGAAAATTAATGGGCTACCAGCAGGGGGCGTACAGAATTTACATACCAGCAACTCGCAAATTTCATATTACCAGAAGCATGATACAAACTGTAAATTGGAATGGAGTTGCTGTTTTCTAAGATACTAATGGTATAGATAATACTGAGGAAGAAGAGGAAGCAGCAGCAGCAGGAGGAGGAAATGGTGCTTCTGAATTAATGGGAAAAGACAAAAAGCCTGTTGACTCTGATAAATTGATGATTTATTTTTTATATATATATAAATATTTATTAAAGTTTTTAAATATAAATGCACAAATAATAAACAATCTTACTTCTATCACAACAATTTCATCACTTCTTTGGACTCCCTCGCGTCTCCCGCTCCCATTTACATCGTTAAAAGTTTTTTTCCAAACAAATTATCAACTTGTTTACAATCTCATGTCCACTCATTCAAATATAATCTAGCACTTCTCCCAAAAAAAATTTTATATTTTCTTTAATCTCACTTATCATCAAATTTAAATCTAATTTAGTGGTGGCCAATTTTTTATAATCTAGCATCCTTCTTAACATTCAACCAAATTACAATGTTTTTGTAGATACATCTTGAATTTCTCCCAGTCTTCCTCCATCTTCTCTTCTCCCAGATCACGGATTCTGCCAGTCATCTCGGCCAGTTGCATATAGTCCATCAGCTGCATCTGCCACTCTTCCAGTGTGGGTAAATCTTGAGTTTTCCAGTTTTTTGCGATGAGAATCCTTGCTGCCGTTGTTGCATACATAAAGAATGTTCGGTCCTTCTTTAACACCTTCTGGCCGACAATACCCAGAAGGAAGGCCTCTGGTTTCTTAGTGAAGGTATACTTAAATACCTTTTTCAGCTCATTATATATCATTTCCCAGAAGACCTTCACCTTAGGGCATGTCCACCAGAGGTGAAAGAATGTTCCTTCATTTTCTTTACATTTCCAACATTTATTATCAGACGAATGGTATATTTTGGCAAGTTTAACTGGGGTCATGTACCATCTATATATCATTTTCATTACATTTTCCTTCAGAGCATTACATGCGGTGAAGTTCAGCCCAGTGGTCCACAACCTTTCCCAGTCCTCAAACATAATGTTATGCCCAATGTCCTGTGCCCATTTTATCATAGCCGATTTAACCATTTCGTCTTGTGTATTCCATTTTAACAGCAAGTTATACATTCTAGATAGTACCTTGGTCTTTGGTTCTAACAATTCTGTTTCTAACTTCGATTTCTCCACCTGGAACCCTAACTTTTTGTCATTTTTAAAAACTTCTTTAATCTGAGCATAATGTAACCAGTCTCGCACCTTATCCTTCATTTTCTCCAAACTCTGCAATTTCCAATTGTCTCCATCTTTTTCTAATATTTCCCAATATTTTGGCCATTTGGCCTCCATATTGGGTCTTTTTCGGGCCTTAGCCTCAAATTGTTTGATGATTTAAAGTCACAGGCACCCGAGGGGAGGTTAGATTCTCTTGAGATTTCTGACCGTGAGCTTAGCCTACAGGCATCTCTTCAGTCTGACAATGATGATTCACAACCTGAAACTAGTAGTTCACTTAGTCCCATTAAGTCTGAGGAGTCTGACTCTCCTTCCGGACTGAGACGTTCAGATAGAAAGAGGCAGAAGCCACAACGTTTTGCAGATGAACATTTTAATACTGTGTATGCCAATAAGGCGGTTTTTGAGCCAAAAAGCTACAATGATGTTCAGAATTTACCCAAGCACCAAGCTGTAAATTGGTATAAAGCTATGAACTCCGAGATAGCTTCTTTAAAAGAGCACAACACTTGGTCTCTTGTACCACAAACCCCAAATATGAGACTTAGATTCAAAATGGGTTTATAGAGTTAAAATGAATGACAAAAATGAAGTTGTAAGGTACAAGGCTAGATTAGTTGCTAGAGGTTTTCAACAAATTCCAGGCGAAGATTATGATTTGTGTTATTCACTAAGTGTTAAATATGAAACAGTTAAGCTTTTGTTAAAAGATGCATCACAATGTGGAAAAGCCCACTAAGCAATGTTTCTCTGCTCTTAAGAGAGTGGTAATGTATCTTAAACATACCAAACATTATAGGTTGCAGTTTACATCAAGTATTGACAAAGGTTTTGAAATTTTCTGCAATGAATCTCATGCAGTGGAACAAAATAATTGCAGGGGTGTGTCTGGCATGGTGTTTTGTTATAACGGTTGTCCATTTGAATGGAAGTCCCAGACACAAACCATTATTTGTCTCTCCACCACAGAGAGTGAATTATGTGCATGCGTTCAGGCCACTCGTGATGTAGAATGGTATCTGCAAGTATTTGCAGACCTACAGATGCAAGTAACACTACCAGTAAGAGTTTACCTTGATTCCCAGAGTGGACTCGCTATCCTGTGTTCAGAGACCAATACGCAGCGCACTAGAGTCTTAAGATTACGCTTACAATTTGTAAAGAAACTAATTGCTGACGAAATGGTTGTATTTGAATATGTTCCAGGTGACAATCAAATTGCGGACATTTTTACAAAAACACTTCCAAAGGTTACACATGAAAGACGTGTACAAAATATGCTCTATGTTCCACAATAATGAACCGCAGGGGAAATGTTGAGTGGTTTCTTTAAATGTAAAGGTTCATCATTGTTCCACTCGATGTGTATGTCTTTAAGGGGCCAGAGCAAGGGCCAGAGCTAAATAACGAGACCCAGCTTTACAGCTGTGAAACATAGCAGGTGCTGCTGAGTTGTATTGATTAAGCTCTGTCAGCAATTGGGTGTAGTATATAAGGAGCAGCACCTAGCTCTCCCATTACCCTGGGGGATGGGTTGGTGGTTGGGTCATGTTTGATGTATTTAGTGTATAAGGAGTTTTAGTTTTTCTTATTAAAACCTTGTTTAAGTTATTTTTGAGTCCCTTTTTAATGCATGGTCTCCCCAGCAAGCTCTCTGCAGCGCTACTATACTGCAAATAGGCAACATGCAGGTCTTGAGATATTTGCTGATGCGACTTTTGGAAGTGACACTACAGACAGGAAAAGCATGTCTGGAGTTTGCTACATGTACAACCAGGGTCTATTTGATTGGTCGTGCAAGAAACAAACAACAGTTAGCTTAAGTACTTGTGAAGCTGAACTGAATGCACTGTCTTATTCACTTGTGGATTGTGAATGGTTGTTACAGTTGTGCAAAGACATGAGAATTCCTGTCAAATGTCCAATCCAGGTTTATCAGGACAACAAAGCATTTTTGGCTTTGCTGACTTCTGAAGGTTGTAAGCAAAGCACAAAGCACTTGCAATTGAAGCTGCAACATGCTAGAGAATGTGTGCAGAAAGGACTCGTAACGGTGTCCTACATGCCAGGTAATGAAATTCCTGCTGATTTATTGTCCAAGGTTGTTCCGAAGGATCAACACTGTACCTATGTACAGAAATTGGGTTTGTACTGAGATTGTACTGACACGCTGCCCAGTGGTGTTCACAGAAAAGGGGAGGATGTTAGTTTCTGTTTCTCACTGTGCAGCTGCTTGGAGTCACAGGACTGTGTTTACATTCCAGGGCTTCCAGACTGTTGGCAGTCTCACGGGAAGGGAGATGGGATGTGACGTTAATGGTTTCCTGTTTCCTTTGTTCCTTTGTTCAGTTGCTCTCTGCTTTCATAGAGAGAGGATGTCTTTTCTGTTCTGCGTAGTTTAGAAATAAAACTCTTTAAAAATGTAGCTCATACAATCTCATCCTTCCCTGCCGGGAACTCTGCTGATTGAAGAATGTGCTTGGAGCCTTATCAAAGGCTCGAGGTCATTAATTGTTTGTCAGAGGCAGTTTCAAAGGCTCGTTCAAACGGAGCTCCCGACAAGAAATACATTAGAAAACAAAAAGAAAAACCTCCTAGCAATGCTTGATTTGTAACATAGAACGCACTCTCAGGACATTATTCCCAGAATGGTCTACATTTTGAGAGGAATTCCAGTTCATTTATCTAGTAAATATTTATGTAAAATGAACTCCTTAATTGATCTTCTTGATCCTCCATTTCTACTAATATTTTATAAATTTCACTGGTTTCCCCTTTTATAACTGTATTTTCTTTATCTCGTGTGAGAAGGCAAATAAATTTAGGACAAAAATAAAAAGCAAGGGGAAAAAAATAATGCTATTTTTATTCTACTAAAAGGCCACCACCATTATATTTATTTATACCTCTCACCTTCCTCCAAAGGAGCCCATTTGGTGCTGCCTGCCTCTGAAATGTTCCTTTTCCAGCTGCTCATTATAAGAATCTCCATGCCCAGGAGCAGTCTACCTCTGAATACCAGCTGCTGGGGGCACAGAAGGGCTGTGGCCCATATGTCCAAGAAAACTTCCCTCACTAGAACGCAATGCTGAATTAGAGGGAACCTTTGTCTAATCCAACAAAGCAAATACGTTTTTATAAGGAACCAGGTACTTTGCATGTGCACAGAGTGTCTTTGCCTTTAGGTCCCTTGAAGAAAAGTTGAATTTCCCAAGGGAAATTTCTCTCTGCAATAATCAACAGTGCTAGTACTTTGGGGAAATTGACATCTTGTCACGGCAAACGCACCTTGAGGTACTGCTTGGCGTGAACTTCCTTCCATCCTTTCCATTCTCCTTCCAGGGACCAATCCAGTGCACTGGCAGATGTTCCCAGGAGCACCAGCAAGATCAGAGGGACTGTTGAAACTGCAGACATGCCTTTGTCTGGAAGAGATGGGCAAACAGCACCATCGTCAGGTATTTGTGTTTTTTTTAATATATTTTTTTATTCTTTTCCATAACAAATTATACATCCAAAACATCTTTTTTTACATCCAAATTCCTCCTTATTGACTTCCCCCCTCCCGCCTGAAAAACCTTCCTAGTACTTACTTTCTCCACATTTCTTAAATTTAAATTCACCATATTATTAATTAATTTTTTACAATTTAACAATATTCCTACCTTTTCTCTTCACAGAGCTTCCTTAAAACTTACAAACGTTATCTGATTATCACTTAATTTTTGCATATATTCAGTAAATTTCATCCAATCTTCTGTAAATCTTTGATCACGTTGGTTCCGGATCCTTCCTGTTAGTCTATCGAGTTCCGCATAATCCATCATTTTCATTCTCCATTCTTCAATCGTAGGTAACTCTTCTTGTTTCCACTTCTGGGCCATCAAAGTTCTTGCTGCTGACACTGCATATAAAAATATCTTCCTATCTTTCTTATCTATCTCATTACTTATTATTCCTAGTAAGAACGCTTCTGGTTTCTTTACAAATGTATATTTCAATACTTTCTTCAATTCATTATAAATCATTTCCCAAAAGTTTTTAACTTTTTTACAGTCCCACCACATATGGTAAAACGTTCCTTCTTTTCTCTACATTTCCAACATTTATTACTTATCTTATACATCTTTGCCAGTTTTACAGGTGTCATATACCATCGATACATCATCTTCATTACATTTTCTTTTATAGCAGTGCACGCTGTAAATCTTATTCCATCTTTCCACAATTTTAACCAATCATCTATTTGTATATTATATCCAAAATCTTTGGCCCAGTCAATCATAACCGATTTCACCTCTTCATCCTTTGTATACCATTCCAACAATAATTTATACATTCTTGCTAAACTTTTGAATTCATTATTCAATATTTCTTTCTGAAATTTAGACTCTTTATCAGCAAAACCTCTTTGTAGCATATCTTTCTTAAACATTTCATTAATTTGAAAATAATACAGCCAATCATTAACATATTCTTTAACCTCTTCATATGGTCTTATTTTCCATTTACTTCCTTCTCTTTCAATTAACTTCTCATATGTTGCCCACCCCACCCCCATATTAATTTTCTTTACACTCATTGCCTCCAATGGCGATAACCAATATGGAGTTTTTGACTCCAATAAATTTTTATACGTCTCCCAGACTTCTATAAGAGACCTTCATATTACATGGTTTTCAAAACCTTTATGTACACTGTCACAGCCACCCAGGTGGGTCCCAGCTCACGAGAGACCTTACTCCGTTATAGTTTACTTACAGGAAAAGTTTATTGAAGATAATTGCTTCTTTCACAGTTCAGCATTGTGGCTGTACGTCTGTCACGTTAGACCGCCGAAGTCCCCCTCTGACTCCTCCCCTCCTCCACACCAACTTAATAGCCTGGCTCTAGACCACCTCTTCCTCTCCTTTCTTTTCCGCAGGGTCTTTCTGCCCCCCTGGGTTCTCTCTTTCCGGGATTCGTCTGAGGCTGAATCCTCTGCCGCCTCCTGCCCCCTCCTTCTGGCTTTGGGGCCGGGCTCCTCCTCTGAGCTTTCCCCACTTCCGCGCGCCTCTATGTTTGAACTTGGCGCGCGTACGTTGCTTTTGACCTTTCCTTCGTCCTCTATACTGCCCCCTGTTCCACTCTCTACCCTTTCCGGCTGAACACCTTGCTCCAACCCCCTCTCTCTGTTTTCTCCTGTTCCTCCTCCCTCCGAGAGGCTGACAACTCCACCCCCTTTACTCCGTTCCGGCTGAGACCCCTCTGACAGCGTCTGTGCTTCACTGGGCTTTCTCCCCTCCTTTCCTGACTTTTCACAGCTTCTCTCTTCTCCTGCTTTTCGCCTGATCATGCTAGCTCCCTTTTGGGAATCCTCTGACTCACTGCTTAGGCTCATAGATTCCCTTCGAATTCCGTCATCTTCTTCCTCGTCTCTCTCTCCCTCCTCCCACTCGCTTTCCGTCTCCTCTGCCATCTCCTCACTTCTCCCAGAAACCCTGACATCCATCCCCCCCTCGAAGCCCCCCCTTCCCCCCTCCCGGTCGCTGGGTGCAGGTTGAGGGAAATGTGGTTCTTCCTGGGTCGGTTCAGGATACCGGGTGTCCACGTCAATCTTCTCCTCTGGCAGCTCCGTATACGTGTGTTCGAACTCGGGTTCCCCCCCTGAAGGCATCACAGTCTCTTCCTCCCTCACTGCTTCTCCTGGCGCTGCCTGCCAAGGACCTATCATCCACCTCTGACTCCATACCTCCCTTGGCTGATCCACCCACCAATAAGGGTTTGTCTCTCCCCCCCCCAGGCGGGGATCCCTGGTCGGGCTTGTTTTGGGCGTAGAGCCCTCGGGCGAGGAGAAACCCCCGAACGTGCTGCCCGACAAAGTGGGCGTGAAAAGCCAATCATCAAAATACTCCTCGGGCATGGGTTTGTGCGGAAAAATTGCATGAAACTCCTCCTTCAACAGGGGTTCGTCCAAAGCGTAACCCGGCACCCAGCTATTTGCAGAGACTGGAGTGCCTTCCCTGGCGAGAAAATATTCAACTCCCTCCTCCCCCCATCGTGAATCCAGTATCTCTGTGACCTCATTAAGAGGTTCTGGTCTTGGCGACTCCCCTCCCTCAGGCGCCCTTCTACGTGGCTCTGGAGGTGCTCCTGACTCTTGAAACCTGTGTGGGGCTTTGTAGGGAGTGAGCACCGACCTATGAAAGACCGGGTGCACCCTGGAGCCCTCCGGAAGGGCTAGGCGAAAAGCCACCGGATTGATCTTAGCCTCAACTTGATATGGTCCTAGCTGCCTGTGTTCTAACTTCTTTTTGGCCAACGACCTGGCCGGCATCGCGTGGGCTGCTAACCATACCCAGTCCCCAACCTGAATGTCTTCCCCCGCCCTTCTGTGTTTATCGGCTTGCACCTTATACGCCTGCTTTGCCAGCTCCAAATGTCTCCGCAGCTCCTCGTGCACCTCTTGCAACTCTGCTGCAAACTGGTCGGCATTTTGAGGTCCCCCCCCCTTCAGGTGCTGTAAAGCTCGGGAAGGTTCTGGGATGACGTCCATAGTTCGCGAAGAAAGGCGTCACCCCGGTGGATGCGTGCTTCGTGTTGTTGTAGGCGAACTCAGCCATCGGCAGGTAGTCCACCCACGCCGCGGGTCGCTGGTTGGCGTAACACCGTAGGTACTGCTGCATGATCGCGTTGACCCTCTCCGCTTGACCGTTGGTCTGTGGATGCCTCGCCGACGTCAGGTTGATCTTGACGTGCAAGATGCCCAGAAGCTTCCGCCAGAAAGTGGAAACAAATTGGCGCCCCCTGTCGGACAAGACGGACTGCGGTAGTCCATGCACTCTGAAGACGTGATCGATGAAGAGCTTTGCGGTCTGTTCTGCCGTCGCCACCTTGGCACAAGGAATGAAGTGCGCCATCTTGGTGAACAAGTCCACAACCACTAACACCGCCGTCTTACCTCTGGAGCTGGGCAGGTCTGTAACAAAGTCCAACGCTACCCTCTCCCACGGTTGCTGCGGTGTCTCCAGCGGTTCTAACAATCCCGCCTGCTTCTGATGCACTGGTTTGGACCTCTGGCAGATATCGCACCTGGCTACGTAGTCCGCCACCTCTCCTCTCATCTGGGGCCACCAAAAGTCCCTTGCCACCAACTCCATCGTCTTCTCTTTGCCGAAATGGCCCGCACTCGGGGCATCGTGCAATTGTTGCAAAACCGTGGCGCGAAGCTCGTCGGTGGGCACGTAAAGGGCGCCCTTGCGAGTCAAAAGTCCATCCTGCAACTGAAACTCATTGTTGTCAGGCGACCCTCTGCGGAGCTCCTCCATCTTGGATTGTGCAAACTGATCCTCTTGCAGCGCGCGTCGCACCGCGTCCAGGTCGACTGCGATGGTAGCGCACGTCCACGCCTGCGGTGCGAAAATGTACTTTGCTGCGATTGGAGCTACTTCCTCCAGGTATTGAGGCTTTCGGGACAGCGCGTCTGCTATAACATTGGAGTCTCCAGGGATGTATTCTATTTTGAAATCGAAATCCGCAAAGAATTCCGCCCAGCGCATGTGTCGTTGGGTTTGCAATTTAGCCGTCCGCCAATACTCCAAGTTCTTGTGATCCGTGCGGACCTGCACCGTGTGCTTGGCTCCTATCAAGAAGTGTCGCCACGCTTTGAAAGCTGCATGAATGGCCAACAACTCCCTGTCCCATATGGTGTAGTTGCGCTCCGTCTTGCTGAGCTTCCGGGAGTAGAATGCACCCGGTCTCCAGTTGCCTTGCGAATCCTCTTGCAAGAGGACGGCCCCAACTGCTCTGTCTGATGCATCTGTCTCTACCCGCATGGGCCTGCCAGGATTCACGTGCAGCAGCTGCTCCTCGGAGGCGAAAAGGCTTTTAAGCTTCCGAAAGGATCGCTCTGCTTGTTCGGTCCAGACGAACTTCTTCTTCTTGGAACTGAGGGTGTCAGTGATTGCCGCCGTCGCGTTTGCAAAACCTTTAATAAACTTGCGATAAAAATTGGCAAAGCCGATGAACCTCTGGACCTCCTTCCGATTTCGAGGGCTCTTCCAGTCCAACAGCGCTTGGACTTTAGTCTTGTCCATGGCCAGTCCCTCGTCGGACAGCTTGTAGCCAAGGAAATCTACCTCTCTCACATCAAACTGGCACTTCTCCAACTTGGCGTACAGCCTGTGTTCCTTCAGCCTCTGCAGAACTTCCTTCACGTCCTTATCGTGATCCTCTGGCGATTCCGAGAAAATCAGGATATCGTCGAGAAAACAGACACACTTCTTGTAGAGGAGACCTGCCAGGACGTGATGCATGAATGCTTGGAAAACATGGCTGCCATTTTGTAGACCGAAGGGCATAACTCTGTATTCGTACGTGCCCAAAGGAGTGAACATGGCCGTCTTCCACTCGTCGCCCTTCCTGATGCGGATGAGGTTGTAAGCTCCACGTAAATCCAGCTTGGTAAAAATCTTCCCCCTCCTGACTGTAGCCAAAAGGTCGTCAATTTTGGGCATGGGGAAGGCCTTGGGCTTAGTTAGTCTGTTTATGAACCGGTAGTCCACAATGAGCCTCTTTTGGGGCGTGTCTTTCTTTTTCACAAAGAAAACAGGACTGCCTCCCGCTGCTTTAGATTCCTGGATGAATCCGCGCTTGAGGTTGTGTTCTATGAACTCCCGAAGCTCTTGCAGCTCGTCTTCCGACATGGAGTACAGCTTGGCAGTTGGCAACTGCGCGCCTGGCACTAAGTCAATCGCGCAGTCGTAAGGTCTGTGAGGCGGCAATTTGTCAGCTTCCTTTTCGCAGAAAACCTCCAAGAACTCCGCGTACTTGTGAGGAACCGCTTGCACCATACTCAGATGCAGCTGCTGTTCGGCTTCTCCTCCTTGATCGGTTTGGATGCAATTCTGGGCGCAATACGATGAACAAAAGGTGATCTGCCTCTGGTACCAAGCAACCGCGGGACTGTGCCTGTCCAGCCAACTCATGCCCAACACGATGGGCGTGTCCGATAAGTGGGTGACATTGAAACTAATAAGCTCTCGATGGTCTCCAATTTGCATCATCATGGGAGGGGTTTGCTGCACCACTTGCCCCCCCAGCAACTTCCTGCCGTCTACCGTGACCACGTTCAGAGGCGTCGTTGCAGGCAGGAGCGCTATGTTATGCTGCTTGACGAACTGTAATCCCACGAAATCGGCGTTGCTTCCCGAATCGATGGTTGTTGGAACCTCGAGAAGTCGCCCATCAGGCAGCTGGAGTGTTGCTGTGAGTAAAACTGCTGGTTTGGGAGGTAAAGGGTCCATGCGCTGCAAGGATGCTGGGGACTTCTCTACAGATCCGCCTGGCTGAGCCCCAGTAGCTCTGCTTCCAGCCAGGCACTGCAGTTTCCCTGAAGCTGCTCCTCTGATTGCACCTCTGCTGTCACAGTTGCTAGTGCTGCAGTGTGCTTCTGGAGCCTCTGGGGGCACTCTTTCGCCATATGGTGTGCACTGTAGCAGATGTAACACTTCCTGGTCCCTCTAGGAGGCTTCGCTTTGGCTGCAGCAGGGATGGGGCTCTGGGATGGCTTTTGAGCCCTAGCACCACCAATCTCCATTGGCTCCTCGCCTTCCTTCCCCATTGGTGAGGGGTGCGCACGGCTGAAATCCCTGTGCACAAAAGGGAGAGCTTTTGCTTGCGCGCGCGCTTGGGGCCCCCCCTCCTCGTGCCACGGACGTCCCTCATGTCGAATTCCTATAGCCAAAGCCCGTTGCACCACGTCTTCCAGGGTCTGGGGTCTGTCCCCCCTTGCGATCTCATCCTTGACGGAGGGGCTCAATCCCTCCCAAAAAAGATCCCTGACCGGTAGACTGTCCTTCGGCCAATCTAAGGCGGTGAGCAATGCAAAAAATTTAGAATGATATTGGCGTACAGTGGCTCTCCCCTGCCTCAGCCCGTGCATCTGCCGGCGCGCAATGTCCTTATCCACAGAGGATTGAAAACAAGCATCCATTGCCTTGATAAACGCATCTGCATTGCGACGGGCTGGTCCATCTTCGCGCCACAGATTGCGTAGCCAAGCCCTGGCCTCCCCATGCAGGTGCGAAACAATAAATCCCACTCTCTCCTCCTCATCTCTAAAATCATGACGGAGTAAATGCAGTGCATACACGACATCTGCCCTGAAGTTGGGATAGTCTTGCAAGTTGCCATTAAAATGCGAAACTAGGGCACCCCCCCTCCTTCCAAGCGCAATGCCCTCCGCTCTGGAGCCCGGGGTCCCCGCCTTGTCCGCATTTTCCCACCTTGCTTGCAAATCCTGGCACGCTTTCTCCAAGTCAGCATTCTTCTTCTGCGAAGCAATGACTGCCGTTGTGAGAGTGGTAATCTGATCCCGGAGTGCAGCCAGCTGTTCCTCAGCACTCATGGCTGCCCCGTTCGTGAGCTTCGCAAAAAAAAATTTTTGCTTTCAGAGGGAGGGGGACTTTCTGTCACAGCCACCCAGGTGGGTCCCAGCTCACGAGAGACCTTACTCCGTTATAGTTTACTTACAGGAAAAGTTTATTGAAGATAATTGCTTCTTTCACAGTTCAGCATTGTGGCTGTACGTCTGTCACGTTAGACCGCCGAAGTCCCCCTCTGACTCCTCCCCTCCTCCACACCAACTTAATAGCCTGGCTCTAGACCACCTCTTCCTCTCCTTTCTTTTCCGCAGGGTCTTTCTGCCCCCCTGGGTTCTCTCTTTCCGGGATTCGTCTGAGGCTGAATCCTCTGCCGCCTCCTGCCCCCTCCTTCTGGCTTTGGGGCCGGGCTCCTCCTCTGAGCTTTCCCCACTTCCGCGCGCCTCTATGTTTGAACTTGGCGCGCGTACGTTGCTTTTGACCTTTCCTTCGTCCTCTATACTGCCCCCTGTTCCACTCTCTACCCTTTCCGGCTGAACACCTTGCTCCAACCCCCTCTCTCTGTTTTCTCCTGTTCCTCCTCCCTCCGAGAGGCTGACAACTCCACCCCCTTTACTCCGTTCCGGCTGAGACCCCTCTGACAGCGTCTGTGCTTCACTGGGCTTTCTCCCCTCCTTTCCTGACTTTTCACAGCTTCTCTCTTCTCCTGCTTTTCGCCTGATCATGCTAGCTCCCTTTTGGGAATCCTCTGACTCACTGCTTAGGCTCATAGATTCCCTTCGAATTCCGTCATCTTCTTCCTCGTCTCTCTCTCCCTCCTCCCACTCGCTTTCCGTCTCCTCTGCCATCTCCTCACTTCTCCCAGAAACCCTGACATACACGTTTCTTGTCATACCACAAATATGCATGCCACCCAAATCTATTATCAAAACCTTCCAAATCTAACAATTCTGTATTTTCTAATTTCATCCATTCCTTCAACCAACAGAGGCATGACGCTTCATAATATAATTTCAAGTCTGGCAGGGCGCAGCCTCCTCTTTCTTTTGCATCTGTCAATAACTTAAACTTTATTCTCGGCTTCTTACCCTGCCAGATATACCTTGAAATTACTCTTTGCCATTCTTTAAAAATTGCTGCCCCTTTGATTATTGGAATTGTTTGAAACAGAAATAGTAATTTCGGTAGCACATTCATCTTAATTTTTGCAATTCTTCCCCAAGATGACAGTTTCATTCTTCCCCACACCTCAAGGTCTCTTTTAATCTTGTTCCAAATTAGGGTATAATCATTCTGAAATAAGTCAATACTCTTGGGGGTCAACCACACTCCTAAATATTTCACTTTTTAAACTTCCATCTCTACTTGTTGCTGCATTTTATCCGTTATTTCTTGGTCCATATTTTTGACAATTATTTTGGTTTTTTTCTTATTCAGTTTGAATCCTGCCACTTGACCAAACTGATCTACCATATTTTTCGCTCTATAACACGCACCCAACCATAACACGCACGTAGTTTTTAGAGGAGGAAAATCCGTAGGCATGCCACCCGTAGGCATTCCCTCCATAACACTCACAGACATTTCCCCTTACTTTCTAGGAGGAAAAAAGTGAGTGTTATGGTGCAAAAAAATATGGTATCTCTTTCAACACTTCTATTACTGAATTTATGGGATCCTCCACAGTAATAACCAAGTCATCGGCAAAAGCCTTGACTTTATATTCCTTACATCCCACTGACACACCTTTTATTTGTTCATTATTTCTTATCGTCTTAAGTAAAACCTCCAGCACCACGATGAATAACAATGGTGAAAGAGGACACCCCTGTCTTGTACCTTTCGTTATTGCAATATTTTCAGTTGTCACATTGTTAACTATTAATTTTGCTCTTTGCTCCGTATATATTGCCTTAATACCATTTAAAAACTTTTGTCCCATGTCCATCATTTCTAGATTCTTTAACATAAATTCCCATGAAATATTATCAAAAGCCTTTTCCGCATCCACAAATATTAACATTGCTTGTTTATCACTCCTGGCAGTCAGATATTCAATTATATTGATTATGTTTCTTATGTTATCTTTCATCTATCTGCCTGGAAGAAACCCTGCTTGATCCTTATGTATTAATTCTTTTAAAACCTTTTTCATTCTATTTGCTAGTATACTTGCAAATAGTTTATAATCATTGTTTAAAAGCGAAATAGGCCTATAATTTTTAACTTGGGACAAATCGGAATCTTGTTTAGGAATAAAAGTTATATAAGCTTCCTTCCACGTTTCTGGTATTTCCTTTCTTATTAGTATGTTGTTCATTACTTCTTTCAATGGTGCAAGTAGGGTGTCCTTCATTTCTTTATAAAATCTCATGCTAAAGCCATCTGGTCCTGGTGTTTTTCCACTTTTCAATTCTTTAATTGCACAATTTATTTCCTCTATCTCAATCATCTCGTTTAATTTATTCTTTTTTTCCATCGGAATTTTCTGCACCCTTTTCTTTTAAAAATCTTCAATTTTTTTTCTTATTTACTTTTTCTTTTCTTTTATACAATTGTCTATAGAAATCCACAAATCCTTTTCTAATTCCTTTCGGATCTTCAAACTCTTGATCTTCTACTATAATTTTTTGTATAGTATTTTGCTCTTTCCTCTTTTTAATCTGCCAGGCCAGAAGTTTTCCTGATTTATTTGCATACTCAAAGTTCCTCTGCTTCATTTTTTTGATGTTCCATTCTACTTCCTTACTTATTATCATAGAAAATTGCGATTGTAATGTTTTGATGTTCAATTTCAATTTCTTATCCTGGGGTCTGGTAATTAGCTTTTTCTCATTCTCCATTATTTGTTTTAAGATTTCTTTTTTCCCTTTTTAATGAACAAAAAAATGAACATTTTAATGAACAAAAAAATAGGAAATGAATTCATTTCATCTGACAAAAGCAAAAAGAGAGGGGTGGTATTATATACTAAAAATAAATTAGAGGCTCAACAGATTTTTAAAGATGATATTTGGATCAAATATTCAAAAAAATTATCTTCCAATTCTTTGAAAAAGTCAATTTTGTTTTCATTGGGTGCATATACTCCGACTATTATTAATTTTTCACCTTGCCATTCGACTTGGACTGCCACTATTCTACCTTCTTCATCTTTAAAAATCTGTTGAGCCTCTAATTTATTTTTAGTATATAATACCACCCCTCTCTTTTTGCTTTTGTCAGATGAAATGAATTCATTTCCTAATTTTTTGTTCATTAAAATGTTTCTGTGTCTTCTCATCACATGTGTCTCCTGTAAACAAATAATGTCCAAATTCTTTTTTTAAAATATTGTTGAATTTTATTTCTTTTTTTTTCTATCGTTCATCCCATTGACATTCCAAGTCCATAATTTCAACGCCATGATGATTCCGAATTAATTTTAATAATAAATTTTGATTCTATTTCTCCTCTTCCTCTTCTTTCTCTTCTTTCTCTTCTTCAGATTCTTGTGATCCTCCACCTTCCGCCCTTGCTCCCATTGCCTCTGCTGCTGCTGCTTCTCTTTCTAACTCTCTATATCTTCTCAGGAATTTATCCATTTCATCTGGTCTTGTAAACCTGTGTCTTTTTCCTTTAGAAGCAAATGATAGCCCCTCTGGAAATTCCCACCTGAATTCAATTTTGTTTTTCCTCAGTATTTGCACCAGCTGTTGGTAATGGTCACGTTTCTTCAATAAGCGAAGTGGGACGTCTTTAAAAATAATTATATAATTTCCATCAATATTTAATCTTTTTTCTCTATTCTTTTGCAAGATTAGATTTCTTATTTCTCTATCTTTGAAAATAACTAAGCAATCTCCAGGAAATTTCTTTGCTTTGGTTGTCCTGACTTTAATTCTGAACGCGTTTTGTATTGTCTTTGCAACATCTTCTTCCTGCGTCTCTAACCATTGGGCAATCTCTTTAATGAGTTTCTCCTTTATTTCTTCTCCTTGAACCTCTGGTACCAATCTAAATCTCAAATTATTTTCTCTTTGTCTCAGTTCATTCATAGCAATAGCGTCCCACATTTCTTCTTGAGCTCTATTCTCCTCTGACACCTCTGTTTTAATTTTTTTGTCTTCCTTCTTAATTTCCCTAAGATCTAATTTAGTCTTCTTCATCCCTTCTTCCAAATTTTGTGTCCTTTTTGTCATTTCCTTCATCTGTCCTTTTATCTCATTAACTGATTCATCATTTTTTTTACAGTCACATCTATTTTTTTATCCATTTGTTCCAATTTTGGTCCAATATTTTTCTCACTTTTCCTTATTTCTGCTTTCAAATCTGATTTGTTCTGTAAACATCTTTATTAAGTCTCCTTTAATTTCAGATTCTTGCCTAGAACCCTTTCTTTCTGCAGGTGTCCCTCCTTCCCCTTTCTTCTGTGTGTGAGACATTCTAATAAGCTGTTCCAAAATAACTCCAATAAAGATATCCACCGGGGGGAGCCAAATTAAAACAATAGTTCCCGGCCACAAGATCAAAAATTGAGTTCAATAAAAGTCCCAAAAATTATTTCACTTCCTTCATGCCATTTGAATGGCCACATCCAATATTTATGATTGTATTCCAAAAAGCCACCGATGTAAAATAAATGTAAAACTTTCCAAAGCCAAGTCCTTTAAAAAACTTCAACCAAATCCCTCAGATAAAGCAGAAGAAAGACAAAAATATAATCCGTATACACCAAATAAGAAGAGCAGAGTTCAACTGAGAGGGAAAAAATTAAGTCCACAGTCCACAGTCTTATAAAGGGGAGAGACCGCGCTTCATCTATTCCGGAAATCAAAATGGCGATTCCCAAGAAAAGAGTGGGGGTGCAGTCTCCAGTAAATCCAATCCGCTTAAAAAGCACTTTGACTATGTCCCTTAAATTCTTAGACTCCAACACAAAAGAAAGGAAAGAAAAATAACAAATTATATCTTCTTCTCTCTGGTAATACAAGGTGGAGGGGGTGAATACAGTTCCAAGAGTTTTAATCAGTCTTACTTGTTGCGTAGTTCCTTTTAAAATCGAAAGTAAATAACCATCCAAAGATCCTTTCCCGACGTTTAATCCATCCACACAAACAAAAAACATTTATC
The DNA here is from genome assembly GCF_964252035.2 of Podarcis erhardii. Lineage (NCBI taxonomy): Eukaryota > Metazoa > Chordata > Lepidosauria > Squamata > Lacertidae > Podarcis > Podarcis erhardii. Next base: position 14,395,230 of record NC_138506.1, on the reverse strand, counting down.
TCATCTCTCCCCTCCGTCTGTTTTACTCCTTACTTGGAGCCTGTTCAAAGTTAGGATTTCTCTCTCTCGTGGATTTTTATTTCTATTGCCAAAACAACCCCCGTTTGTCTTTACTCACTGTTCCGTTCCGTTCTGAGAATAGTCCCTGTGTAGTCTTGGGAATCCAGACAAGGCTGACCTCCTATTTTCACCTTATCTGTATCGAATTAGGTCCAAATTAATAATATTTTAGTCCATTTAAAAGTTTCCAATTCGATTTCTTTTTCTTTTTTTTTTTGGAGAGCCGATCGCTCCGGTGCACAAGCTCGGGACTTCGCTTCTGGAGGCTAGCAATGGCGTCCCGCTGCCAGCCTTTCTACCCCGTTGCTCTTCTCTCCTCTAAAAAAGAGGATACCTGGCGACCGGGGGAACCGCTCGTCGGGAGCACCGGGATCCTGGCCCCTGAATCTCCTTTCAGGGGATTGTTGGGGGGCTACGGCGCCCTTGTAGCACCCCCATTTGCCTCCTAGAAGCTGGTCTCCCTCTCTGGAGGGTAAACCCGCTTGCTTCCACCTCGCGATCCGACCGGAAGTCCCATCGTCAGGTATTTGAAGGGATGAGGTTTGAAGCCAAAGCCTCTGGACAATAATTGAGAACTGGCGAGTGGTGATCTGCATTTGGAAAGCCCATCTTGCCCAGGAGGTGCCCCCACCCAGCCCTGCAATGGTGCAGGGATTTCAGGGCCCAGACCAGAGACCTTGGGGAGAGGGGAGCAGAGCAGGTCAGGCCCCCAGAGCATCTTTGCAATAATTTGCAGCCAGTATCTGCCAGGCTGATTTGCATGCCAGCAGCATGAATAGTCATGTGTACAGTGTTACCTCGGTTTAAGAACAGTCCTGTTTACGAAAAATTCGGTTTACGAACTCCGCAAAACTGGAAATAGTGTCCCGGTTTGAGAACTTTACCTTTGTCTAAGAACGGAATCCAAACGGTGGAAGGGCACCGGCAGCGGGAGGCCTCATTAAGGAAAGTGCACCTCAGTTTAAGAACAGTTGCGGTTTAAGAACGGACTTCCGGAAAGGATTACCGTAAGTTTGTAAACCGAGGTACCACTGTATATATATATATATATATATATATATATATATTTATTTGGTGAGAGGATTTAGTCGGCATGATGCCCGAGTCCCCTCAGCAAAGTGAAAATCTAACAGATTTCCATCGTTGAACTAGCCAGGCAAGGTTCTTGTTAATGGTCATAGTTGCCACCTAAGGACCACTTTGATGGTGCCCTCTGGGCAAATAGATGGGCCTTGCCCCCCCCTCCCCGAAACTGGTACTTAGAAGGACAAAAGCTGGGGCAGTTGTGTGAGAGGTGAACTGGAAGCAGGCTGCAGGCAGAAGCTAGAGAAACAGAGCCAAGCTTGACTTCTGCTAGATTCCAAGGCTGTGTCAGGGGGCTGTCAGGAAGGCTGGTTCCTCCACAGGTCAGAAGGAAGACACAAGACTCAATGTGAAGTCAGCTTTTTATTCAGAAAAGGGAAAACACAGCAGAGTTCACCTAGGCTCAACGGCCCTAGTTGAAGACGTTGCTGGGACTGGCATCTGGCCCCCCTAGCCCCCTGCCTCTGGACTCCTCCCAAGCAGATGTAAACTATGGTGAGATGGAGGGAACCCCCTCTGGGCTTCTCTGGCCTGCTGCTCAGCAACGTGCAAGACTCTTCATGATCTGTGTGACAGCGGAGGCTGGCTAGATGAAGAGGGACTGTCCCACTGCTGTGAAACTGATGCAGCATCTGGCTCTCCACTGTCCCTCATTCCAAGGAAACCAAAACTGGGTAAGCACCAGAGACCACTGAAATATCTCACTGCTCAGAGATTGGGGTGACATGCATCTGTCTGTCTGTCTGTCTGTCATCTATCATCTATCTATCTATCTATCTATCTATCTATCTATCTATCTATCTATCTATCTATCTATTGTTATGAGTTTGTAGGTGACAGACCTCTTTAATCCCTGGATCCAGCATGTGTTAAAATACAAACCTCACTGATAGGGACGTGGGTGGTGCTGTGGTGTAAACCACTGAGCCTCTGGGCTTGCTGATTGGAAGGTCGGCAGTTCAAATCCCCTGTCAAAGTGCAAGTAGATAAATAGGTACTGCTCCAGCAGGAAGGTAAACTGCATTTCTATGCGCTGCTCTGGGTTGCCAGAAGCGGCTTAGTCATGCTGACCATATGACCCAGAAGCTGTCTGTGGACAAATGCCGGCTCCCTTGGCCAGTAAAGCGAGATGAGTGCCGCAACCCCAGAGTTGTCCGTGACTGGACTTAACAGTCAGGGCTACCTTTACCTTTACCTTTACCTTTACCTTTACCTTTACCTCCCTGATGGGCCATTAAGAGATCAAAGGAAAGAGGCTTCTGTGCAATATGGCAGATCATAGAGTTGGAAGGGACCCCAAGAGTCACCTAGTCTAACCTGCAATGCAGGAATCGCAACTAAACTTGCAAATAGTGAGAAGGACAAAAGCCAGAATTTGGGAGGAGTTATTTGTACTAGAAGCTGGAGGCAGAAGCAGCAGGCTGGGAAGGCAGAGAGAGAGAGAGAGCCATAGCTGATTTCTGCTGGGGCCCAAGGCTGCGGCTATGGGAGAAACAAGACCTATTTGGGGTGTTGATGCTGTGAACCTAAGCACCCCATAAAAAATGCACCCAGAGCCACAGCCCCCCAGCCCCCCCCCATACTACACCTCTGACCAGATAGGCAAACCAGATCCAATTCAGGTTGCTGGAAGAACAGGCCGGAAACAAAAATACATGTTTTCGTTTTTTAATATAGTGTTATTAATTTCCAATATATAACAATTACAAAAAAGAGAAAAAATACAAAAACAAAATCCCAACTCTTTCCCCCTCCAGGACGGATCAATCTAGTTAAGTTTGCAGAAGTCAAATCTGTGGTTTTCAAGATTATCAGTGAAGTATTTTATAAAAGGATGCCATAATTCAGCAAAATGTATGCAATATCTTTGTTAATTTTTCTGATACAGCAACAGACCATACATTCTGCTTCCAACGAGAGATACACACCTTTTCCAATCTTTCAATTCTGTGTCACTAGTTGGCATGTCACTACTAAAAGAAAAGTAATTAGTTCTTTATGTGAGATATCGATCTTTGGAGCTCGATCGATGAGCCGTGGCCTCTGATAGCTTTACGATCCCAATCATCCGTTTACAGCTTCCGGCGTCCAGCCGCTTCCTTCTAGCTGCGCAACAAATTCTGCTGTCTCTTTAGCCACGGCTTAGCAGAGTAGCATACAGCGGTGTAAAGCAGTCTTTTTCTCCTTTTCTCCATGCAAGCATACACAGACAGGTTCGTCTATTTACAGCTCTTTATTGAAACATTTCAGCAACAAAGACCGGGGCTTCTTTCAGCCATCTCTCTCTCTCAAACACACAGAGAGAACAGAAAGTACAGGAAACAAGCTCCTCCTTAGCTTCTAAAGCTGACGTCAGTAGGTGACGCACTTCTCAGAACTTTTAACCATCTATGTTCTGAACCATCACACTTTATAACATAGGTCAGATTGCCCTTCTTTAAAAATAGTTAACAATCATGAACTTGGGGTCCATTCCACATGTTGACCTGTAATATAGCTTATTTCTGCAAATTTCCTCTGCTAGAAGGGCCATGTTGCAGGTCAATTTTGCGGTTTCCTAAGAAATTCAGACTTAAAAGTTTCTCACCTTAATGGAAGTCTGTGGACAACGCCTGCTTAGAACTGTGGATGCATGACTTGTTGATAAATGACCAAACTTTATACCAAGCTACAAAAATTGCACCACTTCCTGGAATCATAGACTTACAGAGGTAGAAGTGATCCTGAAGGTCAACCCTCTGCAATGTAGGAATCACAGCTAAGGAATCCTTTGCAGATGGCCACCCAACCACTGCTTAGAAACCTCCAAGGACAGAGAGTCCAGCACCTTCTGAGAGAGTCTGTTCTACTCTCAAACAGCTCTTGCCATCAGATAGTTCTTCCATTTAGAATCTCCTTTCACAGAATCAGAGAATCAGAGTTGGAAGAGACCAGGAAGGTCATCTAGGGTGGTACATAATAATGAATCACCAGAAGCTCGGCTCTGCCCTCACCGGTCCTGGAAGAATCCTTTTAAAAAGTCCCATATGCTCAGAGACTTTGCGACTGTTCATTGGGGGAGATAGGAAGCCCAGAGCACCTGTTCTTTAGATGTCCCTTTTATGAAGAGGCACGTAGTGAGACCATTGATCCCCTGCTGGTGAGGCTTGCTGACCTCCCGGAAAAGCAAAAATTTGACCTTCTCCTGTTAGGCAAAGATCATAAGACGACCTGGATGATCGCCAGATTCTGTGTACAGATCTGTAGGCGCAGACCTTCCCCCAACCCAAACTAGTTCGTTAAGAAAATCCCCAAACTCGGTTCCATGGGTGACTCTGGGTAAATCCCTTTGTGGTAGCTTATCTTAGTTTTAAGTGTCTATACGCTTATTGGATTTATAAATGTTAAATTTATTGTTGTACATTGTTTTAAATGTTTGCTTTCCTTCTGGGATTGTACCCCCAAGCTGGTCTCCGGCCGTAAAAAAATTATCTATAGACTATCTATAATAATGAATTGGAAGAGACCAAGGCATCATCCAGACTGACTCCCCCCCCCCCCCAAAAAAAACACCTCACAACCTCATTAAGGGCCTGAGTTGCAGAAGTTTAATTTATTATAGGAATATGTCTATCATATCTTCTCTCAGTCTCCTCTTTTCCAGGCTAAACAGATGCAGCTCCTTCAACCGTTCCTCATAAGGCTTGGTTTCCAGATCCTTGATCATTGAGAGCCAGTGTGGTGTAGTGGTTAAGAGCGGTAGTCTCGTAATCTGGGGAACCGAGTTCGCGTCTCCACTCCTCCACATGCAGCTGCTGGGTGACCTTGGGCCAGTCACACTTCTTTGAAGTCTCTCAGCCCCACTCACCTCACAAAGTGTGTGTTGTGGGGGAGGAAGGGAAAGGAGAATGTTAGCCGCTTTGAGACTCCTTAAAGGGAGTGAAAGGTGGGATATCAAATCCAAACTCTTCTTCTTTTTCATCTTGGTCTCCCTCCTCTGCACACCTTTCAGCTTGCCAACATCCTTCTTAAATTGTGGTGCCCAGAACTGGACACAGGACTCCAGGTGTGGTCTCATCAATGCAGAATAGACTATTACTTCCCTCGACCTGGACACTAGACTTCTGTGGATGCAGCCTAGAATAGCATTAGGGTTTTCATGCTGCTGCATCTCACTGTTGACTCATGTTAAATGTGTGGTCTACTAAGACCCCTAGATCCTTTTCACATGTCCTACCGGCAAGCCTGGTGTCCCCCATGCTATATTTTTGCAGCTGGTTATTCCTGCCTAAGCATAGAATCTGATGTTTGTCCCTATTGAAAGTCACTTTGCTAATTTGGGCCCAGTTCTCTGATCCTTTAAGGCAGGCATAGGCAAACTCGGCCCTCCAGCTGTTTTGGGACTACCACTCCCATCATCCCTAGCTAACAGCACCAGTGGTCAGGGATGATGGGAATTGTAGTCTCAAAACATCTGGAGGGCCGAGTTTGCCTATGCCTGCCTTAAGGTCATATTGAATCCCGATTCTGTTTTCTGCTACCCTTCCCAATTTGGTGCCACCTGCAAATTTGACGAGCATCTCATCAATTCCTCCATCCAAGTCATTTATAAAGACGTTGAACAACAACGAACCCAGGAGAGAATGCTACATCAGCCCACTTGTCACTTTTTTCCAGGATGATGAGGAACCATTTATAAGCCCTCTTTGGGCTCATTCAGTCAGCCATCTACAAATCCACCTCACAGTTACCCCATCCAGAAACTTCATATTAAACCCCTTTGGAGTATTTCTTTCAATCATACGGTATATAAATTTTATGAAATGAATGAATAAACAAATAAAATTATACCAGTAAAAGCAAACCTCAGCCAGGAATGTTTCTCTGTGCATCTCCTCAGATGTCAGACCTACTGAGTTCAAGTGTGTGAAGATTATCATTTATCAAATGCCTGGCTGAAGGGAAAGTGTTTGGGCATTTGCCAAGGTGCCAGACCTATGGAAGCAACAGGAGCACTTTGTAACTATTGCCCAGTCTCAAATCTTCCATTCTTGGGCAAGGTGATTGAGCGGGTGGTTGCTGAACAACTCCAAGCACGCCTGGAGGATGCGGAGCGTTTGGATCCCTTCCAATCAGGATTCAGGCCTCACCATGGGACTGAAATTGCCTTGGTCGTGTTGGTTGATGATCTCCGGCGGGCTAGGGACAAAAGTGAAAGCTGTTTCATAGTTCTGCTGGATCTCTCAGCGGCCTTTGACACCATCGACCATAACATCCTTCTGCACCGTCTAGAGGAACTGGGGGCACTCTTATACAATGGTTCCGCTCCTTCTTCCTGGGCCATTTCTAGAACGTGCTTGCGGGGGATGAGTGTTCAGACCCCTTGGCTCTGGTCCTGAATGGAGCAACTGTGCCCCTGAAGGACCAGGTGTGCAGCCTGGGAGTCACTTTGGACTCACAGCTGTCCATGGAGGTGCAGGTGAATTCTGTGTCCAGGGCAGCTGTCTACCAGCTCCATCTGGTATGCAGGCTGAGACCCTACCTGCCCACAGACTGTCTTGCCAGAGTGGTGCATGCACTAGTTTTCTCCCACTTGGACTACTGCAACGCGATCTAGGCTCCAGGCTCTGGCTCTGGGCTCTGTTTCTTGCTCTGGCTCTGGCTCAAGGTCGCCCTTTTTCAGGCTCTGACTCAGTTTCAGGTTCTGGCTCTGGCTCTCGCTTTCCCTGTGGTTCAGGTTTTGGCTCTGTTTCCAACTGTTTCTCTGTTTTAGCTTCCAACGGTGTCTCAAGCACTGTCTCAGGCTAAGGCTCTGCTCTTTTTCATCCTCTGGCTTTGCCCGTTTTTCAGGTTTTTGCTCCGTTTCCAATGGTTTCTCTATTTCAGTCTCCAGCCATGTAATTGGCTCTGGCTCTGGCTCTGGCTCTGGCCCTGTATCAAGCACTGTATCAGGCTCTACCTATGCCTCTGTTTCAGGCTCTGGCTGTGTATCTGGCTTTGGCTCTGTTTTCACCTATTTCTCTGTTTCAAGCTCCGACACTGTCTCAAGCACTGTTTTTGGCTCTGGCTGTGTCTCTGTTTCAGGCTCCAACGCTGTATCTGGCTCTGATTCTGATTCAAGGTCTAGTTCTGGCTCTGTTTCAGGCTCTGGCTCTGCCTGTGTTTTAGGTTTTGGCAATGTTTCCAACTGTTTCTCTGTTTTACGGTCTGAAGCTTTCTCAGGTACTGTTTCAGGCTCTGGCTCTGGGTTTGGCCTTGTCTCAGGCTTTGGCTCTGTTTTCAGTTGTGGCTGTGGCTGTGGCTGTGGCTGTGGCTGTGGCTGTGGCTGTGGCTCTGGCTCTGGCTCTGGCTCTGGCTCTGGCTCTGGCTCTGGCTCTGTTTCAGGCTCTGGCTCTGTTTCAGGCTCTGGCTCTGTTTCAGGCTCTGGGACTGTATCAAGTACTGTTGCAGACTCAGGCTGTGCCTCTGTGCTGTGGCTGTTGCTGTTGCTCTGGTTCTGGCTCTTGCTCTCTTTCAGGCTCTGGTTCTGACTCTGATTCAGGGTCTCGCTCTGGCTTTGGCTGTATCTCTGCTTCAGGCTCCAACGCTGTATCATGCACTGTTGCAGACTCAGGCTGTGGCACTATGCTGTGCCTGTTGCTGTAGCTGTGGCTCTGGTTCTGTTTCAGGCTCTGGAACTGTATCAAGCACTGTTTCAGACTCAGGCTGTGGCTCTAGGCTGTGGCTGTGGCTGTGGCTCTGGCTCTGAATGAGCGTCTGGCTCTGCCTCTGGCTCTGATTCATGGTCTCACTCTGGCTCTGGCTGTGTATCTGTTTCAGGCTCTGACGCTGTATCAAGCAGTGTTTCTGGCTCTGGCTCTGGCTCTCCCTCTGGCTATTTTTCAGGCTCAGGCTCTCTTTCAGGCTGTGTCTCTGTTTCAGGCTCCGGCACTGCATTAAGTAGTGTTTCAGACTCAGGCTGTGGCTGTGGCTCTGTTTCAGGCTCTGACACAGTATCAAGCAGTGTTTCAGGCTCTGCCTCTGGCTCTGTTTGTTTGTTTGTTTGTTTATTTATTAAGTTTACAGGACAGTAGACTGTTCAACAGAGTAAAGACAGGAGACATCTTGAGAAATGGGCAGAGAGGAAGCGATGCTTGAGCAGACGTTAACAATAAAGTAATAAAGTATCGTAAAAGGAAAGTCAAGAGAGAGGGGGGAGACAAACTGAGACATTGTTGCTTTGTTACTCTGGGTCAGAAAGGAATAGACGAGAGGAAGACTTTACTAATATTTAACCCCCCTTCCCCATTCTCCCACCCCCCATTGCAAATATAATCTCAAATGTGTCAAGCCACATTCTAAGGGGTTTCCCCAAGCTACGGATGAGTTGCCAAAAAACAGTGGCGTGAGAGGGAGAACCACAGCTCATTAAGATAATTTTGAGGACTGAAAGAAGAAAAGAGGGACAAACGGTGGAGCTTGGAAGGAGGGGTGGTGAGTGACGGAAGGCCCTAAAGAGGAAAATGGTGAGGGAAAAACTGCTGTCTCATGCTGCTTGAATGACTGTTTGAGAAACGACACCCAAGAAGGAGGGGGAGGATTGAAGCAAGTATAATAAACGAAGCAAGCTGCCAACAGAAGACAGCGACACCAGCTGGAGAAGGAAGTAACTGCAGGAACATAGAAATAACTGCAGGAACATAAAAATGAACATGACATTATTACCAACCGGTTCCTTTAGATGGAAGATGAATGACAATTTGTTTAGAGATCAGGAGATTATTAAGAAGGCCCAAAAAGTTTTGAAGGACTACTTTGAGATAAACATGAACACTACGGTGGAAAAAAGAATTATTTGGGACGCAAGCAAAGCCGTGATGAGGGGGTTCTTGATACAACAGAATGTTGTAAAGAAAAGAACACAAAATGAGAGGAAAGATAAGATCTTGGAGAAAATTAAAGAGTTAGAGAAGAAGTTAAGATCAAATCCGAAGTCACAGCCGATTCTGAGAGAAATTAAACTCCATCAGGCACAATATTCTAAACTGATAAACCAGGAAATAGAGTGGAAGATTAAACTAATGAAACAAAAAACTTTTGAATCGGCAAACAAATGTGGGAAACTGCTGGCTTGGCAGTTGAAGAAGAGACAAAAGTTAAATATAGTCACAAACCTGGAAATTGAAGGAAGAAACATCCAGAACCCCGTGGAGATTAGAAAGTGTTTTCAGAAATATTTCAAAAAATTATACACTCAAGGGCCGCAGGATGAGGTTGAGATTAAACAATTTTTGGGAAAAAATGGACTTAAAAAACTGTCACAAGAAAATAGATCACTCCTGAACAGCAAAATAACACGACAAGAGATCGAACAAGCCATTCAGAACATGAAACTGGGCAAATCTCCAGGGCCAGATGGCCTGACCTCCAAGTATTATAAGACATTAAGAGACTATTTGATACAACCATTGATGGAGGTCAGCAATGAAATTATGGAGGGAAAGAAGGCACCGGAATCGTGGAAGGAAGCTTTTATCACATTGATACCAAAATCAGAAACTGAAAAGACACAACTCAAGAACTATCGTCCCATCTCCCTTTTAAATGTGGATTACAAAATATTTGCTGATGTTTTGGCAAGCAGACTTAAAAGAGTTTTAAATGAAGTAATTCATAAAGATCAGGCAGGCTTTCTCCCAGGTAGACACATGTTTGCTAACACAAGGAACATTATTGACATTTTAGAACTTTTGCAAACAGACATAAATACAAAAGCAGTGTTAATTTTTATAGATGCGGAGAAGGCCTTTGATAATATCTCTTGGAAATTTATGAAGGGAAATCTAAAAGAAATGGGAGTGGGACGGGGTTTTGAGAATGGAATTGATGCAATATATTCAGATCAAAAGGCAAAACTGATAGTTAACAATGTGGTTACAGAAGAGTTTAAAATTGAAAAAGGAACACGACAAGGCTGCCCGATTTCCCCTCTGTTATTTATTTCGGTTCCGGAGGTGCTCTTGAATATGATCAGAGGGGACCGGTTGGTGCAAGGGATTCAGGTCGGAGCGAAACAATATAAACTTAAAGCTTTTGCAGATGACCTAGTTTTGACTCTGCAGGAGCCAGAACCTAGTACGAAAAGAGTATTGCAATTGATTCAAGACTTTGGTCGGGTGGCGGGATTTAAACTAAATAAACAGAAAACTAAGGTGCTGGGAAAAAATTTGACAGACATAGAGTCAGAACGGTTTCAGAGAGAAACAGAATTAACTATGGTAAAAAAAGTAAAGTACCTAGGGCTAAACATAACAGCAAAAAATCTGAGTCTATTTAAGGATAATTATGAAAAATGTTGGTCTGAAATTAAGAGAGACTTGGACAGTTGGACAAAATTGAAGCTTTCTTTGTTAGGCCGAATTGCTGCTATTAAGATGAATGTATTGCCAAAGATGTTGTTTTTGTTTCAAACATTGCAAATTGTGGACAAGACGGAGTGCTTCCAGAAGTGGCAGAGAGATATTTCTAAATTTGTCTGGCAGGGCAAAAAGCCCAGAATTAAGTTTAAGATATTAACTGATGCGAAAGAAAGAGGGGGCTTTGCCCTGCCAGACTTAAAGCTGTACTATGAAGCCGCAGCTTTCTGCTGGCTAAAAGACTGGCTACTTCTTGAAGACACTGATGTATTGGATCTGGAAGGTTTTAACAATGCTTTTGGTTGGCATGCATACCTATGGTATGACAAAGTTAAGATCAATAAGGCCTTTAAAAATCATATTGTCAGGAAAGCAGTATTCAACGTCTGGACAAAATACAAAGACTTATTGGAAAATAAAACTCCGAGGTGGCTTTCCCCCCTGGAAGCTAAGGCCCGAAAAAGACCCAATATGGAGGCCAAATGGCCAAAATATTGGGAAATATTAGAAAAAGATGGAGACAATTGGAAATTGCAGAGTTTGGAGAAAATGAAGGATAAAGTGCGAGACTGGTTACATTACGCTCAGATTAAAGAAGTTTTTAAAAATGATAAAAAGTTAGGGTTCCAGGTGGAGAAATCGAAGTTGGAAACAGAATTGTTAGAACCAAAGACTAAGGTATTATCAAGAATGTATAACTTGCTGTTAAAATGGAACACACAAGACGAAATGGTTAAATCGGCTATGATAAAGTGGGCACAGGACATTGGGCATAACATTATGTTTGAGGACTGGGAAAGGTTATGGACCATTGGGCTGAACTTCACCGCATGTAATGCCCTGAAGGAAAATGTAATGAAAATGATATACAGATGGTACATGACCCCAGTTAAACTTGCCAAAATATACCATTTGTCTGATAATAAATGTTGGAAATGTAAAGAAAATGAAGGAACATTCTTTCACCTCTGGTGGACTTGCCCTAAAGTGAAGGCCTTCTGGGAAATGATATATAATGAGTTGAAAAAGGTATTTAAGTATACCTTCACTAAGAAACCAGAAGCCTTCCTCCTGGGTATTGTCGGCCAGAAGGTGTTAAAGAAGGACCGAACATTTTTTATGTATGCAACAACGGCAGCAAGGATACTCATCGCCAAGAACTGGAAAACTCAAGATCTACCCACACTGGAAGAGTGGCAGATGCAGCTGATGGACTATATGCAATTGGCGGAGATGACTGGCAGAATCCGAGACCTGGGAGAAGAAAGGATTGAAGAAGATTGGAAGAAATTTAAGATTTATTTACAAAAATATTGTAATTTGGTTGAATGTTAAGAAGGATGCTTGATCATAAAATAATTGACCACCACTAAATTAGACTGGAATTTGATGATAAGTGAGATTAAGGGAAACATAAACCTTTTGGAGAATTGTTAGATTATATTTAAATGAGTGGAAATAAGATTGTAAATAAGATGATAATTTGCTTGAAAAAATTTTTCAACGATGTAAGTGGGAGCAGGAGATGTGAGGAAGTCCAAAGAAGTTATGAGATTTTGTTATGATATAACTAATGTTGTTTATTATTTGTGCATTTCTTTTATAAAAAAAAAAATAAGTTCATGCTTTGATAAAATACGTATCTGCAGTTCTTTCATCCTCCTGCTTTCTTCCCCTACATCATATCCCTCTCTATGTTTCTTGCCCTTGTTTTTATGGTGAATGTATTGCAACTGTGATTGAAACTGTATAATTGTGTTTATGATTGAAATTGTATAACTTTACAAGGTATGGAAGAGTGAGGAAAGAACTCACTAAATTTCCCCTCAATAGAATTTTTGCCTCAAATCTGAGAGTCAACCTGTTAAACAACTTTATGAGCTCCCTTAAGGAAAACAAAGAAATGGACAAAATTAAGAAAATACAGGCTCACCCAGGGGTGACTCCTATATCATGAGGGACACAAGGAAGAAGAGCCTCAGCGGTAGAGAGAGACACCAGGGAGCAGACTTGAAAGAACTTATTTTAGGAATGAAGAAAGAATTGAATGATAAAATGGAGACTCTCTGTGGGAAAATAGACACGATGGGTGCGAGAATGGACCAGAATGCAAATATTATTTTAGATCTAACAGCACTAGTGAATAACCTAGCAGGGAAAAATAAAGAGTTAGAGAAAGAGGTACAGTAACTTAAATTAAAAAATAACAAACAAGAAGAGGCACTGAAAAAACATAACAGAAAGTAAGGAACTTAAGAAATATCAGGAAAGAACGAGAGAGGAAATTTTGGATTTAAAGATGGGACAGGAAAGTATTTTGGACGCGGTTGCAGTCCAAGAACTAAACCAAAAATATTTATTATTGAGATTTCGAGGAATAAAAGAAAATCACAATGAGACTATCAAATAAGCGATAATAAAAGCCCTAGCATCTTGGTTGGAAATCCGAGAAGAAGACATCTCCATCTGCATGGACAGAGCATTCCGAATTAGGTCAAGAACTGCAGGACCCAATAGGTGGCCTGGAGGCTGCCTAGTCTTTCTTAACTCACAAATTTTAAAAGATAAAATAATGCAAGCAAATGAAAAGAAAAAACTCAGAATTGAAGAACAAGAAATTATAATCATGTGTGAAATACCAGCTAGGTTGAGGAAGAAAAGAGGAAAATATAAACACTTAACAGATGCACTCAAAAAGAATAACATCCCCTTCCGCTGGGAATTCCCAGAAGGAATCTCATTCACTTATAAACAGAGCAGGAAGAGGCTGAACTCAGAGGAAGCAAAAAAAAATTGGAGGAGATATCATAAAGCATTAGGAGGGGGAAATGGATGGGACAGGAGAGATACGAGAGAGGAACAAGAGAGTGACAAGTGAGAAAGAGAGGAAGATACAAGATGTTAATGACAGAGTAGAAATAAGAACTTTTAAACCATATACTACATAACATCATACGATTTATAATTGAAATAAAGGAATCGGAATCTGATGAGTTATGGATCCCAAAATTATTTCATGGAACTTCAATGGATTAAACAGCAAACTTAAAAGAAATAAAGTTGAACACCTACTCCAAAGAAACAAATGGGATATAATCTGTCTACAAGAGACACATGTTATAAGAAAACATAGAAGGGTGTTAATTAATAGAAAATTAGGCGAAGAATTTATATTCTCAGATGTAGTTAAAAAAAGGGGGTTATTATTTATGCGAATCCCAAACTATATCCAGAATTTGTATTTAAAGATGAAAAAGGGAGGATGATAGCAATTAGGATTAAAACCCAACAAGGAAAGATATTAATGGTAGGAATATATGCACGAAATAATAAGAAAGCTGAATTTTATATTTAAAAAATTGAACATAAATTGCTAGATCATAGTGATGAAAAACTAAAAATCATGGGTGACCTGAACTGAGTTATATCAACAGAAATGGACAGAACAACACGGGAGAAAAAAAGTAAGGAAGGGAAATTACCAATAAGCTTCATGAATCTAATAGAAAACCTAGACCTACATGATGCATGGAGATTTAAACATCTAAGTGAGAAGCAATACACATACCACTCTGAAACCAAAAACTCCTCTGGAAGAAAAGATGCAATATGGATTTCAATAATATTATTAACTAAGATAAAGAAAGCAGAAATACAAGTAAAAACAATATCTGACCATAATCCAACGACATTAGAAATAAAGGGAGAAGAGAGGAAAATTAGAAGATGGAGAATAAATGAAGCTATTCTGAATGATAACAAAGTTCTAGAAAAGGCCAAATCGATGTTAAAAGAACATTTCGATAATAACTTAAATAACAAAACAGATATAAATATAGTATGGGATGCTAGTAAGGCAGTAAAAAGAGGCTTTTTCATCCAGCAAAATATAATTCAAAGGAAAGAAAAGGAAAAAAACAACTTAGAGAAACTTTTAAGGGAAATGAGAAAGATTTGGCCCCAAACCTGTCAGGGAATTGGAGGCAGAGAAGGGGGAGAGAATGGGGACCTACAGAGATAAGCCTCCGATACTTAGCAGTTGTACTTCCTCAGAGGAGGAGGGTGACGAAGGGTTGTCAGGAAGTAATGAATCGGGGGGGGGGGAGCAGCTTCTGGGGCCCAGCCACTCTCGTAACAGAGGAAGGAAAGGGGGAGGGCTCCGGAAGTGGTTATGCTGGAAGAAAGCGAAAGCATCGTCAGTCTCTGCAACTGACACTCCATGATGCAGATGTACTCTCAGAGCTCCGTGTAAATAGCAGCAAGAAACCAATAAATCTTGTAAATATGGCTGGATTCCTGGACTCTTATCTCTTCTAGCACTCACCAATCATCCCCTGACAAAACCCAAGAAACGAAGCACCAAAAAACAACATCAAGACACTGCAGATGCAACTCTCCATGATCCTGAATTACGAAGTGGAACAAAAAATTAAGAGGATAAGACAAAATTCTTTTGAATTTGCCAATAAACCAGGTAGGCTGCCAGCATGGAAGCTGAAGAAGAGACAGAAGGAAAGAATAATAGAAAAAATAATGGAGGATGGGAAAATAATAGAAGACCCGAAGGAAATCAAAGCAAAATTTATAAAGTACTATAGTAACTTATATAAAGAAATGAAAGGGAATCAGGAGGATATGGAAGAATACCTAATAGAGAATAAAATCCAGACAATAGGAGCAGAGAAAAGGGAACAATTAAATCAGCCAATTACAACACTGGAGGTGCACCAAGCAATTATGAAAGCAAAAGTAGGAAAAGCACCTGGAACAGATGGTTTGAAGGCAGCATATTATAAAAAATTAGAGGAATTCTTAATAACACCAATGAAATTGGTAATGAACAGAATTTTAAAATGTGGAATAATACCGGGATCATGGGAAGATGCTTTTGTCGTGCTGATACCAAAACAAGGACAAGACCAGACGCTAATTTAAAATTATAGGCCCATATCACTGCTGAACAGTGATTACAAAATATTCGCTGACATTCTAGCCAACAGATTGAAAAAATTATTAAACGAAACTATACACAAAGATCAAGCTGGCTTTCTGCCAGGTAGATACATACACAGCAACATGAGGAATGTAATAGATTTACTAGAATACCTAGAGGAAAGATCAGACAAAAAGGCTGCTTTAATATCAATAGATGCGGAAAAGGCATTTGACCAGGTGTCATGGGACTTCAGGAAAAGGGTCATAAAGGAAATGAAACTGGGGGAAGATTATATTAAAGCTATAGAGGCAATATATAGGAAACAAAAAGCCAAACTTATTCTTAATAATGAAATAACAGAAGAATTTTGTACAGAGAGGGGGAGAAGACAAGGTTGCCCCTTGTCACTACTACTATTTATTATGGTACTGGAATTATTGATGAATGCCATAAGAAATGATAATAAAATAAAAGGTATTCCATTAGGGAAAAAAGAATATAAGATCAAAGCATTTGCGGATGATCTGATTCTGACTGTTGAAAACCCCAAAGGAAGTATAATACAGATAACTGACAAAATATTAGAATTTGGGAAAGTAGCCGGCTTTAAGTTAAAGAAGAATAAAACTAACATAGTAAAAAATATGACCAAGCAAGAAAAGGAAGAACTACAGGAGATATCAGGATTAACAATTGTAAATAAGACCAAGTATTTAGGAATTTGGCTAACCAATAATAATAGTAATCTATTCAAAGATAATTACACAAAAACCTGGTAAGGAATCAAAAGAAATTTAGAAATCTGGAAGAAGTTAAGATTATCACTTGTTGGCAGAATATTGGTGGTTAAAATGAACGTATTGCCGAAAATAATGTATCCATTCCAAATGATACCGATAATTGGAGGAGTGGGAAGTCTTAGATTATGGCAAAAAGAGGTATCCAAATTCATATGGCAGTATAAAAAACCAAGAATTAAACACAAACTTCAAATAGATAAAAAACATAGAAGTGGACTGGCGCTACCTGACCTAAATTTATATTACGACGCTGTCTGTTTAAATTGGCTAAAAGAGTGGATTGTATTAAAAAATAGTGATTTCTTAGATCCAGAAGGATTTAACAAACATTATGATTGGCATGCGTATTTAGCTTATGAAAAAGGGAAAGTACACAGGGGATTTATGAACCATGTCATTAGGAAATCATTATATAAAACATGGACAAAATATAAGGATCTCCTAGAACCGAAAACACCATGGTGGGCATCACCTCTAGAAGCAATTACAGTAAAAAAGAAAAATATGGAATTAGAATGGGCCACATATAAAGATCTGATTAAGGAAAAATATAATAAATTGGTAATTAAAGATTATGAGGAAATTAAACAACACCTTACGGGTTGGATCCAATACCATCAATTGCATGAAGTGTTCAGGACAGATAAGAAAAAAGGTTTCTCAAACGAACCTTCATTATTAGAAAAAGTGTTATTATAAAACAAAACTAAGGTAATATCAAAATTGATTAGATTTTCCCTCAATACTTCACAGGCTGTAAATTTCCAGTTCTTTCTCCATAGTTCTTCCCATGCTGTTAAGTTAATGGTTTTCCTAATATCTAAAGCCCACTTGATCATTACCTCCTTGACCTGTTCGCCTTTGACCTCCCATTCATAAAGGAAACAGTTTATAAGAAGTAAATATTCTGGCTCTGGCTCTCTGGCTCTCTGGCTCTCTGGCTCTCTGGCTCTCTGGCTCTCTGGCTCTCTGGCTCTCTGGCTCTCTGGCTCTCTGGCTCTCTGGCTCTCTGGCTCTCTGGCTCTCTGGCTCCGGCTGGTGGTCCCTGGCCTGGCGACGGTCCTCCAACCGATCGTCTATCTGCAGGCTCCGCTGAATGAGGGCGTCCAGCGTGGTGGGATGATCCATCGTGGCCAGCTGGTCCAATATCTCATCCGAAAGCCCCTCAAGATACTGGTACCGCAGTGCAGAGTCATTCCAGGACAAGTCCTGCGCCAACAGCTGAAATTCTGTGGCGTAGGCGGCGGCTGTGGACTTGTCCTGTCTCAACTGACAAATCGCCCAATTGGCTTGGCTCCCCTTCAGAGGGTTGCCAAACACAGTCTCCAAGTGGTTACAAAACCCCACATAGTCTGTCAGCAAAGGAGAGTCTTGCCGGAGCAATGGCAAAGCCCACTTGGCCGCCTGGTCCTTCAGCAAGCTGATCAAGAAGTGCACCTTGGTGCAATCGTCAGGAAAATTCCGGGCTCGCCCCTGAATATACAGCTTGGCCTGTCTGAGGAACATGGGAAAGCTGGCCAGGGACCCATCAAATTTCTCTGGCAGGGCCACTGGGTACTTGCCAGAAACTGGGGTGTTGGCCCCAGGAGCCGGTAAGGCGTCCAACCGCTGCTGAAGCGCTGTAACCGCATTGCTGAGCTGCTGAATGGTGTGAGTCAAGGCCTGGTTCTCCTGGGCCAGTGCCACCAACGCAGCTGCCTGGTCAGACATGGCTTCTGGCTCTTCCCGAATGCACCCCAACGAAGGGGGAGTGCGGGTGTGGCGGGAGCAAACTGTGCTAGACCCGGGGGGGGGGGTTTACCAAGAGACGTGGTCAGAGTCCGGTCCTGGGTCGAGGGTCTGGAGACTGTCCACCAAGGGCAAAGCGGGGTCCAAAGCAGGAAGCCGGGCGTGGTCAGGAACTCCGGAAGAACAGGTCTGGGTGCTGGCAGAAACAGGTTTCCAATGACGTTGCTCCCGCAACCTGGGACCGGGCTGACAGGCCTTTACCTTCTCTGAGGCCAGGGGCGGTCCCAGCCCACAGGTGACCTGCCTCTCCTGGCCTTAAGGCGAGCACTCCTCCTGAGAGAACGTAGTTCCCTCCGCCTCTCTGCCCTGAGCCTCTGCAGCTCAGGAGAGGCTGGAGGGTTACTGAACCCAGGGGCAGCTTCACCTTCCCCTGACAGGGCTGGGAGAGGTGCACCTGCAGGCAATGGGTACTCAACAACCTCCGGAGCCAGAGTGGATTCATCTGGTGTCTGCTCCTGAGGATCCGGCACAGGTGCAGGCGCTTCAGATTCAAGGCCCTGCCCCGGCTCAGCCGGCCCTGGAGGCGGGGACTCCTGTGCAGGCTGGGATTCCTCCGGTTCAGCCTCTGAATCAGATTCCCAGGCCATCACACAGGGTCTCGCTCTGACTTTGATTCAGGGTCTCGCTCTGGCTCTGGCTGTGTCTTGTTGGAGATTCATTCCCCGTGTCTGCAGTCATGGGATTGTTGTCTATCACATGACGGTGTATGTTTTCATTCCACAGTGTGGGAAGTGACGGAGACAGGATGTTTTGTGCTACTGTGTTCCTTGAAGTGGGACTATTGTCCTTTGTTCTTTTCTCTCTTTGCTGTCTGATGAGAAAGAGGCAGGAGCTAAGTCAGAATGTTCCAAATATATTATATGTAAATAAACGTAGATTAGCCAAAATGCTGTGCTACTGAGTTTGTTACGCAAACTGTGAAGACTCTGCGGATCCCTAAGTGTGCTGATGATCCCTAAGTGTGCTGAAGCAATCGCATGACAACCCCACGGCAGGGCACTTTGGTCAGCACAAGACCATGTTGCTTGTTACCAGGGAGTTCTGGTGGCCAAGAGTAAGGGAAGACGTGCGGGAATACGTAAGGGGGTGCGACCAATGCCAGCGGGCTAAGGGGGAGAAGGCAGCACCCGCAGGGTTACTAGAACCCTTGCCCACTCCGGGGAAACCATGGGAGGTAGTAGCCATAGATTTTATGACCGATTTGCCCAGGTCCATGGGGAAAACAGCGGTCATGGTGGTAGTGGACCTGTTGACCAAGATGTGCCATTTCATTGCTTGCTCGCATGCAGTATCGGCAGAAGAAACAGCTAGGCTGTTTGTGGATCACGTTTTTCGGTTGCATGGCGCCCCCTTGAGGGTTTTGTCCGACAGAGGAAGGCAATTTACTTCCAGGTTCTGGAGGAAGCTCATGAGCTTGCTTCAAGTTGAGGTGAGTTTCTCGACGGCTCGTCACCCAGAAACCAACGGGCAAGCGGAAAGGGCCAATAGCATACTACAACAGTACCTACGATGTTACGTCAGCGAGAGAGAGAACGACTGGGTGGAAAAGCTGGCGCTGGCTGAATTTGCTTACAACAACGCAGAGCATGTGTCCACAGGGATGAGTCCTTTCATGGCCAATTACGGGTGTCACCCCAGAGCCTTCCCAGGGGAGGGGGAGGGGAGGGGGAGTGTGCCTGCGATGGAGCAGTTTATGGAAGAAATGGAGGCCTTACACCAGCAGCTTAAAATGAACCTGGAGAGGGCCAAGGAAGAGTACAAGAGGCAGGCAGACAAGCACCGCAGAGAAGGGGAGACCGGGTGTGGTTTTCAACCAAAGGGCTACCGTTCAAGGGAGGTTGTAAAAAATTACGGCCAAGGCGGCTGGGACCTTTTGAGGTCACGCAGCAGGTGAATCCTGTGGCTTTCCGGCTAAAACTGCCAACCAACATGAAATTGCATCCGGTGTTCCACCGGTCTTTACTTTCACCATACCGAGAAGGGAGGGAGTTTCCGGGGCGAGAGAGAGAAATCCCCAGTCACCCAGAGGTGGAGGAGAGGGAACTCAGTAGTCAAGCAGCGGAAATACTTGACTCAAGGTGGAAGGGGAAGCAGGTGGAATATTTGGTAGCTTGGGAGGGAGAGCCTGAGTCAGAAAACACGTGGGTGCCTGCAGGAGAGATAAGGGATGAGTGTCTGCTGGGGGAGTTTCATCGCCGGTTTCCAAGGAAGCCGAAACCGTTGGCAAGATTTTGGGAAGAGCAATTTGGAACCACGGATGATGAAGAAGAATTTGTGGGGTATCCTCCTTCAGAGGGAGAGGGAAGGGAGGTATCAGAGGAAGAGGAGTCAGATTGGGGAGATTGGGCAGAGGACAGGAACAGCAGCAGGTGGAAAACGATGTTTGAATCATCAGAGGAAGGGGATAGTTCGTTCCAGGGGTTTCCCGCTTCACCACCCAGGAACCGGGGCGGGGGTGAGGAGGGCCCTGGGAGGGAGGTGGATGTCAGGGAACTGCCATCGGAGCCAAGGGTGGCGCTGAGGCTCCCTAATGATGATGCTGGAGAGGGAACCAGCAGAGGGAGAGAGGACGCTTCCACTGGGGAAGGAGATAGAGGTGACACCAGGGAGAAAGGGGAGTCCGAGGGAGCTGCGGAGAGAAGGCTCCAGGACTCTTCCAGTGAAACCAGCGGGGAGAGCACAGGACCTCCTCTGGGGACGCCCACTTTGCGCAGACAGCTTTCGCGCAGAGAAGGGAGACGACAATTGGGTGTGAAAGAACTCTTATGTTGGAAGAAATTCAGGAAACGCCCACTGACGGATTCTTCCAGTGATTGAGACAGTCATGGTGTACTGACTGTCCAGCCTGGGGGGAAAGTTTTGTCCAAACTACTCAGCTCGGAGCAGTTTGCGCTTTACGCACAAGCAACCCCCATACCCCATTACAGGAAGTAAATTGACTTCCACAATCTGTGACCATCCTAGAAGGCATGCTGTGCAACCTGAACATGTTGTCCACAAACAGCTTAGCTGTTTCCTGCGCCGAAGGTATTTTGGTGCAGGGTATGAAATGAGCCATTTTGGTCAGCATGTCCACTACCACTAAAATTACTGTTCTCCTCTGTGATACTGGTAGGTCGGTGATAAAGTCCATGGATATCGCTTCCCATGGTTTGCTCGGGGTGGGTAAGGGTTGTAGCAACCCGGCAGGTGCTGTCCTTTCCCCATTTGCCCTTTGGCAAACTGCACAACCCCTGATGTACTCTGCTACCCCCTCCTTAATTTTGGGCCACCAGAATTCCTTGGTAACTAAGTACATGGTTTTGTTCCATCCAAAGTGCCCCGCCGTCGGGTTGTCATGATGTTGCCTGAGAATTCTGGCCCTCAGTTCCACCCCTGGCACATACAGTGCCCCCTTGTAATAGAGCAAACCCTCTCTTTCCTCAAAACCTCTCTCTGTTCTCTCCTCGCCTTACTTCTGCCAGTCTTCTTTGTGCATACAAATCATCTTCTGTTAATGCGTGCAGCTCCTGGTCACTTACTAAGGTGGCTGCACATTGCCACTGATCGGGCTCAAACACGTACTGCGCCGCTGAAGTCGGTTGTTCCTCCATATATTCCGGCTTTCTAGACAGCGCGTCTGCCCTAGCATTTTGCACCCCTGGCACATACTCTATCTTGAAATTAAATCCTGCAAAGAATTGCGCCCACCGTATCTGTCTCTGATTAAGATACCTAGCTGTCCTCCAATATTCTAGGTTTTTGTGGTTGGTATATACCTTCACCTGGTGCTGCGCCCCTGCTAAGAAATGCTTCCAAACTTTGAAGGCATCATAAATTGCCAAAAGTTATTTATCCCAAATTGTGTAATTCTGTTCAGAGCAGTTTAACTTCCTGGAATGGAAGGCACAGGGCTGCCAGTTCCCCTGCCTATTCTGTTGCAGCAAAACCGCCCCTATGGCTCTGTCCGATGCATCTGTTTCTATTCTCATGGGGTTTTGTGGCTCTACATGTATCAGGTATTCTTCTGATGCAAAGACTCTCTTTAACTCTTTGAAGGCTGCCTGTGCCTCTGATGTCCAAAAGAAAGCCTTCTTTCCCCTCAAGCAATCTGTTATGGGTGTAGTGATTTGTGAGTAATTGTGTATAAATTTCCTGTAATAATTACTGAAGCACAAGAACCTTTGCACATCTTTCTTAGTCTTGGGTTGCTGCCACTCTAGCACGCTTTTGACTTCCCCCTTTTCCATGTGCATACCTTGCGCTGAGAGGCAGTAACCCAGAAATTCTATCTACTTGACATGGAATTGACATTTCTCTAACTTGGCATACAACTTATGCTTTCTCAACCTCTCCAGGACCTCCTTCATGTGCTTTACATGCTCTGCTTCTGTTTCTGAGTAAATCAGCATGTCATCCAAAAAAAGCACACACAATTTTTGTATAAGACTGGCCCAAACATGTGCTGTATAAATGATTGGAAAGTCACGCTGCCCCCTTGCAAGCCAAATGGTATAACTAGGAATTCGTATGATCCAAAAAGGTTAAAAAAAGTTGTTTTCCATTCATCTCCCTCCCGAA
This sequence comes from Podarcis erhardii, assembly GCF_964252035.2. NCBI lineage: Eukaryota > Metazoa > Chordata > Lepidosauria > Squamata > Lacertidae > Podarcis > Podarcis erhardii. The sequence goes on along the minus strand of NC_138506.1, from coordinate 14,372,629 downwards.
TTCTAATCAGATTATAAGCCCCCGTTAAATCCAATTTGGTGAAAATCTTACCAGTCTTCACCCTTTCCAGCAAATCATCTGTCCTTGGTAAAGGATAGGCTATTGGTACAGTCATTGAGTTGAGTCGCCTGTAATCACAAATAAGCCTCTTCTGTTCCTTGTTTTTCTTATCTACAAAGAAAACTGGGGAACCCCCTGCTGCAATGGATTCCCTAATAAAACCTTTTTTAAAGTTCTTGTCAATTAACTCCTTCAGCGCTTGTGTCTCTGCCTCAGACATGGAATAGAGCTTTCCTGGGGGCAATTTGGCCCCCGGGACTAGATCTATTTTGCAGTCATAAGATCTGTGGGGGTGGGCAGCTTATTGGCCTCCTGTTCACTAAAAACGTCACTGTTTGGTGGGGGATGCTCACCTCCGCTTTGGTTCCCCCTTCTCTTTCCACGTCTGCCCCCCTAACTCCCACCTGTTTGCCCCACCCTCCTCCCAAACAATGTTGGACGCAATGTGCAGAAGCAAATGTGAGTGATTTCTGGTGCCAAGCTATCACTGGGTCATGTTTCGCCAACCAACTCATTCCTAGCACCACTGGGTGTCCGCACAGCTTGGTTACATGGAAAGCCAGCGTCTCTGCGTGACGAGACACCTCCATCCTGTGAGAGTTCAGAACTTAACTGGTTAAGTGTTCTGAGATGTGCGTCACTTTCTGACGTCAGCTTGGAAGCTGGGAGGAGTCTGGGAGGAGACTGTACTTTCTTGTTGTTCTCTCTGTGTGTCTTGAGAGAGACGGACATGTTTTTACCATGACTGCAAGCAGTGATGGACAAATGTTCCAATAAAGAGCTGTAAATAGACGAACCTGTCTGTGTATGCTTGCATGGAGAAAAGGGAGAAAAAGACTGCTTTACACCGCCGTATGCTACTCTGCTAAGCCGTGGCTAAAGAGACAGCAGAATTTGTTGCGCAGCACGGAAGGAAGCGTGCCGGACGCAGTAAATGACTGATTGGGATCGTAAAGCTATCAGAGGCCACGGCTCAAAGATCGGGGTCCAAAGATCGTTATCTCAACAGGTTATGGAGGTCAGTAAACGCTCGTAAAACAGTCGGCTATGAGCCACTGGAATGCTTTGAAGTCGGCACGGAAGCTAGCCGGAGGTTGGAAGCTGCATTCCGTGAGTCTAGCCTGATGCCAGAAAGCAGAGGGAGTTTTTGCCTGCTTCTGAGAGGCAAGAGAGCTGCTGAGAGACAGAGCTAAACGCTGGGAGCAGCTGAAATCGTTCCTCCACGGAAGGGAGAGCCGGAGCAGCTGGGCCGTTTCTCCACGTACAGGAGCCGGAATCAGCTGGTACTGAGTAAGTACAGCTTGTGGGGCACCTTGGGAGAACGGGAGAATATGGCTGAGAGCCAGGACATTCCGGTGGAAAAGCTCACTTTAAAAAGTTGGGCAACCTGGAGCAGAAGAGTAAGGGGCTGGTTCCTAGTTTCTGGGCTTTGGGAAGCAAGCCAGAGGGAGCCAAAAGCACCACCCCTTAGCTGGGAAGACAGCCAGCAGAAAATGCTTCAGAGAGAGCTGGATATGCTCAGAGCATGCGTTCATGCATCGCTGAAACCCCATTTAGAGGGTGTAAAGTCAGCAAGGGCTGCCTGGGATGTGCTGAAGGGCTTGTGTGAAGCTTCAGCGGGAGGCCAGAGCCCTGGAGACGCTGGACTGGCAGGCCCATTTCCCGATGTATCGGCCTCAAGGAGCGCTGGTGAGCAGATCGGGGGGGCGAAGAGTTCCAAAGGCAAGTTTAAGAAACTTTCCACAGGAAGTGCTGGAGCGGAGAGCAGCTTCAGGGGGGGCCAGGCTGGTGGGAGGCGCCGTTCCAGGAGAAGGAAGGCCAGGCCAGCTGGGAGGAGCCCCGGGCAGTGTTTTTCCACTGGAGTTCAACGTCTGCGTCGCAGTTGCCCCCACCGGAGCACAGAGCCGAGGCAGGATGTTGTGAAGGACACTTCTCATGGGAACCAGGCGGGTTTCCATGGCAACAAGCCTGGCCAGGCAGGCAGGCGTGGGATTGAGTCCGGGCGACGTGGTGAACAACAGGAAGAGTCTTATCAAGTCACTGCTAGCATGGCCTTGTTGGAGAACAGCCGTGTGGAGCTGAATCTTGTCATCGACTCTGCAGCTAACCGCAACATGGTTCCAGAGACCCCTGCAGTCGAGATGTGGAATTGCACGGCAGTTCCAAAAGGACAGGGACAGACTGTTAAATTTGCTAATGCCTATTTTTCTGTTTTGCAGGAAAGGATGGAGTTTTGTATTGTTCCAGAGGTGCATCACTGTTTGTTATCTGTGCCTTATTTGTTGAAAAAAGGGTTTCAGGTTTGTTTCCAGGATGATGTCTGCACAATCTCCAAAGGGGAGAGGGTACTTGCCAAGGTTAAGAAGGGGCAGAATGATCTTTTCATTCTTAAAACGTCTCTTGGGGGTGAGGGGAAGGTTGAGAGAGCACAGGCGCAGCGTGCTACAGTTCCCACTCATGTTCAATGTGCTTGTGCATGGCATCAGAGGACCAATCATGGTTCTCTAGAAGAACTGCAAGTGCTTCCTGAGGTTACCAGAGGGTGTAAAATTAGAGATTGTGGACGTGCCATTAGTTGCGCCACTTGCAGACAAGCAAAGGTGCAAGGGTGCAGTTACCCAAAGGTGGAACGGGTAACCACTAAACCTTTTCAGCTGGTACACATAGATCTGTTCAGTCCTGTCAGGGAACAGAGTCTAGGGGGGGGCCAGGTATCTGCTAACGTTTCAGGATGATTTTTCGCAGATCACCTGGACCCACGGTCTCAAATCCAGGGAGGATGCAGCACAGCTGATCAAGAGCTGGATTGAGGGGGTGGAACTAAGGTTCTCCACCAAGGTGAAAGCAATCGTCAGTGACAGAAATGCTAGGTACACTGGTTCTGCTTTGCAGCAGTTCTTTCACAAAAGAGGGATAAGTTACACAGTTACTTCACCCAGTAAGAGGGGGGTGGCAGAGCTGAGAAGTGAAGCTCTGGTTAAGGCTGCACAGGTAATGCTAACGGACGCTAGGTTACCTCCAAAGTTTTGGCTGGAGGCAATCCGTTGTGTGTCTTTCACCTGGAATCGTGTCTACAACTCACTGGTAGGTGACACACCGTACTCTTTGTTGAATGGCAGAAAACCCCAGGTTCACTTTCTGCGCAAGTTTGGATCTCCTGCGGTTGTCCCTGTGCCTAAGGCTTTGCAAGGGCCAGATGGAGCCAAAGTCCAGAAAATGATCTTCTGTGGGTATGAGCCAGACGCTCGTGCTTGGAGATTTGCTTACCCGTCAGGTGATCAGAGTAAGGTGCTGATCAGTAAAAACGCTGAGTTCTTTGAGCAGGATGAAAGGCCAAAAATTTCTGCACAGCGTGATGTTCTTTCAGAATGTCTCTCTGATCCAGAGGACAGTTCTGTTGAGGAGGAAGAAGAGGCTGAGTCTGCTGATGACGATCAGGTCACTGACCAGAGTCAGGAGCAGGATGGGGCGTCTCCACAAGTTGTTAGAAAAGGACAGCCCAAGAGTGAGCCTAGTTCTCCTGTGGGTGTAATGGAGAGGATTCGAAGACGCTTTAAGTCAGAGGGGGAATCCTGTGATGCAGAGGACACACCTGCTGGTGACAGTGAGCCAGAGGAAACACCAGAGTTTGTGCCCAGGCGATCCAGTCGCACAACCAAGGGTATTCCACCTGAGAGGTACCAGGCCACAGGTGCGTGGGTAAGTTTCGCACAGTGCGTTTCTGAGAGTTGTGAGGTGATTCCACAGATGCCAAACAGGTACGCCAAGGTAGGGCGCAAGGCATTGGGGAAGGGATTGATCTCACAGGGTGTTGCTGAAGATGTTACACAGGTCTTGTCAGAAAGCAACACAAGGGGGTGTGTGAGAGTTCAGAACTTAACTGGTTAAGTGTTCTGAGATGTGCGTCACTTTCTGACGTCAGCTTGGAAGCTGGGAGGAGTCTGGGAGGAGACTGTACTTTCTTGTTGTTCTCTCTGTGTGTCTTGAGAGAGACGGACATGTTTTTACCATGACTGCAAGCAGTGATGGACAAATGTTCCAATAAAGAGCTGTAAATAGACGAACCTGTCTGTGTATGCTTGCATGGAGAAAAGGGAGAAAAAGACTGCTTTACACCGCTGTATGCTACTCTGCTAAGCCGTGGCTAAAGAGACAGCAGAATTTGTTGCGCAGCACGGAAGGAAGCGTGCCGGACGCAGTAAATGACTGATTGGGATCGTAAAGCTATCAGAGGCCACGGCTCAAAGATCGGGGTCCAAAGATCGTTATCTCAACAAGATGGGTGGGGTCGGGTGTGATACCTCTTCTGCCATCAGCGGTCTTCCATCAATTGCCTTGACCTGTAAGGGAAAACCTAGAGGGAGTAGCGCCAGCTGTTGTTCAAGCGGCAGGTCCAGGAAATTCGCTGAGGCACCTGAGTCAACCAAGGCATGAACTTCCCGGTAGCACCCACTTGGGAGTTGTAGTTTCACTGTCAGCGTGATCCCTGGGACCAGTGTGTCAGCTTGGGGCCCTCTCACTTCTTCTGTCCCTGGCTGTTGGCCCCCACTTACAGCCAGGCATTCCTGTTTCCCTGCTCCTGTCCTTGGGCTCCGTCGCTTTCTTTCACCTCTGTTCCTGACAGCGACTCCCATGTTCTACGTCGTGGGCATCACTTGGCAATGTGCCCAGGCTGGTTGCATATGAAACACTTCCTGGTATCCTTCCAGCCCTTCTCCTGCCCCTTGATCATGGTGCCAACAGTTGACACAGTTTTGGTGCGCACCGCTCACCATCTGGATTACAAGGGGGCAGCGCCTGCTTCCAGGCGTTCATGCACCATGTGTAGGGCTCCCTGCTGTACAGGAATTGCGTTGCCTTTTTGGATGACGTCTTCATCTTTTCGGAGAACGAGGCACAGCACGTGAGAGACGGCAGGCAAGTGTTGGAGAGACTGAAGGAGCATCAGTTGTGGGTCAAGCTGGAAAAATGCCAATTCCATGCTTGGGAGGTCGAGTTCCTGGGGTACCGGTTATTGGATAAAGGGCTAGCCATGGATCCAGAGAAGGTGAAGACAGTGCTGGACTGGAAGAGCCGCAAGACAAAAAAAGATGTGCAGCAGTTCCTAGGATTCAGCAACTTCTACAGAAAGTTTATCAAGAACTTTGCACACTTGACAGCGCCTATAACTGATTGTCTCAGTGGGAAGAAGTTTTCGTGAACAAGGGAAGCGCAGCAGGCCTTTGGAAGTTTAAAGAAGGTCTTTGCATCAGAGGAGCAGCTCCTGCACATTGATCCAGGGAAGCCTTCGAGGGTGGAAACGGACGCTTCAGACTGAGCCATAGGAGCAGTGCTGTTGCAGCAAGGTCCAAGGGAGGATTGGAGGCCTTGTGCCTTTTTCTCCAGGAAACTGAACAAATCGGAGCAAAATTACACTATTTATGACAAGGAATTGCTAGCCATTTATGCGGCTTTTTAAAATAATAATAATTATAATATTTATTACTTTTAAAGCTTACAAAAAAGAAAAGGAAGAAAGAAGACAAAAGAACAAAAAGAACAAAAAAGAGAAAAAACAATACAATACATAAGCAATACAAAACACAACCTTAACAAATTAAACTAACACAATAAACTAAACCAAACCAAACAAAAACAATTTAAAAACATACATCATACCTTTTCCATATTCTATCTTTCATTCCCTTGTATCATTGACCTCCTCTCACCTCCCTCTTTGTATTCCACTTCCATTAATTGTTTCAGCAATTCCTTTCCAACTTTCTCTATTTTCTATCATATAAATGTCTTAACATATTTTTAATCTTATTTCCATTAAAATTAGTATACTTATTTAAGCTTAACTCCTTATAGCATTTCAGCTAAAGCCATAAAATTTCCTTCCAACATTTTTCTATCACTCATTAATTTTACAATATTTCTATATATAGACTTTAAATTTCCAATCTTCTTCCACCATCTCCTCTCCCCAGTCTCGGACTCTACCAGCCACTTCCGTCAACTCCATACAGTCCATCAACCTGGAGATCTTATGTCCGAGGCTCTTAACTCTTTTCCACGTCCCTTCTGCCAGTCTTCTTCATATTCTTTGATGCTAAAGAGCAGATCTCGGGGAAACTCCAATCCAACGATACTTTTATTCCTTCTCGACAGGTCAGCCAGATTTCCATAATTAAAACTAGGATCCATAAAGTATTTCTGGGCATGTTTCAAAATTCCTCCAAATCCAAAGGCCCCCCGAACTCCAATCTCCTCCTGACCCAAGTCCATATTCCAAAAGTCAGTTAATCCCTGCATAGAGGGATCTTTCCAACTTTCCTTTTCTAGTCCAGGCCAGGCTCCGATCTTCAAAATCTGACTTTTTCTAGTCTCAATCATAAAGGGCCTCAAATTGTAGTCCTCAATTTGCCTCTGTAAGGCTAAGGCTCCCCCTTGTATTACTTTAGGTTCGACAACAGCAACTTTCTCCTTCTCCTTTTCAGCAATTTGTCCTGTTGAAATAAATTCCTGTGCCAAATCCTGAATAATTCCTGTATTGGTGCTCACTTTTGGTTCCAAAATGTCAATTTTAGTAGTCATAGCATCCATCTTTTTATGAAGCTGTTCAAACAAGTGGCTTATCTTAGAAAATGCAGTCCATAAGGCTTCTCCTGTCGACATTCTTGAATATCCAAGGTCAATCTCTAGTTCTCACAGTTCTTATCAAGCAGCTGGAGATTTCCCAGCTCCATTCTTGTAACAGTTTCAAAAGCTCCCTCTAGAGGGGAACAGTCTCCACTTGTATCAATCTTTTCCAACACAGATCAAAAAGTAAATATAGTTTCAATTTTCAAATACTTTTCCTCCCTTTTAAACGCAGAAGCGGACAATGGAAACAATATATTTCTCTTATTTAACTGACTGTCAACATCCGTTCTCTTTGCTGTCAATGAACTCTCCCGAAACGTCAATCACTGGGAGCCCGTTCTCAGGTTCAGAGCAGTGGTAATTTAATTTTAATCACTCTCTCCTGCAGGATACACAGTCCAAAATTTTCCCCCTCTTCTCCTGCTTCCAAGGGGGGTCTAATAATTTCAATCGATGGAAGTTTAATCCTTTACATAAGGCTTTCCGAGACCTTAACTTGTAAGCTCTTTGCTTCAGTCTATTTACAAAAGGGGAAGGCGGACTTCCTGTTTTGAACCTTCCCCGTTCGATGCCAAATTAAGATATTTAAAGATCCAATTTTCCGTTTTACTCACGGGTTGTTTAAAATCCAATTGTCCACAAGAAAAAGTCAGCGCTCTCCGGCAACAGCAATGCGGCTTCACTCCGTGAAAGAAGCGGTCGATTCAAAGCACCGCGACGCTCACCCCACGTTGCTCCGGATCCCCAAAACAGGGTTTCCCTGCGAGTAGGGGAGGCGCAAAAGGTGCCAGCCGAATCCCAGGTTCACAAGCTTCTTCCGCCTGTGATTTCAATGGGTCTCCACCTTCGCCGTGGCGGTACAGACCCAACTTTCCACGGAGCAAGTTCCTCCCGATCGGAGGAGCTCCGCCATTGCCAGGGGTGCCGACCCGGAAGTCCCATTTATGCGGCTTTAAAGCAGTGGAGACACTTTTTGATCGGGGCGCAGCACCAGATCCAGGTGCGAACAGACCACAAGAACCTGGAATATTGGTGAACAGCACGCGTGCTCAACCAGAGACAGATCAGATGGGCGGAGCATTTTGCTCAGTTTATCTTTAAGATACAATACGCCCCTGGGGGGCAAAACATGAGGGCGGACGCACTTTCCAGGAATCCAGAGTACATGGAAGAGGAAGGGCCACCCGTGGTGAGACAAATGTTCCAAGAGGACAAGTGGTCATGTGGGGGAGCACTGACAGGGGAGGCGGAACTGGTTGGGCTCACCAGACACAATGAATTTGCTCAAACTAAAATTAGGGAACTTAAGGATGGTCAGGGAGCAAATGGGGGTTTTGAGGAGAAAGGGGGGCTATTGTTCTACAAAGGGGCACTATATGTACCGGGAGAGCCATTGAGAGCCAAAATCCTCAAACAGCTCCATGACAACCCCACAGCTGGGCATTTTGGGCAACATAAGACCATGTTGCTAGTCACCAGGCAGTTCTGGTGGCCCAAGGTAAGGGAAGATGTACGGGAATATGTCCGAGGGTGTGACAGGTGTCAGAGGGTCAAAGGAGAAAGAGCAGCACCGGCAGGGTTACTGGAACCCTTACCAACACTGGGGAGACCCTGGGAGGTGGTGTCCATAGACTTCATGACTGATCTGCCCAGGTCACGAGGTAAGACGGCGGTGATGGTGGTGGTCGATCTGCTGACCAAAATGTGTCACTTCGTGGCATGCTTCCATGCAGTGACAGTCAAGGAGACTGCCAAGCTGTTTGTGGATCACGTTTTTCGGCTGCATGGGATACCATTAAGGGTGATCTCGGACCATGGAAGGCAGTTCACCTCGCGGTTCTGGCGCAAACCCATGTGTTTGTTACAGGTAGAGGTGAGCTTCTCGACAGCAAGACACCCAGAAACCAACGGGCAGGCCGAGAGAGCTAACGCCATATTACAGCAATACTTACGCTGCTACGTCAGTCAGAGGCAGAATGATTGGGTGGAGAACTTAGCGCTGGCTGAGTTTGCATACAATAATGCTGAACATGTTTCCACGGGGATGAGTCCCTTTATGGCCAACTACGGGTGTCACCCCAGGGCCTTCCCAGGACGGGGGGCGGAGGAATGGAGTGTTCCGGCTGCAGAGCAGTTTGCAGAAGAGATGGAGGCTTTGCACTAGCAGCTCCAATTGAACCTGGAGAGGGCCAAAGAGATGTATAAAAGGGAGGCAGACAAGCATCGCATGCCAGGGGAGGTCATATGGGTGGGGGACAAAGTGTGATTGTCATGTCAGGGGTTGCCCTTAAGAGGGGGGTGCAAGAAACTGCAGCCCAGACGACTGGGGCCCTTTGAGGTGATCCATCAAATCAACCCAGTGCCATTCAGGCTAAAATTGCCAGACAGCATGAGAATTCATCCCGTGTTTCATAGATCCTTGCTTTCACCTTACAGGGAGGGGCACAGCATCCCAGGAAGGGAGGAAGGGATGTCCCCCCATCCCAGCATAGAGGAGAGGGAACTCTGTAATGAAGTGACGGAAATACTTGACTCCAGGTGGAAAGGGCATCAGCTAGAGTACTTGGTTTCCTGGGAGGGGGAGCCCAGTTCAGAAAATGCATGAGTTCCTCCCGCAGAATCTGTCACGGAGGAGAATCTTGTGGAGGTGTTCCATGCTCTTTTCCCACGCAAGCCAAAACCCCAGGGGAGGTTGTTGCAGGAAGTGTTTGGACCCATGGAGGACGAGGGGGACTTCGTAGGATTTACATCCTTGGGGGGGGGGGGAGGGACTCCGGGACGAAGTCGCTGAGCTGTCTCATGGGGGAGAACCTGACTGGGGCTTCCCACCGGAGAGGGGGAAGACGGGGGAATGAGAAGCAGTTTTTGAATCCACAGAGGAAGACGACTATTCTTTCCGCCCCCCCCCCTCCTACCAATGCCCAGGAGGGGGATGCTGCTAGAGACTCCAACATCGGCGAGGGCAGTCTTGAGGGGGGGGGTGGATGGTGGAACTGCCATCAGCTCGGAGGCGAGAGGTGAAAGGGCAGTTGTGTTATAGGGAGCCTCCCAAAATCTTGCGAAGCAGTTCCTCCTCCGGCGAGGAGGAAAGCCCCACCTCCAGTGGAGAAGAAGTGCAGGGACCAGGGGATGTTAGGGAGAGCCTCAACACCAAGCCTGAGCAAACCGGAGAGGAGGGAAGTCCCCCTTTGCCAGCGCCCATTCTGCGCAGTAGGCTTCGGCGCAGGGAGGGGCTGAAAAGGCTGGGGGTGACACAATTTTTATGCTGGGGGAGGTACAAAGACCGACCACTCCCAGATTCTGCTAGCGATTGAGCCAGACATGAACTTACGACGCTCTTCACTGTAAATAGTTTGCACCAAGAATAAAGCTTGGAAAGACAGGTCGGAGTCTTGGCTGTTTACTGTTGAGCAACCACACCAGCACCTGACAGCTGAGTTGCTGAGTTCTGTTACGCAAGCTGCGAAGACTCTGCGGATCCGTAAGTGTGCCAGAGTCTGTCGACATCAGTCGCTGTGATGTTCGGGCTAAAGAAAGCTTTTGAAGCTCCCGAACGATCGACCAGGAGGAAGAGAACATGCCAGTTACGCATGTGTCTCTACCAGGGTCCTACTCAAATGTAGGATGAGCTCCTGACAGGAACACCTGCCCATCTTCATGTTAGATACCAGCAATCTGGGAGCTTCATGCTTACAACCTGCATGAAAAACATGGTTAACAGACAAAACATTACATGTCTCTTGAACCATTCCACCATCCCCTATGTTTACATTATAACATAGCAAGAACAAGCCATTTACACAATAAACATCACAATGTAAAATATCGCTTTGGTTCTTCTGGATGGTTGCGTTCTGTTTGTTGCCACAAATAGTATAGCCATGCTGCATCAGCTGGGCTTCTCGACCTGGAATGAAAAACACGTTAGACATCACAACGTTACAGCTTTTTAGTTCCACAGTCCAGGTGCTATGCACCCCCAAGGAATCTCCACTCGACTGGTGGATCGAATCCTTCTGTGGCGTACACGTGGTGAACCAGTTCCATCTTCCACAAAGGTGTGCCTTCACATCAGAATCTAGTACAAAAGATTCTTGCACCTCTGTCCTGAAACAGCTGGTCACCAAATCTGCACTGAAGCTCTGCATCTCTGGCCTTGCTTCATGTTGCCTGTTGGAAATGCTGCAAACCTTCCTGACATTTGGATCCTGTCCAAACTTCTCACAGGACAAACTTTCCACTGCTTCAACCTCAGCAGCGCCACCTGCTGGTTGCAGTGATGGTTGGGATGATGTCACAGTCAGTACCCCTTCTTCCTCCTGCTTTGGAGATTTCTCCCCCTCAACAGGAAACACCCCTCTTGTGCACTCTGGAAAACAGCTCTGCGTCTTCTCATCCATGACACCACCAGAGCTCTGCACGATCACCTGGGATACTGTATCATCTTTCCCCCGGGGTGTGACTTTTGGCAGTCTGCTGAGACATTGCCTCCCACTGCATGTGGGCGTCGGAGACAGCAAAGTCCAGCCCTCCAAACTTCTCTGGCATCCTAGATAGCTCGTCGCCATCTTGGAATGTCCAAGTGTGTCACAGATGAAATTCCTGCCAAACACACACTCTGTCTAATATCAGGCATAGACTGTGTCTCAAACTGCCTTTTGCAGTTTCAGGAACAAAATCACTGCTCCCTCACATTCCCAAACTCACAGGGAATGAATCAGAAGATTCCTATCTTCTTAAAGTTCATGCCTGCTACTTCAACTCAGCATCGGGGGAAATTGCTCCCTCCCCCATAGCTGATGTTTCACATCCAGCTATTGTCCTGGCAAAGCTTGCTGCTGTGCAAATCCAGCTTCATAAGCATCAGAGTATGTCCTCCCTTCTGTAGCACATAAATCAAGGCTACATTCTTGGCAAAGACCTGCCACATCAAGCATTCCCTCTATGTAACTCAGGGACTTGGGATCCTACCCCTTCAAAAGGTCCATTCCGCAGCTTAGTGCAAGCTGGAACAACCTTTTAGTGTCCTTATCAGACGGCTATGAATCAAGCCTTCTTCTGTGCATGACTCACTGGCTTTGGCACAAAACAGTCCAGCCTGCCTTTGTTTACTTTCTTTTAGGCAGCTTCTTACTCACAGTGTCTGTCTCCTCACAGATTTTTTCCTTCCGTCTCTGAAGAGGCTTGCCTCATGCTGCCGGTTCCAGGAGACTCCAACCAGGACAAAACAGCCCCTGGTTCTTCCTCTGCTGGCACTGGGTCTGTGGCCCCCGATCCCTGGGCCCATGACTGTTGTCAGGAGCTCATCCTACACTCGAGTAGGACCCTGGTAGAGACACATGCCCGACTGGCAAGTTCTCTCCCTCCTGGTCGATCGTTCGGGAGCTTCAAAAGCTGTCTTCAGCCCGAACATCACAGTGACCGATGCCAACAGACACCGGCACACTTAGCGATCCACAGAGTCTTCGCAGTTTGCATAAAAGAACTCAGCAACTTAGCATTTTGGCTAATCTACTTTATTTCCATATAAACACACACGGAGCACTGCAACATGGCTCCCTCCCTCTCTAGCATCAGACAGCAAAGAAAAAAAACAAAGGACAATAGTCCCACTTCACAGAACACAGAATTGTGTACGTTTCCGAGCACAATTCAGAGTGTGAAATTCACCCCCATCATTCTATTCGGACACTGAGATCCAGCACCGAGGGCCTTCTAGTGGTTCCCTCACTGCGAGATGTGAGGTTACAGGGAACCAGTCAGAGGGACTTCTCAGTAGTGGTGCCCACCCTGTGGAACACCCTCCCATCTGATGTTAAAGAGATGAGTAATTATATAACATTTAGGAAACATCTGAAAGCATCCTTGTATAGGGAAGCTTTTTGTTTTAATGTATTTTTAATCTCTGTTGGAAGCCGAGCAGAATGGCTGGGGAAGTGCAGCCAGATGGGCGGGGTACAAATAATAAATTGTTGTTGTTGTTGTTATTTAAATATTGTTTTATTGATTTTATGTACAATCTTTACAACAGAGAACTTTACAACCAAAACAAACCTTTACAACAGAAGACTTTAAAACCAAAATAAACCAAGATAGAAGCAATAACATAACTCACATGTTTTCATTTGTACTAAATTCTTCTCAGATTTCCTTATTTTACTATTCTTTAACTTGAATCTTCTTCTTTTAATTCCTTGTTCTTAACCTCCTAAATCGCATATTTGTGCTCTACAATTTTCCAGTTACTGCCTTATGCCTCCCTCCCCCTTTACCAATTACTTCCCTTCACCCATGTGCGATCTTCTCTTCATACTGTTATTTATTGTTTTGTTGACAGCTATTAAAGTTGTTTTTTTCCATTTGTATTGTAATATTCTCTTGTATCCTTGCATACTTCAGGCTATTGCATGTTAAATTTAAGCTCTGAACCAAAATCTTATCATATATTCCTGTATGAATTCCCATTCTTTGTAAGTTTTTTGATTAGAGCAGCCTCTAATTGATGCCATTAGTAGCTCAGGCTCTGATTCAAGGTCTGGCTCTGGCTCTGTTTCAGGCTCTGCCTCTGCCTGTGTTTCAGGTTTTGGCTGTTTCCAACTGTTTCTCTGATTCAGGCTCCAGCCGTGTATCAAGCACTGTTTCAGACTCTGGCTCTAGCTCCAGCTCTGACTTTGGCTCCGGCTCTGTTTCAGGCTTGGGCTTGGGCTTGGGCTCAGGATCTGCCTCAGACTGTGTCTCTGTTTCAGGCTGTGTCTCTGTTTCAGGCTCCGGCCCTGTATCAAGCACTGTTTCAGATTCTGGCTATGTTCCAGGCTCTGCCTTCGGCTCTTTTTTAGGCTCTGTTTCAGGCTCTATTTCAGCCTTTGGCTCTGGCACTGGTTCTGGCTCTATTTCAGGCTCTGCCTGTGTCTCAGGCTTTGGCTCTGTTTTACGCTGTTTCTCTGTTTCAGGCTCCAACACTGTATCAAGCCCTGTTTCAGGCTCTGCCTCTGCCTATGTTTCAGGCTCCGGTCCTGTTTCAGGCTCTGGCCCTGGCCTTGTTTTAGGCTCTGCCTGTGTCTCAGGCTTTGGCTGTTTTCAGCTGTTTCTCTGTTACAGGCTCCGACACAGCCTCAAGTGCTTTTGCTTTTGCTTTATTTTCTTTTCTTTATAATAAACTGTATTTGACAAACAACAATAACATCCACAACATACCGCCATATATTACAATTTGCTCTCCTTAATCTTATAATATGCTTCACAACATTGCAACACATATTTTACCATTTGGAACATTTATCCATATATACTTTACATGATAAAAAGCTATTAAAAAAACACCACACACAAAAAGAAAAAGAAAAGAAAAGAAAACAAGAAACAAGAAAAAAAAAGAAAAAAAGATTGAGAATGACTTCCGAATACTCTCTTTGTACTATTGCTTATTGTGTTGTTTAACACACAGTATCATCTTATGTAATATTCTCTTAATTCTTATGAAAGGAAAATTATTATTTGCAATATTTATTTTACAAGAATCATTCAAGTTCTGCGAAGAGATTTTTGTTATTACAATAAATTTTCAAATATTCTTTAAATATTTTCCATTCTTTATGTACCTTCTGTTTTGAATAACCTCTGACTCTCCCTGTCATTGTAACCAACTGTAAATACTCTATCATTTGGACCTGCCATTCAGTTATTGTAGGAATGATTTTGCTTTTCCAATTCCTTGCCACCAAAATTCTGGCTGCAGTTGTCGCATACATGAAAAGAGGTCAAACATTGTTTCTGCTTTCTGATGCCATTGTTTTTTCTTAAACAAGAATTTAAATAATTTTAAATTTTAAATAATTTTAAAAAATTTTAAATAATTTTTCAAATTCATTATAAATGTTGTTCTCAAATGGTTGTGCATTTCCACCACATATGCAAATAGGACCCTATGCCTTTTTTTGCACTGCTAGCAAATTGGTGGTCTATTTTTGTACATCTTAGCAAGCTTTGGTAGGGTGGGGTGCCATCTATATTGCATTTTCATAATGTTTTCTCTAAGATTATAGCATAACATAAACTTAATATCCTCCCTCCATAGCTTTCCCCATTGATCCATGTATATGTTATAACCAATATCTCGTGCCCATCTCACCATCACTGCCTTCACTTGTTCTTCCTTCACCTCCCATTCTAGTAGCACATTGTACATTTGTGAGATGTCTTTTCCTTCATACTGAATTCTTTTTCGAATTTAGACGTTTCCTTTGCAAGACCTTCCTTTCTGTCCAGACTTAGTCTTTCATTTACTTGAAAATATTGCAGCCAATCCGTCATGTTTTTTAATTTCTTCTAATTTATTTAAATTTGGTTTATCATAATCTTCTTCTAACAATAATCTGTATGTGACCCAATCTCCATTCATATTTTTTCTTTTAACAGCCAAGGCTTCAGTTGGAGAGGTCCACAAGGGGCTCTTTGGTTCCACTAATCCTTTATATTTATCCCAAATCTTATAAAGCAATTTTCTTATAATATGATTTAAAAAAACCTTGTGCACTGTTGGGTTGAAATAAACGACAGACGAATGACAAGTGTCATATGGGAGGCATCTCTTGAGCATGTCTCGGGGAGTCCCTTTTATTGAATATTACAGCATTGCCACATATGTGCTTGTTGCTGATTGGTTAACACAAATACAATGCAAGGGTTGCATATAGGCATTAATCATCAATAGATTAAAGGTTGGGAAAGGGAACACAGAATTGGACAGGTATGAAAACCTCCTTATTAAACTATTACTAGTGATTGATATAACAAGACTTAAAAGAACATAACTATCGCATTCCGTAGATGTGGTTAACTATGCATTGAGAACAGGTCAGGGTATGATGTTTCATGAACTCAATGTGAACTAAACAAATTCCTTCCAGTAGCACCTTAAAGACCAACTAAGTCAGTTCTTGGTATGAGCTTTCGTGTGCATGCACACTTCTTCAGATGTGAACTAAACATTCTAGGGTGGGTGAGGAAGGAACACTTCAGCTTAGAGCAGTTTGCCAGAGTCATGTGCAGAAGCAAAACTTCCCATCATCTCCCCCTTTCCTTTTTTTTTTTGTAATTTCAGGGTGAATGGGACAAAAATAATTCAGGATACGTGGTTTGCCAGCGCATGCCCGAAGTAAGTCTGCCCACACCTCCCCTATTATTTACTGTTGGTGCTGCCACTTCGCAAAGTAGGCAGCAATGATTTTATTAGGTGGCTGAGGAGGAGAAAAAAACTGAGACCAAAGACGCATGAGACCAGGAATGCATTGGATGAAACAACATAGCAAAATTAATATACATATTATGACAATAACATATTGAAAAAGATTACGAAGCCAATTCAGATTTGGCAACCAACCAGTGAGCCATTGGGCAAACGAATCCCAGAGGCCAGAAAATCCAACGTCCTGTTTAATGTGGTGTGTAAGATTTTGCAAATGAGAGATTTGCTTTTGAATAGCTTTGGAATTATCAGTAATATTGAAACAACACATGTCATTCACCTGTTCACAGCCATAATGATGAAGCATGAGCAAATAGTCAATGGCAGCACGATTTTGTAGAAGTCCATGATGAAGTTCACTCTGTTCTTTATTCAAAAGGTGAAGAGCTTGTGAAGTAAAATTCAGAGCTTTTGCTGCGGAGCAAGCTAAAGAGTTAATATTCATACTAATCCGTACAGCCAATCCAGGGACTCCTAAGAGAGAAACAGCTAAGGAGATATATTCAGATCTATTGGGAAGAGAGACAGAATCGTCACAATCATTAGTCAATTCCACAGAGCGGCAATATCGAGAGCGGGACAAATGATGCTTTTTGGGTAAAATGATGGACAAACGGCTTAAGCAGCAGGGTGTGCCATGGCTGATGTTTGCTGGAATATAATTGAATGTATAGCCTGGGCACGACCAGAACCAGCCTTCAGGCAGCTCTGTATATTTATATACATAGGAAATATTTACATAATTAGAGCAGTTAAAATTATCCTTGCCCATTTTCACACAGTTGGTTTTTGTGCAATTGACCATACGGGCGCAAGTGACATTAAAGGAAGCCACGTATGGGGTCAACAAATCAAGGGCCAGAGGTGGGCGTTGGCGCACTTGGGTACCCCAGTTATGGTAACCGGAATAACCAAGGGTGCGGAGAGAATCATTTTGGGGTAGGGATGAGTAAAACCAGGTATCATTTTGCATATCAAAAGGGTCATGGCAAACAGGGATAAGGCAAGAGCCAAGGATTTCACCTATGGATACCTGCTGGGTTAGGCAAAAGGAAGAAACATTGAGGGTTTTAGCACATTTGGTGTGGAACCACCACTATTAGGAGCGGAAGCAGAGAGGGGCAAAAACAAAACGCTGAAAATGAGCACTATCATGGAATTTATATTAAGGCAGGAAATGAGACACAGAAGCAAATTATCAGGGGTTGCTTCTAGCTGCTTTTCCTTTCTAAGCTGTTCAGCTTGAAATGAGAGTGATTTTATTTGGCCCCACGTCACTGGTCCATTACGATGTCCCCGCTTGCGAGTCCTGGGGGGGCTGGGCGCCGCATCCTGGGCATAAATGCAAAAATAAAGAACAGTATAACATATATCATAACATCTTTTCTTAACATCTTTGGACTCCCTCACGCCTCCCGCTCCCATTTACATCATTGTCAATTCTTGCCAGCAATTTATCATCTTGTTTACACTCTTGTGTCAAATTCATTTAAATATAATCTATGAATTCTCCAATAGGTTTATAATTTTTCCTCAAATTTACTTATCATCTTAATTCCTTCTAATTTAGTGGTGCACAATTATTTATGATCTGGCGTCCTTTCTTAACATTCAACCAAATTACAGTGTTTTTTTAAATAAATCTTGAATTTCTTCCAATCTTCTTCAACCCTCTCCTCTCCCAGGTCTCGGATTCTGCCAGTCATCTCGGCTAGTTCCATATAGTCCATCAGTTGCATCTGCCACTCTTCCAGTGTGGGTAGTTCTTGAGTTTTCCAATTCTTAGCGATGAGTATCCTTGCTGCCGTTGTTGCAGACATGAAAAATGTTCGGTCCTTCTTTAACACCTTCTGGCCGACAATGCCCAGAAGGAAGGCCTCTGGTTTCTTGGTGAAGGTATACTTAAATACCTTTTTCAGCTCATTATATATCATTTCCCAGAAGGCCTTCACCCTAGGGCAGGTCCACCAGAGGTGAAAGAATGTTCCTTCATTTTCTTTACATTTCCAACATTTATTATCAGACAAATGGTATATCTTAGCAAGTTTAACTGGGGTCATGTACCATCTATATATCATCTTCATTACATTTTCCTTCAAAGCATTACATGCAGTGAAGTTCAACCCAGTGGTCCACAACCTTTCCCAGTCCTCAAACATGATATTATACCCAATGTCCTGTGCCCACTTTATCATAGCTGATTTAACCATTTCGTCTTGTGTATTCCATTTTAACAGCAAGTTATACATTCTTGAAAGTACCTTAGTCTTTGGTTCTAACAATTCTGTTTCCAGCTTCGATTTCTCCACCTGGAACCCTAACTTTTTGTCATTTTTAAAGACTTCTTTAATCTGAGCATAATGTAACCAGTCTCGCACTTTATCCTTCATTTTCTCCAAACTCTGCAATTTCCAATTGTCTCCATCTTTTTCTAGTATTTCCCAATATTTTGGCCATTTGGCCTCCATATTGGGTCTTTTTCGGGCCTTAGCTTCCAGAGGTGAAAGCCACCTCGGAGTTTTATTTTCCAATAAGTCTTTGTATTTTGTCCAGACATTAAATACTGCTTTCCTGACAATATGATTCTTAAAGGCCTTATTGATCTTAATCTTGTCATACCATAGATATGCATGCCAGCCAAAAGCATTGTTAAAACCTTCCAGATCCAGTACATCAGTGTCTTCGAGAAGTAGCCAGTCTTTTAGCCAGCAGAAAGCTGCGGCTTCATAGTACAGCTTTAAGTCTGGCAGGGCAAAGCCCCCTCTTTCTTTCGCATCAGTTAATATCTTAAACTTAATTCTGGGCTTTTTGCCCTGCCAGACAAATTTAGAGATATCTCTCTGCCACTTCCGGAAGCACTCCGTCTTGTCCACAATCTGTAATGTTTGAAACAAAAACAACATTTTTGGCAATACATTCATCTTAATAGCAGCAATTCGGCCTAACAAAGAAAGCTTCAATTTTGTCCAACTGTCCAAGTCTCTCTTAATTTCAGACCAACATTTTTCATAGTTATCCTTAAATAGACTCAGATTTTTTGCTGTTATATTTATCCCTAGGTACTTTACTTTTTTAACCACAGTTAGTTCTGTTTCTCTCTGAAACCGTTCTGACTCTGTATCTGTCAAATTTTTTCCCAACACCTTAGTTTTCTGTTTATTTAGTTTAAATCCCGCCACCCGACCAAAGTCTTGTATCAGTTGCAATACTCTTTTTGTACTAGATTCTGGCTCCTGCAATGTCAAAACTAGGTCATCTGCAAAGGCTTTAAGTTTATATTGTTTCGCTCCGACCTGAATCCCTTCCACCAACCGGTCCCCTCTAATCATATTCAAGAGCACCTACAGAACCGAAATGAATAACAGAGCGGAAATCGGGCAGCCTTGTCGCATTCCTTTTTCAATTTTGAACTCTTCTGTAACCACATTGTTAACTATCAATTTGGCCTTTTGTTCTGAGTATATTGCATCAATCCCATTCTCAAAACCCCGTCCCACTCCCATTTCTTTTAAATTTCCCTTCATAAATTTCCAAGAGATATTATCAAAGGCCTTCTCCGCATCTATAAAGATTAACACTGCTTTTGTGTTTATGTCTGTTTGCAAAAGTTCCAAAATGTCAATAATGTTCCTTGTGTTAGCAAACATATGTCTACCTGGGAGAAAGCCTGCCTGGTCTTTATGAATTACTTCATTTAAAACTCTTTTAAGTCTACTTGCCAAAATGTCTGCAAATATTTTTTAATCCACATTTAAAAGGGAAATGGGACGATAGTTCTTGAGTTGTGTCTTTTCAGCTTCCGATTTTGGTATCAATGTGATAAAAGCTTCCTTCCACGATTCCGGCACCCTCTTCCCCTCCATAATTTCGTTGCTGACCTCCATCAGTGGTTGAATCAAATAGTCTTTTAATGTCTTATAATACTTGGAGGTCAGGCCATCTGGCCCTGGAGATTTGCCCAATTGCATGTTCTGAATGGCTTGTTCAATCTCTTGTCGTGTTTTTTTATTATTCAGGATTGATCTGTTTTCTTGTGACAATTTTGTTAGTCCATTTTTTTCCAAAAATTGTTTAATCTCAACCTCATCTTGCGGCCCTTGAGTATATAATTTTTTGAAATATCTCTGGAAGCACTTTCTAATCTCCGCGGGGTTCTGAATGTTTCTTCCTTCAATTTCTAGATTTGTAACTGTGTTTAATTTTTGTCTCTTCTTCAACTGCCACGCTAGCAGTTTCCCACATTTATTTGCCGATTCAAAAGTTTTTTGTTTCATTAGTTTGATCTTCCACTCTATTTCCTGGTTTATCAGTTTAGAATATTGTGCTTGGTGAAGTTTAATTTCTCTCAGAGTCGGCTGTGATTTCGGATTTGATCTTAACTTCTCTAATTCTTTAATTTTCTCCAAAATCTTATCTTTCCTCTCATTTTGTATCCTTTTCTTTATAGTATTCTGTTGTATCAAGAACCCCCTCATCACAGCCTTGCTTGCATCCCAGATAATTCTTTTTTCCACCGTAGTGTTCATGTTTATCTCAAAATAATCCTTCAAAGCTTTTTGGGCTTTCTTGGTAATCTCCTGATCTCTAAACAAATTGTCATTCATCTTCCATCTAAAGGAACCAGTTGGTAGTAATGTCATGTCCATCTTCAGTGCATTATGGTCGGAGCAGGTCTTTGGGCAGATTTCCACCTTTCTGACCTTGGGTGCCAGACCTCTAGTTATCCATATTTGGTCGATTCTTGTCCAAGTCAGCTGGGCCTCAGAGAAAAATGTTCCTTCTCTTCCCAAGGGGTTCTTTGTTCTCCAAATATCAATCCAGTCCATATTGTCTGTCATTTCGAAAAAAGTCTTTGGTAGTCTGCCATCTTTCGTAACGTTTTGGCTTTGTGACTTATCCATGTTAGTTGATACGACCCCATTCATATCTCCCATCATAATGATGTTGTTATAGTCCAGATAGTCCAGCATAGTCTCATGCAACTTCTTATAAAATTCTGATTTCCCCTCGTTTGGTGCATAGATTCCTAATATCAAAATCTTCTCTCCTTGATGTTGTATCTCAATTGCTAAAATTCTTCCATGTTCATCTTTGAATAAAAATTTAGGTGACAGGCTCTCTTTTGCATATATCACCACGCCTCTCTTCTTTACTCTGTCCGAGGATATGAATTCCTGGCCAAGTCTTTTGTTTATTAGCACTTTTCTGTGGAGCCTAGTCACGTGTGTTTCTTGTAAGCAAATAATGTCCAATTGTTCTTTTTTTAATATGTGAAAAATTTTCCTTCTTTTTTCCGGAATGTTACAGCCATTTATATTCCAACTCAAAAGTTGCAGAGACATCCTGAATAAATCTGGTTAATTTTCTGGGGGTGGTACCTTATTCGCTGGGTCTTCAGGGTCCAAGGGTGCCGGTACCCCTGGTGCTCCAGGCCCAAAAGGTAGTTCAATTCTTTTTTGAAGGTCCTCTCCGTATGTAGTCAGAAATTTATCTCTGTCTTCCAATGTTCTAATTTTAACCTTCTTCCCTCTAAAAGTAAAAGATAATCCTTGGGGAAATTCCCACCTGAAGATAATTATCCATGTTAGTTGATCTGATTACTCAATTATCCTCAATTATCTTCAGGAGAGTGATTTTATTTGGCCCCACGTCACTGGTCCATTACGATGTCCCCGCTTGCGAGTCCTGGGGGGGCTGGGCGCCGCATCCTGGGCGATCTGGAGTTGACAGTCGAACTGCAGTATCAGATTCTGCAGGGCCTGTTGCCATGCCTTGGTAGAGGCGGATGCAGCGTGCGGGAACCCAGCGAGCACCCTGTGGAGTAGAAACTGCAGCATAACCCTTTCCCCAGGTAATCAGTTTTACTGGTTCACTCCATTCGTTGGAGGATATTTTATAACGGACCAGCGGGGCTGGAAGTATCTCTTTTTGCTGGAAATGTTTTTGGAGGTGAGTATAGTGTTGATGATCCTGTATGGAGACATTCAAATGATTGAGAGTAAAGAGAACACTAGCCAACGAGCCTTCCTTTTCTGAAAGTGAGGCTCGGACTCCGGCCTTTTTTTCCTGTCGAATTAAGGCAGTTTTTAGGGTGCGGTTGGCACGTTCAACAATAGCTTGGCCTTGAGAATTGTAAGGGATGCCAAATAAATGGTGAATATTCCTAGTTTCACAAAACTGAGCAAAGGTTTTTGCACAATACGCTGGGGCATTGTCAGTTTTTAAGGGATGAGGCTTGCCCATGACTGACATGGTACGAACAAGATGATTACAAACATGTTTAACCAGTTCTCCCCTTTGAGGGGTGGCCCAAATAAAGCCAGAAAACGTATCAAAGCAGACATGTATGAACTTCCAAGGTGAGAAAGGGGAGAAGTGAGTCACATCCATTTGCCACAACTGGTTGGCCTCCAGCCCACGGGGATTGACACCAGGGCTGGGGTGGCCAATCTGATTAGAGCATTGAGGGCATTGTTGGATAATTGCACGAGCCGCTTCCAACGGAATTTGGAATTGGCGGCTAAGAGCTTTTGCATTCTGATGGTGGAAAGCATGACTTTCAATGGGGGAGACAGGCAAAGCCCTAAGCAAAGAGTCTGCTTTCGCATTACCATCAGTGAGAAAACCTGGGAAGGGTTGGTGAGAGCGAATGTGCACCACAAATAGTGGGTGGGAGCGATTGGAGAGAAGCAATTGTAAGGACAGGAAAAGGCTCAATAGATTATCATCCAATAAGGGACTTACATAACTGCCCTGTAAACGAGTTATAACATTGGCAACATAAAGGCTGTCCACTACCAAGTTAATTGGCTGTAAGGAGAAATGATGCAGAGCTTTAACGGCAGCTGCCAACTCAGAACGCTGAGCTGATTTTTGTGGGAGAGTATAGAGGCTGTGCCATTCCTCATTTTGTTGCCATACAACCACCCCCCTGGAGGGGGCTCCATCAGTAAAAACAGTAGGGGCATCCAAAGGGACAGGAGACAATATGGAAGAGAAAGATAGGGAAAATTGTCTACCCATTTGCAGGCGAGGGTCGGCGGGGACATGGCAGTCCACCAAGCCGACAAAATCGACTAAAGCGCACTGCAAATCCATGCTAGTGTAAAGAACAGTCTCCCATTGCTCCAGGGGCATGGGCACAATAATTTGGCGGCAATCGATACCAAAGAGACTTTTGCATCGACGGCGAGCCTTGCTGATGAGCTGAGCAAGGAGATTCACTAAAGGAGTCACCGTGTTTTTTGGTGTATGATGTAAATACAACCATTCAATAATATGAACTTTTGATGGGACTGACTGAATAAGGGCCGCAAAAGGTTGGACAGAATCTGTCATTATGACTACATCTGGCAAAACATTAAGAATTGCTCGGTCAACCCAGTGGAGATGCATAATTTCCTTTAACTGGGCAATGGTTTTCTTTTGAGAGGAGGTCAAGGTAATTTGCTCACCAGGAGATTGATGGCCTTTTATGGCTGAAAAAAGCAGCCGTAAAACTTCAAGAGGGATTTTAAAATATGGTCTTATCCAATTGATATTGTCCAGCAATTGTTGTAGCTGGACATATTTCATTGTTTTTGGAGCATGAAGCTCAGGGACTATGGGAATGGAATAGCTAGCTATCATTTTGTGTCCCAGGTAATGAAAAGGAGAGGATTCCTGCACCTTTTCGGGAGCAATTTGCAAACCATAAATTGACAAACAGGCTACCATATCATGTTTCCATTGAGGGGGAAGGTGGGGGCCAGTAATCAAGATATTATCCATGTAATGATAGACCAAGAGGTGTGGATACTGAAGACGGAAAGGCTGGAGGGCTTGATTCACATAATATTGACACATGGTAGGGGAATTCAGCATTGAAAATTTAAACATGTTTGCATTGAAAGGTTAAACATGTTTGCAATCATCTTGTTCGTACCATGTCAGTCATGGGCAAGCCTCCTTCCTTAAAAACTGACAATGCCCGAGCGTATTGTGCAAAAACCTTTCCAGATATTTCCAGCCCCGCTGGTCCGTTATAAAATATTACCCTCCAACGAATGGAGTGAACCAGAAAAACTGATTACCTGGGGAAAGGGTTATGCTGCAGTTTCTACTCCACAGGGTGCTCGCTGGGTTCCCGCACGCTGCGTCCGCCTCTACCATGGCATGGCAACAGGCCCTGCAGAATCCGATACCGCAGTTCGACTGTCAACTCCAGATCGCCCAGGATGCGGCGCCCAGCCCCCCCAGGACTCGCAAGCGGGGACATCGTAATGGACCAGTGACGTGGGGCCAAATAAAATCACTCTCATTTCAAGCTGAACAGCTTAGAAAGGAAAAGCAGCTAGAAGCAACCCCTGATAATTTGCTTCTGTGTCTCATTTCCTGCCTTAATATAAATTCCATGATAGTGCTCATTTTCAGCGTTTTGTTTTTGCCCCTCTCTGCTTCCGCTCCTAATAGTGGTGGTTCCACACCAAATGTGCTAAAACCCTCAATGTTTCTTCCTTTTGCCTAACCCAGCAGGTATCCATAGGTGAAATCCTTGGCTCTTGCCTTATCCCTGTTTGCCATGACCCTTTTGATATGCAAAATGATACCTGGTTTTACTCATCCCTACCCCAAAATGATTCTCTCCGCACCCTTGGTTATTCCGGTTACCATAACTGGGGTACCCAAGTGCGCCAATGCCCACCTCTGGCCATTGATTTGTTGACCCCATACGTGGCTTCCATTAATGTCACTTGCGCCCGTATGGTCAATTGCACAAAAACCAACTGTGTGAAAATGGGCAAGGATAATTTTAACTGCTCTAATTATGTAAATATTTCCTATGTATATAAATATACAGAGCTGCCTGAAGGCTGGTTCTGGTCGTGCCCAGGCTATACATTCAATTATATTCCAGCAAACATCAGCCATGGCACACCCTGCTGCTTAAGCCGTTTGTCCATCATTTTACCCAAAAAACATCATTTGTCCCGCTCTCGATATCGCCGCTCTTCCCATCACTGCACCTTCACCTTTTCATAAATCAGATACGTGTGCCAGCCGTATTGATTATCCAATCCCACAAGATCTAGCACATCCATATCCTTTAATGTTACCCAGTCCTTGATCCATACCAGCCCAGCAGCTGCATGATAGAGTTCTAAATCAGGAAGTCCAAAGCCTTCTCTCTCCCTCTGGTCTATAAGTAGCTGATGTTTAATTATCGGCTTTTTTCCATTCCATATAAATCTCTCCTCCATTCCTGGAAGCATTTCATTCCTCCCAGAATTGGAATTGTTTGAAATAGGAAAATCATTTTTGGAAGGATATTCATTTTAACTACTGAGATTCTGCCCCAGAGAGAGAGGTGGAGTCTGTTCCAAATTTCCATGTTCTTCTTTATACCCTTCCACGTTTTGACATAGTTATCCTCATATAAATTAATACATTTTGTCGATATCCAAATTCCCAGGTATTTTACTTTACTTTTGATCTCCAGACCCGTAGTTTTCTGCAAATCCTTCCTCAGCCCTCATATTTTTAGTTAGTAATTTAGTTTTTTGGTAGTTCATCTTAAAACCTGCCAGTCTTCCATATTTGTTAATCACGTCTATAGCAGCTGGAATACTTTGTTTTGGGTTCTCTGTTGTTACTATTAGATCGTCCACATAGGATCTTACTTTGTATGATTTTTCACGTATTACAACTCCTTTTATTTTTTCCCCTTTTCTCAAAATTTGCATGAGCGTTTCCAAAACCACAATGAACAGCAATGGAGATAAGAGACACCCCTGTCTCATACCCTTAGCAATCTTGATGTTTTCTGTGAGATTTCTGTTTATTATCAACCTTGCGTTTTGATTATGATAAATCGCCTCTATCCCCTTTTCAAATCTTTCTCCAAGTCCCATTATTTCAATTTGTTTTTTCATAAAACACCAGGAGCTCTGGCTCCGGCTCCGGCTATCTTGAACTGACATAGACTTCTTACTGCTTGCCAGATGGCTCGCTGCCAGGGGATTGTCATATTTTCCTTAATTTCTTTCTTAAATTTATTTAAATTCACTTGTTCTAAATTTTTCTAAATTTCTTGTTATATTTATTCCCAAGTAATTTATTAACTTTCTTAATTTTATATTTATTTTTATATCCTTCAAAAAATTCATTTTTCATCTTCATCATAGTTAAATATCATAATCTCTGATTTGGACCAATTTGCAACCCTATTATTTCTCTAATTTTTTTTCAAATGTGCCCCTATTACCTGCATACTTTCCAACGTATTTTTGATTGTTAACAAGCTGTCATCTGCAAATAAGCTTATTTTCTCTTTTCTGTTATTGCTTATTCCTCTTATGTTTCCATCTTCTCTAATTACATTGGCCTGAGTTTCAATGACCAATACAAATAAAATTGGGGAAAGGGGGCATTCTTGTCTTGTGCCCCAGGCTAGTGTTTTTTTTCCTGTTATACCATCGTTCACTACAACATATGCCTTGTTCCTCAAATATAATTGAATCTATTAATCCCTTAAATCGTTCTTCAAATCCTAAGATTTGTATAATCATTTTT
Organism: Podarcis erhardii; assembly: GCF_964252035.2. Taxonomy (NCBI): domain Eukaryota; kingdom Metazoa; phylum Chordata; class Lepidosauria; order Squamata; family Lacertidae; genus Podarcis; species Podarcis erhardii. Next base: position 14,346,147 of record NC_138506.1, on the reverse strand, counting down.
AAAGCCAGCCATTCTACACAGTCAAAAGCCTTGAAAATATCCAATGCTACTATACCAGCTTTCAATTTATTTCTTCTTATTATATCTATTTTATTCAACACTCTTCCTATTAAACTAGACATCTGTCTTCCTGCTACAAAGACACATTGGTTTTTATTTATATATGAAATTATTCATCCTTTCTGCCATTATTCCGGTCAATATTTTAGCATCTTGCTTTATTAGGGAAATCGGCCTGTACGATCCTGGGTCCTTCAAATCTTTTCCTGGTTTTGGAATTAAGATAATTATTTATTGTTCCCATGATGGAAGGGATCCTCTCACCCTTGATTACTGAATTATATAATACTTTTAATTTAGGAGCCAATATATTTTAAAATACTTTATAATATTCCATTCCCGATCCATCTGCTCCTGGGGCTTTCCCCCCTTTTAGTTTCCCTATAACCTCCTCTATTTTTTCCCCCTGAAATTGGTTGTTCCATAACCTCTTTATCCCTACTTTCTAGCTTTATCTTCCAGTGTCTTGATATATTCTTTCATCTTCCCCATAGAATTGTTACCTGCTGAATATAACTCTTGGTAAAACTCATGAAATACTCTCAACTTATCTTTTATCAAATTGTGAATATTACCCATTTTATCTTTTATTAGGCTAATTGAATTCTTTACTGGGCTGTGGGTCCTTACCTACCTTCCCTCAAAACTGACAGCTGTAAATTCTGGAATCCTGAGGTCAGGGGTGATATGTCCCATTTTGCCATTTGAGGCAAATCAGGAAGTGCCACCCTGCTCTGCCACACCACCACCATCCATGGGATGCTCACCACCACTGCGCCATCTGCCAGTGGCACTGCAGCTGTACCATATCCTCCAACATTTCTCTGATGAAAATAGGGAAGTCCCATTCCATAATTATAATTTTGCTATTTATACCCACACATCCTATTGGGTTGCCCCAACACTCTGAACAGCTTCCAACATATATAAAACATAATTAAACATTAAACATTAAAAAACTTCCCTATACAAAATTGCCTTCAGACGGCTCCGGGGATCTGATAACTTCATACCCTCCAACATTTATCCAATGAAAATAGGGACATCCTAAGGAAAAGTAGAACATTCCGGAATGAAATCAGAAACTGGGACATCTTCTCTAAATCACGGACGTCCCTGGAAAATAGGGACACTTGGAGGGGCTGCTGTACCAGCACTGCAGTGCTGGCTTTGGAGCCGATTCCCTGTAAGAGCTTGCAAGATCTCATCCAAATCTCATGAGATATTTTGCTCTCCTTAACATCTTAACGAGATCTCGCAAGATCTTGCAGGAAATCAGCACCTATACTGGCACCGTTTCTCTGGCAGAGATGGGGACATGAAAGAAGGCACACCTGAGGGTGCTGCAAACTAAAAATGCTTTTGCAGGACTTCCGGAGGCGGCGCCATCGGCAATGGCGGATTCCCTCTGACTTAGAGGGAGAAGCCCCGCAGAAATCGGGTCCTGCCGCTGCAGCGAAGCGGGGACCCCTTCAAAAACCGCAGGCGGGTGAAGCCTGCGACCATGGGACTCGCGGGCACCTTCTGCGCCTCCCCGACTTGCAAGGGAACCCTGCAAAGGGCTCCGGAGCGGGACGGGTGACTGGCGCGGTGCTGAGAGTCAATCGCTACTTCTGCGGAGCGAAGCTGCACAGCTGATGCCTGAGAGCGCTGTCCTTTTTCCTGTGAAATTTCGGTTTTTAAACAACAACCCGTGAGTAGGATATCTGAAAGATCGGGGAGTTCAAAGGAATCATTCCTTTGATCGGCGCAACAAACTTGAATTTGGCACTGAAGCGGGAAGGTGTAAACAGGAAGTCCGCCTTCCGCTTTTTGTAAATAGACTAAAAGCAAAGACTTTTTAAACTAAGAACTGGGAAAATCATCTTAAAAGGAGTGAAATTTTAATGCCAAGTAAAAGATCTCCCTCTCCGAGTTGCAGGAGAGGGGAGGGAGGGAAGAAAAAATACCTTTGCCTGCAAGGAAAAAAAAAGGAGAGAAAAAGACCACCGCTTAGTCCTTGATATTGGTCTGCCAAGGGACAATAGAACTGCTGAGCTAAACGACGCACTGTTTATGGACACTGTAACTTTATGTAGATACTCTGCTAGTGTATTGAAAGATTTGGAGGATTCCCTTAAACTTGCAACTGTTGCCTATTATTGAAAGATTTAAAAAGTTGTGAAAGATACTTTGTTGAAACAAGTACTGTTGAAACAAACACTGTTGCTACTGTGCTCCCCTAGAGGAACTTTGAAAGTGTTACAATTGGGGATTTTCCACTACAGCTGGCCAGAGAATCTTCCCACCATAAAAAACAAGTCTGAGCTGTGAAAGTGACCTTGATTCTCAGACACAAGGCAATGGATCAGCCTCAGCTTCAGGAAAAACATCAGGAAAAATCAACAAGGGTCAAAACTAGGCTGCAGCAACGTAGACAATCAGCATCTGGTCCTTCTGCCCCAGAAAAGGAAGATCCAGCACAGACTGGACCGAAGGGAATAGCATCTGAAGAGATACTATCTTCAGGATTAGACAGAATTTTTGGAGCTTTGGAAAAATTATCAACTAAAATTGATTTAAATACTACAAGCATCAACAATTTGGGGCAGAAGGTGAATTCCAAAACAGAGGCCATCGATAGGTTGCTGCAAGAATCTAAATTAAATAAAAAAAATAGCAGAAGAAGCGAAAGAGAAGGCACTGGTGGTAGAGGAAAAGATACCGCCAATAAACAAACAGCTAGAGGACCACAGATCGCAATTGTCTATGATTGAACTTCGGGATAAACAGACTAATCTGAGGATCAGGGCAGTACCAGAACTTGAGAAGGGTGACCTGAGTGGTTATCTTACACAGGAATTTGAAGAATTTTGGGGCCTTGACCCAGACGAACAAGACTTTAAGATAGTGAGCGCCTTCAGACTTGGAAAAGGGGGAAGAAAGAACAGGGCAAGAGACTGCCTGATCACTCTTCGAACAAAAGAAGAGAGAGATAAAATTCTGAGTCTCCATTATCAGAAATCACTGGAAATAGAGGACTCAAGAATAGAAATTTTTAAAGACATCCCAAAACACTTATTGGACCTTAGGGCTAATTACGGAGACTTAGTGGCCCTGTTAAGAAGAAACAGAATTATTTTTAGGTGGGAGTTCCCTCAAGGCCTTTCATTCACTTACAAAGGGAAAAAAGTTAAAATAAGATCAGAGGAGGACAAAGTGAGATTTCTGAGCGATCATGAAGAAAATCTACAAAAAGAGGCTGAGGAAGAAGAGCCGAAGGCACCAAGACCAGGGATACTAGACCCAGCAAGGCTCCCCTTGGGACTGGATAAACCAGAAGTGACAATACTGACAGAACAAGAACAACTACAAGGAGCAGTTGGAGGAGAAGTAAAATAACTACACCATGTCTCTGCAGGTATTAAGTTGGAACATTCGTGGCCTCAATTCCCCGGACAAGAGGAAAAAGGTTTTTCACCTGTTGAAAAAGGAACAATTGGACTTGATCTGCCTACAAGAAACCCATGTAACTAGACTACATAGGAAAGTATTGATTAACAAAAGATTAGGCCAAGAATTTATTTCATCAGACAAGGTTAAAAAGAGAGGAGTTGTGATTTATGCAAAAGAGAGTCTATTACCAAAATTCGTGTTTAAAGATGACCAAGGAAGATTTGTGGCAATTGAAATTCAATCTCAAGGAGAGAAACTTTTGATTGTAGGAGTATATGCACCAAATGAAGGGAAATCGGAATTTTTCAAGAAACTGCATGAGACGCTGTTGGACTATATGGACTGTAATATTATTTTGATGGGAGATATGAACGGAGTGGTGTTGACAAATATGGACAAATCAGAAAGACAGGTAGTCACAAAAGATGGAAGACTACCAAAAACCTTTTTTGAAATGACAGACAATATGGACTTAATTGATATTTGGAGAACTAAAAACCCCCTAGGTAGAGAGGGGACCTTCTATTCTGAAGCCAAAATGACATGGACAAGAATTGACCAAATCTGGATAACCAGCGGAATGGCTCCCAAGATTCGAAAAGTGGAAATCTGCCCAAAAATCTGCTCCGACCATAACCCTGTGAGAATGGAAATGAAACTAACACCGACTGGTTCCTTCAGATGGAGGATGAATGACACCTTGTTTAGAGATCCAGAAATTACCAAAAAGGCCCAAAAAATAATGAAAGACTATTTTGAGATTAATTTGAAAACTACTGTGGAAAAAAGAGCAATCTGGGACGCAAGTAAAGCCGTAATGAGAGGGTTTCTGATTCAACAGAACGCAATAAAAAAGAGAACCCAAAATGAGAAAAAAGAAAAGATTTTGGAGAAAATAAGAGAAGGAGAGAAGAGACTTAGAGTGAAACCAAAGTCGCAGGAGATTCTGAGAGAAATAAAGTTACATCAAGTACAATATATGAAAATGATAAATCAGGACATAGAATGGAAAATTAAACAGATGAGACAAAAGACTTTTGATTCGGCTAATAAATATGGGAAGCTGCTAGCGTGGCAGTTGAAGAAAAGACAAAAGTTAAACACCGTAACAAACCTCGAAGTGGATGGAAAGAATATACAGAATCCGCAGGAAATTAGAAATTGCTTCCAGAGATATTTCAAACAACTGTATACACAAGGGCCACAGAAAGAAATTGAAATCGATCAATTTTTGAAAACCAATGGATTACAAAAAAATTCTCAAGAAAATAAGTTATTGTTGAACTATAAAATATCTGAACAAGAGGTGGAAGGTGCCATTCAGAACATGCAACTAGGTAAATCTCCAGGGCCGGACGGTTTAACCTCCAAGTACTATAGATCTTTGAAAGATTACCTAATTCAACCACTAAAGGAGGTTTGCAATGAAATTTTGGAGGGGGAAAAAGCGCCAGAGTCGTGGAAAGAAGCTTATACTACACTTATACCGAAAACTGAGTCTGAAAAGACACAACTTAAGAACTACCGCCCCATATCCCTGCTTAATGTGGATTACAAAATTTTTGCAGACATTTTGGCTAAAAGACTGAAAAAAGTATTAGCAGAAGTGATACACAAAGACCAAGCTGGCTTTCTCCTGGGAAGACATTTATCTGATAACACGAGGAATATAATTAACATTTTAGAAAAGCTACAAGTGAACATCAACACAAAAGCAGTTTTGATATTGGTAGACACGGAGAAAGCCTTTGACAACATTTCCTGGAGCTTTATGAAGAAAAATCTTCAGGGGATGGGGGTTGGCCAAGGTTTTGAAAATGGTATAGGTGCAATTTACTCAGAACAAAAGGCCAAATTGATAGTTAATAATGTGGTGACAGAAGAATTTAGGATGGAGAAAGGGACACGACAAGGCTGCCCAATTTCCCCTCTGTTGTTTATTTCGGTCCTGGAGGTCCTGTTAAATATGATAAGAAGGGACCATCTGATCCAAGGTATTCAGGTCGGAGCTAAACAGTACAAACTTAAAGCTTTCGCAGACGACTTAGTTTTGACATTACAGAAGCCAGAGCCTAGTACTAAAAGGGTTTTGGAATTAATCCAGGAATTTGGTCAGGTGGCAGGTTTTAAGTTGAATAAGCTAAAAACTAAGGTTTTGGAGAAAAACTTAACACCAATTGAGAGAGAGAGGTTTCAGAAGGAGACAGGCTTAACTTTAGTAAAGAAAGTAAAATACCTGGGGGTGAACATGACTGCTAAGAATGTGAATTTGTTTAAAGATAACTATGAGAAATGCTGGTCAGAAGTGAAAAAAGATCTTGAAATATGGTCAAACCTGAAGCTTTCCTTGCTCGGCCGAATTGCTGTCATTAAGATGAATGTATTGCCAAGAATGTTGTTTTTATTTCAATCATTGCAAATTATAGACAAGATGGACTGTTTCAAGAAGTGGCAAAGAGATATTTCTAGATTCATCTGGCAGGGCAAGAAGCCCAGAATAAAATTTAAGATACTTACTGATGCAAAGGATAGAGGTGGATTTGCCCTGCCAGACTTTAAACTGTACTATGAATCAGCAGCATTTTGCTGGCTGAAAGAATGGCTGCTTCTTGAGAACACAGACATCTTGGACTTAGAAGGATATGATAATGCTTTTGGGTGGCATGCATATTTGTGGTATGGCAAGGTTAAAGTGCATAGGGCTTTCAAAAACCATATTGTCAGAAAAGCACTGTTTAACGTCTGGATAAAATACAAAGATTTACTTGAAAACAAACCCCCAAGGTGGCTATCACCTATGGAAGCGAAGGCTTTGAAAAAACTTAACATGGAGGCCAATTGGCCAAAATATTGGGAAATCTTGGAACAGGAGGGTGATAAATTGAAATTGCAGAGTTATGAGAAACTTAAAGATAAGGTGCGAGACTGGCTTCATTATTTTCAAATAAGGGAGGCTTATAATTTGGATAAAAAAATTGGCTTCCAGGTGGAAAAGTCAAAATTAGAAACAGAACTTCTAGAACCCAAAGCTAAGACACTATCAAGAATGTATAACTTGCTGTTGAAATGGAATACTGAGGATGAAACGGTAAAATCTGCTATGATAAAATGGGCGCAAGATATTGGACATAACATTATGTTTGCTGACTGGGAGCAGTTGTGGACCACAGGTATGAAATTCACGGCATGTAATGCCTTAAGAGAGAATATTATGAAAATGATGTACAGGTGGTACATGACCCCAGTCAAGCTTGCAAAAATCTATCATTTGCCCGATAATAAATGTTGGAAATGTAAAGAAACTGAAGGTACATTCTTTCACCTTTGGTGGACGTGCCCAAGGATTAAGGCTTTCTGGGAGATGATCTATAATGAAATGAAAAAGGTATTTAAATATACTTTCCTGAAGAAACCAGAGGCCTTTCTCCTAGGCATAGTCGGCCAATTGGTGCCAAAGAAGGACAGAACTTTCTTTATGTACGCTACAGCAGCAGCAAGAATACTCATTGCAAAGCATTGGAAGACACAAGACCTACCCACCCTGGAAGAATGGCAGATGCAAGTAATGGACTACATGGAAATGGCGGAATTGACGGGCAGAATCCGAGATCAGGGAGAAGAGTTGGTGGAAGAAGACTGGAAGAAATTTAAAATCTACTTACAGAAATATTGTAAAATTTTTGAATGTTGATGACATTGAAATGAAACGAAGGGGTTCTAGTAATAAGATAAAATGTAAGATTGGAGTGATATTAGATAAAAATTTGAAGTTATAATATGTGAGGAAAAATAATTAAGGATAAACTAACAGGATATGAATTTGCTGAACCAATTTTTAAATGGAACACAAAAAAGGGAGGCGTGAGGAAGTCAGGAAAATAAGTTAACTAAAGATGAGAAATTTAAAAAAAAAGATTTTTGTTTTTTTGTTTTTTCTTTTTTCTCTATGTTAAATGTTTGCATGTTTGTACTTTTGTATTTTTGTGTTTTTGTATTTTTCTTGTGTTTCTTCTATTTGTTGTTTTATAATTTCTTTATTGTTAAAATCTAATAAAATATTATTATAAAAATAAAAATGCTTTTGCAGTTCATCAGAACTATCTAGCAATATCAAGTTATAGGAAAACTGATCCTATTAACAGTAACTCTTCTAGTTGGTAAATTGATTTGGCAGCTTCCATGCACATGACGTGTGATGTTAATCTTTTTCAGAGAGTTAAGTGAAAATTCATCAGTTACAGTTATAGTTGCAAATGGTAACAACATATATGTGCAAGGAAAAGGAGCAGGTTTGCTCAAGTGTGTTGCAGGTAGAAAAACTGTTTGTAATGAAGTGAGTGATGCGGTTTACTTGCCAGAATTAACAGACAGTTTGCTGAGTGTGCCAACCCTGACCATGTATGGTTTTAATGTAAATTTTAATTGCAACAAATGTGCAGTTACCAAAAATGGAGTTTTGTATGCATAAGGTTTTGAAAACAATGGAGTCTTTGTGCTAGATACTGGTCAAGAGAGAGTGAATATGGTCAAGAAGAATTCAAGTGCAACCTGTGTTCATCTGTGGCAAAAAAGGCTTGGACATAGAGACTTCAGGATTATAGCAGACCTGTCAAATAAAGGTTTGGTGAGAGGAATGGAAATTGAACTTTGTAAAGTTGACCTGAATAGTGAAATATGTGAAAGTTGTTTGTTAGGGAAGGAAACAATGTGATAGTTCAGAACTTAACTGGTTAAATGTTCTGAGGAGTGCGTCACCTGCTGACGTCAGTTTTCGAAGCTAGGAGGAGCTTGTTCCTGTACTTTCAGTTCTCTCTGTGTGTCTTGAGAGACAGACATGTTTGCCATGGCTGAAAGAAGCCCTGGACTGTTTTGCTGAGAAATGTTGCAATAAAGAGTTGTAAATAGACAAACCTGTCTTTGTATATTTGCCCGAAGCAAATGACAGCTTTGCACCGCTGTATGCTACTCTGCTGAGCCGTGACTGAAGAGACAGCAGAATTGCGCAGCTAGAAGGAAGCGGCTGGACGCTGTAAACGGCTGGTTGAGATTGTAAAACAATCAGCGGTCACGGCTAATTGATCGAGCTGGAAGATCGATATCTCCACAGGTTATGGGAGGTCAGTCAACGCTCGTAAAGCTGTCGGCTTTGAGCCACTGGAATGCTTTGAAGCTGGCCGGAGGTTGGAAGCTGCGTTCCGTGAGTCTAGCCTGATGCCGGAAAGCAGAGGGAGTTTTTGCCTGCTTCTGAGAGGCAAGAGAGCTGCTGAGACACAGAGCTGAGCTAAGAGCAGTTGGAATCGTTTCTCCACTGAAGGGACAGCCGAAGCCGCTGGTACAGAGTGAGTACAGCTTAAAGGGGCCCCTTGGGAGAACGGGAGAACATGGCGGAAGGCCACGATTCATATTCTGTCCCGTTCGAAAAACTCGACGGGAAGAACTGGCAAGAATATAGCCGAAGGCTGAAAGCATGGCTGGTGGCTAAGGGGCTGTGGGAGGCTGTACAGGCGCCTCCACTTCCCACACCAGGGGCTGGAGCCACAGCGGCTGAGATAACAGATGCCCGCAATTCTCAGCGGAGAAATCAAAGAGCCCTGGGAGCTATTGTGCTTAGCTTGGATGGCTCACAGCTACCTTTGGTAGAGGGGCTGGAGAATGCATGTGAGGCCTATCAAGCGTTGGAAAGGGTGCACCACAGAACAACTGCTGGGGCAAAGATACACACCACCAGACGCTTGTTTGAGATGAAGTTACGCCCTGGGGATAGCATCAGGAAGCACGTAACTGATATGCTAGCTGTATTTAACCAGCTGAGACTGTTACAACTTTTCAGAGGAGCTGAAGGTGTACATTTTGCTCAGCTCTCTGGACAAGAGTTATGACAATCTGTGTCTAACTCTGGAATCGATGGATCCCCAAAATTTGACTTTGAATTACGTGGCGGGACGTTTACAGGATGAGGAGGAGAAACGCCAGAAAGAGGGCAGAGCTGGCACCGGGAGCTCTGGCTGTAAGGGTGGAGCCAAGCCAGCGGAATGCACTGTTCAGGCTTTCTCTGTTCATCGTTGCTACATCTGCAATTCGACGGAGCATTTACGTCGCAATTGCCCCCACCGGAGCAGAGAGCCGAGGCAGGATGGTGGCAAGGTCACTTCCCATGGGAACCAGGCGGGTTTCCATGGCAACCAGCCTGGCCAGGCAGGCAGGCGTGGAGGTGGACGTGGTAAACAACAGGAAGAGTCTTATCAAGTAACTGCGAGCATGGCTTTGTTTGAGAACAGCTGCGTGAGAAACTCTGAGCTGAGCTTTGTCATTGACTCAGCTGCTAACCGCAACATGGTTCCAGAGACCCCTGCAGTCGAGATGTGGAATTGCAAGGCAGTTCCAAAGGGACAGACTATTTTATTCGCAAATGGTCAAAGAACAAATGTTTCTAAGTTTGCTAATGCCTATATTTCTGTTTTGCAGGAACAGATGGAGTTTTGTGTCGTCCCAGGGGTGCATCACTGTTTGTTATCTGTGCCTTATTTGCTAAAAAAGGGGTTTCAGGTTTGTTTTCAGGATGATGTCTGCACAATCTCCAGAGAAGGGAGACGGCTTGTTGAAGTGAAAAAGGGACAGAATGATCTTTTCATTCTTAAAACGTCTCTAGGGGGTGAGGGGAAGGTTGAGAAAGCACAGGCCCTGCGTGCTACAATTCCCGCTCATGTTACTTGTGCTTGTGTATGGCATCAGAGGACAATTCATGGTTCTCTAGAAGAACTGCAGGTACTTCCTGAGGTTACCAAAGGGTGTAAGATTAAAGATTGTGGACGTGCCATTAGTTGCGACACTTGCAGACAGGCAAAGGTAAGAAGATGCAGTTATCCAAAGGTGGAACGGGTAACCACTAAGCCTTTTGAGCTGGTTCACATAGATCTGCTCAATCCTGTGAAGGAACAGAGTCTGGGGGGGGGGGCAGGTTTCTGCTAACAATTCAAGAAGATTTTTCGCAGAACACCTGGACTCATGGTCTCAAGTCCAAGGAGGATGCAGCACAGCTGATCAGAAGCTGGATTGAGGGGGTGGAACTAAGGTTCTCCACCAGGGTGAAAGCAATCGTCAGTGAGAGAAATGCTAGGTACACTGGTTCTGCTTTGCAGAAGTTCTTTCACAAGAAAGGGATACGTCACACAGTTACTTCTCCCCAGCGGGGGGGGGGGGGGTAGCAGAGCTTAGAAGTGAAGCTCTGGTTAAGGCTGCACAGGTGATGCTGACAGAAGCTAGGTTACCTCCAAAGTTTTGGCTGGAGGCAACTAGGTGTGTGTGTTTCACCTGGAATCGTGTCTACAATTCACTGGTAGGTGACACACCTTACTCTTTGATGCATGGCAGAAAACCCCAGGTTCACTTTCTGCGCAAGTTTGGATCTCCTGCATTTGTGCCAGTGCCCAAAGCTTTGCGAGGGCCAGATGGAGCCAAGTTCCAGAAAATGATCTTCTGTGGGTATGAGCCAGAAGCTTGTGCATGGAGGTTTGCTTACCCGTCAGGTGATCAGAGTAAGGTGCTGATCAGTAAACATGCTGAGTTCTTTGAGCAGGATGAAAGACCAAAGATTTCTGCACAGCGTGATGTTCTTTCAGAATGTCTTTCTGATTCAGAGCAGGAAGGTTCTGATGAGGAGGAAGGAGAGGCTGAGTCTGCTGATGACGATCAGGTCACTGACCAAGGTCAGGAGCAGGATGGGGCATCTCCACAAGTTGTTAGAAAAGGACAGCCCAAGAGTGAGCCTAGTTCTCCTGTGAGTGTAATGGAGAGGATTCGAAGACGCTTTAAGTCAGAGGGGGAATCCCGTGATGCAGAGGACCCACCTGCTGGTGACAGTGAGCCAGAGGAAACACCAGAGTTTGTGCCTAGGCGATCCAGTCGCACAACCAAGGGTATTCCACCTGAGAGGTACCAGGCCACGGGTGCGTGGGTAAGTTTCGCACAGTGCGATTCTGAGAGTTGTGAGGTGATTCCACAGATGCCTAACAGGTACTCCAAGGGAGGGCACGAGGCATTGGGGAAGGAATTGATCTCACAAGGTGTTACCGAAGATGTTCCACAAGTGTCAGACAGGGACGCAAGGGGGGGTGTGATAGTTCAGAACTTAACTGGTTAAATGTTCTGAGGAGTGCGTCACCTGCTGACGTCAGTTTTCGAAGCTAGGAGGAGCTTGTTCCTGTACTTTCAGTTCTCTCTGTGTGTCTTGAGAGACAGACATGTTTGCCATGGCTGAAAGAAGCCCTGGACTGTTTTGCTGAGAAATGTTGCAATAAAGAGTTGTAAATAGACAAACCTGTCTTTGTATATTTGCCCGAAGCAAATGACAGCTTTGCACCGCTGTATGCTACTCTGCTGAGCCGTGACTGAAGAGACAGCAGAATTGCGCAGCTAGAAGGAAGCGGCTGGACGCTGTAAACGGCTGATTGAGATCGTAAAACAATCAGCGGTCACGGCTAATCGATCGAGCTGGAAGATCGATATCTCCACAAACAAGACCTTCTATCTCCAAGCAAAGCCAGAAAAGTTCAACAGATGCAGGCCTGGCCAGGACACAGAGTCTCAGTTTCACCGAAAACCTAATGTTGACCGATTCACTCTAAAGCGGTGCCAAACACTAAAAACAGCCCCCCTACAATGATTGGCAATGAAAACCCCACGTTTCACTGCACCCCACAAAATGTACCCTCTGAGGTCCTAACGCCTGTGGTCATGATTTCGCCAAAAACCTGACATCATCAGATTCATTCAGAAGCAGCGCCAAAGACTAGCAAAATGCCCCCTGTAATACTTGGTGGTGAAAATCCCATGTTTCACTGTGTTCCATAAAGTGAGCCTTTGGCACAATTGGTCACAATTCTGCTGAAAAACCGATGTTGTCCGATTCACTCCAAAGTGGCACCAAACACCAGCAAAAGGCCCTTTGCAACGTTTGGTGGCAAAAACCGCCATGTTTCACACTGTCAAGGGCTGGGCAGAGGAGAAGGAGTGGTGGAGACCGCCTCCTCATCCTGACCCTTCCAGGGAGGAGGAAGAGGAAAACAGTAAAGATTTGAAACAGTGGTTTGCGGGAGGTCACAGCTCAGAGGAAGATGAGGGGGAAAGTTGGGAAATAATGGGTGAGTAGGAGCAGGCAGAGCTGGAGCAGCAGCTGGCTGACAAGTTGTCACTAGAGGACTTCCGGGTTAGCGCCTCCGGCGATGGTGGAGCTCCTCCGATCAGGAGGAACCGGCTCCGTGAAAAACAGGGTCTGACCGCCACGGCGACGGCGGAGACCCTTAGAAATCACAGACGGGAGAAGTCTGTGAACCTGGGATTCGGCTGGCACCTTCAGCGCCCACCTACTCACGGGGAGACCCGGTATCGGGAATCCGGAGCGACATGGGGTGAGAGGCGCGGTGCTTTGAATCGACCGCTTATTTCACGGAGCGAAGCCGCATTGCCGCTGTCGGAGAGCGCTGACTTTTTTCCTGTGGACAATTGGATTCTAAACAACAACCCATGAGTAGAACGGGAAATTGAGCTTTTAAATAATTTAATTTGGCACCGAACGGGGAAGGTCTAAACAGGAAGTCCACCTTCCCTTTTTGTAAATAGACTGAAGCAAAGTAGTTACTAACTAAGGTTTTGGAAAGTCTCACGTAAAGGATTAAAACTCCACTGATTGAAACCATCAATTCTGACCAAGTGAACTTGCAGGAGAAGCTGGAAAATTAAAGATTGAAGCATCATGTCTCTGAACCTGGGAACGGTTTGCAAAAAGTCCATCGACGGTAAACAGGACAAATTTGACAGCTAGCTTTAACTTGACAGCTAGCTTTAATTTGACAAAACAAAATAAAAAAATTTCTTCCAGTAGCACCTTAAAGACCAACTGAGTTAGTTCTAGGTATGAGCTTTCGTGTGCATGCACACTTCTTCAGATACACTGAAACAGAAGTCACCGGACCTTTCTATATAGTGAGAAGGTGGGGAGGGGTATTACTCAGAAGGGTGGTGGGAATGGGTGATTGGCAGATAGCTGCGATGAGCCTGTTGACGACTCTTAACGACTGCCATAGGTCTGACAGGAAAAAGCAAGGGGTGAGAAGGTGAAAAATGGCTTTGTCATGTATAATGAGATAAGAATCCAATGTCTTTGTTCAAACCAGGTCTCTCCATAGTTTTAAGTTTGGTGATAAGTTGCAATTCAGCAGCTTCTCTTTCCAGTCTATTTCTGAAATTCCTTTGTAATAGAACAGCTACTTTGAGATCTTGTATAGAATGTCCTGGGAGATTGAAGTGTTCTCCTACTGGTTTTTCTGTCTTGTGGTTCCTGATGTCGGATTTATGTCCGTTTATTCTTTGGCGTAAGGTCTGGCCTGTTTGTCCAATATAGAGAGCTGAAGGACACTGTTGGCATTTTATGGCATACACAATGTTAGACGATGAGCAATTACATAGTCCCGAGATGGTATGTGTGATGTTGTTGGGGCCAGTAATGGTGTTGTCCGGGTGTATGTGGCAGCAAAGTTGGCATCTGGGTTTATTGCAGGCTCTGGTGCCAGTGTCTGTGTTAAGTCTGGTTATAGTATTATTGTGGGTTAGGAGTTGTTTAAGATTGGGGGGCTGTCTGGAGGCAATGAAAGGTCTTCCTCCCAGAGCTTGAGAAAGAGAACTGTCATTCTCCTGGACAATGACAGTTCTCTTTCTCCTGTCATTCTCCTGGACAATGACAGTTCTCTTTCTCAAGCTCTGGGAGGAAGACCTTTCATTGCCTCCAGACAGCCCCCCAATCTTAAACAACTCCTAACCCACAATAATACTATAACCAGACTTAACACAGACACTGGCACCAGAGCCTGCAATAAACCCAGATGCCAACTTTGCTGCCACATACACCCGGACAACACCATTACTGGCCCCAACAACATCACACATACCATCTCGGGACTATTTAATTGCTCATCGTCTAACATTGTGTATGCCATAAAATGCCAACAGTGTCCTTCAGCTCTCTATATTGGACAAACAGGCCAGACCTTACGCCAAAGAATAAACGGACATAAATCCGACATCAGGAACCACAAGACAGAAAAACCAGTAGGAGAACACTTCAATCTCCCAGGACATTCTATACAAGATCTCAAAGTAGCTGTTCTATTACAAAGGAATTTCAGAAATAGACTGGAAAGAGAAGCTGCTGAATTGCAACTTATCACCAAACTTAAAACTATGGAGAGACCTGGTTTGAACAAAGACATTGGATTCTTATCTCATTATACATGACAAAGCCATTTTTCACCTTCTCACCCCTTGCTTTTTCCTGTCAGACCTATTGCAGTCGTTAAGAGTCGTCAACAGGCTCATCGCAGCTATCTGCCAATCACCCATTCCCACCATCCTTCTGAGTAATACCCCTCCCCACCTTCTCACTATATAGAAAGGTCCGGTGACTTCTGTTTCAGTGTATCTGAAGAAGTGTGCATGCACACGAAAGCTCATACCTAGAACTAACTCAGTTGGTCTTTAAGGTGCTACTGGAAGAAATTTTTTTATTTTGTTTTGACCATGGCAGACCAACACGGCTACCTATCTGTAACTTTAATTTGACAGTTGGTATTAATTTGACAGCTAGCTTTAAAAGAAAGACATTGTTTCTATTGTCTGGTTCTGCACTTAAAAAGAAGAAAAAGTAACTGGGAACTGTTATTAATTTACTTTTGGAATTGTGCTGGAAAGGATTGATACAAATTGAGACTGCTTCCCTCTAGAGGGAGTTTTGGGACATTGTTACAAGTGTGCAGCTGCGAAATTACTCTGAAGATAAGGATTCTGAGAAACTAGTTTTGACCTTGAATTTCTTAAGAATGTCGGTAAAGGAAGAAGTAGCGTCTGCTCTGAATAGGACAATTTATCTGCTGGGAAAGCTGCATAAACAGATAGATGTCATGGCTCCTAATATTGATATCTTGGGAACAAAAGTGGGCATCAGCATAGAAGTTGACAAGAACCCGGCACAAGAATCTTTCTTAACTGAACAAATTGATGAATTAGAGAAGGAGAAAGTTGCTGTTGTTGAACATAAGGCAAAATATGGGGGAGCTTTAACCCTAAAGAGGCAAATGGAGGATTACAACTTGAGGCCTTATATGACTGTAATTAGGAGAAGCCAGTTTTTGAAGATGGGTGCCTGGCCTGATCCGGAAAAGGAAAAGTGGAGAGATCCCTTTATGGAGGGATCAAATGACTTTTGGAATATGAATTTGAGCCAGGAGGAGATTGGAGCTTCGGGGGCCTTTGGACTTGGAAGAACTGTGAAACAAGGTTTGGAATACTTTATGGGCCCTAGCTCTAATTATGGAAACCTGGCAGACTTGTCAAGAAGGAATATAAGCATCGCTGGGTTGGAGCTCCCCCGAGATCTGCTTTTTAGCATCAAAGTTTATCAAGAAGATCGGCAGAAGGGAAATGAAGAAGTGTTAAGAGCCTCGGATATCAGATCTCCAGGTTGATGGACGCTGGGAGGTTGATGGAACTGAGGGGGGGGGACCGGGGAGGGGAGACGGAGGAAAGAAATTGGGAATTTAAAGTGTATATAAGGAATTTTTTTCTTAAAAAAAATAAAAAAAATAATGAGAAATGGAAAAATCGTGGAATGAAACTTTTATGACCCTAGGGGAAATGTCTTAAGAGATTAAGTTCAATATATTAGTTTTAATGAGAAATAAGATTAAATAAAGTAAAAATGGAGGATTAATTGGTAAAAGAAGAGAATGTTAAACTACAGTATATTAAGATAAATTATTAGGATAAAAACAAGGATGAAGGATTTGCTGGAATATCTAACTGAATCAGAATACAAAGAGGGGAGGTGTGAGGAGGTCAAGGAAATAAGTTAAAGAAGGAAAGTTATGTAAAGGTTGGATTTGTTCTTTTTTTCTCTTTTTTTTCTTTTTCTCTTGATTCTATGTATTTTTTTGCTTGTTTTTTGTCTGTTTTCCATTCTTTATCTTTTTCTTTTGCTGTGACTTGTTTTTATGTATTGCTTTTTTGTTTGTTTGTTTGTTTGTTTGTTTGTTTAATTGGGTGTTTTTTTGTTGTTACTTATGTAACCTTTAAAATTTTAATAAAAATCTTTTTTTTAAAAAAAAAAGACAAGTTGTCACTAGAAAGCATTCCAGACACACCATCTCCTAGAATCTGGCGAGCCTTAAAAGTAGGAGAGCAAAGAGCTTGAAGACAGAGGGCACTTAGCAGCACCTGTACAGGAGGTGATGATGATGACGAATGAGGAAGTGGGAGTGACGGGGTGGAGATTCACTCAGGACAATGTCATTATCCAAGAGGCTAAGTTCTATAGTCTCTCTTTGTAAAGTTTGAAATAAAAAAGAACTGTAATAAACTTTTCCTTCTCTTTATAATTTCCTGGGCAACCAACCAGTAGCCGCTGACAACATCCTGACAGATTGTCCCAAGTCCTCTTAAATTGCTGGTTAAGTCATAAATCATGACAGACGGTGCAGGAGTTGCCGGCGGGCAGCCTGCCAACACTGATAACTGAAAGGAGCCATTTCAATGGCTTTTACAACAGAATTTAATGCTGAGAGGACATGTAGAACATTTGATGAGTGCCGTTCAATCTCAAAATGCGGAAATGGTCAGAATGATGGCAGAAATGCAGAGACAGTCAGTAAGACCCACCCCCACCCCCACCCCCAATTCCCCCATCAAAGTTCAGTGGACAGACCTCTGAGTTGCTTGTGTTTAAAGTGAAAGTAGAAATGTTTTTGAAGGTGAGGCAAGATGTCAGACAAAGAATGTGCGTTTATTGTAATTAATCTTCTGGAAGGAGCCGCCAGACGCTGAGTGACTCCTTTACTAATTAATCAACACCCTTGTTTATTGAGATCAGACAGTTTTATGACTCATCTCGAGTCCATGTTCCAGGACCCACAGTGGAAACCTGCAAATACACAAAAGCTAATGAAGCTGAAGCAGGGGTCTAACTCAGTAATGGAGTACATTACACAGTTCAGTTTGCTGTCGCAGGAGCTAGCGTGGTATCAGGAAGCCTTGATGGCTATTTACCATGCAGGGCTGAGTGAAACCCTGCTGAATGAGTTGGTAATAATGGATCCCCCCCCCCCCCAGTTCCCTGGAGGCGTTGATGCCAGCAGCCTTGAGAATTGACCAGTGCTTGCAAGAGAGAAAGCAGGAGAGGAGCTGTTATCAGGCCGCAGGTGAAGCTGTTTGGAATTCCACGCATTCCAGGGAGAAGGCCTGGGAGCAAAATGAGGAATGAACCTGCGAGGCTATGCAGATCGGCGCCATCGTGTGTCTCAAGAGGAGAAAAAGACAAAAAGAGGAGAGAGAGACTTTGCTTGTACTGTGGGAAGCCGAATCACTTTGCCAGACATTGTCCAGCCAAGACACCCGTGAACTCTTTCTGGAGCCAGTGCTGAGAGAAGGGCAGGCCCAGCGAAGCAGCAGGTGGGAAATGCCCACCCCCAGTTCCTGTGAGGGCCCTAGGACTGGAAAAGGGGCAAGTTGCCACTGGCTATTCCTGGATTCACAGTGCTTGGGGTGCTACAGTTCCCAGATGGGCACAAGATGCAGTTGTGAGCCCTCATTGATTCAGGTTCCTCAGCAGATTTTTGTGATGTAGAGAAGGCTTGTTCAATCAAAAGTAGTCTGAGATCTACCATTCAATATCAAAAACTGGCAGTGATCTACCACACTCTCCCATTGTCATTCTTCAATTTAAACATGAGTTAAATCCATGAGTTGTTATCAAAGGCCTTCTCCGCCTCAATAAACATCAGAGCTGTTTGCTTGTCATTCCTGGCCTCCATATATTCTATTATGTCTATTATATTCCTTATGTTACTCTTATGTTACTCTGAAGTCTCTATCCTACAGTTTGAAAAGGCAGTGAACATCAATGGTATGGGCCGGAACCACCAGGCTGAGCAAGGGATTCGCCACTTTTGCTTGAAACACTTAGCAAGAGTGTGGACTCTCCTTCATTGGAGGGTTTTTTCATAAGAGGGTCTCAGCAAAGGCTTTTGAGCAAGAAATGGACATTTGTTATGTATGCTTTGGTCGACATCCTCTGCATTGCAGAGGCTTGGACTGGATGACCCTTAGGAGTCCCTTTTCCTGCTCTACAGTCCTGGGTTTATGATGCCAGACAGAAGAAAGCAAGCTATCTGTTTGATTAAAGAGCCAGTGGAAGACAGCTGTGTGAGATTTTGGAAATGCTTAGCTCTTTTTGTTGCCACATCTGGATTTTGACTATGGTACCCTTAGGTTTCTCTTCATGAGAAGCATCAAGGGGGGGGGTCATTTTGTGTAGGGCTCTGGAGCCACGGATTGTGTTTAGAAGGCTCATGAGGTGTACTCCCACTGAAGGCATCCCCTGAAGATGTTTGAACTGTATCTCTCTCTCTCTCTCTCTCTCTCTCTCTCTGTGTGTGTGTGTGTTTGTGCATGAAAAGGGAAAAGGGCAGACAACTGGAGTTCTGACCCAGAAACTGAAAAGGTTGGATCTGTGTAGCTGAAAGGATTGGCCACAAGGCTTGAGAGCAACAGTTAATGCTCTCCTTGTTAAAGACACTGCAAAGTTTATGCCAGGACAAAAAGAAATGGCTTGCGTTTTCATGCAGTTTTTGACTCCCTTGTATTCAAAGAGCAAGTAATTTTGGGGGTTTACCAGTAAAAGCCTGATATTTGTTAAGTGGCAACTCAGAAGCAGTGGCGTAGCGTGGGGGGTACGGGGGGGCCGGCTGCACCGGACACAACATCTGGGGGGGGGCGCGCTCGCCGCCTCCGGAGTCGCCGAAGAGCCTCGGGCGCAGGCTGTAGCAGAGCCCCATGTCTCACGGAACCGACGAGCTGTGCGCGCGTCCGGGCTGAAGGCGTCCGGCAGGCAGCGGCTCTCAGCACTCGCCGTGGTCCCTACGCGTCAGGGCCGCGGAGGGCGCGCCAGGCAGCCCCTCCTCACAGCGCTGCTGCTGCTGCAGCTGCTGGGCCATGTTGCATTTTCCTCGCCTCTCTGCCCTCCTCCGGGCAAGCGGCGTCGTTTGGGCGGCAGCGCCAGCGGCAACTCGCCTCAGATCACCTGACACGGACCTGCCGCCGCCGTGGCTACCTTACCGTAAATACCCCAGCCTAGGCAGCAGCAAGAAGAAGCTGGCAGCAGCGGCAGGTTAGGGGTTAGGGGGCGCAAATTACTTGCCTTGCCCCGGGTTAGGGGGCACAAATTACTTGCCTTGCCCCGGGTGCTGACAACCCACGCTACGCCGCTGCTCAGAAGATTTTGTTAAGTGGAAAATCACAGGTGCAAGGTGAAAATAGAAGCCACATCTTCAAAATCTTGACTTCACTAATGAAAGTTTTTGTTTTGTTTTTGGAACAGCAAGCACAAATTTAATGAACTGGATTCTGACACAAAAGTTGTGTCCACTTGACATGGACAAAGGGGAAAAGATAGATTTAATTCTTTTGAGATAATGTTTTAGAAATAAAGCCTGGTTTTACCTACTCTCGTTGCTCCTGACTATATTCCTTGATAGGAAATTGGGCTCTGCCTATCCAGGGAACGAACAAAGGACACATTTTTGCAACAACCCAGGGCAAAACAAACCCGCTGGCTTCCGCCGCTTACCGGCGCCCGTAGCTATGGCTCTGCAGCGGAGCCGAGCGCGAGCGAGCGCGGCGTGGCCAGCCCAGGGAAGCCACTTCTCCTGTTCATATCCCACCAACCGCGACTTGTTGCCGATCTCTCCGCCCCGGATCCAGGGGATCTCCTCGGCCGCTGAGCCGATTGGGCGGCCAGTCTAGCTTCTCCTCCCCGGCCTTCTGACTCACAAGCCTCCCTCCGGTTCGCCAACGTCCGCCTCTGTCTTCGCCCTCCCTGCGCGCTCGAGTTCATTTTCTTCGGGTGGTTCGTCTGCCTTGCCTCCAAAGCGTCAGTCCGTCCGTTCTCTCTCTCCCGATTGTAACTTCAGCTCACCCCTGCAAGAGGCGTCAGTTTGCAACAGCAGCAGCAGCAACTGCCAACGACTGCGTCTTTGCTCTGGCTGGGAAGGTTGAAAAAACAAAAAAAGAACCCTCCACCCCCAGCGGAGTAGAGCATTGACTTCTACTTTTCCAGAGGCAGGGGACGTCGGATCCGATAGGCCAGGGTCTACCGGCTCTTCTCTCGCACACCATTGACACTGCACCTGCTCCAACTTAGGAGCGCCTCGCGTGCGCCCCACGGCCCAAGGGTGGCCCTGCGGCTACTGGTCTCCGTCGGAAGCTAGTAGAAGAGCCTGGTTCTCTCAGCTGACACCCCGCCCAGTCGAGGAGTCTCCAGGACCTGCCCCGGGCCAAAGAGAAGTAGCACAGCAGGCTGACCCCCACCACCCTGCCCTCCAGCGACATCAGCATCCAGGAGAGATCATGGACGTGCCCGTCAGTCTGGGCAGGGTCAATCCTCGGCCGCCAGCGAAGGCTTTTCGGAGCGCCTTCCAGAACCTGTTTAAGAATGTCCGCGAAGTGTTTCAGAGCCCCGGATCCTTGCGAGAGGAGGCTGGCCCCAGCCACCAGGCGTCGGCGTCCGCGACAGAAGGGTCGTCTTCCTCGGGGTCCCGCTTGCAAGAGCCCAGCGCCTACCAGCAAGACTCGGGTTCGCCCTCTTACCTGCTGCTGGAAGAGCAGTCCCAGGTGAGCAAAACGCTACAGTCCCCCGATGGGGGGGGGGGGGAGGCGTCCTTGTCCTCGCCCTCGTCGTCCGCTCCGTATTCTCTGGCCCTGCTGGGAGGCTTCTCTTTCCACAGTCGTCCCGGGGACTTCAAAGACATTCCTGGCAACAGCAGTCTTCAGCAAAAAACAGAAGGAGGCGAGCCTTGCGGAGGAGGTGAGGAAGCCCCTTCCGACAAAATTGACTACCTGGGCGTGAGTGCCAAGGAGCTGCGCAAAGCCGTCTCCACCTCCATGGGCTTGGCGGTGGAAGCGCTCGATGCGCCCGGCGTCGGCGAAATGGCGGCGACCCACGGCGACAGCATGTTCGCTGGCGCGCACCCTCGGCCCCTGACACTGGACGGCTGCAAGATCGTGGAAGCCAAGAAGGGAGGCGCTGGTGGTGGCGAGGGCGTGCTGGCCATGGACATGCCGGGCCACCCAAGCCTCTACAAGTGCTCTCTGGAGCTGGAGGAGCCGTTGGGGACCTTCCCGAACCGCGACTACTACAACTTTCAGCTGGCCCTAGCCTCCCATGGGGGGTGCATCAAGCTAGAGAGCCCCTTGGAGTACGCACCCGGCAGGGCTGCTTGGGAGCCGCAGTGCCGGCGTGCTGGAGACGTGCCTGCTGCCTTGGCGCCCCACTATGCTGGCCCTCCCGGCCAGAGACGGCACCACTTCTTCACCGAGGAAGGGCAACTCTATGAAGGTGGGCCCCCCCGCCTATTTTGGCTATGCCAGGAGCCAGGGCCCATTGGAACAAGAGGGTGCCACGCTCCAACCATCCAATGTGTTGTACCCCGGGGGCATGCTGGGCAGGATGCCCTTTGCCCCTGCCGCTGACTGCATCAAGACGGAGCTCCCTCCGTGGATGGAGAGCTACACAGGGGCCTACGGAGACATGAGGTAAAGGGCTAACATGCAAAGACCGTCCTCACCAAAGGCTGGTAGGGTTTTGCAAAACTCTTGTAGGTGAGTTGGAGGGGAAAGATCCCAGGTTTTCAAAAAGAAGGGGGAGGCTTGCAACCAGTATTTTTAGCCTGAGTTTTATTTTAGGTTGGTTGGGTGTGTGTGGATTGCATGAACTCTTGAGCACATCTCCTGCAATTTGCTTGGGTGTGAATTGGTGCAGGCCAGGGGTCCAAAGGAAGGCTTCAATCTAAGGGTAGCTGGTTCAAGGCCCACCCTGCTTTGGAGCTATTGACAGGTATAGACCATCAGGTTTGCAGCCTACCTGCTGAGCTTGTCAGTCGGGTGTAGAAAAACCACATTTAAAAAAACCCACATCAGTTTTATTGGGGTAAATTGTCAGTTTGTTCAGTCCTGATGATGATGCATCTTTCGTTAGACTGACTCTGAACATCAGGATTTCGGGGGAACTTTTTGAAGTGTTGATTTCATTGGCTATAGTGACTTTTTGGATTCCTAATACAGTTGGATTCCTCTGCCTGAACGTAGCATTGTTTTGTTGTTTTGAGTGAGATTCTGGTAGAGTTCACTGCCGTTGCTTCTCTCATGACTCGTTTGGGAAGGTGCTTGTGCCAGAATTTCCATACTCTGAACCTACCTAGGACTTTGAAATGTTGGCACAGAGAGAACCCCTTTGTGTGTAGGCATGAATCTCATATTGGGCTGCTTTTGGTTTGAAGACTTCAGCTGCCCGCCATTTTGTCCTGCCTTCTAGAAATGCAGCTCAGTGATAAAAGCACAGCTGTCATGCTGCCCTGTGCTCTGGCCTGCAACTCCCTCTCCCTTGCCCCAGTCCTCATTTTCATGGAAGGGTCACTGTCCATAAGTAGCCTTAAACTATTGGTGAGTAATGCAAATGGTACCTGTGTGGTGCTTGCAAGCATCTTAGGCGATGCATTGATGTTGACCCATAGAAACTTTAGAGTCAGGGGAAAAGGGGTTGGGTCTCCCGGATCAAAAGTTGATTCATGTGTGAATCCAACTGTATTATGCCTAAACCACCCTTCTATTTGGGCCATTTTGTACACACAGCAAGAATCGGTTCCGTCCAGGACAAAGTGGAAATAGGTCAGAATGGAAGATTTTGCATGCCTAATACCTGGAACTGTGACTGTAACATTTCAGTTGCTTCCCAAGAAATTGTTTTTGACTTGGGTTGGACTTTTAGGGAGCAAAGTATTTAAATTCCCATCGGAGTCTCATCCTTGAATTCAACGTATCAATTTTGCACACACCCACACCCATGGGAAACATTTTGGGTGCTTCAGATATAGAAATTTCATAGATTGGGGATGAGAATTAAGCTAGGCTTCCCAAGTATTTTTTATTTTTTATTTTAAATAATATACTTTCTAAGCACAGTAGTTGACTACCCTTTCCCTTCCTAATACTTTTTTGGGGCCATATCCAACCCTCTGTGGAATCTAATGGAAAGGCTTCCCATTGACGTCAACGGAGCTGGATTAGACCTTTACATTTGCAACTCGTGGCCCCGTTGCAATTTTAAAGCATTACAGTCTGAGCTGTTAAATAATATTTATTTCTCACATTATTGTTGGATGGTAAAACCCACTTGCCTCAAAACGGAACAGCTGAATCTTGCTTGTGCAGATGGCTGGCCTAATGGATTGCTTACGGGCAAGTATAGAAAAGCTTGTTTTCATTTTACGGGAAACTGGACTGCAGCTCCATTGGACAGATGGTGATGTCTCCTCTCCCTCTCCACCCCAGTCATAAGGCCTGCAGTCAGAACTTTGGTGGTGGTGAGTGACATAGATCTACCCAATAAAGCAAAATAACTAAATGCAACTACAATAAGAAGTTACTGTATTTTTAAAACAACATTAATGAGGTTTTTAAAAATTATGTGACAGCTGCTCAATAAGCTATTCATGATCCTTGTGTCTTTTCCTGTAATGCTGCAAATTGGGAACAGGCTTATTTTTTACTGAGCAATTTGATAGAAGACTGTCAGCTTGTCCCCTCCCTACTTATCATAAAAAACAGACTAGAGTCACCTTTCCACCATTTTTTAGTCCCATTCATTTCAATGGGTGAATCAAGAAAGTGCTGAAATTATTTCCCATTAAAACAAAATGTAATTTAAAAGTGTTTAATTGTAGTCTCTTAGCAGACCCTACAATTCCATGATGGGTCTATTATTTGTTAGCTATGATTCCTGCATTGCAGGGGATTGGACTAGATGACCCTTGGGTCCCTTCCAGCTCAGTAATGCTATGCTATGAGACCCTGGGGCTATTTAGCTTGGTTGCAAATCTCTTTGATTGTGGTGTGTTTGAGAGCTCTCCAACCTCACTTTATTTCCAGGGCCAGGAAGGTTTGGGTGTGTGTGGCCCAACTAAACTATATATTTAAAGTGTCATCATGCCATTGTAACCAGCCATGGCTTACTCCAAAACATCCAGGGGATTGTAGTTTGTTAAGGGTCCTGAGAGGTGTTAGGAAACACCCCCCCCCATTCCTCTCCCAGGGCTGCAATTCCAAAAGTGATTTAACACTTAACATATTTGACTGGTTGGCCAGTTCCCGAGCAGGGACAGCCTGGCCACTGTAGTCCATGTGTTGGTAACATTAAAGCTGGATTACTGCAATGAGCTTTATGTGGGGCTGCCCTTGGGCCTGGTTTGGAAGTTCCAGCTGGGGTAAGAATGCTGTGGCCAGATTGCTGATGGGAACTTCTGGCTGGGGACACCATTTTTAGAACAGCTGCACTGGCTTCCCGTCTCCTACCGATACAGGCTCAAGGTCCTTGTATTAAGTTACAAAGACCTGAGCATCTTAGGCCCAGGGTACCTCAGGGTTCAACTGAACCCTCACACCCCAGCTTGAGATCATTTGCAGGAGCATTGCAGGTCATTCTCTGAGTTGATGAGGCTCATTTGACAGGTACCTAGTACCAACCGATCAGCTTGACATCTAGAACAGATCGTTAAACAGTTTGTCTGTGAGTGCTTAGAAAAGGATGCTGTGATTACTAAGATTCGCCATGGGAGTCTCAAAAACAAGTCATGCCAGACAAATCACATTTCTTTTTTTGGTAGAGTTACAGGCTTGGTGTATCGGGAAAGCTGTGGACATAGTGTAGCTTGTCCTCCATGACATTCTTGCAGAGAAATTGTTAAAATTGTTAACAAAATGTGGGCTAGACGAAGTAACTGTTAGGTGGATTTGTAGCTGGCTGACTGACTGAACCGAGAGAGTGCTCATTAATGGTTCCTTGTTATCCTGGGGGGAAAGTGACAAGTGGGGTGCTGGACCTCCCTCTGCAAGTCTCATCCTCCTGCATCTTTAAACACAGCAGCTGAAACATGGATATCAGAAAGGATTGGTGGTTTTCTGGTAGGAATGTAAATTGGTGCAAGATTATTGGTATTTAATTTTGGCAGAAATGATAAATACTGTATTACTGAAGAAACTATTGTTTGTTGTCCAAAACTACCGTAATGTTATTGAATATTTTTGATGATACAAATGTAGCTGTTGTTGGTGTATTGCCAAAAGGAACTTGTAACGAGCCGCAAAGCACAGCCTTGAACAGTTGCTTAGCAACAATAATTCTCCCCAGCAACAGGTGTCCTTATCAGGGCATGCAGTGTGGTGAGGCCGTCAGTGTCTGTGTGAGTCAGCGTGGCTGCCTGAGGAACTCTGCTGAGACAAAGAAAAGGAACCCCAAGAGTTGGCGCTCACATACTAACAGATATATTGTCCAAAGAACTGGTCTCATATATGATCTTGGCAGCAC
Organism: Podarcis erhardii; assembly: GCF_964252035.2. NCBI lineage: Eukaryota > Metazoa > Chordata > Lepidosauria > Squamata > Lacertidae > Podarcis > Podarcis erhardii. Next base: position 14,320,193 of record NC_138506.1, on the reverse strand, counting down.
AAGTAGTAATTGCAAGTCAGTGGAAACATAGGGGTACCTAGACTCCCTTGTGCCCTTGGCAAGGAGCTGTATTGGCACATACACCCCCTCCAATCCCTTGAGTCTTTGTAAGGAGCTGCATTGGCGCTTCTGAAGGCCAGAGAGACCATGGGCCAGAAACTCAAAAGGTTTGCTTTTCACTGCCTTTTGTGCTCCCCTAGTGACTTCCTCCATGGCCATTGGGTTGGGTCTGCTCTCCTCCATCTCCATCCCTCTTCCTCCGTTGGTCCATTTGTCTCCCTCCCTCCCTCTGCTTGCTTGCTGCTTTCCCTTTTGCCTCCTTGCTCCCCTTTCCCCCCTCCAGTAACTCTAATCTGCTCTCTTCATCTTTCATCCATTTTTTCGTGAGACAGATGAATCCCAACCAGAACTGCGAAGTGTGCAGAAGATGACAACCAAAACCACCCAAGCATTTGAAGAAGCTCCTATGGGAGGAAAAGCAAAAGTGTTTGGGGCTTTATAGTTTAGGGAGAAGCACAAGAGCCTGACTGTAGGGTGGTTCATAATATTTTTTTTTTAAATGCCTGCTCCAAAGGTCTTATCTTACTACACTAGGGATTATATAGCTATATCTGAAATTTCATGCATACCAGTTAATATCTTGACCCTGCTCCACTGAATTGAAATTTCATCCTTCACGACATAGGAAAACGGCCAAGTAAACAGCTATTTTCATGGAGGAGGGTCAATCAGAAGGTTGGTGGTTTGAATCCCTGCGATGGAGTGAGCTCCCGTTGCTCTGTCCCAGCTTCTGCCCTAGCAGTTCAAAAGCACTCCAGTTCAAGTAGATAAATAGGTACTGCTTGGGCCGGAAGATAAACGGCGTTTCCATGCGCTCTGGTTTCTGTTACAGTGGTACCTCGGGTTAAGTACTTAATTTGTTCCGGAGGTCCGTACTTAACCTGAAACTGTTCTTAACCTGAAGCACCACTTTAGCTAATGGAGCCTCCTGCTGCTGCCGCGCTGCCGGAGCATGATTTCTGTTCTCATCCTGAAGCAAAGTTCTTAACCTGAAGACTATTTCTGGGTTAGCGGAGTCTGTAACCTGAAGCGTATGTAACCCGAGGTACCACTGTACAGTGTTCCGTTGCGCCAGAAGTGGTTTAGTCCTGCTGGCCACATGACCCGGAAAGCTGTCTGTGGACAAGCGCCGTTTCCCTCGGCCTGAAAGCGAGATGAGCGCCGCAACCCCATAGTCACCTTTGACTGGACTTAACCGTCCAGGGGTCCTTTACCTTAGTCCTTAGTTATTTGTGTGTCTCCCCCACCCCCTTCTCCAGCCTCAAGGGCTTTTATCTTGTTTATCAGCTGATTTTGTATTTTAGAGGGAGGTGGTCTTCAGACTAAGCAGAAAAGCTTTCTAAGTCCATCTTTTCCAGGCAGGACATAATTACCGTAGCTCACAGTATCCTTAGTCACAATATATTAATTACATGAATACATTTGTGACTCATTTCCTCTGAAACATCTCAGAGAAATTTAATAGCAAAAAAATCTAAAAAACACTTCAATATACGTATGAAAACGATTTCGAATCCGAAACAGACACAGACTGGATTTTTTAAAAATCCACTTTAAGAGCCTGTTGAAAACAAGGATTCAGCAGGCAACAACTGGATAATGAACATGACACAGGCCTGATATGTAACAGGAGGGAGCAATGCCATAATGTGGGTTGCCGGTGTTCAGGGTGGGGCAAATGTTGCGCCCCCTTGGTGTATTGGGCAACCGGGGTGGGGGCATGTGCAGAGCCCACGAGGCACATGGCTGCCGGCACTGCTGCTAGTGGTGGTGGCAGCTGCATGCCTTTTTGGCTTGGTGGTTTTGCCACCTCCCAGCTCAGCCAGCCCAGGGGCATGGCATGGTCAGACATCCCTTTGCTGGCCACAAGGAGAAGGAGGCACCACTCCTGTCTCAAAGGCCCCTGCCCAGGTGCAGCTTGCCTCCCTGTGGTTCCGGAAGGCAGCAGGAGCTCAGCCACACAAGGGAGCCTGTTGTGGGGTACAGCCTCTCAGAATTTTGTGCCCAGGGCCACCGCCTCTCTGCCCCCCCCCCACTATGCCACTGGAAGGGAGATCCAAAGGTATGTGCCTTCACATTCAAGCCCTGATTCCTACAACATATGAAATGGACTTCCTGATATAGTGGCATCTGCAGGAGACCCTTGTAGAAACAATTGATTACCTCACCCCCAAAATGATATTGTGGAGCTGGAAAAGGTTCAGAAAAGGGCAACCAAAATTATCAAGGGGATGGAGCAATTCCCCTATGAAGAAAGGCTGCAGCATTTGGGACTTTTTAGTTTAGAGGAAAGATGAATAAGACACAGTATGATAGATGTTTATGAAATTATCCATGGCCTGGAGAAGGTGGATGGAGAAGAGCTTTTGTGCTCAAATCCTGCTTGCTGGTTCCCTTTGGATCATCTGGTTGGCCACTGTGAACACAGGATGCTGAACTGGATGGGCCATTGGCCTGATCCAGCAGGGCTTTTCTTAGGTTCACATGTTCTCTTTCTCTCTCTCTCTCTCTCTTTCACACACACACACGGAATGCATGAAGCAGGATTGTAGTACATAGTGCCAGTATACCAGGTTGCCACACTCCGTGAGGCAGGTGCACACTTTCAGCTGAACCCATGAACATTCAAACCATGGGTGGGATCACAGCAGCGACATCCCCACCTGCATCAGCTCCAACAGCTTAGTTCTTGACCTTCTTGCATTGAGCAAGGCTGCACTGCAAGGTTTCCTGCTCAAATTTGCTTGAACCCTAGTCGGATCCGCTGTGCAATCAGGGCTCCCACTTACGTTTCAGCAAACACAAGTGAAAGACCCTTGCAGACCTTTCCCTCACCCCCATTAACATAATAATAATAATAATAATAATAATAATAATAATAATAATACAGTGGCACCTGTGCTCACGCTACCCTTGGGTAACGTAGATTTCGGGTTGCGAAAGCGGCAAACCCAGAAGTGTTTTGCTGCGTGCGCATGCACAGAAGTGGTCCCTCCGGTTGCGGAGACATCGGGATCCGACCAGAGCTCTGGAACGGATCCTGCCCGCAACCGGAGGTTACCTTCGTTGAGGTAAAATACTCAATCTGGGAGGACAGTTATTTATGCTTCTTGAAACACTTGCTGAGTTTTGAACTTCCCTGTTCCACTTCTAGGATCAAGTAACCATGTTCAGTAACACTGGGAACCCAATAAATAATTTGGATTTATTATCACATTAGTTTAAATGGGAAGATGTGGGAAACCCAGGACGACATCTTGGATCAACCTTGAAACTCAGAGTAGAACTAAATGTCACTGAAATGTCTTATTCGTCCTGTTTTTCCCCCTCTAGATTTTATCGCTGAGCTGTTTGATAACCGTTTTCTATTTTCATGTTAGCTGCCGTGGTAGGGTTAAAAAGTATTTTAACTAACTAGGGGTGTGTGGGGAAACTGTGGGCGTGAGAACAATTTGTCTACTTATTAAGACCTTAAGATGTATTGTTATTAATTTGCATTTATAGCCCACATTTTTGCTCCAGGAAGGTCACGGTTTCATACATGGTTCTTCCCCTCTTCATTTAATCCCCACAAAAACCCTGTGGGCAGCCCCACCATAGGTGGAGAAAGGTGCCTCTTTTCCCAACAGTTCTGAGAAGATTGTGATTGTCGGAATATTCTAGAAGAAACTTGTAAATGGCCTTGAACAAGTTGCTAGGCAATGAAAATTTTCCCCATCAACAGGTGTCCTTATCAGGGCTTATGTCAGGCTGCGAGGCAAGGCTTATCCCACCCCCATCTCTGTAGATAACAGCACAAAGCAAAAGCAGTCTTTTACAGCAACAGAAAGGTTTATTAAACACAGCACAAAATCCAGCGTCCATTCTCACCATGCAGGTGCTCCCAATTGAGTTCCTCCCACTTCCCTCTAGCTATTTCTGTCCTCCCGTCTCCTAACCACGTGATCCCTCCACCATTGTGTTAGTTTCTGTTTGCCACTGAGCAGCTGCATAGAGTCACAGGACTCTGTTTACATTCCAGAGGCATTCCAGGCTGTTGGAAGTCTCATAGGAGAGGAGACGGGATGTGACGTTAGTGGTTTCCTGTTCCTTTGTTCCTTTGTTTCAGTTGCTCTCTGCTTTTCATAGAGAAGAGGATGTATATTTTTCTTTGCTGTCTGCGTAGTAAGAAATAAAGCATAGCGATGTAGCCATAAATCTCATCAGTTCCGTGTGCAATTTTTGGATTCTCTGCTGAATGGAATGTGCCTGAGGCCTTATCAGAGGCTCAGGTCGTTAATTATTCGTTGGGAGGGCGATTCCAAAGGCTCGGCCGGAAAATGAGTTTTATCAGCTTGGCCGAGCGGAGATCCCGACACATTGAGCCTTCTGAGAGGCTACCCTATCCAATTGTCTAGCTCTAGGGCTGATAGGCTGCATGCTTTCTAGTGCATAGCTGTCATGCCCCTAAACTTAATCAGAAACCAGTTCCTCTCTTACTATATGCAGACGATGCTGTCCTACTATCCTTAACGAGCTTGGGTCTGAAACGTCTTATATCTTCACTGATCCTCTATTGCGAATGTAACAAACTCTCTATAAACTATGAGAAGACAAAAATTTTGGTCTTCTCGAATGGTTGGAAATTAGAGAAATGGAAAATAAGAGGGCAAGAAATCCAACAAGTGAAAATCTATAGGTATCTGGGAATCTTATTCCAGAGCAATTTAGGGTGGGCAACCCATCGCACAAATGCCATAAAACAGGCAAAGTGCATCTCATCAGCAGTTGCCCGTTTTCATTATCAGAAAGGTAATCAATTTATTCCTGCGGCAAATCAGATATTTCAAACAAAAGTGCAATCCCAGATATTTTATGGAATCCCGCTATGGGTCCAAGCATATAACAATGATTTAAAAAAGATTCACTCTAGCTTTCTGAGACGTATTCTTGGACTCCCAGCTACGATCAAATATGAAACAATGTGTGCAGAAATAGGCATACACACAATGGAATATTGGGCATGGTCCACCTCAATAAAGTATTGGTTACGCTGCCACTTTCGCTGCCCTCCATCAAGTCTGCTCGCTGATTTGCTCAAAGACTCCTATAAATCAAGATGGTATCAGCACCTCGAAAAAAAGATTGAATCTTTAGGCATCGAGCTGGAGCCCCTGTACAATTCTAATGAGCAATATATTTCCCATAATATCCTAACTAGACTAAAGGATGTCGAGAGACAAAATATTATGGCAGCTGTAAACAAAATTTGCTCCCCCATATTCTATGAATTAAATATCTTAGATAGCAGAGCCAATTACGTCACTAAACTAATAATCCCAGCCCAACGTAGGGCTTTTATGCTGGCCCGTTTGAATGTTTTTCCCTCAGCATTTGTCAGGGGAAGATATCAAAACATTCCTAGAAACAAGAGACTCTGCAGATGCTCTATGAATGTCCCGGACACTGTAGAGCATATTCTCCTTCATTGCCCATTGTACAGTACGCTCCGTCAACGCGTGCTGTCCCCTCTTTTGGGTGGTCTGGAACCGCAGCAAGGTGAATGTGTGGGATTCTACCTATCCGACGTTGACCAAAGGGTAACGGCGGGGGTAGCCGAGTTTTTGGTAGCAGTCCTCCAAGGAGCAGGTTAACAAGGAAAACCACTGACTCTATATGTATATATATATATGCATTTAGCAAACTGCTGCCTTTTTATATATATTTCAAGGCTTTTATATGTTATTTTCTCTTTTAAGGTTTTATTTCCATAACGCCTAATAAAGGTTTGATAAAGTAAGCATAGCTGTCAACTTTTCCCTTTTCTTGCGAGGAATCCTATTCAGAATAAGGGAATTTCCCTTTAAAAAAGGGAAACGTTGACAACTATGTTCCAGTGAGGGGGAGTCAACCAGCTCTCTCTCCTCCTGTTCTTCTTCCCCTTGTTGTTCTCCCAGTTCGGCCCAACTATCAGTCTCTGAACTGTGTCCCTCTGCAAACCATTGCTCTAGGTTGATACTATCCTCCTGCTCCTGTGGAGTTTCAGGATCCTGGCCTTGAGCAGAGGGAGGGGGGCTCCCACCATTCCAATGAAGTAGTCAATTAAAAGGCATTTATTTTAATCACCAATTTAGAGAGGAAACAATCAAGTATTTGGTTGCAAAGGCCCAAAATGCAAAGCAAAGAGAGCCTGTTTCAAAGGCCCCAAATGCAAAGCAAATAAAACCTGTTTCTCTGCTGCTAGCCGAGTTCACTCAGAGGTAAACTTGACCTCCAAACTGATATAGCCAGGTTACCTTGGGAACACATGTGAGAGAAGCATGTAAGAGAATCTTACATGTAGTAGGGAAATGTAGTAGGAAATGTAGTAGGGAAGTGAGAAGAGATAAGAACCCAGGACTTGTCAAAGCTCCGCTAATTAAGAAGATTTCTTAGGCTTGAAGACGAAAACAGCCTTTTAAAGTAAGTGACTGACCAGCTGAGTTTCTCCCAAGCACATTAGGAAATAAAATAAAATAAAGTATATTCATTGCTCAGAATCATTTGGATTAAATAAAAACCTAGCAAGTTTAATAGAAAGAAGTTTGTTTAGAGAAATGAGAAAGGCAGCTTAAAAATACCAACACTAAAAGTGCTTGCATGTAAAAGGCGTTCTCTGTGCTGAACACCAGTTCAAATGACTAGCAAATGCTCTTTGAAGTCCCAGTTAAGGACAAGACAGCTCATTAGTGCTATGAAACGAATTCCAGATGCTCCTCTTAAGCTGAAGTGTTTAAAGAATGACATCACCACAGATGAAAAGCCTGTAATTTTAAAGGTGCTTTATGAATACAAACAGCGCGAGCTGGAGAATGATTTTAAAAGGACAATTAAAATCATTTAAAAGACTTGTCTGGGGACCTCAAAAGGCACCTGAAAAGGTGGACAGCCTGTCTAATAGAAGACTGCTGTAATAGGGAATTCTAATTTCTTGCCATATCCAATCCCTCGTGCTGTGCACATAGGAATACAAAAAGCACATTCAAGGTCGCAGTGAACAGACTAGTAAGATAAGAACTGGACAGTTACTGGCTAGAGCATGCTAATGAGGGTGGATCAAAGCAAATACTGCAGAGCAGCAGAGAAAGTTTATAAGTTGTAAGATTGCTCTGAAAACATATATCAAAGGCAAATAGGGAAATCACAAATGAGAATAATAGGAGGCAGGTTAGAAGCTGACAGTTCCTCACATACATAAACAACTTAATATTTTTTTTGGGGGGGGGATTTCTGCCCCAATAATCCCTAACAGAAACGCTTCAGGATTTTTTTATATTAAATGGTGTTTTAAATATACAGTGATACCTCGGGTTAAGTACTTAATTCATTCCAGAGGTCCGTTCTTAACCTGAAACTGTTCTTAACCTGAAGCACCACTTTAGCTAATGGGGCCTCCTGCTGCTGCCGCGCTGCCGGAGCAGAATTTCTGTTCTCATCCTGAAGCAAAGTTCTTAACCCAAGGTACTATTTCTGGGTTAGCGGAGTCTGTAACCTGAAGCGTATGTAACCTGAAGTGTATGTAACCCAAGGTACCACTGTACACTTAAATGCATGGTGCCTTGGAATGTGACGCCCATGTAATATAATAATAATAATAATAATAATAATAATAATAATAATAATAATAATAATAATATATTTATACCCCGCCCTTCTGGCTGAGTTTCCCCAGCCACTCTGGGCGGCTCCCAATTGAGTGTTAACAACAATACAGCATTAAATATTCAAAACTTCCCTAGACAGGGCTGCCTTCAGATGTCTTTTAAAGATAGGATAGCTGCTTATTTCCTTCACATCTGAAGGGAGGGTATTCCACAGGGTGGACACCACTACCGAGAAGGCCCTCTGTCTGGTTCCCTGTAACCTCACTTCTCGCAATGAGGGAACCGCCAGAAGGTCCTCGGCACTGTGTCCGGGCTGAATGATGGGAGTGGAGATGCTCCTTCAGCGTAAATTGGGAGTTGCCTGTGTTTATATGTGCAGGTCTTTCTCCCATGCGAATCCATCTTTGAGGGGGTGTGGGACCTCTGTGCTCTGCATTTCAGAGCTGAGAAACGTAGTTGTGTTGCTGTGCCTTTACACATATGGCAAGTGTGCAGCTGTGCATAAAATGCTAAAAACTCCCCCTTTCGTGTAAAGCCCTAAGAGTACCTCCTCCTCCTTTTTTTTAAAAAAAAAAGGCTTCCAGGTGGAAAAATCGAAATTAGAAACAGAATTGTTAGAACCTAAAACTAAGATACTTTCGAGAATGTACAACTTGCTGTTGAAATGGAATACTCAGGATGAAACAGTTAAATCAGCTATGATTAAATGGGCACAGGACATAACATTATGTTTGCTAACTGGGAAAAGTTGTGGACCACCGATATGAAGTTTACGGCATGTAATGCCTTAAGAGAAAATATTATGAAAATGATTTATAGGTGGTACATGACCCCAGTCAAGCTTGCAAAAATTTATCACCTGCCTGATAACAAGTGTTGGAAATGTAAGGAAACTGAGGGAACATTCTTTCACCTTTGGTGGACATGCCCAAAGGTTAAGGCTTTCTGGGAAATGATTTATAATGAACTAAAAAAGGTATTTAAATATACCTTTCCTAAGAAACCAGAGGCCTTCCTTCTGGGCATTGTCGGCCAAATGGTGCGAAAGAAAGATAGAACACTTTTTATGTATGTAACAACCGCATCAAGAATACTTATCGCAAAGTATTGGAAGACACAAGATTTGCCCACTCTGGAAGAATGGCAGATGCAAGTGATAGACTATATGGAATTGGCAGAAATGACTGGCAGAATCCGAGACCTGGGAGAAGAGTCGGTGGAAGAGGACTGGAAGAAGTTCAAAGAATATCTCCAAAAACATTGTAAAATGTTTGAATATTAAAATGATTTTGGATATAAAGATAATATGGCATCAGTGACATAGTAAAAAGAAATATGTAAAAATGTTTTAAGAAAAAAGGGTAAGACCAGAGTAAAATTATGTCGAAACTAAACAAAGGAGATAAGGGATTAAGTTATAAAGAATATGTAAGAATGTATTTAAAAAGGGGAAATAGAAGACATAATAGGTTGGAATGTATAATATTGACTAAGATTTGAAAAAGGGTAAGGAGCTGCTAAATTTGATTGAGTAAAGGGGAACGCAGGAAAGGGAGATGTGAGGAAGTCAGGAAAGAGGGTTATAAAGATAAGAATTAAAAAACTAATTTTTCTTTAATTTTTGTTCTTTTTTACTTTTTTGTCATATGTTTTTATACTGTGTTTTTTATGTTGTTTTTTACTGTATTTCTCTGTTGTTTTGTTCGATTGTAATATCTGTTTTATTACATAAAACCAAAATAAATATTTATTTTTTTAAAAAAAATAAGAGTACCTCCTCCTCCACCTTTCAGGCAAAGAGGTGGCATGACTCTTGCTCTTTGTTTCAACTGGCTGTAGCTTTCAAAGGAAGTGGCTGGGTCAGTGCCACCCCAGTGCCCACTAGTGCTTCTTGGCTGCCTCATCCTCTTGCCCCCCAGTAAATCATCATTTACTGAATTTGTTAATCACTCTTCTTACAGGGTAAACTCAAAGCAACTTACATTAAAACCAATTAAAAACCGAAAGCCACAACGCCACCCTGGATAGAGAAAGTGGATAGAGAAGTTTCCCTCCCTCCCTCTCTCTCATAACCCTGGAACTCCTCAACATCCAACAAAGCTGAATTGGGAGATTCAGGACAGGGAGAAAAAAAGTCCTTCATGAGGTGCATGAGGTGCACTGTGCATGAGGTGCACAGTTAAATTGTGGAACTCACTCCCACAGAAGGCAGTGATGGCCACCAACTTGGAGGCTTTGAAAGAGAATTGAACAAATTCATGGAGGAGGAAGACTACTAGTCAATGATGAAGGCTATGCTGTGCTGTCATTGTCAGAGGCAGTAATGCTTCTGAAGCAATGACAGTTGCTGGAAACTACTGGAGGGGAAAGTGCTCTTGTGCTTGAATCCTGCCTGCACACTGCCCATTGGGGCATCTGGGTGGCCACTGTGATGGCAAGATGTTGGACTAGAGGGGCCTTTGGCCTGATCCAGCAGGCTCTTATGATTCTGTAAGAAATTGCTTATAAATTTGAGTTGCTTGGGTACCTTTTAGGTAACAAGCAACTCAAAAGTTTAATCGATGGTGATGCATTACACCACAGATATGCTTGTGTACAGCCTTCCTTTGCTGGGCAACAACTCCCATCCTTTGTGACCGTTGACCCTACTGGCCATAGGGCAACCACAGAGGGGGCAGCTGGGGTCAAGGCTTCTCTTGGTTGTCTAGACAAGTTGCTCTGTGAGTTGTGTGAGCTTTGACAGGGCTGGTGCAAAATCAAACGCCCCTCCAGTTTCCATGCCTCAACTCCAGTGAAAGGGAAAAGGCAGAGTAGGAGAAGAGTAAAACACACACAGGTAACAGAATTCTTCAGTAATAGTTTACTGAGGTTCAAAAGCATACAGGACTTACTGGATCCCTAGTAAGGTACAAAATCATCTACTCCTAGGAGCGTGTGCAGTTACAGAAGCAAAAACCAGACAGAAAAACAGAAAGAAAGAAAAGATTGACTGATAAACTGCCCAGCAGGCAGGAAGATACATTATCTTCCACTGGGTAGTGACCTTGAGTCTCACATGACTAACTTGATACATGACAGCTGCGAGTTGTTTTCAGAACATTCAGGAACATTTGAGAAATATTGAGAAAGTTCTGCACCCATAAATCTCACAATCCTTGACAGGCTAGAGAGAGGTTGGGGAGGTGAGTTTGCAGGCTTCTTAAACACCATGCTCCTGTCAAAGGTGCCATGAAAATGACCAAGTGCAGATAATGATCCACTGTTACTCACAATGCCATGTTGTAAGATTGACTTTAGCTTCATTAACTACAAACCCTGAAATCTGGGATTCCCTCCAAACCAGTACCAAAGTTTTGCAATTGTTTTGCAGTGTGAACCCAGCATTTTACAGCACCCCCACAAACGGAGTACAATGGCAGCTTGGTTTAAGAACAGCTTACCGGTAGTTTATGGACAACTTGCATTAAGAACACTGCAAACCCGGAAGTAGGTGTTTTGGTTTGTGAACTTTGCCTTGGAAGCAGAACATGTTCCGCTTCCTGTCGAGTGTGTTACATTTGTAAATTGAGTCCCCCACTCTATGGGAAAGCATGCCTTGGTTTAAGAACGCTTTGGTTTAAGAACACACTTCCGGAACGGATTAAGTAAACCAAGGTACCACTGTAATTGATACTCAAACCAGGGGATACACTCAAAAACCCAACATTGTCTGATTCACTTCAGACCAGTGCTAAAATTCTGCAATGGTTTTGCAGCATCCTGAAAACTGTGACTTACTCAGCATGTGGCTTTTCTGGTCTCTTCAAATCCAACGTTGTGTGGTTGCCTCCAGAGCTATTGTTTTTTAGGCATCCATGCAAACTCCCATCATCTTCTCTTAAATTATTTCTTGAAATGTGTGTTCATGTGGGATAAGAGGTTGAATTCAATTTGAAAGTGCAAGAAAAAATTATTAGAAAATGCAACCAAAGTGCTAACTTTATAATCAGTGAAAATAATGGAATAAAACCCATGTGTGAATGCAGCCATAGGAAACTCAAATTCTTGGGCATTCAGTTACAGATCTTAAAGTCATAAACCTCAGAAACACAAGAGCTTAACTTCAAATAATATCAGGATAGTACAGGACTCCAGTTAGACTAAAAAGAATACCAATAAGATGATGGTTTATAATTGTTGTAAAATCAGTTACTTAAAACTCATTTCTATTATATGTATTGTGTGTGTGTGTGTGTGTGTGTGTGTGCACGCGCAAAAGTTCATGCCATAACAAAAACGGTTGTTAAACTCTCACAGACACTTTGTTGTTTATTCATGCAAATATTGCAATGTGGGAATTTGAGTGCTGTTAACTACAGTGGCAGTAACGGGGAGCCCTGTGTGATACAAGCTGGAAGTTTCTAGCTAACAAGTGAGTTTTCTGTTGTGCCTAGAAACAGACAGAATGTTCCTGGTGTTTGGGTTATTCCTTCAGAGAAGCTGAACAGCTGGTTCAAACTGGTTCTGTTATTTCTTTCTCTCAATGTCATGGTGCCCTATCATAATAGGCCAGAAAGAGCCTGGGTTTCACTTTCTGTCTCTCTTTCCTTCTGGTGTGGTGAGTACACAGTATGCTGAGTGTTAAGGTTTTAGTCTTACTGTAAGTTTAAGCTAAGTTAAAGTTTTTTACTACAACTGGATTTCCTATGGATTGTGCCGATCCTGAAGAATTGAATTTGTGACCGCTAAGCTCATTTGCCTTCAGTAGTGAAAACTCTACTGGGTGAAGTTAATTGCCTCTGGTTTATTTTTGGGGAACTCTGCAACGTGTTTTAAGTTTTTACTCTGCTAACTATACGTTGAGGTCTGCTCTGGATCGATATGGGGCAGATTCATGACAACTTGCCCCTGCCCCCAATATTTTATTCCAGTTGGCACCCCTGTCAGTGGCTGACTTTTTCACCCACATGGACATGACTAAACAAATGGTGTTTATTAAATGCACAGTAATTAGGGAATTGAACAGTGTGTAAGTTGTTTAGCCTGCTGGTGGTGTAATGTAAGAGGAATATTTGACGTCATTGGGAGAGTCAAAATGGCTTCAGGATTGCTCTCCTGTACTATTTCAGATACGTGGTTTATATACAGGTAGGTAGCCGTGTTGGTCTGCCGTAGTCGAAACAAAATAAAAAAATTCCTTCCAGTAGCACCTTAGAGACCAACTAAGTTTCTCATTGGTATGAGCTTTGGTGTGCATGCACACTTCTTCAGATACTTATATATACTTATATATGTGTGCATTTATGAATACTTATTCTTTACATGAGACCTTAGAATTCTTACACCTCCACCAATTTTGTGTGTGTTTTCTCTGTAATTTCCCCATTTGAAGGCTGGATTAGCTCAGTTTTTGAGCTTCATAGGCCACTCCTGATCACGCACCATTTTCTGCAACAAAGCTATCTAGCATAATCCATGGCTGAATGGACCCCCCCCCCTTTGGAGTCATAAGGAGCATAAAAAGACACAAGCAGTTTAGAGCCCTTTTGAAATGCTCTTAGCTTGAAAAGAGGCCACTTGGTGAGAAGAATTCACTTTGACCCTCCCACACCCAAATGCTAAATCTTGTTTGTTTGCATGTATTTTAACTTCTGTCGATATTTGTAGGGACCTTTCAAACATTGATTATGGATTATCAGGGGGTTGGATTATCAGGGGGTTGGATTATGTTTGTGCATAAACTGAAATTGAAATATACTCATCGAGTCCTATACTGATTTCATGCTTTTTATTGCAGCTTGTAAAACAGTGATTGAATTGCCCCCCAAACCCCAGGCTTTTATATACATTATTTACACAATGAGTCCCGTCTGATTGGCTGATTCAGCTTCCCTCCTGGAGCCTGATTGGTCTTTTCCTGCAAGCCAATCAGTTGTTGCATTCTAGGATCCTACTTGCCTATTGTTCTAGGATCCAAGCTTAGTACATAACAGAAATATTTGCTAAGCTTTTATTCCCACTGCTGTGATTTAAGTGCACCAGCAGATGTAGGGCAACAGCTCAGGTGTCTCCCAACATTTTGCCCTCTGGATAGGTGGACTGTAACTCCCATCATCCCCAGCATCATATGGCCATCCTAGCTGGGGTTGATGAGAATTGTCACCCAGTGCAAGAGGCAGTGTGGTGTATTTAAGACTCAGGCCAAAAATAACTGAAAGACTGCCTACTTCCCTACAGACCCTGATCAGGAAAGGGGGCACTCTGGGTAGTTCCTCCACCCTCAGAGGCTAGGGGTTTGTCATGGCCCAGGGGGAGAGGGCCTTCTCCATGGTGACCCCCTAAGCTGTAGACCTCCCTCACCACAGAGATGCATCTGGCATGTTTTAAACATTGTGTTTTAATTTAGAATGAAGGGCAGGTATTGGAAAAGAGGTGGTCAGGGAACACCTAGCTACTTTAAATGAAATCAAATCTCCAGGGCCCGATGAGTTGCACCCAAGGGTTCTAAAGGAGTTTGCGGATGTAATCTCAGAGCCTCTGTCTATAATCTTTGAGAATTCTTAGAGAACAGCTGAGGGGTGCCACAGGGTTCTGTCCTGGGCCCATTGATGTTCAACGTCTTTATAAATGACTTGTATGAAGGAGTTGAGGGGATGCTCATCAGATTTACAGATGACACCAAACTGGGAGGAGTCACTACAGAAAACAGAATCAGAATTCAAAATGACCGTAACAGATTGGAGAACAGGGTGCAAGCTAACAACATGAATTCCAATAGGGACATATGTAAGGTTCTACACTTAGGCAGGAGGAACCAGCTTCACAAATACAAGAAGTGGGATGACCTGGCTTACTAGCAGTACACGTGAAAAGGATCTAGGGGTCTTGGTGGCCTACAAGCTTAACATGAATCAACCGTGTGATGCAGCAGCAAAAAAGGCTAATGCTATTCTAGGCTGCATCAACAGAAGTCTAGTGTGCAGATCAAGGGAAGTAATAGTGCCACTCTCTTCTGCCTTGGTCACACCTGGAATACTGTGTCCAGTTCTGGACACCACAATTAAAGAAGGATCTTGACAAGCTGGAATGTGTGCAGAGGAGGACAACCAAGATGATCAAGGGTCTGGAAACCAAGTCTTATAAGGAACTGTTGAGGGAGTTGGGTATGTTTAGCCTGGAAAAGAGGAGACAGAGAGGAGATATGACAGCCAATTTCAAATAACTAAAGGGCTGTCACATAGAGGATGGCGCAAACTTGTTTTGGCCTGCTCTGGAGACCAACAGATTCAAATTCCAAGAAAGGAGATTCTGACTAAACATCAGGAAGAACTTTCTACCAGTGAGAGCTGTTTGACAGAAGAATGGAATCCCTTGGGAGGTTGTGGACTGTCCTCCTTCTTTGAAGGTGTTTAAGCAGAGGCTGGATTGTCATCTGTCATGGTTTCTTTTGTTGAGATGCCTGCATTGCAGAGACTAGATGCCCCTCAGTTTCCCTTCCAACTCTACAATTCTATGATTCTATGCCTTTTGTGTACAGCTCCTTTTAACCCCCTGCTAGGCTTATTCAGTAAATATTGCTAGACATAATGGTTTCATGGGGGGCCGGGAGTAACTTTGTTCTCTCCTGTAATAATAGAGTACTGTTCATCAGCAACAGAATCCTTTTTTGCTTCACGTCAAATAGAGTAACACCCTGATAAATGATCTTTAGCAAATGCTCCTCCTGTCATTCTGGCAGGGCCTCTTTGGGGCACTGAAAGACGGGATTCAAAGCTCCCTCATTACTTGTGATCTCTGAGACACACTTTCCCTGTTCATTGCCAGCAGCGGAGTTTATAGAATTGGAGCTTGAAGTTAAATGAAATTAGAACATATGACGTAGGACATCCAGTTTCCTTGGGAACTGGTTACGGTTGTCAGAGCAGTGGAGGCAGGCCCAAGGTCTTCACCTTGGAGAGTCCAGGTAACTTTTCAGTCTCCAAGGATAATAATAACAGAGGCTCTGATGTGGCTACAGCCTCACTGGAGGGTGCCATTCATTCCATTTCCACTGGGGTTTTTTCTGTCTGTCTGTCTCTCTCTCTACCTAATATAGCACAACAAAACATAATAACAGATGCCAAATAAAGTGAAATAAAAGGAGAATAAAAGGAGATACGTAGAGCCTGAACATCTAGGAACAGATTTTCATACCAAAATCAAATTCATTGGCAGCCAACGTAGCAGAGTGTTAGTAGTTTCAGGACGGAGATCATCAACCAGTGCGACCAAGGCAGTTTCAGTCCCATGATGAGGCCTGAATCCCGACTGGAAGGGATCCAAATGGTCCGCTTCTTCCAGGCGTGCCTGGAGTTGTTCGGCAACCGCTCGCTCAATCACCTTGCCCAAGAATGGAAGATTTGAGACTGGGCGATAGTTGGCCATCGTGGCCGCATCTAAAGATGGTTTTTTAAGAAGCGGTTTAATAACCGCCTCTTTCAGCGGGTCTGGAAAGGCTCCCTCACGGAGGGAAGCGTTCACCACCCCACAAAGCCCAGTCCTTCCCGGCTAGCTTTTATAAGCCAGGATGGGCAAGGATCCAGGAGACAGGTGGTTGGTTTCACTCGTCCAAGCAGCCTGTCCACATCCTCGGAGGTAACAGATTGGAATTGATCCCACTCAACTTGACCAGACAGAACTCTAGCACTCTCCCGCCCCTGTCCTGCTCCCACGGTGGAGTCTACTTCTTCCCGAATCTGAGCGATTTTATCTGCAAAAAACTTTGCAAAATCATTGCAGGAGAACATGTGGCCCGTACTGGGCCCCGATGTTGCAGGTGGTTCCGCTAAATTGTGAACCACCTGAAAAAGTCTCCTGCTGCTGTTTTCTGCAGATGCAATAGAGGCGGTGAAGAAATTCTTCTTCGCCGTCGCTATCGCCACTTGGTAGGCTCGACGTTGAGCTCTAACCTGTGTCCGGTCAGATTCGGAATGAGTTATCCGCCACCGGCGCTCTAGCCGTCTCAACGATTGTTTCATTGCCCTCAGATCCGTGGAAAACCACGGGGCTGTCCGGGCTCCATGCAATCGGAGAGGGCGCTTCGGAGCCAAACAGTCAATAGCCCTGGTTAACTCCACATTCCAGCGGGCCACCAGGGAATCAGCTGAAAGGCCATCAACATGGGATAAAGCATCCCCTACCACTCTCTGGAAACCATTTGGATCCATTAAGTGGCGGGGGCGGACCATCCGAATTGGTCCCACCTCCCTGCAGAGGGGATGGGTCGCAGAGAAGTCCAGTTGCACCAGGAAGTGATCTGACCATGGCACTTCTTTCGTTTCGCTTTTAGTTAGTGTCAGATCACCAACATCCATAGAGGTAAACACCAGGTCCAAGGCATGTCCGCGGCTATGGGTTGGGCCAGACTTATTCAGGGACAGCCCCATGGAGGCCATGCTTTCCACGAAGTCCTGAGCGGCCCCTTGTAAGGTCGTGTCGGCATGGATGTTAAAATCCCCTAGGACAACCAAGCTGGGTGTCTCCAGGTGAACATCCGCCACGACCTGAAGCAGCTCGGGCAGGGAATCCTTGGTGCAGCGGGGA
Source organism: Podarcis erhardii (assembly GCF_964252035.2). Lineage (NCBI taxonomy): Eukaryota > Metazoa > Chordata > Lepidosauria > Squamata > Lacertidae > Podarcis > Podarcis erhardii. The sequence continues at coordinate 14,302,950 of NC_138506.1, read as the reverse complement.
GGTCGGTACACCAAAAGGAATCCTGTACTGCCCCTATTGCCCAACTTCCAGAACATGCACTCAGAGAACTGGGTCTTCCCAATAGGACGCCTGGTGCAAACTAATGACTTTCTAAAAATCACTGCAACCCCCCCCTCCCCGCCCACATGACCTGGGTTGCTGTGCGTAAGAGAAACCTGGTGGACAAGCAGCGGCAAGGACAGGCCCATCTGCTTCATCCAACCAAGTCTCTGTTACACATGCCAGGTCAAGTCCTCCATCCATGATCAAGTCATGGATGGCAGTGGTCTTATGAATCATTGACCTGGCATTGCACAGCAGCACCTTCAGGTCATGTGGGTATCCCTTGCTGATTCTAGTATCCATCCGGTCAGGACCAGACCCGGAGGCAGGAATAGTCCTCAGATAACGACTAAGCCTGCCCCCTCTGTAACGACATGGTCTAGTCTTATCGTAACTCCTCCTCCTACCCGTGATCACTGAGATCAGTTGTCCCAGTGCATCCCCCCCTGTGGAACATGCCCCAGCCATTTTGTGGGCTGGGGCCCACTCCCCGGCAGCCCTGACCCCTCCCCCTAAGAACAAAATAACACCTTAAACAAACAAACAAAACCAATAAAACAATACAACAACAAAAATGTAAAAATTACAAAAACATCAAAATAAAAAAGATAATTCCCCAAACCCAACCAAACATCCATCCCACCCCCACCCCCCACATACAAAAAACCCAAAAGAAAATTTAAAAAAACATTTTAAAACCACTCTGTGCCCCTCTTGCAGTAACAGCTGTCCTAGTGAGGCCTGTCAGGCCCCGCCCTGGGCCAGGTGGTAAGTGGCAGGAAGGAGCAGGACCCTCAGGCACTCACTCAGTGGAGTCCTCCTGGGCAGCAGGCAGCAAGCCGCATGCAGTCCTTATGAGGCTTCAGGCCCCGCCCCAGGCCAGATGGTAAGTGGCAAGAGCAGGACCCTCAAGCACTCACTCAGGGGAGTCCTCCTGGGCCCTAGTTCTGCTGGATCTCTCAGCGGCGTTTGATACCATCGACCATAACATCCTTCTGGACCGTCTTGAGGGGCTGCAAGCTGGGGGCACTGTCATACAGTGGTTCCGCTCCTTCCTCCTGGGCCGTGTTCAGAAAGTGGTGGTGGGGGAATGAGTGTTCAGACCCCTGGGCTCTCACTTGTGGGGTGCCTCAGGGTTCTGTCCTCTCCCCCATGCTTTTCAACATTTACATGCAGCCGCTGGGAGAGATCATCAGGAGGTTTGGGCTGGGTGTTCATCAGTATGCGGATGATACCCAGCTCTACCTCTCTTTTAAATCAGAACCAGTGAAGGCAGTGAAGGTCCTGTGTGAGTGCCTGGAGGCGGTTGGAGGATGGATGGCGGCTAACGGATTGAGGTTGAATCCTGACAAGACAGAAGTACTGTTTTTGGGGGACAGGAGGCGGGCAGGTGTGGAGGATTCCCTGGTCCTGAATGGGGTAACTGTACCCCTGAAGGACCAGGTGCGCAGCCTGGGAGTCATTTTGGACTCACAGCTGTCCATGGAAGCACAGGTCAAATCTGTGTCCAGGGCAGCTGTTTACCAGCTCCATCTGGTACGTAGGCTGAGACCCTATCTGCCTGCGGACTGTCAAGCCAGAGTGGTGCATGCTCTGGTTATCTCCCGCTTGGACTACTGCAATGCGCTCTACGTGGGGCTACCTTTGAAGGTGACTCGGAAACTACAACTAATCCAGAATGCGGCAGCTAGACTGGTGACTGGGAGCGGCCGCCGAGACCATATAACACCGGTCTTGAAAGACCTACACGACAGGAAGAAATTAAAGATTTAAATGTACTATGGATGAAAATAAAAGAAGAATTTAAACAGAATGAAATTCACATAGAGAAAAAATTAGGAGAGATGCAGGAATTGATTGATAAAAAAATAGAGGGGGTGGTAGGAGAACTGTCAAACAAGATAAAAGAATTAACGACCCAAACAAAATCCTTAGAAGAATCAAATAAAAAAGTACAAAAAGAAATGAGAGATCAGAGAAAGGAAGCGGAGAAAACAAAGGAGAACTTTGGAGAATTAAGTAAGACCCAGGATCAAGTCTTGGACAATCTAGCATTGATGGAAATGAAACAAAAACAGTTAAACCTAAAATTTAGGGGAGTGGGGGAAGAAATAAACGAAGATATTAAAGGAAAAATGATTAAAGAACTGGCGAAGTGGCTAACCATGAAAGAAGAAGAAGTAGCTCAAGCAATAGAAAATGCCTTCAGAATAAAGATAAGACCCAAACAAAACAAACTGAAAAAGGTTCCAGGAGACTGCTTGGTGATTTTTAAATCAATAGAGATGAGAAACATAATTTTGAGAGAGAACTACAAAAAAAAACTAGTAATCGATGGAAGACCAATCATCATCTTCAAAGAAATACCGATCAGGCTTCTGCGCAAGAGAGAAGGTTACAAACAATTAGTTAACATTCTAAGAAAAAATGGAATATATTACAGATGGGAATTCCCAGAAGGGATTTCCTTTTTTTATAAAGAAAAAAGATTCAAGATTGCAGAAAGTCAGGAAGTCAGTAAATTTCTACGTAGATACGAGAAAGACCTTGGGAAGATGGAGGACAGAGGCGGGGGGAGGGGTGGAGGGAGGGAGGAGACAGGTGATGCAGGATCAGGAGGAGGGGGGACTGAGAGGGGATTGGAAGGAGAGGATGAAGGGGAGGGGGAGGGGGGAGAGACAGGGGATGAAGAAGGGGGTGAAGAAGAGGAAGAAACAGAAAGCCAAACCACTCGAATTTAATTCGGCAAAACCCAAATTGGTAAATCACTGACTTTAGTACTAGATAAGAGTAATAATGAATCTTAAAATTTTAACATGGAATGTAAATGGTTTGAATGACAAAACTAAAAGGAATAAAATTGCAAATGTTTTGAAAAAGAAAAGATTGGATGTAATCTGTATGCAAGAGACTCATGTAGCCAAAAAGCACAAACATGTCTTGTCAAACAAGAACCTAGGAACAGAATTTATAAGCTCTACGTCAGAGAAAAAAAAAGGAGTAGTAACATATGTTAATGAAAGATGGGAACCTAAACTGATCTATAAAGATGAAGAAGGAAGGATTTTGGGAGTACAAATTAGCTTCCAGGGGAAAAAAAATTAATATTGTAAATATATATGCCCCAAATTCAAACAGACCAGAATTTTTTAAGAAACTGGAACAAGTCTAAATAAAATTAGAAAATAATAGGATGATATTATTGGGTGACTTTAATGCAGTATCTACACCAGAGATTGATAGACAAACAGAAAAGAAAAAACGAAACCAAGGAAAGCTTCCAAAATCATTCCAAGACTTGGAAGAGAATATGGATCTTATAGACATTTGGAGACATAAGCACCCAACAGAAAAGCAGTTTACTTTCTTTTCAGAGGTACATAAAAGTTGGGGTAGAATAGATCAAATATGGACCTCGAGGGAACTCACATTAAGAGCTACTAAATGTGAAATTCAACCGAGAACCCTCTCTGATCATAATCCAATAACACTGGAAATAAAAGGTCCAATACAAGGAGGTTTCAGGTGGAGGTTAAATGAATATCTTTTAGACAATGATGAAGTTATTGGAAAAGCCAAAGCCACCCTAAAAGAATATTTTGATTTGAATCTTAATGTGGGAATAAATTCAGAAGTAGTATGGGATGCCAGTAAGGCGGTTCTAAGAGGTTTCTTCATCCAACAAAATAGTTACAAGAAGAAAATAAGACAGCAAAAGAAGGAAGAAATTCTCAAACAGCTTAGAGAATCTGAGAAAAAATTAACAGACAACCCGAAAGATGAACAAAGTATACAAACAATAAAAATATTACAAACACAATATTCGATGCTAATGAACCAAGAAATTGAATGGAAAGTCAAGTTAATGAGGCAGAGATATTTTGAATCGGCAAACAAAACTGGGAAATTATTAGCCTGGCAACTGAGGAAAAGACAAAAACAAAATGTGATAAATAAAATAAAAGTAGGGGAAGAATTGATAGAAGACCCAAAAAAGATACAGGAAAATTTTCTTAAATTTTATGAGAAGTTATATAAAAAAGGAGAAGAAGACTTAACCCAGATAGAAGAGTACCTCAAAAACTGTGAAGGAAAGACTGTAACAGAAGAAGAGAGATCTCAACTAAACAGACCCATAAGAATAGAAGAGATTCAGGAGGCGATTAAAAAAATGAAGTTAGGGAAAGCACCGGGACCGGATGGCTTATCGGCAAAATACTATAAAGTTTTGGAAAATCAATTGACACCAGCGCTTTGTAAGACATTGAATAATAATATCCTGAAAGGAGGAAAAATACCTGAGTCTTGGAGGGAGGCATTTATAACGTTAATTCCAAAACCGGACACAGATAAATTGAACATCAAAAACTACAGGCCAATATCTTTATTAAACAACGACTATAAAATATACGCAGACATCATGGCAAACAGACTGAAAAAGTGTTTAGCAAATTTAATCCATAAAGACCAGGCGGGTTTCCTCCCGAATAGGTTTCTAAAAGACAATGTAAGACACGTTATAAACATAATTGAATATTTGGAGATCAACAACGAGATACCAGCGGCACTGATTTTCATAGACGCCGAAAAGGCGTTCGATAATGTCTCTTGGGCGTTTTTAATAAAATCTATGGAAAAGGCAGGGATAGAGGGAGAATTCCTAAAAGGAATACAGGCAATATATTCAACCCAATTGGCAAAATTGGTAATAAATAATAATCTTACAAATACATTTAAAATAGAGAAGGGAACAAGGCAGGGGTGCCCTCTCTCCCCGCTCTTATTCATCATGGTGCTAGAAGTTCTGGTGAACAAATTAAGATCGATACCAGAAATACAAGGAATTAAAATAGGACTGAAGGAATACAAGTTAAAAGCCTATGCGGACGATCTGATGTTATCCCTGGAAGAGCCGCAAAGAAGCATTGGTAAAGCGCTGGAGACTTTAGAAGAATACGGTAAATCATCAGGTTTTATATTGAATAAACTAAAGACAAAGATGTTAATAAAGAACTTAGGAAAGGTGGAAAAAGAAAAATTAGAGAGAAAATATGGTATATGTGAGATATCGATCTTCCAACTCGATCTATTAGGCGTGACCACTGATTAGTTTACGATCTCAATCAGCCATTTACAGCGTCCAGCACACTTCCTTCTTAGCTGCGCAATAAATTCTGCTTCGCCCAGTCACGCCTTAGCAGAGTAGCATACAGCGGTGTAAAGCTGTCAGTTTCTTCAGACAATCATACAAAGACAGGTCTGTCTATTTACAGCTCTTTATTGGTACATTTCTCAGAAAAACTGTCCATCGCTGCTTGCAGCCATAGCAAATATGTCTCTCTCTCTCAAACACACAGAGAGAACAGGAAGTACAGGAAACAAGCTCCTCCTTAGCTTCTAAAGCTGACGTCAGAAAGTGACGCACACCTCAGAACACTTAACCAGTTAAGTTCTGAACTCTCACAGTATATTGGTAGCAAAAAAAAAAAAAAATATTTAGGAATATGGCTTACATCAAAAAATATAAATTTAATTGAAGACAATTATTCGACAACATGGAAAGAAATCAAAAAAGATATGGATGTCTGGAATAGAGTCAATCTCTCATGGATGGGTAGGATGGAGGCAATAAAGATGAATGTTCTTCCAAAAATGCTGTTTTTATTCCAAAACATTCCTGTAATTAGGGGGTCTAAATTATTCAAAGACTGGCAGAAAACCCTTTCAAGATTCATATGGCAGGGAAGGAGGCCAAGGGTCAGATTTAAATTACTTACGGATCGAAAGGAGAGAGGAGGGCTCGCAGTCCCTAACCTAAAATTATATTATGAAGCCGCCTGCCTATGTTGGGTTAAGAATTGGATAACTTTGGAAGATTCTGACCTATTGGACTTGGAAGGGGCAGACAATAGGTTTGGCTGGCATGCCTACCTATGGTTAAATAAGGAGAAAGCTCACAAGGGGTTCTCAAACCATATTATCAGGGGTCCATTATATGAAGCCTGGGAAAAAAACAAAAAGCTGTTGGAATGGAGAACACCTTGGTGGCTGTCCCCAACAAACATCCTAATAATTAAAAAAATTAACATGGAGGAGCCGAAACTAACATATGAAGATCTATTGATAAGATCGGAAGACAGTTGGAAACTAAGACCATATGAGGAGCTGAAGGGGAAGTTGACAAGCTGGCTACAGTATCATCAAATCAACGCAATATGGACAGAAGACAAAAAAATTGGAATGAATGACAAGAAATCGAAATTTCAGACAGAAATAATAGAAAGCAAATCTAAGTTACTATCCAAAATGTATAATATATTATTAGATTGGGATACAAAAGACGAAGAAATTAAGGAAGTTATGGTGAAGTGGGCGATAGACCTGGGGCACAATATAGAATATGAAAAATGGTCAAAGCTGTGGAATGAGGGAATAAAATTTACGGCGAGTGTTGCAATCAGAGAAAACTTAGAGAAGATGATATATAGATGGTATATAACACCAGAGAAACTAAATAAGATGTACAAGACTGGTAATAAGGCCTGCTGGAAATGCAAAATAAAAGAAGGTAAATTTATACACATGTGGTGGACATGTGGGGAAATAAAAAAATTTTGGGACATGATATATAATGAGTTAAAAAAAATATTTAGATACACGTTCCCTAAAAAGCCAGAGGCCTTCTTATTAGGTATGATTGGGGAGGAAATTAGGAAAGAAGATAAAACTTTATTCCAATATTCAACAGCAGCGGCCAGAATGTTAATCACTCAAAATTGGAAAAGTACGCATATACCAACCGTGAGGGAGTGGCAAACAAAACTATATGATTTTGTCGAATTGGCAAAAATGACGCAGAGAATCAGAAATCAAAAGAATACAAAGTTGAATAACGACTGGACTAAATTCATGGCATATATAGAAAATAATTTTAAAAACCTACCAACTATAGCAGGTTTAATATAAAACTTCCGATGTACAAACTAATAACCAATATCAGCGATAAAAGTGATATTTTAAAAATTAGAAATCCGAAATCAGTAGGGAAGGAAGTCAGATAGTGTGTGATATGTATTGGTCTAATGTTTCTTTTGTATTTTATTTATTTATTTTTGACCTGTCCCTTTTTTTCTTTTTGTGATGGTGCCCTTTTACCTTTTGTTTAATGTTCTGTGTTTTACTTTTTTGTGAGTATGTGAAGAATGAAACTTAATAAAGAGAATTAAAAAAAAAGAAAAGAAAAAAAGAAAAAAAAGAAAGACCTACATTGGCTCCCAGTATGTTTCTGAGCACAATTCAAAGTGTTGGTGCTGACCTTTAAAGCCCTAAACGGCCTCGGTCCAGTATACCTGAAGGAGCGTCTCCACCCCCATCATTCTGCCCGGACACTGAGGTCCAGCTCCGAGGGCCTTCTGGTGGTTCCCTCATTGCGAGAAGCAAAGCTACAGGGAACCAGGCAGAGGGCCTTCTCGGTAGTGGCCCCCGCCCTGTGGAACGCCCTTCCAGCAGATGTCAAAGCAATAAACAACTACCTGACATTCAGAAGACATCTTAAGGCAGCCCTGTTCAGGGAAGTTTTTAACATGTGATATTTTACTGTATTTTTGGTTTTTATGGAAGCCGCCCAGAGTGGCTGGGGAGGCCCAGCCAGATGGGCGGGGTATAAATAATAAATTATTATTATTATTATTATTATTATTATTATTATTATTATTATTATTATTATTATTATAAAGGAGGCAGAGATGGCCCCCAACCTGGACGGCTTGAAAAGAGGATTAGATAAATTCCTGAAGGAGGAGGAGACTATTGAGGGCTACTAGCCAGGATAGATCGATAGAAACTTTATTTGCATTAGCCACTAGCCATAGCAATAAGATAAAAGATACTGGGGATAGAGCTAAATAGTTAGCTATACAAAATACGTTCTGGAGGTTTACATCAATACAAATGACAGAATTGATGCATGATCCTTTAGCCACAGATAAAACATGTGAGCCAATAGGCTTTCTTTTGATTTCAATTTTTAAAAACTGAGCAATGTTAGAAAGTTAATCAACTAATAAATCTTATTCTAATTGCTCCTGCTAATTTTTTTGCAGTTTTTGCTGTCACTTGGTTATCTTGATCTGCCAGAAGAAAAGACACAGTAGCAATGGTTGAACGACCTGGTATAGATAGTAGTAGAGGGGTAATAACCTCACTCCTCAAATCTTTATAAAGAGTACAATCTACAGTAGCAGTACGTGAGGTACTGATTCAATACTGCCATCTCCACATGGACATAAACAGTTTTCCAGTGGAATTTTTTGGAATCGACCCTCAAGTACAGCTGAAGGCAGTATGTTCAATCTTGCCTAAGTGCCTGGCCAGACCACGCGCCCCTTGTTGTGGGAGCTGGAACACCCACAGCCCCCCCCCCACACACACCTGGCGACTATGGTACAAAGGCACAGCACACTACTGGAGGCAGTGATGGAATTATTTGGCTTTAAAAGAGGATCAGACAAATTCATGGAGATTGATGGCTACTAGCCATTATAGCTAGGGACACAGGCGGCGCTGTGGTCTAAACCACAGAGCATAGGGCTTGCCGATCAGAAGGTCGGCGGTTTGAATCCCCGCAACGGGGTGAGCTCCCATTGTTTGGTCCCTGCTCCTGCCCACCTAGCAGTTCGAAAGCACTTCAAAGTGCAAGTAGATAAATAAGTAGATAAACGGCGTTTCCGTGCGCTGCTCTGGTTCGCCAGAAGCGGCTTAGTCATGCTGGCCACATGACCCGGAAGCTGTCTGCAGACAAACGCTGGCTCCTTCGACCTATAGAGCGAAATGAGTGCCGCAATCCCAGAGTCGTCTGTGACTGGACCTAATGGTCAGGGGTCCCTTTACCTTTTAGCCATTATAGCTATGCTCTGCTTCCATGGCTGGAGACAGCAGTACTTCTAGATATCAGTTGCTGGTGACCCCAGGAAGGGAAAGTGCTCTTGTGCTGGAATCCTGCTTGGGGGTTTCCCACAGGTAGTTGTCTGGCCACTGTGAGAGCAGGATGCTGAACTAGATGGGCCATTGGCCTGATCCAGCAGGCTCTTATGTTCTCTGTTCTTTTCCATCTCTGTTTTGCTCATGCATGGTGACCAGTGACTGTGATGAGGAGCTATAGCTTAGGAGTTGAGCAGAAGGCAGCAGGTTCAACCCTTACTCCTGCAGTTGAACGCTTCAGGTGGCAACATATAAGGGGGGAGGGACATGTTGGAGACCACAGAGAGCTGTTGCAATATCCAGAGATGGCTGTAATGGGCAAGGTCAGTCAGTGGTCTGACTCAGAATAAGGCAGCTTCGTCTAAGTTCTCCCGAGTGCCAAGAATTGCTGCCTTTTGAAGGTCTACCTGCACTGTAATTGTAAGGAATTAAATTGGTTGAGATTGGATTGCTAGCATTGACTGTGAGTTAAGAGTTTGTGGGAAAGGCGAAAGCCCCACCACTACCACTTGGAGAACCATTTAACATCATATGCCAACCTGATGCCCTCCAGATGTTTTGGCCCACATCTCCTGGGGCTGATGGGAGTTGTCCAAAACATCTGGGGAGTGCCCAGTTAGCAGAGGCTGCATTAAGTAAAGGAAGTGTCAGCCCAGTGATTCCTAAACTTTTTGGGGCCACTGCCCTGTTGGATTCATAAATTCATCCTAAGTGCCCCCTACCTTTTAAAAGCATCATTCACAATAGTGGTTTGCGTGACTCACTAAAGAAGATAATAACGCAATAAAATTCAACATAACACCAGGAGAGAAGGGGGCAGATGGGGGAATCAGAGAAAAGGCTCTAGGACTCTTCAACGGAGACTAGTGGGGAGAGCACGGGTACTCCGCTGCCCACACCCTCCCTGAGCAGAAGACTTCCGCGCAGGGAGAGTAGGAGGAGACTTGGCGTCAAAGAACTTTTTTGACGGAAGAAGTTTAAGAAACGCCCACTGACGGATTCTGCCAGCAACTGAGACAGCCACGAAGTGAAGGGTTGTCCAGACAGAAAGGGTTCAACCAGGCAACCAAGCCAAGAGTGGCGGCAACTTACGCATGAGCAACCCCCTAGAACCATTACAATAAATTCATTAGTGGGTAGATATGAGGGGCGCTTATTAAAGTTTTCCCCTGATGTACTTCCCATAGACTGAGACAAACGAAACTGGGCAAGTTATTAGTCCTCCTCTACATAGCTACCCTCAAGAGTCACACACTTCTTCCATCGCTTTATGCAGCTATGGAGACCTCATCTGTAGAAGTTGTCAGGTTGCATCAGAAGCCACAACTTGACCTCAGAAATCAGCATTTCATCATCTGGAAAAAGCTTGCCCTTCAAAAATAACTTCATGGTTGGAAAGAGGTGGAAGTCTGTTGGTATGAAGTCAGGAGAATAAGGGGGTGAGGAAGGATTTCATAGCCATAGGACCATGCTTCCATCTGAGCAACATGCGAGTTGTGAACCGGGGTGTTATCCTGCAGGAGACAGACACCTTTGAGCAGCATACCACACCTCTCGATTTTGATGGCTTTCTGTAATTTCTGCAGCAGTGTAGCGTAGTATGTCCTGGTAATTGTGGTACCCTTTGCCAGGAAATCCATCATCACTACTCCATGCTGGTTCCAAAAGACAGTGAGCGTGACTTGTCCACTGACGGTTGGACACGTGCCTACTTTGGAGGTGGTGAGGCAGAGTGCTTCTATTGTTTGGACTGGGATTTAGTCTCTGGGTCATAATGATGGACCCATGTTTTGTCCTGAGTAATTAGTCTGGCGAAGAAGTCATCATGGTTTTCGTGACACATGGTCAAAAGAGCCTGTGAGCATGGGACTCATTCTTGCTTCTGGAAAGGTGTCAGCAGCCGGGGAACCCACTGTGTGGACACCTTTCCCATGTGCAAATGGTCATGAATGATTTTTTCAACAGAGCCCACACTGATCTTGACGTCTGCAGCTAGTTAGCAAACGGTTATGCGGCGATCCTCCAAAATGGCTGCCTCCACTTGCCGGATGGTGTCTTAATCAAAGGTGGACTGTGGTTGCCCAGGAATGGGAGCCATTTCCACCGAAGTCTGACCACATTTGAACTGACGATGCCAGTGCTTGACTACATCATACTATGGGGCATCCTCTCCATAAGTCCCTTTCATCTCATCAAATGTCTCCCGTGGTGTGCGCCCTTTCAAGTACAGGAGCCTTATGACTGCTCTGCATTCAACTGGTTCCATTATCAGACGTTACTCCACGTTAGCACCGGTAGCAAATAAACTTTTAGGAGTTCAGAGCTACAAATTACCACGTTACCTATGGAGAGATGTATCATTATACGTGTGCAATTTCATCCTCCTACAATAACCGGAAGTGGGTCAGGAGAATTTTTTAATGAGCGACCCTCGTATCTTTACTTTTATTTACCCCTGCAGATTTTCTCCATGCAGTTTGATACCCATGTACAGGGGAGCACCTCCTTTTTTCCTCCCTGGTGTGGATCCAGTTAGTTCCTGATCAATAATTTAAGTCCTTTTACCTTCTCCAAATTGGTTCCAAATCCATTTATTTCAGAGAGGTTGCCGCTTTGGTGATGGTTCTTGAGGCCTCTTGCTGTGGGGTCTCAATTGCGGCGTGTCTCTGTGCTCAATCGCGGCGCTACCACAGCTCCCTCGGGATCTTTGGGAACGCTGTGAGAGTGTCCACTGACACCGCTAGACCCTCTGGGACCCGAAATAATCCTTCAGGCTTTTATAGAGAAGGTGCATCTGCCATCCACCACTGCCCGTGGCAGACCCAGAAGTCTCCCATCATATTTTTCAAACAGCATCTCTTTTTAAAAAAGTCATAATCATAAATAAATAAGAATAAAAAAGTGCACCCCACCACCGAGACCATTCCATTGTTACTATCCAACCTCCCAAACTTTCAACACCTCTTGTGATGGTTTGACCCCTTTCCCTTTCAACAGCACAAATTATACAAACACCCTCTATATTTCCTCAAAATCATTTCCTTCATATTCCCCGTCTTATCTTAACGGCACACGTCAATTTATTGTTAATAGCTATATCCCACACCTCTTTATACCGTTCTTCCATTTTATATTCTGCTTGCCCCTTCCACTTCCTAGCATAATAATACGTGCAGCTGTCAATAAATTTGTGAGTAAGTCCTTCATAGCCTGCAAACCTTCCACCCCATATGTCAGGTCAGTACGTGCTCTCTCCTCTGCAAGCAGAAGCGACCACGGCTCAATGATTTTTATGGTCTTTATTTTACATTATGTACAAGTCAACAAGAGCTCACAGTAAATCAGTCTGAATTGTCTCAGTCAGTTGCCGTCAATTATTTACGGCTTCTTTTCCAACACCTAAATTGTGGGAGTTTTATGACCCTCCTCTTTTTTTTAAAAAAAGATATTTATTAAGGTTTTACAAAAAAAGAAACATAGGTAATAGAAAAATAAAGCAAACATACAACAACAAAAAATACAGCTAAAGAGAAAAAAAGAAGGAAAAACAATAGAAACATTAGAAAGAAAGAAAAATCCATTTTTTAACTTCATAATTCTATAACCCTCTTTCTTGACTTCCTCGCATCTCCCTTTTTTGTGTTCCCCTTTACACAATCGGGTTCAGCAAATCCTTACCCTCTTTCAAACCTCATTTATAATTATATGTTTCAGCCTATTATGTCTCCAATTTTTCTTCTCTTTTTGCATCAATTTTTACCTATTCTTTATAACTTGATCCCTTATACCACTTTATATACATTTGACATAATATTACTCTGGTCTTTCCCCCCTTTTCTTTTTAATCATTTTTGCATACTCCTTTTAACCATGTCACTAATGCCATATTATCTTTGTATCCAACATCATTTTAACATTCAAACATTTTACAATGCTTCTGTAAGTAATCTTTAAACTTCTTCCAGTCCTCTTCCACTGACTCTTCTCCCAGGTCTTGGATTCTTTTTTTTTTTTAATAAATATTTATTAAGGTTTTTTTTAAAATATAAATGCACACATAAAACAATCTTACTTTTATAACAACAAATTCTTCACTTCTTTGGACTCCCTCACGTCCCCCTCTCCCATTTACATCATTAAAAAAAAATTTTTCCAAACAAATTATCAACTTGTTTACAATCTCATGTCCACACATTCCAATATGATTTAACACTTTTTCCAATAAAATTTTTATATTTTCTTTAGTCTCACTTATCATCAAATTTAAATCTAGTTTAGTGGTGGCCAGTTTTTTATAATCTAGCATCCTTCTTAACATTCAAACAAATTACAATGTTTTTGTAGATACATCTTGAATTTCTCCCAGTCTTCCTCCATCTTTTCTTCTCCCAGATCTCGGATTCTGCCAGTCATCTCGGCCAGTTGCATATAGTCCATCAGCTGCATCTGCCACTCTTCCAGTGTGGGTAAATCTTGAGTTTTCCAATTTTTTGCGATGAGAATCCTTGCTGCCGTTGTTGCATACATGAAAAATGTTCGATCCTTCTTTAACACCTTCTGGCCGACAATACCCAGAAGGAAGGCCTCTGGTTTCTTAGTGAAGGTATACTTAAATACCTTTTTCAGCTCATTGTATATCATTTCCCAGAAGGCCTTCACCTTAGGGCATGTCCACCAGAGGTGGAAGAATGTTCCTTCATTTTCTTTACATTTCCAACATTTATTGTCAGACGAATGGTATATTTTGGCAAGTTTAACTGGGGTCATGTACCATCTATATATCATTTTCATAACATTTTCCTTCAGAGCATTACATGCAGTGAAGTTCAACCCAGTGGTCCACAACCTTTCCCAGTCCTCAAACATAATGTTATGCCCAATATCCTGTGCCCATTTTATCATAGCCGATTTAACCATTTCGTCTTGTGTGTTCCATTTTAGCAGCAAGTTATACATTCTGGATAGTACCTTGGTTTTGGGTTCTAACAATTCTGTTTCTAACTTCGATTTCTCCACCTGGAACCCTAACTTTTTGTCATTTTTAAAAACTTCTTTAATCTGAGCATAATGTAACCAGTCTCGCACCTTATCCTTCATTTTCTCCAAACTCTGCAATTTCCAATTGTCTCCATCTTTTTCTAATAATTCCCAATATTTTGGCCATTTGGCCTCCATATTGGGTCTTTTTCGGGCCTTAGCCTCCAGAGGTGAGAGCCACCTTGGAGTTTTGTTTTCCAATAAGTCTTTATATTTCGTCCAGACATTGAACAGTGCTTTCCTGACAATATGGTTCTTAAAGGCCTTATTGATCTTAACTTTGTCATACCATAAGTATGCATGCCAGGTCTCGGATTCTGCCGGTCATTTCTGCCATCTCCATATAGTCTATCACTTGCATCTGCCATTCTTCCAGGGTGGGCAAATCTTGTGTCTTCCAATATTTTGCGATGAGTATTCTTGCTGCTGCTGTTGTTGCGTACATAAAGAATGTTCTATCTTTCTTTGGCACCAATTGGCCGACAATGCCCAGGAGAAAGGCCTCTGGTTTCTTAAGGAAGGTATATTTAAATACCTTTTTCAGTTCATTATAGTTTATGACCCTCCTCTTACTCCTCAGCTGTTTCTCTGTGTGCCTGAAACGTGCTGACATAATTCCCTCCCCTCCCTCCGAGTCAGAGCTTAACTCTTTTGGAGTTTGGAGGTCAGTCAGCTCTCCTGTTTCAGTCTTCTGCTCCTCTACCTGTGGAGGAATTAACCCTTCCCTACTGGTCCCTGCTTCATCTTCGTCACTGAACCTGCTATTCTCAACCCCGTCTGGCTCCTACCAGATGTTATCTTCCCTACTCTGTTGCTGCATGTCAGGAGATGCAGAAATATCCAAATGCGCTCTGACATCACCCTCCTCTCTAAGCCCCTCCCACTCCTCTTCTTCCTCGCTAGCCACCGGGGGGGGGGTGCTGATTCTTTCAAACTGATTCTCCTCTCACTGCTTACTACCCCTTCTGACCACCCTCTTAGTTTCAGTACTGTTTATGAAACTCTGGAGCATGAATATTGCTCACCAATTCCTAAGAATTCTCGGAATGAATCGTTACCTTTCCAGGCCACTAAATACTGCAACCTTCTCCTACACCATCTGGAATCCAAAATTTGCTCTACTTCAAACTCCAAGGTGCAATTAGCCTTTTTTTGTCTCTTTGGAAGGTGAGAAAACGATTTACCCCAGGCATCCCCAAACTCGGCCCTCCAGAGGTTTTGGGACTACAGCTCCCATCATCCCTAGGTAACAGGACCAGTGGTCAAGGATGATGGGAGTTGTAGTCCTAAAAATATCTGGAGGGCTGAGTTTAGGGGTGCCTGATTTACCCCCGAGTGCAGATCAAGGGAAGATAAAAACTCCCAGAGGATGGCAAAGGGTGAAGACATTTTTTCGCAAGATGTGTCAACATCTGTACCAGTTGGCGAACAAATATCCCCAATCCTGTGTGAAGTGATGAATAATACTCTAAAAGAGGGGAAAATCCCCAACTCCTGGAAGGAAGCATATATTACATTAATTCCTAAAAAAGATGTAGATGCTTTAGAGGTGAAAAATTACAGACCGACTTCGTTATTAAACAACGATTATAAGCTGTTTGCAGATGTGATGGCAGAAAGATTAAAAAAGGTCTTGAATAACAGAATTCACAAAGATCAAACGGGCTTCCTCCCAGGGAGACAACTGAGGGATAACGTAAGAAATGTAATAGACATAATTGAATACCTAGATACTAGAATAGACGTGCAGGCCGCCCTGGTATTCATAGATGCCGAAAAGACATTTGATAATATTTCATGGGACTTCCTGAAGAAAAGTCTGACAGTGTTGGGGATGGGTGAAAGATTTAGAAAAGGCATAGAAGCTATCTATCATGAACAAAAAGCAAAACTTGTAATAAATAATACAACTTCAGAATTCTTTAATATACATAAAGGTACTAGACAAGGCTGCCCTTTATCTCCCCTACTATTTATAACAGTACTGGAAATATTCATTAAAAGATTGAGGGAAACAACAGAAGTTAAAGGAATCAAGGTAGGATTGAATGAATATAAAATCAAAGCCTTTGCCGATGATATTGTACTAACCCTTCAAGACCCAAAGCATAGCGTAAAAGAAGCTCTACAAAAATTTGAAGAATTTGGCATTGTGTCAGGACTCAAGGTTAATAAGAACAAAACTAAGATGTTGGTTAAAAATTTAACTAAGGAAGAAACGGTAGATCTAGAGCAAAGGGTGGGAATAATGACGGTAAAAAAAGGTAAAATACCTTGGGGTATGGATTACGGCTAAGAATATTAACCTGTTTAAAGATAATTATGAGACCACCTGGAAAAACATTAAGAAAGATTTGGAAATTTGGGACAGAATGAGACTATCCTTCTTAGGAAGGATAGCAGTTGTAAAAATGAATGCTCTACCCAGAATGCTGTTTTTATTTCAAACTATCCCGGTACTCAAAGGTCCAAAGCAATGCCAAGAATGGCAGAGAACCTTGGCGAGATACATCTGGCAGGGAAAAAGACCGCGAATTAAAATGAAAATATTAGTAGATAAAAAGGAAAGAGGGGGCTTTTCCCTACCGGACCTGAGTCTATATTATGAAGCGGCATGTTTATTGTGGTTAAAAGATTGGATAAGATTGGAAAACAGAGAATTATTAGATCTGGAGGGCTTCGACAACAGGTTCGGGTGGCACTCGTCAGGGGCTTCCTAAACCATATTTTTAGGGGTCCAATACTCCAGGTATGGGAGAGGAATAAAAATCTTTTGGAAAGGAAGACTCCCTGGTGGATTTCACCAATAGAGGTGTTGACTGTTAAGAAAACTAATATGGAAGAGAAGAATGCCACTTATGAAGAACTTATAACCAAATCAGAACAAGGTTTGAAACTTAGACCATACGGGCAGATAAAACCTTTTTTCACAAGTTGGCTACAATACCACCAGGTGAATGGTTTGTTAATTGAAGACAAAAAGAATTCAGGATTTGAAGATAAAAAATCTAGGTTTAATGTGGAGGTAATAGAGGGAAAGAGTAAAACACTGTCTAGGATTTACGACATATTACTGGAGTGGTACACTAAAGACGAGGAGGTGAAGGAGGCAATGACAAAGTGGGCGATAGACGTGGGTTATAACATTGATTTTGAAAGGTGGTTAGAATTATGGAATAATAACACAAAGTTTACGGCGTGTATGGCACTGAGGGAAAATATGTGGAAGATGATATATAGGTGGCATCTTACACCGGTGAAACTAGCTAAAATCTACAGGTTAAAGAACAAAAGATGCTGGAAATGTGGGGAAGCAGAAGGCGATTTTTACCACATGTGGTGGTTATGTAATAAAGTGAAAAAAAATTTGGGAACTAATATATAATGAACTTAAAAAAATTCTTAAATATACTTTTCCCAAAAAACCTGAAGCCTTTCTGCTAGGAATGTTGGGTAAAGAGATTAAAAAAGAAGACAAGAATATATTCCTCTATGCCACTACAGCCGCAAGAACTATGCTGGCACAAAACTGGAAATTGGAAACCATACCTAGTATAAGTGATTGGCAGGTTAAAATGGTGGAATACGCCGAACTTGCTAGATTAACGGGTAGAATACGAGACCAAGATGAGCAAAAATTTCATAAAAATTGGAGTAAATACTGGAAATATATTGAAAATAAATAGTAGAAGACACTGGTGGGCCGGGATTAACTCTAACAGAGAATGTCTAATATTTAAGATTAAGAGAAAATACGTGAATGTAGGATTATTTGATACTTACCAATAGGGTGGAGGGAAGTCCAGGACTAAATAAAGTCCAAGGTTTTTTTTTTTTTATGATAAGAAATTTTTGTTTTTTCGATCCTTTTTTCCCCCTCTTTTGTAAAAAAGAAAAAACGAACAATAATTTATTTATATGTATGTTTATACGTTCAGTGATATGATGATTTGTACAATGTATATTTATATAGACATGTGTATTTTTCAAAGCTCGAATAAAAATGTATTTAAAAAACAAAACAAAAACATCTGTACCAGTTGGGAGGTTGCTGATGATCAATGAATGCCCTTCTTAACACTATAGACCCGACCTCCCATCTATTCCTTATTTCAATTTCATATTACTTATAATTTAACTTCTTCTTAATATATCTTAACTCTTATGTCTAACTTGCAACTATTACTGAAGTTCCTCAAATGCTGCAACAGAGTTCAAACTACTGTAATTATATTTCAAATATTCTTTGAAAACCTCCCATTTTGAAACAAATTCCTGTTTTGGTTTATTCTTTTTTTCCCCTGAAAGATCATCTAATACTAATAGTGTTAAGACCAACTTATGTTTTATTGTTTGTTAAGAAAATTTTGTGTTTATTTCAGGACCGAAAAGTGGTAGTTTTAGTTGGAAATAATATGGACAATGTTAACAGGTGGGATAGTAAATGGAAAATAATCCATGCACTATCACAAATTCTGCAACACAATATTTCACCCTCTGAACTGGCAGAAATCACCTGGTTATCAAGGGGCATCTTTTTGAAAAGGATAATTCTTACCTTCAGCTCCCCTACTCTTCCTTTGCTTTTAATTCAAAAGAGCTTTTATATGAGAAGCTGGAATATCACTTTTAAAAGACATTTTAAAGACAGTAACATCAGACCTCTTATTACTCCCGTAAAGAGTGCCGAGGCTTCTAGACTTGAGTTGGAGAGTGCAGCACAGGAGCATGTTCTGCCAGAACGATTGCCAACAGATAATACACGGAGAGACTTTCCAGCCCAGCATTCCAACCCTGGCTCTCTGATTGATTTTCATTCTTCTCTAATGCAAATGACTAAAGGGACATCAGCTGACGATAACATCAAGTTGCCAAAAACAGATGACAATCCCCAGCTGTTAAAGACCCAGAAGGTTGATGAACGTCTTGTAATGACATGGTCTTCTTTGCCTGAACTGGAATGCTCTCCTGATATTAATCCTTCTGGTAATGTAAATAAATTTAGTGGAAGTATGCTCCCCCTATCGGATTGACCATTAGTATCCGTAAATCATAAATCTCTGCAAACTCTATTATGTCCTGGAATGTTGCTGGACTTTTAAATTAGCTGACCCAGATTTTATAAATTTATAAATTTCCTTTTGCAGGAAACTTGGTCTCTTAAACTTTTAGATATTACTACTTATAATTTACCTGCCACTAAAATGTCAAGAAAAGGACGTCCCAAAGCCGGTTTGATCTGTGGTATTAAACAGTCTTCTAACCTTAAAATTAATTACATTAGAAATATTGGACAGTATGCACATTTGTTATCATTTTCCAATGTTCACAAGGAAATTCTTCTTTTAAATATATATTTCCCTCCCATAGAGTCGGAAGCCAGACCAGATTATTGTTGGAATATAGTCTCTGAAGAGCTGTATTTAATTTTTTTTTAAAAAAATAATTTTTATTAATTTTCAACAAACAAAAAATATAACCTGACTTCCCCAAACCTCCCCTTCGCTGCATCCTTATTTTATCAATTTTTTTAGCATTCTTTCATCCAATTCTTAAATATAATTCTTATTAAAGTTTATCAAACTCAAATTTTACAACTGTAATTCCTTGTGTCTAATCCCTTGACATCTTAGCATTCCATAATATTACAAACGTCCTTAAGATAAATTTTAAATTTTTCCCAGTCCTCTTCCACCGACTTTCTCCTCTGGTCTCGAATTCTGCCGGTCATCTCCGCCAACCCCATAAATTCAGTCACCTTGGTCTGCCATTCTTCCAGAGTAGGTAGTTCTTGCGTCTTCCAATACTTTGCCAGGAGGATTCTTGCTGCTGTAGTTGCATACATAAAAAAGGTTCTATCTTTCTTTGGAATTGTTTGGCCAACCATGCCCAAGAGAAAGGCCTCCGGTTTCTTTACAAAAGTCCATTTAAGGATTTTCTTAATTTCATTATAGATCATTTCCCAGTAAGCCTTAATCTTAGGGCAGGTCCACCAAAGATGATAAAAAGTTCCTTCACATTCATTACATTTCCAGCACTTGTTGTTGGGCAAATGATATATCTTTGCAAGCTTGACTGGGGTCATGTACCACCTATAGATCATTTTCATTATATTCTCTTTTAGGGCAGTACATGCCGTAAACTTAATGCCTGTGGTCCATAACTGCTCCCAATCAGCAAACATAATATCATGTCCAATGTCTTGTGCCCACTTAATCATTGCTGATTTAACCGTTTCATCCTGTGTATTCCATTTTAGCAGCAAATTATACATTCTAGACAAGTTCTTAGTATTGGGCTCTAGCAATTCTGTTTCTAATTTTGACCTCTCCTTCTGGAAACCTAGTTTCTTGTCCTGCTTGAAAGTTTCGTTGATCTGGTAATAATGTAACCAGTCACGGACTTTAGGCTTTAATTTCTCAAAACTCTGTAGCTTCAACTTTTCACCATCATACTCTATAATTTCACAATATTTTGGCCAATCTGACTCCATATTAAGCTTTTTAACCGCCTTGGCTTCCATTGGTGACAACCACCTGGGTGAAGAGCTGTATTTAATACGCAGTAAATTTCCAAATATCCCCCTGATTGTAATGTGGGACACCAATGCGCGAATTGGATCAGATTATACAGTTCTCTATAAACGCTATGTATCAACTCTAGCTGAAGATGCTCCACTTCCGTTGAGAATAGGGAGGAATTCAAGGGACATTACTATTAATAAAGCGGAAGGAAAACTCTTACAATTGGTTTTAGAATTTAATCTTGCGGGGGCCACCAGGGGGCGCATTGGAAGATGGCTGACAATAACATCTCTCCGACCCACACGAGGTAATTAAGAGGCTGTGATGGGAGTACGCAGCCTCCCTTGCTCTCCCAAGCGGATACGGGGGACTGCCTTGCCAGCTGTGTCCATAATTCACCCCCGGATTCGAAAGAAGGGGGTGCGGACACTTGGCACAAAGCCCTCGTGTGAGATCGGCTCTCCCTGACGCTGTCTCCAATCAGCGCAATGGTTCGCATTAGCTCGAAATATATAATTGGAAATATATAATTGGAAAGAAGCTAATGCACATACATCAAGTGAAGATCGGGAGTAAAGACTGCTGATTAATGGGATCTCTGGGAGCGGAGCGAAGGGCTGGATAAATAAATCAAGTGAAGAATCATCATTAAAAGACTGGTATGTCAGAGTGAAACGGAAAGGGGGGGAGGAAAAAACTTTTCTTTTTTTGCCTTATGTGAGTACCAATAACCCTCCCCTCCAGAGAGAAGAATCGTTGCGATTATTAATCACAAGCAGAGACTAAGAACTGTGTGGGAATGGATTACTGATTAAAGAGAGAACTGGTGGAAACAGCGGGGAATGGAAGGAAAGTTTTATGACGCAGCTAAAAATGGAATTTCGTGAAGACAGGCTTGCCTAAGGAGGACGAGGGGGAGGAGGACCAGGGTCATTGGAATGTGAATGTATGGTTTTCGGAACGTTATCTTGACCTGGCAGGGCCCTCTGAGATATAGATTGGCAAGCCTGTAAATCAGTGGATGGACTGTTCAAATGTTTTTAACGGAGGTGTGGAAATGGCGTCTGTCCTTTATGTGATATGATTTTTGGAGAGTGTAAAACCCTCACAGGAGATGTTTGTCTTTCACCCGCTTGTGAAGATTATCAGAGATCACAAAGAAAGGAATATATGATAATAACAAGAAGATGAAGAAAATAACAAAAAGACTATCTGGACAGAACTGGATAGAAATGTTTAATCAAAGCAGCAGCAACAGTGATGTTTGGACCCCTTTCGGAGCTTGAAGTATGGGTACCCCCAACAAAAAATTTAAAAAATTGGCTGTATAATTTGGAATTAATGTGATTTGGAATTAATGTGATTTGATTGGCCTGTTAATAATTTTTTTAAAAAAATAAAATTTAATCTTGCATTTTTGAATGGCTCAATGCGGCCTGATATTCCAGGAGATTTTACCTACTGCTCCAAAAGGGGCAGGAGTGTAATTGAGTATTCCTTAGTTTCCTTATGATAGATGAAGTTGCCTCTTTTACAGTGGTACCCCGCTCTGAGAGTGACCACTTTCCAATTGTTTTAGAGTTGTACAGGAGCTCTAGAAATAATGACCCCTGTCCTCCTATTAGTACCGATAAGACTAGTTATGCCAAAAGAATGTATATAAGTGATAAAAATAGGGAGGATCTATTAGCAGTATTTGAAAATAACCCAGTTATTCTTGAACCTTTGGCTAACCAAAATCTGATGCCTTTAGCAGACATTGATTATTATTATTATAATACTATTCACGAATTATTTTCTTCCTTTCTAAATCTCCAGTTCAGCAACAAACCTTCAAATAAGTATAATTGGTTTGATAAAGAATGTATCAACTACAAGAAAGAACTCAGAACCTGTCTAAAAGAAGCCTCTATCACTAACTCCCAAGGTCTCTGGAAGACCTATTTTGAAATGAAAAACGCTTTTAAGAACATGCTCCTGGGAAAAAACCCCGTGTTTTCACAAGCCAAATGGTCCAAAATTGTTACAGCATTAGAAATTAAAGATACTAAAACCTTTTGGTCACTCCTTTCAATAAAAGCTACCACTAATTTTCCTAATATAAGTGATGAAGCTTGAATTACACATTTTACCGCTGTTTTTTATGATTCCCAGGTTTTTAAGATGGAAAATTTTAAACCTTCTTCAGCAATAACCACACAATTTCAAATTACTGTTGAGGAGATGAAAAAGATAATTCTTTCGTTTAAGCAAGGAAAATCCCCTGGTATGGACGGCATCTCAGTAGATCTACTGAGATTAAATGTGGAATGGTGGGCCATTAATCTTGTCCCGCTCTTTAACTCTATTAATCACTTAGGCCTTGTACCTAAATCGTGGAATAACTCAATAGTGGTGCTGATTTTTAAAAAAGGTGATAGGAATTGCCAAGAGAATTACACGCCTGTTAGTTTGTTACCATGCATAAGTAAAATCTATGCCAAATTCCTGCTTATTAAACTGGAAGAATGGATGCTTACAAAAGGTCTACCTGGTAAGGAACAAGCTGGTTTCAAGGCAGGTTCTTCAACTCTTGACCAGTGTCTAGTGTTAAGTCATCTTGTGGACAAGTATGTCTTGTGAAACAAACGAAGACTTTTGGTTGCATTTGTAGATTTAAAAAGTGCCTTTGATTCGGTCGATCGTAATAAATTGTGGACCAAATTAGAACACCTCGATATTGACCCATACCTGCTTACATTGATTCAAAGTTTACACTCCAATAACCAAATATATGTTAAAGTTTCAAAAGATGGTAGATTTGTAGGCCCAATTCTGAATAACCGAGGAGTTAGGCAAGGCTGTATATGTTGGTTTCTATTTCCCTCACTGAGCAGCAACTGCAGTCACAAGAGATTGTTTTGCATTCCACAGTCAAGAGTTACTGTTGGATTCCCACGGGAATGGGAGACTGGATGTGACGTTCACTGGTTTCCTGTTTTTCACTGTTCTCTCGGTGTTCTTTGTTTCCGAGAGGTGTTGCTTCTCTGCTCTCACAGAGGCAAGATGCATGTTTGGATTCTCTCAGCATAGGGTGTAAATAAAAATTAAGAATGTAGCACATACTGCTTATCCTTCTGCTGTGTGACGACGCTCTGCTTGGGCTCAAGATAAGACGAGCCTGTATCAGCTTCAGATGGGCCGAAGCTGGTCAAAATCTCACATTTTTGGTTCCGGGCCCAGGAAAACTGAATCGGATTGAACTAATGGCTGCTGGCAGAGGAACAAAGAAACAGAGGATCGGAATGCCGGCAGAGACAGAGGGACGGATCTGACGTTATCTGCTCTGCGCGTCAAGAAGATTGATGAGAGGTATGTGCTCATGCTCTGGGCAGCCTGCCAACTCCTAATTAATGGCTTCAAGGCTGGACTTTGAACTTTTAAGCCGTCTGCTCGGCAGAGGCTTGGGAAAAAAGTGCTTTTAAAAGTGCTTTTGGAATGAAGCTGCAGTAAACACAGACGCAGCTTGTTTAAAGCAGCAGAGATGGCTAATGCAAGGCTGGCTGATGCTTGTGGGAGTCCGTTGCCACTCAGATTGCTGTTCAGCCAACTGCTCAGCTCACGGTAGCCCATGTTACTGCCATGATTCTGAACGAAGCAGACCGCCGAGGTGCTAGCTGCATGGGTAAGGGGGAGTCTTCACAGACGTCATCCCAGAATGCAGTGGAACCACCAGATGGCGCCAAAGCTTTGAAGGCAGTGAAATGCTACTCGTGTGGACGTCTAGGCCATATGAAGAGGGAATGCAGATTTCCCAGGGCCAAGACAGAACAGAGCAGCGAAAGCTCATCGCGTGGAAAAGGCAAAGGCAAAAGCAAAGGTCCGGTGTCCAGGACAACGCAGCACAAGGCAATGGTCTCACGCTTCACTCCAAAGGTTGCAAAGGTCCAGAAGACGTCTAGATCTTTCTTCGTGGTGGATACGGGCGCAACACACCACTTATGCAACAACAAGCGACTGTTCGTGTCTTTTACACCGCAGGAAGGTGCGATTCACCAGGCGGATGACCACAGGATCCCCAGTCAAGGCTACGGAACTGTTGTTCTTCACAATTTGGACTTGTCGATACACAATGTGCTCTACGTTCCAGATGCTGCACACAATCTACTCAGCGTTGCGCAGCTAAATGAACGGAAAATTGACATTTCCTTCAAGAACAAGAAGTGCACCATCACAAAGAAAAACGATTATGTATTGCATGCTGAATATGTTGATCGTTTGTTTGTTTTGTATTTTGATGATGATGTGCAGGATGAAACTTGTTGCATTGCAGGTTCTAACAAAAGTTTGCATGCAGGATGTATTCATGATTGTCAGGTCTGCCTCTAGATCCCAGCTCACAGAGGACCAACGCCCGGTGGATATAATATACAAAGTCTTTATTGAAGTTTAGTTTCCATTTCTAGGCTCTGGGCGCGCAGACCCACGTCTCGACGCTAGACCGGCTAAGTCCCCTCTGACTCACTGCTCCTCCCACACCAGTTTAAGATCCTCGCCCGGCTCCACCTCCTACGCTGTTCTTTCCTTCGCTGGGTCTTTCTGCCCTCTGGGGTCTCCTCCTTCCTGGACTCTTCTGACGCTGACCCCCCTTGGTCTTCCCCTTCCTTCCGGCGGGCTTTAGGACCTGGCTCCCTACCCGGGCTCCCTGCTGTGCCGCTCGCCTGTACATTTGAACTTGGCACGCGCGCCCAGCCGGTAACCTTCCTCCTGACCGTTTCCCCGCTTCCTGATGTGGGCGTGACCAAACCTGACTCCTCTCCTCCCGCTGGTGGTGAGAGCACTGGTCCCGATTCCTGGGACTCCCCCTCCCCACTGCGCTTTGGTGGGGAAGCTGGTCCTGATTTCCAACTGCTGCTCAGGGACTCCCCGCTGGCCCCTTCCTCCTGGGGCTTCCCCCCTGGAACCCCCCTCGCCCTGGCCATCGGCGCTCCCTTCTGTGAGTCCTCCGATTCGCTGGAGAGGCTTGTGGAATAACTCTTTCCACTGTCACTGCCTGCTCCCCCCTCGTACTCCTCCTCCTCACTCTCCATTTGCTCCCCCTCCTGTGTCTCTCCTTCTGAACCCCTGACAATGATTTTCACAGGAAATTTGGTCATTTGCATTTTGAGGCAGTGTCTAAAATGTCTGCCTTGGTTGAAGGTATGACTATTAAACCCTGCAGGTACCACATGAAGTGTAAGGCATGCGCAGCAAACAAGGTGAAAATGGCTGCGAAAGGTAAGGTGTCTAGTAGGCAAGCTACAGAACCATACCAGGTTGTTCATGCTGATTTGGTTGGTCCACTATCGCCCTCTTTGGGTGGAAACAGGTACTTCATGGTTCTCATTGATGCATTTTCCAGGTATATTTATGTGTACAGTCTCAAGCAGAAATCAGAGGCTTTTCCAAGGTTCAATGAATTCTGTGCTTGGTTGGAAAATGTGCATGGTAAGAAGATAAAGACTCTTTTCTCTGATCGCGGGGGGGAATTCACTTCTCAGCAGTTTGAAGCTTTTCTGACTGAGAAAGGAATTCAACACGATTTGTCTAGTCCTTGCTCGCCATGGCAGAATGGACTTTGCGAGAGGGCAAGCCAAACATTGCTTCAAGGGTTGAAAACCTTGCTGCATGATGCCAATCTTCCAGAGAGTTATTGGGCCGAATCTCTCTCTTGTTTTGTTTACAGTTATAATCGCAGGTTATCTTCAGCGATTGGTTGTACCCCCTATGAGAAGATGTTTGGCAAGAAGCCTTACATCAAACACATGAGAATTTTTGGTTCTGACATGTGGGTTCACACACCACAAAGCTCCAAGTTAGGCAAGCGTGGATTGCATGGTATCTTTCTAGGTTATCAGAAAGGTTCTTACAGAATAATGATGACTGACTCTAAGACAATTAGGCTCACAAGAAGTGTTGAGTACAATGCCAAGTGGGGGGAGAATGTGGGAATTTTCCAATGTTATCCTGATGACAGTGATGAGACTGAGGATAGGCAACAGCAACAGCAGCAGCAACAGCCACAGCTGCCGCAACAACCCACACCCACTGATGAAGGTCCTGATTCTGAGTCTGAGACTGAATTGAGTGATTCAGAGGATTTCAAGAGTGCGAAAGCCTCTATGCGACCCTCTGAAAGCTCTGATCAAGAATTGGAGGAACCATTGTTCACAATAGGTCACTTTTCTCCTAAGAAGGAAGAGGAGAGTGTTGAAGACTTAAGGCTAATTCGCAGGTCTCAGAGAGCCACAAAAGGTAGACCTCCAAAGAGATTTGCTGATGAGTTTGCTAAGACAGCAGTAGCAGCTGTTAAAAGCTCCAAGAAGGTATTTGAACCTTCAAGTTTCCAAGAAATCCAGGATTTGGATTCAAAGGATGCTGAGCCATGGTTAAATGACATGAAGGCTGAGCTTGATTCCTTAGAGAGGAACAAAACATGGGAGCTAGTTCCAGTAGTTCCAGGAATGAAACTACTTGGAAGCAAATGGGTCTTCAAAGCGAAAACTGATCAAAATGGCAAGATAGTCAGACACAAAGCCAGATTGGTAGCTAGAGGTTTTTCACAGGTACCAGGTGAAGACTATCACGAGACCTACTCACCCACCGTGAGGTATGAGAGCATTAGGCTTGTGCTCAAGCTTGCTGCAGAGGAGAATCTACACGTTAGTCACCACGATGTGAATACAGCATTTTTGTACGGATCTCTAGGTGAATCTCTTTATATGCATCCACCTGATGGCGTACAGGTAAAACAGGGATTTGTTTGTGCTCTGAAGAAATCCCTTTATGGTCTCAAACAAAGTGCACGGTGTTGGCACACAAAACTCACTGAAGTATTGTTTTCTCTAGGTTTTAAGCAAGGGAAAGCTGATCCATGTGTATTTGTCAAAGAGGAGGGGCAAAAGAAGCTGTATTGCTTGTTTTATGTTGATGATATTTTGTTCTTTTGGAAAGATGTCACAATGTACAATAACGCCCTAGCTCAACTGAAAGAGCACTTTGACATGAAAGATCTTGGTGAGGTAAACAACTACCTATCTCTGGAAACAGAAAGAGATCAAGACGGTAACATTCTAGTACACCAGTCACGGAAAATTGCTGATGTGTTAAGCAAACTAAACCTGATGGATGCTAACCCTGTAGACACACCAATGACAACAGGTTATCAGGTAGATGACACTGAAGAAGCATTTTCTGACACTACACTGTACAGAAGTGTGCTAGGCCAGATGTTCAAGACCTGACATTGCTGTTAGCTGTAATTTGCTAAGCAGAAAAGTCAACAATCCTACTGTTAAGGATTGGAAAGCTCTGAAACGCATAGCACGCTATTTGAAAGGCACTATGCATTACAGACTGAGATTTAACAATCAGAAGTCTGGTGGTCTTGAAATATTTGCAGATGCAAGTTTTGGAAGTGACACTACAGACAGGAAAAGTACGTCTGGAATTTGCTACATGTACAATCAGGGTCTATTTGATTGGTCATGCAAGAAGCAAACAACAGTTAGCTTAAGTAATTGTGAAGCTGAACTGAATGCACTGTCTTATTCACTTAAAGATTGTGAATGGTTGTTACAGTTGTGCAAAGACATGAAAATTCCTGTCAAATGTCCAATCCAAGTTTACCAGGACAACAAAGCATGTTTGGCTTTGCTGAATTCTGAAGGTTGTAAGCAAAGCACGAAGCATTTGCAATTGAAACTGCAACATGCTAAGGAACGTGTTCAGAAGGGGCTCGTAACGGTGTCCTATATGCCAGGTAATGAAATTCCTGCTGATGTATTGTCCAAGATTGTATCAAGGGATCAACACTGTACCTATGTGCAGAAGTTGGGTTTGTACTGATATTGTACAAACATGCTGCCCAGTGATGTTCACAGAAAGGGGGAGGATGTTGGTTTCTATTTCCCTCACTGAGCAGCAACTGCAGTCACAAGACATTGTTTTGCATTCCACAGTCAAGAGTTACTGTTGGATTCCCACGGGAATGGGAGACTGGATGTGACGTTCACTGGTTTCCTGTTTTTCACTGTTCTCTCGGTGTTCTTTGTTTCCGAGAGGTGTTGCTTCTCTGCTCTCACAGAGGCAAGATGCATGCTTGGATTCTCTCAGCATAGGGTGTAAATAAAAATTAAGAATGTAGCACATACTGCTTATCCTTCTGCTGTGTGACGACGCTCTGCTTGGGCTCAAGATAAGACGAGCCTGTATCAGCTTCAGATGGGCCGAAGCTGGTCAAAATCTCACAGTATCTTGGCCCCTACCCTATTTAATCTCTCTTTATCTAACCTTTCATTATTTCTTCAAAATGTAACCACTCATATTCCTTATTTAAATAATATCTCAGTTTTTTATTACTTTATAACCTCAAAATTAACTATGATAAGACAAAAAAATTGCAATTTACAAAGAGAGGGAACCCAAAAACTTGGATAATCAATGGACATCTAATACAAGAAGTTAAGCATTTCAATTATCTGGGAATTGTATTTAAAAATAACATGAATTGGAACACACATATCTGTGCTGCAATAGCTAAGGCTAAAGTGACAGCTCACCATATTAAATCTTTTCCCCCCCTCTCCTGTAGGAAATAGATATATTCCAGCTGTATTGCATGTGACTGATATGAAACTTTGTGCCCAACGTTTATATGGCACCCCAGTGTGGATTTCAGGTGACCTTAAGTGGTTGGATAAATTTCACGCATCCCTTCTGAGGTCATTATTAGGACTTGCAAATTCTGTAAAATATGAATCAATATGTTGTGAGTTGGGAATACTTCCTTTATCAGTAAGAGTATGTCTGAGAACCTTGAAATATTGGATCTTCCTGTATTACAGAGCCCTAACTCCTAACTCTCTCCTTTACGACCTCTTAAGTGATAATACAATTTACAATTTATCATTAATTTGTAGGAGAAAATTGAACTCAATAGGGCTTCATCTAGTTGACTTTGAAAATTCTGACCCCAAAGATACTTGGGAAATTATCGGGAAGAGTTTTACAGGAAAAAGTGTTCTCTCCACTCTCGAGGTTGCAAAGCACAGCACTTGCTCTCCTCTGTATTTAAATCTCCCTTTGTGTAGAGATTTTCAAAAGGGATACATGACAAATCTGAAGAATTATGAACTGTGCAGGCTGTTTATGTCAGCCAGATTTAATATGTTTCCCTCGATGATAGTAAGAGGAAGATATTTAGTTCTCCCAGAAGCAGAGCGTCTCTGCAAATGTGGTAGGCAGGAACCTGATACGTTGGAGCATATTTTCTTTTCTTGTGAGTTTGGCATTTATTCCAGAAGACAATTGTTAGAGGCCTTACAACTTAACAGGCTCGGTTCTATGCCGCCAACGGTTCAGGACCTGCACTTGGACAGGAATGATTAAATTACTCTAATAGTGGCTAAATTTTTGAGTGCTGTCCATGAGGAAAGGCTGGGCCATTATAGAGAGATTTAGTGGTTCTTGATTGGTCGGTGATGTGGTAGTGTTATACTGTATTATTTATGCAAATTGTTATGCCGAATTCGTATTTTCCACAATCTGTATACGGTGTTTGTTTTATAATGTGTGGTTTGCTGTGCCTAATAAAGGATTGATTGGATTGGATTGAAAAAAAGGGAGCAAGTGCTTTTATTTTTATTTTCTTCCTAAATAGCTTTCCTCCATATTAAAAAGGAAGGTTATTTATTTATTTCTTTAAATGAGATTAAGTCTTTGCTTTCTCCCCCCCCCCTTTTGATAAAAAGGGAGAGATTGGTGGGGTGAGTTTTTTTTTGGGGGGGTGGCTTCTGTGTCAGGGGGAAATGGGAGAAGATTTAACTGGCTGCCTTCTGCTGAAATGGGAGGTTGGGTACTGTGTGATAATGATGGGGAGGATGAGTGTTTTATTTTTCTTTCTTTTTCTTAGTTGCTAGGAGATGATGGATATGTGTTTATTTTCATATTTCTTTTTTGTATGTGGTGTATTAAAATGAAATAAAAATAAAATTAAAAAAAGAATGATAGGGAGGGTACAAGCAAACACGTGTCTACTCACAAGCAAACCCTACTGAATTCAATGGGGCTTACTCCCAGGAAAGGAGAAGTAAGTTTAGTTGAACTCAGTGGGGTTTATGCATGCATAGATTGTACTTAGACCTCTAAGTGGGGAAGCAGATGCAACTTGACTAGTAAATCACTTGAACTATTCTTAAATTAGTTGAAAATATGTTAAATATATTATATGGAAGTTTATTTAATATGTTTTATGAAATCTACTACTTTACATTTTAAATCCCTCAACTGCCATGGGAAGGCGCAGCAAGGCCCTCTACCATCGTGGGGAGGTGCGGCAAAGCTCTCTGCCGCCCCAGGGAAGCGCACCCTCCGTCACTGTAGAAAGGCGTGGCCAGGCCCTCTGCTGCCAGGGATAGTCGTGGTGTGGCCCTACTCCGTCACGGGGCTGCACGGCAAGGACCTCCTCTGCCGTGGGGAGAACCAACGAGGCCCTTTGCTGTAGTGGATAGGTGTGGTAAGGGCATTAGCTGTTGCAGAGAGGTGCGGTGAGGCCCTCCACCACTGTGGGGAGGCACGGTGGTGGCCTTCTCCTCCACGAGGGTTCCCGGCTAGGCCCTCCATCGCGGATAGGCGTGGTGAGGCACTCCTCCTCCCGCAGGGATGCCTGGTGAAGCCTTCTGCTTTTGTGGGGAGGCCCTTCATTGTTGCAGGGAAGCCCGGTAGGGCCCTCCACCACCGTGGATATATTATTATTATTATTTTTAATTTTTTATTTATACCCCACCCATCTGGCTGGGTTTCCCCAGCCACTCTGGATGGTTTCCAGTAAAATACTAAAATACAATAATTTGTCAAATATTAAAAGATTCCTTAAACAGGGCTGCCTTCAGATGTCTTCTAAAAGTTTGGTAGTTACTTTTCTCTTTGACATCTGGTGGGAGGGCATTCCATAGGGCGGGTGCCAATACCGAGAAGGCCCTCTGCCTACTTCCCTGTAACTTGGCTTCTCGTAGTGAGGGAACCGCCGGAAGGCCCTCGGCGCTGGACCTCAGTGTCTGGGCAGAACGATGGGAGTGGAGACGCTCCTTCAGGTATACTGGACCGAAGCCGTTTAGGGCTTTAAAGGTCAGCACCAACACTTTGAATTGTGCCCAGAAACGTACTGGGAGCCAATGTAGGTCTTTCAGGACCAGTGATATATCGAGATATCATGATGTTTAGCTGGTGATATATCATGCTATTGAAAACCAGATATCGCCCAGCCCTACACCAAGGTGATAGCCGGGGAAATAGAGAGCAGGAAGACACCATACATGTTTTCTATGACCTGTAACCTTTCCTGACGTATGTGGAGATGTTTTATGGCTCTTTTTTTGCTGTGTTTGAACTACCACATAAGCTTTAGTACCAAAGTGCCTTGGGGCAGACCTTCTCAACTGGCACGTTGGGTTGAGGGCTGTCCTATTGCAATAGATAAAATAAATAAAAATGCTGGGTCCCTTAATCTGGATGCTGGACTTGAAATTGTTTCCTTGGTTCTGTGGTTTATTGAAAAGGTGGTCCCTAACCCAAGTACAGTAACAAACGGAGGTGGTGTAGAGGTGAATTCTTACCACATTGTCTTTTGAGAATTTTGTCTCTGATTCCTCTGGAGGAAAATTCCACCAGGCAATCCCCTGGTAGCTTCTTCATTCTGGCAAATGCAGATCTAACTCAAAAGCTCTGTCAATAGCCTCCAGCATCTCTTCTTTTTTCTTCCTCAAGAGTTCCACTAATCCTATAGGCAGTCTCTCTTTAATATTTTCATCCTTGTTCCACAACTCCACAAAATCTCAAAAAGGATTCCTTCTGTCTCATTTCCAGCATGGGCATCTGGTCTGCCAGCTGCTCTTTATGCACTTGCTCCCTTTTTTCTGTGGCTCAGATCATCAGCTTCTTATAGCAAAATTCAAGCTTAAACTGAAGAAAGTAGGAAAAACCACTGGGCTGGTAAGATACAATTTAAGTCAAATCCCTTATGAATACACAGTAGAAGTGAGGAACAGGTTTAAGGATTTAGATTTGGTGGACAGAGTGCCTGAAGAACTCTGGATGGAGGCTCGTAACATTATACAGGAGGCAGCAACTAAAACCATCCCAATGAAAAGGAAATGCAAGAAAGCAAAGTGGCTGTCCAATGAGGCCTTACAAATAGCGGGGGAGAGAAGGCAAGCAAAATGCGAGGGAGATAGTGAAAGATACAGGAAATTGAATGCAGATTTCCAAAAAATAGCAAAGAGAGACAAGAAGGCCTTCTTAAACGAGCAATGCAAAGAAATAGAGGAAAGCAATAGAATGGGAAAAACCAGAGATCTGTTCAAGAAAATTGGAGATATGAAAGGAACATTTCGTACAAAGATTACCATAATAAACGACAAAAGTGGAAAGGACCTAACAGAAGCAGAAGACATCAAGAAGAGGTGGCAAGAATACACAGAGGAATTATACCAGAAAGAAATGGATGTCTCGTACACCCCAGGCAGTGTGGTTGCTGACCTTGAGCCAGACATCCTGGAGAGTGAAGTCAAATGGGCCTTAGAAAGCACTGCTAATAACAAGGCCAGTGGAAGTGATGATATTCCAGCTGAACTATTTAAAATTTTAAACGATGATGCTGTCAAGGTGCTACACTCAATATGCCAGCAAATTTGGAAAACTCAGCAGTGGCCAGAGGATTGGAGAAGATGAGTCTACATCCCAATCCTAAAGAAGGGCAGTGCCAAAGAATGCTCCAACTACCGCACAATTGCACTCATTTCACATGCTAGCAAGGTTATGCTTAAAATTCTACAAGGCAGGCTTAAGCAGTATGTGGACCGAAAACTCCCAGCAGTGCAAGCTGGATTTCGAAGGGGCAGAGGAACCAGAGACCAAATTGCAAACATGCGCTGGATTATGGAGAAAGCTAGAGAGTTCCAGAAAGACATCTACTTCTGCTTCATTGACTATGCAAAAGCCTTTGACTGTGTCGACCACAGCAAACTATGGCAAGTTCTTAAAGAAATGGGAGTGCCTGATCACCTCATCTATCTCCTGAGAAATCTCTATGTGGGACAAGAAGCTACAGTTAGAACTGGATATGGAACAACTGATTGGTTCAAAATTGGGAAAGGAGTACGACAAGGCTGTATATTGTCTCCCTGGTTATTTAACTTATATGCAGAATTCATCATGCGAAAGGCTGGACTGGATGAATCCCAAGCTGGAATTAAGATCGCCGGAAGAAATATCAACAACCTCAGATATGCAGATGACACAACCTTGATGGCAGAAAGTGAGGAGGACACTTCGAGAAAGTGAGGTTGGACTCGGTGGCCCTTGTGGTCTCTTCCAACTCTATGATTCTATGATTAAAGAACCTTTTAATGAGGGTGAAAGAGGAGAGCGCACAATATGGTCTGAAGCTCAACATCAAAAAAACGAAGATCATGGCCACTGGTCCCATCACCTCCTGGCAAATAGAAGGGGAAGAATTGGAGGCAGTGAGAGATTTTACTTTCTTGGGCTCCATGATCACTGCAGATGGTGACAGCAGTCATGAAATTAAAAGAGGCCTGCTTCTTGGGAGAAAAGCAATGAGAAACCTAGACAGCATCTTAAAAAGCAGAGACATCACCTTGCCAACAAAGGTCCGTATAGTTAAACCCATGGTTTTCCCAGTAGTGATGTATGGAAGTGAGAGCTGGACCATAAGGAAGGCTGATCGCCGAAGAATTGATACTTTTGAATTATGGTGCTGGAGGAGACTCTTGAGAGTCCCATGGACTGCAAGAAGATCAAACCTCCCCATTCTGAAGGAAATCAGCCCTGAGTGCTCACTGGAAGGACAGATTGTGAAGTTGAGGCTCCAATACTTTGGCCACCTCATGAGAAGAGAAGACTCCCTGGAAAAGACCCTGATGTTGGGAAAGATGGAGGGCACAAGGAGAAGGGGACGACAGAGGACAAGATGGTTGGACAGTGTTCTCGAAGCTACAAACATGAGCCTGACCAAACTGCGGAAGGCGGTGGAAGACAGGAGTGCCTGGCGTGCTCTGGTCCATGGGGTCACGAAGAGTTGGACACAACTAAACGACTAAACAACAACAACAACAATAGGAGGTCAGCTGCTTACGTTTCTGCTGTCCGAGGCTTCTCAATATGGAGTCAGCTGTGATGTCTGCCTGCACTGTGCCACTTGGACCTGTCTAAAATGGGATCCTCTGACTCTGTCAGAGGCAGGGAGCAGCAGAGTACAACGTGCATGTTCGGGTTCGGTACGTTTCCACAGCAACAGAATTCCTGGACTTGCAGCAGAGCGGCACAGCGCATGCTTCTTGTGTGAGTGAGCTTGCAGAAGAGAGAGAGTCCACACACTGTTGTTCCTCTAACAGCTTTATTTACATCAGAATGATAAAATAACAAACAGACCATCCGAGATGGCAGGCATGGTGTCTCTGCCTCTTGGCAGAAAAAGTAACTCACAGACAAAGAACTCAGCTTTCTCCAAAAGCTCCTCCCCAGATGCAGGACACACACAGAGCTGTTAAACCTGTAAGCTCCAAACCTCACAGTGCATGGGTTATCTTCATCATCCCTTGCAATCTGGGAGTTACAGGGGGCTGCATTGCCTTCGCTACTCCCCTTTTTACTCCATTCGAATCTTCCTTGTCTTGGTGAAGCTGCTTTCATGTTCGCGGTTGACCAGGAAGTGTATAGTCTGATGGTTAATAATAATAATAATAATTTTATTATTTATATGCAACCCATCTGACTGGGTTGCCCCAGCCACTCTGGACACTTCCAGCATCCCTCTGCTGACACCACTGCCCCTCTGGGTAGTACCACCCACTTTGAGAACCACTGTATTAGTCCATTCCAAAAGTTAATAAATACCAAAAAGGAAATGATAAACTGAGGGTCCAGAAGCTTAATGTGAGCCAGTCGGGCGACGCAGCAGGAATAAAAGCTGATGCAATTTAAGGCTGCATCAACAGAAGTCAAGTGTCCAGATCAAGGGAAGTCATAGTATCACTTTTATTCTGCCTTGGTCAGGCCCCACCTGGAGTCCTGTGTCCAGTTCTGAGTGCCAAAGTTCAAGGAGGATATTGACAAGCTGGAATGTGTGCAGAGGAGAGTGATCAATATGAAAAATATTGTCATTTACGCTGCCATTCCACAAAGGTAAAAATAAGGCCAGCCTCTCAATACATTTATTTTCTTGATTATTAAGTACTGTGTTTCTCTCATATGTAAGCTTTCTCATTAAGACAGTTTGCAGAGGTTTTCCTAACCAATCATTTATTGGGGCAGGGTCCTTTATTTCCCCATTTTTTTGTGCAATGCACTGTTTCCTGTTGTTAGCAGTACAGTAATCGGTATCAATGACTTCAGAATGAAGTATCGAAAGGAGAGCTATTTTAGGGTTTCTTGGGAGATCATAGCCTGTACATAAAATTCAGTACTTCTGTCCAGAAAGGCATTATTTAAAAAATAAATAAATCCCTAGACTCATCTAGTCCACCCCCTGCCTTAATTCTGTTACACCTCCAACAATGTATGTTTTGGCCAAAAGTGTTACTAATTCTACATGGAGTTAAGTACCAGTAGAATATTGTCTTAAGATATTTCTCTTTCAGGTTCACGCTAATAAACATTTTTTTGGAATATTCTTTAATATCCAGTAGTTCTTATGCATTTGCCAACATCTGATGCTTTGCCCTTCTCTCTCGTTTGCTTCCAAAGGTTGCAGTCTGCAAGAGACCATGTTCTGCCCATTGCCTATTACTTCCCACCACAGAAGACATGCTTGATCTGTGGGGACAAAGCTTCTGGGTGCCATTATGGAGCACTCACCTGCGGGAGCTGCAAAGTCTTTTTCAAGAGGGCAGCTGAAGGTAAATCATCTTTTTGTGTGTTTGTGGTGTGTGTGATTGAATGCAAATCAGAAGATGACTGTAGATTTCATTCCCAATGCACAAATATAGAATGGTGTACCCCTGGCTTGAAAGCAGAACAACAACATGAGCCAATGGTGTGATGAAGCAGCAAAAAAGCTAATGCTATTCTCTGCTGCATCAGCAGAAATCAAGGGAAATAATGGTCCCACCCTATTCTGCCTTAGTCAGACCCTGCTGGGAGTCCTGAATTCAGTTATCATTGTCAGTATATGGAAGCATCACCGCTGCAGACAGCCAGATTGTTGATACAACATGATGCCCTTAATCGTGGGAAAGAATTTCCCAGGACGTTCACAGGCTGGATAAGTCTTTGTGAAGAGTGTAACTTAAAACCCTCCGAGTGCGCATGTACTGGAAGTTTGTCAGACTTGCTGGAGGAACTGAACTGAAAGGACGTGTTTTTCTCTAGTGCTGTAATGTCAGAAATAAACATCATGTAAATAGATTTCTGACTTATTTTATTTCCCCTGCGGAAGCAGGAGGGGTTGTGCATTTTGCCCATGCTTGGGAAAATGTCGCCTATCAAAATCTCCCTGGTCTGTCTGGATATCAGCCAGAGGAGGTTACCGGTTAGCAAGCTCCGAGGACGGTGAGAGGGGCCAGCCTCTATGGAGGGGGGCTTGCAAAACCAACAATCATCAGCACAGTTTAAGAAGTACAGTATATTGGCAAGCTAGGATGTGTGCAGAGGAGGGTGATCAGTATGATCAAGGACCTGGAAACCAAGCCCAAAGAGGAACAGTCAAGGGAGTTAGGAATGTTTATCCTGGAGAAGAGAAGGTAGAGAGCTGACATGAGAGCCATCTGAAGGGCTATCACAGGTGAGATGGATCAAGCTTGTTTTTTCTTGATCCAGAAAGTCCTGAACAAATGCATTCAAATTCCAAGAAAGGAGATTTCAACTAAACATCAGGAAGAGCTTTCTTACAGTAAGAGCTGTTCAACAGTGAAACAGATTCCCTCAGAAGGTGGTGGACTCTCCTTCATTTGGGGTTTTGAAACAGAGCCTGGATGGCCATCTGCCAGGGATTCCTGAGCTGTGGTTAATACATTGCAGGAGTTGCACTGGACTGAGGTCCCTTTCAACTTTACCATTCTTTGACTCTATGATTTCATTGGGTCAAACAGCCCAGATTACATTTTCAAAAATTGTCTTTGCCAGCACAAATTACTTTAGAAGATTGCAATCTTAGT
The DNA here is from genome assembly GCF_964252035.2 of Podarcis erhardii. Lineage (NCBI taxonomy): Eukaryota > Metazoa > Chordata > Lepidosauria > Squamata > Lacertidae > Podarcis > Podarcis erhardii. The sequence goes on along the minus strand of NC_138506.1, from coordinate 14,265,155 downwards.
TTTTGCCTGCTCAGGGTAAGGACTTCTCATCTTGTCTCTAAAGAGAGTTTTCCCTTGATTCCACCCACCCAGCCCCCCAAAACGGTGCTGCGTTAGGAAGGATAGCGGCAATTTCATTCTCTGTCAGATTTCCACCTTCAAATTGCCACCCTCCAAATCTGGTAAATCCTCCCCCCAAAAAGCTCAACAACTCTGGGCAATCTTCCTCTGCCAGTTTTTTTATAATGGGAGTAGATCGCAGTCTCTTGGGAGTTGGACGTCCCTCGTATAGTGGTTAGACTAGGGTGTGGGACACAGGGCTCAAAACCCCAGTTGGCCATGAAGTTCCCTCGGAGATGCTGCCTCTCAGCCTGAACTACCTCACAGGGTTTTTGTAAGGATTAAATGAGATGCCATTGAGCTCCTTGGAGGAAAATGTGGCGTATAAATGCAATAAATAATAAATTACTAATAACAGCAACAACAACAACAACAGAAAACAGACTTGGGGAGTTTGCAGGGAAAGAACGATAGGTGGAGAGAGACGTTTTCCCACAAGGACTGCATCTCAGTGGTAGAACACTTACCTGCTTTGCAAGCAGACAGTCTGAGGTAAAATCCCTTATGGCATCACCAGGTAGGGCTGGGAATCACCCCTGCCTGAAAGCCTGGAGAGCTGCTGCTAGTCAGAGTAGGCAACACTGAGCTAGATGGACCAGTGGTCTGACTCAGTATAAGGCAACTTCCTATACTATCTACCTCCCATCCTATTTCATTCTGGAAAACAAATTGATTGCACTCCAAGCAAGAACCAGCTGTCACCTCAAAGACCAGGATGTGAAGCTTGCTGCTTCCCTGCACAGTTCAGAGCCCATATATTTGGAAACATAAGCACCTCTGTAAATCAGAGGTGCCCGGCTGGGGTGTTCAGAGGAAACCTACCTAATGCCCATCGTGCTATTTTATCCTAATGTGAACATCCACTAAGTGTACTGTTTGCTGGCAGTAGTAAGGCATCTGCCATGTTTTTATGATATCATTTAGCAAAGAGGCACGTCTTGGTCCTCCAACCAAAGTACTTGCTTTTGAGGATTCAGCCATGCTGTTCTGTCTGATTTTTTATCTTTTTTTTGGGGGGGGGGTGACCTAAAGAAGATCTGGCTGTGCTGATCTCGACCAGCATCAAAGCAACCAACCTCCATACTACCTTTAGTGACAGCCTTGATAATCGACTTTAGGTCCGAATGTCTACCTTCCCCTTATGCATCATAAGCAACTGTTCAAGAGCAACTGGTCAAAGCTAGAAGAGTACATCTCTGTACTCTCTATACAGCTGTACAGCTCTGCACCCTGAATCTATACAGCTTTATACAGCTGTACGTCTCTGCACCCTGAATCTTGCATAATTCTGGCAGGAAATTTTAATGCCAGAATAGGGCAGATGGATCTTGCACTGTACTCTCATTTTCACGAAAACCCACCTGAACAAGACGAGGCCCACGCTATACCGATTAGACCGTCAAAAGATAAGGGCTGTAAATGATTTCTTAAAATTCCAAAAAAAACCAGAGGCATTCCTTCTGGGAATGGTACAGACCATAGCTGTCAACGTTTCCCTTTTTTTAAAGGGAAATTCCCTTATTCTGAATAGGATTCCTTGCAAGAAAAGGGGAAAGTTGACAGCTATGGTACAGACTGAAGTACCCAAGGGTCAGGAAAAAATATTTATGTATGCCGCTACAGCAGCTCGGATCTTCTTAGCTCCCAAATGGCGGGTGAGTGAGGTTCCTAAAAAGGAGGATTGGCAATTAAAAATGATAGAATATGCAGAGTTAGCAGGTCTAACAAGTAAGATAAGAGAGCAAGAAGATCGTGTATATAAAGAGGAGTGGAAAAACTTTGTGGAGTATCTGGAAGATAATTGTAAACAAGTGAAAATGCTAGTAGCATTAAGGTAAAGTCAACAGTATAATATATAATAAAGAAAGAATAAGGGGAGAAAGTGATCTAAATGGATATACAAGAATTTGCAGAAATGGTGGGAAAATTAAAGGAACCAGGGAAGGGGAATGTGAGAGAAATAACCAGGGGTTGAGGTTACTCTGAAACCCCAGCCCAGTCCACTGGGTTTCCCCAGCCACTCTGGGCGGGTTCCAACAAAGATTAAAAATACATTAAAATGTCACACGTTAAAAACTTCCCTGAACAGGGCTGCCTTCAGATGTATTCTAAATGTTAGGTAGTTGTTTATCTCTTTGACATCTGATGGGAGGGCGTTCCACAGGGCGGGCGCCACTACCGAGAAGGCCCTTTGCCTGGTTCCCTGTAGCTTTGCTTCTTGCAATGAGGGAACCGCCAGAAGGCCCTTGGCGCTGGACCTCAGTGTCCGGGCAGAACGATGGGGGTGGAGACGCTTCTTCAGGTATACTGGGCCGAGGCCGTTTAGGGCTTTGAAGGTCAACACAAACACTTTGAATTGTGCTCAGAAACGTACTGGGAGCTAGTGTAGTTCTTTCAAGACCGGTGTTATATGGTCTCGGCGGCCGCTCCCAGTCAACAGTCTAGCTGCCGCATTCTGGATTAGTTGTAGTTTCCGGGTCACCTTCAAAGGTAGCCCCATGTAGAGCGCATTGCAGTAGTCCAAGCGGGAGATAACTAGAGCATGCACCACTCTGGCGAGACAGTCTGTGGGCAGGTAGGGTTTCAGCCTGTGTACCAGGTGGAGCTGGTAGACAGCTGCCCTGGATACAGAATTGACCTGTGCCTCCATGGACAGCTGTGAATCCAAAATGACTCCCAGGCTGCACACCTGGTCCTTCAGGGACACAGTTACCCCATTGAGGACCAGCGAGTCCTCCACACACACCCGCCCCCTGTCCCCCAAGAACAGTACTTCTGTTTTGTCAGGATTCAACCTCAATCCATTAGCCGCCATCCATCCTCCACCCACCTCCAGGCACTCACACAGGATGTTCACCGCCTTCACTGGTTCTGATTTGAAAGAGAGGTAGAGCTGGGTATCATCTGCATATTGATGGACACCCAGTCCAAACCCCCTGATGATCTCTCCCAGCAGCTGCATGTAGCTGTTAAAAAGCATGGGGGAGAGGACGGAACCCTGAGGCACCCCACAAGTGAGGGCCCAGGGGTCTGAACACTCATCCCCCACCACCACTTTCTGAACACGGCCCAGGAGGAAGGAGCGGAACCACTGTATAACAGTGCCCCCAGCTCCCAGCCCCTCTAGACGGTCCAGAAGGATGTTATGGTTGATTGTATCAAAGGCCGCTGAGAGATCCAGCAGAACTAGGAAACAGCTCTCACCTTTGTCCCTAGCCCGCCAGAGTTCATCAAGCAGTGCGACCAAGGCAGTTTCAGTCCCATGATGAAGCCTGAATCCCAATTGGAAGGGATCCAAATGGTCCGCATCCTCCAGGTGTGCCTTGAGTTGTTCAGCAACCACCCGCTCAATCACCAAATGGAAGATTTGAGACTGGGCAATAGTTGGTCATACTGGCCGGGTCTAAAGATGGTTTTTTAAGAAGCGGTTTAATGACCGCCTCTTTCAGTGGGTCTGGGAATGCTCCCTCACAGATGGAAGCATTCACCACCCCGCAGAGCCCATCACCCAGCCCTTCCTGGCTTGCTTTTATTAGCCAGGATGGGCAAGGATCAAGGAGACAGGTGGTTGGTTTCATGTGTCCAAGCAGCCTGTCCACATCCTTGGGGGTAACGGATTGAAATTGATTCCATGCAACTTGACCAGACAGGGCTCCCGCACTCTCCTGCCCCAGCCCTGCTCCCATGGTGGTGTCTACCTCCTTCTAAATATGAGTGACTTTATCTGCAAAGAACTTTGCAAAATCGTTGCAGGAGATCTTGGGGTCTTTACAAGGCCCCGGTGGTAAAGGTGGTTCCGTTAAATTGCAAGCCACCTGAAAAAGTCTCCTGCTACTATTTTCTGCAGATGCAATAGAGGCGGTGAAGAAAGTCTTCTTCGCCATCGCTATCGCCACTTGGTAGGCTCGATGTTGAGATCTAACCCGTGTCCAGTCTGATTCAGAATGAGTTTTCTGCCACCGACGCTCTAGCCGTCTCAGCGATTGTTTCCTTGCCCTCAGCTCTGAAGAAAACCATGGGGCTGTCCAGGCTCCATGCAATCGGAGAGGGCGCTTTGGAGCCAGACAGTCGATAGCCCTGGTTAACTCCGCATTCCAGCGGGCCACCAGGGAATCAGCTGAAATGCCATCAACATGGGATAAAGCATCCCCTACCATTCTCTGGAAACCATTTGGATCCATTAAGTGGTGGGGGCGGACCATCCAAATTGGTCCCACCTCCCTGCAGAGGGGAAGGGGCGCAGAGAAGTCCAGTTGCACCAGGAAGTGATCTGACCATGGTACTTCTTTTGTTTCACTTTTACTTAGTGTCAGATCACCCACGTCACTAGAGGTGAACACCAGGTCTAAGGCATGTCCGTGACTATGAGTTGGGCCAAACTTACTCAGGGACAGCCGCATGAAGGCCATGCTTTCCCCGAAGTCCCGAGCAGCCCCTTGTAAGACCTGGGTTGCTGTGTGTAAGAGAAACCTGGTGGACAAGCAGCAGCTAAGACAGGCCCATCTGCTTCATCCAACCAAGTCTCTGTTACACATGCCAGGTCAAGTCCTCCATCCACAATCAAGTCATGGATGGCAGTGGTCTTATTAATCATTGACCTAGCATTACACAGCAACACCTTCCGGTCATGTGGGTTTCCCTTGTTGATTCCAGTATCCACCCGGTCAAGACCAGACTTGGAGGCAGGGATAGTCTTCAAACAATGACTAAACCTGCCTCCTCGGTAATGACATGGTCTGGTCTTAGCGTAACTCCTCCTCCTACCCGTGATCACTGAGATTGGATGTCCCAGTGCATCCCCCCCCCCATGGAACTTGCCCACACCAGGGACAGGGAGGCAATAGCAGAACAGCCCCGCACTTCCCCAAGAGTTTGTTCCAAATGAGTCCAGCCCCATTCTCTAGGCACTGCCACAGGAGTCCTTTTGTAACTGGGATTGTGAGGGCCTGGGCCAGTTGGAAAAGGCCTTGGAGGGGAGCAGGCCCTGCAGTCCTCACCACAGCTGATGGTCCACTGGTCGCATATAAAGGGCAAGAAGGAGATCAAGGTGGACAGAGAGTTCCATGGTAGTGAGTGAGCTGGCAACTGAAGCAGCTGTCAAAGCGGGAGCTTGGCTATTGACAGGATTTCGCTTATGCTTTTTCCATCATAGCCGATATGTAGGTTCAAAGCCTTTCTGATATCTGGGGTGGCGTGGTCTTTAAAGAATCCCTTTATGATTACTTCATGCTGGGGATTTTCTGGATCTATCTCCCTCCCCCTCCCCCAGTTTTTATGGCTGATGTAAGTCTGGTGTAGTAGTCTGATGGGTGTTCATTCGGTCCTTGTAGGATGGTCTGGACTTTAGTGCAATTTATGGTGCGTTGCCCAGCAGCTTTTACTCTTTCTAGGATTACCTTTTTGAAGATTTTGATGTACCAAGCCCCTTTTGCGGTATTATAGTCCCAATCAGGCTTGTTGTACAGATTTTGCTGTGAGAGTAAGTCCGTGTTTGCCGGTGGTTTATCTTGGAAGTTTGGCTGTAATCGCTGATGGGAGGAATGTCCGTTATCAAAATGAATATCCTAACTAATGTATTATTTCTATTTCAAACCACTCCATTGATCAACAATGTGCACTGCTTTAAAGAATGACAAAAAGACATTTCGAGATTTGTATAGTAGGGGAAGAAGCTGAGGATTAAATATAAAATTTTGATAGATGTTAAAGAAAGAGGTGGATTCCCCTTGCCTGACTTACATTTGTACTATGTCACTTCCGGTTTTATCGCTGCCATTTGAAGGAGCGCAGGATCAACTCTCCAGAGAGGTCCTGAGCTTTGCGAGGCAAAAAGAGGTTATGCTAGGGCTCCGTGAACCTCGAAACCTGAGGAGGTAAATCCTCGGGGCTGGGGGATCTGGCTGCATTTCAGGCGACTCTCCTGTGTGCATACCAGACCTGTCAGGACTCGGGGAAGAAGCAGGATTGAAGATGCGAACGCTAGGATCCATTCTAGACCCGCAAAGCAATGCCACAGGCTCCGAAAGGCGAAGCGGTGAAGCATTCTGAGGCATAAGGTTAATCCTGGACTTCAAAAAAAAAAAAAAAAAAAAAAAAAAGGAAATTGGAATAGAAGCAGAAGAACAAGGAGGTTCCGGAAACGTTTTAAGGATTTTGGGGTTAAGGAAATCCTACCAGACGCTGGCGGAGGAAATGGCGCAGGATAAAAGCGTTATGAGTGAAAATGCCATGTCGAATAATTGTTTTGATTGGAAATGATTATTTTAATGACAAGAAGTATTCAGGTCCGATAGTTCTGGGTGATTATGTCAAAAAGGGATCAGTTTGAAGTCATAAAACCTCGAAATCTTCCATAAATTGGTGCGGCTGGGATCAACAGAAAGAACCGGAGCAGCCTCAAGTATCCTGATCTTCAATCAGCACGTCGTCCTGTAGCTCATTGTGATGAAATTCCAGTGCCTATCTTCGGAGAACTTCCTGACATTAGTGACGAAGATGCCTCCAGTGTTGAAGGACATGAAGAAGAAGAAGTGGTTCTTGAAGATGATGCTCCACATCCATTTTCCCAAAAGAAGTTGAATGATCTAGTTCACGACCTCAGCTTGTCAAAGGAGTCTGCTGAACTGTTGGCATCCAGATTGAAGGAAAAAAACCTCCTCTCTGACAGTGCTTCTTCTGCAACAGGCATCAAGAGTACCTCTGTTTTTTCTTGGAAGAGAAGGACTTGGTGTACCGTGCAGATATTGCGCAGCTTCGGCTCAAGCTTGGAGTGCCACAGTACGAACCCAAAGATTGGAGACTGTTCATTGACAGCAGCAAGCGATCACTGAAATGTGTTCTGCTACACAACGGCAACCAGTTTGCCTCTATACCCCTGGCTCACTCAAGTACACTGAAGGAGAACTATGAAGCAGTGAAGTATGTGCTGGAGAAAATTGGTTATGATCAGCATAAGTGGTTTATTTGTGTTGACCTGAAGATGGTGAACTTTTTGTTGGGACAACAGTCTGGCTTCACCAAGTACCCATGTTTTCTGTGCATGTGGGATAGTAGGGACCGTGCTCAGCATTACACGAAGAAGGACTGGCCTGTGCGGGAGGAATTGGTGCCTTGCAAAGAAAGGAACATCATCAACGACCCTCTGGTGGACAGAGACAGAATACTCTTCCCACCGCTGCACATCAAGCTCGGCTTAATCAAGCAGTTCACCAAGGCTCTGGACAAGGATGGTGACTGCTTCACTTGTGCCAGGCTTTTCCAGGATTGACCATGGATTAGTTGAAAGCTGGCATCTTTGACGGTCCTCAGATCCGTCAGCTCATCAGAGATCCAGAGTTTGGAAACTCAATGAACGAAGTGGAACTGGAAGCGTGGAAGACATTTGTTCTGGTAGTGAAGAACTTTCTTGGCAACAATAAGGCCAGAAACTACGCAGAACTTGTCAACAACATGCTGACTGCTTTCAGAAACCTGGGCTGCAACATGAGCGTCAAGATGCATTACCTATTTTCACATCTGGACCAGTTTCCTGAGAACCTGGGTTCAATGAGTGACGAGCAGGGGGAGAGATTCCATCAGGACATGAAAGAGATGGAGACCAGGTATCAGGGTCGCTGGGATGCAGTCATGATGGCTGACTACTGTTGGACTCTGAAGAGAGACCTCCCTGCTGCTGAGCATTCCAGGAGTTCCAAGAAACGGAAGTTCAAGCCCTGAAGTTTGAAAAATGGTGAAGCAACATGCAATTTACGTGTACTTACCTTTATCAATGCCCACCATTCAGTTTACAGTAAACCTGACCTGATGGAGAGAAATGGATGCCATTTCCTGATTCAGCAGTGCAAAAATACCCTAAATCAGTTGTAGAAATCTAGACAACATTCAAAAAGTAAAAAATTGTAGCCCAGTGAATAATTTCAAAATGAATTAAAAATGTATATTAGGATTATTATTGAACAATATTTGTAAATGAATATAGACAGACAGCAAGAATTTGTATATATAGAAAGATTTCTTTGTTTACGGACATTTAATGGAAAAAATGAAGAAGAACAATCTTGTGGAAAATGGACAAAGACAATGCAAAAAGTCAAAGAGGACACAAAAAAGCCAGAAGAAGGAAGGAAGGAAGTCAGCTCGGGAGAGCAAGAACAAATGTGAAATATAATGTATCTGTATGTGCAGTATGTAACTAAAAATTCAATAAAGATCATCTGAAAAAAAGAAAAAAAAGAAAAGCATTTGGTGTACTTCCGGCTTCCAGCAATGAGATATGGCGGCCTCCCAAGAGATCGGACAGCCAGTTGTGCCAGTAATTCAGGGTTAAATGAGGGTAATTAACCCTGACCCCCCCCCCCAGGGAAGGGGGGGCTGTGCCACCCGCAGACCGTCTGTTATCTGCGCTCTGCAACAAGATGCGGAGGCAGGGGTGCTGGGTGATGTCCAAGGCATGAATTTGGCAACTCTCCAAAGTCAGTCTCGTCAGCTGGGAGTCCCTGTTTCCTAAAATTAAGAGATTTGGCAAAAAAAACCCAGGCATGTTCTGTATGGAAAGAGTTAAAAGAAAAATCTGCTAAACTACACAGTTGTTGGAGCCCACATTTCGGACTTCAGAAAGACTCCTTTCTTGTTGTTTTGCTGAATGAGGTGAGCGGCTGCCGTACTTTTGTATTTGTTATCTTTGCTATTTCATGATTTGGCAAACCCCACCAAGAAAGAATTAATTACCCAAAGGAAACCCAGGAGGAGTAAAATAATTTGACTTATTGACTCATCACAGTCCTTGGCGGAGAGCCCTGATCAAAATTGGCAGAGCAAGATCAGATATGATCAGAACAGCTCAGGCTAAGGAGGAAGATGGCGATGGTAAAAGCTCTGACACAGTAAGAGAAAGGATACGATCAGAAAAAGCCTCCTTCAATGGAGGGAGATTGGAGATACTTTTTTTATTGGAATTGCAAAAGGGGTGTACTTTACAGAGGATGCATTTACTTGCATGGAATATTACAGTTTGAGAAAAGAGTGGCGGTGAACTCTGGGTGCCTGCCAACTGTCCGAGGGCCCCGGAGAGCTGGCGTGGGTTTTTATGAGGAAACTGAAACAATCTTTGTGTGACTTGCTGATTGCCAAGTACACCTCTACAGTACATTTGAAACATAAAAGATCAAAGACAGTGAGAAGTCGCTAATTAATTTCAACCTTGGCTGGAAGCCCAGAGCCTATTAGAACAACCATCAGCAGAAAAAGGAGGAGTAATCAAGGAGGACTGTGCTTCAAAATATTAAAACTAAGAACAATGTGGAAAAAGCTCCCTGCGTGATTATAGAAATAACGAATGGTCAAATAAAACAAGATAGAGAGTTATACCAGCGACTAACTGATAGAGAGGAGATTGTTAATATCAGGACTGGAAAATTGTGAAGTAATAGAGAAGATAGCAGAAAGATAAAGGATGAATACAGTGGTACCTCAGGTTAAGTACTTAATTCGTTCCGAAGGTCTGTTCTTAACCTGAAACTGTTCTTAACCTGAAGCACCACTTTAGCTAACGGGGCCTCCTGCTGCCGCTGCGCTGACGGAGCACGATTTCTGTTCTTATCCTGAAGCAAAGTTCTTAACCTGAAGCACTATTACTGGGTTAGCAGAGTCTGTAACTTGAAGCGTATGTAACCTGAAGCATATGTAACCCGAGGTACCACTGTATTTGGCTTTTGAAATCCAGAACATGGGAAGTCCCATTGAAATTAATTAATTTGGATTATAGAATTGGCTACTTTTTTGTTTTTGAATGTGGAAAGATTGGGTTTGATTTGTTATTAATATGAATGTTTTTTAATTGGAAAATGAATAAAAATTATTAACAAAAAAATAATGAAAAGCGTTTGGTGTAAAGTATGAATAATGGAAGAATAAATGTTTTCAGACCCATTTGATGTCGTCGCCCCCCCCCCCATTTTGTTTGGTATGCATTTTGTTGTAATGTTCATGAAATGAAGTGCTAACAAGAATTCTTTCAAACTGTTAATTCCATCACGCAATAGCAAGCTACTCAACACCTACTTTGCCTCTGTCTTCACCCAAAAGTAAAGTGATGCCCAACTTGGTGATAACAGAATAAATGATGTAAGGAGGGACAAGATAGGGGGAAATGTAGTAAGGGAACACCTAGCTACTTTAAATGAATTCAAATCTCCAGGGCCTGATGAGCTGCATCCAAATATACTAAAGGAGCTTGTGGATGTAATTTCAGAGCCTTTGTCTATGATCGTTGAGAATTCTTGGAGAACAGGTGAGGTCCCTACAGACTGGAGAAGGGCTAATGTTCTCCCCATCTTCAAAAAGGAATACCCAGGAAACTACCAACCGGTGAGCTTGACATCCTAGAACAGATAATTCAACAGTCGGTCTGTGAGCATTTAGAAAAGGATGCTGTGATTACTAAGACCCAGCATGGGTTTCTCAAAAATAAGTCATGTCAGACGGACCTCATTTATTTTTTTATGGAGTAACAAGCTTGGTGGATCAGGGGAATGCTGTGGACATTGTGTATATTGATTTCAGTAAGACTTTTAACAGAGGCTGGATCTAGACGAACCAAAAAAGTGTTACAGGAAAATGCGTTCTAAGCTCATAATGGAAAATCACATTGCCGAAGGATTAAACTGTACAGCGCCATCTGATGTCACATGTTTATAACACAGTTATAACGATATAATTGCCTGAATGTAGCTGAGTCCAAAATCCCCCATGATATTCTTGTGAGGAAGCTGGTAAAATGTGGGTTGAACGAGATAACTGTTAGGTGGATTTGTAGCTGACTCACTGGCCTAACCCAAAGAGTACTCATTAATGGTTCCTCGTCTTCCTGGAAAAAAGTGACAAGTGGGGTGCCGCAGGGTTGTGTCCTGAGCCCATTGTTCTTCAACGTCTGTATAAACAACTTGGATGAAGGAATTGAGGGGATGCTCATCAAATCTGTAGATGACATGAAAGTGGGACAAGTAGCTAATGCCGTAGAACAGTGGTTCCCAATTAGGGGTCCGGGGACCCCTGGGGGCCCGTGAAATGCACCCAAGGGATCTGTACACCATCCCTTGTTGGGGGACTCACTAATCTTGTTAATTGTACCACCTCAAATGACAAGTAAGGAATAGTATGTGTTAAGGGTATCGGGTGGTAGCTCGAGAGCAATTAGGCAGTATGCCTCACTAGTCTGTTCTAAAGCTTTCTTATTGGTGCTAAGCTTTCTTATTGGCGCCTCTATTCCATGTCTTGCTTATTCACTGGCAGAATCTGAGAGTGGGTGGTCCTTAAATCTTCCCCAGCAGAGTAGTTTCTTGACCCCCAGTCTGTGCCTCCCCTCTCTGCATGAAAGCCTACTGCGCAAGGAAGGTTTGGGTAACGGGGGACCTCCCCCCTCCCCCCTTTGCTCAGGCAAGGTGTCCTGGCACCGCCTTGCATCCTCCGAGCCCTGCATCTCCTCCCCACTAGAGGCGTGGCTTCCTTCCTCCGCTGAGGAAGTGCTGCTTCCCATGATCTTTGGGGGCTCTCTGTAATCCATCCGCCTTTTCCCCTCTCGCCCCTGAGCCAATGGCAGTTCCCTGACATCCACCCCCTCCTCAAGACCCCCCTCCCCATTGGCGAGGTCTTTAACCGTCTCCTTCTCTTGAGCTTCGGCAGGCGATGGAGGAAAACCCCAGAAAAAACAGTCATCATCCTCCGTGGATTCAAAAGCTGCTTCCCATCCTCTCGGGTCCCTCCCCGCTGGTCGGACGTCCCAGTCTGATTCTTCTCCCTCTGACACTTTCCCAACCTCGTCCCTGCGGCCTTCCTCCTCCCCTGAGGAAGGGAAATCTATGAAGTCCCCTTCATCGTCCGTGGGTCCGAACACCTCCTCCAAGAACCTCGCTGGGGGTTTAGGCTTATATGGGAACAAACCATGGAACTCTTCCACCAGATAATTCTCTGTGATGGATTCTGCGGGGACCCACGTGTTTTCGGAGCTGGGTTCCCCCTCCCAGGTCTCCAAGTACTCTACCTGGTGCCCTGGTACCAGCATGTATCCTCATGCTGTCCGGCAATTTCAGCCTGAAGGTCACTGGGTTGACCTGCTGGATTACCTCAAAGGGCCCCAACCGTCTAGGCTGCAATTTTTTGCAACCCCCTTTTAAGGGCAATCCCTGGGACGACAACCACACCCTGTCCCCCACCCGTATGACCTCCCCTGGCCTGCGGTGCCTGTCTGCTTGCCTTTTGTAGACTTTAGCCCTTTCCAAATTTAGCCGAAGTTGTTGGTGCAAAGCCTCCATCTCTTTTACAAATTGCTCCACAGCTGGCACACTCCATTCCTCCTCTCCGCGCCCTGTGAAGACCCTGGGGTGACACCTGTAGTTAGCCATGAAGGGGCTCATTCCTGTGGACACGTGCTCAGCGTTGTTGTACACAAACTCAGCTAGCGCCAATTTCTCCGCCCAATCATTCTGCCTCTCACTGACATAACAGCGTAGGTACTGATGCAATATTCCATTCGCTCTTTCGGCCTGTCGTTGGTTTCTGGGTGCTTTGCCGTTGAGAAGCTCACCTCTACCTGTAGCAGGCTCATGAATTTCCGCCAGAACTGCGAGGTAAATTGTCTTTCTCTATCGGATACAACTCTCAGTGACGTCCCATGCAGCCTAAAAATGTGATCCACGAACAGCCTGGCTGTCTCCTCTGCTGACACCGCATGGGAGCAGGCCACAAAGTGACACATTTTTGTCAGGAGACTGACCACCACCATCACCGCTGTCTTTCCCCTTGACTTGGACAGATCTGTCATAAAATCAATGGACACCACCTCCCAGGGCCTCCCCGGTGTTGGTAAGGGTTCCAGTAACCCCGCTGGTGCAGTTCTTTCCCATTTGGCCCTCTGGCACCTGTTGCACCCTCGGACATATTCTCGCACATCCTCCCTTACCTTGGGTGTTATGGGATAAGGGGTTGCTTGTGCGTAAGCGCCACACCGCTCCAAGCTGAGTAGTTGGCTAAAACTTTCCCTGACCGGACAGCCCTTACTTCGTGGCTGTCTTAATCACTGGCAGAATCCGTCAGTGGGCGTTTCCTGAATTTCTTCCAACATAAAAGCTCCTTGACCGAGAGTCTTCGCCTAGCTTCCCTGTGCGACAGCTTTCTGCGCAGAGTGGGCGTCCCAATGGGAGGTCCTGAGCTCTCTCCGCTGGTCTCGCTGGAAGCGTCTCTGAGCCTTCCCTCCGACGCTTCCTCCTCCTCTACTTCCTCAGCGGAAGCTCTCCCTCTCCCCCTGCTGGTTCCCTCTCCAGCGTCTGGGAGCCTCGCCACCGCCCTGGGCTCCGATGGCAGTTCCCTGACATTGGGCTACCAGAACTGTCTGGTGACTAGTAGCATGGTCTTATGCTGCCCAAAATGCCCAGCTGTGGGGTTGTCATGGAGCTGCCTAAGTATTTTGGCCCTCAATGTCTCTCCCGGCGCATACAGTGCCCCTTTGTAGTAGAAGAGCCCTCCTTTTTCCTCAAACCCCCCATTTCCCCCCTTTCCATCTCTGAGCTCCCTGATTTTAGTCTGAGCAAACTCATCGTGTCTGGTGAGCCCAACCAGTTCTTCCTCCCCTACCAGTGCTCCCCCACATGACCATCGGTCCTCTGGGAACACGTGCCTGCCCACAGGAGGCCCTTCCCCTTCCATGTACTCAGGTTTTCTGGAAAGTGCGTCCGCCCTCACATTCCCACCCCCCCAGGTACATATCTCAAAGTGATACTGTGAGAACGTCTGTGACCACCGGACCTGTCTCTGGTTGAGCATGCGCACTGTCCACCAGTATTCCAGGTTCTTGTGGTCTGTTCGGACCTGGATCTGGTGCTGCAACCCAATCAAAAAGTGTCTCCACTGCCTAAAGGTCGCATAAATGGCCAGCAATTCTTTGTCATAAACAGTATAATTTTGCTCTGACTTGCTCAGTTTCCTGGAGAAAAACGCACAAGGCCTCCAGTCCTCCCCTGGCCCTTGTTGCAACAGTACTGCTCCGATGGCTCGGTCTGAAGCATCCGTCTCCACCCTCAGAGGCTTCCCAGGATCCACGTGCAGGAGCTGCTCCTCAGATGCGAAAGCCTTTTTCAGCCTTTCAAAGGACTGCTGCGCTTCCTTAGTCCACGCAAACTTCTTGCCCCTGAGACAATCAGTTTGTTGTTGATTTGCAGTGTCCCGTGCACAGCGGAAGGATGAGGAGTACGTGCCACATACTCTATATTGCTTTATTTACACTTCAAAGCTGGTATGTTACAGAAAAACATCTTGCCTCTGCCGGAGCAGAGAAAAGCATCCTCTCTCCTCTAAAGCACAGAGAGAAAAAAAAAACACACACTGAACTGCAAAGAACAGTGAAAAACAGGAAACCAGTGTACGTCACATCCAGTCTCCCTTTCCCGTGGGAAAACCCAACAGTACGCTGACTGTGGAATGTAAACACCTGTCTTGTGACAAGCACTTCGCTGCACAGTGAAGAGAGCAGAAACCAACATCCTCCCCCTTTCTGTGAACATCACTGGGCAGCGTGTTCGTACAATATCAGTACAAACCCAACTTCTGCACATAGGTACAGTGTTGATCCCTTGATACAATCTTGGACAATACATCAGCAGGAATTTCATTACCTGGCATATAGGACACCGTTACGAGTCCCTTCTGAATACGTTCCCTAGCATGTTGCAACTTCAATTGCAAGTGCTTCGTGCTTTGCTTACAACCTTCAGAATTCAGCAAAGCCAAACATGCTTTGTTGTCCTGGTAAACCTGGATTGGACATTTGACAGGAATTTTCATGTCTTTGCACAATTGTAACAACCATTCACAATCTTTAAGTGAATAAGACAGTGCATTCAGTTCAGCTTCACAAGTACTTAAGCTAACTGTTGTTTGCTTCTTGCATGACCAATCAAATAGACCCTGATTGTACATATAGCAAACTCCAGACGTACTTTTCCTGTCTGTAGTGTCACTTCCAAAACTTGCATCTGCAAATATCTCAAGACCACCAGACTTCTGATTGTTAAATCTCAGTCTGTAATGCATAGTGCCTTTCAAATACCGCGCTATGCGTTTCAGAGCTTTCCAATCCTTAACAGTAGGATTGTTGACTTGTCTGCTTAGCAAATTACAGCTAACAGCAATGTCTGGTCTTGAACATCTGGCAATGAAGTTTAGCTTGCCTAGCACACTTCTGTACAGTGTAGTGTCAGAAAATGCTTCTTCAGTGTCATCTACCTGATAACCTGTTGTCATCGGTGTGTCTACAGGGTTAGCATCCATCAGGTTCAGTTTGCTTAACACATCAGCAATTTTCCGTGACTGGTGTACTAGAATGTTACCATCTTGATCTCTCTCTATTTCCAGAGATAGGTAGTTGTTTACCTCACCAAGATCTTTCATGTCAAAGTGCTCTTTCAGTTGAGCTAGGGCGTTATTGTACATTGTGACATCTTTCCAAAAGAATAAAAGATCATCAACATAAAACAAACAATACAGTTTCTTTTGCCCCTCCTCTTTGACAAATACACATGGATCAGCTTTCCCTTGTTTAAAACCTAGAGAAAACAATACTTCAGTGAGTTTTGTGTGCCAACACCGTGCACTTTGTTTGAGACCATAAAGGGACTTCTTCAGAGCACAAACAAATCCCTGTTTTACCTGTACGCCATCAGGTGGAAGCATATAAAGTGATTCATCTAGAGATCCGTACAGAAAAGCTGTATTCACATCGTGGTGACTAATGTGTAGATTCTCCTCTGCAGCTAGCTTGAGCATAAGCCTAATGCTCTCATACCTCACTGTGGGTGAGTAGGTCTCGTGATAGTCTTCACCTGGTACCTGTGCAAAACCTCTGGCTACCAATCTGGCTTTGTGTCTGACTATCTTGCCATTTTGATCAGTCTTCGCTTTGAAGACCCATTTGCTTCCAAGCAATTTCATTCCTGGAACTACTGGAACTAGGTCCCATGTTTTGTTCCTTTCCAAGGAATCAAGCTCAGCCTTCATTGCATTTAACCATGGCTCAGCTTCCTTTGAATCCAAATCCTGGATTTCTTGGAAACTTGAAGGTTCAAATACCTTCTTGGAGCTTTTAACAGCTGTTACTGCTATCTTAGCAAACTCATCAGCAAATCTCTTTGGAGGTCTGCCTTTTGTGGCTCTCTGTGACCTGCGAATTAGCCATAGGTCTTCAACACTTTCCTCTTCCTTCTTGGGAGAAAAGTGACCTATTGTGAACAATGGTTCTTCCAGTTCCTGATCAGAGCTTTCAGAGGGTCGCATAGAGGCTTTCGCACTCTTGAAATCCTCTGAATCACCCAATTCAGTTTCAGACTCAGAATCAGAACCTTCATCAGTGGGTGTGGGTTGTTGCGGTTGCTTTTGTTGTTGACTATCCTCAGTCTCATCACTGTCATCTGGATAACATTGGAAAATTCCCACATTCTCCCCCCACTTGGCATTGTACTCAACACTTCTTGTGAGCTTAATTGCCTTTGAGTCAGTCATCATTATTCTGTAAGACCCTTTCTGATAACCTAGAAAGATACCATGCAATCCACGCTTGTCTAACTTAGAGTTTTGTGGTGAGTGAACCCACATGTCAGAACCAAAAATTTTCATGTGTTTGATGTATGGCTTCTTGCCAAACATCTTCTCATACGGGGTACAACCAATCGCTGAAGATAACCTGCGATTATAACTGTAAGTGAAACATGAGAGAGCTTCGGCCCAATAACTCTCTGGTAGATTTGCATCATGCAGCAAGGTTTTTAACCCTTGAAGCAATGTCTGATTTGCTCGTTCCGCAAGTCCATTCTGCCATGGCGAGCGAGGACTAGACAAATCGTGTTGAATTCCTTTCTCAGTCAGAAAAGCTTCAAACTGCTGAGAAGTGAATTCTCCCCCGCGATCACTGAAAAGAGTCTTTACCTTCTTACCATGCACATTTTCCAACCAAGCACAGAATTCCTTGAACCTAGGAAAAGCCTCTGATTTCTGCTTGAGATTGTACACATAAATATACCTGGAAAATGCATCAATGAGAACCATGAAGTACCTGTTTCCTCCCAAAGAGGGCGCTAGTGGTCCAACCAAATCAGCATGAACAATTTGGTATGGTTCTGTAGCTTGCCTACTAGACACCTTACCTTTCGCAGCCATTTTCACCTTGTTTGCTGCGCATGCCTTGCACTTCATGTGGTACCTGCAGGGTTTAATAGTCATACCTTCAACCAAGGCAGGCATTTTAGATACTGCCTCAAAATGCAAATGACCAAATTTTCGATGAAAATCATGAATACATTCTGCATGCAAACTTTCGTTAGTACCTGCAATGCAACAAGTGTCATCCTGCACAACATCATCATAATACAAAACATATAAACAATCAACATATTCAGCATACAATACATAATCATTTTTCTTTGTGATGATGCACCTTTTGTTCTTAAAGGAAACGTCAATTTTCCGCTCATTCAGCTGTCCAACGCTGAGCAGATTATGTTTGGCATCCGGCACATAAAGCACATTCTGTATCGATAAGTCCAAACTGTGAAGAACAACAGTTCCGTAGCCTTTACTGGGGATTGTGTGGTCATCCGCCTGGTGAATCGCACCTTCCTGCGGTGTAAAAGACACGAACAGTCGCTTATCGTTGCACATGTGATGCGTTGCCGCTGAATCAACAACGAAGAAAGATCTAGACGTCTTCTGGACCTCTGCAACTTTTGGAGTGAAGCGTGAGACCATTGCCTTGTGCTGCGTTGTCCTGGACACCGGACCTTTGCCTTTGCTCTGGCCTCTTCCACGCGATGAGCTTTCGCTGCGCTGCTCTGTCTTGGCCCTGGGATATTTGCATTCCCTCTTCATATGGCCTAGACGTCCACACGAGTAGCATTTCACTGCCTTCAAAGCTTTGGCGCCATCTGGTGGTTCCGCTGCACTATGGGATGACGACTGTGAAGTCTCTCCCTTACCCATGCAGCCAGCACCCCGGCGATCTGCTTGATTCTGAATCATGGCAGTTTCACAGGCTACTGTGAGTTGAGCATTTGGCTGACCAGTGGTATCAAATTCCCCACTTGCCTCAGCCAGCCTTCTGCAGCTAGCCATCATGACTCTGGCATTAGCCTTCTGCGTCATCTCTGCTGCTTTAAATCATGCTGCTTTATACAAGCTGCGTCTGTGCTGCTTCATTCCAAAGGCAAGTTCAAAACAGCCTCTGCCTGTGAGCCTGTGCCACTCTGCTTATCTGCAGCTGCTTCAAACCTTATTCCAAAGGCAAGTGCAAAAGTGAAAGTTCTAAAGTGCTTTCTCTATGCTGCCTTAAATCCATGCTGCGTCACTTCTGCAGCTGCTTTACTCCAAGAGCACTTTTAAAAGTTACTTTCGATATCCCCGCATAGTAACTTTGCCCGGCAAACGGCCTTAAAAGTTCAAAGTCCAGCCATAAAGCCATTAATTAAAAGCTGGCAGGCTGCCCGGAGCAGTAGCACATACCTCATCAATCATCTTGACGCGCAGAGCAGATTCCGTTCCGATCTGTCCCCCTGCATTCCGATCCTTTGCCGGCACTCCGATTCGACTTCTGGAGCCCATTCTTAAGATGACTGCGTTTTTCTGGGCCCGGAACCAAATGTTGTTGTTTGCAGTGTCCCGTGCACAGCGGAAGGATGAGGAGTACGTGCCACATACTCTATATTGCTTTATTTACACTTCAAAGCTGGTATGTTACAGAAAAACATCTTGCCTCTGCCGGAGCAGAGAAAAGCATCCTCTCTCCTCTAAAGCACAGAGAGGAAAAAAACACACACACTGAACTGCAAAGAACAGTGAAAAACAGGAAACCAGTGTACGTCACATCCAGTCTCCCTTTCCCGTGGGAAAACCCAACAGTACGCTGACTGTGGAATGTAAACACCTGTCTTGTGACAAGCACTTCGCTGCACAGTGAAGAGAGCAGAAACCAACATGGGCGCTGTCAAGTGTGCAAAGTTCTTGATGAACTTCCGGTAGAAGTTGCTGAAACCCAGGAACCGCTGCACATCCTTCTTTGTCTTGGGGCTCTTCCATTCCAGCACTGCTTTCACATTCTCCGGGTCCATGGCCAGCCCCTTGTCTGACAGTCGGTACCCCAGGAACTCGACCTCCCACGCATGGAACTGGCATTTCTCCAGCTTGACCCACAACTGATGCTTCTTCAATCTTTCTAGCACCTGCCTGACGTCTTTTACGTGCTGTGCTTCATTTTCAGAGAAGATTAAAACGTCATCCAAAAAGGCCACACAATTCTTGTACAGCAGGGGGCCCAACACGTGGTGCATAAAGGCTTGAAAGCAAGCGGAGCCCGATTGTAGTCCAAATGGCATGCCGAGATACTCAAACGCCCCCAGGGGGTGAACATGGTCGTCTTCCACTCATCTCCCTCTCTCACTCTAATCAGATTGTACGCTCCCCTGAGGTCCAGCTTGGTGAAAATTTTCCCCTGCCTCACACGCGTCAAAACATCGTCAATTCTGGGCATGGGGAAGGCTACGGGTTCCGTTACACTGTTTAGGAGGTGGTAATCCACTACCAAACGATGCTGGTTAGTCGCCTTCTTGTCCACAAAATATACTGGGCTCCCCCCTACGGCCTTCGATTCCCTTATAAAACCCCTCTTTAAGTTCTTGTCAATAAACTGCCTCAACTCTTGCATCTCTTGGTCGGACAACGAATACAGCTTGCCCACCGACAACTTGGCCCCCGGGACCAGGTTGATTTGGCAGTCGTAGGGCCTGTGGGGGGGGGGCAACTTGTCAGCCTCTCTCTCGCTGAACAGCTCCTTCAAATCCGCATATTGAGGTGGAACACGACCCTTCTCCTCCAGAGTCACCCCCGTAACAGTGGCCATAGTCATTCTTGGTTTCTTCCCTCCCAGGCAATGTTCCAAGCAGTGAGCCGACCCAAAGGTGAGGGATCGTTGATGCCACGACACCACTGGGTCATGCAGTGCCAACCAGCTCATTCCCAATATAACGGGGGGGGGTGTCCCTCCAGTGTGGTCACATGAAAGGCAATTGTTTCCACGAGCCTGGACACCCTCATCCTCATCGGGGGTGTCTGGTGCGTTACTCCCCCCCCCCCAGTAGCTCTCTCCCATCAATGGTGGTCACTTGCAAAGGGAAGTCTAGTGGCAACATGTGTAGCTGTTGGGCTAGAGCGAAGTCTCTGCTTAAAAAGTCGCAAGAAGACCCAGAGTCCAACAAGGCTTGGATTTCTATGGGGTACCCATTAGGAAGCTCCACACCACTTCAACAGCTATGCCCGCCTTGGGAGGCTCTGGCAGGGGCCCTTCTACTGGTCGCCTGCCTGGCTGCTGCCCCTGTTGGTCTGCAGCCAGGCTTCTTCGTTTCACTGCACCTGAGCCTTCTCTCCCTCCTCCTCATTGCCTGCTGCCCCCATCATGCCTTGCCAGGCTTTCTTCTGGGGACAGGCTTTCACAAAATGACCTGGACGCTGACAGATAAAACATTTTTTGGCTGCCTTCCAGTCCCTCCCCTCTTTCTTCCTGAGCTCACCGGTGTTTGAAAACTTGTGTGCACGGGCTCCATCGATTTCCATTGGCTCGGCTGGTGGCAGACTGTGGGAAGTTCCTGTTGGCATCTCAGGAATGCAGTTGCCCTGGAAACGCTCGCCTCTGGCTTCTTGCCTTTCCTGAGCCCTCGCCTCCTGTCGCACCCCAATGGCTAACGCCATCTTAGTTAACTCATCCATGGACCACGGGCGGGGGGCTCTGGTAATTCATCCTTTACCTCTGGATTCAAACCTGCCTCAAACAGAGCTTGCAGGGGTTCAGAGTCTAAGTCCCAGCCTAGCTTGTGCACTAGCATCTCAAAACGTGACCAGTAGCGCCTGACGCTCAGAGACCCCTGTTTGAAATTCAGCAGCTCCCTTTGGGTTACACTCCCTTCCGCCTCACTGGAGAACATAGTATCCATCGCCTGATAAAAAAATTTCAGGTCTTTCAAGGCATCGTTCCCCGCTGCTATGAGTGGTCTAATCCATTCCTGAGCACACCCTTCAAGGTGTCCGATTACGAAAGCAACTTTATCCCGGTCGCTAGCAAACTCCCCTTCTTGCAATTCCAACGCGTATTGTATCTCTGTTTCAAACACGTTGTAATCTTGGGGCTTTCCTCCAAACTTATTCACTAGCCCTGGGACCTTTCTTCCGATCAGGGTGGCTCTGACCTGACCATCCTGTGCTCACCTCTCCTCCAGCTGTGCTGACAGCGTAGCAACGTACACCTCGAGGTCTTGGTTCCGTTCCATTAACCCTTGCACCATCGCTTCCTGCTCCGTCTCCACGGCTGCTCCGGTCTGGCTCATCATGCTGCCTTCAAGAGGCTACCCTCAAGCAACGTCAGGGACTCTCAGATTGCTGTTAAGGGTATTGGGTGGTTGCTGGAGAGCCATCAGACATTATGCCTCACTAGTCTGTTCTAAAGCTTTCTTATTGGTGCTAAGAAAACATTTAGAATGCAGAGCGCCTCTATTCCATGTCTTGCTCATTCACTGGCAGAATCTGAGAGTGGGCGGTCCTTAAATCTTCCCCAGCAGAGTAGTTTCTTGACCCCCAGTCTGTGCCTCCCCTCTCTGCACGAAAGCCTACTGCGCAAGGAAGGTTTGGGTAACGGGGGACCTCTCTCCTCCCCGCTTTGCTCAGGCAAAGTGTCCTGGCACCGCCTCGCCTCCTCAGAGCCCTACAGCTCCTCTCCACTAGAGTCGTGGCTACTCTCCTCCGCTGAGGAGGTGCTGCTTCCCACGGGCCTTGGAGGCTCTCTGTAATCCATCCGCCTTTTCCCCTCTTGCCCCTGAGCCAATGGCAGTTCCCTGGCAGTATGTTTGAATACTCTCTCATATAAAAAGCCTTCTGCATATAGAACACTTACCAGCTAGGGACACAATTGCTTTTTTTAAAAAAAAATCAGTTGTAGTGGAGCAATGGAGAGAGGCTTTTCCTACTGTCTGGGGATAGGCAACAGCTCAGTGGTAGAGCATCTGCTTTGCACGCAGGAAGTTCTTGGTTCAACCCCTGGCACCTCCAGGTAGGACTGGCAGAAATCCTTATCTGAAATCCTGGAGAGCTACTGCCAGATGGCGCTTGTGCTATGTCAGAGAAAATCAGTGGAGTGGTTGCTCGGGTGAAGACTGTAGCACCTTTAATGAAATGGCCCCACTGCTGCATTCACTGAGAAGCTTTGGCCACAAAGAAGATGCCAGACTCATTAAAAAAGGTACTTGATGAAGTTGTCCAGATTATTAATTTTATCAAATCTCGAGCTTTGAATGGTGGGGTCTTCTCAAAATTATGGGAAGAAATGTAGTTTCTTTTACATACAATGTGTGTTGTCTGTCAAGGGGGTAAATACTGAAATGATTCTTTGAATTACCTGATGAAGTAGGACTTTATCTGACAGATTCAAAATTTCCATGTAATCAGTTGAACTATGCGTGGTTGTGTACTGTAGCCTACTTAGCAGACGTTTTCAAATACTTGAACACCCTCAGCACAAACCTTCAAGGTAGTGATGTCATTATTTTTTACGTTGAAAATAAGATTGAGGCAGTGATTAAATTATGGTTATGGACGAAGAATTGATACCAGAAGTAAAACATTACATTGCTAAGCAACTAGCTTCAGAGATTTCTGCCCTGCACCAAATCCTGAAAACTCATGGATAAGGAATCCTTTTGAATGTTGAACATTTTCAGCATTTTGTTATATGAAGAACAAGCATAGAAAATGGCTTGATGTTGAACCAGATTTGAGAATAAAAGTAGGAAATATTGAACCGGATATGGAAGGGATTGTTCAGGACAAAAACTGTTGGAAAACTTGCCCCCTCGGGAGAGGCTGGCCCCTCTCCCCAGCTCCTGGGGATTGTTTGCCAGTGATCTACCCTGGCTGGCTTCCCCGCAGTCCAGGAAGATCTTGATAGGCGAAATCTCCCTGCGTGGAAGATGCACATCCCCTTCCTCCTGCATACCAGCAGGAGAAAGAAGAAGGTCAGAAAGTCTGTTTCATCTATCGTTTATTTCTGACTGTACAACTGTACAAAACATGTCCGTTCACTCAGACTTCTCTTGGAGCAACTGCAAAAGACTTGCTTCACAAGAACAACAGGAAGGTCTCATATTACACAAAGAACAAAGCCCTGTGAATTCACCATGTGATGTAAAGACTGTGCTGCTAGTTTGCAGCTGCGTTGTACTCATATCCCAACATACTCCCCCATATGATTTGACGTTAGCTGCGAACAAAGCTTTATCCAGAGAAGAAAACAAACAGTTGTTATACACGTAACAATTCCCTGTTGTTTCAGTTCCACCTTTGGAACTACCCACCACCAGTTCCACCAGTGTAACTCTCTGGTTGTCTGTTTTCCAAGGAATGAGTGCTTCTGCATTACTTCAGCTAGGGAAGTTAGTCTTACGCTTAGCAACTCCTAGTTGTGTCTTTGTCTCTGACTTAGACACACCTTTAACTTAGTTTGAGTTGTTAACAATAGTAACACATGCAACAGCTGAGGAAGCAAACTCTTGAGAGTACCTTTTGGGTGGTATGCCCTTTGTGACTCTCTCAGACCTGCGAATGAGGTGCAGATCATCCTTGCTGACTGGTTCGTCCTCTGGACTTTTGGGATAACCACGCCCTACAGTAAACAGTGGTTCAGTCAATTCTAGTTCAGCCTTAACCTGTGGAGGACTAGACATTGCGTGTGAACCCCTCTCAATAACTGTGTCAGCAGAACTCTCTGAGCTCTCTGTGTCACTCTCAGTATCAGAATATTCATCTGCATTGTCATCAGTGGGAAATATGTGGAGAACCTCTCTCTCCTCTTTAGGAGTGCTCTCTAGAAACTTTGTGAGAATCACCTGACCAGATTCAGACAAAACCAATTTGTAGAACCCCTTTTCATAACCCACAAAAATGCCTTTGGCATTCTGAACCCCTTGTGGAGTTTCCGTATTGATGTGAGATCCAAAATCCTTAAAGTGTTTTACCGAAGGTTTCCTGTGGAACAGCTTCTCAAAAGGAGAACTTTCCATACCTTTTGGAACCTTTCTCACCCAAGTGTAACAAAAAGAGGATAAAGATTCAGCCCAGAACTCATGTAGTAAATGTGAACTCAGCAATTATGCTTTCATGCCATTTTGCAACTCTTTGTTCACCTTAACACACACACTCTTGTTCCATGAAGCTTCAGATACAGCAATCTTATGCTCTATCCCTTGTTTCTCCAGGAAATCTTGAAAATCCTGTGAAAGAAAAATTGGCTTTTCATCTGTGAAAAGATAATCAATATTAGCATTATGAACAGTCTTAACCATATCACAGTGAAGCGTTCCTTCTCAAACGTAGAAAACAACTCCTTGCATAAGGATAAATGCTGTGTGGCCCCAGTGTCTAAAATAAATGCATTCTCAATCGATGATGAGGCTATTGGTGACATCAGAGCCTTTGCTGGTCTTGCCTGCGACTTGGCACGACCCTTGCCTGAAGCCTCTGGGCTTTGCAGAGCCCCCCTTGGCTCCTTTTGACTGACGTGGATTTTTACAGTTCTTCTGAACATGCCCAGGCTGGCCACAATTGAAACAACGAACAACGTTCAAAGCTACAGCTTGCTCCTCCATAGCCACAACAGTGGGGGTGCTTGAACTCCGAGCTACACTCCCCCCATCAGCAACAGCTATTGCAGCAAGTCGGTCTCTCTCATTCAGAACGACGGAACAAATTCTCTCCACCGTCAGATGCGCGGCAGGTAGAGAACCAAGTTGACTCGCAACCGTTTTGTAAGTCTGGTTCAAGCTGTTAATAATCATAAAACAGAGTATTTCTTCCTGAAGAGGAAAATTTCTTTGCGCCATCTGCTGGCGTAGAAATTTCATCTCTGTCAGATGCACCCGCACATCCCCATCAGGCTTCAGTCTCATATTTGTGAGTTTCTCAAAATGCAGCAGCGCTGTGCCTGCGGCATCTCTCTGATGAATTCGCTGTAGCGTAAGCCAAATCTCACGTGCGAAGTCCAAATCCGCAATATGCACAAGTTGATCATCAGAAACACATAAGATGATAGCCGATCTGGCTTTCACATTCTGTTCATTCCAAGCCCTTGTGGGTGCTGCTGGGATGGGATTTTCAATCACCCCAAATATTCTCTGTCTCTGAAGTAGGGCTTTCATTTTCAAAGACCATGAGGAATAATTGTCATTAGTTAGGGGGGTGGATAAGGCAAACCCGCCCCTTGCTTGGCATCCATCTTGATTCCAAGTTTCAGTTTTCAGCTACAAGCTGAAAAATCCAACAATCTGTCAGCTGTTTACAAGCTGCAAGCCCTTGGCAGCAAGCTTCCTCTTGGAAAATTCCTTCCAACAGCCTGTGAGCAGCAAGCTACGCTGAGAATTCCAACAGCTATTCTCAACCTCTGATCCTCTGTTCAGCTCCGGCTTGCCTCCCTCTTGCCTGTGATGCTGTGCTGGTCCAGGGGAGAGGTTACCGTGGGGCGAGGTCCAGGACCTGAGTCGAGGGTCGGCAGACAGTCCTCCACGGGCGAAGCGGGGTCCACAGCGAGGAGCCGGGCAAGGACAGGAACTCTGGGGGAACAGGACTGGGTGCTGGCCGAAACAGCTCTTCAACAACGTTGCTCCTGCAACCTGGGACTGGGCTGACTGGCCTTTATCTTCTCTGAGGCCAGGGGCAGCCCCGGCCCCCAGGTGACCCATCTCTCCTGGCCTTAAGGCGAGCACTCCTCCTGGGAGAAACCAGTTCCCTCCGCCTCTCTGCCCTGAGCCTCTGCAGCTCAGGAGAGGCCGGTGGGTTACTGGACCCAGGGGGAGACTCACTTTCCCCTGACAGGGTTGGGAGAGGCGCACCTGTAGGCAATGCGTCCTCAATCGCCTCCGGAGCCAGAGTGGATTCACCTGGTGCCTGCTCCCGAGGATCCAGCACAGGTGCAGGCGCTTCAGAATCAAGGCCCTGCCCCAGTTCAGCCGGCCCTGGAGGCGGGGACTCCTGTGCAGGCTGGGATTCCTCCGGTTCAGCCTCTTAATAGGATTCCCAGGCCATCACAGATGCTTTATGAGCCCATAAATCAGCCCCAAAGTACTCACTATTTCTTGGCAGGCGACGGCAGTTTTATCAGCTCCCCCAGAATGCTTGGAATGTGGCTCTGTCTGTTTTTAATCCAAAAAACAGCAGCTCTTCAGTGAACCGGAGAACCGTTCAATCCGCGTTCACCATGCAGCCATAAATCAGAGGTCCGTGGAACGTTGCAAACAGCAAAAAAATGCCTCCACCGGGTGCTCCAGCCGTCCTTAGTATTGCCTTGTAGCCTCTGCCATCCGCGTTGCTACCACTTGTTGGAAAACTTGCCCCCTCGGGAGAGGCTGGCCCCTCTCCCCGGCTCCCGGGGCTTGTTTGCCGGTGATCTACCCTGGCTGGCTCCCCGCAGTCCAGGGAGATCTTGATAGGCGACATCTCCCTGCGTGGAAGATGCACACCCCCTTCCTCCTGCATACCAGCAGGAGAAAGAAGAAGGTCAGAAAGTCTGTTTCATCTATCGTTTATTTCTGACTGTACAACTGTACAAAACATGTTCGTTCACTCAGACTTCTCTCGGAGCAACTGCAAAAGACTTCCTTCACAAGAACAATAGGAAGGTCTCATATTACACAAAGAACAAAGCCCTGTGAATTCACCATGTGATGCAAACATCGTTTGCAGCTGCGTTGTACTCATATCCCAACAAAAACAAGCATGATTTCTCCCATAACATTTAGGCTTAATGTTTTTAACATTTTGTTGGGAGCCACCCAACAAAATAATATGTGTTATCAAGGTTTAGTAGCTGCTAGACGTCATAATTTGTTCACTTGTACTATACGTTAATAACATTAAATTTGTCTCCCTCCCAACTAAATTTTTGCATGGTAATATAATGAATTTTATGGTCTGTTTTTTAGTACAGTATACCTAAAATCCTTTGCTTATTACAGGCTACCCCACATTTTATTTAAAAAATTGATTTGCACAGGTAACTGCCATAGAGTTATCAACATTTTCAAAAGTAGGGGGTTTGTAGCTTGGCTTTTGAAAAATAGGCGGTCCTCAGTAATTAGTTAATTGAAAACCACTGCTGTAGAAGACAAAATCAGAATTCAAAATGAGCTTTATAGATTGGAGACCTGGGCCCAAGCTAACAAAATGAATTTCAACAGGGACAAATGTAAGGTTTTGGACTTCCGGGTTAGCGCCAACGTCTAATGGCGGATTCCCTCCGAGCTCCGGAGGGAACCGGCTCTGCAGGGACCGGGTTCTGCCGCACCGGCGACGCGGGGACCCTTAGAAACCACAGGCGCAGAAGCCTGTGGACTTGGTGACTCGTGCGGGCACCATTTGCGCCCCCCGACCTGCGAAGGAGCCTTTTTAAAGGCTTCGGAACGGGGGACGGGAGCGGCGCGGTGCTGAGAGTCCTCTGCTTCCCCTGCTGAGTGAAGCCGCATGCCATGGACGGAGAGCGCTGACTTTTTCCTGAGAACATTCGGACTAAAAAGCAACAACCCGTGAGTAATATAGAAATTGGACTTAAAAAGGAAATTTTTTCTTGGAATTTGGTACGACCGGGGAAGATACAAAAAGGAAGTCCGTCTCCCCGTCTTGTAGACAACTTAAAGCAAGGACTAAATAACTAAGGTCGAGAGAATATCTTTTATTGTAACTGAACAAAGTTATTAATTTCACGATTGAACAGTATAAGTAATTTTGCTGGAGGATAAGAGTGGATTTTGAGAGCTGCGTAACCCCCCGGGACCCGGGAGTGATCAGCGAGAGAGCCTGTTGGAAAGATACAGAAGACTTTGACAGCTGTCAAAATTAGCTGTCAAAGTTGAGGAATACAAAGTAACATTGTTTTTGCTGCCTTTGCCAGTTGGATTTGTTACATTTTGGTTACAAATTGTCGAAAAATAAGCTATTTTGTTTTTGGGACTGGAATTAGAAGGACAGTAAATATCCACAATCCCTCTAGAGGGAGTTCTGGGACACTGCAAGAATGGCTGGAAGTGGAAAAATACTCACTGAGTTGAACAAGACTTTTTATCTCTTGGGAAAGCTTCAAGAACAAAGTAATATTTTGGCTACAGGGGTCCTGGGACTGAATGAAACAGTAAACAAATTTACTGGAAATGGAAGGGACTTGACTCAAGTCTTTGTCTATGAACCAAAAGCCTCTGTAGCGGAAATAAAAGACTTTGCAGCTGAGCAGGGAAAGAAACTTGACAAATCTGAGAAAGTGGAACTAGTGGAAGAGAAATATGAGGATCTGGAGGGAAAGGAAGGAGGAGTTATAATGTTGCAGAAGGCTAAGGAAGGCCAGAGGCCTGGCAGGAAGGTCACAAAGGAAAATAAGAACTGGATGATGAAGATTTGGCTTGAATTGGAGAAGGAAGAATGGAGAGACTTATTTAGATGGAGACCTGAAGACTTGTGGATTACAAATTTGATTAAGATGGATGTTTGAGCGCTTGGGACATTTAAATTCATGAATTTTTTCAAACATGGAGGCCTGGCCGGAAGAAATATGGACTTTTTTGGGATTGTGCTCCTCCGAGACTCGGGCCTCAATATGAAGGACTATCCAAAGAACCGGCAAAGAGGAACTGAGAGAGACTTAAAAGCCTCTGATGTGAGATCGCCAGGCTGATAGAATATGGACTGTTGGACATTGGGTTGGGGATCGGAACCGGGAAAGGGAGGGTGGGGTTTGATCAATCCAAAGGTTGTATAAATACTTTTTTTGATATTTCTTATTTTGTATTTTTGGTTTGCTATTGATATAAAATTGGGAAATTCGTGGAAGGGAATCTGGGTCGACCTTGGAAAAAAGGGTTTAAGTAGAAGGACTGATATAACAATGAAATAAGGTAAAAACTTAAGAACTTGTTGAACCAACATTTGGAATTGGAATACAAGAAGGGGAGGCAAGAGGAAGTCGTGGGAAATAAGGTATAAGAAAATAAGGACTGAAAGTATACTTGTTTTGTGTTTTTTCTGTCTTTTTGTGTATTTGTTTTATTTGAAACTTCAATAAATATTATATTAAAAAAAAAACAAATGTAAGGTTTTGCACTTAGGCAGGAAGAACCAGATGCACAAATACGTGATGGGGAACCCCTGGCTTACAAGCAGTACATGCAAAAAGGATCTTAGGCAGGAGGAACCAGCTTCACAAATACAAGAAGTGGGATGACCTGGCTTACTAGCAGTAAACGTGAAAAGGATCTAGGGGTCTTGGTGGCCTACAAGCTTAACATGAATCAACCGTGTGATGCAGCAGCAAAAAAGCTAATGCTATTCTAGGCTGCATCAACAGAAGTACAGAGTCCAGATCAAGGGAAGTAATAGTACCACTCTGTTCTGTCTTAGTCAGACACAACATAGAATACTGTGTCCAGTTCTGGGCACCACAATTTAAGAAGGATGTAGACAAGCTGGAACGTACACAGAGGAGGGCAACCAAGATGATCAAGGGTCTGGAAACCAAGCCTTACAAGGAGTGCTTGAAGGAGCTGGGTATGTTTAGCCTGGGAAAGAGGAGACTGAGAGGAGAAATGATAGCCATCTTCAAATACAGTGGTGCCCCGCAAGACGAATGCCTCGCAAGACGAAAAACCCACTAGACGAAAGGGTTTTCTGTTTTTCGAGGCGCTTCGCAAGACGAATTTCCCTATGGGCTTGCTTCGCAAGACGAAAACGTCTTGCGAGTCTTGCGAGTTTTTTCCCTTTCCCCCCTTTTTCTAAGCCGCTAATAGCCGCTAAGCCGCTAATAGCGCTAATCCGCTAAGCCGCTAATAGGGATGCTTCGCAATCCGAAAAAACCGCTAGATGAAGAGACTTGCGGAACGGATTATTTTCGTCTTGCGAGGCACCACTGTATCTCATGGGCTGTCCCATGTAAGAGGGAGAAAAAACTTGTTTTCTCCTGCTCTGGAGGGTAGGACTCGAGGCAATGGCTTCAAGTTACAAGAAAGGAGATTCCGACTAAACATGTGGCAAACCTTTCTGACCACAAGAGCTGTTTGAAAGTGGAACAGTCTCCCTCAGGTGGTTGTGGACTATCCTTCCTTTGAGATTTTAAAGCAGTGGTTGGATGGCCATCTGTCATGGATGCTTTAGCATGGCAGGGAGTTGGACTAGATGACCCTTGGGTCCCTTCTAACTCTACAATTCTTTGATTCTATTCTATGAAACACACTTGGTGGTTTCAGCTGCTTGATGCCTAAAGATATGCAATGAAGACACCAGGTGAGCCTCCCTTTGGGAGAGCATCCCACAAATGGGGAGCCACCACAGAAAAGACCCGTTCTCGTGTTGCCACCCTCCAAACCTCTCGTGGAGAAACCACACAAAAAAGTGCCCAGATGATTATCTCAGGGTCCTGGTAGGTTCATTTGGAGAGAGGTGGTCCTTGAGGCATTGTTGTCCTGAGCCATTTAAGGCTTCACAGTTCCAAACCAGCACTTTAAATTGGGCCTAATTAGCAGCCAGTACAGTCAGGCCAGGATTGGCATTTTATGCTCAGACCATCCTTCCCCAATGAGCAATCTGGCTGCTAAATTAAAGGTAAAGGTAAAGGGACCCCTGACCATTAGGTCCAGTCATGACCAACTCTGGGTTTGCGGTGCTCATTTCGCTTTATTGGTCAAGGGAGCTGGTGTACAACTTCCGGGTCATGTGGCCAGCATGACTAAGCCGCTTCTGGCAAACCAGAGCAGCGCACGGAAACACCGTTTACCTTCCCGCCGGAGCGGTACCTATTTATCTACTTGCACTTTGACGTGCTTTCGAACTGCTAAGTTGGCAGGAGCTGGGACCAAGCAACGGGAGCTCACTCCATCGCGGGGATTCGAACCGCCGACCTTCTGATCGGCAAGTCCTAGGCTCTGTGGTTTAACCCACAGCGCCACCCGCGTCCCTGGCCGCTAAATTATGCACCAGCTAAAGTTACCAAACCATCTTACCGCACAATGCACAAGATGCATCTGAAATGAAAATAGCCAAACTTTACTAATTTTGAGGTGCTGACCATGAAAATGACAGTAAAATTTGTCAATTGACTTCTGTTTAGGAGATACAAAGATGGTCATGTATAAACGACCCAGTCTGCATTGAGTACGTAATTTGCAGTGCTGTATTTCAAACTCCTGATTGTGACATATTGTGTCAAATTGCATCAGCCCACCCTCAGGACCAATGGCATGCAGTTGAGTCATGACAGAACTACCTTATGTGGGAGCAAGTTTCGTAATTTATCCAAATCATTCCTCATAAGGCTTGATTGCCTGACTCTTGATCATCTTGGTTGCCCACCTCTGCACACCTTGTCAATATCCTTCTGAAATTGTAATGGTATTCATTTCTTGCAATACAACATTCCAAAATGTAGCAATATATGAGCACAATCACTACATATGAAAACAAAATAACCTCTCCAGAACATCGGGGAGAGTAATCTTTTTTTAAAAGATTTTTTAAAAAAATCCTGACAAGGGTATGGGGAGAAAAGTACCAGTGAGAAATTATTTTTGTAGTGTCTCTCCTTAGCATGTCAGAGATGGATTTGAACTGAGGCTGGTTCCATATGGCATACCAAGAATCCCAGTTTATTTTTAGTTCAAGGTCATGTTCCCATTGAATTTTACTACTAACATGGGATCCCGGAGTTTCAGCCAGCAAAATATTATGCAAAGTTGAAATGCTCCCACACCCCAGACCACTGCTTCCAGTCCAGTTAACAGGTTTTAAAGGTTGTAAGGGTAACTTGGCATGTTGTCACTGGAATCACTGTGGCATGTAACACTTGATGAAGTTGAAACCAGGAAACTGAAATCTTTGAATTGTGATTTCAATTTTATAGATATTTTGGGAGGAGCCCCAATAATGTCAAATCCCCAATAGTCTTTAACATGACACAAGCCAGGAACTTCCCAATCTGTGAATTGTGAAAATTTGTTAGGTTAGCAGAATAATGGATGACAAAGTAATGATGTAAGTGGAGACATAGGAGGAATTACCGTATTTTTCGCTCCGTAAGACACACTTTTTTCCTCCTAAAAAGTAAGGGGAAATGTCTGTGCGTCTTATGGAGTGAATGCGTGGTCCCTGGAGCCGATTTGCCCAGGGGCAAAAAGCAGATCATGCTTTTTTTTTAGAAAGAGGGAAGGGGGTGTTGAAACAAAGCCGCTGAGCAGCTGATCAGCAAGTGATTGGGAGGGGAGATAAGGGACTCTAGCAATAAAGGAGGCTGCCTGGGAGGGGGGGAGGTAAAAGCACATGGATCCTCAGGATTTTTGCACTGGGTCACCCCAAATTCACCATCAGATCACATAGCATGTCCATGGCTACAGCCTGCACCAAAAAAAACCATGCACCCACTGTTTTGTGGGGCTGCAATGGCACAAAAACGTGGTTACAAAGCACGGATCCACATGGATCCTCAGGGTTTTTGCACTGGGTCACCCCAAATTCACCATCAGACCACATAGCATGTCCATGGCTACAGCCTGCACCCAAAAAACCATGCACCCACTGTTTCGTTCAGAATTTTTTGTTGTTGTTTCCCTCCTCTAAAAACTAGGTGCGTCTTGTGCTCAGGTGCGTCTTATGGAGCGAAAAATTTCTTGCACCAGGAATCCCAAGCCAATGAATCATTTATGAGAAAAGGGTTGGTTATTGATTCCAAAGTTTTATATAGGCAGATAACATAAGGGATACCTTTTGATTTTTGTACTAAAGGCTCCATTCTCTCATTGTCAAGCCAAGAACTTGTTTGTGGGCATCTTGTATCAAAGGATTTTTTTAAAAAAATCTCTAATAAGATGTGTAAAATTGTATAGAATTAGTAAGTTTCTTTAAAATAGGCAAGTAGATCTTTATATTTTTTGTTTATAAAAAGCAACCGAATGACTTCACACCTGGTGGCTTAACAGGGTTTTAGTTTTTTAATTGCATGAACAATTTCCTCAGAAGCAATTGCCCTAGTTAAGTAGTTAAAGTGACCCAAATTTACTTTTTTAACTTCATGTTCTGTGACACATGCCTCAGTTCTTTGGTCGTCTTGATTTTTAGAAGTATATAGCTCAGAAATAAAGAATAAATGAATAAAATGTGTCTAAACTGTCTTTGCTTTTAAATGTGTTCTGTTTTGTGCTAATTTGAGAGCTAAGATCTGGTCTGATCATCATGGCGTTTGGCTGCTTTCCCATGGCACCGGACTCCAATCGTGCAATTAATCAGGGATAATATGGGGGTAATTATCCCTGCCAACCCCCCGCTTGCTACAGAATGTGGGGGTAGGGACGCTGGGTGCTGAGCATTGCATGAATTGGAAATGCTCCAAAGCCATCGCCATGAGCAGGAGGATCCTTGTTCTTCAAAAGATATTTGAATTTGGACTTGGATACAGGCATGTTCTGGAAAGGAGATAAAAAAGGACCTGCTAAATAATTTAGTCACTGAGTGCCAAAGTTTTGATCTGAAAAGGACTTTTGGCGTTTTGCTACGGTTTATGTGAGGTGAGCAACTGTTCCTTTTCTATACTTGCAACTCCATGATTTGGCAAGCCTCACTAAGAAAGAGTTAATTAACTAAACGGAATGCAGGAGGAACCATATAAAAACTTAAGAATGTGATGCTTTATGGCACGGTCCTCTGTGGTGGGCTCTAATTAGAACTATAATAATAATAATAATAATTTATTATTTATACCCCGCCCATCTGGCTGGGCCTCCCCAGCCACTCTGGGCGGCTTCCAAAAGAATATTAAAATACTATGATACATCAAACATTAAAAGCATCCCTAAACAGGGCTGCCTTCAGATGTCTTCTAAAAGTCTGGTAGTTGTTGTTCTCTTTGACATCTGGTGGGAGGGCATTCCACAGGGAGGGCGCCACTACCGAGAAGGCCCTCTGCCTGGTTCCCTGTAACTTGGCTTCTCGCAGTGAGGGAACCGCCAGAAGGCCCTTGGTGCTGGACCTCAGTGTCCGGGTAGAACGATGGGGGTGGAGACGCTCCTTCAGGTATACTGGACCGAGGCCGTTTAGGGCTTTAAAGGTCAGCACCAACACTTTGAATTGTGCTCGGAAACGTACTGGGAGCCAATGTAGGTCTTTCAAGACCGGTGATATATGGTCTCGGCGGCCGCTCCCTGTCACCAGTCTGGCTGCTGCGTTCTGGATTAGTTGTAGTTTCCGGGTCACCTTCAAAGGTAGCCCCACGTACCTTTAAGAACCATAATGTCAGGAAAGCAGTATTTAATGTCTGGACAAAATACAAAGACTTATTGGAAAACAAAACTCCGAGGTGGCTTTCCCCTCTGGAAGCTAAGGCCCGAAAAAGACCCAATATGGAGGCCAAATGGCCAAAATATTGGGAAATATTAGAAAAAGATGGAGACAATTGGAAATTTCAGAGTTTGGAGAAAATGAAGGATAAAGTGCGAGACTGGTTACATTACGCCCAGATTAAAGAAGTTTTTAAAAATGACAAAAAATTAGGGTTCCAGGTGGAGAAATCGAAGTTGGAAACAGAATTGTTAGAACCAAAGACTAAGGTATTATCAAGAATGTATAACTTGCTGTTAAAATGGAACACACAAGACGAAACGGTTAAATCGGTTATGATAAAGTGGGCACAGGACATTGGGCATAACATTATGTTTGAGGACTGGGAAAGGTTGTGGACCACTGGGCTGAACTTCACTGCATGTAATGCTTTGAAGGAAAATGTAATGAAAATGATATACAGATGGTACATGACCCCAGTTAAACTTGCCAAAATATACCATTCGTCTGATAACAAATGTTGGAAATGTAAAGGAAATGAAGGAGCATTCTTTCACCTCTGGTGGACTTGCCCTAAAGTGAAGGCCTTCTGGGAAATGATATATAATGAGTTGAAAAAGGTATTTAAGTATACCTTCACTAAGAAACCAGAGGCCTTCCTCCTGGGTATTGTCGGCCAGAAGGTGTTAAAGAAGGACCGAACATTTTTTATGTATGCAACAACGGCAGCAAGGATACTCATCGCCAAGAACTGGAAAACTCAAGATCTACCCACACTGGAAGAGTGGCAGATGCAGCTGATAGACTATATGCAACTGGCGGAGATGACTGGCAGAATCCGAGACCTGGGAGAAGAAAGGATTGAAGAAGATTGGAAGAAATTTAAGACTTATTTACAAAAATATTGTAATTTGGTTGAATGTTAAGAAGGATGCTTGATCATAAATAACTGGCCACCACTAAATTAGACTGGAATTTGATGATAAGTCAGATTAAGGAAAACATAAACCTTTTGGAGAATTGTTAGATTATATTTAAATGATTGGATATAAGATTGCAAACAAGTTGATAATTTGCTTGAAAAACTTTTCAACGATGTAAGTGGGAGCAGAAAACGTGAGGAAGTCCAAAGAAGTTATGAAATTATGTTACGATATAACCAATGCTGTTTATTATCTGTGCATTTCTTTCATAAAAAAACCTTAATAAATATTTATATATATAAAAAAACAAAGGTAGCCCCACGTAGAGTGCATTGCAGTAGTCCAAGCGGGAGATAACCAGAGCATGCACCACTCTGGCGAGGCAGTCCACAGGCAGATAGGGTCTCAGCCTGCGTACCAGATGGAGCTGGTACACAGCTGCCCTGGACACGGATTTAACCTGTGCCTCCATGGACAGCTGTGAGTCCAAAATGACTCCCAGGCTGCGCACCTGGTCCTTCAGGGGCACAGGTACCCCATTCAGGACCAGGGAGTCCTCCACACCTGCCCGCCTCCTGTCCCCCAGAAACAGTACTTCTGTCTTGTCAGGATTCAATCTCAATCTGTTAGCCGCCATCCATCCTCCAACCGCCTCCAGACACTCACACAGGACCGTCACCGCCTTCACTGGTTCTGATTTGAAAGAGAGGTAGACCTGGGTATCATCCGCATACTGATGAACACCCAGCCCAAACCCCCTTATGATCTCTCCCAGCAGCTGCATGTAGATGTTGAAAAGCATGGGGGAGAGGACAGAACCCTGAGGCACTCCACAAGTGAGAGCCCAGGGGTCTGAACACTTATCCCCCACCACCACTTTCTGAACACGGCCCAGGAGGAAGGAGCGGAACCACTGTATGACAGTGCCCCCAGCTCCCAGCCCCTCAAGACGGTCCAGAAGGATGTTATGGTCGATGGTATCAAACGCCGCTGAGAGATCCAGCAGAACTAGGAAACAGCTCTCACCTTTGTCCCTAGCCCGCCGGAGATCATCAACCAGCGCGACCAAGGCAGTTTCAGTCCCATGATGAGGCCTGAATCCCGAGTGGAAGGGATCCAAATGGTCCGCTTCTTCCAGGCGTGCCTGGAGTTGTTCAGCAACCACTCGCTCAATCACCTTGCCCAAGAATGGAAGATTTGAGACTGGGCGATAGTTGGCCATCGTGGCCGCATCTAAAGATGGTTTTTTAAGAAGTGGTTTGATAACCGCCTCTTTCAGCGGGTCTGGGAAGGCTCCCTCACGGAGGGAAGCATTCACCACCCCACGAAGCCCATCGCCCAGTCCTACCCGGCTAGCTTTTATAAGCCAGGATGGGCAAGGATCAAGGAGACAGGTGGTTGGTTTCACTCGTCCAAGCAGCCTGTCCACACCCTTGGAGGTAACAGATTGGAATTGATCCCATGCAATTTGACTAGACAGGACTCTAGCACTCTCCCGCCCCGGCCCTGCTCCCACGGTGGCGTCTACCTCTTCCCGAATCTGAGCGACTTTATTTCCAAAATCTTTGCAAAATCATTGCAGGAGATCATGTGGCCCGTACTGGGCCCCGATGTTGCAGGTGGTTCCGCTAAATTGCGGACCACCTGAAAAAGTCTCCTGCTGCTGTTTTCTGCAGATGCAATAGAGGCGGTGAAGAAAGTCTTCTTCGCCGTCGCTACCGCCACTTGGTAGGCTCGACATTGAGCTCTAACCTGTGTCCGGTCAGCTTCAGAATGAGTTATCTGCCACCGGTGCTCTAGCCGTCTCAACGATTGTTTCATTGCCCTCAGATCCGTGGAAAACCACGGGGCTCTCCGGGCTCCATGCAATCGGAGAGGGCGCTTCGGAGCCAAACAGTCAATAGCCCTGGTTAACTCCACATTCCAGCGGGCCACCAGGGAATCAGCTGAAAGGCCATCAACATGGGATAAAGCATCCCCTACCACTCTCTGGAAACCATTTGGATCCATTAAGTGGCGGGGGCGGACCATCCGAATCGGTCCCACCTCCCTGCAGAGGGGATGGGTCGCGGAGAAGTCCAGTTGCACCAGGAAGTGATCTGACCATGGCACTTCTTTTGTTTCACTTTTAGTTAGTGTCAGGTCACCAACATCCGTAGAGGTAAACACCAGGTCCAAGGCATGTCCACGGCTATGGGTTGGGCCAAACTTATTCAGGGACAGCCCCATGGAGGCCATGCTTTACACGAAGTTCCGAGCGGCCCCTTGTAAGGTCGTGTCGGCATGGATATTAAAATCCCCTAGGACAACCAAACTAGGTGTCTCCAGGAGAACATCCGCCACGACCTGAAGCAGCTCGGGCAGGGAATCCTTGGTGCAGCGGGGAGGTCGGTACACCAAAAGGAATCCTGTACTGCCCCTATTGCCCAACTTCCAGAACATGCACTCAGAAAACTGGGTCTTCCCAATAGGACGCCTGGTGCAAACTAATGACTTCCTAAAAATCACTGCAACCCCCCCCTCCCCGCCCACAAGGCCTGGGTTGCTGTGCGTAAGAGAAACCTGGTGGACAAGCAGCGGCAAGGACAGGCCCATCTGCTTCATTCAACCAAGTCTCTGTTACACATGCCAGGTCAAATCCTCCATCCATGATAAGGTCATGGATGGCAGTGGTCTTATGAATCATTGACCTGGCATTGCACAGCAGCACCTTCAGGTCATGTGGGTATCCCTTGCTGATTCTAGTATCCATCTGGTCAGGACCAGACCTGGAGGCAGGGATAGTCCTCAGACAACGACTAAACCTGCCTCCTCTGTAATGACATGGTCTGGTCTTAGCGTAACTCCTCCTCCTACCCGAGATCACTGAGATCGGTTGTCCCAACGCATCCCCCCCTGTGGAACATGCCGCAGCCATTTTGTTGGCTGGGACCCACTCCCTGGCAGCCCTGACCCCTCCCCTTAAGAACAAAATAAGGCCTTAAAACAATGAAAACAAAACAAAAAATAAACCCCAAAAAACAAAAAAAAAACAAATAAAAAACTGTAAAAATTACAAATCCATCAACATCAAACAAATTCCCAACTAAACATCCATCCCACCCCCACCCCATCCCTGCATATACAATAATAATAATGACAATAATAATAATAATAAAGAAATAAAAAGGAAAAGGAAAATTTTAAAACATTTTAAAAAGAAGTCTGCACCCCTCCGGATCCCCCTGGGCCGCAGCAGCAGTGACAGCAATCGTCCCTGTGAGGCCTGTCAGGCCCTGCCCTGGGCCAGATGGTGAGTGGCAGGAAGGAGCAGGGCCCTCAGACACTCACACAGAGGAGAGTCCTCCTGGGCAGCAGAGAACAGCAGTCCCTGTGAGGCCTGTCAGGCCCCGCCCCGGGCCAGATGGTAAGTGGCAGGAAGGAGCAGGGCCCTCAGACACCCACACAGGAGAGTCCTCCTGGGCAGCAGAGCACAGCAGTCCTTATGGGGCTTCAGGCCCCGCCCCGGGCCAGATGGTGAGTGGCAGGAAGGAGCAGGGCCCTCAGACACCCACACAGGAGAGTCCTCCTGGGCAGCAGAGCACAGCAGTCCTTATGGTGCTTCAGGCCCCGCCCCGGGCCAGATGGTGAGTGGCAGGAAGGAGCAGGGCCCTCAGACACCCACACAGGAGAGTCCTCCTGGGCAGCAGAGCACAGCAGTCCTTATGGGGCTTCAGGCCCCGCCCCGGGCCAGATGGTGAGTGGCAGGAAGGAGCAGGGCCCTCAGACACCCACACAGGAGAGTCCTCCTGGGCAGCAGAGAACAGCAGTCCCTGTCCTGGCAAAAAGAAGATCAGAGTGCTTTCAGCTTGGGATGATAAAATGGCGTAAACTGTGGTGTAGCCAAAAAAGAAAGGAGCCTTCCTAAGGGGGCGGAAGACAGCCGATAGATTACAACTGGGGAATATTTCACACAAAAAACTGTATCTGCTCGCATGGATTTTTGTCGTATATGGATTAATATTAAAGTGAAGGTGAATCTTTGAACTTTGCAAGCTTCCCCTAGGGCCCGGGGGAGCAAGCTTGGATTCTAGAGGAACCAAACAATTATTAACTGTGGAATATACTCAATGGCATTGCCTTCTAGGGAAGACCTTTATTTGGACTCGGGAAGCATCAGCTCATTAAGGGACTTGAAAGACTGCTGCACTTTAAATTTCTTTTTTTATATATATATAAATATTTATTAAGGTTTTTTTTATAAAAGAAATGCATAGATAATAAACAACATTGGTTATATCGTAACATAATTTCATAACTTCTTTGGACTTCCTCACGTCTTCTGCTCCCACTTATATCGTTGGAAAGTTTTTCAAGCAAATTATCAACTTGTTTGCAATCTTATATCCAATCATTTAAATATAATCTAACAATTCTCCAAAAGGTTTATGTTTTCCTTAATCTGACTTATCATCAAATTCCAGTCTAATTTGTGCGATTTATTGATTAGGGCGTGACCTGCTAATTTCTTTATGATCCAAATTAGCTCTTTACAGCGTCCGGCACGTTTCCTCTGCGCAGTAACTCCTGCTGTCTCTTCAGTCACGCCTAGCAGAGTAGACACAGCGGTAAAGCTGTCACTTGCTCCAGACAAACATACACAGTACAGGTTTGTCTATTTACAGTTCTTTATTGCGACATTTCTCAGAAAAATAGTCCAGGACTCCTCTCAGCCATGACAAACATGTCCGTCTTCCTCAAAGACACAGAGGAAAGAGAAAGAACAGAGAACAAGCTCCTCCCAGCTTCGAATCGCTGACGTCAGAAAGTGACGCACACCTCAGAACACTTAACCAGTTAAGTTCTGAACTCTAACACCCCCTCTTGCATTGCTTTCTGACAAGACCGGTGAAACATCTTCAGCAACACCCTGTGAGAGCAATGCCTTCCCCAATGCCTTGCGCCCTCCCTTGGCGTTCCTGTCAGGCATCTGTGGAACAACCTCACAACTCTCAGATTCGCACTGTGCAAAACTTACCCACGCACCTGTGGCCTGATACCTCTCAGGTGGAATACCCTTCGTTGTGCGACTGGACCGCCTGGGCACAAACTCAGGTGTTTCCTCTGACTCACCGTCACCAGCAGGTGTGTCCTCAGCATCACAGGATTCCCCCTCTGACTTAAAGCGTCTTCGAATCCTTTCCATTACACTAACAGGAGAACTAGGCTCACTTTTGGGCTCTCTTTTAACAACTTGTGGAGATGCCCTGTCCAGCTCCTGACTCTGGTCAGTGAGCTGATCGTCATCAGCAGACTCAGCCTCTCCTTCCTCCTCATCAGAACCTTCCTGTTCTGAATCAGAAAGACATTCTGAAAGAACATCACGCTTAACAGGAGTCTTTGACCTTTTATCCTGCTCATAGAACTCAGCGTGTTTACTGATCAGCACCTTACTCTGATCACCTGAAGGATATGCAAACCTCCATGCACAAGCTTCTGGCTCATACCCACAGAAGATCATTTTCCGGAACTTGGCTCCATCTGGCCCTTGCAAAGCCTTAGGCACCGGCACAGATGACATTACACCAAACTGCCTCAGAAAATGGATCTGGTGTTTCCTGCCATGCAACAAACAATACGGTGTGTCACCTATCAGTGAATTGTAGGTACGATTCCAGGTGAAGCTTACATACCTTACCGCCTCCAACCAAAACCTTGGAGGTAACCCCGAGTCTGCAAGCATCACCTGTGCAGCCTTGACCAGAGCTCCACTCCTCAGCTCTGCCACCCCCCTCTGACTGGGTGAAGTAACTGTGTGACGTATCCCTTTCTTGTGAAAGAACTTCTGCAAAGCAGACCCAGTGTACTTAGCATTTCTGTCACTGGTGACCGCTTGCACCCTGGTGGAGAACCTTAGTTCCACCCCCTCAATCCAGCTTCTGATCAGCTGTGCTGCATCTTCCTGGGATTTGAGACCGTGGGTCCAGGTGTTCTGCGTAAAATCATCTTGGATTGTCAGCAGAAACCTGGCCCCTCCCAGACTTGGTTCCTTGATGGGACCCAACAGATCTATGTGTACCAGATCAAAAGGTTTTGTGGTTACCCTCTCCACTTGTGGGTAACTGCACCCTTTTTTCTTTACCTGTCTGCACGTGTCACAATTAATGGCACGTCCACAATTTTTAATCTTACATCCTTTGGCAATCT
Organism: Podarcis erhardii; assembly: GCF_964252035.2. Classification (NCBI taxonomy): domain Eukaryota; kingdom Metazoa; phylum Chordata; class Lepidosauria; order Squamata; family Lacertidae; genus Podarcis; species Podarcis erhardii. The sequence goes on along the minus strand of NC_138506.1, from coordinate 14,223,525 downwards.
CGGGTAACGTCTGCAAATCCTCTATAGGACTATGAATTGTCCTTTTATGCCATACACAAGCACATTGAACATGAGTGGGAACTGTAGCACGCAGAGCCTGTGCTTTCTCAACCTTCCCCTCACCCCCCAGAGACGTTTTAAGAATGAAAAGATCATTCTGTCCCTTTTTCACTTCAACAAGGCGTCTCCCTTCTCTGGAGATTGTGCAGACATCATCCTGGAAACAAACCTGAAACCCCTTTTTTAACAAATAAGGCACAGATAACAAACAGTGATGCACCCCTGGGACGACGCAAAACTCCATCTGTTCCTGCAAAACAGAAATATAGGCATTAGCAACATTGGTTATTTTTCCCTTTTGTCCATTTGCGAACTTAACAGTCTGTCCCTCTGGAACTGCCTTGCAATTCCACATCTCGACTGCAGGGGTCTCTGGAACCATGTTGCGGTTAGCTGCTGAGTCTATAACAAAGCATAGCTCCGAGTTTTGCACACAGCTGTTTTCAAACAAAGCCATGCTAGCAGTTACTTGATAAGACTCTTCCTGTTGTTTACCACGTCCGCCGGACTCAATCCCACGCCTGCCTGCCTTTGCAGGCTGGTTGCCATGGAAACCCGCCTGGTTCCCATGGGAAGTGACCTTGCCACCATCCTGCCTCGACTCTCTGCTCCGGTGGGGGCAACTGCCATGCAGATGTTGAACTCCAGTGGAAAAACACTGCCCGGGGCTCCTTTCTGCCGGCCTGGCCTTCCGTCTTCCGGAACAGCTCCTCTTGCCAGCCTCGCCCCCTCTGAAGCTCCTCTCCGCTCCAGCACTCCCAGTGGAAAGTTTTTTAAACTTGCCTTTGGAATTCTCCGCCCCTCCGATCTGCTCACCAGCGCTCCTTGAGGCTGGAACCGGGGCTGCTGCCTTCTTGGGGCTTTCCATCGCTTCTCCAGGGCCCTGGCCTCCTGCTGAAGTTTCACACAAACTTAACAGCAAATCCCAGGCAGCCCTCGCTGACTTTACGCCCTCCAAGTGGGTTTTCAGCGATGCATCTACGCATGCTTTCAGCATATCAAGCTCTCTTTGCATTCTCTGCTGGCCATCTTCAGGCACCGCAGCCTCAAAGCCTGCAACGTCTGTCAGGGGTAGTGGCTCTTTCTGGCTTACATCCCAAAGCCCAGTAACCAAGAACCAACCTCTCACTCTTCTGCTCCAAGTTGCCCAACTTTTTAAAGTGAGCTTTTCAAGCGGAATGTCCTCAAGGACCTGGCTCTCTGCCATCTTCTCCCGTTCTCCCGAGAGGTCCCAAAGCTGTACTCACTCAGCACCAGCTCCTCCGGCTCTCCCTTCCGTGGAGAAACGATTTCCAGCTGCTCTCAGCTGCTCTCTCTTGCCCCTCAGAAGCAGGCAAACACTCGCAGCACGCAGCCTCCGCCTCCTGCCAGCTTCTCTGCCTCAGAACGCAGACTTCAAAGCATTCCGGCAGCTCCAGCGACAGCTTTACGAGTGGTTAATTAGTCTCCATAACCTGTGCGATTTATTGATTAGGGCGTGACCTGCTAATTTCTTTACGATCCAAATTAGCTCTTTACAGCGTCCGGCACGTTTCCTCTGCGCAGTAACTCCTGCTGTCTCTTCAGTCACGCCTAGCAGAGTAGACACAGCGGTAAAGCTGTCACTTGCTCCAGACAAACATACACAGTACAGGTTTGTCTATTTACAGTTCTTTATTGCGACATTTCTCAGAAAAATAGTCCAGGACTCCTCTCAGCCATGACAAACATGTCCGTCTTCCTCAAAGACACAGAGGAAAGAGAAAGAACAGAGAACAAGCTCCTCCCAGCTTCGAATCGCTGACGTCAGAAAGTGACGCACACCTCAGAACACTTAACCAGTTAAGTTCTGAACTCTAACAGTGGTGGCCAGTTATTTATGATCAAGCATCCTTCTTAACATTCAACCAAATTACAATATTTTTGTAAATAAGTCTTAAATTTCTTCCAATCTTCTTCAATCCTTTCTTCTCCCAGGTCTCGGAGAAGATCCGAGATCCGAGAGCTGCACTTTAAATTTCATTAAGCAAAGGAAAGCTGGAAGACAGCCCAGAGTCTTAGAGATAAGAGCGTGGAATGAAAAAGGGGCCCTCTGAGGGGGGACAGTGCTGAAAACAATTGACGAATAACAACAGAAAGAATAAAATTTCTCTTGCATGCTAACATACATAGGGATTTGTTAAATATGATTGAAAGTTGCATACCAGTGACTGTGATGATGATAAAGGGTTAAGATCGGAACTATGATATTGGGAATAAACAACAGAGAAAAATGCAGGAACAAGAATAAAAGATCTTCTCCTACTAGCCAGAACATGGAAAGTCCCTTTAAATTAATTTGGAATGCATAATTGGTTTTATTATTTGTGTTATGATGTGGCAAGATTTGATTTGCTATTAATTAGAATGTTATTAATGAAAAATTAATATATATATTTTTAAACGAGAGCTAAGATTTTTATTTTTATTTTCTTTCTCAGACCATTAGGGAATTTTTCTGAATTTTTAAAATTACTTCTTATGCAGGGGCCTTGATTACAGGGTTGTTGATGTGCTTTTTGCCCATGGAGGTCAACCGTGTCAGACAGGAGTATGCAGTTGTGTAATGCACAGAGGAGGGTGGGCAAGAGTTCTTGCTGGGGGCTACACAGTTGCCTGGGATATGGCTGGCTAGTAAGTGTCAGGATGTTGTTAGCGACTCCTGGCAGTTGCCCAGAAAAGTATAAAGACAAGTGAAGATTTCCTACGATCCTTTTTTTATTAGTATTTTCAGAGAGAGGCTATAAAACCCAGCCTCTTGGATAATGGCATAGTCCTGAATGAATCTCCACCCCCGTCTATCCTATTTCCTCATTCGTCACTTCTATGGGTGCTGCTACGTGCCCTCTGTCTTTGAACTCTTTGCTCTCCTACTTTCAAGGCTTGCCAGGTTCTGGGAGAGGGGTGTCTGGAATGCTTTCTAATGATAACGTGTCAGCCAGGTGTTGTTCTGGCTCTACTATGATTTCCCAACTTTTCCCCTCATCTGCCTCTGAGCTGCAACCTCCCTCAAACCCCTGTTGAAAACCTATACTTTCTTCAGGATAGAGCACGTAACAAGAGGCGGCTGGGCTGCATTTGGTTTTGACAGAAGAAGCCTCCTTAGTGGGAACATCATTGCTGATGGACGGAAGGCAGTTTCACCGTTGTGTGAACTTGGTTGGGTTTTTTTTTTTTTGGTTTTTTTTTTTGCAATAAATCTTTTTCTAATTAACCACGCTCGTTTTCTCCAAGACTCCCTGAAAATTTCCTTTCTATGTCATAGCATTTGTATTTTTTCCTACTTATCTTTCATCATTTCAATTGTCACATTTTTAAATAAATATAAGAAGGTGTGAATCATAATAATTACAAGTCTTTTAGATCAGTCCTGCTAGTGTTGTTAATTGTTTGCAATTGTCCTTCAAATATTGTACAAATTTACCCTAGTCCTTTTGGAAAGCTTGATCACGCTGGTTTTGGATTTTCTCGGTCAGCTTCGCCAATTTTGCATATTCCATCATCTTCATCTGCCACTCTTCAATCGTTGCTAATTCCTGTTGTTTCCATTTTTGGGCTAAAAGAGTCCTTGTTGCCGTAGTTGCATACATAAACAGTATTTGATCTCTCTTTGGGATTTCTTCACCAACTATAACCAATAGGAACACTTCTGGTTTTTTGACAAATGTACTCTTGTACAATTTTTTTTAACTCATTATATATCATTTCTCAGTAAGCTTTCACTTTACTTCAAGTCCACCACATATAATAGAAATTTTCCTCCTTTTCTTTATATTTCCAAGATTCCTTATTTTTTGTTTTATACATTTTAGCAAGTTTAGTTGGTGTTAAATACCATCTATACATCATTTTCATAATGTTTTCTTTTAATGCACTACAGGCGATAAATTTAATTCCTCCATTCCATAATAATAATAATAATAATAATAATAATAATAATAATTTATTATTTATACCCCGCCCATCTGGCTGGGTTTCCCCAGCCACTCTGGGCGGCTTTCAATAAAAGACTAAAATACAATAACCTATTAAACATTAAAAGCTTCCCTGAACAGGGCTGCCTTCAGATGTCTTCTAAAGGTTTGGTACTTATTTTTCTCTTTGACATCTGGTGGGAGGGTGTTCCACAGGGCGGGTGCCACTACCGAGAAGGCCCTCTGCCTGGTTCCCTGTAACTTGGCTTCTCACAGCAAAATCATTACAGTAGATCATGTGGCCCGTACTGGGCCCCGATGTAGCAGGTGGTTCCGCTAAATTGCGAACCACCTGAAAAAGTCTCCTGCTGCTGTTTTCTGCAGATGCAATAGAGGCGGTGAAGAAAATCTTCTTCGCTGTCGCTACTGCCACTTGGTAGGCTCGACATTGAGCTCTAACCCCTGTCCAGTCAGCTTCAGAATGAGTTATCCGCCACCGGCGCTCTAGCTGTCTCAGCGATTGTTTCATTGCCCTCAGATCCGTGGAAAACCACAGGGCTGTCTGGGCTCCATGCAATCAGAGAGGGCACTTCAGAGCCAAACAGTAAATAGCCCTGGTTAACTCCACATTCCAGCGGACCACCAGGGAATCAGCTGAAAGGCCATCAACATGGGATAAAGCATCCCCTACCATTCTCTGGAAACCATTTGGATCCATTAAGTGGCGGGGGCGGACCATCCAAATCGGTCCCACCTCATTGCAGAGGGGAAGGGTCGCGGAGAAGTCCAGTTGTACCAGGAAGTGATCTGACCATGGCACTTCCTTCGTTTCGCTTTTACTTAGTGTCAGATCACCAACATCCATAGAGGTGAACACCAGGTCCAAGGCATGTCCGCGGCTATGGCCAAACTTATTCAGGGACAGCCCCATGCTTTCCACGAAGTCCTGAGCAGCCCCTTGTAAGGTCATGTCGGCATGGATGTTAAAATCCCCTAGGACAACCAAACTAGGTGTCTCCAGGAGAACATCCGCCACGACCTGAAGCAGCTCGGGCAGGGAATCCTTGGTGCAGCGGAGAGGTCGGTACACCAAAAGGAATCCTGTACTGCCCCTATTGCCCAGCTTCCAGACCATGCACTCAGAGAACTGGGTCTTCCCAATAGTACGCCTGGTGCAAACTAGTGACTTCCTAAAAATCACTGCAACCCCCCCCCCCTTCCTGCCCACAAGGCCTGGGTTGCTGTGTGTAAGAGAAACCTGGTGGACAAGCAGCGGCAAGGACAGGCCCATCTGCTTCATCCAACCAAGTCTCTGTCACACATGCCAGGTCAAGTCCTCCATCCATGATCAAGTCATGGATGGCAGTGGTCTTATGAATCATCGACCTGGCATTGCACAGCAGCACCTTCAGGTCACATGGGTATCCCTTGCTGATTCTAGTATCCGTCTGGTCAGGACCAGACCTGGAGGCAGAGATAGTCCTCAAACAACGACTAAACTTGCCTCCTCCATAATGACATGGTCTGGTCTTAGCGTAACTCCTCCTCCTACCCGTGATCACTGAGATCGGTTGTCCCAGTGCTTCCCCCCCAGTGGAACCTGCCCCAGCCATTTTGTGGGCTGGGGCCCACTCCCCAGCAGCCCTGACCCCTCCCCTTAAGAACAAAATAAACCCTTTTTTTAAAAAAAAAAAAACCACAATAAAAAAATACAAACAAAAAACTGTAAAAATTACAAACACATCAAAATCAAAACAAATTCCCAACCAAACATCCATCCCACCCCCCCAAAAAAAATTCAAAAAGGAAAAAAGAGAATTTAAAAACATTTTTAAAAGAACACTGCGCCACTCCGAGTCCTCCTGGCCAGCAACAGCAGCAGCAGCAACTGTCCTTATGAGGCCTGTCAGGCCCCACCCTGGGCCAGGTGGTGAGTGGCAGGAGCGGGGCCCTCAGTCACTCATGCAGGGGAGTCCTCCTGGGCAGCAAACAGTCCTTATGAGTCCTTCATAACCTTTCTCATGCTTCTAGCTGAATATTATAACCACTTTAACCTCTTCATCCTTAGTCTGCCATTCTAACAGTAACTTATACGTTTTTGATTTTTTAAAAAAATCTTATCATCTAACAGCTCTGTCTCCAATTTGGATCTTGTAGTTTCAAAGCCTTTATTTGTTAAATACATCACTTAACTGGTAATATTGCAACCAATCCATCATTATTTCTCTTATTTCATCAAATGTTTTTAGTTTAAGCTTGTTATCTACTTCCATCAATAATTCTCTATATGTGACCCACTTTCCTTTCATATTTAATCTTTTAACAACTATTGCTTCTAATGGAGAGAGCCACCAGGGAGTTTTCCATTCTAGCAAGCTTTTATATCTATTCCATACCTCATAAATTGATTTCCTTATTGTGTGGTTCAGGAATCCTCTATGAACTTTACCTTTATCATACCATAAATACGCATGCCAACCAAATCTGTTATCATAACCTTCTAAATCTAACAAGTCCGTATTCTCTAGTAAAATCCAATTTTGTAACGAGGAAAGGCAGGACGCTTCATGATAATTTTTCAAATCTGGCAACGAGAATCCACCTCTTTCTTTTGTGTCTGTAAGAAGTTTATATTTAATTCTTGGTTTTTTCCCTTACCAGATAAACTTTGAAACAGAAGTCACCGGACCTTTCTATATAGTGAGAAGGTGGGGAGGGGTATTACTCAGAAGGGTGGTGGGAATGGGTGATTGGCAGATAGCTGCGATGAGCCTGTTGACGACTCTTAACGACTGCAATAGGTCTAACAGGAAAAAGCAAGGGGTGAGAAGGTGAAAAATGGCTTTGTCATGTATAATGAGATAAGAATCCAATGTCTTTATTCAAACCAGGTCTCTCCATAGTTTTAAGTTTGGTGATAAGTTGCAATTCAGCAGCTTCTCTTTCCAGTCTATTTCTGAAATTCCTTTGTAATAGAACAGCTACTTTGAGATCTTGTATAGAATGTCCTGGGAGATTGAAGTGTTCTCCTACTGGTTTTTCTGTCTTGTGGTTCCTGATGTCGGATTTATGTCCATTTATTCTTTGGCGTAAGGTCTGGCCTGTTTGTCCGATATAGAGAGCTGAAGGACACTGTTGGCATTTTATGGCATACACAATGTTAGACGATGAGCAATTAAATAGTCCCGAGATGGTATGTGTGATGTTGTTGGGGCCAGTAATGGTGTTGTCCGGGTGTATGTGGCAGCAAAGTTGGCATCTGGGTTTATTGCAGGCTCTGGTGCCAGTGTCCGTGTTAAGTCTGGTTATAGTATTATTGTGGGTTAGGAGTTGTTTAAGATTGGGGGGCTGTCTGGAGGCAATGAAAGGTCTTCCTCCCAGAGCTTGAGAAAGAGAACTGTCATTGTCCAGGAGAGGTTGTAGATCTCTGATGATGCGTTGTACTGTTTTAACTTGGGAGCTGTATGTGATGACTAGAGGTGTTCTGTTATTTTCTTTTTTGGGTCTGTCTTGCAGCAAGTTCTCTCTGGGTATCAGTCTGGCTCTGTTGATCTGTTGTCTAACTTCATCTGCTGGGTATTTTAGTTCTAAAAAGGTTTGCTGTAGATCTCTTAGGTGAGAGTCTCTGTCTGTAGAATTGGAGCAGATGCGGCTGTAACGTAGTGCCTGGCTATATACAATGGACTGTTTGGTATGTTTGGGATGGTAGCTAGAGGCATGTAGATATGTTTGTCGGTCAGTTGGTTTACGGTATAAGGTGGTGTCTATGCGCCCATCCTGTATTTTTATAGTAGTGTCCAAAAAATGTATTTCTTGCATAGATTGATTCATTGTTAGGTTGATGGTGGGGTGAAAATCATTGAATTTCTGGTGGAAGGTGTCCAGGGTCTGTTGACCATGTGTCCAGATGATAAAAATATCATCAATGTATCGCAGGTACAAGAGAGGTTTGAGTGGGTAGGAGTTTAGGAAACGTTGTTCTAAATCCGCCATGAAGATGTTGGCATACTGTGGAGGATGGGCGCATAGACACCACCTTATACCGTAAACCAACTGACCGACAAACATATCTACATGCCTCTAGCTACCATCCCAAACATACCAAACAGTCCATTGTATATAGCCAGGCACTACGTTACAGCCGCATCTGCTCCAATTCTACAGACAGAGACTCTCACCTAAGAGATCTACAGCAAACCTTTTTAGAACTAAAATACCCAGCAGATGAAGTTAGACAACAGATCAACAGAGCCAGACTGATACCCAGAGAGAACTTGCTGCAAGACAGACCCAAAAAAGAAAATAACAGAACACCTCTAGTCATCACATACAGCTCCCAAGTTAAAACAGTACAACGCATCATCAGAGATCTACAACCTCTCCTGGACAATGACAGTTCTCTTTCTCAAGCTCTGGGAGGAAGACCTTTCATTGCCTCCAGACAGCCCCCCAATCTTAAACAACTCCTAACCCACAATAATACTATAACCAGACTTAACACGGACACTGGCACCAGAGCCTGCAATAAACCCAGATGCCAACTTTGCTGCCACATACACCCGGACAACACCATTACTGGCCCCAACAACATCACACATACCATCTCGGGACTATTTAATTGCTCATCGTCTAACATTGTGTATGCCATAAAATGCCAACAGTGTCCTTCAGCTCTCTATATTGGACAAACAGGCCAGACCTTACGCCAAAGAATAAATGGACATAAATCCGACATCAGGAACCACAAGACAGAAAAACCAGTAGGAGAACACTTCAATCTCCCAGGACATTCTATACAAGATCTCAAAGTAGCTGTTCTATTACAAAGGAATTTCAGAAATAGACTGGAAAGAGAAGCTGCTGAATTGCAACTTATCACCAAACTTAAAACTATGGAGAGACCTGGTTTGAATAAAGACATTGGATTCTTATCTCATTATACATGACAAAGCCATTTTTCACCTTCTCACCCCTTGCTTTTTCCTGTTAGACCTATTGCAGTCGTTAAGAGTCGTCAACAGGCTCATCGCAGCTATCTGCCAATCACCCATTCCCACCACCCTTCTGAGTAATACCCCTCCCCACCTTCTCACTATATAGAAAGGTCCGGTGACTTCTGTTTCAGTGTATCTGAAGAAGTGTGCATGCACACGAAAGCTCATACCTAGAACTAACTCAGTTGGTCTTTAAGGTGCTACTGGAAGGAATTTTTTTATTTTGTTTTGACCATGGCAGACCAACACGGCTACCTATCTGTAACCAGATAAACTTTGATATTACTTTTTGCCACTCTCCAAATTGTCCCACCCTGCTGATCACTGGGATTGTTTGAAATAAAAATAGCATTTTAGGTAGCACATTCTTCTTTACAGCAGATATTCTTCCCCAGAAAGATAGTTTCATCCTTCTCCACACTTCTAAGTCTCTCTTCACCTTATTCCATACAGGTATGTAATTATCTTTAAATAAATTAATATTTTTTGCCGTTATCCAAATTCCCAGATATTTTGTCTTTTTGACAATCATTATTCCTGTCTTGTGCTGCAACTGTTCTATCTTGTCTCTGTCCATATCTTTAACTAACATTTTTGTTTTGGCTTTGTTAAGTTTAAAACTTTGATATGTTTAAAACTCCTTCATGGACCACTGCCTTGCCGTTCCGAAGGGCCTTGAATAACTCAGAGTAGCTATGAGCTATGCCGTGCAGGGCCACCCAAGATGGACAGGTCATAGTGGAGAGTTTTAACCAAATGTGATCCACCTGGAGCAGGAACCGGCAAGCCACTCCAGTATCCCTGCCAAGAAAACTCCATGGACAAAGACAAGAGGCATATAAAAGTTATGACGCTGGAAGATGAGCCCCTCAGGTCGGAAGGCGTCCAACATGCTACTGAGGAAGAGCGGAGGACAACGACAAGTAGATTCAGAGCTGATGAAGTGGCTGGGACAAGCAGGATTTAAATTGAATAAACAGAAAACAAAGGTTTTGGAGAAAAATTTAACAATGGAAGAAAGAGAGAGGTTTCAGAGTGAAACAGGTTTGGAAATAACGAAAAAAGTGAAATACCTGGGGGTAAACTTAACATCTAAGAATGTGAATTTATTTAAAGACAATTATGAAAAATGTTGGTCAGAAGTAAAGAAAGATTTAGAAACATGGTCAAGGTTGAAACTGTCCTTGTTAGGTCGAATTGCTACTATTAAGATGAATGTATTGCCTAGAATGCTATTTTTGTTTCAGACCTTACAAATTCTGGACAAGATGGATTGTTTCAAGAGGTGGCAGAAAGACATATCAAAATTTGTCTGGCAGGGCAAAAAACCCAGAATTAAGTTTAAGATTTTAACTGATGCAAAAGATAGAGGGGGGTTTGCCCTGCCGGACTTAAGATTATACTACGAAGCAGCAGCTTTCTGCTGGCTGAGAGACTGGCTACTTCTTGAGAACACAGACATCTTAGATTTGGAAGGATATGATAATTGTTTTGGTTGGCATGCATACTTATGGTATAACAAGGCAATGGTGTACAAAGGTTTTAAAAACCATATTGTTAGAAAAGCATTATATAATGTTTGGAGCAGATACAAAGATCTATTGGAAACTAAAACTCCCAGGTGGTTGTCACCAATGGAAGCCAAGGGGCTGAAAAAACTTAATATGGATTCTAAATGGCCAAAATATTGTGAAATCTTAGAATATGAAGGTGAAAGGGTTAAGCTTCAGAGTTATGAAAACTAAAGTCCAAAGTTCAAGATTGGCTGCATTACCACCAGATAAATGAGACATTTAAAGAGGACAGGAAAATAGGATTTCAGAAGGAGAGGTCAAAGTTAGAAACGGAACTGTTAGAACCCAATACTAAGAACCTGTCAAGAATGTATAATTTGCTGCTTAAATGGAATACACAGGAGGAAACGGTGAAATCAGCTATGATTAAATGGGCACAGGATATTGGTTATGACATTATGTTTGCTGACTGGGAACAGTTATGGACCACTGGTGTTAAGTTCACGGCATGTAATGCCTTAAAAGAAAATATAATGAAAATGATCTACAGGTGGTACATGACCCCAGTCAAGCTTGCAAAAATTTATCATTTGCCCAGTAATAAATGTTGGAAATGTAATGAGAATGAAGGTACCTTTTATCACCTATGGTGGACCTGCCCGAGGGTGAAAGCATTCTGGGAAATGATCTATAATGAAATTAAGAAAGTCCTTAAATGGACATTTACTAAGAAACCAGAGGCTTTTCTCCTGGGTATGGTTGGCCAATTGGTGCCAAAGAAGGATAGGATTTTCTTTATGTATGCTACTACTGCAGCAAGAATTATTCTGGCAAAGTATTGGAAGATGCAAGAACTACCTACTCTGGAAGAATGGCAGACAAAGGTGATTGACTTCATGGGATTGGCAGAGATGACCGGCAGAATTCGTGACCAGGGGAAAGAGGCAGTGGAAGAAGACTGGAAGAAATTTAAAATATATCTTAAAAACTGTTGTAAAATTGATGAGTCTTAAGATGTCAAGGGGTAAGAAGCAGAGAATTACAGCTGTAACCAACAAATTTATGGGAATTTAATGAAGGGAACTAAATGGATAAATTGACTAAAGGGTTGCTAAAAAAAAAAAAAAATCTTTTTAAAATAAGGATGCAGCGAAAGGGAGGTATGGGGAAGTCGATTGAAAGAAGTTACAAGAAAAGAAGATTATGAATTTATTTATGTTTGATTTGTGTATGTTTGTTTGTGTTTTGTGATGTGTTTGTCTTTTAATCATGTGTTTTAAAAATTGAATAAAAATTATTTTTTTTAAAAAAAAAAATGAAGTGGCTGGGACAAAGCTGAAAGGTCGCTCAGTTGCGGATATGCCTGGAAGCGAAAGGAAAGTCCAATGCTGTAAAGAAAAATATTGCATAGGAACCTGGAATGTTAGAATTCAGGCTCGGTCAGAGGTATGTGCCTATCTCTCCAGGCACCGGCTGAATTCTTTCGACCTCCCTCCGGCGACTCCCGGCAGGAAAAACACACGAGGTCCGTTCCGGCGATTTTCCTCAGGCTGTGAGAAAAACACACCAACTGCTTCTCCTCCTCCCTGCTCCCCAGCATATCCCCAGGGAGGGGAATCAGACTCAGACAGAAATGTATCTACATTCTTTTATTCCTGTCTTTAGCAGCCATACAGTAAAGATGTCTGCTCTCTTCAACAAACAGAGAGAAACTCCTAACTCCACCCATGTACATCCTGTACAGGTCATATGACACACACTGAGCTCACATCCTGTGCTCAATAAGGAGAATGGACTGCCCCTTTGTTTCCATGGCAACAGTCACATACATCCTGTCTGGCTTTGCAGCCACAATCAGCTGACTGAGCTGCTAGAGCCTTTGCTTGCTGCAGCATTGCTGCTTTAGAATAACATACTCCCCCTAAAGTATCAATGCGTGCTGCGAGCAAAGCGTCATCCAGAGAAGAAAACAAACAGTTGTTATATGTATAACACTCCCCTGTTGTTTCAGTTCCACCCTTGGAACTACCCGCCACTGGTTTTACCAATGTACCTCTCTGGTTGTGTGACTTCCAAGGAATGAGTACATCTGCATTACCTTGGTTAACAACTCTCTGTTGTGCCTTTGTCTCTGACTCAGACACAGCTTCAATTTGACCTTGGTCGTTTACAACAGCAACACATGCAATAGCTAGGTTGGCTCTCTCAGACCTACGTAAGAGGTGCTGCTCTTCTTTGCTTTCTGGTTCAGCCTTTGGACTCTCTGGAGAACCAGTACCAATTGTAAACAGTGGTTCGTCCTCCTCTTCTGAGGGTCTAGTCATTGTGTGAGATTTTCTCTCAATGACTGTGACAACTGAGCTGTCTGAGCTATCGCTGTCATCATCAGTACTACTGAACTCAATAAAATCAACATCATCATCATCAAAATCATCATCATCATCTCCTGTGGGAAATGTGTGAACAATCACTCTCTCCTGTTCAGGAGCACTCTCTAGAATTTTTGTGAGAATCACCTTACCAGATTCAGACAAAATTACTCTGTAGAGACCCTTTTCATAACCCACAAAAATGCCTCTGGCATTCTTTACTCCACCCAGAGCTTCTGTCCTCACATGAGACCCAAAAACCTTGAAATGGGCAACAGAAGGTTTTCTGTGGAACAGTTTCTCAAAAGGAGAACTTCCCAACTCTTTTGAAAACTTTCTCAACCACGTATAACAAAATGACGTTAGCGACTCAGCCCAGTACTCATGTGGCAAATGTGAACTAAGCAATTGCGCTTCCATTCCCTTTTGCAATTCTTTGTTCACTCTAACACAGACACATCTGTTCCAAGCTTCTTCGGAAGCTGCAATTTTGTGTCTAATCCCTTTCTTCTTCAGGAACCTCTGGAAATCCTGTAAAAGAAAAATTGGCTTCTCATCTGTGCAAAGACAATTTATGTCAGCATCATGCATATTTTTAACCTTGTCACAAAACTCTTTAAACCTTTCTAAGGCTTCTTTCGGTCTTTCCAAAAGATAAATCCAGACAAAACCTGTGGAAGAATCAACACATATTAGGTAATACTTTGCATTGCCTCTAGAAGGTGCTAGAGGACCAATCACATCAGCATACACCCGCTGAAATGCCATGTCGACCCTCGAGGTGACCTGGTTGGCGTTCTTCTTGGCTACACCTGCAAAAGAGATCGTGTTAGAATTACATTTCATGTAATCACTTTGATCAAAAGTCAACAAATACAGTCCATCTTTCTCTTCGGCAGAAAGATACAACTCTCCATCTTTGTAGATCTCGCAGTGTTGATCATCATAGGACAGTTTTAGTCCCTTCTTGGCAATCTGCGAAACGCTGAGCAGATTGTACTTCAACTCTGGAACCAAATAAACATTGTTTATAGTCAAGTTCAGACTTTTAAGATACACAGTCCCAATTCCGGTGGCTTCCAGCTCTTGACCGTTGGCTTGTTGTACAATGAAGCTTTGCTTCTTAAACGACGAAAACAAATCCCTACGATGGGTCATGTGAAATGTGCACCCAGTGTCTATGACAAAAGCGTTCTCCACTTCTGGCTTGGTTCCTTTCGACATCAAAGCCTTTGCAGGCTTTGTCTGTGACTTGGCATGACTTCTGCCTGACGCCTCAGACTTCGTGGAGCTTCCCTTGGCTCCTTTGTTCTGACGTGGCTTCTTGCAGTACCGCTGAAGATGCCCAGTCTGTCCACAATTGAAGCATCGGACAACATTCAAAGCTACAGCGTCTCCTCCAGTAGCTACAGCAGTGGGGGTGTCAGAACTCCGTTCTCGTCTCCCCCTGTCCTTGACTTCCAGGGCGGCGAGTCTGTCATGTTCACAAAGAACCACGGCAAAGACCCTCTCCGACGTTAGATCTTGCGCTGGGAGAGACCCCAGCTGACTGGCAACCGTTTTGTAAGTCCGATTCAGACTGTTGATCACCATGAAGCAAAACACTTCCTCCTGCAGACGGAAATTGCGTTCCACCATCTGTTGACGCAGAAATTTCATTTCCGTCAGGTGCGCTTGAACATCTCCATCAGGCGCAAGCCTCAGGTTGGTCAGCTTTTCAAAATACAGCAACGCTGAAGAACCTGCATCTCTCTGATGTGTCCTTCTCAGCGTGTCCCAAACTTCTTTCGCGTGCTGTAAATCTTGTATATGGATAAGCTGAGAGTCTGACACGCACAGAATTATAGCAGTTCTGGCCTTCACGTCCTGTGACTCCCAAGCACGCGTTGGTGCTGCAGGGATGGGGTTCTCAATCACCCCAAAGAGTGCACCTGGCAGCTCTAACACTGGCCGCTTGCAAAGTCCCTTTCAAGAGTTCCTTTGGGCCTAAGTCAAAACAAAAACTTTGTTTTTGCCTCTCTGAGGCATAGCCTGACTGTACAGCCCTTATCTCGAAACTGGCCTGCGTTGCTAAGCAACAGCATTCCTTTCCTTGGACAGGAAAAACCACAGGAATGTCTGGAATGCAGAGCTCTCCTCTCTCGGAGCTGTTTTTCCCAAACGTTGCTCCCCTGAAGCAGAGAATGAATCCATCTGCATTTACACTCTTAAGCCCGAAAATCTCATACCTGGGCTCCGTAGCTTGGCTTTCAGCTTCTTCTGGTGAGCTTCTGGCTGCAGAGAAATAGCCTCCATTTCAGGCTTCCATGGAGAGGGATGAAAACAGCAGCACTGCTACTATTTCTGCAGACTTCCATGGATCGTAGAAACCATCCTCTGCTACCACTGTTAGAATTCAGGCTCGGTCAGAGGTATGTGCCTCTGAATAACATGGAATGTAAGAACCATGAACCTTGATAAGCTGGATGTGATCAAAAATGAGATGGCAAGAATAAATATTGACATCCTGGGCATCAGTGAACTAAAATGGACGGGAATGGGCGAATTCAGTTCGGATGACCATCATATCTACTACTGTGGCCAAGAATCCCGTAAAAGAAATGGCGTGGCCCTCATAGTCAACAAAAGAGTGGTGAAAGCTGTACTGGGATGCAATCTCAAAAATGCTAGAATGATCTCGATATGAATCCAAGGCAGACCTTTTAACATCACAGTAATCCAAGTTTATGCACCAACTACCAGTGCTGAAGAAACTGAAATTGACACCAAGAAATGACACCAAAGAAGGATGTTTCTCTCATTATAGGGGATTGGAATGCTAAAGTAGGGAGTCAAGAGATAAAAGGAACAACTGGCAAGTTTGGCCTTGGAGTTCAAAACAAAGCAGGGCAAAGGCTAATAGAGTTCTGTCAAGAGAACAAGCTGGTCATCACAAACAATCTTTTCCATCAACACAAGAGACGACTCTATACATGGACATCACCAGATGGGCAGCATCGAAATCAGATTGATTATATTCTCTGCAGCCAAAGATGGAGAAGCTCTATACAGACAGCAAAAACAAGACCTGGAGCTGACTGTGGCTCAGATCACCAGCTTCTTATAGCAAAATTCAAGTTTAAACTGAAGAAAGTAGGAAAAACCACTGGGCCAGTAAGATACAATCTAAATCAAATCTCTTATGAATACACAGTGGAAGTGAGGAACAGGTTTAAGGATTTAGATTTGGTGGACAGAGTGCCTGAAGAGCTATGGATGGAGGCTCGTAACATACAGGAGGCAGCAATGAAAACCATCCCAATGAAAAGGAAATGCAAGAAAGCAAAGTGGCTGTCCAATGAGGCCTTACAAATAGTGGGAGAGAGAAGGCAAGCAAAATGCGAGGGAGATAGTAAAAGATACAGGAAATTGAATGCAGATTTCCAAAAAAAAGCAAGGAGAGACAAGAGGGCCTTCTTAAACGAGCAATGCAAAGAAATAGAGGAAAACAATAGAATGGGAAAAACCAGAGATCTGTTCAAGAAAATTGGAAATATGAAAGGAACATTTTGTACAAAGATTACCATAATAAACGACAAAAGTGGAAAGGACCTAACAGAAGCAGAAGACATCAAGAAGAGGTGGCAAGAATACACAGAGGAATTGTACCAGAAAGATATGGATGTCTTGTACACCCCAGGCAGTGTGGTTGCTGACCTTGGGCCAGACATCCTGGAGAGTGAAGTCAAATGGGCCTTAGAAAGCACTGCTAATAACAAGGCCAGTGGAAGTGATGACATTCCAGCTGAACTATTTCAAATTTTAAAAGATGATGCTGTTAAGGTGCTACACTCAATATGCCAGCAAGTTTGGAAAACTCAGCAGTTGTCAGAGGATTTTAGAAGATCAGTCTACATCCCAATCCCAAAGAAGGGCAGTGCCAAAGAATATGCTCCAACTACCTCACTATTGCACTCTGTAATGGGATAAGGGGTTGCTTGTGCGTAAGCGCCAAAAACGCTCCCAGTTGCGTAGTTGGTTTCAAACTCTCCCTAACCGGACAGCCATAAGTTCGTGGCTGCCTTAATCGCTGGCAGAATCCGTCAGTGGGCGTTTCCTGAACTTCTTCCAACATAAAAGTTCTTTGACAGAAAGTCTCCTCCTTGATTCCCTGCGCGACAGCTTTCTGCGCAGAGTGGGCGTTCCAAGGGGAGGTCCTGAGCTCTCACCGCTGGTCTCGCTGGAAGCGTCTCTGAGCCTTACCTCCGAGGCTGTTTCCTCCTCCCCTCCTTCTTCAGCGGAAGCCCTCCCTCTTCCCCGGCTGGTTCCCTCCTCAGCATCCGAGGGTCTCCCAGCATCCGAGAGACTCTCCACCACCCTGAGCTCCGATGGCAGTTCCCTGACACACTCATTTCACATGCTAGCAAGGTTATGCTTAAAATTCTACAAGGCAGGCTTAAGCAGTATGTTGACCGAGAACTCCCAGAAGTGCAAGCTGGATTTCGAAGGGGCAGAGGAACCAGAGACCAAATTGCAAACATGCGCTGGATTATGGAGAAAGCTAGAGAGTTCCAGAAGAACATCTACTTCTGCTTCATTGACTATGCAAAAGCCTTTGACTGTGTCGACCACAGCAAACTATGGCAAGTTCTTAAAGAAATGGGAGTGCCTGATCACCTCATCTGTCTCCTGAGAAATCTCTATGTGGGACAAGAAGCTACAGTTAGAACTGGATATGGAACAACTGGTTCAAAATTGGGAAAGGAGTACGACAAGGCTGTTTATTGTCTCCCTGTTTATTTAACTTACCATATATGCAGAATTCATCATGCGAAAGGCTGGGCTGAATGAATCCCAAGCTAAATGAATTAAGATTGCCGGAAGAAATATCAACAACCTCAGATATGCAGATGACACAACCTTGATGGCAGAAAGTGAGGAGGAATTAAACAATATTTTAATGAGGGTGAAAGAGGAGAGCGCAAAATATGGTCTGAAGCTCAACATCAAAAAAACGAATATCATGGCCACTGGTCCCATCACTTCCTGGCAAATAGAGGGGGAAGAAATGGAGGCAGTGAGAGATTTTACTTTCTTGGGCTCCATGATCACTGCAGATGGTGACAGCAGTCAAGAAATTAAAAGACGCCTGTTTCTTGGGAGAAAAGCAATGAGAAACCTAGACAGCATCTTAAAAAGCAGAGGCATCACCTTGCCGACAAGGTCCATACAGTTAAAGCTATGGTTTTCCCAGTAGTGATGTATGGAAGTGAAAGCTGGACCATAAACAAGGCTGATCACCAAAGAATGGATGCTTTTGAATTATGGTGCTGGAGGAGACTCTTGAGAGTCCCATGGACTGCAAGAAGATCAAATCTATCAATTCTTAAGTAAATCAGCCCTGAGTGCTCACTGGAAGGACAGATCGTGAAGCTGAGGCTCCAATACTTTGGCCACCTCATGAGAAGAGAAGACTCCCTGGAAAAGACCCTGATGCTGGGAAAGATTGAGGGCACAAGGAGAAGGGGACGACAGAGGACGAGATGGTTGGACAGCGTTCTCAAAGTGTCATCGAACATGAGTTTGACCAAGCTGTGGGAGGCAGTGGAAGACAGGAGTGCCTGATGTGCTCTGGTCCATAGGGTCACGAAGAGTCGGACACGACTAAATGTCTAAACAACAACAAACAACAACAACGAAGTTTTAAACCAGCTAATTGCCCAAATTCTTCCATCCTTTCCAGCGCTTCAGATGCACTGGATAAGGGTTCCTCTAGTGTTAAGACTAAGTCCTCAGCAAAGGCTTTTAACTTATATTCTTTAGAACCAACTCCAATTCCTTTGACACTTTCTGTTGATTTTAATTTTTTCATCAGGACCTTGTCCTGCCAAATGCAAGATGGTTCTTTTAAAATTAGATTCAGAAGCAATTACAAATGCAAGTGGGTGAGAAGGTTAAAGATTTATTCTGAGCAGCAATCAAAATATACATTACCAAGCAGCACTTCAATCTGCCACTGAGAAGCCCAGGAGAAGTGGCGAAGCGAACCCCCAGATAGTCTTGATTCATAGCACTGTGGCCACAATCGATGCGGAGCTTCTGCCTGACATGCCCCAAAACCAGATATTTTATAAACCTGTGTCCTATACAGGCTCAACCAGAGCTATTCTACATCAGAAGACAAAAATGCCAGGCAATACATCAAAGGCTTTGCTGACCAGTGCCATCAACACACCAAGGACCTTTTCACAAGGGTTATTGAAAGTAATAAAATACAGATAGGAGAATTAGGAAGAGACCAGAGACGGAAGGGTTGACCATGTCAGATCATTATCTCCTCGAGATTACAATATTCTTCCACAATATCCCATACACTCCACCCCTTGATCTACATGGTCTCACTACTTCCAGGTCTTTTTAATAATTTGGTCCTCCTTCCCACTCTGAGTAATAAAAAAACCCTACACACAAATATAAGCAAAAACACAATACCAAATACTTTGAGCCATTCCCAATTTAAATCATGTTCCAATCTCAGTAGAGTACCTATTTGCAATAAGGTACATCTGGTCATTAATATCTGCTGCTCTTGTCTAGTTATGTCTGCATCTTGATGAAGCACATCAGCTTCCTGCAATATTTGTTTTTCAGTAATTCGATTCATAATACTAATATGATTACCTAAAAATGCCAATTTGTTATCCAAAGCTTCTAAATCCATAGCATTGATAACTCCAGCTCCTGCCCCTATTCCTCCCAAGAGGGTCTCAGTGAAGGACTTTGTGTGGCGTGTGCGTATCCATTAATTGTACATGGAAACAGCCCAGGGGACACATTGGGGTTCACTGAGTGAGATACTGTAAGCAGCCGTGTTTATTGTAACATGACAAACGCCTCTGTGAAGCCTCCATCACTGAATGTGGCTGGTCTCTTAGCAAAATAATAGTCGAAGGAGGTACATATAATGGGCGGTGAGCCCTCATCAGATTAATATAAAATAAACTGTATGTATCATTGTCTATATGTTGACCCTTCAGTTGTCCCTCAGGAGACTGATTCCATTCCGTGATAGCGTGTCTCATGATATTTGATATCCACCTTTGATTAGACAAATATTGGAAAGTAACATTCCATGCTTCAGACCAGTTTAGCATAAAATTCTGCTGATGCCAGGGAATAGAGAAATACAGTCTTTTCCCAGACAGGATCCATTCCCCCACCCCCGTTATATTCATACAATTGCCCTGCACACTCCCCATCAGACTTGGGAGCCACTGTTTTTGAGACAGAACTGGCTGTTCACACAGATACAAAGTTGTTGTGTTGTGTTCGTCGACAGCTGGTTGGCAGGGCGCCCATAACGTCATCAGCAGCAACATTGACATCAGCATCCACTGGTCCATGTTTCCCCCCTTCTTAGGCTGACATGAAACAGAACAAATAAGAGATATCAAATACAAGCGCAATACCATAGTTCAGTTTTCTCTTCTCTGTATTTTGGCTGCACCTAAACAGACTGGGGAGTCTGTGTTAGCTATTAATCACCCAGTAACTGGTTCTCTGCTCACCACCTCACCAGGCCTGTCAGGATGATGATGATGATGATAATTTATTATTTATACCCCGCCCATATGGCTGGGCTTCCCCAGCCACTCTGGGCGGCTTCCAACAAAATATTAAAATACAGTAATACATCAAACATTAAAAACTTCCCTAAACAGGGCTGCCTTCAGATGTCTTCTAAAAGTTTGGTAGTTGTTGTTCTCTTTGACATCTGGTGGGAGGGCGTTCCACAAAGTGGGCGCCACTACCAAGAAGGCCTTCTGCCTGGTTCCCTGTAACTTTGCTTCTTGCAGTGAGGGAACCGCCAGAAGGCCCTCGGCGCTGGACCTCAGTGTCCGGGTAGAATAATGGGGGTGGAGATGCTCCTTTAGATATACTGGACTGAGGCCATTTAGGGCTTTAAAGGTCAGCACCAACACTTTGTTGTTGTTTTTTTATAATGTTTATTAAGGGTTTTTTGATTACAATATAAAAAAGCAAACAAAAATATTACATATCATAACATATTTTCTTATCTCCTTTGGACTTCCTCACATCTCCCGCTCCTGCGTTCCAAATTATAAAAATTAAACCAGCAATTTATCACCTTATCTCCATCCTTACTATCTAATTTTCCAATGTTATATCTCAAATTTTAGATACGTTTATTTCACTCCTTAAAAAATTAAACTTAGCCTAATAATTATCTAAAAATTTGTTTTTTCTTAAATTTGACTTATCTTCATAGTTCACTTCGTCTGTTTCAATGGTGCCAAATTGTTTATAATCAAGCATCCTGCTTAACATTCATACATTTTACAATATTTTTGCAAGTAAATCTTAAATTTTTTCCAGTCTTCTTCTACCGTCTCCTCTCCCAGGTCTCGGATTCTGCCAGTCATCTCGGCCAGTTCCATGTAGTCTATCAGTTGCATCTGCCATTCTTCCAGTGTGGGTAGATCTTGGGTTTTCCAATGCTTAGCGACAAGTATCCTTGCTGCTGTTGTTGCATACATAAAAAATGTTCGGTCCTTCTTTAACACCCCTTGGCCGACAATACCCAAAAGGAAGGCCTCTGGTTTCTTAGGGAAGGTATACTTAAATACCTTTTTCAGCTCATTATATATCATTTCCCAGAAAGCCTTCACTCTAGGGCAAGTCCACCAAAGGTGAAAAAACGTTCCTTCATTTTCCTTACATTTCCAACATTTGTTATCAGACAAGTGGTATATTTTTGCAAGTTTGACTGGGGTCATGTACCATCTATATATCATTTTCATTACATTTTCTTTCAAAGCATTACATGCAGTGAAATTCAGCCCAGTAGTCCACAACCTTTCCCAGTCCTCAAACATAATATTATACCCAATGTCCTGTGCCCACTTTATCATAGCCGATTTAACCGTTTCATCTTGTGTGTTCCATTTTAACAGCAAGTTATACATTCTTGAAAGTACCTTAGTCTTAGGCTCTAACAATTCCGTTTCTAACTTCGATTTTTCCACCTGGAATCCTAACTTTTTATCAAGTTTGAAGACTTCTTTAATCTGAGCGTAATGTAACCAATCTCGGACTTTGTCTTTCATTTTCTCCTGACTCTGCAATTTCCAATTGTCCCCATCTTTTTCTAATATTTCCCAATACTTTGGCCATTTGGCCTCCATATTGAGCCTTTTCCGGGCCTTAGCTTCCAATGGTGAAAGCCACCTTGGAGTTTTATTTTCCAATAAGTCTTTATATTTTGTCCAGACATTAAACACTGCTTTTCTGACAATATGATTCTTGAAAGCCTTATGAATCTTAACCTTGTCATACCATAAATATGCATGCCAACCAAACGCATTGTCAAAACCTTCCAAATCTAATACGTCAGTGTCCTCGAGAAGCAGCCAGTCTTTTAACCAGCAGAAAGCTGCTGATTCATAATACAGCCTTAAGTCTGGCAGGGCAAAGCCCCCTCTTTCTTTCGCATCAGTTAGTATCTTAAACTTAATTCTGGGCTTTTTGCCCTGCCAGACAAATTTGGAAATGTCTCTCTGCCACTTCCGGAAGCACTCTGTTTTGTCCACAATCTGTAATGTTTGAACCAAAAACAGCATTTTTGGCAATACATTCATCTTTACAGCAGCGATTCGGCCTAACAAGGAAAGTTTCAGTCTTGTCCAACTTTCTAAGTCTCTCTTAATTTCTGACCAGCATTTCTCATAATTATCCTTAAATAGACTCAGATTTTTTGCTGTTATGTTTACCCCTAGGTATTTGACTTTTTTAACCACATTTAACTCTGTCTCTTTCTGAAACCGTTCTGACTCTGTAACTGTCAAATTTTTTCCCAGTACCTTAGTTTTCTGCTTGTTTAATTTAAATCCCGCCACCCGACCAAACTCTTGAATCAGTTGTAATACTTTTTTCGTACTAGATTCTGGCTCCTGTAGAGTCAAAACTAGGTCATCTGCAAACGCTTTAAGTTTATATTGTTTCGCTCCGACCTGAATTCCTTCAACCAACCGGTCCCCTCTAATCATGTTCAAGAGCACCTCCAGGACCGAAATAAATAGCAATGGGAAAATAGGACAGCCTTGTCGTGTTCCTTTTTCAATTTTAAACTCTTCTGTAATCACATTGTTAACTATCAATTTAGCCTTTTGTTCTGAGTAAATTGCGTCTATCCCATTTTCGAAACCCCGTCCCACTCCCATCCCTTCCAAATTTTCCTTCATAAATTTCCAAGAAATATTATCAAAGGCCTTCTCTGCATCTATGAAAATTAACACTGCTTTTGTATTGATATTTGTTTTCAAGAGTTCCAAAATATCAATAATGTTCCTTGTATTAGCAAACAAATGTCTACCTGGGAGAAAGCCTGCCTGGTCCTTATGAATTACTTCATTTAAAACTTTTTAAAATCTGCTTGCTAAAATAGCTGCAAATATTTTATAATCCACATTTAGAAGAGAGATGGCACGATAGTTCTTGAGTTGTGTCTTTTCAGTTTCCAATTTTGGTATCAATGTGATAAACGCTTCTTTCCACGATTCCGGCGCCTTCTTCCCCTCCAAAATTTCATTGCTAACCTCCATCAGTGGTTGTATCAGATAGTCTTTCAATGTCTTATAATACTTGGAGGTAAGCCCATCTGGCCCTGGAGATTTGCCCAATTGCATGTTCTGAATGGCTTGTTCAATCTCTTGTCGTGTTATTTTACAGTTCAGGATTACTCTGTTTTCTTGTGACAATTTTGGTAGTCCATTCTTTTTCAAAAATTGTTTTATCTCAGCCTCATCTTGCGGCCCTTGAGTATATAGTTTTTTAAAATATCTCTGGAAGCACTTTCTAATATCTACAGGGTTCTGGATGTTTCTTCCTTCAATCTCTAAATTTGTAACTGTATTTAGTTTTTGTCTCTTCTTCAACTGCCATGCTAGCAGTTTCCCACATTTATTCGCCGATTCAAATGTTCTTTGTTTCATTAGTTTAACTTTCCACTCTATTTCCTGGTTTATCAATTTGGAATATTGTGCTTGATAGAGTTTAATTTCTCTCAGAATCGGCTGTGACTTCGGGTTTGATCTTAACTTCTTCTCAAATTCTTTAATTTTCTCCAGAATCTTATCTTTTTTCTCATTTTGTGTCCTTTTCTTTACAGCATTCTGTTGTATCAAGAACCCCCTCATCACGGCCTTACTTGCGTCCCAAATGATTCTTTTTTCCACCGTGGTGTTCAAATTTATCTCAAAATAATCCTTCAAAACTTTTTGGGCCTTCTTGGTGATCTCCTGATCTCTAAACAAATTGTCATTCATCTTCCATCAAAAGGAGCCGGTTGGTAGTAGTGTCATATCCATCTTTACTGCATTATGGTCGGAGCAGGTCTTTGGGCAGATTTCCACCTTTCTGGTCTTAGGTGCCAGACCTCTAGATATCCATATTTGGTCGATTCTCGTCCATGTCAGTTGGGCTTCAGAAAAGAATGTTCCTTCTCTTCCCAAGGGGTTCTTTGTCCTCCAAATGTCAATCAAGTCCATATTGTCAGTCAGTTCAAAAAAAGTCTTAGGTAGTCTGCCATCTTTTGTCACATTTTGATTTTGTGACTTATCCATGTTGGTTGATACCACACCGTTCATATCTCCCATCATAATGATGTTGTCATAGTCCAGATAGTCCAGGACGCTCTCATGCAACTTCTTATAAAATTCCGATTTCCCCTCATTTGGTGCGTAAATTCCTAATATCAAAACCTTCTCTCCTTGATGTTGTATCTCAATTGCCAAAATTCTTCCTTGCTCATCTTTAAATAAAAATTTAGGTGACAGGCTCTCCTTTGCATAAATCACCACTCCTCTCTTCTTCACTCGATCCGAAGAAATAAATTCTTGGCCTAATCTTTTATTTATTAGCACTTTTTTATGGAGCCTAGTCACGTGTGTTTCTTGCAAACAAATAATGTCCAATTGTTCTTTTTTCAATATGTGAAATATCTTCCTCCTTTTTTCCGGGGAGTTGCACCCATTAATATTCCAGCTCAGCAGTTGCAGAGACATCCTGAACAATTCTGTTATTTCTCTGCGGGTGGTATCTTTTTCTCTGGATCTTCAGGTTCCAAGGGTAGAGGTACAGCTGATGGTCCAGGCCCCAAAGGTGTTTCAATTCCTTTCTGAAGGTCCTCTCCGTAGACAATCAGAAATTTATCTCTGTCTTCAAGTGTTTTAATTTTAACCTTCTTCCCTCTGAAGGTGAAGGATAATCCCTGAGGGAATTCCCACCTAAAGATGATTGAGTTGTTCCTTAACAGTCTGACCAATTCAAGATAGGCGGATCTAAGGTCCAGCAGTTGTTTCGGGATATCTTTGTAAATTTCAGCTCTTCTGTCCAAAATGTCCAGTGACTTTTCGTAGTGTAGGCCCAATATCCTGTCCCTTTCCTCCTTCGATCTCAAAGTTATCAAACAGTCTCTGGGCTTGTCTTTCTTTGCAAATTTTCCAAGTCTGAAAGCCGACACAATTTTAAAGTCCTTTACCTCCTGTATAGGCCAGAACTTGGAAAATTCTTTAGTCAGGAACTCAACTAAATTTCCTTCTTCAACTTCTGGTATTGACCTTAACCTTAGGTTATTTTCCCGATTCCGCAGTTCTATCATGGACAAATACATCTGTTGCTCTCCAACTTGTTTATAGAATGGTTTTACCTCTTGTTCTAGATTTTCAACTTTTTGGCTAGTTGCCTCAGCCAATTTACGATTTTCTGCAGTGGCCTCAGTTAACTGCCCAATTGCTTGTACGTTCTGTGCCACCTGCCCAGTTATTTTATTTAGACAGGCTGTATTTTGGTCAATTTTGGCTGTTTGTTCATCCGCTTTCTTATCCAAAGATTCCACTCTCTTATCCAAAGATTCCAATTTTTCATAGATTTTCTCTAAAATTGAAGCAGTTGCTCCTGCGGCCATATCTTCCAGCTGTGGATGCTCAGTTTCTTCTTCCCCTGCCAACAGCGGAGTAGGCACAATTTCTTCTTCCCCTGCCAACGGCAGAGTAGGTACAGATGATCTACGTGTCTGAAGGGCTGAGGTTAAAGTTGTTTCTCTAGTTCTTGCTCTAAGCTCCCTTTTTCTTGTGCCGCTCATTCCAATTTTATCTAGAAGTCAAGGTCAAACTGAGTTGTTCCCATGGGAGTGCAGCAGCCCGAGAGCAAAACAGTCAAATAGGAGGAAAGGAAAGAGAAAGTAAAATAATGTCACTGCTGTAAGTCCAAAATCCTCTAGAGGGAGCTTAAAATGTCTTGAGGGAAGAAGCCAAATCAAGGAAAATCAATAAAATCAAATTTAATGTCCGGAGACCTTCAGTGGCTAGTATTTAGCAGAGTTGGTATTGACAGCATTACATTGTCTCTGACAAGTGCCAAATGATGTTTCAAAGTATCAAGTCCAGAAACCCTCAGGTTGTTACAAGTCCAGATACAAAATAGCCAAATCTGCAAACTGACAGTTCTATTATTCAGGCAACCCAAGTACCTGGGGTTCTCAGTCAAAATTTGTAGTTCCAAAGAAGAAGATTAACAGTCCAAGTAGAAGATGAATCATATAAATGAGTTAAGTTCTTACTTTACCCAGAAGCAGCTTCAGTGAATGCTCAAATCAGTTAGTTTAGAAGCCTCTTCAACGGCTCCACACCTCCAGCTCTTTTTGCTTTGAAGTTTAAGTAGCAGCGGAAGACGGACTTCCTGTTTACATCTCTCCGCTTTTAGCCAAATTTCCACTAATTTAAGCTCAAATTGTAAAAGTCCTTCCTTACTCACGGATTGTTGCTTTTCCGTTTCGAATATTTTCAGGAAAAAAGGTCAGCGCTCACCGACAGCAGCTGCGCGGCTTCACTCCACAGAATAGCGATCGACTCACAGCGCCGCGACCCCCTCCACGATCAGAGGCTCCTTACGGGGTCTCTTCTCCGTTTCAAGGGCCGCTTCTGGCACCCGCCGAGTCCCACGTCCCCAGGCTCTTACTGCCTGCGGTTTTTCGGTGCGGGTCTCCGCTTTGCCGTAGCGGACGACCCGTTTCTGCAGAGCTTCCTCCTCACAGCGCAAGGAGGACCGCCATTGCCGTTCGCGCCGCCTCCGGAAGTCCAGCACCAACACTTTGAACTGTGCTCGGAAACATACTGGGAGCCAATGTAGGTCTTTCAAAACCAGTGTTATGTGCTCTCAGCGGCCGCTCCCAGTCACCAGTCTAGCTGCTGCATTTTGGATTAGTTGTAGTTTCGGGGTCACCTTCAAAGGTAGCGCCACGTAGAGTGCATTGCAGTAGTCCAAGCGGGAGACAACCAGAGCATGCACTACTCTGGTAAGGCAGTCTGCGGGCAGATAGGGTCTCAGCCTGCGTACCAGATGGAGCTGATAAACAGCTGCCCTGGACACAGAATGGACCTGTGCCTCCATGGACAGCTGCGAGTCCAAAATGACTCCCAGGCTGCGCACCTGGTCCTTCAGGGGCACAGTTACCCTATTGAGGACCAGGGAGTCCTCCACACTTGCCTGCATCCTGTCCCCCAAAAACAGTACTTCTGTCTTGTCAGGATTCAACCTCAATCTGTTAGCCGCCATCCATCCTCCAACCGCCTCCAGACACTTTTGTCCAGGAATTAACTCACAATCTGAGGACACAAAACCTTTGTCGCCTCTGGTTGTATGCTTACCAGGACCTGCCCTCTCTTGGATGACAGGTATACACAGTTTCTCACAGATCAGCTGGGCTATGCAGTGGCCAGCTGGAAGCATAACATTTTCTGTACTGGTGTTATGCAGTAGCACCTTTACTTCACCCTGGAAATCGGCATCTGTGGCCCCTCCTAACACCTGAATACCTTTCATGGCCAGGCTGGATCTTGAGGAACTGCAACTCCCACACCCAGAGATATTGCCACCCGCCCTCCAGCAGGCAGCAACACCCCCTCTGGTGCTAGGAGGTCAGCTCCTGCACTTTTTGGTGTTTCTTGGAGGGGTATTTTACCATATGGCTGAGCTTTCCATACCTTAAAGTTTATGGGTTCAAGAGCTTTTATTTCTGTCATACGTTGCAAAGGTGTTTGGCCTGCAGCAGGAGGCACACATTGCCACCTTCCCAATTGAAGCACATAGTCTCTCTGCCACACTTGCCAGGGTCCTGCTGCTCTGTGCAATTGCCCCATGGGAGTCTTAGGGGCAAATGCTTGGGCTGCAAGCAC
Source organism: Podarcis erhardii (assembly GCF_964252035.2). Lineage (NCBI taxonomy): Eukaryota > Metazoa > Chordata > Lepidosauria > Squamata > Lacertidae > Podarcis > Podarcis erhardii. The sequence continues at coordinate 14,195,423 of NC_138506.1, read as the reverse complement.
AATTTACAATTGGTAGCAGCTGTGGCTGCTGCATCCAAAATGCACAGGATACCTCTGTGAATTGCCCACTACCTAGTGGCCTTGGCAACCAGATGTCCAGATTTCTTATGAGCCCACTGGGCTAAAATCAGCAACTCTTCCCCCTCCTGACTGGGGAGAGTAGTTCTCACCTTGGCTAACTGGTCAGCTGCTTCATTATACAGTGCCTCAGGTGACCCTGAGGAATGTGCATCCACATGTCCGATGTGGACTTGTATCTGTCAGAGCAGTTTCTCCAGTTGCATCCATAACTCCTGCCCCCACAAAGGGCAGTTGTGTATACAAAAATCATTTTGCTTCCATCGGGAAAGCAACACTGTTAGACCCTTATAAACTGCCTGAGAATCAGTGTATATGTACACAGCGTTTGATTTCTGTTCCACATCATGTTCAGTAACCATCAATACTGCTTTCAGGTAGGTAGCCATGTCAGTCTGACGCAGTCAAAATAAATAAAAAATTGTCCAGTATCACCTTAGTGACCAACTAAGTTTGTTCTGGGTATAAGCTTTCACGTGCATGGTATCTGAAGAAGTGTGCATGCACACAAAAGCTTACACCCAGAACAAACTTGACCATGTTGACCATGTCAGATCGTTATCTCCTCGAGATTACAATAATCTTCTGCAATATCCCTTACAGACCTCTAGGACCGGTATAAATAATAAAGGTGACAACGGACATCCCTGTCTTGTTCCTTTAGTTATTTCAAATTTTTCACTTAAAACATTATTGACTATCAATCTTGCTTTCTGTTCTGAATATATAGCTTCAACACCATTAAGGAAAGATTGCCCCATATCCATTAATTCCAATTTTTTCTTCATAAAATACCAAGAAATATTATCAAATGCCTTCGCTGCATCAATAAACAATGCAGCTGGCTTATCATTCCTGGTCTCAAGATATTCTGTTATATCAATTATATTTCTCTCATTATCTTTCATCTGTCAACCTGGTAGAAAGCCAGCTTGATCTTCATGAATCACCTCCTTCAAAATTTCTTTTAACCTATTCGCAAAAATACTGGCAAATAACTTATAGTCATTATTTAACAATGATATTGGTCTATAATTTTTTTACTTGCAGTAAGTCTGTGTCTTGCTTTGGAATCAAAGTAACATATGCATCTTTCCATGTCATCAGAATCTTTCCTTTTGCCAAGATATTGTTCATTACCTCTCTTAAAGGTACTGTCAGTTGTTCACACAGTTTTTATAGTATTTTGCCCTAAGTCCATTTGGGCCTGGTGCTTTTCCAATCTTCAATTGTTTTATTGCTGTTTGTACTTCCATAATCGAAATTGAGGAATTCACTTGGTCCTTTTAATCTTTTGGAATCTTGTGAAATTTATTCTGTTCCAGGTAATCCTCTATTCTTTCTTTATTTTCCTTCTCTGCCTTATTTAAATTTTTATAAAATTTTGAAAATTCTTCCTGATCTCTCTCACATTTTCAATTATTTCCCCCTCTATTTTTAACTTACATATAGTATTCTGTCTTTGTCTCTTTTTTTTAATAATAATATTTATTAAAGTTTCAAAAGAATTACAAAAATGAAAGAAGAAAAAGAAAACAAAAAATACAAAATACAGAAAAAGTAAAAAAAGCAATTAAAAACATTTCAATCTTTCCATATCTTATCTTTCTTTTACTTATTTCCCTGACCTCCTCACACCTCCCTCTTTTGTATTCTAGTTCAGTTGTTGTTTCAGCAAATCCTTACCCTTTTTGCATTTATCTTGATACTTTATCGTAATATATTATAGCTTTACATTTTTACATGTTAACAATCCATTTTTACATACCCCTTAACCACCTTATTGCTAAAACCACTTAGCTTCGTTCCAACCTCCCTCTAACATTCCTTAATTTTACAGTGTTTCTGTAAATAGACTTTAAATTTCTTCCAATCTTCTTCTACCGACTCTTCTCCCTGGTCTCGGATTCTGCCAGTCATTTCCGCCAGTTCCATGTACTCCATCACCTTCATCTGCCATTCTTCCCGGGTGGGTAGATCTTGTGTCTTCCAATACTTCGCGATGAGTATTCTTGCTGCTGTTGTTGCATACATAAAGTTCTATCCTTCTTTGGCACCAATTGGCTGACAATGCCCAGGAGAAGGGCCTCTGGTTTTTTCAAGAAAGTATATTTAAGTACCTTTTTCATTTCGTTACAAATCATCTCCCAGAAAGCCTTAATCCTTGGGCACGTCCACCAAAGGTGGAAGAATGTACCTTCATTTTCTTTACATTTCCAACATTTATTATCGGGCAAATGATATATTTTTACAAGCTTGACTGGTGTCATGTACCACCTGTATATCATTTTCATAATATTCTCTCTTAAGGCATTACATGCCGTAAATTTCATACCTGTGGTCCATAACTGTTCCCAGTCAGCAAACATAATGTTGTGTCCAACATCTTGTGCCCATTTTATCATAGCAGATTTCACCATTTCATCCTGAGTATTCCATTTCAACAGCAAGTTATACATTCTTGATAGTGTCTTAGTATTGGAGTCTAACAATTCTGTTTCTAATTTTGATTTTTCCACCTGGAAGCCAATTTTCTTGTCCAAATTATAAGCCTCCCTTATTTGATAATAGTGAAGCCAATCTCGCACTTTATCTTTTAATTTCTCAAAACTCTGCAATTTCAATTTATCTCCTTCTTGTGCCAAAATCTCCCAATATTTCGGCCATTTGGCCTCCATATTGAGCTTTTTCAGAGCCTAATTTGGCCTCCATATTGGCCATTTGGCCTCCATATTGAGCTTTTTCAGAGCCTTCGCTTCCATTGGTGACAACCACCTTGGGGTTTTACATTCAAGTAGATCTTTATATCTTATCCAAACATTAAACAATGCTTTCCTGACAATATGGTTTTTAAATGCTTTATGTGCTTTGACCTTATCATACCACAAATATGCATGCCACCCAAATACATTATTAAAGCCTTCTAAATCCAAAATGTCTGTGTTCTCAAGAAGCAGTCATTCTTTCAGCCAGCAAAATGCGGCTGATTCATAGTAAAGTTTAAGCTCTGGCAGGGCAAATCCACCTCTTTCCTTTGCATCAGATAGTATTTTAAATTTTATTCTTGGCTTCTTGCCCTGCCAGACAAATCTAGAAATATCTCTCTGCCACTTCTTGAAACAATCCATTTTGTCCAAAATTTGCAATGATTGAAACAAAAACAACATTCTTGGCAATACATTCATCTTTATAGCAGCAATACGGCCTAGCAAGGAAAGCTTCAAGTTTGACCATATTTCTAAATCCTTTTTCACTTCTGACCAGCATTTTTCATAGTTATCTTTTAATAAATTCACATTCTTAGCAGTCATGTTAACCCCTAGGTATTTTACTTTTTTAACCAGCGTTAAGCCTGTCTCCTTCTGAAACCTCTCTTTCTCAATCGCGGTTAGATTTTTCTCTAAAACCTTGGTTTTAAACTTGTTCAGCTTAAATCCTGCAACCTGACCAAATTCTTGAATCAGTTCAAGTACTCTTTTGGTACTAGATTCTGGCTCCTGTAATGTCAATACTAGATCATCTGCAAATGCTTTCAATTTGTACTGTTTGGCTCCGAGTTGTATACCTTTAACCAATTGGTCCCTTCTAATCATATTTAGGAGAACCTCCAGGACCGAAATAAAAAGCAATGGGGAAATTGGGCAACCTTGTCGTGTCCCTTTCTCTATCTTAAATTCCTCCATCACCACATTGTTAACAATTAATTTAGCTTTTCGTTCTGAATAAATTGCACCTATACCATTTCCAAAACCTTGACCAACCCCCATCCCCTGAAGATTTTTCTTCATAAAACTCCAAGAAATGTTGTCAAAAGCTTTCTCCGCGTCTACAAATATCAAAACTGCTTTAGTATTAATGTTCACTTGTAATTTTTCTAAGATATTAATTATATTTCTCGTATTATCAGACAAATGTCTGCCCGGGAAAAAGCCTGCTTGGTCTTTATGTATCTCTTCCACTAATACTTTTTTTAATCTTTTAGCCAAAATGTCTGCAAAAATTTTGTAATCCACATTAAGCAGAGATATGGGGCGGTAATTCTTAAGTTGTGTCTTCTCGGACTCAGTTTTCGGTATAAGTGTAATATAAGCTGCCTTCCACGACTCTGGTGCTTTTCCCCCCTCCAAAATTCCATTGAAAACTTCCTTTAGTGGTTGAATTATCCAGTCTTTCAAGGATCTATAATATTTTGAAGTTAAGCCGTCCGGCCCTGGAGATTTACCCAGTTACATATTCTGTATGGCACCTTCTACCTCCTGTTCCGTTATTCTGTAGTTCAACATTAGCTTATTTTCTTGAGAGATTTTTTGTAGTCCATTTGTTTTCAAAAATTGATCTATATCAATCTCTTTCTGTGACCCTTGTGTATATAATTGTTTAAAATATCTCTGGAAGCATTTTCTAATCTCCACTGGATTCTTTATATTTTTTCCTTCCACTTCCAAATTTGTAATGGTGTTAAGTTTTTGTCTTCTTTTCATTTGCCAGGCTAGCAGTTTCCCCCATTTATTAGCCGATTCAAATGTCTTTTGTCTCATCTGTTTGATTTTCCATTCTATTTCCTGATTTATCATTTTCATATATTGTATTTGACATAGCTTTATTTCTCTCAGAATCTCTTGCGACTTTGGTTTCGCTCTTAATTTCTTCTCACCTTCTTTTATTTTCTCCAAAATTTTTATCTTTTTTCTCATTTTGAGTTCTCTTCTTTATTGCATTCTGTTGTATCAGAAACCCTCTCATAACCGCTTTGCTTGCGTCCCAGATTACTCTTTTTTCAACAGTAGTATTCATATTTATCTCAAAGTAGTCTCTCAAGGTTTTTTGGGCCTTCTTGGTCACTTCTTCATCTCTAAATAGGGTGTCATTCATCCTCCATCTGAAGGAGCCAATTGGTGTTAATTTCATCTCCATTTTCACAGCATTATGGTCGGAGCAGGTTTTAGGGCAAATTTCCACTTTTCTAATCTTTGGAGCCATTCCTCTAGTTATCCAAATTTGGTCAATTCTTGTCCATGTCATTTTGGCTTCAGAGAAGTAAGTTCCCTCTCTACCCAAGGGATTCTTTGTTCTCCAAATATCAACTAAATCCATATTGCCCGTCATTTCAAAAAAGGTTTTTGGTAGTCTGCCATCCTTAGCAACTACCTGTCTCTGTGACTTGTCCATATTTGTAGATACCACTCCATTCATGTCCCCCATCATAATGACATTGTAATCCAAATAGTCCAACAAAATGTCATACAATTTTTTAAAAAATTCTGATTTTCCCTCATTCGGAGCATAAACGCCTACTATCAAAAATTTCTCTCCTTGTAGTTGAATTTCAATTGCCACAAATCTTCCTTGATCATCTTTAAATATAGATTTCAGTGATAGGCTCTCCTTTGCATAAATTACTACTCCTCTTTTTTTGACTTTGTCTGAAGAGATAAATTCTTGTCCCAATCTTTTATTAATCAATACTTTTCTGTGGAGCCTTATCACATGTGTTTCCTGTAGGCAAATCAAGTCCAATTGTTCCTTTTTTAATAGGTGAAAGATTTTTTTTCCTTTTTTGAGGGGAGTTCAAACCATTAGTATTCCAACTCAATAGTTGCAGGGCCATGATGTAGTTATACTACTTTTCCTCCAACTGCACCAAGTGCTTGCTCTTGTTCAGTCGGCAGTATTGCTGTTTCTTTCTCTGGACAGTCCAATCCGAAAGAAAGTCTTAATATGTCTAGTATTCCTCTTTTTGGTGATCCTCTGACCAATGCTCTTTGCTCTAGGCCTCTGTCAAATGATTCTCTGTCCAGCACTCCTGGCTCTTCTCCAGATTCTTTCTGTAGGTCCTCTCCATAATCTTTCAAGAATTTTTCTTTATCTTCCACAGACCTTATTTTTATCTTTCTTCCTTTAAACCTAAAAGATAGGCCTTGGGGAAATTCCCACCTAAAGATGAATCTATTCCTTCTCAACAAGGCAACCAAATCTCCGTAGTTAGACCTAAGGTCTAAAAGATGTTTAGGGATATCTTTAAATATCTCAACTCTTGACTGATGTATTTCTAAGCTCTTCTGGAAGTGCAGACCCAAAATTTTGTCTCTCTCCTCTTTTGATCGGAGGGTAATCAAACAGTCTCTCACCCTGTTCTTCTTCCCCCCTCTTCCAAGTCTAAAAGCACTCACGATCTTAAATTCTTCTTTTCCCGGATCTAGTCCCCAGAAGTCTGCAAATTCCTGCATAAGAAAGTCTGTCAAGTTGTCCTTCTCTAATTCAGGCACTGCTCTGATCCTCAAATTAGTTTGTTTCTCCTTGAGTTCAATCATAGAGAAAGTCGACCTATGGTCCTCGAGTTGCCTCTGTATTCCTGGAATCTTCTCCTCTATTGCAGCTGCTTTTTCCTTAGCTTCTTCAGCTGTCTGTCGAGTCAGAGTAGATTCCTGTAACAGTTTCTCAATAGTTTCAGTATTAGAATTCACCTTTTGTCCCAAATTGTTGATACTTATAGTATTTTGATCAATTTTAGTTGATGCTTCAGCCGCCTGTTTACTTAATTTTTCCAATGATTGATTTATTTTGCCTAATGCGGCTGCAAGAGCTTCTTCAGATGACATACCTTTTGGCTTAGATTGTGTAGATGCAGCCACAAATTGGGCAGAAGGACCCGATGTTAACGGTCTTCGCTGCCAAGATTTCCCAGACCTCGTTGTTTTGTCTAAAGGATAGTCTGCTTTTTCTTTCCCATCTGCCATAACACTTCAGTTAAAAAACCCAAGGTCAGTCCCACGGCAACTTATTTCATTTTTTTTAAAAATAATATTTATTAGAAATTTCCAATTACAACAAAATAAAAAGAACAAAACATCCCAATTTAAAATCTTATTTTCAATAACATCTTTCCAGGACTTCCCCTCCCCTCCCCCTCTTGTATTCCAATTCTTACAAATAAATTCAGCAAGTTCTTATCCCAGATTTTGAACTTATTATCATTAGCCCAATTTTAAAAATATTTTCCCATCCCCTAAAATCGACCTGTTCCCTTCCACGCGTTCCCCCCTTTAATATACAATACAAATTAAAATAATCAAATATAATTAATTAAGATAAAATTATAAAATATAATTAAGATAATCAAATATAATTTTACGCCCTTTGGATTCCAAATTTCCCTCCCCCCTTTCCCGGTTGCGTTCCCAATGTTCATCAACGTCTGATGTCTTCCTGGAGCTCCCACATCTATCTAGGCCATAGTCCTTTACCAGTCATCTTTAATTTCGAATGTCCAATCTTGGAAGGAGTCTATCTCAAAAAGGCCCATTTCTTCCATCCAGATTTTTATATTTAGGAGTAAAAACTCCAATTTTATTTCTTTAGACCTTTCAAATCTGGATGTCCCAAATGTTCCCACTTCCAACTTTATCCAATTCTTGTTGTTCTTGTTGTTCTTGTTGATCTCTCTCCTCCTTTTTTTTTTTCCTGCTCTCCTGCACAAATGTTCTAATTCCAAAAACTTCTAATTCCTCTGCAGAGGCTCTGTTATTCAGGAACAAAATATTATGCCAAGTCCCTTCCATTCTTCAATAGATAAATCTATTGTCTCCTTTAGTGTGTAGACCTCTGTAGACAAAATAGTTTTCCATTTCTGCAGTTTCCCAGGAGATAAAAAGTTCTATTCAAATTCCAAGCCAACAATACTTGTAATATCCCTCAGCTCCTCTAGATGGATTGCAATAACTCAATTCCCTTCCAGATCACGCCCACCAGTCAAAATAACTTGTTATTCCTTGTTTTAAACAATTTATATCCAATTTATAACAAATGTAACCGGCAAAGTCCTCGTAACAAAGTTCTCATTTTTGTTCTTCCGCTTTGACAGCTCTTTGACAGCTGTCAAAACCTCTCTTTCTCTTCTCCCGGCGCTCTTACAAATCGCTCCCAGGATTCCGGGGGGGGGGGTGCTTTTTAATTCAATTCCACTTTTCTCCTCCAGCTCAGTCTTATAATTTTCCATCGCGAAGTTAGTAACTTTGTTGCGCTCAATCTTAGTTGTCAAATCCTTTACTTTAACTCCTCTACGACAGGGGGGGGGGGGCTGACTTCCTTTTTGCGCCTCCCCCGCTCGCTCCGAATTTTTTTTAAAAAAAATTATCCCCCTTTTTAGTCCAGGTTCCAATTACTCACGGGTTATTCTTTTAAGTCCAAATTTTCAATAGAAGAAGTCAGCGCTCTCCGTCGAATGGCATGCGGCTTCGCTCGGCAGGGGAAGTGGAGGACTCAAAGCACCCCCCCGTCACCCGTTCCGCAGCCTTTAAAAAGGCTCCTTCGCGGGTCGGGGGGGCGCAAAAGGTGCCAGCCGAGTCACCATGTCCATGGGTTTCAGCGCCCATGGTTTTTGAGGGTCCCCGCGTCGCCGGCGCGGTAGGACCCAGCCCCTGCCGAGCAGGCTCCCTCCGGAGCTCGGAGGGAGTCCGCCATTCGGCGATGGCGCCAACCCGGAAGTCCCCACGGCAACTTATTTCAAAGTGGAAAATTCCCCTGGCCTAATTGTTAACAGTTTCAGAAACTTCCTCTAGGGGGACACAGTATCAGTCTATAGTTGTTATGTTCCAAAGTAGCACTTTAAGAACCCCACTTCAAGCAGGAAAGAAACAAAATAAAAGTCAGTTTCAATTTCTAATACTTTTCAGTTACATCCTTTCTTTCTAGAAACAGAAGACATCCAAAAACAATGTATCCCCCTTGCAGAGCTAGCTGTCAAAAGTTGCTCTATTCACAAACAGTGCGCTTTCAAAGACGGCAATCTTATTGTCCATTGGCAGCCCGTTCCCAGGTTTTTGAGCAGGTTTTGAGCAGTAGATCTTTATTTCCTTCCTTCTCTCTTGCAGGTAAACGTAAACGTAATTCAAATCTCTCTCCCCCTCTTCTCCTGCATCAAAGGGGGGTATCGCTTACTTGGGTGTTGGGGTTTTAGTCCTTTCAAGTCAATTTTACAGGCTTTAGCTTGCAACTTCTTTGCTTTAGTCTATTTACAAAAGCGGAAGGCAGACTTCCTGTTTATACCTTCCCGCTTCGGGCCAAATTTAAAACCCATTTTTTCCTTGGCTTTTTCCAATTAGTCCTACTCACGGGTAGTCGCTTTTGAAGTCGAATTGTCTGAGGAAGAAGTCAGCGCTCTCCGGTAACAGCTATGCGGCTTCGCTCCGTGGAGGTAGCAGTCTGCTCTCAGCACCGCGCCACTCGCCCGCTTTGCTCGTAGTCGGGTCCCTTTGCAAGTTGGGGGGCGCAAAAAGTGCCCGCCGAGCCCCACGTTCACAGGCTTCACCCTGCCTGTGATTTAAAAAGGGTCTCCGCTTCGCCGCAGCGGTTTGACCCGATTTCCACGGAGCGGGTCCCTCCAGCTCAGAGGGAATCCGCCATTACCGATGGCGCTAAACCCGGAAGTGTGTCTTTGTCTCTTTTTTAATTGCCATGCTAACAGTTTTCCAGGTTTATTTGCAAATTAAAAATTCCTCTGTTTTAACCATTTTATTTTCCATTCCACTTCTTGATTTATTAACATTGAAAATTGGGTCTGCAGCATCTTAATATTTTGTTTTACTTAATTATTTCATGGTTTCCTTCTCAACTGTTTTTCGTTTTCTATAATATGTTTTAGGATTTCCTCCTTTTTCTTTTCTCTTAATCTTTTCTGTAAGGTATTCTGTTGTATTAGGAAACTGCTCATTACTGCTTTGCTTGCATCCCACACCACATCTATTTCTGTTCCTTTATTCAAGTTCAAATCAAAATATTCTATTACAGTCTTTTGTGCCTTTTTACCATACAGTGGTACCTCGGGTTACAGACGCTTCAGGTTATGCGATTCGGGTTGTGCACCGCGCTGAACCTGGAAGTACCGGAACTGGTTACTTCTGGATTTCGGTGCTCGTGCAGAAGCGCTAAATTGCGCTTTGCACATGCGCAGAAGTACCAAATCGTTACCCACACATGCGCAGACGCGACGCTGTGGGTTGCGAATGCTGCGGGTTGCGAACGTGCCTCCTGCACGGAACACGTTCGCAACCCGAGGTTCCTCTGTATTCTGATAATCTAATAAGCCATCATTCATTCTCCATCTGAATGGTGGTTCCTCTTTTCCTTTCAATTCCATTATTATTGAAGTATGATCTGAGAGAGTCCTTGGAAGAATCTGTTTTTACCGTCCTTGGAGCCAGATCCTTGGAAATCCAAATGTGATCTATTCTTCTGGCACTTTGATTTCGTTCTGAGAAGAACGTGAATTGTCTTTTTAATCGGTGCTTAAGTCTCCAAATATCAATTAAGTCATGATTTTCTACTAGTGTGAAAAGAGTTTTTGGAAGTCTCCCTTCATTGGCGTCTTTTTTCCTTATTGTCCTGTCCATGTCTAGTGAGACCACTCCATTAAAGTCCCCCATCACAATAACTCTTTGATCCGTATACTCAAATAGTTTCTCCTCAATTTCTTTGTAAAAATCTGATTTCCTTTCATTTGGAGCGTAGATTCCTACCACAATTACTTTTGTACTTGTACTGCTATGATCCTCCCCTCCTTGAAGATCTGTGATTCGTGTTTTTCCTTTATATACAAAACCACTCCTCTCTTTTGATTTACATCCGATGATATAAATTATTTACCCAGTCTTTTGTTTATCAAAATTATTTTGTGTTTCCTTGCAACATGAGTCTCCTGTAAGCAAATTATATCCAAATTTTGCTTAATTAGTATATGTTCAATTTTATTTCGTTTAACTTTATTGTTTAGTCCATTTACATTCCATGTCAGTAATTTCAGCCCCATTTTGGTTTTAAATTAAAATATTATTATTTTAACCCCTTTAAGTCTGTCCATCTTCTTCCATTTTTTCTTCTTCCTCACCCCCAAGTTCTGGTGCTTCCTCTTCTCCCTTCCCTAATTCTTTTGCATATTTTCTCCAAAAATTTTGCTTTTCCTGAGGACTCTTTATCTTAATTTTTTTGTCCTTATAGAAGGAGATCCCTTCTGGGAATTCCCATCCGTACTTTATATCATTTTCCCTCAAAACCCTGACGATATATTTGTAGCTTCAGACCTCACAACTACCTTGTGCAAGACCTACTGGGAAGAGTTGCTGTGATCACTAGGTCTGCACTGTTTTGGTTCCTTTGAAGAAAGAGTTAACTTCACTGACACCAGTGTTTTTTATTGCTGACCTACACCTGACAGGTGGGGTTTAGCATCATGACATTCAGGGAGAATGGCATGTCATCTTTGCCCCCCCTCCCAAAGAATCATACATTTATAGAGTTGGAAGGGACCCCCTCAGGGTTATCTTGCTCAATCCCCTGCAGTGCAGGAATCACAGCACAAGAATTCCTGACAAAGGGCCATCCAACCTTTGCTTAAAAACCTCCAAGAAAGGAGTCTACCACCACTGCCTTCCAAGGTTGAACATCACTTACTGAAAAGAGAAACAACTTCTAGCAGTGTTTGATTTATAACACAGAACACAGCTACTTTATATGATCATGGGACATCCAGAAAGTATAAAACAATGCAGCTACATAAGTGTCAGGGAGCCCTTGGAGTACTCTCAGCTCCCTGCCATGAGCCCCACCAGCAATGCGGAGCTGGAGAAAAGGCTGGAGGCTGAGAGTGAAGACAAAGGCTCTGCAGAGGAAGGAGGAAAGGAAGAGGAAAGGAGAGGTTTGCATACCCAGCCCACAGAGGGGGGAGAGGACCTTGTCTGGGAAAGAGTGCAGGAGGAGGGAGGACAGGCAGCAGAACAGGCATAGTCAAAACAACTGAAAGGGTTATGTTCAGGCTCGGAGGTGGAGCGGACACATGAGTCTCCGAGCGCAAGACGTCTCGAGAGATTAATGGAACGTCATAAGAAGGTCGTAAAAGCACCTTGATTTCTGTGTTTTCGATGGAAGTGACGATCAGTAGTGCCAACTGAAAGTTCCGGGGAGGACTGATTTACGTGGGTTCTTGGAAGGCTTGTGCAAATAGTAATAAACTAAAGGTTATAAAACTGTCGGATTGTCAAGACTTCTGTGTGCAGAGATCCAGGCGCACTTCCCTCACAATAAGAACATGAATCATTCCCAAAATATAATAATGTCCCTGAATCGTCCCGCCCTACTTGCCATCTTCTCCTGCCACACCAATGTGGCATGTCACACCCTTTAAGAACCACTGGTCTTAAATATACAAAAAAATTCAAATGCTTTAACAGGTTAAAACTCACATCAACTTTTTATCAGCAACCCCTGATTCCCTGCCCCCCCCCCCGGACTGGAGGCATATTTAAGTATATAAATATTGTTCCAGCTTGGTGCCCGCTGCTGACTGAAAGGGTCTTGTCTGCTCAGACTGTGTAGCTTCATATATACAGTGGTAGCTCGGTTTTCGAACGTCTCTATTGTTGAACATTTTTGTTTCTGAACACCGTAAAACCTGGAAGTAAATGCTTCGGTTTTCAAACATGCCTCGGATGTTGAACATGTCACGTGGCTTCCGCTGAGTGCAAGATCCTGAGAATTCTGGGAATTACAGTGTGGGCCATGCTACGACTCCCGGGGGGAGCAGCGAGCAAGTGTGGGCACTCATAGACTCTGGAGCATTGACAGACTTTATGGATGTGAACTTAGTGGAGAGGCTGGGGTTAGCCACACAGACGTTAGGAACCCCCCCCCCCAAGAAATGCGAACCATCAATGGACTGCCCTTGTTGTCTGGGTACGTCGCAGAGGCCACAATGCCCTTAGGCCTAGAGTTGCAGGGCCACAGAGAGACAATTACCCCCACAGTATAAGGCCTACAGAGATGTGTTTTGCGAGAAGGAACCAGACAGGTTGCCCCCCCCCCCCCCATAGACTGTATGACTGCAAAATTGACTTGCTGCTGGAGGCCCAGCTACCACCAGCCAGCAGTACTCCCTGTCTGAGGTAGAGTTAGCTGCGCTAAGGGAATTTCTGGAAAAAAATCTGGCCCTTGGCTTCATCTGCTTGTCTAAGGCTCCAGGGGGCGCCCCTGTGCTATTTGTGAAGAAGCGTGACTCCTCAGAGTTGAGACGCTGTAATGATTACAGGCTCCTGAACAAGATGACAGTGCCTAACCGCTATCCCCTGCCACGCATCGGGGATCTGCTGGAGAGGTTGAGGTTGGCAAAGATCTTCACTAAGCTCGACTTGAGGGGGGCATACAACCTGATACGGGTGATAGAGGGGGATGAGTGGAAGACCACCTTTTGTACCAGATACGGCAGTTTCGAGTACCTAGTGATTGCTGTTTGAGCTACAATCCTGGCACCGCGACATTCCAGGCCTTCACCAATCATGTGATGGGGGGGGGGGGTCTGCTGGACTCTACAGTGTTGTGTTATCTTGATGATCTTTTGATATACTCAGACACCCCGGAAGAACACGTAAAACGTGAAGGAAGTGTTGCAGCGGCTTACGGAGAATCAGTTGTATGCCAAGTTGGAGAAGTGTCAGTTTCACATGACTGAGGTGGAGTTCTTGGGCTACCACATCACCCCTGAGGGAGTACACATGGATCCCGCCAAGGTGCAGGACCAAGAAAGGTTGCAAAGGTTCCTGGGCTTCGCAAACTACAGTGGTACCTCGGGTTACAGATGCTTCAGGTTACAGAAGCTTCAGGTTACAGACTCCGCTAACCCAGAAATAGTACCTCGGGGTAAGAACTGTCGCGTATTCCACGCGGCGCTTTCAGCAGAGACGCTAAGAGTTCCAGGTTTTTCCAGTGCAGTCTTTTTAATGTGAGTTATATACAGGCATTTACAAAAGAAACAGTCCATACAGAGTACTTACAAACGAATACTCTCCACCACAGCACCACCACGCTACAGCACAACCACCACTACAACCACTGTTAAACAGGCTTTCCTTTTTAAAACAGGTGATAGCCAATCACATTAATCACACACTCCTGCTGAGTCACTCTGACCCAGCACTTCACAGAGTATTGCATCATCCTGTTGAAGCCTGCAGACTTATCCAGTATCCTGCGAATCCCAACACTCCTCCTTAAGTCAAAGGCTTGAGACCTAGTAATTCTCTTAAGTCTCGAAATTTAGGAGCATCCAAACATTTTGTATACAAATCTGCCACATTACATTTTGTGTTACAGTGCTGTACCTTTAACACATTTCTTTCCAAAGCATTTTTCACATTTCCGTATCTTATAGCAATATGTTTACTCTTGCTTTTAAAGTTCTGTTGGTTGGCAAGCTGTTGTGCAGCCATGTTGTCACTTAGCACAGTGATTGGCATTTCAGAAGGTATTCCAAATTCTTTTGTTAGACAAGCAAACCACTCTATTTGTGACACACATTCGCTTATGGCTGAGTACTCTGCTTCACAAGTACTTGTGGCAACAAATGTTTGTTTCTGGGATTTCCACTGAACCAGGGCATTTCCAATATATATGGCATAGCCAGTGGTAGACTTTCCATTTTCTCTGTCCCCCCAGCTGGCATCAGCGTATGCATACACTTGCTGATCATATCCTGTATCCAGCACCAGTTTGTAATCTATTGTGCCTTTCAGATACCTTAGGATTCTTTTAAGTGCTACCCAATCTCTCTGAGCCGGGTCTGCACTTCTTTGGCTTAACATGTGCACTGCCAATGTTATGTCGGGTCTTGTCCAACAACTTAAATATAACAGAGAACCCAACAGAGAATGAAACGCTGTTGCATTCTCACATTTTTGCCCTTCTGGTTCATTTTTGTACTGGGTAGTTATGGGAGTGTCAACCTCATTTGCTCTCTCCATTCCATATGTCTTTTCAATTTTTTCCTTCTGACTCAGAGAGTAGACACCCTTTTCATTTCTCTGAACCTCTACTCCTAAGTAATTCTGAATCTCTCCCAAATACTTCAGTTTGTATTTGTTACCTAGGCTGTTTATAAACCAAGGCACTTGCTTTTGTGCAGTTGTTATTAGACAGATATCATCAACATACAAAAGTAAATAACAAACACTTCCTTGCACCATTGCTGAATATAAACAGGAATCAGCCAGGCTTTGTTTGAATCCCATCTTTTTCAAAGTTGTGTCTATGCATTCATGCCATAGACGTGCACTTTGGTGCAAACCGTATAGTGCCCTTTGCAGTTTTAACACCATGCTGTCTTTTTCCAGCTCATAACCTGGTATTTGCTGTAAATACACCTCGGCGTCAATAGGAGCATTTAAATATGCTGAGGCAACATCAAAATGATTAACTTTTAACCCTCTCAGACTTGCCATTGCTAAAACTGATTTTACTGTTTCAGCCTTTGCTGTTGGGGCAAACACTTCATCATAATGTATCATTTTTCTTTGTGTAAAGCCCCTTGCAACCAACCTGGCTTTCCTCTGACAACTACCATCAGCCAGCTTTTTCACTTTAAAAACCCACTTACAGCTTATGGGCCTTTTACCTTCAGGCAATTCTGTAGGTACAAACACCTTGTTGTTTAGCAGAGAGTTATACTCTGCCTGCATTGCCTTTAACCACGCCTCTTTCTCTAGAGTAGGTAACTCTTGCACTTCTTCAAAGTTTTCTGGCTCAGTTACACAAACCTGGTTTATGGTGGCTGGGAACCCATAACGGTCTGGAGGTTGACCTTTATTACTTCTTGCAGACCTCCTTGGTTGATTAACCTTACCCTCTGGGCTTCCTTCAGGACTGCTTTTGGGGTGGATTGATTCTGGAGATTTACCTCCTCCTGTCCCTGTTGCACTCTCTCTTCCCACTTGCTCCATGCTAGCAGCTGGAGAAAAATGCTCAACCTTTACCTCCTCCCTTTCAGTTTCTCTGGGAGAGCTGCCAATTCTCAGCTTTGTTTCAACTGCCTTATCAGGTATGCTCGGCAGTAAAACTTTTTCTGGCAGCAGGTTTGCATGTATCTTGGGCCAATTTCTTTGCTCATTAAAGCTGGCTGATCGACTATAACTCAAAAGATTTTTATCATCTTCAAACCTATAGGCTTTCGTACCACTTTCATACCCAAGAAATAGCAACTGCTGTGCCCTTTTTCCACCTTTTCTTCGGTTCTTTACAGGTATGTCAACCCATGCCTTTGTCCCAAAGATTCTCAAATGTTGCAAACTGGGACTTTTGTTATAGAGAATCTTATAGGGTATGTCATCTAGTACCCTTGACCACAAGCGATTCCCAATATAATTTGCGGTCTTAATACTCTCAGCCCAGTACTTAATTGGAAGATTTGCATCTGCTAACAATGCTTTCATTTGTGTCTGCAAGACACCTCCCCTACGCTCTGCTACTCCGTTCTCCTGAGGCGTTGCCACATTGGTAAGTCTATGTTTAATCCCTTGGGAACGCAACCAGTTTCTTAGGGAGCTTGCCATAAACTCTCCTCCCCTGTCTGTCTGAATAGACCACACCTTTTCACCAAGTTGCCTTTCTACCCTTCTTACCCAGAACTTCAAAGTTTGGGCAACGTCAGACTTTTGCTTTAATGGATAGACCCAGCCAAATCTAGAATAGTCATCCACTAGAATCAAACAGTACTTGTTATGGGAGACACTTGGTGGAAAAGGACCAGTTACATCAGCATGAATCAACTCCAGTGGTTTTTTGGTTTCTCTCTGGCTTGCTCTTGCTACTGGGCAAGCCCTGCTTTTAACCTCCTTGCAGATATTACAGTCTAGGTAATTATCACAACTTTTAATGTTTTTCACCCCCCCACACAACTCCAATGTTTTGTTTAGCACCTTATAGCTAGCATGAGCCAGATGCCTGTGCAGGAGATGAATACACATATCATGGGTTGGGACATTTTGCACATTAGCAACCTTAGACTCACACTGCAGTACATACATATTAGTTCTAAGGTTAGCATTTGCCAACACTGCCCCATTTTGCTTTATCTGGCACTGATCTCCCACAAAGTTTACTTCAAAGCCTGCTTTTGCCAAGTCAGGAATGCTCAGGAGATTGTTTTGCAAACTAGGCACACACAACACATTCCTGAATGTGTGTCCCAGCTGTGGGAACACAACCTCCCCCTCACAAACCACATTAGCTTTCTGGCCCGTAGCAAGACTTACATGTTTTTTGTTTGAAGCCCTGGCATCAGTTAGCAATGCTTTTCTTTTACAAAAGGTTTGAGAAGCTCCACTGTCCAGAACCCACAGCTCTTCATTTTCTTGACCATCTGCAGACACCCAAGCGGTAGACTCTCTCTGCTGCCTCCTGTGCTTCTGCTGTTTTTGTTGTTTTCTCGGGCAGTCCCGCAGCAGATGTCCACTGGACTTGCAGCAAAAACACCTTTTTACTTTGTTGACCACCGGCTGGTCTGCAGCAGCTCCTCCTGGCTGTTTCTCCGGCTTCTGACACCTCTGGTCTTCCCGGCTGTTGTTCCCTCTTGGATGCTCCAACAGCTGGGCTGAGGTCATCTTTCGCTCTGCACGCCTGTCCTCCTCTGCATACAACCGTCCGGTAACGCATTCCAGAGTCAGCTTATCAGTCTCTACAGACTCGAGGGAGTTGACCAGCATATCATAGCTGTCATCAAGGGAACTCAGGACTATAAAGACTTTGTCCTCTTCCCCCACAGGCCTCCCTCTTAAGGCTAGCTCCTGGAAACAGCCTGTTAGGAATTTTAGGTGGTTTACCAGGGAGTCCCCCGGTTTCTTCCGACACCGGTACAGTCTCCTGGTCAGTGTTATCAGTGAGCCAGCTGTCTCTCGCACATGGACAGCCTTGAGCGCATTCCACGCCTCACTTGCCGTCACCTTATCAGCTACGTAGACTAGCTGGCTGTCGTCCACTCCAAGGATGATCGTAGCCAAAGCTTTCTCATCCTTTTCAAGCTGGGCCTCTGCTAGTGCCAGCTTTTCATCGTCGTCCTCATCCTCCTCAGGGGGCTGCGGTGGAGTTTCCACCACCTTCCACAGGCCCTCACGCTTGAGGAAGTGTTGCATGCGGACCGACCAGGTGCTGTAGTTTGTGGCCGTCAGCTTCTCCAGCAACACGCCAGTTCTGGACTGCTCCATCCCTGCAGCTCACCTCCAGCACCCACGGCTAGATAACTGCCACCTGTACTCTTGCGCAGCGGAAGCGTGCTGGGCCCATAACCCTGTCGCGTATTCCACGCGGCGCTTTCAGCAGAGACGCTAAGAGTTCCAGGTTTTTCCAGTGCAGTCTTTTTAATGTGAGTTATATACAGGCATTTACAAAAGAAACAGTCCATACAGAGTACTTACAAACGAATACTCTCCACCACAGCACCACCACACTACAGCACAACCACCACTACAACCACTGTTAAACAGGCTTTCCTTTTTAAAACAGGTGATAGCCAATCACATTAATCACACACTCCTGCTGAGTCACTCTGACCCAGCACTTCACAGAGTATTGCATCATCCTGTTGAAGCCTGCAGACTTATCCAGTATCCTGCGAATCCCAACAGGATGAGAACAGAAATCGTGCAGCGGCGGCATGGTGGCAGTGGGAGGCCCCATTAGCTAAAGTGCTACGTCAGGTTAAGAACAGTTTCAGGTTAAGAACGGACCTCTGGAACGAATTAAGTTCTTAACCCGAGGTACCACTGTATTACCATAAGTTTATATCCAGATACTCGGGGCTAACGGCCCCGCTCACAGATTTTTTGAGGGGTAAAAGACCTTTCCAGTGGACAGAGGAGGCTCAGAGAGCTTTCAAAAGGCTCAAGGCCATGTTTGCTTCAAAGGAGTATTTAGCACACCCTGACCCGCACAAGCCAATGACAGTAGAAACCTACGCGTCTGATAGGGCTCTGGGAGTGGTGTTGTTGCAAGAGGATGTGAATGGGGAACTGAGACCGTGTGCATTCCATTCGCGCAAGGTAAACCCGTCGGAGCAGAACTACACTATTTGGGAACGAGAATTGCTTGCTATTCAGGATGCTCTGCAGATGTGGTGACACTTCCTAGAGGGGGCACAGCACCAGGTGGAAGTGTGAACTGACCACAAGAACCTTGAATACTGGCAGATGGCTAGACACCTTAACCAGAGGCAGATAAGGTGGGTGCAATTCTTCGCCAGATTTAACTTTAGAGTTCAGTATGTGTCAGGCTCACAGAACCAAAGAGCAGAAGCAGGAGTATCAAGGAGAGGAAGCCGTTCTGGTACAGAGGCACATCCTCAGGCCGGAATAGATACAACTAGCAGCGGTTTCCGTAGCTGAGATGCCTGAATTCCTGAAGCAAACTGCAGAGGATGACTTTGCCAAAAAGAAGAAAGAGGCAATACAGCAAGGGGATAGCGATGCTAAAAGTTTTGTGGAGTGAGGAGGATTGCTGTAGAATAATAATAATAATACCTTTATAGTCAATGTACAACCTGTGTACATTGTACACTGTATGTATGTATGTATGTCCCATGTATGTCCATGCCAAGGTTCTGAGGCAGTGCCATGACAGCCCCACGGTGGGACATTTTGGACAATACAAAACTTTATG
The DNA here is from genome assembly GCF_964252035.2 of Podarcis erhardii. Taxonomy (NCBI): domain Eukaryota; kingdom Metazoa; phylum Chordata; class Lepidosauria; order Squamata; family Lacertidae; genus Podarcis; species Podarcis erhardii. The sequence continues at coordinate 14,175,878 of NC_138506.1, read as the reverse complement.
CCAAGTGACACGACAGTTTTGGTTGCCGAAGGTGAAGGAGGAAACCAAGGAGTATGTAAAGGTGTGTGAGATTTGTCGGACTTCCGGTCGGCGCCAGCGATTAATGGCGGACTTTTCCCGGAGCTCCGGGAAAAGCCTGCTCCGCGGGTTCGGGTCCTGCCGCTACGGCGAAGCGGGGAACCTCAAAAATTACAGGTGGAGAAGCCTGTAAACAAGGAGGCTCGGCGGGTACCATTACGACCCCTCCGAACTGCAAAAGAGCCTTTTTAAAGGCTCCGGAACGGTGTCGGGGGGAGCGCGGTGCTGAGAGCCGTTACCCAGTCCGTGGAGCGAAGCCGCATCGCCATTATCGGAGAGCGCTGATTTCTTCTGGCAAATTGGATCTGAAAGCATCTACTCATGAGTAGGAATAAAGGCTTAAATTGGACTTTAAATTTTAAAAGATTTTACCACCACGGGAAAGGTACAAAAAGGAAGTCTGCCTTACCGCATTGTAGTTAGAAGAAAGCAAAGAGATTATTAAGCTGAAACCTTTGAAGATTGCATTTGAATAACAAATCCATTGTTCAAAAGCAAGAATTAACCCCTCACTCAGCGGGCAGGAGCGGTGAGGGAGAACTGTTACTTTGGCCACCTTTGGCCACCTCATGAGAAGAGAAGACTCCCTGGAAAAGACCCTGATGTTGGGAAAGATGGAGGGCACAAGGAGAAGGGGACGACAGAGGACAGTGTTCTCGAAGCTACAAACATGAGTCTGACCAAACTGCAGGAGGCAGTGGAAGACAGGAGTGCCTGGCGTGCTCTGGTCCATGGGGTCACGAAGAGTCGGACACGACTAAACGACTAAACAACAACATGGCCGAAATATTGGGAAATTTTAGAACAGGAGGGTAGTAATTTAAAACTGCAGAGTTTTGAGAAATTAAAGGATAAAGTGCGAGATTGGCTTCACTATTACCAAATACTGGAGGTTTACAAGATGGATAAGAAAATTGGCTTCCAGGTGGAGAAATCCAAATTGGAAACAGAACTGTTAGAACCCAATACTAAGAATTTATCAAAAATGTATAACTTGCTACTGAAATGGAACACACAGGATGAAATAGTTAAATCAGCTATGATCAAGTGGGCGCAAGATATTGGTCATAACATTATGTTTGCTGACTGGGAAAGGTTGTGGACCACCGGTATGAAATTTATGGCATGTAATGCCCTGAGAGAAAATATTATGAAAATGATCTATAGGTGGTACATGACCCCAGTCAAGCTTGCAAAAATTTACCACTTGCCAGATAATAAATGTTGGAAGTGTAAAGAAAATGAAGGCTCATTCTTTCACCTCTGGTGGACGTGCCCAAGGATTAAGGCTTTCTGGGAAATGATATATAATGAAATGAAAAAGATGTTTAAGTACACTTTTTTGAAGAAACCAGAGGCCTTTCTCCTGGGTATGGTCAGCCATGTGGTGTTAAAGAAGGATAGAACTTTATTTTTGTATGCCACAACAGCAGCAAGGATCCTTATTGCAAAGTATTGGAAGACATCAGATTTACCCACTCTGGAAGAATGGCAGATGAAAATGACAAGACTACATGGGACTCGCAGAGATGACGGGCAGAATCCGAGACCAGGAGAAAGAGACAGTGGAAGAAGATTGGAAGAAATTTAAGGACTATCTTAATAAATACTACAAGTTTGATGAATGTTAGATTGACATGGGTTTAAAAATAATGTGGTTTTCAGAGATGCCGAGTAAGAAAAGGAATGGAATTAGTAAAAAACTTTTGGGAAACAAGGGAATGGATTTGCTGATGGGATAATGAAACTAGAATACAAAACGGTGAGGTATGAGGAAGTCGGGGAAACTAGGTTGTGAAAATAAGGTTTGAAATTATACTTGTTGTTTTTTGTTTGTATTTGTTCTTATGGTTGTTTGTATTTGTATGTTTCTATTGAAAAATTTAATAATTTTTTTTTTTTTTTAAAAGAGAGATTTGTCAGCAGGCCAAGAGGCCCCGTGAAGTGCCAGCAGAAGAAGAGAAGAGTTTGGATTTGATATCCTGCTTTATCACTACCCGAAGGCGTCTCTGTTGGGATACTGCCAGGGAGACAAAAGCCATCATGCCCCCACGTCGCCTCCGGTGCGATCCATCGATCTCTGGTAGAAACACAGTATCAGTCAATTAGCGACACAAAGCCTCGGAAATAGTTTTCCACATTCCAAGCCTTGGTGCACGCTCTATCAGCAGAGTTCGTACAGCGAAAGATGCACTCAGGAGAGCATTATTTACAACTTCATTCAGCGTTGATCAGAACAAAGAAAAAACATGACTGCCTGCTTCGAGTGTCCAGGCACAGAGAGAAAACGAAAGCAATGTACAAAACATAAACTTCCTGTGAACAGGAAATACACAGGCTGTGACACAACAACCTGCTCCCTTCTTAAGGTGGAACGGAAATATCCTAACATCCTCCCCCTTTCCGTGTAACCTGTAGTACCTGTGGTTCAACCCAACTGCAACCTCTCTACACAAACCTTAAGTTGTTCTCTGTTAACAACCTTAGACAACAGATCAGCAAGAATTTAATTTCCTGGCATGTAGGACACCTGAATGAGTCCTTTCTGAATACACTCTCTTGCACGATGTAGCTTAATCTGCAAGTACTTGGTTCTTTGCTTGCAACTCTCTGAGTTCAGCAAAGCCAAACAGGATCTATTGTCTTGATACACTTGTATAGGACATTTCACAGAAACTCTGATGTCCTGAAACAGTTGTATCAACCATTCACAATCCATGAGTGAAAATGACAGAGCATTGAGTTCTGCTTCACAGGAACTTAGGCTTACTGTCGTCTGCTTCTTGCACAACCAGTCAAACAGACAGTGGTTGTACACGTAACATACTCCAGAAGTGCTTGTACCATCCGTGGTGTCACTTCCAAAACTAGCATCTGCAAAGATTTCAAGACCTCCAGTCTTCTGACTGGTGAACCTCAGTCTGTAGTGCAAAGTCCCTTTCAAATAGCGGGCTATGCGCTTCAGAGCTTTCCAATCCTGAACAGTAGGATTGTTAGCATGTCTGCTAAGCAGGTTAGTGCTTACAGCTATGTCAGGTCTTGAACATCTAGCAATGAAATTCAACTTGCCTAGAATGCATCTGTACAGCGTAGTGTCAGAAAACGCTTCAGCAGTACTATCTACCTGGTAACCTGTCACCATCGGTGTGTCTGCTGGGTTTGCATCAACCAAATTCAACCTGGTTAATACATCAGCAATTTTCTGTGTTTGGTGTACCAGAAAATTACCTGCTTGGTCCCTCTCCACCTGCAGAGAAAGATAGTTGGATACCTCACCAAGATCCTTCATGTCAAAGTGCTCCTTCAGCTGAGCTAGGGTGCTTTGGTACAAAGCCTGATTCTTCCAAAACATCAGAAGATCATCAACAAAACATAAACAATACAGTTTGTTTTGCCCCTCCTCCTTGACAAACACACATGGATCAGCTTTTCCCTGGTGAAAACCTAGAGAAAGCAATGTCTCAGTGAGTTTTGTGTTCCAACACCTGGCACTCTGCTTGAGACTATATAAGGATTTCCGAAGTTTACAGACCATTCCCTTCTGTATCTGCATTCCATCAGGTGGAAGCATAAACAGCTCCTCCCCCAAAATCCCCTACAAAAAAGCTGTATTAATGTCGTGATGGGCAGTGGCGTAGCGTGGGGGGTGCCAGGGGTGCCGGCCGCACCGGGCGCAACATGGGCGGGGGGCGCACTCGCACTAGCAGCTCTCTGCCCCTACTAAAATCCACGGGTTAGGGAGCCCGCGCTCGCTTGGCTTGGCGAGGAGGTCGCGGAAGGGGGAGAGCGAAGCCTTCTGCCGCGGGCAAAAAAAGGAGAGGAAGCCGGGTGGGCGGGCGGGCTGGCGGGGGTCTGGCTGCGCCTGCTGCTGCCGTTGCCGCTGCTGCCGGGCTTTGACAGCTTGGCGAAGCGGAGGGAGAGGAGCTTTATGGTAATTGCGGCTCTCTCTCCACTGGCCGCCTGGGTAGTGAGCCGAGCCGAGCAGGGAGTCTGGCGAGGGGGCAGGAAGAGACTTTCCCCCCCTTTTTCCACCTCGCCTGGTCAAAAAGGAGAGCGGAGTCTCCTCAGGGCGCCCTCAGGCAGGGCAGGGCAGGGCAAGCAGAGCGAGGAGGAGAGAGAGGGGAAGGGGGGGGAAGCAGCCAGGAAACGCCGCGGTGTGGAGGGGGAATCAATTAAGGAGAGAAAGCGAAAAGCCTTGGAGAAAGGGAAAAAAGGAAAGAAAAGAGGCAGCTCCGGGAGAGCGCAGGGGAAAGAGAAGCCTCGCTGCTGCTGCTGCTTGGGAGAGTAAATTACTGTACTTGCCTTGCCCCGGGTTAGGGGGCGCAAATTACTTGCCTTGCCCCGGGTGCTGATAACCCACGCTACGCCGCTGGTGATGGGAAACATGCAGTTTCTCCTCTGCAGCAATCTTGAGCATTAGCTGAATGCTCTCATATTTGACGGTGGGTGAGTAGGTCTCATGGTAATTCTGTCCTGGTACCTGTGAAAAACCTCTGGCAACCAATCTGGCTTTGTGTCTGACAACCTTGCCATTCTGGTCTGTCTTGGCTTTGAAGACCCATTTGCTGCCAACCAGTCTCATTCCTGGGACTACTGGTACCAGCTCCCAAGTTTGGTTCCTATTCAAGTCTGCTGTGTCATCACTGTCGCTGACACCAGCAGCAGCGCTGCCCACTGAGCTGGAATCCGAACTCTGATCATCATATCATCATCATCATCCTCAGCTTCCTCTTCTGTCTCAACACCATCTGCTTTTTTCACATCATCTTCATCTTCCTCTGGGTAACTCTGGAAAATTCCCACATTTTCCCCCCACTTAGGATTGTACTCAACACTCTTTGTGAACTTAATGGACTTAGAGTCAGTCATCCATACTCTGTATGCACCTTTTTCGTACCCCATGAACAAACCATGTGCCCCACGCTTCCCAAGCTTGTTGCTCTGTGGGGTGTGTACCCACATGTCAGAACCAAAGATTCTCATGTGCTTGACGTAAGGTTTCTTACCAAACATCTTCTCATAGGGAGTGCAACCAATAAGGGATGACAGTCTACTGTTATAGGAATAAACAAACGTGGACAGAGCCTCCCCCCAAAACTTCTCAGGGAGATTGGCATCATGCAACAAGGTTTTTAGGCCTTGAAGCAAAGTCTGGTTTGCTCGCTCAGCAAGTCCATTCATCCATGGCGATCTAGGCGTTGAGAGGTCATGTTGGATTCCCTTCTCAGTCAGGAAAGCTTCAAACTGCTGAGAAGTGAATTCCCTGCCTCGAGCAGTAAAGAAACAACCGATACGTTTACTGTGAGCATTCTCCAACCAAGCACAGAATGCCTTGAACCTAGGAAATGCTTGCGATTTCTGCTCGAGCATAAACACATGAATGTACCTGGAAAAAGAATCAATTAGAACCATGAAGTACCTTGCTCCACCCAAAGAGGGCGCAAGTGGACCAACCAGGTCTGCGTGGACTATCTGGTAGGGTTTGGAAGCCTGCCTGCTAGACTCCTTGCCTTTTGGAGCAACCTTCACCTTGTTCTCTGCACAAGATACACATTTCATGTGAAACTTACAGGGCTTGATGTTCAAACCCTGAACCAACTCAGGCATCTTGGCCAGTGCCTGCCAAGACATGTGAGCAAACCTTCTGTGTGCCTCGTGAATGCATCCTGCATGAAGAACTTTGTTAGTTTGTGCAACACAACAAGAATCAACATTAGACACAGCAGCACCATTGTCATCATAAGTTATACAGAACAAACCATCTATAAACTTTGCATGCAAAATGTCCTCTTTGCCTTTCCTGATGACACAGACGCTCCTCTTGAAGGAAATCTCAAAGCCACGCCCAGTCAGCTGTGGGACACTGAGCAAATTGTCTGCAAAATCTGGAACATAAAGTACATCTCTGATGGTTGTGTGCAGACTTGCCAGTCTCACATTCCCAACTCTTGCAATTCGCAACGTCTTTCCATCAGCCTGGTGGATCTCACCATCTTGAGGCGTGAAGGAGATAAAAAGATGTTTATCTTTGGCCAAATGCCGTGTGGCTCCCGCATCTACAGCAAATCTGGCTTTGGCCTTTGGAGCAGCTTTTCCAGCAAGCAAAACCTTGTCTTCCACCGGCGTGGGCTTTTGCTGCTTGCCCCCCTGCTCCTGGCCATCAGACTTGCCTTTAGCCTTTGGTGAAGCTGTGCCAGCAAACAAAGCCTTGTTTTTCCCTGGCGTGGGCTTTCCTCCCCCCTTCTGCTTCTGGCCATCTGCTGGCTTCTGTCTCTGTTTACTTCTGGCCTTCCGGTATCTGTGAGGATGACCTTGGTTCTCACAGGACACAGAGCTCTCAGCCGCCAACTCCTTGGCTCCCCCTGGAGGCTGGAATGCTGCCTGGGATGACATCACAGTCAGCTCCCCCTGCAGCTTGCAACCGGTGCCCTCGGCATCCCTGCATTCACTCGCATTCTGGGAAACAGCCAGGACCTCCAATGCAGTCAAACTCTGGGCTGGGATGACTGGCAGATGGGCTACTTTCAAAGCATTCCACATCTGACGTGCTGTCACATTGCCAGCCAGTGTTGATATTTCCTCCAGAGAGACGGATAAGACTATTACGTCTATGACCCTTGAATCTTGGGCCCTCCATCTATCTGTCAGAGGAACTGGAGGGGCTTCACACACAGTATGCCACACTCCAAACTGTCGCAGTAAGCTCTCACAGCAACTTGCCCAAGTCTCATAATTGTGGGCATTCAACTTTGGGCACTCAGTGCCATCATCTGAGGCTTGTAAAAACTCCATTCCAGCTCTTTACTTGAGCCATGAGTCTTTTTCACTTCAGAGACTCCTTATCTTGGCACCCATAAATCTTGAAGCCTGTTTGGCTCGACTCCAAGGCTAATTAGCCTGCTGGACATCAAAGGCTCTCTGCCGCGGCAACAGAAAAGCCTTACTTTCGCTTTTCCCACACATACCTCACAGCAGTCTTTTGCAGTCTTACTCTCCTGTAAGTGCCGTGAATCTGGGCCCAAAACCTGTTGTTGGGATACTGCCAGGGAGACAAAAGCCATCATGCCCCCACGTCGCCTCCGGTGCGATCCATCGATCTCTGGTAGAAACACAGTATCAGTCAATTAGCGACACAAAGCCTCGGAAATAGCTTTCCACATTCCAAGCCTTGGTGCACGCTCTATCAGCAGAGTTCGTACAGCGAAAGATGCACTCAGGAGAGCATTATTTACAACTTTATTCAGCGTTGATCAGAACAAAGAAAAAACATGACTGCCTGCTTTCAGTGTCCAGGCACAGAGAGGAAACGAAAGCAATGTACAAAACATAAACTTTCTGTGAACAGGAAATACACAGGCTGTGACACAACAACCTGCTCCCTCCTTAAGGTGGAACGGAAATATCCTAACAGTCTCAAAGCGGCTAACATTCTCCTTTCCCTTCCTCCCCCACAACAAACACTCTGTGAGGTGAGTGAGGCTGAGAGACTTCAGAGAAGTGTGATTAGCCCAAGGTCACCCAGCAGCTGCATGTGGAGGAGTGGGGATGCGAACCTGGTTCACCAGATTACGAGTCCACCGCTCTTAACCACTACACCACACTGCTCCAACTGTTCCCTACCCCCCCAAGGGCCATGGGAGGCGATAGCAATGGACTTTATCACTGACCTGCCGGAGTCGCAGAAACAGTTGGTTATATAGAGGGTGGGGTGGATCTGTTATCCAAGATGGCACATTTTATACCCTGTAGAAAGTTGCCATTGGTGCAGGAGACAGCATAACTATTTGTGGAACATGTGTTTAAACTGCATGGATTGCCTCAGAGGATCATATCAAACAGAGGGATGCAATTTACCTCCCAGTTTTGGAGGAAACTGATGCAACTGCTGAAGGTAGAAGTCTGCTTCTCATCAGCTAGACAAATGGAGAGACGGAGAGGATGAATGCCACTTTGCAACAGTACCTGCGTTGCTACGTGAGTTACCAACAAGATGATTGGATCGATAAGTTGGCCCTTGCTGAGTTTGCATACAACACGGTGTATTCGTCTATGCAACAGACTCCCTTCTTCGCCTGCCTGGGACAACACCCATGTATCTTTCCAGGGGAGGAAGACAACCTGGCGGTGCCAGCCGCGGTACAGTTTGCAGAGGAACTGGCAACTATGCATAGCTTACTTCAGAATCACCTAGAGAGAGTGAAGGAGCAATATAAGAGGGAGGTGGATAAGCACAGACAGTTAGGCAGGGAGTAAAGGTGGGAGATCAGGTGTGGTTGTCTACCAAAGACTTGCCGAGTAAGGGGCGGTGTTGTAACCCTCAGGGTGCTGGACCCTCAGAGGGTGGGGCCGTTTGAAGTGGTAGAGCCAATTAACCCTGTGTTGTTCAAGCTTCGACTACCTGCGTCCATGAAGATACACTCTGTCTTTCATAGGTCCTTGTTGTCTCCGGTGATGCCTGCGCACCAGTATCAACTGCCAAAAGAGTCGCCACCCCCTTCTATAATGGTAGAGGGGGAACCTTAATATGAGGTGTTGCAACTGCGGGACTCTCCCTGGAGGGGTAGGAGATTACCGTATCTAGCGTCTTGGAAGGCGTACGGGCATGAGGAAAATTCATGGGAGGACTCTGGGATTGTACACTCCCCTAGGTTGCAGGTGGAGTTTCACCGTAGGTACCCCAACAAACCCAAACTAAGAGGGTGGCAGGAGGAATGTGAGACGTGGGAAGAAGATGAAGAGAGTGAGGCAGATTGGGGATTGGAAGTAGAGGAAAACCTGCAAGGGGGAGGTTACTGGGAAGAGAGTGAGGATGAATGGTGGGGAGGTTTCAGCAGTGCCCCTCGTGAGGAGGGGGAGCTGGGAGAGGTGGAGGAGGACCTTAGGGGTGTGTGGTGTCACGAATGAGCCAGCCCAGCCAGCTCCCAGTGAAAGAAGTAACCAGGAAGAGAGAGGGTTAACTGCCAGCCAAGATGAGCATAGCCTAGTGCCAACTCCCCCACCCTTAGGAATGCCAGTTGATAAGAGAATGACGAGGGTGAGCTGGAGCCCTGCCAACGCTCGGAGCCCTGCCAACGCTCTCGAGAAGTGCAAAATACCGCGAATAGAGACAGAAGCAGTTCATGAGGTGGGAACAGAGACAGAGGTAGTGACTCGGAAGATGTTGGAGCTGAACCAATCTCTTGCCGGAGCCGGCGTATGGGGGGCTTGCTAGACAGGAAGCAAAAAAGACGTAAGCTTCATAAGTTCACTTTCTGTTTTAGTAAACGGGAGGGATCCTTAGAAGGGTCATCTTAATTCATGATGGTGGAGGCTGTGTTAATGCCGTCTGGAGTTATCGGTTTGTTTTTACAATAAATCATCCTTTTTAATTAACTACGCTCACTGTGTTATCAAGCCGGGGACTGGACTCCCGACAATAATGGAATACTGAGTGGTATAGTTTTTGTAAAATATGCAGGGATTTATGATATGTAAAATGAACCATGGAAAGAGAAGAAGGGAAGTCATTGATATCTTAAGGATGTAAAATGAGTAGTTTAAAGTGTTGTTTTTTTAATAAATTTTTATTAGATTTTCCACCGTGATAACACAGTAGTTTAAAGTGTTAAACAGAAAATTTAATAAAAAATACACACACACACCAACTTTCTATGTCTGGACAGCCTTGTCCAAACAAGAATGTTTTTAGCGCATAACCAAAAAGAGTACAGCAAAGGTGCATGCTTTATATCAGTCAAGAGGCAAGGAGTTCCAAAGTGTAGGTGCTGCCACATCAAACGACTGAGTTCTTGCAAATGTGGAAAAGGTTTTATGTGGCACCTGTAACAGTGCCAGTTCTGCAGGTGGAAGTGGGTGCATATGGAGTAAGAAACTCAGCAGCAAACTGGTCCCAAATCGTTTAGGTCTTTATATACTAAAAGTAACACCTTGAACTTGGCCTGGTTGCTACATGAACCGTTTCTATCCCAGCTGGTGCTAATAGGAACAGTTACCTTGCAAGAACTCATGTCTGAACTTGCTTTTCTCCTTCACCCTCCCTATCCCTTTTTCCTTTATAGTCATATCTGGCACAGGCTGAAGACTGTATTAAATACCCACAGGCCTTTACAAATTAATAACGTGATTTTATTGTTTTAAACATAAACCACTGCTGGTTTTTGTGTGTTAAGTTTTTAAAAATGTATTTATTTTAGTCATCAGCTGGAAATGTGTAGAATGAACATTGGTTTGTGTTGTTATTTTATTACACTACATTTATAGTTTTGCTTCAGCATTCTAAGCTTTTGAGCTGGCCTTGCATAAATAATAGTTAATATTTTGCCCTGGCAAAAGAACATTTTGCCAAAGCTTGGGTGGCCACCACTCAGGGATTCTTTAGCTGTGATTCCTGCATTGCAGGTGGTTGGACTAGATGGACCGTGGGGGACCTCTGAAACCCTGCAATACTATGATTCCAGCTTGTCACTTTGAGCATTTGATGCTCCTTCTCTCTACCAAGGGGAGAATTGCCATTTTGTGTTCAAGATATGCCCTCTTGCTGCTTTTAGGTAAACAGAAGTACCTCTGTGCCAGCCGAAATGACTGCACCATCAACAGGTTCCGGAGAAAAAACTGCCCTTCCTGCCGCCTTCGGAAATGTTATGAGGCTGGGATGACTCTTGGAGGTAATCCAACTTCTGTTTATGAACCTTTGATTCTTTGCATTTTACTATGTTTTATATATGCTGTAAGGCGCCCAGATGGGTGGAGTAGTATAATAGCCACCCAGAGTGGCGGGGGAAACCCAGCCAGATGGGTGGGGTATAAATTATTATTATAATCATCATCATCATTAATTTTAGCATACCTGATTTGCTTGCTTTGTGTCATGTATCTAAATGAGGCTGGAGGGAGATACGCAGCCTGGCACTGATAGATTAGATTAGTGCCCTTCTTCACTGAGGTTTTGGCAAGCACCCCATTCCTTGCTGAGTCAGGCAGGGGCCTCCAGCCAAAACAAAACCCCAACCTGTGCTCTGAGGTCAGATCCTCAAGAGATTAACCTCTGTGATTCCCACAATCAAGGCAGGGATTTATTTATTTTTTTAATTAAATGTTTATTAGTTTTCAAATCTACAAAAAGTTTAGTTACAAGCAAGCAAGGAGTCATTGCATTAACAAACCAAACTGCAACACATATAATAATGAAATCTTCAAATACCACATGTTAAACAAACCAGAGCAGTAGGATATATTGAGAAATTGTGCTTAGAGCTCTAAAATGGGCACGTACTCTGAATTCAATAATCATAAATAATACAGTGGTACCTCGGGTTACATACGCTTCAGGTTACAGACTCTGCTAACCCAGAAATATTACCTCAGGTTAAGAACTTTGCTTCGGGATGAGAACAGAAATCGTGCTCCGGCGGCGCGGCAGCAGCAGGAGGCCCCATTAGCTAAAGTGGTGCTTCAGGTTAAGAACAGTTTCAGGTTAAGAACAGACCTCCAGAACAAATTAAGTTCTTTACCCGAGGTACCACTGTAACCAAATCAGATACTCTACCATGTCAATAAAAAAAATATCACAACATTCATCTTACATTCTAACTTAATGTATTAAGCAAATTTGTTCATAACCTGGAGGAGGTTCTTGGCCATGTTCCTCTTTACCTACAAAGGAGATAAAGTCAGACTAAATGTGGTACAAAGTTCTTCTATTTACTTAGGCCCCTGACAATTCTCTTTTTTGGGGGGGGGGTTTAATTTTCTTTTTTTTTTATAATATTTTTATTAAGTTTATAAAGTACAGAAAAAAGAAATAAAGACATAGGAAGAAAAATACAATAGAGAGATTACAAATTTTCCATAATCCTTTTTTCCATCTATTGGACTTCCCCACATCCTCCAAACCCTGCATTCTCTGTAATACAAAATATCAGCAATTTGTTAACTTATTTCCAGACTTATTGTATCTTTCATTTTATCATGTTTCCTAATTTCAAAGCTGTTGTAATCCAAATCTTATATGTTTTAACTTAAACATAATAAAGTTATTTCATTATTCCACCTTTAACTTCTTGTACCTTAATTTCCATTTCATTAATTTACCAATGCTGAAGCAAGAATTTCTAAAAAGAGCATTTTTTAACATTCATACAACTTGTAATGTTTTTTCAAATAGTCTTTGAATTTTTTCCAATCCTCCTCGATTGTTTCTTCTCCCAAGTCTCGGATTCTGCCAGTCATTTCAGCCAGTTCCATATAGTCCATCAACTGCGTCTGCCATTCCTCCAGCGTGGGTAAATCTTGTGTCTTCCAATGCTTAGCAATCAAAATCCTTGCTGCTGTGGTAGCATACATAAAAAAAGTTCTGTCTTTCTTAAGTACTCTCTGGTCCACAATGCCCAGAAGAAAGGCCTCCGGTTTCTTAGGTAAGGTATATCTAAGTACCTTTTTTAGTTCATTATGAATCATCTCCCAAAAGGCCTTCACTTTCGGGCAAGTCCACCAGAGGTGAAAGAATGTCCTTTCCGCCTCTTTACATTTCCAACATTTGTTATCAGACAGGTGATATATCTTAGCAAGTTTGACTGGGGTCATGTACCACCGGTATATCATTTTCATAATATTTTCCTTCAAGGCACTACATGCCGTAAATTTCATTCCGGTGTTCCATAACCTTTCCCAGTCTTCAAACATAATGTTGTGCCCCAAGTCCTGTGCCCATTTTATCATGGCGGATTTGACTGTCTCGTCCTGTGTATTCCATTTAAGCAGCAAATTATACATTCTCGAAAGTAATTTATTTTTTGGCTCTAACAATTCTGTCTCTAGTTTCGATTTTTCCACCTGGAATCCAACCTTTTTATCCACTTTAAAAACCTCCTGAATTTGTGCATAATGCAACCAATCTCGCACCTTATTTTTCAATTTTTCCAAGCTCAGCAGCCTCCAATTGTCTCCAATTTTTTCAATTATTTCCCAATATTTAGGCCAGTAGGCTTCCATGTTAAGTCTCTTACGTGCCTTGGCCTCCACCGGTGAGAGCCACCTCGGAGTCTTACTCTCCAATAAGTCCTTATATTTTGTCCAGACCATCAAAATTGCTCTTCTGACAATATGGTTTTTAAACAATTTGTGAACTTTAACCTTGTCATACCACAAATATGCATGCCACCCAAAAGCATTGTCAAACCCTTCCAGATCTAGGACATCAGTGTTTTCCAATAAGATCCAATCTTTCAACCAGCAGAAGGCTGCAGATTCATAATATAACCTCAAGTCTGGCAGGGCAAATCCCCCTCTTTCTTTCGCATCAGTTAGTATTTTAAACTTTATTCGGGGCTTTTTGCCCTGCCAAACAAACTTAGAAATATCCTTCTGCCACTTTCCAAAACATTCCACTTTGTCCACGATCTGTAGGGCCTGAAACAGAAATAACATTTTCGGCAATACATTCATCTTTATAGCTGCTATCCGGCCCAACAAGGAAAGTTTCAATCTTGACCATATTTCCAAGTCTCTTTTGATTTCTGACCAACATTTCTCATAATTATCTTTAAACAAATTCAAATTTTTGGAGGTCAAGTACACCCCTAGATATTTTACTTTTTTAACCACATTTAATTCTGTTTCTTTCAGGAACTCATCTGTTTCTGTAGTTGTCAAATTTTTTGCTAGAACCTTAGTTTTTTGCTTGTTCAGCTTAAATCCCGCCACCCGACCAAAATCAGAAATTAATTCTAACACTCTTTTAGTGCTAGAGACTGGCTCCTGTAATGTTAATACCAAGTCATCTGCAAAAGCTTTCAGTTTATATTGTTTCACTCCGACCTCAATTCCTTGTACAGACCGGTCCTTTCTAATCATGTTCAATAGCACCTCCAGGACTGAAATAAACAATAGGGGGGATAGGGGGCACCCCTGTCGTGTCCCTTTTTCTATTTTGAACTCCTCTGTCACCACATTGTTAACAATCAATTTAGCTTTTTGCTCTGAGTAAATTGCTTCTATTCCATTTTCAAACCCCCGCCCGACTCCCATCCCTTCCAAATTTTTCTTCATAAACATCCAAGAAATGTTGTCAAAGGCTTTCTCCGCATCAATAAAGATTAAAACCGCTCTAGTATTAAGATTTGTTTGTAGAAGTTCCAAAATGTCAATAATGTTTCTTGTATTATCAAACAAATGCCTACCGGGGAGAAAGCCAGCCTGGTCCTTATGGATCACTTCATTAAGTACTTTTTTAAACCTACTTGCTAAAATATCCGCAAAAAATTTGTAATCCACGTTTAGGAGTGAGATGGGGCGGTAGTTCTTAAGCTGGGTCTTTTCAGTTTCTTGTTTAGGTATCAATGTGATGAAAGCTTCTTTCCACGTCTCCGGTGCCTTCCTCCCCTCCATAATCTGATTGCAGACCTCCAACAGAGGTTGTATCAAATAGTCCTTCAAAACCTTGTAATATTTGGAGGTAAGTCCATCAGGGCCTGGAGATTTGCCTAGTTGAAGGTTCTGAATGGCACTTTCAATTTCTTGCTGGGTGATATTACTATTCAGGGTAGTTCTCATTTCCTGAGTTATTTTTTGATATCTCTGGAAACACTTTCTAATTTCCTCGGGTTTCTGAACCATTCTCCCTTCAATCTCTAGATTTGTAACTGTGTTAAGTTTTTGTCTCTTTTTCAACTGCCATGCTAGCAGTTTCCCACACTTGTTTGCTGATTCAAAGGATCTTTGTTTCATTTGTTTAATTTTCCATTCCACCTCTTGATTTATCAATTTCGAATATTGTGCCTGGAAAAATTTCACCTCTCTCAGCATTTCCTTCGACTTGGGCCTAGATCTTAATTTTTTCTCTCCTTCTCTTATTTTCTCCAATATCTTCTCCTTCTTTTCATTCCAGAACTTTTTCTTAATCGTATTTTGTTGTATTAGAAACCCTCTCATAACTGCTTTACTTGCGTCCCAGATTGTTCTTTTTTCCACAGTGGTGTTTAGATTTATTTCAAAATAGTCCTTTAAAGTTTTTTGGGCCTTCTTAACAATCTCCTGATCCCTTAATAAGGTGTCATTCATTTTCCATCTAAAGGATCCGGTTATGTTAAGTCTCAATTCCACTTTCAAAGCATTATGGTCGGAGCAAGTTTTTGGGCAGATTTCCACTTTTCTAGTCTTAGGTACCAGTCCTCTAGTTGTCCATATTTGGTCGATTCGTGTCCATGTCAGATGAGCTTCAGAAAAGAAAGTTCCTTCTTTTCCTAAGGGGTTCTTAACCCTCCATATGTCAATTAAGTCCATATTGTCAGTCATTTCAAAAAAAGTTTTAGGTAATCTGCCATCTTTCGTTATGTTGGCACTTTGCGACTTATCCATGTTTACAGATACGACCCCATTCATATCGCCCAACATAATAATGTTGTTGTAGTCTAAGTAGTCCAGCATAATCTCATGCAGCTTCCTGAAAAATTCCGATTTTCCTTCATTTGGAGCATATATTCCTAATATCAAAAATTTTTCTCCTTGCGTCTGAATTTCAATCACCAAAATTCTGCCGTGTTCATCTTTAAATAGGAATTTCGGTGACAGGCTCTCCTTTGCATAAATCACCACTCCTCTTTTCTTGACTTTATCCGAAGAAATAAATTCTTGGCCTAATCTTTTATTAATTAACACTTTTCTATGGAGCCTTGTCACATGAGTTTCTTGCAGGCAAATAATGTCCAATTGTTCTTTTTTCAAAATATAACCCCTGGCAATTCTCAATTTGTATGTTATTTTTTTCTAGGAGGACACCATGCCAAATCTATAATATAAATCTTTCCAGAAATCCACAAGAGTCATTCTGGCTACCACCAATAAATGCATAATCATTTATTTATTACCTAAAATTAGGTTACCCTAATCAAAAATAAAAAGTGTCAATTAGGAGGTTGGAACAATATGGCAGGCATCTACTTCTCACAAGCTGAGAGCAGAAGAGGCAATGAAGGTTATTAGCAGAAGGTGCTGTCTGTGAGACATCAGAGAGAAAGACGGTCCTAGGCAGTGCCCTGGGCAGCAGATTTGTGGTATGAAAGTTGTTGTTGCTGGCATTTTCATGACCACCTTAAAAGAGTTCTCAGAGCAGGGGCTCACAATCTGTCCTGTCTGGTGCCCAGCACAGAGGAACATAAGATGAACCTGCTGGATCAGGCCAATGGCACATTTAGTCCAGTATCCTCTTCTCACAGTTGCCTAACAGTTGCCTGTGGGAAATCAGCAAGCAGGATAAAAGCACAAAAGACCTCTTCTCTCTTATAGTTTCCAGCAACTGATATTCAGAAGCAATACTGTCTCCAAATGTGGAGGGGCAGAGCATAGCCATTGTGGTTAGTAACCGCTGATAGCTCCAGTGGCGTAGCGTGAGTTGCTGGCACCGAGTAGGGAAGCTGCCTATGCCATCGGAGCGACCCTGGAGGGAGGGTGATGTTGGGGACTGGTATGGAAGTCATGCAACTCATTTGCTTGCCCTGCAGGCTGACCCTTTTCATGGGTCTTCGTTTGTCCCTAAAGACAGAGCCCAAAACTTCAGGGTTCAGCCCCTTTCTTCTTCCCATCGTTAGCAAACCAGACACACACCCCCTCTGGTCACAACCACACCAGGCATTTAAAGCACTGTGGTGCCACTTTAGCAGTCACATGGCTTCCCCCAAAGAATCCTGGAACTGCAGTTTGCTATGGGTGCCATCCTCGCAGGCTGTTAAAAGTGGTTTAAGGGTGTTTTAAGTGAATGGTGGGGGTCTGAACTCTTTCTCTCAAAAACCTCCCCTTTCCTACAGAGGTTGTAGTTTTCCCAGCCAGGAAGCCAAGCAGATGTTAGGCATCCTTTGAACTGTGCCTTCTTGACTAAGCCAGCCTAAGGACCCCTCCAACTCCTTCCTCATCCAGAAAGAAATCCCAAAGGCTGCTTTTAAAAGCAATTAATGCTTTAACTTGTTACGTTATAATAAATCCAAGAGCTGCTCTTTAGAATGCTGACAGGAGTTTGGCTAGGAGGCAACGTTGTTCCACTATCAGTTTTTAATGCTCTCACTCTTGAGAACATAAAGCAAAAAATATATTCTCCTTCCCCTTCTTCTTCGTACCACAGAATTATAGAGTTGGAAGGGAACCATGAGTCATCTTGTCTAACCCCCTGCATTGAAGGAATTGCAGCTAAAGAATCCCTGACATATGGCCCTCCAGCCTCTGCTTAAAAGCCTCCAATAAAGGAGAGTCCACCACCTTCCCAGGGATTCCATTCCACTATCAAACAGCTCTTACCGTCAAACAGCTCTTCCTGATATTGAGTCGGAATCTCCCTTCTTGTCATTTGAATTCATTGCTTCAGGTCCTACCCTCCAGAGCAGGAGAAAATAAGCTTGCTTCCTCTTCCATGTGATAGCCCTTGAGATATTTGAAGATGACTGTCATATCTCCTCTCAGTCTCCTCTTTTCCAGGCTAAACAGGCCCAACTCCCTCAACCGTTCCTCATAAGGCTTGGCTTCCAGACCCTTCATAATCTTGGCCACCTTCCTCTGCACACCTTCCAGCTTGTCATTTATCCTTCTGATACCATTTTCCTGTACATTCATTTATTGTATCCACATTTGGCTGTTGTGAGCAAAGCTGGTGTGTAGTTTAAGGTGTGGGATTGGACTGGGTTACAAACACATGATATACCACTGGGTGAAGGTGCCATCGCACTCTGGCCCTCAAACTGCAGTGGAAGGAACAAGCTGCATTGGCGAGGCCTGGGGCCAATGCAGCTTATTCTTCCCTCAGGAGCAGTTTAACAAAGCCCCCACCCCACCTTTAGTTCACATGACCCGAAGCTGGGGGCAGCTTCTTTAAACTGCTCAGTGGAAGCAGTGGGGTTCACTCAGCTAGGGGAGAGGGCGGGAGGCTCCCCCCCCCCCAGCTTAGCAGTTCAGAACTTTAAAGCACAGACCTTGCTTGGAAAGAGCAGAGAAAAAGAAGGTGTGGATAAGCCATCTGAGTGCATTAACATGGCAGTTCATTCCATTTCCTCACTATTTCCCTAGCTGTTAATATCTCCATTATGCTTGAGCTTTCAGACCACTTCCAGAAATCTAGTGAAATATGGTGGCAGTTCAGCACTCATTTTTGTATTAATTGCTTCCAAGAAAAATCCATTTGGTACTCCACTGACTCAGAAAATTGTGGGAGAAAAGTGACAAGATTTGGGGCAGTATATCTAGTGGAATACAATGGAAATGCAGCAACTAGTTCTGTGTTAATTGCTTTCAGGAAAAAATGTGGGAGAAAAGTGACAAGACTCAGGGAGATACACTGGAATATAGCTCTTCCCTGTCGTTTTCATGTGGGAATAGAAGCATGCATGCACAGAAAGGGGGGAGAGAAGTGATGTTGTCCAATGACATTCTTTATTGTGCCACACCATGCCCAACTGGTGTGACTGAAATTTTGCACCACATGCCAGCAAGATTATAATGCTACAGGTGCTTCAGGAATGTGAAGGAAACATTCTCCCCTTCTAACATCATATCAAGAGCAACCCTCAAATCAAATGCATGCTTTTCTCTACAGGATAGCTTTCCTGCCCCTGAACTGAGACATAGGAATAACAGGAGCTATTAACCAAAAAGTATAGTACACAATTAGCCTTAAACAGGAACAGAGACAGTTGCTGAAGGTCCATGTCTGTTGCACAGATATAAAAGGCTGCACAGCCACACAATGCAGACACAACTTAAAATTCTCTGGTCATTTTCACACATTACACAACAAGAAACCCAAGTTACTATTGTGCAGACAATCTGCAGGGAGCTGTAGCCAGTCTCAGTTTTCTGATGAGCCTATTGGTAAATGACAAGTGCTTTCGTTGACTTCCGGAACAGCGCACCGACGGAACGGGTGGGGATCTGCGCTCCTGCCATCTCGAGGCAGACCCGACGGAGAGAGAAACAGGGACGAGGTGTAAGTCACCCTGACCTCGGGGGGGGGGGGATCCTGAGGGTTGAACCTAAGGCAGCGCAAAAAGGGGTCTCCCAAAACTAAAGACAAAAGTGTATAAAAAGGACGCAGGGAGGATCTCTGCGCAAACGGGCCAATCCACTCTCCGGCGCAAATGCCCCCAAACCCCGACAAGGTAGCGCTGAACTCTCCTTTAAGAGGAGACTGTTAAAAACAGGATGTCTCTCCCCTAAAAATCGGGTAAAACTAATTTTACCAATAACCCTCACAAGCGAAAGTGGGGAGGAAAGGGAGAGACGAGAGGTCAGTTTTTAAAAAAACAAACACAGAGCACGATTTGAAGCAGAGAAGGGGACCGCAACACGGTACAGACAACCCCTGTTAAAATACTTCACAAGGAGTCTTAAAAGAGTGTGATTTAACGCACCAAAGTCTTGAGAAATTAAGACATTACAGTTGAAAAAGTAAAGGCAAACCCAAAAGTTAAAGGAGGACTGGAATCACTTTAAAGTAAAAACGATTAAAATAAGACTGCTTAATTTAATACACAACTGTGAATAAAACTAGCATACCTGTGTCCAAGTGGGGAGCAGATGAGACAGCGTGGAGGCACCACCATTGACGGAAGCCATAAAGAGCACAAACAGGAAAAGACGCCAAAAAGCAAACTTTGAAAGCAAGAGAGAGGAGCAGAGGAGGAAAAAGAATCAAAGGGGAAAACAGCGATACATGTGGCCAATATAGGAATAGACACAGACCAGAAAAAATACACGCTGAGGTAACAGTGCCACCTACTGGACAAAAATAAAAATACAGAAATAAATAAAATAATTTAAAAAAGATTAAGTGAAGAATAGGTAACTCTGAAAGAAGGACTCTATTGCTCTTTTTGTCAAAAATTCTGTTTTCTTTTTCTTTTTAATCAGTAATTTGGAAGGAAAATATCATACAACCTAGAAAGAAATGGACATATAAATATTTTAACTAAAGGAATTCCCTGAAAGATATAAAACGTCAAGAAAATAAAAAGGTTTTCTGCTCTGGATTGGACTTGTTTTCAACGTTGCCACTGCTGTAATGTTTTAGGAGGCTCCGTGGCTGTTGGATTTATTTTTTTGAATTTGCAACCGGCAAAGTGGAGATAGCCAGGTATGTGGCAAGAAGATATTGACTTTGTATTCTGCTAATTGGAATTAGCCATACCAGTGGCAAGAAGATTGATCCTGATTTTGTTCTACTTTTTGTTTTTATTTCTCTTCTCTTTGGATACTTTGGTTGATGGATTATATCAGTTGTAGAGTGTGTTCTGCCTGATTTTGATTTTGATTTAGAGGCGCTGCATCTTTCTATCCCCCTTGGATTTAAAATACAAAGAAGTGGTGAAGTTTGGGTGTTTGAATTATATGTTTCAATTTTAAAATTTTAAAACTTCTAAAATTTGCTATTGGATTTGGAAATAATAAATAAAGGGAAATGGAAACAGTGGACTACTATATTAAATAAATTCCTCTCTAATTGAATTGGAAATCTGCACAGGGGGTAAGAAATAATTTTGGAGAATGACGCATGCGCAAAAAAAGAGTGAAGGTGCAACCCCGGGAGAGAGGAGAACGTTGAGGCAAGAACCAGAATGGAAAGGAGAGATAGTAAAGATGTTTGCAGAATTAAAGATGGACATTAAAAACAGTGAGAAGAACATAGAGTCTAAATTAGGGCAGATGGAGAATAAATTACGGAAAGTGGACAAAAAAAATAGATGTAACTGTCAATGAACTAAAAGGACAAATGAAGAAGGATTGAAAGGGACTAAATTAGAATTGAAAGACATGAAAACAGAAGAGGAAAACCTAGAGCAGAAGTATCTGAAGTTAACAAGACACAGGAAGAGTTGTGGGATGCGGTTGCAATGAATGAACCAAGACAAAGACAGACAAATCTGAGACTGAGGTCTGTGCCTGAAGTGCAGGGAGAGCAGATTAAAGGAAAATTGACGGCAGAGATTGCCCAATGGTTAGACCTGCAAGTGGATGATGTGGCTAAAACAATACAAAATGCCTTTCGAATAAGGACAAGGACAACTAGAGCGAAGAAATTCCCAGGAGATTGTTTGATTATTTTCAAAGATATAGAGAGGAGAAATTTAATTTTACAAAAAAATAGAGAAAGAAGATTAAATATTGATGGGAATTATATAATTATTTTTAAAGACGTACCACTTCGTCTTTTGAAAAAACGAGATCGTTATAGACATTTGGTACAGTCTCTGAAGAAAAATCAAGTTGAGTTTAAATGGGAATTTCCAGAAGGAGTGGCATTTACATACAAAGGGAAAAGGCACAGACTTACAAGACCAGATGAAGTAGACAAATTTTTTAGAAGATACAAGGAGCTGATGACAGAAGAAGAAGAAGAAGTAGAAAGGATGGGAGCAGGTGCCAGTGGAGCAGAATTTCTGGGATTAGTGGAAGAAGGGAGAGACAAAAAGGATAAAAGAGGAAAAGGAGAAGATGAACAGGAGGAAGAATCATAGAATCATAGAATCATAGAGTTGGAAGAGACCACAACCCCCTGCCAAGCAGGAAACACCATCAGAGCACTCCTGACATATGGTTGTCAAGCCTCTGCTTAAAAACCTCCAAAGAAGGAGACTCCACCACACTCCTTGGCAGCAAATTCCACTGTCGAACAGCTCTTACTGTCAGGAAGTTCTTCCTAATGTTTAGGTGGAATCTTCTTTCTTGTAGTTTGGAACCATTGCTCCGTGTCCGCTTCTCTGGAGCAGCAGAAAACAACCTTTCTCCCTCCTCTATGTGACATCCTTTTATATATTTGAACATGGTTATCATATCACCCCTTAACCTCCTCTTCTCCAGGCTAAACATGCCCAGCTCCCTTAGCCGTTCCTCATAAGGCATCGTTTCCAGGCCTTTGACCATTTTGGTTGCCCTCCTCTGGACACGTTCCAGTTTGTCAGTGTCCTTCTTGAACTGTGGTGCCCAGAACTGGACACAGTACTCCAGGTGAGGTCTGACCAGAGCAGAATACAGTGGCACTATTACTTCCCTTGATCTAGATGCTATACTCCTATTGATGCAGCCCAGAATTGCATTGGCTTTTTTAGCTGCCGCGTCACACTGTTGGCTCATGTCAAGTTTGTGGTCAACCAAGACTCCTAGATCCTTTTCACATGTACTGCTCTCAAGCCAGGTGTCACCCATGTTGTATTTGTGCCTCTCATTTTTTTCCCCCAAGTGCAATACTTTACATTTCTCCCTGTTAA
The DNA here is from genome assembly GCF_964252035.2 of Podarcis erhardii. NCBI lineage: Eukaryota > Metazoa > Chordata > Lepidosauria > Squamata > Lacertidae > Podarcis > Podarcis erhardii. The sequence continues at coordinate 14,153,562 of NC_138506.1, read as the reverse complement.
AATTCATCTTGTTTGTTTTGGCCCAGTTCTCTAATCTGTCAAGGTCGTTTTGAAGTGTGATCCTGTCCTCTGGGGTGTTAGCCACCCCTCCCAGTTTGGTGTCATCTGCAAATTTGATCAGGATGCCCTTGAGTCCATCATCCAAGTCGTTGATAAAGATGTTGAATAAGACCGGGCCCAAGACAGAACCCTGTGGCACCCCACTAGTCACTCTTCTCCAGGATGAAGAGGAACCATTGATGAGCACCCTTTGGGTTCGGTCAGTCAGCCAGTTACAAATCCACTGAGTGGTAGCATAGTCAAGTCCACATTTTACCAGCTTCTTTACAAGAATATCATGGGGCACCTTGTCAAATGCCTTGCTGAAATCAAGGTAGGCTACATCCACTGCGTTCCCTTCATCTACCAGGCTTGTAATTCTGTCAAAAAATGAGATCAGGTTAGCCTGACATGACTTATTTTTCAGAAATCCATGCTGCCTATTGGTGATCACAGCATTCCTTTCTAGGTGCTCACAGACTGTTTGCTTAATGATCTGCTCCAGAATCTTCCCTGGTATTGATGTCAGACTGACTGGGCGGTAATTATTTGGGTCCTCTCTTTTCCCCTTTTTGAAAATAGGGACAACATTTGCCCTCCTCCAGTCTGCCCGGACTTCACCTGTTCTCCAGGAATTCTCAAAGATGACTGCCAGTGGTTCTGAGATCACATCTGCCAGTTCTTTTAATACTCTTGGATGCAGTTCATCTGGCCCTGGAGACTTGAATACATCTAAACTAGCCAAGTATTCTTGTACTATCTCCTTAGTTATTCTGGGCTGTGTTTCCTCTGCTGAATCATTTGCTCCAAATTCTTCAGGTCGGGCATTGTTTTCTTTATCGGAGAAGACTGAGGCAAAGAAGGCATTGAGGAGTTCAGCCCTTTCTGTGTCCCCTGTTTGCATTTCACCATCTTCTCCTCTGAGTGACCCCACTGTTTCTTTCTTCTTCCTTTTGCTACGAACATACCCATAAAAGCCTTTTTTGTTGCTTTTAACCTCTCTAGCAAGCCTGAGTTCATTCTGTGCTTTAGCTTTTCTGACTTTGTGTCTACACGTGCTGGCTATTTGTTTGAATTCCTCTTTGGTGGTTTCCCCCCTTTTCCATTTTTTGTACACATCCTTTTTTAATCTTAACTCAGTTAAAAGTTCTTTAGATAGCCACCCTGGCTTCTTTAGGCACCTTCCATGTTTCCGTCTCATTGGTATTGCCTGAAGTTGTGCCTTTACTATCTCCCTCTTAACAAACTCCCAGCCATCATGAACTCCTTTTCCCTTTAGTATTACTGTCCATGGGATCTCACCCAGCACTTCCCTAAGTTTTATGAAGTCGGCTTTCTTAAAGTCAAGAAATTGAGTCCTAGTATGCTTGGCTGCTCCTTTCCGCTGTATAGTAAACTTCAGAAGAGCATGATCACTCGCGCCTAATGATCCTTCCACTTCTACCCCACTAACCAGGTCATCAACATTGGTTAGGACCAGATCTAAAATGGCTGTTCCTCTTGTTGCTTCTCCCACTTTCTGGACAACGAAGTTGTCTGCAAGGCCAGTGAGGAATCTGTTTGACCTTATGCTCTTGGCTGAGTTTGACATCCAGCAAATATCCGGGTAATTGAAGTCCCCCATTACTACTATCTCCCTTCCTTTTGCATGCTTGGCCATTTGTTCCAGGAAGGCATCATCTATGTCCTCTGTTTGGCTTGGGGATCTATAGTAAACTCCCATAATGAGGTCCCTGTTATTCTTCTCTCCCTTAATTTTGACCCAAATGCTCTCACTTTGGCTTTGAGGTTCTAAATCTTGGATCTCTTCACAGGTATACACATCCCTGACATATAACGCCACTCCTCCTCCTTTCTTGTCTGGTCTGTTTCTCTGAAATAGATTGTATCCCTCCATTATTACATTCCAGTCATGGGACTTATCCCACCAGGTTTCAGTGATGCCTATTATGTCATATTTAGTTTGCTGTACCAAGAGCTCAAGCTCATCTTGTTTATTTCCCATGCTTTGCGCATTAGTGTACAGACATTGAAGTCCATTAATCATTCCCCTGTGTCTCTTATTTAAGAATTTTTTCCTCCCACCACTAGGTCTGCGTGCTGTTTGCTCCATTTGGTCTATGACATTTGGATGATCATCTTCATCAATTGATAGACTCCTACCTTCAGGAGCACTGTCTCCCTCCCCCACATTAGTCAGTTTAAAGCCCTCCTGATGAGGTTTCTGAGATTTTTGGCAAAAACATTCCTCCCAACCGTTGTGAGGTGCAGCCCATCGCTTGCCAGAAGTCCATCTTCAAGAAACTGCAGTCCGTGATCTAAGAATCCAAACCGTTCCTGTTTACACCATTTGCGAAGCCAGCTGTTCACTTCCACTATTTTTCTCTCTCTCCCTGGGCCACATCGTTCAACTGGGAGGACAGATGAGATGACAATTTGTGCATTTAATTGCTTCAATTTCCTGCCCAGAGCTTCATAGTCTCTTTTGATCCTCTGGAGGCTATGGCTTGCAGTGTCATTGGTTCCCACATGAACCAAGAGGAAGGGGTATTTGTCAGTGGGTTTTATGATACCTTGCAGTCGTTCAGTTACATCTTGGATCTTAGCCCCGGGGAGACAGCACACTTCCCGAGACATCTTGTCAGGCCCACAGATCACTGCTTCTGTTCCCCTCAGTAGGGAATCCCCTATCACCACTACACGCCTCCTCTTAGGTTTGGTCGGGGTTCTTCCGTGAGCTGTCCGTTCCAAGGTCGCCTGCACATTCCCTGAGGACTGACTTTGCTGCTCGTCTTCATATACCTGATCGACTGTAATGAAGGAGAGATCCTCAAATGGAGTCTGCTCTTCGTCTTCCATGCTAGGGGAGAGGACCTCAAAGCGATTGTGTATTTCTAAACAATCAGAGCGAACCCTGGGCCTCCTACTTCTTTGAGTCACGTTTCTCCATATATCTGGCTCCTGTGTTGGTGAACTAGCCTCCTTCTCAGGGGAGTCCCCTGTCTCCTCCTTGGTGGGGATGGTGTGCTCTGTTGCTTCCAAGAAGAGCTCCAGCTCTCTAATTCTTTGGAGCGTAGCTACACGTTCCTCCAGTTGCTGGACTTTGTCTTTTAAGAGGGCAATCAGCATGCAATTGCTGCAGGTAAAGCTGCCTGCAACCTTTGGCAAGATGGCAAACATTGTGCAGGAACCGCAGGCGACTGCTGCTGTTCCCTCACTCTCCATCTTGAGAACGTGTCGTTGGGGGTGGCTATAGCGGTCCTCCATCATAAGAAGCGTGCAGACAGGACAAATAACTCCCCCCCAAAAAAAACCCTAGGTCTCCCCCAACAAACGATTGGGGAGATGGATCAAACTAAGAGATGGATCAAACTAAGAGATGGATGCTCCTTCTTCAGCCGCTGCCCTGCAAGCTCTGATAAGCTCCTCCCACAGCTAATCACCTGCCTCAACAGAAACCCTGCCCCCTCTGACCTTTGCACAGGGAGAGCAGCTAATCAGCCACAAGAAACACACACAAGAAAACCTTTTTTGCTCCTTCTTCAGCCGCTGCCCTGCAAGCTCTGATAAGCTCCTCCCACAGCTAATCACCTGCCTCAACAGAAACCCTGCCCCCTCTGACCTTTGCACAGGGAGAGCAGCTAATCAGCCACAAGAAACACACACACAAGAAAACCCTTTTTGCTCCTTCTTCAGCCGCTGACCTGCAAGCTCTGATAAGCTCCTCCCACAGCTAATCACCTGCCTCAACAGAAACCCTGCCCCCTCTGACCTTTGCACAGGGACAGCAGCTAATCAGCCACAAGAAACACACACACAAGAAAACCCTTTTTGCTCCTTCTTCAGCCGCTGACCTGCAAGCTCTGATAAGCTCCTCCCACAGCTAATCACCTACCTCAACAGAAACCCTGCCCCCTCTGACCTTTGCACAGGGAGAGCAGCTAATCAGCCACAAGAAACACACACACAAGAAAACCCTTTTTGCTCCTTCTTCAGCCGCTGACCTGCAAGCTCTGATAAGCTCCTCCCACAGCTAATCACCTGCCTCAACAGAAACCCTGCCCCCTCTGACCGTTGCACAGGGAGAGCAGCTAATCAGCCACAAGAAACACACACAAGAAAACCTTTTTTGCTCCTTCTTCAGCCGCTGCCCTACAAGCTCTGATAAGCTCCTCCCACAGCTAATCACCTGCCTCAACAGAAACCCTGCCCCCTCTGACCGTTGCACAGGGAGAGCAGCTAATCAGCCACAAGAAACACACACAAGAAAACCTTTTTTGCTCCTTCTTCAGCCGCTGCCCTGCAAGCTCTGATAAGCTCCTCCCACAGCTAATCACCTGCCTCAACAGAAACCCTGCCCCCTCTGACCTTTGCACAGGGAAAGCAGCTAATCAGCCACAAGAAACACACACACAAGAAAAGAGGAAGAAGGGGAAGAAGAAGAAAAGAAATTATAAAAGTAAAAACTTTTGTAATATTGAAATATTAATTGGAATACAATATGGCATTAAAATTGTGGACATGGAATGTTAATGGACTGAACGATTAAAAAATGAAATAAAATTGAACAATATTTAAAACAAAAGAATTTGGATATTATATGCCTACAAGAGATGCATGTTAAAAAGACGCACAGAAAAATTCTGATAAATAAAAAATTAGGAAATGAGTTTGTTTCATCTGATAAAAGTAAAAAGAGAGGAGTGGTATTGTACATAAAAAATAAACTGGAGGCGCAACAATTATTTAAGGATGAAGAAGGGAGAATTATAGCAGTCCAAGTCAATTGGCAAGGTGAAAAACTGATAATCATTGGAGTTTATGCACCAAATGGAAATAAAATGGAATTCTTTAAGGATTTGGAGGAAAGATTATTTGAATATTTGGATCAAAAGATCATAATAATGGGTGATATGAATGGTGTAGTTTCGATGGAAATGGATAGACTACGAGCATCTGGGAAAACAAAAGAAGGGAAACTTCCAAAATCATTCTTTGAAATGGCAGAGACCTGTAACTTGACGGACATTTGGAGACTAAGACACCCATTAGAAAAACAATTCACATTTATTTCAGATGCAAATCAATCAATGTCAAGAATTGATCAGATATGGATATCCAATGATCTAACATCGAGAACCTTAAAGATTGAAATACAACCAAAAGTCTTCTCAGATCATAATGCAATTAAATGTATTCTAAAAGGATATGAAGAAAAATCTTTCAGATGGAGAATAAATGAAAACCTGCTGGACGATCAGAAAGGGCACAGAAATGCCTAACAGACTACTTTGTAAATAATTTGAATAAAGGCACAAGAATGTGTACGGTGTGGGACGCTAGTAAAGCGGTGATGAGGGGTTTCTTTATCCAGCAAAATGCAATTAAAAACAAAATGAGAGAAAAAGGGAAAAAGGAAATCCTAAAACAAATTATGGAAAACGAGAAAAAATTAACTACTAGGCCCAAGGATGAAAAAGTGGGAAAAAATATAAAAGTGCTTCAAACTCAATTTGCGATGATAATTAATAAGGAAGTGGAATGGAATATTAAAAAAATGAAGCAGAGGAATTTTGAATTTGCAAATAAGTCTGGAAAATGGCTGGCTTGGCAAATTAAAAAAAGGAAAGAGCAAAATACAATAAACAAAATAAAAGTGGAAGATCAAGATATTGAAAATCTGAAAGGAATTAGGAAAGGATTTGTAGATTTTTATAGAGAATTGTATAAAAGAAAGGGGAGAGGTAATACAAAAGAAATAGAAGACTATTTAAAGAAGAAAGAGGTGCAGAAAATATCGAATTGCAATAAAAATAAACTGAATGAGCCAATCAAAATGGATGAAATTAAAAATGCAATAAGAGAACTGAAAAGTGGGAAGACACCAGGACCGGATGGATTTAGTGCAAGATACTATAAAGAAATGAAACACACCCTGTCTGTACCATTAAAAGAAGTGATGAATAACATTTTAAAAAAGGAGGAAATGCCAGAAACTTGGAAAGAAGCCTATATAACTTTTATTCCCAAACAGGACTCAGATCTGACCCAAGTGAAGAATTACAGGCCGATCTCATTATTAAATAATGATTACAAAATGTTCGCAAACATTTTGGCAAATAGGATGAAAAGAATTTTAAAGGAAATGATACAGAAGGATCAAGCAGGTTTCCTTCCTGGTAGACAGATGAAAGACAACATAAGAAATATAATTGATATAATGGAATATCTGACTAACAGGAAGGATAAACAAGCAATGTTAATTTTTGTGGATGCGGAGAAAGCCTTTGATAATATTTCTTGGGAATTTATGTTAAAAAACTTAGAAGCGATGGATATGGGCCAATCTTTTCTAAATGGTATAAAAGCAATATACTCCGAACAAAGAGCAAAACTAATTGTCAATAATATAATAACGGAAAATATTGCAATAACCAAGGGTACAAGATCACCGTTGCTATTCATATCGGTCCTGGAAGTCTTATTAAGTTCAATAAGAAACAATGAACAGATAAAAGGGGTATCAGTTGGCCGTAATCAATATAAAGTAAAGGCGTATGCTGATGACTTGGTTATAATGATAGGTAAAGGTAAAGGTACCTCTGCCCGTACGGGCCAGTCGTGACTGACTCTGGGGTTGCGCGCCTGTCAGGGGTTCAGAAGGAGAGACACAGGAGGGGGAGCAAATGGAGAGTGAGGAGGAGGAGTACGAGGGGGGAGCAGGCAGTGACAGTGGAAAGAGTTATTCCACAAGCCTCTCCAGCGAATCGGAGGACTCACAGAAGGGAGCGCCGATGGCCAGGGCGAGGGGGGTTCCAGGGGGGAAGCCCCAGGAGGAAGGGGCCAGTGGGGAGTCCCTGAGCAGCAGTTGGAAATCAGGACCAGCTTCCCCACCAGAGCGCAGTGGGGAGGGGGAGTCCCAGGAATCGGGACCAGTGCTCTCACCACCAGCGGGAGGAGAGGAGTCAGGTTTGGTCACGCCCACATCAGGAAGCGGGGAAACGGTCAGGAGGAAGGTTACCGGCTGGGCGCGCGCGCCAAGTTCAAATGTACAGGCGAGCGGCACAGCAGGGAGCCCGGGTAGGGAGCCAGGTCCTAAAGCCCGCCGGAAGGAAGGGGAAGACCAAGGGGGGTCAGCGTCAGAGGAGTCCAGGAAGGAGGAGACCCCAGAGGGCAGAAGGACCCAGCGAAGGAAAGAACAGCGTAGGAGGTGGAGCCGGGCGAGGATCTTAAACTGGTGTGGGAGGAGCAGTGAGTCAGAGGGGACTTAGCCGGTCTAGCGCCGAGACGTGGGTCTGCGCGCCCAGAGCTTTGAAATGGAAACTAAACTTCAATAAAGACTTTGTATATTATATCCACCGGGCGTTGGTCCTCTGTGAGCTGGGATCTAGAGGCAGACCTGACAGCGCCCATCTCACTTAAGAGGCTGGGGCCAGCGCTGTCCGGAGACACTTCTGGGTCACGTGGCCAGCGTGACAAAGCTGCTCTGGCGAGCCTGCACCAGCACAGCACACGGAAACGCCGTTTACCTTCCCGCTATAAAGCGGTACCTATTTATCTATTTGCACTTAAGAGTGCTTTCGAACTGCTAGGTGGGCAGGAGCTGGGACCGAACGACGGGAGCTCACCCCGCCACGGGGATTCGAACCGCCGACCATACGATTGGCAAGTCCTAGGCACTGAGGTTTTACGCACAGCGCCACCCGCGTCCCTTGTTATAATGATAGAAGATCCTATAAAGAGTACTAAAGAAGTACTAAAAGAAATGGAAGAATTTGGACAGGTGGCAGGGTTTAAATTGAATAAGGAAAAAAAAACCAAAATAATGGTGAGAAACATAGACCAAGAAATTAGTGAAATAATACAGCAACAGACAGAGATTGAGGTGGTAAAGAAAGTGAAATATTTAGGGATTGTATTGACTTCCAGGAATATTGATTTGTTTCAAAATAACTATGTACCAGTATGGAATAAAGTTAAACGAGATTTAGAGGTGTGGGGTAGAATGAAATTATCATTTTGGGGAAGAATTGCAACAATAAAGATGAGTGTGTTACCGAAAATGTTGTTTCTGTTCCAAGCAATTCCAATAATTAAAGGACGAAAAGAAACGAGTGTATAAAGGTTTTGAAAATCATATTATTAGAGGATCTCTGATTGAGGTATGGGGTAGGTATAAAAACCTACTGGAACCAAAAATCCCACATTGGCTATCACCATTAGAGGTGATGAGTGTTAAAAAGATCAATATGACTAGGAGGTGGATAACATATGGGAGTTTAATCGAGAAAGAAGGAAGTAAGTGGAAAATGAAACCATATGAAGAAGTGAAAGAACATGTAAATGATTGGCTGCATTACTTTCAGATTAATGAAATGTTTAGAAAAGAGGTTGCAGAAAGAGGCTATTTTGAAAAAGAATCTAGGTTTCAACGAGAAGTATTGAATAATGAAGTTAAAAATTTATCTATGGTGTATAAATTACTATTAGAATGGCATTTGAAGGATGAAGAGGTTAAATCAGTTATGATTCAATGGGCCAAAGATTTTGGACATAACATTCAATTTGATGATTGCATAAAATTATGGAAGGAAGGGATGAGATTTACAGCATGCACCACAATTAAAGAAAATGTTATGAAAATGATATATCGATGGTATATAACACCAGTCAAATTAAGTAAGATGTATAAGGTGAGTAATAAATGTTGGAAATGTAAGGAGAAAGAAGGGACATTTTATCATATGTGGTGGGAATGTAAAAAAATGAAGTGCTTCTGGGAAATGATATATAATGAGATAAAGAAAATATTGAAATATACATTTGTTAAAAAACCAGAAGCATTCCTATTAGGAATTTTAGGTGGTGAGATAAAAAGGAAGGATCAGAAAATATTTTTGTATGCAGTAACAGCAGCTAGAACTCTTGTGGCCCAGAAATGGAAACAAGAAGAAATGCCCACGATTGAAGAATGGAGAACGAAATTAATGGATTATGCAGAACTGGACAGATTAACAGGGAGGATTCGCAACCGACGGGACCAAAGATTCACTGAGGACTGGAATAAATTTACAGACTATATTAAAAATATTTGTGATAATGATATAACATTTGTAAGTTTCCAAGAAGCTCTGTAAGAAGGTTTGGTAGAAATATTGTTTAAATAACATGGTAAGATAAGATATACATAGTGCAATATAAATGAAGAAATGTGAAGTTATGTAATAACTGCGGAAAATTATCAGACATGTTGATGGAAGTCTAAAAGAAAAAAGACGTGTGACGAATTCCTAATGTTTAATTGTGTTATAAATTTGTTTTTATTGGAAAATTAATAAAATATATATACAAAAAATAAAAAGGAAATAAAAAGGAAGAGCAGACGGTGTAATAGCCTGATGGGATCAAAGAAAGCCTCAGCAGTGAGTGGCCTTACTTCATCTCACAATCACTCACAGAGTATCAGTTGTAGAAAGTGAGAACAACATGGACATGAAAATTCTCTTAGCGGCGATGGAAAGAATGGGGAAAAAATTAGGTGAAAAGATAACAATACTAGACGGGAACATAATACTAGACGGTAATATGGAAAGTATGGGATCCAAAATTGAAAAAAAATTATAGTTTAATAATGGATTTCTCTAACCAAGTAAATCAGTTGACAGCCAAACATATAGATCTAGATACAACAGTCCAGGAGGTCAAAGTAAAGGTGCAGAAACAAGAGGAAACTGAAAAAAAATAAATCAGATCAAAAAGAAATGAAAAGGTATCAAGAAAGGTATCAAGAAAAGAACAAAGAGGAAATTGATGAATTGAGGAAAACACAAGAAGACACCTGGGATGCTTTGACTGTCTTGGAGATGAAACAAAGAGAGACGATTCTCCGCCTGCGCTGTATCAAAGAGAGTCAAGATGAAGAAATAACTACGAAACTGACAAAAGCCATAGCAGATTGGCTAGGAGTACGAGAACAGGACTTGATACTGGACATTGAAAAAATATTTAGAATAAGAGTGTCAAGTCAGTTTTATTGCACATAGCCAAAGGCTGCCACAATGTACACAGAATCATTCAACAATTAAAAGAAAATATGCTGGATTAATACAAAAAACTTAAAACATTTATATTGTCAAGTCATTACCTACTCTAAACAGAGCTATAAAAGTACCTTAATATACAGGTTAAGACATTAAACAATAAAATTTATAGGCTAAAATCACCACATGGCCACTAATATATTAAAAAATAATGTTAACACAATGTGCAGTTATATTCAGAGTTTGATGATAAAGATAGAATATAGCTTGATGTAGATAGGGTCAAATAAATTCATCTTCTTTACAGTTGGTGGCTACCTTGGCTATATAATTTGTTCTAATTTTCCTAGCGGCAGTTGCAAAGAGTGCTACACGCCAGGTCACATACTTATCTGTGTCTGCGAGGAGATATAAAATAATGTCAGAGGGGTTCTGGCCAGGGGACCTTGTCATTATAGGTGCTAAAAATCGTTCTCTTGCTTCTTTATATAAGGGGCAGTGCAAGATATATTGCATAAGGTCCTCCGCTTCAGGACACCCCTTAATGCAAACACGTTCATTTGTTGCTATGCCTCTGTGTCTCCCATCTCTATAAGTAGAGTTTATTGTGTTTAATCGTAACTCTGTAAAAGCTTTCCGAAGTTGTACAAAAGTCAATTCATTGAAATCAGGTGTATGTTCATAGGCCTCTCTAAGTTTAAAATATAATAGGGCGCATGTGGATGTGTACATAGAGTTTAGGTCATTTTTAGTTGCCACTGCTCTTATGGTTCATTTAAAAATATTTTTCTGGGAATATAAGGGAAGTTCTTTGATCTCGGTCACTGAGAGGTCATATTTGCCCATCAGTTGGGCAGCGTGATGTACCCAGTTTTTAAGCAGTAATCCATTCGAGAGCTCAATCAGGCATTTTTTTGGGGTAGCCTAGTGTTGTCCATCTGTTGAATTCTAAACCAGTAGCAGAGGATTCTTTTATCTATTTGGCTCTCTATGCTCAACATAGACATTACCTTGCCAACAAAGGTCAGTATAGTTAAAGCTATGGTTTTTCCAGTAGTGATGTATGGAAGTGAGAGCTGGACCATAAAGAAGGCTGATCGCCAAAGAATTGATGCTTTTGAATTATGGTGCTGGAGGAGACTCTTGAGAGTCTCATGGACTACAAGAAGATCAAACCTCTCCATTCTTAAGGAAATCAGCCCTGAGTGCTCACTGGAAGGACAGATCCTGAAGCTGAGGCTTTAATACTTTGGCCACCTCTTGAGAAGAGAAGACTCCTTGGGAAAGACCCTGATGTTGGGGAAGATGAGGGCACAAGGAGAAGGGGGCGACAGTGGATGAGATGGTTGGACAGTGTTCTCGAAGCTACCAGCATGAGTTTGACCAAACTGCGGGAGGCAGTGGAAAACAGGAGTGACTGGCGTGCTCTGGTCCATGGGGTCATGAAGAGTCGGACACGACTAAACAACAACAACAATGCTCAACATGGGAGTTTCCAACCTGAGCATGGCAGATTGCACGTCTTTGGGTAAACCTAAAAGGACTCTTAAAAAATAATTCTGTGAGGGTTCCAAACCAGAGACCTTTGAGGTACCCCAAACCTCTGCACCATATAAAATCTGGGCCATTGTTTTTGCTTTATACACAGACAGAGCTGGGTTAACCAGATTTCCACCTTTACAAGCAGTGAATTTCAAAATAGCTTTTGCTGATTTAAAGGCTTGCAATTTAAAATTGGATAGCTATATATTCCAGGATGCCGTTTCTGAATAAACCAATCCCAAATATTTAAACATATTTACTTGGTTTATGATGTGTTCATCCAGGTGCCAAACATGCTTTTTAGGGCGCTTCCCAAATACAATGACCTGAGTCTTATTGTAGTTTATAGATAAAGCATTCCTCGTGCAATATGAACTTAATTTCACAAGCAGTCGTCTCAGGCCCACCTGGGTTCTAGATACAAGTACTAGGTCATCAGCATACATTAAGACTGAGAGTTTTTGGTTGAGAATTGTGACAGGGGCAAACTGTAGGTCCTCCAGTTCTTTAACCATGTCATTAATATAAACATTAAACAGGAAAGGCGCCAAAATGCATCCCTGTTTGACTCCAGTAATGGTCTTAATTCTAGTAGTAAGTAGGGCACGCATACTTATGGTACGGGAAAGGAAAGGTTCATAGAAGTTTTTACAACCATATAATCAGGAAATCACTAATGAGAGTATGGGAGAGATACAAAGAGTTATTGGAACAAAAGACCCCATGGTGGCTTTCACCACATGAAGCATTACTGCTCAAACCACTTGGAAAGAAAGGAAAATGGCTCATATGATGGAAAATGGAAATTAAGAGATTATGATGAGATCAAAGACCACTTTCAGAGTTGGTTGCATTATCGGCAACTATATGAAACACATAAAGAAGACAGCAAGAAAGGAATTAGTTATACTAGATCTAGGTTTCAAACGGAAGTGATTGAAGGGAAAGTGAAACTACTGAAGGCCGCATACAGCATACTATTAGAATGGGAGATGAAAGATGAAGAGGTAAAATCAGTTATGATTAAATGGGCACAAGATGTAGGTCACAACATTATGATGGAAGATTGGGAAAAATTATGGAAAACTGACTTAAAATTTACAGATTGTTCCCTATTGAAGGAGAATTACATGAAGATGATGTACAGATGGTACACAACACCAGTGCAGTTAGGGAAAATGTACAAAACTAGTTCAAATATATGTTGGAAGTGTAAGGAAAAAGAGGGGACATTTTATCATATGTGGTGGGATTGTAAGGTAATTTTAAAAATTTGGGAAATGCCCTTCCTGTTTCCGGCGGTGGAAAATGGCGGATCCCACACGATCGGACTTCAGCCGTTCCGATAATTCAGGGCTGATATGGGGGTAATTAGCCCTGGCAGCCTCCCCAGGGCAGGGGAGGACTGTCTTGACGACCCCCGTTTTGCCCCAGACTGCAGATGTGGCAGACGGCAGGGGCACTGGGTCATGGAGCAAGGGACGGACCGACACTCCTGCGATGCCACTCCATAGCCGGACGCATCTGTTTGGGAAAATATAAAGATTTGAAAAACAAACAGACACGCTCTGAACTGACGAAGCTGGGGAAAAACCTGCAGAATGTACAGTCTCTGGTGCAAAGGATTGAACTTCAAAGAGATCCTCATCATGATGTTTGGAATCTGGAGGGGCTTGGTATGTTTTTTCTTCTTCCTCTAACATTAACAATCTGTATTGCATGCCAAGCCTCATTAAGAACCTAAATTGCTCTTCAAAAAGTGAGTACAGATGGACTTTCATATATAATTGGGACCTATTCTCAGCCGCTTTTCTTCTAAGTTTTGAAATGCCTGTTAAAGACGAGAACAAAGAACAAAGAACAAAAATGGCGTCTACCCACCACGCACTTATGGAATATCTGAAATACTTCCCTGATTAAGAGAAACAGGAGCTAACTGATGGTTGGTCATAAAGACTGGAAACAATATTATATATACAACTGTTTGCAAAAAGAAGTTTTTTATTATGAGTGAGAGAGAGGGCTAAATGGATGTCTGGCAGCCCCCCTCTAGGGCCCGGAGGGGGGATTGGGTGGATTCCAAAGGCCAAATGATTGTTAACTGTCTGATATATGGCTACATTGCAAACAGTCTGCTTAAGAATAAGTCAACAAGGAGTTTTAGAAGGTTTCTCTCTGTTTCTTTGATAACACCTGGACGGGAAAGATTAACGATTTGGGAGCTGCCAAAATAACAATTCTCAAAGAGCTGGACAGAACTCTGGAATTGGATGCAATTAAATGAAGCGGTGCGATGAAAAACAAAAACAGCTGAAAGAGTACAATATACGGACAAATCTGCACTCCATAGAAAAAAAAGTATCTGTTTTCTGACATGAATGAGGATCACAGCACCAGAGTCAAAACGTGGAGGAAAAAATCGCGATATGGAATTATGAAAAACATTGATGATGATGAGAGGCAGGACTATGATGTTGAAAGCGCTTCGGAATTCAGACCATGGGAAGCCAAAACAAAAATTATTACAATTTGGAAGACAATTGGATTTATTTTTTTTTAGTTTATTTTTATTGGATTTGATTTGATATGTTAATTAGATGTTCTTATTGGAAAATTAATAAATGCTTTTTAAAAAATGGGAAATGATATACAACGAATTGAAGAAAATGTTCCATTTATCATTTGTTAAAAAACCCGAGGCATTTTTGTTGGGGATTGTAGGGAAAGACCTGCAAAAAAAAAAGTTGAAAAACATCTTCATGTATGCGACAACGGCCGTGAGAGGTCTGGTAGCACAAGGATGGAAGACTGAAGAAACCCCAACTAAAGAATCATGGCAAGAAAAATTGATGGACTATGCAGAACTGGCAAAACTGAAATATAAGCTACGGAACAAGGATAACTGTGACTAAGGATGAATGGGAACCCTTTACAAAGTATCTGAAGACGCAACAAAGCAAACTGGACTCCTTGGCAGGTTTTGAATAAACATTCACAAACTTTTTATTGATAATAATGAGTTAAATAGTTTGAGGATCTATACAACTTTGTAACATGCAGAAAACAGCATTCTTAGAGAAACCAAAGACTGGAACTGAGGGAAGTCAGGGGGTTGGGTGGGTTTTGTGTGGGAGTGGGGAGGGGGAAAATGGGGGAACAAACAAGGATGATATGTTTTTGGATAATATGTCTTGTTATAATTTTGAATTTTAAAAAAATAAAAAATAATTTAAAAATCTAGTAGTAAGATGGCCAGCCAGATCCACCTTTACTTGTATCAATGTGTCAGTATATAATGTTTTGATGAGAAGTAATAGACAGTGATCTATATTTGTCTTTTCCAATTTTTGCCACAATGCGTGTCTTGGGACCGTATCGAAAGCTGACTTTAGATCGATAAAAGTGACATAGTTTTTTCTTCAAATTATGGATGTATTTACATAGCAGAAAGTTCATCACAAAGCACTGGTCCAGTATGGGTTTCCCTCTTTGGAAACTTGCCTGGAGTTCAGATATCACCTTATTTGTACCTGCCCATTCTTCGTCTCCCAAGAAGGAGCCTGGCATATAGTTTAGAGGCTACATCTAACAAACTAATGGGTTTATAATTGGCAGGATTTTTCTTATCACCCTTTTTATATATTGGGGCAATTATACTCAGCTTCCACCCTTCTGGTATGTGACCTGAGCTGTTAATGTATGAAAACAGTTTTGCAAAAATGGGTGACCAGAAATCAGGTCTTATCTTATAAATCTCCATTGGGATCATGTCTTCTCCTGGAGCTTTATTGGCTAGTTGGCTTACGATTAGCCTCTTAATCTGATTGGGCGTGACATCTGGCCATTCTGGCAGTTCTAATAACTGAGTGTAGTAAACTTGTGAGGGTGAGTCAGAACGGGGGCCATCTATTCCTTTAAAATATGTCACCCAATCTTTTCCTTAGACAGATGCTTCTAACAAGTAGCCCAGCCTATTTGTACCTTGGGCAACCAGATGCCAAAATTTTCGTGAGTCCTTTTGAAGTGCTGCGTCTCCCAATGCGCTTTCCACTGTTGCTCATAATATATTTGTTTCTTGCTTTTAAGTAATAATTTATAATTGTATTATAATTGGGCTACCTCAGCTTGTAGAGCAAGATTGTGCTTATCATGTTTTAACTTCAATTTTCTAATTTCCTAGATAGGCATTTTTTGCTATTCTGACATTCCTGATCAAACCAAGTCTGTCTTTTAAACTTCTTTTTTTTATCACACTAGTTGTGGTCATCAGTGGGCGCATTCGGTTGATTATGTTCTCATCAAGTCCAATTACATTTCCTGTTTCCAACAACATTTTCCCCTTTAATAAAGCAAATTCATGGGAATCCAAGATCTGAATCATTTTTTCTTGGACCTGTGCATTCCCATTTTAACCTTCTCTTTCCATGTATCAGATATTCCATTTCATCCAATAATTTAGGAAAGGCAGAAGAAACGAATGATGTCAGAGATAGCTCAAGTGGAAAGTGGTCACTTTCATCTCTGGGAATTATCCTGAAGGTATCTCGGTTAATTGGCACATTATTAGATGTTAGGATATAATCTATGGTGCTAGTAAATCCTCTGGGGGAGATTATCCCAATTATCCAAAGAGGTCCACAGTTCATCAGCTAATAACAAGCAGGCACTAACAGAACACCAAAGTACTGAAGTGAAATGGTGACAAGAGCAGACCCCTAAACTCGACATAGAACGCACAGAGGCTCTTAAAACAAACTCTTCTTATTTAATCTTCCAACCAAAAAAGATCTGCATGGCAATTTGTGGAAGGCCAGATCAAACTCCTAATTGGAAAGGTGCCCAGCGTTCCAAACAACATTTATCAGACTTCCTTGGCATTGGACTTACAGAGATCGACTTAGTTGGGACTGACCCCTTGAATACCACAAACCAAATCCAAAAAATTATGTTAACTTTTTTCCTCTACTAGACTGCCCTCACTGATTCACAAGCTGAAGTTCAGATTGTCAAGCAGAGGAGTTTTTCCAACCTGGGTATTTTGCAATTCTGTTGTTGCACCCTTATGTAAGATGAGGACTGGTGCTTCAGAGGGGCCCACAAAACCAAAGCCTGGATCCCCAATGGAAATAATGGCATCGCAAAAATACTTGACAGGTAGGGAGGAAACAGACATGCCTGAGTGGAATTCGCAGAATCATGGCCAACATCAAAATAACCAGGTGAGCCAAAAGGAACAGCCGATTCCTCTAGACAGTTATCTTCAGGAATCTGAGCACTCTGTAAATTCTTTGGAAGAGGATTTTCTCAGCTCCTTTAGGAATCTCCCTCAGGAAGAGCAACAAACAGTTATCAAGAGGCTTGATCTTATGAGCCAGACATTGAAAGAGATTAAAGAATCGGAGGTAGAGACTGACAATAGACCCAATGACCACAACAGAATGATAACTATAGAACCACCGGAGTACTGGACAAAGATGAGAAACTTAGATGAGGAGGAGTCAGGAACTACGCCCAAGGAAACCCTGCTGGTGAGCAATTTGCAAAGAAAAGGCCCAGTGATTACAAATGTGAGTACTTTATGTACGACGACTGAAATAATCGAACATCTGGATTATTCCACTAGCATTAGCAATACTCTGTTGCCTCAAAAATTGGTAAACTCCGAGAGTACATTGGCCAACAATGGACTAAGAGTAAATCACTGTAAAACAATTAAACTTCTCTCATGGAATGTAACAGGGTGGACTAACAAGATCCAAGACAGTGATTTCTGTTCTTATCTACAAACACATGATATCATCTTTCTTCAAGAAACCTGGGCAAAAGAGGGCACTATGGTTGAATTACAGGGTTTTACAAGTTACACTCAACCAGCTCTTAAAACTGTAAAGTATGTAAGGCCTAGCAGGCGGCTGGCAGTGCTGGTGTCAACCTCTCTTAATGTATCAATTCAACAGTGTCCCTCGTTGACCACCCCTAATTTTTTAGTGTTGTCCCTTTCTGATAGTCTCCTGAGAAATACTTACTGTATCTGCGTGTACATACCTCCAGTAAAGTCTTGTGGGGAACTGAGATCATATTGGGGGAAACTTGATCAACTACTCGAAAGTATAGATTCTCTAGAATACGAGTGAATAAATCAAAGACTAGAAAAGGCCTTGGTGACTGATTTTTCTGAACTCGAGACTGCTCAGAGACAAACTTTTGTTGAAAGGCAGGACAGACTCACTTTACATAGAAGGGAACCACATTGAGATAATGAAAGAAATCCCAACATGTCTGTGCAGAAAGAGAGATAATTACAGATTTATGACCTCGGCTTTAAAGAAAAATAAAATAATGTTCAAATGGGAATTCCCAGAAGGACTATCTTTTACATGCAAGGAAAGGAGAAGATCAATTAGATCAATAGAAGATAGAAAAATTTTATATCTTCAGGAGCAGAAAATAATAGGGGAGTGATTCTTTATGTAAATTCATTCTTGAAGCCCCAACTGTTATTTCAAGACGACGAAGGTAGAATTTTAGGTGTAGAAATAGAAACAAAAGAAATAGAAACAAAAGAGGGAAAAATAATTGTGGTGGGTATCCACACCCCGAATAACAGAAAGGATGAATTTTACAGGAATTTAGAAGAGAAATTATGGAACTATGTTGGTGAAAACATAGTAATTATGGGGGATTTAAACAGGGTAACATCCATAGAAATGGATAGAACACAATGAGATAGTGTGAGGAGAACCTGAGCTTACAGGGTTAAACAGCTCAGAATGTACGCACTGCCCACTGTTGGGAGGGGGGAGATTCTACGTCATGTCCGAGAGTCTCCAGCCTTTGTTCTTTCTCTCTACTTTCGCTTTTGAGGAGAGAGGACGTGTTTTTCACGATGCTGTTCGCTGTGATAGATAATGGATAGTCTGCTGTAAATAAACTGCTTCTAGCTGCTAATATCCTGAGTGGACTTTATTTTAGCACACTGAAGAAAGCAAGGGACTTATGCAGCTTTCTCTTGCTGCTGCGTAAACTCTGCGTTTTTGCTCAGAGCCTTTGGAATGTGGCCTTTGAAGTCCAGCGTATCTGCACAGCCGAAGCGGGCTGGACGCCAGGATTTATCTGAGCAATAAATCTACTATCTGACAGGTTATGGACGGTAATTGCAATTAGAGGAAGCTGCTTTGATGTCCGGTGGAGAGCCTGTTTGAAATGCTGTGTGCTTACAAAGGCTGTAAAAGGTGAGACGCTGCTGTTTTTGCTGCCGGAAGAAAAAGACCTGCTCTGCCTGGGAGAAAGCAGGGAGGCTGGCTGCAAGCTGTGTGCTGCAAAGAGTCACTGGATGCCTCTCCTTTGAAGCTGGCTGGAACGCGTGAGTACTTCAAGCCCCATGGGAGCATTGGGGGAGGAGATGGCTGAGCTCCAGGATTTTTATGATGTCCCGTTTGAAAAGCTCACAACCCAGTCCTGGGATATCTGGGTTAGAAGAGTAAGGGGGTGGTTTTTGGCCACAGGGCTCTGGAGTATAGCCCAGAAGGAGCTGGCCCCACCCATGCCACTTGCTTCTGAAGATGAGGCTGCTTTGCTGGAGGAGAGGGAGCAGAGAATGCAACGGGAGCTCTGCATGTTGAAAGCAAGTGTGAACGCTTTGCTGTTGCCCCACTTGGAGGGCGTTGAGTCGGCTCAGGCTGCTTGGCAGTTGCAGAGGAGTCTGTGTGCAAGCTCAGCAAGAGACCAGGGCCCTAAGAAAGCCGAGAACAGGGAGGAAGTCGAGAGCCCAGAGGGGGCTGCTGACCATGTTCCTGAAGTTACAGCTGGGAGTAGCTGCTTTGTCTCCGAGGGGCCGTGTGATGTTGAGGCCTACAACCAGAGTGCTGGGGAGCGTGCAGGCCCAGGCTGTGCACCCAAAGGTGGGGGTGCTGGGAACAAAGGAATGGCTGAAGAGGGAGCTGTGAGAGCTGTTGCTACGCGTCGCCGCTGTTATCGCTGTGGCTCCCCCTCCCATCTGGTGAGAGACTGTCCAGTCGAGGCACAGGAACAGCCGAAGGCCGTCTCCCGTAGCAACCAGATAAAGAGCTCTGCTTCAAAGCGTGGGAAAGGCAAGCCGAAGGCAGCTGGCAGAGACACTGAATGTAAACATTTGGCAGCCTCTATGGCTGCAGTCAAGAGTTGTCAACAGGATGCTGTGCTGGCTTTTGTCATCGACTCAGGAGCGTCTCATCACTTAGTGCCATCTGCAGGATTCCTGGAGAACTGCACCTCTGTAACTTCTGGAAAGACTGTGTGTTTAGCAGATGGGACTAAGCATGCTCTCACGCAGACTGGCTCACTGTTTTGTTCTTTCTTACAGGATTCGATCCAGGCTTTTGTTGTTCCAGGACTATCTTGTGCGTTGCTGTCTGTCAGCGCCCTTCTTGCTGAAAACTACAAAGTGTGTTTTGAGAACAATAAGTGTTCTATTTCTAAGAATGGACAGCACCTAGTCAGTGTTGAATGTAAAGACAGGTTGTTTGTGATAAATGCTTCTTTTGCAGGTACAGGTGACACGGAGGTGGCTCAAGCACAGTGTGCCAACGTTCCAGTTCATGATGCGTGTGCTCACTTATGGCACCGACGCATGGCTCACGTGTCCTGGGGGTCAGTGAAGAAGATCCCAGAGTGTACGCAAGGGTGCAAAATGAAACCTTGTGCTAAGTTTCTAGATTGCAGAGCGTGCAAGTCTGCAAAGGTAAAAAACGTGCACATACCCAAGGTCTGAGAGGGTGACCACTAGGGCTTTTCAATTAATTCATGCAGATTTGTCAGGTCCCATGTCTGTGACCAGTATGGGCGGAGCCAAATTTGCGCTGGTTCTGATTGATGACCATACTCGGAATTCTTGGACCGTCACGATCCGACACAAAAGTGAGGCTGCACCGCTAATCAAAGACTGGATTGCGGCTGTGGAACTGCAGTTTTCCACACGGGTGCAAAGCTTTCAGAGCGATTGCGGTGGGGAGTTCACCGGGTCTGCACTGCAAAGTTTCTTCCGCAAAAAGGGGATTCAGCACAGATTGTCCTCTCCGCACTCTCCCCAACAGAATGGGATTGCGGAAAGACGGAACAGGACTCTAGGGGAGATGTCCGCAGCTCTTTTGTTTGATGCCAGACTCCCACAGCGCTTTTGGGGGGAGGCTTGGCGAACGGCCAACTTTATTCTGAACAGGTCGTTCAATTCAGTGGTAGGTGACACCCCGTACTTCTTGTTGCACGGAAAGAAACCGAAAGTGCACTACTTCCGCGTTTTTGGCTGTGAGGCTTGGGTCCTCATACCAAAGGTCAAAGGCAAGAAAGGTGAACCCAAGTCCCAAAAGATGATTTTCTGTGGGTATGAGCCAGGGACCAAGGGGTGGAGGTTTGCTTATCCATCAGGGAATCAGTCCAGGATTCTGCTCAGCAACAGTGCTGAATTCTGTGAGCAGAGTGGTTGGGCTAGGATACATGGGAACCCTGACATCCTGTCAGAGAGTCTGTTTGACTCTGCCGATGAAGGTGAGGAAGAGGTTGAACCTGCAACTGAGGCTCAGAGTTCAGACCCAGTGCAGGCAGAGGGGAGAACTCCCAAAGCTGTGAAGATTGAGCAACGCAGTGCTCCATCTTCCCCCACAGGTTCGGCTGAGAAGTCCAGAAGGCGCAGTAAGTCAGAGGGGGAGCTCTCTGATGCCAAGGACGTTCTGGCTGGCCCCAGTGGGTCAGAGGGGGTTCCTGAAGTGGTGCTGCGCCGTTCAGCTCGGACGACCAAGGGGAAACCTCCTGAAAGGTTTGCTGTCACTAGCGTGTGGGTCGGAATGGCACAGTGTGAACCCGAGAGTTTTGAAGATGTTCAGAAATTGCCTCAGGAAGAAGCCAGAAAATGGCATGAGGCGATGCAGAAGGAGATGAACTCACTGGAGTCTCTAGGTGTGTTCTCCCTCACGAAGTTGCCGATGGGCGAAAAAGCCGTGGGTAGCCGCTGGGTTTACCGTCTTAAGCCTACAGCGACAGGAGAACCGCAGTATAAGGCCAGATTATTGGCGAGAGGATTCACGCAGCGCAGGAGGTTGCATTATATGGAAACTTATGCTCCCACCTGTAGGAGTGAATCTCTACGTTTGCTTTTGGCCATAGCTGCACAAAGAGGGTTGCTGGTGCATCATTTTGATGTGGACGTTGCTTACTTGAACTCAGACCTCCAGGAGGATTTGTACATGCTTCCTCCTCCAGGGTTTGAGGGCAATGAGCGAGGTACTGTGTGGAAACTTCACAAGTCAATTTACGGCCTGAAGCAGTCGGCCAGGAATTGGAACTTGTGCCTGAACGAAGCTTTGGAGAAGCTAGGTTTCAGGAAGAGTTTTGCTGACAGTTGCTTGTTCCTTAGAGGATCAGGAGACTCACAGAAACTGGTGTTATTTTTTGTTGATGACATCATCCATATTGGAAAGGCAGACAAACAGGTGCAGAGGTTTGCCAAAGAGCTTGGGAAGCGCTTTCAGCTCAAGAACCTGGGTGCAGTAAAGATCTACCTAGGCGTGCAGATAGCGAGAACTGAGGATGGTAGCTTCTTGCTCAGTCAGAAAGGCAAGATTGAACAGTTGCTTGAGAAGTTCAGAATGTCCGATTGTGCAGGAGTTCAGACACCCATGGAGACGAACTTCGTGAAAGATAGCCAGCAAGCAGAAAGTGCCAAGTTTGAGAATGCTGAGCTCTTTCAGTCAGCTCTAGGTAGTCTGTTGTATCTGTCCCAATGGAGCAGACCAGACATTGCCTTTGCTACCAATCTGCTAAGTAGGGAAGCGTCAAAGCCCAGTGTGAGTGCTTGGCACGGTATTGCGCTACCTGCAGCATACCAAAGACTTCTGTCTTAAGCTGCCAGCTGAAGGTGATGCCGAAAAGGCATTTGACAGTGTTTCGTGGAACTTTTTAATCAATGTGAAAGTTTGAGAATAGGAAATAAAATTATGAATGGAATCCAAGCAATTTATAAAAAACAAAATGCTAAATTAATTATAAATAACGAAATCACAGAAGAATTCAACATTGAAAGAGAGACAAAACAAGGTTGCCCCTTGTCACCGTTCTTTTTTAATCCAGTATTAGAAACATTACTAATAACACTAAGAAAAGACAAGGAAATAAGGGGCATAAATTTGGGAACACAATGCTACAAAGTAAAAGCATTTGTGGATGACGTAATTATAGCAACCGAAACACCAGCAGAAAGTATCCAGAAAGCATTAACAAAAATGAAAGAATTTGGTGAAGTTTCAGGATTTAAATTGAGCAAAGATAAGTCGAAATTGCTAACAAAAAATATGGGAGAGAAAGATAGAAAAGAATTAGAAAGAATAACAGGATTAAAAATAGAGAATAAAGTAAATTATTTAGGTGTCTGGATTGCAAATAAAAATACAAATTTATTTAAAGACAACTATATTAAAAAATGGAAAGAAATTACAGGAAGTTTAGAAAAATGGAACAGACTAAAACTATCACGATGGGGGAAAGTGTCAATGATTAAAATGGTGATATCACCGAAAATCCTATTTTTATTCCAAACCATTCCAATTATCATCGGGACTAAACATTTTAAAAACTGGCAAAAAGACCTTGCCAATTTTATTTAGCAAGGGGGGAAAGCCAGAATAAAATCAGAAATAATGACGGGACTAAAAGAATTTGGGGAATTTGCAGTTCCAGATTTAAGAAGACATTTTGAAGCTGCATGCTGGAGCTGGTTGAAAGAGTGGATGCTATTAAAAAATACTGAAGTCTTGGAATTAGAGGGTTGGGATAAAATTTATGGTTGGCATGGCTATTTAATCTATGGGGAAATACAAATGCATAAAGGATTCACAAATCATTTAGTGAGAGAGGCCCTATTCAAGGTATGGGAGAGAACGAAAGAGAGAATTATAGAAAGAACCCCATTATGGACCTCTCCAATAGAGGCAACCTCAACATTAAAAAATAATACAAAAAATTATTGGCCAATTTATAAATATCTGGTAGAAGGAATGAATGAAAATACCAAATTAAAGGAATATGAAGAACTTAAAAAATTGGGAATAAATTGGCTGGAATATTTCCAATTTAAGGCTACATATGAGAAAGATATAAAGACCAGAGGATTTGGGAATAAAATATCAAAATTAGAAAAAGAGGTTTTACAGAATAACCAAAAAATACCCGCCAAAAGGTATAGATTATTAGATGACATTAATCTAGATCAAGAAACCAAAGGAAAGAATATGCAAAAGTGGGAATGAGACTTAGGCTATATAATTGAATATAAAGATGGGGGGGGGGGGAAATTGGACAAAAAAATATAAATTTCACTGCCTGCTACTCATTGAGAGAGAATTATATGAAGATGCATCACAGATGGTACCTGGCACCAGACAGATTGGCAAAAATGAATAAATCAAGTAGCAATAATAGCTGGAGATGTAATAGAATGATTGGTACTCAGTATCATGTGTGGTGGACATGCCCAGAGATTAAAAAATTCTGGGACATGATTCACGAAGAGATTAAAAAATAGACAAGAATATCATATACTAAAAGGGCAGAAGCATATCTATTAGGAATTTTGAATAATGATATCCCCAGACACAAAATCAACATCTTTCTGTATACAACAACGGCAGTGAGAATGTTAGTAGCCAGTCATTGGAAAGGAAATCATATCCCAACAAAGGGGGAATGTTTGAGTAAACTATGCGAGTACCTGGAGTTAGCAAAATTGACTGATTTAATAAGGTAAAAACCAAAGATTATAATCCAAAAACAATGGGAATGTCTAAATGATTATCTATGTAAACAGGGCTCGGCTGCAAATGTTTGGTTGTGTTTAGATTAACCTAATGAAGAGCACAGAGAACATAAAGATTTGATTGTCTATGAAAGAACTTGAGGTAGGAAAATTATTGAATGACAGATGTAATTTCAATCATGATAATTAAAGGATGTGCGGTGAATGCAGTGGAAGTCTTTTATTAATATTTTAAATAAGATCCATATATTGAAGTGTTTGAAGTATGAATTTGGTAAAATCTTTGGTTATGAAAAGTACCTGGAAGATTCATTGGCAATAAAAGTTGGGGTCCTGGCTAGATCCAATTGGTGCTCTGTGTCTGCTACATGTTGTTTAATGAGTGCTTTGCCTGATCGTATCCCATGCTGAGTAGAAGACCTGGAGAGAAGCCTAGGGTTGAGACCTTTGTTGCCACAGCCTGTTTCCATGTGGATTGAAAATCATCGTTCATAGTTAGTGAGGCAAGGCCAAGGGGAAATAAAGATAGTCTGAGCCAGTAGTTGAGTATGGTCACCCACAATCTACCCTCCACTTTTATGAAACCTGTCTCTAGTCTCAGGGTGGCATTAGAGAAACATTTTGGGACTTGAAGGGCTGATCTTAGAAATTTGGATTGTACAAGTTCTCGGGGTGCAAAATTAGAGAAGGGGTCCGGCTGGGCACCATAGAGAAGTTGTGCTATTGGTTTGGCTTCAAATAATTTGAGTGCTGCAGGTATATAGTGGCCACCTCTTGTTTTAAGAAATTTAAGGATTGCAGATGAGCTTCTCTGTGCGGTTTCAGCAACATGTTCCCCATGGGCTTTTCTACTGCCAGTAGAGTGAAAAACTACCCCCAGGTATTTGAAACAAGAGGCCTGTTCAATCTTGTGGCCATCTATGCTCCAAGAGCGGCTCATAGGCCTTTTGGCAAATGCCATGATCTTAGTTTTTTGATAGTTGAGTTCTAGCTGGTCCTCCTTGCAGTATTGTGTTAATGCTCTCAGTGTTCTTTTGAGGCCAATAGGTGTTCTTGAAAGTATTGCTGCATCGTCTGCATAGAGCAGGACAGAGATGCGTCTTCCAGCATGCTTGGGGGGGGGGAGTTTATGTTGTGGAGATGGCCCACAATGGAATTAATGTAAAAATTAAATAAGAGTGGGGCCAGTATGCAGCCTGGCTTGACACTTTTCTCAGTTTCAATGACATTAGTAAGATGGCCCCGGGGGTTACATCTTACTTTGAGTGAGGTCCCTTCATGTAACATACATATTAGATGAAGCAGTCATCAGTCTATTGAGGCGACATCCAGTTTCTCCCAGAGTTTAACTCTGGATATGGAATCAAATGTTGCTTTGAAGTCTATGAAAGCAGCATAAAGGGAGACTGTGCTGCTGGAGGAGTACTTTTCAATAAGATGCTGAAGTACTAGGCACTGATCAGTAGTAGACCATCCCAAAAGTCAACTTGCTCCTCTGCAAGTATATTTTCTTGTTCCATCCAGTCAAGAAGTTTCCATTGTACAGTAGGTGTCTTGTGTAGAGTTTACTAATTACGTTGAGGAGACTAATCGGTCTGTAGTTAGCAGGCTCATCCTTTCCCCCCTTTTTATATAAAGGGGCAATGATTGCAAGCCCCCAGTCCTTAGGGACATGACCATGGATGTCAATGCAGGTGAAGAGTGAAGCCAGAGTGGGGGCCCAGAAGTCCAAATGGTTTTTAATGACCTCTGGTGGGATTAGGTCTTCTCCTGGGGCCTTCCCCAATCTTAGCTGAGCTACCAAATTCTTAATCTCTTTCACTGTCACTGGAGCCCACATAGGCAGATTTTCTATAGTTTGGCTATATCTTCCATTTTCAGCAGAGGTATCCGAGTAAAGTTCCTGAAAATGTGCCTCCCAGGTCACTGGGGGGATGTGACAGTCCACCATGGTTGGGCCATTGCCTTGTGGGCTAGATGTGATATGCCAGAATGTGGCCGAATCATTGGATTTGATTGCCTGACTAAGTCGTGTCCAGGTATTCTTCATGGCTTCCCTTTTCTTACAGATATCAGAGCAGACCGAAGGTACTGTAGGTGATCTGAGGCCAATAGATCAGTTAACATTTGGTTTAAGTTAGGGCTCCACTTCGCTCTGTGGTAAGTTCTTCCTTCTGGCATTAGGTATTTGTGTAAACAAATCCTGCGTCCAGTCAAGCTTCCCTGCGTTGGCTCTGCTGGGGAGCCGACCTGGCAGGAGAGCAGAGTAGCAGAGGTCCTGCGTCCATGTGAGATAAGGGATAAATCAAGTCCAAAGACAGTTCGGTTCTTATCTCTAGAAGCGTTTATTTACAAAGCAGTAAATCCATCAGAAACCTCCGACATGTTCCGTGCTCCAAAAGCACACAACGCAGCCTGCAGCCTGAGCTGCGTCTCAGACAGAAACGAAAGCAAGTCTGCTCAGTGGCATAGACTGTGACGCACTTCTCTGCCTTAAACTCCTCCCAGATACAGGACACCACGGAGTTTTAACCCTGTCAGTTCCAAACTCCACATTAGGAAGGGTTGGTAACAGTCCTCAGTATGTGTCTCTTGGGTGAAGGCTTAACTGTAGCTGGATTGGGAAGTGATCACTGTCAAATTTAGGCATGACTTCTAGGGTCATAGCATAAGGGAGGAGGTCCCTAGAGACAGTTATATAATCTATAGCACTCGTTCTAGAGCCAGATAGGTAGGTGAATTCAGCTGGGTGGTCGCTTTCAAGGGCACCATTTAAAATGCCAAACAGAGGCCTGCGAAATTTAATTTCTGATCTTTTGAGCAACGGGCGAGGAGGATTCCATCTGCTTCAAGGTTGGGAGGAGGACATTTGCGCTGTGCATAAAGGGCATTATCATTAGGGCCCAATCTGGCATGGAGATCCCCTCCCAAAACTACAGATGCTTTTGGGTTAAACAAAATAAGGTCAGTGGTATAAATTTCCAGTTCAAACCACAAGGTTCTGATCTGAGATTTCTGCCTCATTGGGAGCAAATAAGCGTTTATTACTGCCATGACATATGACTTGAATGAGGAGAGAGGGCTTGATATGGCACATAGAGTAGTGAAGACTAGGACCCCCAGGCCCGCTTTTGCTCTTCCACGCTTTACCCCTAGATCTGCCCCAACTGAGGACTTCCGGGTTGGCGCCTCCGGCAATGGCTGAATTCCTCTGATCGGGAGGAATTTGCCTCGTGGAAATCTGGGTCTGGCTGCCACGGCGAAGGCGGAGACCCACCAAAAATCACAGGCGGGTGAAGCCTGTGAATGTGGGATTCGGCTGGCACCTTTTGCGCCTCCCCTACTCGCGGGGAAACCCAGTTTCAGGGATCCGAAGCAACGTGGGGTGAGCGGCGCGGTGCTTTGAATTGACTGCTTCTTCCACAGAGCGAAGCCGTATAGCTGTTGCCAGAGAGTGCTGACTTTTTCCTGTGGACAATTTGATCTTAAAGCAACTACCCGTGAGTAGAGCGGAGAATTGGATTTTTAAACGTCTTAATTTAGTGTCGAAACGGGGAGGTCTAAAACAGGAAGTCCACCTTCCCCTTTTGTAAATAGATTGAAGCAATGAGGATGCAAGCTGAAGCCTCGGAAAGCCTATTGTAAAGGACTAAATTTCCATCGGTAAAAAATACTAAACCCCCCTTGGTGGCAGGAGAAGAGGGGGGAAAGTTTTGGACTGAGTATACCTGCAGGAGAGAGCGAACAGAGTTAAAATACCACTGCTCCGATCCTGGAAATGGGCTGCCAACAGGACTGACGTGTTCTGGAATGCTTATTGATCGTGATTAGAATGTTCACTGACAGTTAAATAAGAAATACATTGTTTCCACTGTCTCCGTCTGTGTTTAAAAAGGAGTAAAAGTAACAGAAAATTGAAACTAACTTTATTGTTTGAATTGAGTTTAAAAGGACTAATACAAATAGAAACTGTTTCCCTCTAGAGGAAGCCCTTGAAACTGTTACAAGAGTTGAGCTGGGGGAATTTCCAGCTGCAAGATAAAAAGCTGTGAGATTCTGGGGACCTTGAATCGGTTGAGAATGTCGACAGAAGAGGCCTTAGTGGTTTTATTATGTAAGATAAGTGACTCACTGGAACAGCTTCACAAAAAGGTGGATGTGGTAACTACCAAAATCGATAATTTGGGACAAAAAGTGAACACCAATACAGACACTATTCAGAAATTGATACAGGAATCTACTTTGACATGGCAAACTGCAGAGAAGGGTAGGGAGAAAGTTACTGCCGTTGAACCTAAAGTAACACAATTGGAGAGAGAGAGAGTCCCAGCCTTACAGATGCAATTTGATGACCATAAGTTGATGCCTGCTATGATTGAATCTAAAGAAAATCAGATTTTGAGGATCAGAGCCCTACCTGAACTCGAGAAGGAAAGTTTGATAGTTTTCCCCACACAGGAATTTGATGATTTTTGGGACCGGGACTTGGGTCAAGAAGAGATTAAAACTATGAGGGCCTTTGGACTTGGAAGAGGAGGGAAAAAAGAGAAGAACAAAATAAGAGACTGTTGGAACTACCAGAAGAACTTAGAAGAACAACAGTCAAGAGTGGAAATTTTGAAAGACGTCCTGAAATACCTTTTGGATTTTAGATTTAACTACGGAGATTTGGTTGCCCTGTCGAGAAGGAATAAAATCATATTTAGGTGGGAGTTTCCCCGAGATTTACTCTTCAGCTTCAAAGGAAGGAAAATAAAAATAAGATCAGTGGAAGACAAGGTAAAGTTCATGTATAAATATGAAGAAGACTCGCAGAAGGGACTTGGAAAAGAGTTAAGAGCATCGGACAGAAGATCACCAGGTTGATGGACTATATGGAATTGGCGGATATGACTGGCAGAATCCGAGACCAGGGAGAAGAGTCGGTGGAAGAAGATTGGAAAAAAGTTTAAAGACTATTTATAAAAATATTGTAAAATTAATGAGTGTTAGAAAAATGTTGGAAAGGAGTTATATGGCTTTAGTAGAGATGTTATAAGGAATTAAGTACAAATAGATTATTAGAGTATTAAAGGGAAAATCAGGTTAAAATATGTTAAGACAATTATATATTAAAGGGGAAAAATAAGGTTAGAATATGTTAAGATAAATTACAGGACAGAAAACAGAGGAAGATGGAAAGGAATTGCTGAAACAATTAATTAAAGTGGAATACAAAAAGGGAGGTGTGAGGAGGTCGTTGAAACAAGGGAATGAAAGACAAGATACTGAAATTATTGGCTGTGTTTTAAATTGTGTTTATTTTGTTTTGTTAATTTAATATTATGGTGTTGGTGTTGTGCGGTGTTTTTGTTTTTGTATTGTATTGTATTGTTTTGTTTAACTCTTTTTCTTTCTTTTGTAGTCTTTAAAATGTTAATAAATATTATTTTTTTAAAAAAAATAGATCTGCCCCAACTGAGAATGAATGAAATCCATTGAGTAACAGTTCATCCGCTGTCCATGTTTCCTGGATCATTATGATGTAATGATGGGAGAGAAAGTCTTTAAAACAAGGATCTCTGGTGGAAGCAAATCACCCGGCCACATTCCAGGATAAAAGGGTGACCTTATGCTGGTCACTTGATTGTCAAGCAGTTGCATTGTGAACCAGAGGCTGGGTGGGTAATTTTTGCAGGAGCAATAGCTGCACATTGGGTGATGGTTGAGATAGTTGTAACTGTGTGTGCTGCCAAATGCAACAGTTCTTTCCAAGAATATCAGGAC
This sequence comes from Podarcis erhardii, assembly GCF_964252035.2. NCBI lineage: Eukaryota > Metazoa > Chordata > Lepidosauria > Squamata > Lacertidae > Podarcis > Podarcis erhardii. Next base: position 14,123,394 of record NC_138506.1, on the reverse strand, counting down.
AAAAGGAAGGAGGTGGAGGAAGGGGAACCAAAACATTTTTTTAACAAACAAACAAACAAACAAACAAACAAACAAACAAAGCACAACACAAAACATACCCGACAGGGGCCACCCAATCTCCTCTTCAGCTGCCTGGAGCCCCAGGTAGAGCAGCAGGAGAAAGACCCCGACCGTTGGTCTCCCAGCATCAGGTCCTTTGATCTGGGCAGAAGCTTACTGGGCCCCTTCCACCTATGGTTTTTATAGCCTGCCTTGATGTAATCAAGTGCACCTGGCATTACTCATGATTAATACAGAGCGGCTGAGAGTCTCCCACTACCTGCAGCCGGCATCCAGCCAGCACCTGCAACACAGAAGAACCCAATAAACTCCCGACAGGTATGTGAAACACAAGAATCCAGCAGCCCTCAAACTGGGGATGTTAAAGGGAAAGGGACAAGCCACATAACTCCTCAAAATACTGTCTTCCCCATTTCCACTACACTGTGTCTCCCTCTGTGTGTTGGCCCGGGGGTAACCCGAGAAACGCGGTCCAGGACCGGTCCAGAATCCGAAGGTTCTGCTAGGAGTCAGTCCAACGGGGCCAAGGCAGGACACGAGGCAGGAAACCAGGCAAGGACAGGTACAGGATCTATGGTAGAATCTGGCATACAGCAATATTGCTCCTGCAACCTGGGGCGGGGTCCGACAGCCTTTTATCTTTGTCAGGTAATGGCCGGTCCTGATCCCCCGGCGACTCACCTCCCTGTTTCTCCTGGAGGCGAGCACTCCTCCTGTGAGTAGTCAGGTCTCTCCTTCTCTCAGACCTTAGTCTCTGCAGCTCGGGAAATATCGGTGGGTTACTAGACCCAGGGGCCGCCTCAGCCTTCCCTGACCAAACTGGTAGTGGAGCAGCTGTAAGTGATGGCCCAGCTGAAGGCAACGATGTAATCCCCACATCTGGAGCCAGGGCAGGCTCAGGCCTCTGACTTGGCACAGCTGGTGCTTGTTGCAGGGGAACCTGTGCAGACTGGGACTCTTCAGGATCAGGTCCCAGACTTGGTTCAGATGATGCCTGAGGCAAAGGATCCGGTGCAGACTGAGACTCCTCTGGTTCTGAGTCTGAGCCCAAGTCCCAGGCCATCACACTCTGTGACGAGGGGGAAGGTGCTCTACCAATTCGCAGCATGGGCAGCAAAATGTGGATCCCAGGCAAGCAGGGATGTCATCTCTTTAGCAGGGGAGACATCCTTTAACTTGTCCAAGGAGAGGAGAGGGGAACTGTTTCTCCTGTGAATCAGGTTCCCTCAGGGCCAGGCGGGGCTTCTGAAATGGGGAAGCACATGAGGATATATCTTCAGGTTGGGCTTCTGCAGTGCTTGTCAGAGGTTTCTTTTGCTTGCAGGGCAGATTCTTTTGGGAATCAGTTACTTGAGGTTGTAAAGATTCCTTATATACTACTGGTACGGAGCTTCCAGAAGAGTTACTCTCTGCATCACTTCCACTATTATTAGTAAAGAAGTCAGAATGGTGTGCTGACATCTTCCTACATGTCCGAGTCAAAGGGTGGTTTAATAGGTGGGCAGCTCAATGGGATGGGTTGTCTTTAGACATCTATGTCACTACTAGTACCAGGATGGCGTGTCAGAGTTGTTACTTTGATGTTAGCTAATTTCCCCCTCCGATTAACGAGTTCTGTGTTTGTAGTTTCCTCCCTAGGAGCATGCTTTGGCTCTTGGTTCCAGGCATGGCTGGCAGATTTACAACATTTGGAATGTAAGGTTTTTTGGTTCTTATCTGTAGGGTCACGACCAATTGTCACTTTTCCAGTGATGAGGTCATGGACTGACGCTTCCCTAAAGACTTTAACAGTTTGAATGTAATGAGATTGCCATAGGATTTTTCTCATTTGTGTGAGTCTTTCAGGGAGAGATGGTTGATTGAAAGTCAGCAGGATGCGTTTAGCATATCTTATGCTAGGTAAGTAGTGAAAATCTTCCAGATCAATTGTTTTATTTTGACAATTTAGGAGCTGAGATAGGGACGTCACAATAGCCTTATGGCTGTTCCATCTATGGGCATTCTGATGAATTTCTAAGAGTTGTTGTTTTTTCTGTAGCACATAGTGGTAGTTAGAAGTGCCGGCTGCTCTACTGCAGCTTTAACCCCCTGATTGCCATACAGGCTTTGCCGGTCAAGGCTTTGTTGGAAATAGTTCACTTTATTTGCAATGTTATTTAGCTGTTGCAGTGTGAGGGTCAAAGTTTCTGCAGACAAAAAGCAAACCTCATGGAGAGGTTGGGTGATATAGTTGCAGGGGGTGCAGGAGACTTGGTCCGGGAGATTATCTCTGCAACCCTCCTCCTCTGGAGAGTGAATTGGGCTAAAACTTTGTAGGGTCGGAGAAGAAGCTTGACTTGTAGCTGCCTTCTGTAGAATCATATTCTTTGAGGTTAAAGGGGATCCTGAAGCTATTAATCCATTACTCACACTTGGCGCTGTTTTTACAGTGGGGAGATAGGAGTCCATCCTCAGCTGTTTCTTCTTTACTGGGTTTATGAGCCCCAGTATCATTACTGGGACTGGTCCAGATTCTTTTCTTTTTTTAAAAAAAAATAATATTTATTGAAGTTTCTATTAAAACACAAAAATGCACAAACATACACGAACAAAATACAAGTATAATTTCAATCCTTTTTTTCTCTTAAACCTTATTTCCTCGAGCTTGCAGGGCAGCGGCTGAAGAAGGAGCAAAAAGGGTTTTCTTGTGTGTGTGTTTCTTGTGGCTGATTAGCTGCTTTCCCTGTGCAAAGGTCAGAGGGGGCAGGGTTTCTGCTGAGGTAGGTGATTAGCTGTGGGAGGAGCTTATCAGAGCTTGCAGGGCAGCGGCTGAAGAAGGAGCAAAAAGGGTTTTCTTGTGTGTGTGTTTCTTGTGGCTGATTAGCTGCTTTCCCTGTGCAAAGGTCAGGGGGCAGGGTTTCTGTTGAGGTAGGTGATTAGCTGTGGGAGGAGCTTATCAGAGCTTGCAGGGCAGCGGCTGAAGAAGGAGCAAAAAGGGTTTTCTTGTGTGTGTGTTTCTTGTGGCTGATTAGCTGCTTTCCCTGTGCAAAGGTCAGGGGGCAGGGTTTCTGTTGAGGTAGGTGATTAGCTGTGGGAGGAGCTTATCAGAGCTTGCAGGGCAGCGGCTGAAGAAGGAGCAGTTTGATCCATATCGTAGATTTAGGGGAGCTAGTCTCAAACGTTTGTTGGGGGAGACCTAGGGTTTTTTGGGGGGGAGAGTTATATGTCCTGTCTGCACGCTTCTTATGATGGAGGACCGCTGTAGCCACCCCCAACGACACATTCTCAAGATGGAGAGTGAGGGAACAGCTGCAGTCGCCTGCGGTTCCTGCACAATGTTTGCCATCTTGCCAAAGGTTGCAGGCAGCTTTACCTGCAGCAATTGCATGTTGATTGCCCTCTTAAAAGACAAAGTCCAGCAACTGGAGGAACGTGTAGCTACGCTCCAAAGAATTAGAGAGCTGGAGCTCTTCTTGGAAGCAACAGAGCACACCGTCTCCACCAAGGAGGAGACAGGGGACTCCCCTGAGAAGGAGGCTAGTTCACCAACACAGGAGCCAGATATATGGAGAAACGTGACACAAAGAAGTAGGAAGCCCAGGGTTCGCTCTGATTGTTTAGAAATACACAATCGCTTTGAGGTCCTCTCCCCTAGCATGGAAGACGAAGAGCAGACTCCATTTGAGGATCTCTCCTTCATTACAGTCGATCAGGTATATGAAGACGAGCAGCAAAGTCAGTCCTCAGGGAATGTGCAGGCGACCTTGGAACGGACAGCTCACGGAAGAACCCCAACCAAACCTAAGAGGAGGCGTGTAGTGGTGATAGGGGATTCCCTACTGAGGGGAACAGAAGCAGTGATCTGTGGGCCTGACAAGATGTCTCGGGAAGTGTGCTGTCTCCCCGGGGCTAAGATCCAAGATGTAACTGAACGACTGCAAGGAATCATAAAACCCACTGACAAATACCCCTTCCTCTTGGTTCATGTGGGAACCAATGACACTGCAAGCAATAGCCTCCAGAAGATCAAAAGAGACTATGAGGCTCTGGGCAGGAAATTGAAGCAATTAAATGCACAAATTGTCCTCCCATCTGTCCTCCCAGTTGAACGATGTGGCCCAGGGAGAGAGGGAAAAATAGTGGAAGTGAACAGCTGGCTTCGCAAATGGTGTAAACAGGAACGGTTTGGATTCTTAGATCACGGACTGCAGTCACAACGGTTGGGAGGAATGTTTTTGCCAAAAATCTCAGAAACCTCATCAGGAGGGCTTTAAACTGACTAATGTGAGGGAGGGCGACAGTGCTCCTGAAGGTAGGAGTCTATCAATTGATGAAGATGATCATCCAAATGTCATAGACCAAATGGAGCAAACAGCACGCAGACCTAGTGGTGGGAGGAAAAAATCCTTAAATAAGAGACACGGGGGAATGATTAATGGACTTCAATATCTGTACACTAATGCGCAAAGCATGGGAAATAAACAAGATGAGCTTGAGCTCTTGGTACAGCAAACTAAATATGACATAATAGGCATCACTGAAACCTGGTGGGATAAGTCCCATGACTGGAATGTAATAATGGAGGGATACAATCTATTTCAGAGAAACAGACCAGACAAGAAAGGAGGAGGAGTGGCGTTATATGTCAGGGATGTGTATACCTGTGAAGAGATCCAAGATTTAGAACCTCAAAGCCAAAGTGAGAGCATTTGGGTCAAAATTAAGGGAGAGAAGAATAACAGGGACCTCATTATGGGAGTTTACTATAGATCCCCAAGCCAAACGGAGGACATAGATGATGCCTTCCTGGAACAGATGGCCAAGCATGCAAAAGGAAGGGAGATAGTAGTAATGGGGGACTTCAATTACCCGGATATTTGCTGGATGTCAAACTCAGCCAAGAGCATAAGGTCAAATAGATTCCTCACTGGCCTTGCAGACAACTTCGTTGTCCAGAAAGTGGGAGAAGCAACAAGAGGAACAGCCATTTTAGATCTGGTCCTAACCAATGTTGATGACCTGGTTAGTGGGGTAGAAGTGGAAGTATCATTAGGCGCGAGTGATCATGCTCTTCTGAATTTTACTATACAGCGGAAAGGAGCAGCCAAGCATACTAGGACTCAATTTCTTGACTTTAAGAAAGCCGACTTCATAAAACTTAGGGAAGTGCTGGGTGAGATCCCGTGGACAGTAATACTAAAGGGAAAGGGAGTTCATGATGGCTGGGAGTTTGTTAAGAGGGAGATGGTAAAAGCACAACTTCAGGCAATACCAATGAGACGGAAACATGGAAGGTGCCTAAAGAAGCCAGGGTGGCTATCTAAAGAACTTTTAACTGAGTTAAGATTAAAAAAGGATGTGTACAAAAAATGGAAAAGGGGGGAAACCACCAAAGAGGAATTCAAACAAATAGCCAGCACGTGTAGACACAAAGTCAGAAAAGCTAAAGCACAGAATGAACTCAGGCTTGCTAGAGAGGTTAAAAGCAACAAAAAAGGCTTTTATGGGTATGTTCGTAGCAAAAGGAAGAAGAAAGAAACAGTGGGGTCACTCAGAGGAGAAGATGGTGAAATGCAAACAGGGGACACAGAAAGGGCTGAACTCCTCAATGCCTTCTTTGCCTCAGTCTTCTCCGATAAAGAAAACAATGCCCGACCTGAAGAATTTGGAGCAAATGATTCAGCAGAGGAAACACAGCCCAGAATAACTAAGGAGATAGTACAAGAATACTTGGCTAGTTTAGATGTATTCAAGTCTCCAGGGCCAGATGAACTGCATCCAAGAGTATTAAAAGAACTGGCAGATGTGATCTCAGAACCACTGGCAGTCATCTCTGAGAATTCCTGGAGAACAGGCGAAGTCCCGGCAGACTGGAGGAGGGCAAATGTTGTCCCTATTTTCAAAAAGGGGAAAAGAGAGGACCCAAATAATTACCGCCCAGTCAGTCTGACATCAATACCAGGGAAGATTCTGGAGCAGATCATTAAGCAAACAGTCTGTGAGCACCTAGAAAGGAATGCTGTGATCACCAATAGTCAGCATGGATTTCTGAAAAATAAGTCATGTCAGACTAACCTGATCTCGTTTTTTGACAGAATTACAAGCCTGGTAGATGAAGGGAACGCAGTGGATGTAGCCTACCTTGATTTCAGCATGGTATTTGACAAGGTGCCCCATGATATTCTTGTAAAGAAGCTGGTAAAATGCGGTCTTGACTATGCTACCACTCAGTGGATTTGTAACTGGCTGACTGACCGAACCCAAAGGGTGCTCATCAATGGTTCCTCTTCATCCTGGAGAAGAGTGACTAGTGGGGTGCCACAGGGTTCTGTCTTGGGGCCGGTCTTATTCAACATCTTTATCAACGACTTGGATGATGGACTCAAGGGCATCCTGATCAAATTTGCAGATGACACCAAACTGGGAGGGGTGGCTAACACCCCAGAGGACAGGATCACACTTCAAAACGACCTTGACAGATTAGAGAACTGGGCCAAAACAAACAAGATGAATTTTAACAGGGAGAAATGTAAAGTATTGCACTTGGGCAAAAAAAATGAGAGGCACAAATACAAGATGGGTGACACCTGGCTTGAGAGCAGTACATGTGAAAAGGATCTAGGAGTCTTGGTTGACCACAAACTTGACATGAGCCAACAGTGTGACGCGGCAGCTAAAAAAGCCAATGCAATTCTGGGCTGCATCAATAGGAGTATAGCATCTAGATCAAGGGAAGTAATAGTGCCACTGTATTCTGCTCTGGTCAGACCTCACCTGGAGTACTGTGTCCAGTTCTGGGCACCACAGTTCAAGAAGGACACTGACAAACTGGAACGTGTCCAGAGGAGGGCAACCAAAATGGTCAAAGGCCTGGAAACGATGCCTTATGAGGAACGGCTAAGGGAGCTGGGCATGTTTAGCCTGGAGAAGAGGAGGTTAAGGGGTGATATGATAGCCATGTTCAAATATATAAAAGGATGTCACATAGAGGAGGGAGAAAGGTTGTTTTCTGCTGCTCCAGAGAAGCGGACACGGAGCAATGGTTCCAAACTACAAGAAAGAAGATTCCACCTAAACATTAGGAAGAACTTCCTGACAGTAACAGCTGTTCGACAGTGGAATTTGCTGCCAAGGAGTGTGGTGGAGTCTCCTTCTTTGGAGGTCTTTAAGCAGAGGCTTGACAACCATATGTCAGGAGTGCTCTGATGGTGTTTCCTGCTTGGCAGGGGGTTGGACTCGATGGCCCTTGTGGTCTCTTCCAACTCTATGATTCTATGATTCTATGACTCTATGACCTCCTCACACCTCCCCCTTCTGTATTATAATTTCATTACTATCCACTCAACAAGTTCTTATCTTATTTCTCAACCTTAACTTAATAGTTTTGTTAAGCCATACTATTATTTTCCTCTTCTTCTTTCTTTCATTCCTCAATTTATTTTTAAAACCTTATATATATTTAATTTTTAAAAAAACAACCCAATTCTAACTTAATCTTAAACCTTTTTCCTAAAGTCGGCCCAAATTTCCCTTCCACGATTTTTCCACATTCCATAAAAATTACACAAAAGAAATAAACATATAAACAAAATCTAAGGAAATTATATCACCCTTCGGATTCCCAAATCTCACCCTCCCTTTCCCGGTTTTGATCCCCAAACCAGTGTCCATAAATGCGTCCATTTCTCAGCCTGGATCCCAAACACCTGAGGCTTTTAAACCTCAGTTTCTCTCTGTCTTTTTGACAGTCCTTTGTTTTCAACACCAACTCTCGAAGAAGCTCTGTCCCAATAATGTCCATTTTTCTTCCCAGCAGGCCTCTATATTTAAGAATGGAGCTCAAATTTTGTTTCTTAAATCTTTTAAATCTATATGTCCCAAAAGCTCCAATTTCCATCTCCATCAAATTTATGCTACCAGGCCTCTGGTCCAGCTTTGTCTTCTGCAACATTGTGGCTTCATCTTTAATTTCCAGCAAGTCCTCATATGTCTCTTGGGATTTTTCAAACTTCGTTTCCCCAGCTGCAGCAGTTTCTGTTTCGACTTCAAGGGCTATTGGTTCAGAAACGAAAACTTGTATCAAGTCTCTTCCTGTTCCCACAAGATTATTTACTGTATCATTCAGTGCTGTTGCCCTTGTTGTTAAGATGTTGCTCTGCTCCTGGAACTTTCCCAGGAGATAAAAAGTCCTGTTCAGCTCAGCGAGTATTTTTCCACTTACAGCCATTTCTTGCAATATTCCAAAACTCCCCTCTAGGGGGATTCTATTTACTTAGTGTCCTTAAAATTTCAATCCAATAGACCAAAATGTAACTTATTTTCCTTTGCTCCCGACAATTTATATCCAAATCTAAGAAAATCTAGGCAGCAGAATCACCAAAAGCAACGTTTCCTTTTATTTCCCAACTTTGACAGCTAGTTTGACAGCTGTCAAAGTCCATATCTTTCCAGCAGGCTCTTTCACAGACCGCACCCGGGTCCCAGGGGGTTGCACTTTAATTTAAACCAATTCTTATCCTCCAGCAAATCAATTATACTGTCCAATCGCGAAGATAGTAATTTTTCTTCCAAAAAGGCAACTTTTTCTCCCAACTTTAGTTGGCTGGTCCTTGCTTTAGATTATCTACAAGGCGGGGGGGGGGGCGGACTTCCTTTTTGCGCTTCCCCCGATCGTGCCGAATTTTAAAAAAGAATTTCCCTTTTAAGTCCAATTTCCGTATTACTCACGGGTTGTTACTTTTAGTCCGAATATTGAAGGAAAAAGTCAGCACTCTCCATCCATGGCATGCGGCTTCGCTCAGCAGGGGAAGCAGAGGATTCTCAGCACCTTGCCGCTCCCCGCCCCCGTTCCGCAGTCTTTAAAAAGGCTACTTTGCGGGTCGGGGGGGGCGCTAATGGTGCCCGCCGAGTCGCCACGTCCACAGGCATTCGCACCTGTGGTTTTTAAGGGTCCCCGCGTCGCCGGCACGGCAGAACCCGATCCCTACTGAGCCGATTCCCTCCGGAGATTGGAGGGAATCCGCCATTAGATGTTGGCGCTAACCCGGAAGTCCCCTGGTCCAGATTCTTTTCTTGCCTCTGGATGACATTTTAGGTTAAAGGGCCTGAGTAAGAAGGGCCCAAGTTAAAATCTCAGTCGTTACAGTGTCAGATTCAACTGCCTTCCACACTTCCACTCAATAAAAGAGATGCTGACAAGACAAGACAAGCTCCGGCTTGTTAATTATTGCTTATCTCACAGCTCTGCATTCTTCTGCTCTCCAGCTTCCAAGTTAAAAGAACAGTTGATAAAATACTTGGTTTAAAACAAGTTAAAATAAATTAAAAGTCAATTAAGATCTGTGGAGCTCTCTAGTGTGTACATACCAGTAATATCAGAACTAGCTCTTACACAAAGCACATCCCCTGAATTTTCTGCTTCCATTTTTAAGAAATAAAATTGAAATAAAATTGAAAATTTCCATAAGTATTTATAAGTGAAAGTGTGCCAGTTGCCCAGTACCTAGTAAACTTTTTTTTTAAGAATTTTTTTTATTAACCGACCAATCACATCAAATCAAACCAAATTACATAAATTCCAAATTACACAGCCAAATTTTAAATTTTTGTTGGGAGTACCCATCTTTCAAGTTCCGAAGGGGATCCAATCAACTTCTTGCTTCTTGCTGCTGTTTTAATGTCCACAAATCTAACCATATGATGTTCACAGTACTATCCAGTCCTTTCTTATTGTTTTTCCACATCTCTTGCTGTTATTTTCATATATTTTTCCTTTCTCTTTGTGACCTCTGATAGTCTCCACAAGCTGGTTAAAACAGTTTGCAATCCTGCATGGATATTATTTTTTTTATCCAGTAGCCATATCCAGACGTTTTCCATATAACATCACTTCCATACATCAAAACAGTCTTAGCGTCATTAATCTTCACCAATCTGCCTCCTTTCTCAAACCTCTGAGGAGATTCACCAGGAATGCAGTCTGAAAACAAGTCCGTTTCTCCTCCCGGCTATAAATCCTTTGGCAAGATGGCGACTCTGAATTAATTGCTGCGCCATTCCAAAAGCTCTTATTGCTTCTTGATCTCCATAAAGCATACTTTTGGTTAAAGTTTATCTCCACACAGACCTTAATCATCCTGCTTGGGTCAGTTAAACCAACGGTTCTAATGAGGAGGGGTTGTTAGTAAATCACATAGAAGGAAAGTAAAAAAGGTCCGTCCCCCCATTCAGTCCCGTTGCCGACATACCCAGCCTTTGGTGTATCTTCATCGTAAAATATTCCTGTTGCTCCAACCCGTCGTCTTCTTTCGCAGAGGTCCCTTAAATTAGCAGTCTTCACTCCCCTTCATCACTTGAAATATGTGCATTTGCTTCTTTTGTAATTAATTATTCCAAATTGCTGCAGCTAGTGCGCGATCAGAGACAGCGTCCAGGAGAGCCGAGGTCCACACGGGGGCATTCTGCCTAGTGCCCTTACCCCCTTCTTTCGAATTTGGGGGTGATTTATGGGCACAGCAGGCAAGGGCAGTGTTCCCCATTCCCTTGGGGCAACAAGGGAGGCTGCCTACTCCCATAACAGCCTCTTAATTACCCCGTGTGGGTTGGAGAGATGGTATTGTCAGCCATCTTCCAATGCGCCCCTAGTGGCCCCTGTACCTAGTAAACTTTATCTCACTTTCCATTCTTCTGACCAATGAGTGCAAAGGTACTGGGATGACTGACAACCACTTGAGCACTTGGTACCATATTTTCTTTTTTCTTTTATAGTTAAGCTTATATTTTTTAAAAAGAAAGAAAATGGGACAGAAGATAAATACTAGCATTTTAATCAGGAAAACTAACACAATATTCCACACATCTGAATGTACCCTCATTCTTCCTGCAATCCTGAGCTCAGTACTGAATCTTCAAGCTGACCTCATGGCTTGTTTTATGTGAACAGCAGTGAGACACATACGAGTGCAGTTCATTTATAAGGTTGTGTTTATTCCAAGAAAAGAACAGATTACCGGGAGCTCCTCTCCCACGAGCTGGTCGCCATTACGATGATGACTCAACTAAGTTCTCAGTGTCGTGTTTCCTTCTACAGAAGCAACGTGGGAGCAACCTTCTCTTCATAAGCTGGGACATATCGCGTCCCCTTTCCTGCACCCCTCCTTTCCTCCGCTCTTGAATGCTCAAAGGCTGGCACGCCATGTCTGAGAGAGACTATCTGTAGAATGTGGCCTTTCCCCTACATTCTCAGAGAGTGTTTCCATGACAACCCCGCCCCCCTGCTCTGGGCAGTCTTCCAACACTGGCAGCTGCTTGGGCTCAGAGGCTTCCTTAATCCTGACATTATAGCATCCAGCTTAATTTTTGTACTTTCTAACCCACCTCTTCCCAACCGCCCCATTTTGTGTAACACCATGAAGTGTTGTGATGAAGAGTTCTAGTGAACTCACAAGCTTGCTTCATTTTTGTGACTGGTTGGTTGGTCCTAACAAAGGTACTGCCCACCTGTGGATTTTTGGAGTTTGAATCATAGACAATATACATTAAAATGTTAAACATGGGTCAGTAACGTCAATCAGCATTCACCTGCTGATTCTCCCCTGAAAATGCCCCCGCCCCCCGCATGATGCAGAAGACACAGGATGGGGATCATTAGGAAATATGCAGGGCAGGTTTCAGTGGAGACTCAGCGGGTTGGAGGAAGTGCTTCATGGTGCTTCCTCCACTAGTTCTGTCTTCTTTGGAGATGCCCTCAGTCATGTAAAAATTCTTCATTTTCCCCCACCAACTGGGCTTAAGAACATAAGAGCCTGCTGGATCAGGGCATTGGCCCATCTGGTCCAACATCCTGTTCTCACAGTGGCCAACAAAATGCTTCAGTGGAAAACCCACAAGCAGGACCTGAGTGCAAGAGCCCTCTCCCCTCCTGTGGCTTCCAACCACTGGTATTCGGAAGCATGGCTGCCTCCAACTGTGGGGGCAGAGCATAGCCATTGTGCCTAGTAGCCATTGATAGCCCTCTCCTTCATGAATTTGTCTAGTTCAGATGTGCCGAGTTGAGCCCAACATGGGGGGGGGCTGTCATGTGTGCTCCCCCCCCCCCCAGGGTAATACTTACATTTTATTAAGGGGATTTCAGTTGAAAGAAATAAAGTGATACAGAAAAAAGAAGGAAAAGGGAGAGGGAGAAAAACAACAACAAAGATACATATAAAAGCGAAAATATGCAAAACGAGAGAGAGAGAGAGAGAGAGAGAGAGAGAGAGAGAGAGAGCGCAATATACAATATTCCCATACATTATTGTATACATGTCAGGGACTGTGCTGAGGAGGGCTACACTGAGGAGGAATGGTGGGAACCACCCTCTCCTCCTGCTCCTGATCAGGATCTTGAATCTTCCCATGAGCAGGAGGACAGTATAGATTTGGAACAGTGGTTTACAGAGGGACATAGCTCAGAAGGCAGAAGCTGGGAAGTACTGGGTGGGGAACAGCTAAGAGGAGAAGAACTGGGAGAGAGTTAACAGATTCACAGTCTCTGGACAGCGTTCACCCCACTTCTCCAAGGACATGAAACGCTCAGAAAGTGTCAGAACAGAAAGCACAGAGGCTACAAACTCAGTTTACAAGACGTAAGAGTGACGTAGATTAATAGGGACGGGGGGGGGGGGGGGAGAGAGTGATCCTTAATTGGGAATGCCACCATTTCTAGGAGACGTGTTCTTTGTTCTCTCACTGTGATTATTAAAGATTCTAATTGATAAGATGCTCCTTTCGTTTGATCTTTTGTTTATTGCCATGGAGGAGGAAGCCAATTCCCCGAAGTCTGACAATACGTTGGTATAGTGTTATTGTCCTAGTGCTTATGTAAATGTTAATAGCCTAGTACATTTTCTATAAACTCATGCCTGTAAGCAGTCTGTTCATAAATTGTGAGTGATATCATATTGTCAGTCGATTGATTGAAGGGTATCGTACCTTTATTTTTCCAATTCCTCAATGTCAATCTCTTGGACACCATTAGGGCACGGAAATTCCATTTCCATTGTCCCGTTGATAATTTCCATACTGCAGGTATATAGTTCAATAAAATATTCTCTGCTGAAAGATTTAACTTTTTCTGCACAATCTTAGTTACACAGTCCAACACTTTCTCCGAAAACTTGTTAAGTATGGAACACTGTACAAACATATGTTTCAGGGAGGCATTGTCCTTGCCACATCTCCAACGCTGAGCTATCTTAGCTAACCCTTTTTTATACAACCGTAAAGGAGTCCAATAGGGACGCGGGTGGCGCTGTGGGTTAAACCACAGAGCCTAGGACTTGCCGATCAGAAGGTCGGCAGTTCGAATCCCCAGCGGAAAGGTAAACGGCGTTTCCGTGTGCTGCTCTGGTTCACCAGAAGCGGCTTAGTCATGCTGGCCACATGACCCAGAAGCTGTACGCCGGCTCCCTCGGCCAGTAAAGCGAGATGAGCGCCACAACCCCAGAGTCGGTCACGACTTGACCTAATGGTCAGGGGACCCTTTACCTTTACCTTTTTAAAGGAGTCCAATAAACTCCAAGTATTAGTCTTAACTTTAAATCTAATGACACCTTGGATGATGATGATGATGATGATGATGATAATAATAATAATAATAATAATAATAATAATAATAATAATAAATAAATAATATTTTATTTGTACCTCACCCTCCCTGGCCAGAGCTGGGCTCAGAGCAGTTAACATCATATAAATAATACAATATGCATAAAAACAATCAATCAATCAATCAATCAATTGAAATGCATCCCCAAATTAATTAAAATAAATTAAAATTAAAATTAAAACTGGACAAATGACAATCCTCAGGTTAAAATTGAAAGGGTTAATACTTGCCAGGACCAACTGTTTCCACTGATATTGTAAGGACCTGTGAGCGGGCTGGGAAACCTCCTTCGTGCTTGTTATATACAAAGAGAAAATGAGTCAGACTGAACCCTGACCAAAAGCCTGGCGGAACAACTCCATCTTGCAGGCCCTGCGGAAGGATGTCAAATCTCACAGGGCCCTGGTTTCTTGTGAGAGAGCGTTCCACCAGGCTGGGGCCACAGCCGAAAAGGCCCTGGCTCTGGTCGAGGCCAGTCTAATCTCCCTGGGGCCCGGAATCTTCAGGGTGTTAGTTGCAGACCATAAGGTCCTCCGTGGGACATACCAAGAGAGGCGGTCCCGTAGGTACAAGGGTCCTAGGCCATATAGGGCTTTTGTGATGGCCTGGGATTCCGAGTCTGAGAGTGATCCGGAGGAATCCCAGCCGGCGCAGGAGTCCCCGCCTCCAGGGCCGGCTGAACTGGGGCAAGGCCTAGTTGCTGAGGAAACTCAAGAGCAGGCACCAGGTGAAATCATTCAGGCCCCAGAGGTGCTGGAAGACTCAGTGGCTACAGGTGAGCCTCCCCCGGGGCCCAGTAACCCTTCGGCCTCTCCTGATCTGCAGAGGCTTAGGGCAGAGAGGCGAAGGGAACTGGTGTCTCCCAGGAGGAGTGCTCGCCTTAAGGCCAAGAGAGGCGGGGCTTCTGGGGGCCGGGACCGCCCCCGGCCTTAGAAGAAGATAAAGGTCAGGCAGCCCGGTCCCAGGTTGCGGGAGCAACGTCGTTGTGAAGTATCTGCTTTACCCAGTCCTTGTTCGGCACTCCCAGTGTGCCTGTTCCTCGCCCGGCTTCCTGCTTCTGCCTTACCAGTGTTCCTGTTCCCCGCCTGGACTCCTGCTTTGCCTTACCAGTGTTCCTGTTCCCCGCCTGGACTCCTGCTTTGCCTTACCAGTGTTCCTGTTCCCCGCCTGGACTCCTGCTTCTACCCTACCAGTGTTCCGGTTCCTCGCCTGGCTTCCTGCTTCTGCCCTACCATCGTTCCTGCTACCCCGCCCGGCTCCCTGTTGATCTTGGCCTACGGTAATAGTACCTCATCCCCCCTGGGACCAGCACAGCTTTAAAGTTAAAACCAGCATCTTAAACCTGATCCTGTACTCCATCGGGAGCCAGTGCAGCAGGTATAGCACTGGGTGAATGTGATCCCATGGTGAAGACCCCATAAAGAGTCTCACCACGGCATTTTGCACCTGCTGGAGTTTCTGGGTCAGTTTCAAGGGCAACCCCATGTAGAGAGTTACAATAATCAAGCCTGGAGGTGACCGTCGCATGGATCACAGTGGCGAGGTCAAGGCGAGAGAGGTAAGGGACCAACTGCTTAGCCTGGCGGAGATGAAAAATGCCACCTTTGTTATAACTGTAACCTGCACCTCCATAGAAAGGGAGGCGTCGAAGTTTATACCCAGACTCTTGACGGAAGGCGCTGGCACTAGTTGTGCCCCCACAAGGGATGGGAGTTGGCCCCCCAACCCCATATAATCTCAACCCAGCCAAAGGACCTCTGTCTTCAAAGGATTTAACTTCATCCGGCTCCCATGTAGCTTCCAGCCACAGCTTCCGAACATCTGAACATTGTGTCTGGGGCCGAGTCAGGGTGGCTGTCCATCAACAGATACAGCTGGGTGTCATCAGCATACTGATGACAGCCCAAACCAAAATTCCGGACAAGCTGGTCGAGGGGGCACATATAGATGTTAAAAAGCATCAGGGAGAGAATTGTGCCCAGCGGTACTCCATATTGGGATGTGTCCAAGGGAGCAGGAAGCATCAGCAAAAGCTATACACAATGGAAGTTCCCTGCAGGCTGTACTGAAAGTAAACAGACGTGACATACAACAACTCCACACGCCTGTTCTTAAGGTGGAACGGAACATCAATATCCTAACACTCCACACACAAAGGAGTAGCACAACGACAACTCCCCCCCCCCCAGTGCCACCCTCTGTCCCTCACCAGAGAGGAACGAGCACAGCCGTTGGAGGACTGTTTTCCTTTGACAACCACCATCAGCCAGCTTTTTCACTTACAGCTTATGGGCTTTTTACCTTCAGGCAATTCGGTAGGTACAAACATGTTGTTTAGCAGAGAGTTATACTCTGCCTGCATTGCCTTTAACCACGCCTCTTTCTCTAGAGTAGATAACTCTTGCACTTCTTCAAAGTTTTCTGGCTCAGTTACACAAACCTGGTTTATGGTGACTGGGAACCCATAATGGACTGGAGGTTGACCTTTATTACTTCTTTCAGACCTCCTTGGTTCATTAATCTCACCCCCTGGGCTACCTTCAGGACTGCTTTTGGGGTGGAGTGACTCTGGAGATTTACCTCCTCCTGTCCCAGTTGCACTTTCTCCCCCCCCCCCCCGGCTCCATGCAAGCAGCTGGAGAAAATTGCTCAGTCTTTACCCCCTCCCTTTCAATTTCCCTGGGAGTGCTGCCAATTCTTAGCTTTGTTTCAACTGCCTTATCAGGTACGCTCAGCAGTAAAGCCTTTTCTGGCAGCTGGTTTGCATGTATCTTGGGCCAATTTCTTTGTTCATTAAAGCTGGCTGACTGACTATAACTCAAAAGATTTTTATCGTCTTCAAACTTGTAAGATTTCGTTCCACTTTCATATCCAAGAAATAGCAACTGCTGTGCCCTTTTCCCACCTTTTCTTCGTTTTTTTACAGGTATGTCAACCCATGCCTTTGTCCCAAAAATTCTTAAATGTTGCAAACTGGGACTTTTGTTATAGAGAATCTTGTATGGTATGTTGTCTAATACCCTTGACCACAAATGATTTCCAATATAATTGGCTGTCTTAATACTCTCAGCCCAATATTTTGGAAGATTTGCATCTGCTAACAATGCTTTCATTTGTGTCTGCAAGACACCTCCCCTACGCTCTGCTACTCCATTCTCCTGAGGAGTTGCCACGTTGGTAGTCCTATGTTTAATCCCTTGGGATCGCAACCAGTTTCTTAGGGAGCTTGCCATAAATTCTCCTCCCCTGTCTGTCTGAATAGAGCACACCTTTTGGCCAAGCTGCCTTTCTACCCTTCGTATGCAGAACTTCAAAGTTTGGGCAACTTCAGACTTTTGCTTTAGTGGGTAGACCCAGCTGAACCTAGAATAGTCATCCACTAGGATTAAACAATACTTGTTATGGGAGACACTTGGTGGAAAAGGACCAGTTACATCAGCATGAATCAACTCCAGTGGTTTTTTGGTTTCTCTCTGGCTTGTTCTTGCTACTGGGAAAGCCCTGCTTTTAACCTCCTTGCAAATATTGTAATCTAAGTAATTATCACAACTTTTAATGTTTTTCAGCCCCACACACAACTCCAAGGTTTTGTTCAGCACCTTAAAGCTAGCATGAGTCAGACGCCTGTGCAGGAAATGAATACACATATCGTGGGTTGGGACATTTTGCACATTCACAACCTTAGACTCACACTGTAGTACATACATATTAGTTAGAATCATGGAATAGAATCATAGAATCATAGAGTTGGAAGAGACCACAAGGGCCATCGAGTCCAACCCCCTGCCAAGCAGGAAACACCATCAGAGCACTCCTGACATATGGTTGTCAAGCCTCTGCTTAAAGACCTCCAAAGAAGGAGACTCCACCACACTCCTTGGAAGCAAATTCCACTGTCGAACAGCTCTTACTGTCAGGAATGTTTAGGTGGAATCTTTTTTCTTGTAGTTTGGAACCATTGCTCCGTGTCCGCTTCTCTGGAGCAGCAGAAAACAACCTTTCTCCCTCCTCTATGTGACATCCTTTTATATATTTGAACATGGCTATCATATCACCCCTTAACCTCCTCTTCTCCAGGCTAAACATGCCCAGCTCCCTTAGCCGTTCCTCATAAGGCATCGTTTCCAGGCCTTTGACCATTTTGGTTGCCCTCCTCTGGACACGTTCCAGTTTGTCAGTGTCCTTCTTGAACTGTGGTGCCCAGAACTGGACACAGTACTCCAGGTGGGGTCTGACCAGAGCAGAATACAGCGGCACTATTACTTCCCTTGATCTAGATGCAATACTCCTATTGATGCAGCCCAGAATTGCATTGGCTTTTTTAGTTGCCGCGTCACACTGTTGGCTCATGTCAAGTTTGTGGTCAACCAAG
The DNA here is from genome assembly GCF_964252035.2 of Podarcis erhardii. NCBI lineage: Eukaryota > Metazoa > Chordata > Lepidosauria > Squamata > Lacertidae > Podarcis > Podarcis erhardii. The sequence continues at coordinate 14,105,335 of NC_138506.1, read as the reverse complement.
ACTCCTAGATCCTTTTCACATGTACTGCTCTCAAGCCAGGTGTCACCCATCTTGTATTTGTGCCTCTCATTTTTTTTGCCCAAGTGCAATACTTTACATTTCTCCCTGTTAAAATTCATCTTGTTTGTTTTGGCCCAGTTCTCTAATCTGTCAAGGTTGTTTTGAAGTGTGATCCTGTCCTCTGGGGTGTTAGCCACCCCTCCCAGTTTGGTGTCATCTGCAAATTTGATCAGGATGCCCTTGAGTCCATCATCCAAGTCGTTGATAAAGATGTTGAATAAGACAGAACCCTGTGGCACCCCACTAGTCACTCTTCTCCAGGATGAAGAGGAACCATTGATGAGCACCCTTTGGGTTCGGTCAGTCAGCCAGTTACAAATCCACTGAGTGGTAGCATAGTCAAGTGCACATTTTACCAGCTTCTTTACAAGAATATCATGGGGCACCTTGTCAAATGCCTTGCTGAAATCAAGGTAGGCTACATCCACTGCGTTCCCATCATCTACCAAGCTTGTAATTCTGTCAAAAAACGAGATCAGGTTAGTCTGACATGACTTATTTTTCAGAAATCCATGCTGACTATTGGTGATCACAGCATTCCTTTCTAGGTGCTCACAGACTGTTTGCTTAATGATCTGCTCCAGAATCTTCCCTGGTATTGATGTCAGACTGACTGGGCGGTAATTATTTGGGTCCTCTCTTTTCCCCTTTTTGAAAATAGGGACAACATTTGCCCTCCTCCAGTCTGCCGGGACTTCGCCTGTTCTCCAGGAATTCTCAAAGATGACTGCCAATGGTTCTGAGATCACATCTGCCAGTTCTTTTAATACTCTTGGATGCAGTTCATCTGGCCCTGGAGACTTGAATACATCTAAACTAGCCAAGTATTCTTGTACTATCTCCTTAGTTATTCTGGGCTGTGTTTCCTCTGCTGAATCATTTGCTCCAAATTCTTCAGGTCGGGCATTGTTTTCTTTATCGGAGAAGACTGAGGCAAAGAAGGCATTGAGGAGTTCAGCCCTTTCTGTGTCCCGTTTGCATTTCACCATCTTCTCCTCTGAGTGACCCCACTGTTTCTTTGTTCTTCCTTTTGCTACGAACATACCCATAAAAGCCTTTTTTGTTGCTTTTAACCTCTCTAGCAAGCCTGAGTTCATTCTGTGCTTTAGCTTTTCTGACTTTGTGTCTACACGTGCTGGCTATTTGTTTGAATTCCTCTTTGGTGGTTTCCCCCCTTTTCCATTTTTTGTACACATCCTTTTTTAATCTTAACTCAGTTAAAAGTTCTTTAGATAGCCACCCTGGCTTCTTTAGGCACCTTCCATGTTTCCGTCTCATTGGTATTGCCTGAAGTTGTGCTTTTACTATCTCCCTCTTAACAAACTCCCAGCCATCATGAACTCCCTTTCCTTTTAGTATTACTGTCCATGGGATCTCACCCAGCACTTCCCTAAGTTTTATGAAGTCGGCTTTCTTAAAGTCAAGAAATTGAGTCCTAGTATGCTTGGCTGCTCCTTTCCGCTGTATAGTAAACTTCAGAAGAGCATGATCACTCGCGCCTAATGATCCTTCCACTTCTACCCCACTAACCAGGTCATCAACATTGGTTAGGACCAGGTCCTCCAGATAATACTTTATTCGGCTATAAGCCCACAAGGTAAAACAAATCAATAGATAAAAATAGCATTTTACAATCTAAAATATCAACTAAAATATTTCAACGCATAATCTCCATCACACTACTTACAATCTCTAGATGTACCGTATTATGGCCTTGAAGATAAAGATGGTGCATAGAGTTTACTAGATTTTTAGTAGTCATGCAGCATTCCATGAAGTCTTTTATATGAAAGAACTGAAATCAGGAATCTGGCAACCTGTAATGTTCCATAAGAGTCAGTGTCCTGGAGTAGATAAGCTAGATGTAATTCAGGTGGTTTAGCAACAATTTCCAGAATGATTGAACTCAGAATCCTTGATCGGGGAACAATGTATAAGGGGCAATTAAACAAGATATGATAAAGGGATTCTATTGATTTGTTGTCACATGCGCATAAAACAGAGGTTTTACCGTTAGAAAATCTATTGCTCAGCACATTTGAGGGGAACACATTAAATCTGGCTCTAACAAATGCGAATCTATGCGACGCAGCCGATAAGGTAGACAGATATCGAGGTATCTGGGACATAGATGTAATGCCCTGATTTATCAGGGAACATGTACCTCCACCTGTAGTAAGATTTTGTTGCAAATCAACCTCCTCCAATCTTTGTTTGATGACCTTTTTAGCTGTAATTAGATCTAAATTAAGTATATCGGAAGGAGAGATTCCATAAGACAACAGTTTGGAATGGATTTTTGTTGCCCATGGGCTGGTGAATTCATCTCTCCAAAGGCACTGAATAAGATGGTAATTTGGCAATTTATGCCAAAGGGACAGCCAATAATTAAAGGCATGTCTCCACATCAGAATCTCTAAGGAGGGGGTCTTAAGTTCTAAGCGAATGGCAGAGTTGCTTACACAGGAGGGTAGTTTCAAAAGGCGTCTTAGAAAAATATTTTGCAATGTCACCAGAGGCATGAGGTTTACAAAGGCGCCCCCATAGGCCATAGTTGCAACCACTTTTGCACTGTAAACTTTTAAGGCAGATGGAACATGCATAGCCCCCTCAATAAAGAAGAAGCGTAATAGAGCGTAGATAAGGGCTTTAACCTTATTTTGTAAATATGTGATATGCGCTTTCCATCCCATATTATACTGGAAGTAAATTCCTAGATATTGAAATTTATAAAATTGTTCAATTGGCTTCCCCTCGAGTTCCCATCTATACAGTTTACGACTCCTGGAAAAAATTAGGACTTTAGATTTGGAATGGTTAATAGTAAGTAAATTTGTTTGGCAATATAACGCAAAGATCTTAAGGGCCCTCCTCAAACCGATTCGAGAATATGAGAGGATCACCGCATCGTCAGCGTACAATAATAAGGGGCAGCGATAGTCTGCAAGCCTGGGTGCATGAATGGTGGTTTGGGCCTCAGCTAGGGGGGTTCTCATGTCACTAATATAGAGGTTAAAAAGATAGGGGGCAAGGATGCACCCTTGTCGTACCCCCTTATTTATTGGTACCGAGTTTGTGAGATCGCCCTCAGGTGTTAACCTCACCCTAGCGGCCGTCCCTTCATGTAATTTGATCATAAGCCACAACAGCCTTTTATCTATGCCCCACTTTGCCAGTTTTTCCCATAACAGCTCTCTAGAGATACTGTCAAAAGCCGCCTTCAGGTCTATAAAAGCGGCACATAGAAGACCATGAGTGGGGGAAGAATACTTCCGCGCCAAGTGATATAGAATTATTGTATGGTCAATAGAAGCGCGATTTGGTCTAAACCCGACCTGTTCATGGCCTATCAGATTGGAATCTTCGGCCCATTGGGTTAGTCTGGTTAGCAGGAAGCGAGTATAGATTTTCCCGATGATTGATAATAAACTGATGTTATGATAGTTTCCTGGGTCCTCTGGTGGTCCTTTTTTATATATAGGAATTATGATGGACTCCTTCCATGATCTAGGTATCTGGCCCGTGGCATTGATTGCATCAAAGATTTTTGCAAGAATTTTGGCCCACCATGCTGGGTGTTGTTTAATAGCTTCCGCCGGGATCAGATTGGGCCCTGGGGCTTTATCAGTTTTCAGTTTAGCAATTAAATCTACTATTTCCTCCGGGTCAGTATCTGGCCATATGGGCAAGTGACTTGAAAGAGTATCAGAATGAATGTTAGAGATATCTGTCTGGGAGAAATATTTTCTTAGAAATTGTTCCCATGTCGGGGCTGGGATAACCGTCAATGGGTATTTCCTCGATCTTTTGTTGATTAAATTCCAAAAACCGCGAGAGCTGTGAAGCTTAGAGGCAGCAATCAGCGCTTGCCAACGTCTTAGCTGCCACTCATGCCTGGCTGACTTCTGTGCCTGTTTGTAAGCAATTTTGGCCTGCAAGTACTCTGGGGGAAGAGTTTCAGCTCCAGAAGATTTGTATCTGTTGTAGATACAACAGAGAGAGAGTCTAGCTTGATTACATTTGGAATCAAACCAAGGTGCACCAAACCTGGGTTGATCTCGGTTAACCAGGTGAGCCGGCATCGTAAAGAAGCTAGTTAAATCTGCAGAGAAGTGGGAGAACCACTCCAGTATCCTATTTGGTTCCGACAACTCCGCCATTGAAACAATAAGGGATTCGGAGATATTCCTCTGGAAGAATTCTGCATATTTTTGGGCCTGTTTCATAGACCATTTAATGCCTCTTACTTGAGCTGCAGCATTTAAACCTACATGAATTGGGTGTGTACTGCTAACCGGGTGCCAGTCAAGCATTAGCTTGGCCGCTAGAGGTAGGTGGTCACTGGATTGTACATTGTCTACTTTGAAATAAAAGAAGTTTGAAAATAGGTCTTCTGAAACTAGAAGGTAGTCTAGGACACTATTTGATGTTGTGCCAAAGTGAGTGAATTCACCTGGCACGTCTGGAGGGCAGTTGCCATTTAAAATGTTCAAATTCATACGAATGGCCAACTGATAAAGACGGACACCCGCCTCATTCACTCTGTTGTCCTTAGATCTTCTTGATGTAAAAGAGATTAAATCAGATTTTGGGTAGGAGGGAGATACCCACCACTTGGCCTTAATTATCCCATCCCAGTTGGCGGCTGTATGTGCATTAAAGTCACCACCCATTATCGATGGAATATTAGGGTACATAACATAGCATGCCAATAAATGATCTTCCAGAGAATCCCATCTATAATGGAGGTCTGATATAAGACCACCTGGAGGAAGATAAACATTGGTGATTAATAGTGAGAATTTTACGCTTGAAATCAGACCTGTAAAAGCAAAAGGAGGAAAAGTCTGAACTAGCGAGAGTTTAGCTCTCATTTTAAGCGATATGGCGATTGCAAGACCACCTCTGGACCGACCACCTTTCTGGGAGGGGCTAGCTGGAAGTGATATCAGTTCAAAGCCATTTATATCTATTTTATCTTCTTCCCAAGTTTCTTGCAAAAGGATTATCTGAAAAGAGTTTATATAGGACAGAAATTCGGGATCTAATCTTTTCCTTTTCCAGCCAGCAATGTTCCAACTTAGGACTGCTAGCTGGGGACTTCTGTGTTGTTCTTTTAACAGTCAAAACGGAGAGGGGGCAGACTCTCTGTTAAAGACAGAAGATGTAACAAAAAAATCAGTTATTTTACTTTGGGAAGATGGTAACTGTGAGGAGCCCTCCAAATTAAAATTTTTAACAATTTGGTTCGACTGTTGGCACACCGTGGATGATCCACTGAAAGTAGATCCCTGAACAGGAAGTCTCTTCATTTCGAAATTCTTGGTACAACTTGACAGAGAAATACCCAGGGAGGGAGAAATTAAGTCCGTCGGAGGAAACCCTCTCGCAGATTTATCATCAGACATTAGGATGATTTTATTGATGCGTCCCATCGGGTCTTCAATCGTTTCTGAAGGCGGGTCCCGAGGTGTAACATTCGCATTTTCCTTTGAAGAAGGTAATTGAGGGGGCATCACGGGGGCGGGAATTGCGGAAGGCTCTCTCAGGGGCATCACTTGTGGACTACTTCTATATCTGGTCGAAACTGGAGAAGATTCTAGCTCTGACATAGATGAGTGAGTTAAAGAGGGATTTGAGTCAAGCAGGGAAATCAGAATTTCGTCCTTAGGTATGTTGGTCGATGAATGTAGATGAAGGTTCAGTGAGGATGGCCGAGCCTGGTCGTCTCGTGATATAGCGCACGGGGCAGAAACAACTTGAAGATTTGAGTCTTGCCGGATGGTTTTTGTTTTCAGAGTGGGGCTGAGCTGAAGAAGGTCAACCACTTCTGTCCGGTGAGCCCAAGTGGGGTTATTTGGAACATCGTTAGTATCTTCCCCTCTGTGTTGGACTTGCTAAAGCTGAGATTTAAGCGTGTCAAATCTTTGCATCATCACCGACTGTTCTTTCAGAGGGAGGGCTCTGAACGAATCAATAAGTTCCCTTTCGTCAAGGGCAGTCTGCAGATTTTCGTCCTCATATATGGCTGTTTGAGAGGGTATCGAGTTTGGTCGAGGATGGCACGCTGCAGAGTCATCGCAGTGGGGCCTGACAGTATTTTGAGGTAAGGCAGAGTCTCTTGTCCTAATGTCCTCACCGCCAGGGCACCTATTTAGAAGGGGTTTGATCTTGCTATCTGCAAAAACCCTCGTTGCTACGATGTCGGCCATGGACAAAAGCGTTTTCCTCCTAACAATAATAGATGGTATCTTTTCAGAGTGGAACGCAAGTATCACCTTCAAGAAGTTGTTCTGCCGGAGAAGGGGCATCACAGCATATAGGTCAATCTGGTGTTTCTTAATTTTTAAAAGTTTGCTTAAACAGTCTTTAGCCCCTTCTAGCGTTGACCATCTTCCTATTTCCGACCTGACAGACAGGCAACTTTTCTTGGGTTGCAGAGTTAATATCTGATTATTCATTTGGGAATTTAAGATATATTTAATTTTAGTGTCCTTTATTAAATTTATCTGAATTGGGGTGAGGCAATAAGTTTTTGACCTCACAAACTGAAGATTGTGTTGTTGATTCAAGTTTTTCGATTTTCAGCAGGATATTGGATAATTGTGAAGATACCTCGTCCAGCCTTTTAAAAATACAGTGAAGGGTCTTAATTACTAAGTGTAACTGCTCACAACTGGGGAACTCCCCCATATCAGATGTTAAACCATCTTCCTGTGATGAGAGTTTTTCTTTCGTATTCTCCTTTACAGGCTTTACTTTTGAAAAATTTTGAGTCATCGGAATTGGAGTAGCTTCTAAATCAATTAGAGGTAGGAAGCGATTTTGGGTTTCCACTGCAAAGCAATGCTCGGCATGGTCACTCCCTCCTCTATTCCGGTGTGGCACCAACCTTGATAGTTTTGGTTTGGGGGATGATAGGGGCTCGTCAAAGTCTCTCAAGCGTTTTTTCTGACCCATACTTTCCTCAGGCCAGGGATTATACGATTCTTAAAATAACATAACACTTGACACACAATTAAGATAATGGCGTTCTCATCTCTTTTAGCAGCCGAGGCCGGCCCGCTGATAAGAGAGAAACAACGAGCAGCCTGGAGCAGTCTGGAGCAGGGCCAAATCTCTCAGAGAGTTTCCATAGCATGCGGCTGCAGCAATTATCAAATACTTCAAAAACTGACTGGGTCAGTTAAGATAAAATATAAAAGATTAAAAGAAGATTAAAAGAAATCCGAAGAGCACCGGTAAGCGCGTCTTACCTCGGCGCCATGTTCCAGCAGTCTCCCCGACCAGGTCTAAAATGGCTGTTCCTCTTGTTGCTTCTCCCACTTTCTGGACAATGAAGTTGTCTGCAAGGCCAGTGAGGAATCTGTTTGACCTTATGCTCTTGGCTGAGTTTGACATCCAGCAAATATCCGGGTAATTGAAGTCCCCCGTTACTACTATCTCCCTTCCTTTTGCATGCTTGGCCATCTGTTCCAGGAAGGCATCATCTATGTCCTCCGTTTGGCTTGGGGATCTATAGTAAACTCCCACAATGAGGTCCCTGTTATTCTTCTCTCCCTTAATTTTGACCCAAATGCTCTCACTTTGGCTTTGAGGTTCTAAATCTTGGATCTCTTCACAGGTATACACATCCCTGACATATAACGCCACTCCTCCTCCATTCTTGTCTTGTCTGTTTCTCTGAAATAGATTGTATCCCTCCATTATTACATTCCAGTCGTGGGACTTATCCCACCAGGTTTCAGTGATGCCTATTATGTCATATTTAGTTTGCTGTACCTAAGGTTCTAAGGTTAGCATTTGCCAACACTGCCCCATTTTGCTTTATCTGGCACTGATCTCGTACGGTTTATATCAAAGCCTGCTGTTGCCAAGTCAGGAATACTCAGGAGATTGTTTTGCAAACTAGGCACACACAACACATTCCTGAATGTGTGTCCCAGCTGTGGGAACACAATCTCCCCCTCACAGATCACATTAGCTTTCTGGCCTGTAGCAAGACTTACATGCTTTTTGTTTGAAGCCCTAGCATCAGTCAGCAATGCTTTTCTTTTACAAAAAGTTTGAGAAGCTCCGCTGTCCAGAACCCACAGCTCTTCATTTTCTTGACCATCTGCAGACACCCAGGTGGTAGACTCTCTCTGCTGCCTCTGCACTTCTGCTGTTTTTGTTGTTTTCTCAAGCAGTCTCGAAGCAGATGTCCACTGGACTTGCAGCAAAACCACTTTTTTACTTTGTTGACCACCAGCTGGTCTGCAGCAGCTCCTCCTGGCTGTTTCTCTGGTTCCCGACACCTCTGCTCATCCCGGCTGTTGTTCCCTCTGGAATGCTCCGACAGCTGGGCTGAGGTCGTCTTTCGCTTTGCATGCCTGTCCTCCTCTGCATACAACCGTCCGGTAACGTATTCCAGAGTCAGCTTATCAGTCTCTACCGACTCGAGGGAATTCACCAACATATCATAGCTGTCATCAAGAGAACTCAGGACTATAAAGACTTTGTCCTCTTCCTCCACAGGCCTCCCTCCTAAGGCTAGCTCCTGGAAACAGCCTGTTAGGAACTTTAGGTGGTTTACCAGGGAGTCACCCAGTTTTATCCGACACCAGTACATTCTCCTGGTCAGTGTTATCAGCAAGCCAGCTGTCTCTCGTACATGGACAGCCCTCAGTGCATTCCACGCCTCACTTGCCGTCACCTTATCTGCTACGTAGACTACCCCCACCTCCTTCTATTTGTCTAAATACAGGAGAGTCAGTGTCCAAGTCAGGATCAAAGTCAGACTCAATTTTCTTAGAGTTATGAGTCTCACCACTGATAACACTGGATGAAGGAGAGATTGCTTGTTGATGAGACATTGCTGCCTCTAATACATTTTCCCACTGTCTGGGTAATATTGAAAGTTCCAATTCTTTATTCCAATCATTTCTTACAGTCTACATATTAATTTTGTGTGTGTTGTTAATAGATATCTATAAAAAGTAATTGCTGGCTTTTTAATTTTTGAATATGTTGTCCAATTGCTCTAGTCTAGTATCTCAGGTATCTCAGAAGCTGAAAGGGCTGACTGCCCAAACACACATGTTAGGAGATGTTGTAGTTGAAGATATTGCCATTGGGCTGCATCTGATAGATGAGACTTTTGTCTTAAAACAGCAAAAGTATAAAATAAATCTTCTTCATCTATCAATTGGTCCAATGTCAATATACCTACTTCCATCCAATTTTTCCAGATCACCATCTTTTTTGCAATTCTTAGTGTGGGGCTCCCCCACAGAATAAGTTTAGCATGTGAAAATGGATCAAATTTGTGTTTATTAGTCAATATATTCCATATTCTTCTAAGTGAGTTAATTGTTTACAGTGTCACCTGAGATTTCAAATATTTTGATCCTAGTATTGTTCAACCAACCAAAGGTGTTATGTACATATATTCTAGGATTGCCCACATTGGAAAATTAGGGCCAACAGTGGGATTCCAATATTTAGTACTTGACAGTAGGTAAGCATAGTGATATAATTCAAAATTTGGGATTCTGAAACCGCCTTCTTTAATTTGTAGCTGCATTCTCTGCAAGTATATTCTTGGTGTCGCTGAGCCCCAAAGGCATTTCCTAAACAATGAGTTTATCTTTTGAAAATATGATCTAGATATAAAAACTGGAAGTCCTCTCAGGATATAAATGAATCTGGGAATTAATGGCATTCCATAACCCTAACCCTAACGGTTTAAACGCATTGTAAGGAGTCTGTATTGGAGTATATTGTATTTAAAATGGGTATCAGAGTTTTTAGGGTGCTAACCAGGTTGGGATAGCTGGGATAGGAGGCTTGTTGGGTTTTGAATGTTTTGTGTAGATTTTCAATTTCGTTGTTCTGTATGGGACAATGACAATAAAGATATTGTATCGTAACCCTAACCCTAACCCACAGTGCAATGTTTTCTGACTAAACTTCTTTACAAAGTACATAGTTGAACTATGGAACTCGCTCCCACAGGAGGCAGTGATAGCCACCAACTAAGATGGCTTTAATGGAGGAGGAGGAGAGGGCTATTGATGGCCACTAGGCAACAGTGGTGGAGCATATGGAAACGCTGCTCAGGGCGGGCACTCTTCCAGCAGCGAGGCTTTTTTGACATTCTTATGGAACCTCCAGGTCCAGGAGCAGTATATCTAGATTCCTAGGTTCTTTGGGGTATTTCACCATTGTGAGAACAGGATTCTGGACTAGATGGGTCACTGGTCTGATCCAACCAGGCTGTTCTTCTGTTTTCATGTTCTTATGTTCTTGTTACTTGCTGCAGCCCACAAGTTGAAGAAGCTGGGAAACCTGAAGATGCAAGAGGAAGAGGAGGCAGCTGGCTCCTCCAGCCCCATGGAGGAGCAAGCCCCAAAGATGTCCATGATGCTCATTGAGAGCCTGGAGTGCCAGCCCATCTTCCTTTATGTCCTGGAGGCTATCGAGCCAGGGGTGGTGTGCGCTGGCCATGACAACACCCAGCCTGACTCCTTTGCTGCCCTCTTGACCAGCTTGAATGAGCTAGGTGAGAGGCAGCTGGTGCATGTCGTGAAATGGGCAAAAGCCTTGCCAGGTAAGGAACAGTTCTTGCATTCCCCCTCTCTCTCACACATTTTACTCCTTATCTGAAGGATCAGACATCACAGAAAACAGTGCAAAAACCCCCATCTCCTTTCATGTTATGGTGCAAATCTGTTTTCTGCTGCGGTTGCCCTTGCTTATTTGGGTTGGGCCTCTCAAGCATGATACGGTGATTGTCAGTGTATTCATACTGCATCAACTATGGATCTCCTTCTGCTGACTTGCATCACTCTCAGCCAGAGAAAATTGGGGTTGTCTGGCTTCTTCCATGCAAGGTCCTTCCTGCTGGGGTCTCTTATTTAAGGCTTACAAATGGGACAGGTTTTGTTCTGAACCTCTTTCTCTCAAAACAACAATGAAGTTGACTACAGTGGTACCTCGGGTTAAGAACTTAATTCGTTCTGGAGGTCTGTTAACCTGAAACTGTTCTTAACCTGAAGCACCACTTTAGCTAATGGGGCCTCCTGCTGCCGCTGCGCCGCCACTGCACGATTTCTGTTCTCATCCTGAAGCAAAGTTCTTAACCCGAGGTAATATTTCTGGGTTAGTGGAGTCTGTAACCTGAAGCGTATGTAACCCGAGGTACCACTGTACTATTGATTATTCAGAATAAGTAGATGGCAAATATTTTCATAGCATGCAATTTGCACCTCTTTCGAGATCTGCATTACATTATTGGCAATTAAAGAGACAAAAGGCAAAGACAAAAGGCAAAGAGAAAGAGGTTTGTCATCAAAGGGGAGTTGTGCTGTGCCTAAGAGTGGGGATGCTGAGTTTGAGAACACAGTAAATGCTTTTGCAGCTAGACACTGTTTTCGCTGTGGTTCCTCTTCCCATTTAATCAGAAACTGTACACGTGAACCTGGTCAAGACAGCACCAAGGCCGTTACCCCTAGTTACCAGACAAGGAGTTCCAGGGGACGTCGGAGAAGAGGAGGTGGTCGTGGCTACTCCCACAGCACACAGCACATGGCTTCAGCAATGGCGTTGATGCAAGGGCGTGGCCAAGGCAGCAATCTACGCTGGTTGATCGACAGTGGTGCATCTCACCACCTGGTGGCGCCATCTAGTGTCCGTTTGCAGAATTGCAGGCATTTGCAAACCCCTAAAGTTGTGACAATGGCAGATTCAACTAAGTGTTCCTTAGAGACCGTAGGCACAGTGTTCTTGAATTGTTTGCATACAGAAATTGATGCCTATGTGCTAAAGGGAATGAAGGGGTGTATTTTGTCTGTGTCAGAACTTGATAGAGATGGGTTTAAAACTGTGTTTGAAAATGGGGTTTGCACTATTTCAAAGAATAACGTATCTCTTTTGCAGGTGGAATGCAGAAATGGGTTATATTATTTTGAGACAAGTCCAGATGAAGTTGAACAGGTTCATGCTGGTTGTGTAAACTTGCCTACCCATAATTCTACCCATAATTCTTGTGTTCATTTATGGCACCGTCGTTTGGGACATATTAATTTTCAGTATGTTAAAAGGCAACCTGAATTATCAGAAGGGTGCAAAATGAACAAATGTACTAAATATTTAGATTGTACTGCATGCAAAAGGGCGAAGGTTCATAGATGCAGCTATCCCAGTTCAGATAGGAAATCTGACAAAGTATTCCAACTTGTGCATATGGACCTATGTGGCCCAATGCCTGTTGCTAGCATGGGAGGTTCGAGGTATGCACTGTGTCTCTCGGATGACAAAACAAAAGTCACATGGTTTTTTCCTCGCAAAACAAAAGCAGATACTGCAGAAACAGTTAAAAATTGGGTTCGTGCAGTAGAACTTGAATTCGGTACTAGAGTACTTGCTTTTCAGACAGACAGAGGGTCAGAATTTACCGGGTCTGTGTTGCAGAATTTCTTTAAGAGAAAGGGAATTAAGCATCGTCTGTCTACGCCTTATTCCCCCCAAGAAGGAGGCATGGCTGAACGTAAAAACAGGGTTCTACAAGAGTTGGCAAACTCTATGTTGTTTGATTCTAAACTCCCTCAAAGTTACTGGGCGGAAGCCTGGCAGACAGCTACTCATATTCTGAACCGAGTATATAATTCGGTAATTGACACTACGCCATATTTTGCTTTATATGGGAAGAAGCCTAAAGTTAATTACTTTCGGGTGTTTGGATCTCAAGCCTATGTACTTATCCCAAAAGCATTAAGGAAAAATGGAAGTCCAAGGGCTAGGAAACTCATCTTTTGTGGGTACGAACCACACGCCAAATCTTGGAGGTTTGTGAACCCAAATGGGGATACTACAAGAGTGGTCCTCAGTAGGAGCGCTGAATTTTGTGAGCAATCCGGATGGACTCACTTACATGCTAACCCTGACATTTTGAGAGATGATATAGGCATTTATGCTGAGAATGAAAGACCAGAGGGTGGTGAGCCAGAAGGGGATGGTGCACGTGGTTCAGATGCAGATTCTGACCAGGCACAAGGTTCTTCTCCTAAGGTAGAAAAGCCAGAATCTAGGAGTGTTCCAACATCGCCAGTCAGTAGGCCTAGCAGACAGCAAAAGCGAAGCAGGTTGCCTGCAACACCAAGCCCAAGGGAGGTATCTAGAGGCGCATCCAGATATAAAGTCTGAGACAGATTCTGACAGCCAACGGTCAGAGGGGGCACAAGAGGAACAATTGCGCAGGTCAAACCGTGCCACAAAGGGCAAACCACCAGAGCGGTTTAAGGTGACAAGTGTATACATAAATATGGCACAGTGTGAGCCAGATAGCTATATAGAGGTACAACAGCTTCCAAGCTCAGAAGCCGTAAAGTGGCAGGAAGCAATGGAAAAGGAGATGGCTTCAATGAAGTCTCTCGGTGTGTTTACAAGTACAGAACTTCCGAAAGGGCAACAAGCTGTAGGTTGTCGATGGGTATATCGTTTTAAGCCCACAACTACTGAGGAGTTGCAATATAAAGCCCGACTAGTTGCAAAAGGATTTTGCAGCGCAAAGGTGTTCACTATTCTCAAATCTATGCCCCTACTTCAAGATCGGAGTCATTAAGAATGCTTCTAGCCTCTTCAGCTAAGAAGGGAAATAAGCTATTTCATTTTGATGTCAATGTGGCTTATTTAAATGCAGACTTACAGGAGGAAGTCTATATGACACCACCATCAGGTTTTGAAGGAGACAAGCCAAACCAGGTCTGGCGCCTACACAAATCCGTTTATGGGTTGAAACAGTCCGCCCGTGAACATGCAACTGGGCAAATCTCCAGGGCCAGATGGGCTGACCTCCAAGTATTATAAGACATTAAAAGACTACTTGATACAACCACTGATGGAGGTCAGCAATGAAATTTTAGAGGGGAAGAGGGCGCCGGAATCGTGGAAGGAAGCTTTCATCACATTGATACCCAAATCGGAATCTGAAAAGACACAACTCAAGAACTACCGTCCCATCTCCCTTTTAAATGTGGATTACAAAATATTTGCAGATGTTTTGGCAAGTAGATTTTAAAAAGTTCTAAATGAAGTAATTCATAAAGACCAGGCAGGCTTTCTCCCAGGTAGACACATGTTTGCTAACACAAGGAACATTATTGACATCTTGGAACTTTTGCAAACAGACATAAACACAAAAGCAGTGCTAATCTTCATAGATGCGGAGAAGGCCTTTGATAATATCTCTTGGAAATTTATGAAGGGAAATTTAAAAGAAATGGGAGTGGGACGAGGTTTTGAGAATGGGATTGAGGCAATATATTCAGAACAAAAGGCTAAATTGATAGTTAACAATGTGGTTACAGAAGAGTTCAAAATTGAAAAAGGAACACGACAAGGCTGCCCGATTTCCCCTTTGTTATTTATCTCGGTTCTGGAGGTGCTCTTAAATATGATTAGAGGGGACCGGTTGGCAGAGAGATATTTCTAAATTTGTCTGGCAGGGCAAAAAGCCCAGAATTAAGTTTAAGATATTAACTGATGCGAAAGAAAGAGGGGGCTTTGCCCTGCCAGACCTAAAGCTGTATTATGAAGCCGCAGCTTTCTGCTGGCTAAAAGACTGGCTACTTCTCGAAGACACTGATGTACTGGACCTGGAAGGTTTTAACAATGCTTTTGGTTGGCATGCATACTTATGGTATGATAAGGTTAAGATCAATAAGGCCTTTAAGAACCATATTGTCAGGAAAGCAGTGTTTAATGTCTGGATAAAATATAAAGACTTATTGGAAAACAAAACTCCAAGGTGGCTCTCACCTCTGGAAGCTAAGGCCCGAAAAAGACCCAATATGGAGGCCAAATGGCCAAAGTATTGGGAAATACTAGAAAAAGATGGAGACAATTGGAAATTGCAGAGTTTGGAGAAAATGAAGGATAAAGTGCGAGACTGGTTACATTACGCTCAGATTAAAGAAGTTTTTAAAAATGATAAAAAGTTAGGGTTCCAGGTGGAGAAATCGAAGTTGGAAACAGAACTGTTAGAACCTAAGACTAAGGTACTTTCAAGAATGTATAACTTGCTGTTGAAATGGAACACACAAGACGAAATGGTTAAATCGGCTATGATAAAGTGGGCACAGGACATTGGGCATAACATTATGTTTGAGGACTGGGAAAGGTTGTGGACCACTGGGCTGAACTTCACTGCATGTAATGCTCTGAAGGAAAATGTAATGAAAATGATATATAGATGGTACATGACCCCAGTTAAACTTGCCAAAATATACCATTCGTCTGATAATAAATGTTGGAAATGTAAAGAAAATGAAGGAACATTCTTTCACCTCTGGTGGACTTGCCCTAAAGTGAAGGCCTTCTGGGAAATGATATATAATGAGTTGAAAAAGGTATTTAAGTATACCTTCACTAAGAAACCAGAGGCCTTCCTTCTGGGTATTGTCGGCCAGAAGGTGCTAAAGAAGGACCGAACATTTTTTATGTATGCAACAACGGCAGCAAGGATACTCATCGCTAAGAACTGGAAAACTCAAGATCTACCCACACTGGAAGAGTGGCAGATGCAGCTGATGGACTATATGCAACTGGCCGAGATGACTGGCAGAATCCGAGACCTGGGAGAAGAGAGGGTTGAAGAAGACTGG
This sequence comes from Podarcis erhardii, assembly GCF_964252035.2. Classification (NCBI taxonomy): domain Eukaryota; kingdom Metazoa; phylum Chordata; class Lepidosauria; order Squamata; family Lacertidae; genus Podarcis; species Podarcis erhardii. The sequence continues at coordinate 14,089,631 of NC_138506.1, read as the reverse complement.
AAGAAATTTAAGATTTATTTACAAAAATATTGTAATTTGGTTGAATGTTAAGAAGGATGCTAGATCATAAATAATTGTCCACCACTAAATTAGATTTGAATCTGACGATAAGTGAGATTAAGGAAAATATAAACCTTTTGGAGAACTGCTAGATTATATTTAAATGAGTGGATATAAGATTGTAAACAAGATGGTAATTTGCTTGAAAAAAAAAATTTTTTAACGATGTAAGTGGGAGCGGGAGACGTGAGGGAGTCCAAAGAAGTGATGAAATTATGTTATGATATAAGTAATGTTGTTTATTATTTATGTATCGGTATTCAAAAAACTTTAATAAATATTTATAAAAAAAAAAAAGAAACAGTCCGCCCGTAATTGGAATTCCTGCTTAAATGATGCTCTAGAGAGCATGGGGTTCAGAAAGAGCGCAGCAGATGCGTGTCTATCTAAAAGGCTCGGGATATGAACAAGAAGCAGTTTTGATATTTGTTGACGATTTATTATACAGTGGAAAGGATGATAAACTTGCACAACAATTTGCCACAAAGCTTGGAGAAAAGTTTCAGATAAAATCACTAGGCACTGTATCTGTTTATCTAGGAGTTAAAATTCAACAAGATGAAAATGGGAACTATTGGCTTAGCCAAGAAGCTAAGATCCAGCAGTTGCTGGAAAGGTTTAAAATGGACAACTGTGCTGGTGTTAAAACCCCAATGGAGTTAAGTTACACAAAGGATGCTCAAGCCGAGCAACAGGCAGAGTTCAGTAATCCCGGGGTTTACCAGTCAGCGATAGGCAGTCTACTCCACATTGCACAGTGGACTCGGCCCGATATAACATATGCTGTCAACATGCTGTGCAGACAAGCTGAAAAACCATCAATGCATGCTTGGCAAGGAGTAAAAAAAGTTTTAAGGTATCTCCAAACTACCAAAAGGTTTCGCTTAAAACTATCAGCAGAGGGCAACACACAACTTGAATGTTGGGCCGACAGCAGTTGGGCAGATGCTGGACCAGATAGAAAATCAGTGTCAGGAATGGTGATAAAATTTGGAAATGCACTAATTGGTTGGAGATCAAGAAAGCAATCACTTATAGCTTTAAGTTCAACTGAATCTGAGTTCAATGCATTATCAGATGTATGTAGAGAACTGGAATTTTATAAGCAACTGGTGCAAGAATTGTTTGGAGAATGTTCCCTACCTATCAGAGTGTGGGAAGACAATCAACCTTGTATTAAACTAGCTAAATCAGGTCAATTCAAGGCACACACAAAACACTTGGATATCCGTTATCAAAATGTATGCCAAAGTGTAAAACCAGGTTTAATTGAACTAAAGTATTGTCCAAGCAAAGAAAATCTCGCAGACGGTTTTACAAAAGCTTTGAGTCCGCAATCTCATAAATATTTCTGTTCAGGTTTAAATTTGAATTAAGGTTGGTACAGCTCAGTGTTACGAGCGAGAGGGGGTGTTGGTACTAAAGGGTTAAGAGGTAACAAGTCGCTCTAATCACTGAGCAGCTGGAAGTCATTAAGCATCCAGGAATGTGAGTTAGTTTGTATAAATAGTCAGTTCACACGTGTTTCTCTCTCTCTTCCCCCCTTGCTGATATGAGTTAAGTTTGGAGTAAAGTTTTTCTTTATACCGGAGATAAAAGCATGTGTGCTTTATCGCCAGGGTTTTTGCTTTTGTAAATAAAGTTTTTTCCTGAGTTCCAAAGTGCTTGCTCCAGGATTCTTCATTGAAAGGTACTGACTCTCCTGCCTCCTTCAGCCGCTGCACGAAATTCTCTGCTGAGGTAAGTCTTATGGCGTTGGAAGCGCACTGGACATTTACTTAACATTAAACTAATTAAAGTTTAATGGACAAAAACCACTGTTGTTTTTGTCCATGGAGTTTTCTTGGCAGGGATACTGGAATGGCTTGCCGGTTCCTGCTCCAGGTGGATTACATTTAGTCAAAACTCTCCACTATGACCTGTCCGTCTTGGGTGGCCCTGCACGGCGTAGCTCATAGCATCTCTGAGTTATTCAAGCCCCTTTGCCACAACAAGGCAGTGATCCATGAAGGACCAAACTGCAGGAGGCAGTAGAAGACAGGAGTGCCTGGCGTGCTCTGCTCCATGGGGTCACGAAGAGTCGGACACGACTAAACGACTAAACACACAAATAAAACCACACATCCTAAAGATACCACAGTCTGCACTGACCTCCAGTCCAAGGAAACTAAACCCTGGGTAAGCACAGGAACCCCTGGAGTTTCTCACTTCTCAGAGATTGGGATGGCATATAACAATATCATTGTTCCTCAGATGGACTTGAGAGATCTTTGCAGTCTGCTTGAGAGACTGTTGAAGGTCACACAGTACATTTTTAAGGTGCTTTAACTGTACCCCGGAAAATGAAATTGCTTCTTAATGGGTCAGTATTTTATTTTTATATTTTTACTGTTTTCTGAATGGTAGCTAACTAGCTGGGAAATCTTTGGTGATTTCTCTTCAGTGTTAGACATCAGAGGTTTGACAAGGTAACCCCTCCCCCCGCAGTCCCACCAACTAAAGGGAGAATGAGGTTGGACTAGGTGACACTTTGGATCCATTCCACCTCTACAATTGTACGATTCTATGAAGCTGATGTAAAGGGAGGGACATTAGGAATACTGTGTGCAGTTCTGGTCACCACACCTCATAAAGGACATTGTAGAGCTGGAAAAGGTTCAGAAAAAGGCAACCAAAATGAACATGGGGTGGAATGACTCCCCTATGAGGAACAATTACAACATTGGGGGGGGGGTAGCTTAGAAAAAAAGTTGAACATTTGTTACAAGCTGTAAGGGCTGTTAGAGTTAGGCATTGGAAAGATCTCTCCAGTGTCAAATTGGCATCAAGTGGTATGGGATACAGTGTTACAGTACTAGAAAAAACAAATTAACAAACAAGCTGAGCTCAGACGAAGAAAGAGAACTTTACTGCGGTGTGGTCTGATTTTATATTTACTAATATTAATATTGGTATAAAATAAGGTTTGGTTGACGTAGGCTTTCCTTTTCACATGATATATAACAAATGATGCTTGAATTGTTATGTTTGAATTTTTAAATTTATTTTGAAATCACCCATTCTGAGAGAAGTGAGTAACAAACTTACCTGACCAGTGGATAATATTTTGGCACGGTATACACTGTGGAGTTTCATTTGTTTTATAAAATATAATAGTAATAATAATAATAATAACAATAACAACAACAACAACAACTTACTTTTGTTTTACATTGACCCCTTCTTTAACCCGTTTATCAGCTGCCAACCTTTTGCAAAGTCAGTTTGTTCCTTTAAAGTGTATAATAATGTTTTGACAGCTGCAGTATTTTTTCTTTTCATTTCTTATAATTTAATATTTTTTTAAAAAAAAAAAAAAGAGAGAGAAAAGTTGAGTAAGAAGGACATAATAGGTGTTTATAAAATTATGCATGGCCTAGAGCAGGGATGTTCAACAGGTCGATCGTGCCCTACTGGTAGACCCCCGGGAGGTTTTGGTAGATCACTGTCGATTGCTGGGTCCCTTTTCTTACTGTTGGTAAAATAGAATCTGCCCCGCCCCCTTGCCCCACCCTCCATTGTTGCACTATCTGCAGAACAAACAGAAAAAAAGCTCAACAACTTTGACCTGAACCAGTTCACTTTGACTTGTTCACTGCCAGTTTTTAATTCTGTGAGTAGATCACAGTCTCTTTGGAGTTGGCCACCCCTGGCCTAGAAGAAGTGGACACAGAAAAGCTTTTCCCTAACACTGGAAGCCATAGACATCCAGTGAAACTGCTGAATGTTGGAAGGTTCAGGACAGATAAAAGGAATTCCTTCTTCACACAGTGCACTGTTAAACCGTGGAACTCTCTCTCTTGCAGGAGGCAGTGATGGCCACCAACCTGGATGGCCTTGAAAAGAGATTAGACAAATGCATGGAGGAAAGGGCTATTAGTAGCTACTAGCCACAATGGCTATGCTCTGCCTCTGCTGTCAGAAGGAGTAATGATTCTGAATGCCAGGTGTTGGACACTGCAGGAGGGGAAAGGGCTCTTATGATTGAATCCTGCTTGTGGGTTTCCCCAGTTGGACCACTGTGAGGATGGGATGCTGGGCTAGGTGGGTCTTTGATCCAGTAGGGCTTCTTACATATTTGTGAAAGGACAAAAGAAACAGTTTGTGGACAGACAAGAAGACAGAGAGAGGAGGGGGGGGGAGAGAGTTGGCTGATGAGCCACCTCATCACGGGGTGCTGGGCATTTCTCTCTAGAGATCTGATGTGAGGGTACCTATCCGTTGCCTGGGTGAAGCACACCCAACACTATATTTGGAGATTTGCAAAACAAATTACAAAGGAAGCCAAACGTGGGCAACTTCTTGCTGCTTGAGGCAGAGCACCTGACAGGGCTGTCCTAAGCATATGCAGCGCCGGGGTGCAAAGATCCGCCCAGCGCCCCCCCCCCCGAGTTGCCCAGAGTTGTTGACCTTTTTTAAGGAGCTGACGCCACGTTTATCTCTGCTAAGGAAAAGAAAACAGGAAACAGGTGCCTGGGACTGTAAAGAGGAAGGAAACGGACCATGTGGGAAGCGGAATTTAAATCCGCACTCACACGCTTAAAAAAGAGAAATCCCCCTGTAAACGCTGCTAATAGAATCCCCTAGCATTGCAGTGGGTTGGACTAGATAAACCTTGGGACCCCTTCCAACTCTACAATTCTATGATCGAAGTCGGACTTCTATGATTCTATGCTTCCTCTGCTGCTGCTTCAAAGTTAAAAAAAAGAATTAAAGTCGGGAGATCCCATCGCGCCTATTCCGGTCTGCTTTCCCGGCTGCCTTCGCCTCCTCCCACTGCGAGAAAGGGGCCACTTATTCTCCAGGAACCCTCCCTCCCCCAGCAGGTGGAGGCAACGTGTTTTGGCGCGTCCCTCGTCCTCCTCTCTCTCTCCCCCCCCACCTCCGCCTCGCCTTCCGGGTTCCCTCGCTCCCTCTCCCGGCCGTTTCTGCGGTGGGTGCTGGTGGGGCTTTCCGCCATTCCTTGGAAGAGCGATCACCCCACGGCGAGGGAGAGGGGCGGTGGGAGCGCTCGTATACGTCATCGTCAGGCGGAAGGGAAGCAGTCTCACCACCTTTAAATGGCATTGCTTGTTATCTGAACATGCTCCTGTGTGGGCAGGCGAGGTGTATATATATATCGGCGGGGAGCGCGGGGAGATCCAGCCAGGCACGGAAGCAGGTACGCAGCTTTCCTCCCAAGCCTCCTTGAGAGGAGAGCGCTTGGGAGACTTCCGGGTTGGCGTCATAGCCGAATGGCGGATTCCCTCCGAGCTCCGGAGGGAATCTGCTCGACAGGGGTTGGGTCCTGCCGTGCCGGCGACGCGGGGACCCTCAAAAACCACGGGCGTGGGAGCCCATGGACCTGGTGACTCGGCAGGCACCGTTTGCGCCCTCCCCGACTGCGAAGGAGCCTTTTTAAAGGCTACGGAGTGGAGGACGGGGAGCGGCGCGGTGCTGAGAGTCTTCTGCTTCCCCTGCCGAGCGAAGCCGCATGCCATTCGACGGAGAGCGCTAACTTCTTCTTTGGAAAATTGGGACTAAATCTAAAAACAACAACCCATGAGTAATTTGGAAATTGGACTAAAAACTCTTTTTTTTGGATTTGGCACGAGCGGGGGAGGTGCAAAGAGGAAGTCCGTCTCCCCCCTATTGTATACAATATAAAGCAAGGATCTTAACTACTAAGGTCGAAAGAAGAGTCTTTTTTCTATTTCACAAAAGTTATTAATTCCACGGATTGACAATATAAGTAATTGTGCTGGAGGAGAAGAGCTATTTTTTGAATTAAAGTGCCACTCATCCCGGGAGCGATCTGCGAGAGGAGCCTGCGGAGGAGACATAGAAGATTTTGACAGCTGTCAAACTAGCTGTCAAAGTCGGGAAAAATAGAGAACTTTGTTTCCATTGTCTTTGCTGGTTACATTTGATACAATATAGTTAACTGTTGAAAATAAAGAAGAATTGAAACAAACTAACTTGGCTTTTGGGTTGGAAGTGAAAGGAATACTGAAATAATCAGAATCCCTCTAGTGGGGGTTCAGGGACATTACAAAAATGGAAATAGGTCAAAAAATACTAGCTGGCCTGGATGAGGTTAGGTTTCTCGTGAGAAGGTTGTGTAAGTTACAAGAACTTACACAACTTTGTTTTGTCTACAAGTGCCTCAACTTTGAAGCCAACAGCAAAGGAATCTACTGAGCTGGAAAAGGATTTGATCTACAAAACCCAGGCAGCTGAACAAGGAAAAAAATTTGAGCAGGAGGAGCAGGAAGGAGGGGCTGTAATGTTGCAGAAGGTAAAGGAGAGCCGGAAGTCTGTCAAGATGGACATAAAAGAAAGTAAGAATTGGATGATAAAAACTGGGTTTGAATTGGAAAATGAGGAATGGAAGGATCTCCTTTTGTGGGGATCTGAAGACCTATGTTTTACAAATTTGATCAAGGTGGAAGATGGAACTTTCTGGCTATTTGGACTTAGAAGGATTGAGAATCAAGATTTTAAATATGGAGATCCGGCTGGAAGGAACATGGACATTATAGGGATAGTGCCCCTCCGAGACTTGATGTTTAATATAAAAGACTTTCAAAGAAACCGGCAGAGAGGGACTGAGAGAGATTTAAGGGCCTCAGATGTGAGACTGCCAGGCTGATAACAGATGGACTAATGGACAATGGCTTGGGGATCGAAACCGGGGAAGGGAGGGTGGGGTCTGGAAATCCAAAAGGTGTACTAAAATATTCTGATTTATTATATCTTTTTTTTCTTTCTATGTTGTTACTAGTATTGATATGGGGAATTCGTGGAAGGAGAACTGGGCCGATCTTAGAAAAAGTTTTTAAGTATAATGATTGATGTATAAATGCTAAAAGTTGATATATAAAGTGAATTTAATATAATAACAATCTAAGGTTAACAATTTAAGAAGAACAACTTGTTGAACAAATTTTTGGACAAGGAATACAAGAAGGGGAGGCGAGGGGAAGTTCTGGAAAGAAGGTGTTTAAAATATGGATTGTAAATGTTGAAATTTTCTTTTCTTTTTCTTTTTTCTTTTTTTCGGTTTATGTATTTTTTGAAATTCTAATAAATATTATTTTTTAAAAAAAAAAAAAAAAAGAGAGAGGAGAGCGCTTGGGAGGGAAGCTGTGCGCCCAGTGGCGTAGCGTGGGGGGTGCAGGGGGGGGGCCGGCCGCACCGGGCGCAACATCTGGGGGTTAGGGTTAGGGGGCGCAAATCCACGGGTTAGGGGGCGCAAATTACTTGCCTTGCCCCGGGTGCTGACAACCCATGCTACGCCACTGTGTGCGCCCATCAGCCATATGGTTGGCCTAATCTAATCTAACCAGTACACCGTACCGGCTCCCCCTGTCAAACAGACACTTGAAGACAAACTCAGCCTTGCTTCCACTTAACGTTAGCTGCCAATGTAGTCAACCCATGTCTCTCAGCAATCTATCCCTGCCCAGTATAGGAAACAGATGCTTGGCCACTTCAGTGTGCCCGCTCCCTCCAAGTGTGACCCACGTTCTTACAGACATACTATGAGAACACAACCACACACAGCTTACTGAACTTGAGCAAAGAATGGCAGAGGTGTGACATCCCTGGACAACCGAGTTCCTGTTGCTAGTCCCCTAAGAAGGCAGCCAGAAGGCAACTCACACAGTGTGCTGGAGGCAGAGAGCAGAAGTGCTGGTGAAAAGTGCCTGTAGATCAAGCAGCATCAACTTTCTACACCAAATTTGAAGAGAGGTGCTCCTGAAAGTAGGTGCCCCTCGCTTCTTTTGGAATAGATTCTGGAAAGTGGATGTTTTTCTAGATGGTTCAATTTCAGAATTCTTATTAAACGTTCTCCCACTCTTATCTAAAAAGTTCAGGCAAGCTTCCCCGAGCATCTAGGAGCATTTTCGCTCATTTTTAAAATACTGATGCATTTCTTAATATATGTATATATTTCTTAATATATTTTAACTGCAGATAATGAAAGACAAACCTCTTTCTCTTTGCCTGTTATCTGCCTGTTCATCTGCAAGCCGAGAAGAAATGTACTCAAGGGTTAATTCAGCTGAAGGCATAGCTTCCAAAGTTAAAGCTAGAGTCTCATAGCTTTTATCAAGAGAAGACAACAATATGTATGACTGCTGTTCCATAGAGAAAGGAATGCCCAGCTGTCTTAGTTGATTAAAGGCAGACACCATTTTGGCAATATGTTCTTTCACACACGCTCCCGGTTGGAGACGTAAATCAAACAAACATCTTGTAGCATGGATCTTGGCCCCAGCAGTGTTTCTAGAATTTAGCCGCTGCAGAACCGTCCAGACCTCATGCGTTTTCTTTAACTCAGAAACGTAAGGCATTTGCTCTGGTCCCACTGCCAAAACTAATAGACCCTGGGCTTTCCTGTCGCGTCTCTGTGAAGCTGCTGCTGCTGCTTTGTCTTCTGCAGACGCGTCTGCAGCTGCCTGTAAAGGCGGTGCTTCAGTACAACTCCACAACTCTTTTGCTTGTAACCAAACCCTTACTCTAGCCTTCCAATCTTGCCAATTTTTCCCATTGAGTCGCGTAAACGGGACAGCAAAACTTTCCTGGGACTCTGCCATCCTCCCTGGGGCTTAGGAACGATACTCACACACCTGTAGACCGTCTCCCAGCTGCTGAGGTGGCTCCTTGAGGAATAAGACGTCTTCCAGCGAGTACAAACTGCACAGTGCCTGTTTAAAACTTTTTCTAGGCACGTTGCAGGACTCAAGCTGCTTTGAAGGCTTTCGTTGTCGGCAACCGCTTCTGTCTTCGCTCCAGTCCTTTCATAAATTGCTCTGAACTGCACTCCTTATCTCCTTCTTGACGTACAAACAGCCATAACCTGTCCATTAAACTTTAATTAGTTTAATGTTAAGTAAATGTCCAGTGCGCTTCCAACGCCATAAGACTTATCTCAGCAGAGAATTTCGTGCAGCGGCTGAAGGAGGCAGGAGAGTCAGTACCTTTCAATGAAGAATCCTGGAGCAAGCACTTTGGAACTCAGGAAAAAACTTTATTTACAAAAGCAAAAACCCTGGCGATAAAGCACACATGCTTTTATCTCCGGTATAAAGAAAAACTTTACTCCAAACTTAACTCATATCAGCAAGGGGGGAAGAGAGAGAGAAACACGTGTGAACTGACTATTTATACAAACTAACTCACATTCCTGGATGCTTAATGACTTCCAGCTGCTCAGTGATTAGAGCGACTTGTTACCTCTTAACCCTTTAGTACCAACACCCCCTCTCGCTCGTAACACTGAGCTGTACCAACCTTAATTCAAATTTAAACCTGAACAGAAATATTTATGAGATTGCGGACTCAAAGCTTTTGTAAAACCGTCTGCGAGATTTTCTTTGCTTGGACAATACTTTAGTTCAATTAAACCTGGTTTTACACTTTGGCATACATTTTGATAACGGATATCCAAGTGTTTTGTGTGTGCCTTGAATTGACCTGATTTAGCTAGTTTAATACAAGGTTGATTGTCTTCCCACACTCTGATAGGTAGGGAACATTCTCCAAACAATTCTTGCACCAGTTGCTTATAAAATTCCAGTTCTCTACATACATCTGATAATGCATTGAACTCAGATTCAGTTGAACTTAAAGCTATAAGTGATTGCTTTCTTGATCTCCAACCAATTAGTGCATTTCCAAATTTTATCACCATTCCTGACACTGATTTTCTATCTGGTCCAGCATCTGCCCAACTGCAGATTTACAAAAGCAAAAACCCTGGCGATAAAGCACACATGCTTTTATCTCCGGTATAAAGAAAAACTTTACTCCAAACTTAACTCATATCAGCAAGGGGGGAAGAGAGAGAGAAACACGTGTGAACTGACTATTTATACAAACTAACTCACATTCCTGGATGCTTAATGACTTCCAGCTGCTCAGTGATTAGAGCGAATTGTTACCTCTTAACCCTTTAGTAGCAACAGTTTTCTCACAGCTTTGACACCTCAGCAAATCCCCATTAACATCCCCATTAGTCACAGCTTTGGATCCAGCACAGAGCAAGCAGATCTTTGTCTCTCCACTTCCAGCTTAGCTCACATACCCCCCTCCTCCTCCCTCTCCCTCTCCCCGCCCCCCCCCCCCCGCGCCAGACTAGGGTGGTCCAACATGCAGCCCTCAATGCCGTTTTTTTTGGCGGCCCTCAGCAACATTTGATGCAACCCCACCCCCAGGCCCTTGTGCTACCTTCCCAAAGGTGGGTAACTGAGGCGCCAAGACTTTGGAAAGGAGACATGAGGGCTCTGGCAAGGTCATTCCCCAAGCCTAGTTAGTGTTTTTCCCAGCTTGGGGAAGAAGGTGGGAGGGCTGTAAGACATTGTCAGAGCCTTGTGCCTCCTTCCCAAAGCCTAGCATCTCGCTTAGCTGGTTTTGAGACGGTGGCGGGAGGGCATGTGTCAAATTATGGCCTCACTCTCCCCCTCCCCCACATAACAAGGCAGTGTGCAGCCTGTGGGTTCTGTGTCAAAGTACTCTTACAACCCTCTTGGTATGAAAATTTGGGCCACCCTGATCTAGCCTGCTCTCCCCCCACCCCAACTTGAAACAAGTTTGATTTCCAGTGACAGTCAATGGGCTTTTTGGGAGGTATAGCAGGGAAATAGAGGGAAAAGAAGTTGAATCCTGATCACATCTGAGGACTAGGAACACTTGTATTGCCAGCCTGTCTACTGGTTAGAGCCAGGGGCAGAGAACAGGTTTTTTTGGATCACGGCAGATGGAGAACCAACAAGTCACCAGGTAAAGAGGAAAGCAGTTTATTAATTGAGAAGTATTAATACATTATAAAGCTCTGCAATATAAAAGACTTACAATAAGTAAATAATAATAAATAAGCAAAGACTTAATACTAAGTAACATGTAATCAGCAGAATAACAGTTAAAATAAACAAAATAGTTAGAATTTATGGAACGAAGCTCAGTAGTTCACCCCTTCGGCTTTTAATGAACAGCTGGCCGATGCAGCTCCCTGATAAGGCACAACACATCCCACCGCTGCTGGGGATCTCTAAAGTAACAAGCTGGTAACTGGACGAAATGGGTCCAGAAATCAGGTCCAGAGTACTGCCATCTTCTCCCAAGACGAGATCCCGTTGGTCTGCACCAAACACAGTTCTTTTATACTTTTCTAAGGCTATAGTCGTGCCAGGATCAGTAGGCGTTCCCATGAGATAATTCCATTCCCATTCTTTGATGTGGTCTGGGAGTGGATGCACAGCCAGCCTTATCTCTGGTCAATTAGGGTGCATGACATCAGCTGTCCTTCGGGTTGAGTCAAGTACAGTTCATGTCTTGGGCATGGTAACTTGTCAAACTAGGGCAGTGTCTGGCAGTTGGCCAAATTCTCATTAAGTAACGAAGTGAGCTCCAAGCTCTTATCATATAGATATATAGTTTTAATTCCTCCAATTCCTCATAAGTTGGCTCTATGGCGAGGCCCTCATTATATGGATAAATATATAAAGATTTAAAGCTACAACAAACGTTGACATTATAATTGGTTACATTTCATATAAACAAGCAATAGGCACAGAAACATAACATAACAGGCATAGAATATTTATTGTCCTTACAAATATGTTGTATAGCCAATTTAAACTACAAATGATTTCATGGCTTAGATCACAACACATTAATCAGAAAATTATTGTTTACATAAACTTCTCAAGTTAGGTGGGCTTTACATTTTGGAGTACAAATACATTGATATCACATTAAAATAATTGATATACATTAACTGTTCCTTGCATTTCTATTTTTTTAAATAATATTTATTAAAGTTTTTTAAACAATAAACAAAAAAAAATACATAATAACATAATCTTTTCAAATTTCCACATTTCATTCTCCTCTTTGGACTTCCTCACATCTCTTGTTCCTGCATTCTGAACTCACAAATTTTGCTAGCAAATTATTTACTTGTTTCCATTCATATCATATAATTATCCAATATTAAATTTCAAATTTTAGAATTTAAATCACACTTTTGAGATCTTAATTTGAAATATTGTTTATCCAAAATTTGTCTTTTCTTTCAATTACTTTCAAATTTATATTCCTTATTACTAATTTGTTGGAGCCGTGTTGTTACAAATCTTACATCTTTCTTAACATTCATACAGATTACAATATTTTTGTAAATAATCCTTAAATTTCTTCCAGTCCTCCTCCACCAGTTCCTCTCCCAGGTCTCGGATTCTGCCAGTCATCTCAGCCAGTTCCATATAATCCATCAGCTGCATCTGCCACTCTTCCAGTGTGGGTAGATCTTGAGTTTTCCAGCATTTAGCAATGAGTATCCTTGCTGCTGTTGTAGCATACATAAAAAAAAGTTCGATCCTTCTTTTGCACACTCTGGCCGACAATGCCTAAAAGAAAGGCCTCTGGTTTCTTAGGGAAGGTATACTTAAATACCTTTTTCAACTCATTGTATATCATTTCCCAGAAAGCCTTCACTCTAGGGCAAGTCCACCAGAGGTGAAAGAATGTTCCTTCAGCTTCTTTACACTTCCAACATTTATTGTCAGACAAATGGTATATCTTTGCGAGCTTGACTGGAGTCATGTACCACCTATATATCATTTTCATAATGTTTTCTTTCAAGGCATTACATGCCGTGAACTTCATACCGGTGGTCCATAACTTTTCCCAGTCAGCAAACATAATGTTGTACCCAATGTCCTGTGCCCATTTTATCATAGCTGATTTGACCGTTTCATCCTGTGTATTCCATTTTAGCAGCAAGTTATACATTTTCGAAAGTGTCTTAGAGCTGGGTTCTAACAATTCTGTTTCTAACTTTGATTTTTCCACCTGGAATCCTAATTTTTTATCTGACTTAAAGGCTTCTTTAATCTGAGCATAATGTAGCCTATCTCGCACTTTCCCCTTTAGTTTCTCCATACTCTGCAACCTCCAATTGTCTCCATCTTTTTCTATTATTTCCCAATATTTCGGCCATTTGGCCTCCATATTGAGTCTTTTCGGGGCCTTAGCCTCCATTGGTGATAACCACCTTGGGGTCTTGTTTTCCAATAAGTCCTTGTATTTTGATGTTCCTTGCATTTCTAGCAGCAATATAGGTAAATGACAGATACAGAGATACAGCGATACACACCAAACACTCTATAAGCACATTCAGGAGAAATACTACTATGATAGCTTAGAAAATTAAACAATGAAAACTTCCCACAGTCTGCATCTTCAATGCATTAACCAAAGTGCTTCCATTCACATGGAGTCATCCAGCTATGCCGCAGGTCTCAATAGTGACAGGTTCTGGCAACTACACTGTTCAGGGTAATACGGCTTTGCCCTCTGGACCTTCAGATATTTCATAGACTCAGATGGAGGAGTTTCCTCTGCCAGGGCTAGGTACACAGATGGATTCCAGCTTGGCAAAGGTGTCTCTCCACCCCTCCAGCCTGGGGCCATTTGGTCCCAGCTCACCACTAGTCTGGTTGCAATACTCCTCATACCTATCCCTTGCTCCAGCAAGGTGGCTTCCAGCATAGTGTCTGCAGAGGAGAGTTAGACCTTTCAATCTTAACTTTGGGACAGTGAATGTGCAAGTGAATAGCAAGGACGCAGGGGCATCTTAGCCATTAGGGTTAGTGGCGCCCTGCACCACGGCGCACGCCCATCGGGGCGTCCAGCAGTGGGAGTCCGGGACTCAGGGGCGTAGCAACGGGGATGCGATGGCGGCGCACCACCCCGGGCAGAATTTTGGGAAAGGGTGCCATTGTGGCTGCCCCCCCCCCCCGGCGTGCCCCGCGCCCTCCCGGGACGTGCGCCACGCCCCCATGCAGCCAGCCAGCTGAACCTGGTGCACAAACACAAGGGTGGTGCAGCAAAGCGTGCAATCGGGATCTTGGTTATGTATATGAGGAGGCACAGGACCCGGCAAATCCATAACCTTCTGGGATTTCGATTGCACACTCTGCTGCGCCTCCCTTGTGCTTGCGTGTCGGGCTCGGCTGACTGGCCGGAGAGAGCAAACGAGAGCAGCGCCTCTGTCGCTGGCTGCCTTGGCAGCCTACCTCCCTCACCCGGGCACTGTGGCCAGGCAGTCAGGCTGAGCCTTTGGCCAGCAACCAGGGGGAAAAATCCATCTCTCCTCTCCGCTGCCGCTGCAACTGGGAAGCGACAGGCAAGGCGGGGAGGAGCTTGGAGGGTTCCGTGAGAGTTGCAGGGAGGCCAGGAGAGGAACGGCTCCAGAAGTATTCTTCCCCTCCCCCCCCCCGCACACACACCCCTTCTCACCATTTGGACATGCACATTGCACGCTATGCACCCGTGGGTGCAAACCCAGCAGGAAGATCACACAGTGAAATCCAAGCTGCTGTACACGAATCGCCTACTACGCCTTGCCAGCAGTCACTTCCTCCAGCCTTCAGATCTCCGGCAGGGCCTGACCCAGCCACCAGCCTCTTGGATGGTATCCATTGGTGCATATACATAGAGCACATTCACACACACAGGTGGAATGAGAATCATGGGAACTGTAGTTAGATCAGGATGCTGATGGTGGTAACAGCTTTGTGCGCGGTAAACTACAGTTCCCGGGACTCTTGGTGGCAGCAGTAGAGATGTGCATGGTGCTTTGGACAGGGCTTCAACCCCAAATGTACTTTCCCACTGTTATGTACTGAGTTGAATAGGATCCAAACTGCAGCAGTCTGATTGGTCCTAGAACAATAGGATCCACTGGCGACGAAGGTGGGATCCCGCTGAGCTGACTGCCACACACAGCACTGCAGCACCGCCACCTGCCGCACCGCTGCCTCGCACCGTGTATCCAGGCTTCAGCTCCGGGACACAAGGAACTCAGAATGGCAACCAACAGCAGCTTCTCGCTGTTCAACCCAGCATCTGGAGACTGGGAAGCGTACGCCTCCCGTTTCACCTTCCTCCTAGAAGCCAAAGGGGTCACCGATGAAGAAGACGCCAAGAAGAGGGTGATATTCTTCAGCATCTGCGGAGAGGAGACGTTTGAAATCGCCCGGGCTCTCCTTGCACCTGAAGTCATCGCTACTGTTCCATACAAAACAATAATGGAACAGCTGAAGGGGCACTTTTCGCCGCAGCCCTCAGTGGTGGCTCATCGAAATGCCTTCTACGCAAAGCGCCAAGCCCCTGGGGAAACCATAACTGGGTTTGTGACCTCTCTCCGCCAAGCCACCCGGTTCTGCAACTTCTCAGAGCTGGAGAACATGCTTCGTGACCGCCTTGTCGGTGGCCTGAAGGATGAGAAGCTGCAACGACGCCTCTACGCTAAGAAGGAGGCCCTGGCCTCTGGAGGAGGCCCTGGCAACGGAAGCTGCCAAGAGGTCAACGCAAGAGGCACAGCTGAGCCTGCCATCCCAACCAAGGGTCCACCACGAAGACCTCACCGACGACTCAGGATCTGACAGGGAGGAGGTACAGCAGTGCACTCAAGCAGCCCACATACCACAGCTGCCTCGACGAGAAGGAGGGAACTGCGCAAGCTGCGGGGAAAGTCACGAGAGGAGGACCTGCCGTTTCCGCAACGCAGAGTGCAGGCAGTGCAGAAAATCGGGACACATCGCCCGGGTGTGTCGAGCTCGGCCCACCCGACGCCAGGCATCAGATGACCAATCCAAGAACCCCAGGTCCCGGGGCCCAACGCACCAAGGCAACTCAACAGAGCTCACGGACTTCCAGGTATACCAGTTGCCCCACCCCAACGTAGAGAAAATTTATGTAGAGGTACAGATAGAGGGGGCCCCATGCCGCATGGAGCTTGACACGGGTTCAACTCTATCCATAATCTCGGCAAGGACGTTAAGGAAACTGTGTCCTAGTGGGGGACCCAAACTCAGGCCGGCCCCATTCACCCTCCGGGACTTCCAGAAACGTAAGGTCCCCACAATGGGGGTGGGGACCTTCAGGGAGCAATACTGAGGGCGGACGCGGCAACTGGACTTGCTTGTGGTCAAGGGCCCCTACATTAGCTTACTGGGATTGGCATGGTTTGGACCCCTGGGGCTAGCCGTCACCGGGGTGAACCACACTACCTTACAAGTGGACGTGGACGCCATATGCAAGGAATTTCCAGGGGTTTTCGATTGGAAATTGAGACAGTATACAGAGCGCCCCCCCCCATTGCTCTACAGCTTGACCCCGCAGGCCCGCCGGGTCCCGTTCGCCCTGAAACCCTGTATAGACAAGGAATTGGACCGGCTCGTGGAGCAAGGAGTGCTGGAGCCGGTGCCTAATGCCCCCTGGGAAACCCCAATTGTCACACCCGTCAAGCCTAATGGTTCGGTCCGCATCTGCGCAGACTACAAATGTACCATAAACAAGGCCCTCACGGCCCATGCATACTCAGTGCCAGTGGTCAGCCATGTCCTTGCCACCCTGGCTGGGTCGAAAATTTTTGGCAAGCTGGACTTGGCCCAGGCATATCAACAGCTGCTGGTAGATGAGGCCACACCAGAGGCACAGACGATTGTGACGCACAGAGGAGCGTTCAGGGTAAAGCGGCTGCAATTCGGTGTCAGTGTGGCACCAGGCATATTCCAGAATCTAATGGACTCGCTCCTTAAAGGGATTCCTGGCGTCACCCCCTTCTTCAATGCTGTGTTGATTGCCGGGCCCACACCAGAGGAGTTTGAGGCAGGTGATTAGCTGTGGGAGGAGCTTATCAGAGCTTGCAGGGCAGTTTGATCCATCTTTTAGATTTAGGGGAGCTAGTCTCAAACATTTGTTGGGGGAGACCTAGGTTTTTTTGGGGGGCGGGGAGTTATTTGTCCTGTCTTCATGCTTTTTATGATGGAGGACCGCTGTAGCCACCCCCAACGACACGTTCTCAAGATGGAGAGTGAGGGAACAGCTGCAGTCGCCTGCGGTTCCTGCGCAATGTTTGCCATCTTGCCAAAGGTTGCAGGCAGCTTTACCTGCAGCAATTGCATGTTGATTGTCCTCTTAAAAGACAAAGTCCAGCAACTGGAGGAACATGTAGCTATGCTCCAAAGAATTAGAGAGCTAGAGCTCTTCTTGGAAGCAACAGAGCACACCGTCTCCACCAAGGAGGAGACAGGGGACTCCCCTGAGAAGGAGGCTAGTTCACCAACACAGGAGCCAGATATACGGAGAAACGTGACTCAAAGAAGTAGGAAGCCCAGGGTTCGCTCTGATTGTTTAGAAATACACAATTGCTTTGAGGTCCTCTCCCCTAGCAGAGGTCCTCTCCCCTAGAAATACACAATTGCTTTGAGGTCCTCTCCCCTAGCATGGAAGACGAAGAGCAGACTCCATTTGAGGATCTCTCCCTCATTACAGTCGATCAGGTATATGAAGATGAGCAGCAAAGTCAGTCCTCAGGGAATGTGCAGGCGAATGTGCAGGAATGGACAGCTCACGGAAGAACCCCGACCAAACCTAAGAGGAGGCGTGTAGTGGTGATAGGGGATTCCCTACTGAGGGGAACAGAAGCAGAAGCAGAAGCAGAACAGAAGCAGTGATCTGTGGGCCTGACAAGATGTCTCGGGAAGTGTGCTGTCTCCCCGGGGCTAAGATCCAAGATGTAACTGAACGACTGCAAGGAATCATAAAACCCACTGACAAATACCCCTTCCTCTTGGTTCATGTGGGAACCAATGACACTGCAAGCAATAGCCTCCAGGAGATTAAAAGAGACTATGAGGCTCTGGGCAGGAAATTGAAGCAATTAAATGCACAAATTGTCATCTCATCTGTCCTCCCAGTTGAACGACGTGGCCCAGGGAGAGAGGGAAAAATAGTGGAAGTGAACAGCTGGCTTCGCAAATGGTGTAAACAGGAACGGTTTGGATTCTTAGATCACGGACTGCAGTTTCTTGAAGATGGATTTCTGGCAAGCGATGGGCTGCACCTCACAACGGTTGGGAGGAATGTTTTTGCCAAAAATCTCAGAAACCTCATCAGGAGGGCTTTAAACTGACTAATGTGGGGGAGGGAGACAGTGCTCCTGAAGGTAGGAGTCTATCAATTGATGAAGATGATCATCCAAATGTCATAGACCAAATGGAGCAAACAGCACGCAGACCTAGTGGTGGGAGGAAAAAATCCTTAAATAAGAGACACGGGGGAATGATTAATGGACTTCAATGTCTGTACACTAATGCACAAAGCATGGGAAATAAACAAGATGAGCTTGAGCTCTTGGTACAGCAAACTAAATATGACATAATAGGCATCACTGAAACCTGGTGGGATAAGTCCCACGACTGGAATGTAATAATGGAGGGATACAATCTATTTCAGAGAAACAGACCAGACAAGAATGGAGGAGGAGTGGCGTTATATGTCAAGGATGTGTATACCTGTGAAGAGATCCAAGATTTAGAACCTGAAAGCCAAAGTGAGAGCATTTGGGTCAAAATTAAGGGAGAGATGAATAACAGGGACCTCATTGTGGGAGTTTACTATAGATCCCCAAGCCAAACGGAGGACATAGATGATGCCTTCCTGGAACAGATGGCCAAGCATGCAAAAGGAAGGGAGATAGTAGTAATGGAGGACTTCAATTACCCGGATATTTGCTGGATGTCAAACTCAGCCAAGAGCATAAGGTCAAACAGATTCCTCACTGGCCTTGCAGACAACTTCATTGTCCAGAAAGTGGGAGAAGCAACAAGAAGCAACAACAGCCATTTTAGATCTGGTCCTAACCACTTCCGGGTTGGCGCCATCGCCGAATGACGGACTCCCTCCGAGCTCTGGAGGGAGCCTGCTCGGCAGGGGCTGGGTTCTACCGCGCCGGCGACGCGGGGACCCTCAAAAACCATGGGCGCTGAAACCCATGGGCATGGTGACTCGGCAGGCACCGTTTGCGCCCCCCCGACCCGCGAAGGAGCCTTTTTAAAGGCTACGGAGCGGGTGACGGGGGGGTGGTGCTATGAGTCCTCCGCTTCCCCTGCCGAGCGAAGCCGCATGCCATTTGGCAGAGAGCGCTGACTTCTTCCATTGAAAATTTGGACTTAAAAGAATAACCCGTGAGTAATTGGAACTTGGATTAAAAAGGGGGGGGGAAAATTTAAAAAAAAATTCGGAGCGAGCGGGGGAGGTGCAAAAAGGAAGTCAGCCTCCCCCCTGTTGTAGAGGAGTTAAAGCAAAGGATTTGACAACTAAGATCGAGTGCAACCTTATTTTGATAAAGTCATTAATTTCGCGATGGAAAATTACAAGACTGGGCTGGAGGAGAAAAGTGGAATGTGAATTAAAATGCAACCCCCCCCCCCCGGAAACCCCGGGAGCAATCCGTGAGAGCGCCGGGAGAGGAGAAATAGAGGTTTTGACAGCTGTCAAAGGAGCTGTCAAAGCGGAAGAACAAAAAGAGAACTTTGTTACGAGGACTTTGCTGGTTACATTTATTAAAAATTGGATATAAATTGTTCAAAACAAGGAATAATAAGTTACTTTGACTGTTGGGTGTGATCTGGAAGGAAACTGAGTTACTATAATCCCTCTAGAGGAGCTGTGGGACACTACAAGTATTGCTGGCATGGAATTTGAATAGGACTTTTTATCTCCTGGGAAACTGCAGAAATGGAACACTATTTTGTCTACAGAGGTCTATACACTAAAGGAGACAATAGATTTATCTGTTGAAGAATGGAAGGGACTTGACGTAATGTTGTGTTCCTGAATAACAAATAATAATAATAATAATTTATTATTTATACCCCACCCATCTGGCTGAGTTTCCCCAGCCACTCTGGGCGGCTCCCAATCAGTATTAAAAACAATACAGCATTACATATTAAAAACATCCCTGAACAGGGCTGCCTTAAGATGTCTTCTGAACGTCAGGTAATTCTTTATCTCTTTGACATCTGATGGGAGGGCGTTCCACAGGGCGGGCACCACTACCGAGAAGTCTGGTTCCCTGTAGCCTCACTTCTCGCAATGAGGGAACCGCCAGAAGGCCCTCGGCGCTGGATCTCAGTGTCCGGGCTGAACGATGGGGGTGGAGACGCTCCTTCAGGTATACAGGACCGAGGCCGTTTAGGGCTTTAAAGGTCAGCACCAACACTTTGAATCGTGCTCGGAAACGTACTGGGAGCCAATGCAGATCTCTCAGAACCGGTGTTATGTAGTCCCGGCGGCCACTCCCAGTCACCAGTCTAGCTGCCGCATTCTGGATTAATTGCAGTTTTCGGGTCACCTTCAAAGGTAGCCCCACGTAGAGCGCATTGCAGTAGTCCAAGCGTGAGATAACCAGAGCATGCACCACTCTGGCGAGACAGTCCGCGGGGAGGTAGGGTCTTAGCCTGCGTACCAGGTGGAGCTGGTAGACAGCTGCCCTGGACACAGAGTTAATCTGCGCCTCCATGGACAGCTGTGAGTCCAAAATGACTCCCAGGCTGCGCACCTGGTCCTTCAGGGGCACAGTTACCCCATTCAGGACCAGGGAATCCTCCACACCTGCCCGCCTCCTGTCCCCCCAAAACAGTACTTCTGTCTTGTCAGGATTCAACTTCAATCTGTTAGCCGCCATCCAACCTCCAACCGCCTCCAGGCACTCACACAGGACCTTCACCGCCTTCACTGGTTCTGATTTAAAGGAGAGGTAGAGCTGGGTGTCATCTGCATACTGATGAACACCCAGTCCAAACCCCCTGATGATCTCTCCCAGCGGCTTCATATAGATATTAAAAAGCATGGGGGAGAGGACAGAACCCTGAGGCACCCCACAAGTGAGAGCCCAGGGGTCTGAACACTCACCCCCCACCACCACCTTCTGGACACGGCCCAGGAGGAAGGAGCGGAACCACTGTATAACAGTGCCCCCAGCTCCCAGCCCCTCTAGACGGTCCAGAAGGATGTTATGGTCGATGGTGTCAAAGGCCGCTGAGAGATCCAGCAGAACTAGGAAACAGCTCTCACCTTTGTCCCTAGCCCGCCGGAGATCATCAACCAGCGCGACCAAGGCAGTTTCAGTCCCATGGTGAGGCCTGAATCCCGATTGGAAGGGATCCAAATGGTCCGTTTCCTCCAGGCGTGCCTGGAGTTGTTCAGCAACCACCCGCTCAATCACCTTGCCCAAGAATGGCAGATTTGAGACTGGGCGATAGTTGGCCAAATTGGCCGGGTCTAAAGATGTTTTTTTAAGAAGCGGTTTAATGACCGCCTCTTTCAGCGGGTCTGGGAAGGCTCCCTCACAGAGGGAAGCATTCACCACCCCGCAGATCCCATCGCCCAGCCCTTCCCGGCTCGCTTTTATCAGCCAGGATGGGCAAGGATCAAAGAGACAGGTGGTCGGTTTCACTCGTCCAAGCAGCCTGTCCACATCCTCGGAGGTAACAGATTGGAATTGATCCCATGTAACAGGACCAGACAGAACTCTAGCACTCTCCCGCCCTGGCCCTGCTCCCACGGTGGAGTCTACCTCCTTCTGAATCTGAGCGATTTTATCTGCAAAAAACTTTGCAAAAGCATTGCAGGAGATCTTGGGGTCCCTACCAGGCCCCGGTGGTACAGGTGGTTCTGATAGATTGCGAACCACCTGAAAAAGTCTCCTGCTGCTGTTTTCTGCAGATGCAATGGAGGCGGTGAAGAAGGCCCTCTTCGCCGTCGCCATTGCCACTTGGTAGGCTCGACGTTGAGCTCTAACCCGTGTCCGGTCTGATTCAGAATGAGTTTTCCGCCACCGGCGCTCTAGCCGTCTCAACGATTGTTTCATCACCCTCAGCTCCGGGGAAAACCACGGGGCTGTCCGGGCTCCATGCAATCGGAGAGGGCGCTTCGGAGCCAGACAGTCAATAGCCCTGGTTAACTCCGCATTCCAGCGGGCCACCAGGGAATCAGCTGAAAGGCCATCAACTTGGGATAAAGCATCCCCTACCACTCTCTGGAAGCCGATTGGATCCATTAAGTGGCGGGGGCGGACCATCCGAATCGGTCCCACCTCCCTGCGGAGGGGAAGGGTTGCAGAGAAGTCCAGTTGCACCAGGAAGTGATCTGACCATGGCACTTCTTTTGTTTCGCTTTTAGTTAATGTCAGATCACCAGCATCCGTAGAGGTAAACACCAAGTCTAAGGCATGTCCGTGGCTATGAGTTGGGCCAGACTTATTCAGGGACAGCCCCATGGAGGCCATGCTTTCCACGAAGTCCCGAGCGGCCCCTTGTAAGGTCGTGTCGGCATGGATGTTAAAATCCCCCAGGACAACCAAGCTAGGTGTCTCCAGGAGCATATCCGCCACGACCTGAAGCAGCTCGGGCAGGGAATCCTTGGTGCAGCGGGGAGGTCAGTACACCAATAGGAATCCTGTACTGCCCCTATTGCCCAACTTCCAGAACATGCACTCAGAAAACTGGGTCTTCCCAATAGGACGCCTGGTGCAGACTAATGACTTCCTAAAAATCACTGCAACCCCCCCTCCCCGCCCACATGACCTGGGTTGCTGTGTGTAAGAGAAACCTGGTGGGCAAGCAGCGGCAAGGACAGGCCCATCTGCTTCATCCAACCAAGTCTCTGTTACACATGCCAGATCAAATCCTCCATCCATGATCAAGTCATGGATGGCAATGGTCTTATGAATCATTGACCTGGCATTGCACAGCAACACTTTCAGGTCATGTGGGTATCCCTTGCTGATTCTAGTATCCATCCAGTCAGGACCAGACCCGGAGGCAGGAATAGTCCTCAGACAACGACTAAACCTGCCTCCTCTGTAATGACATGGTCTGGTCTTAGCGTAACTCCTCCTCCTACCCGTGATCACTGAGATCGGTTGTCCCAGTGCATTCCCCCCGTGGAACATGCCCCAGCCATTTTGTGGGCTGGGGCCCACTCCCCGGCAGCCCTGACCCCTCCCCCTAAGAACAAAATAACAACTTATACAAACAAACAAAACCAATAAAACAATACAAACAAAAAAATGTAAAAATTACAAGAACATCAAAATAAAAAAATAATTCCCCAAACCCAACCAAACTTCCATCCCACCCCCACCCCCCACATACAAAAAATCCAAAAGAAATTTTTTTAAAACATTTTAAAAACACTCTGTGCCCCTCCTGCAGTAACACTGTCCTAGTGAGGCCTGTCAGGCCCCGCCCTGGGCCAGATGGTAAGTGGCAGGAAGGAGCAGGGCCCTCAGGCACTCACTCAGGGGAGTCCTCCTGGGCAGCAGGCAGCAAGCAGCAAGCAGTCCTAGTGAGGCCTGTCAGGCCCCGCCCCAGGCCAGATGGTAAGTGGCAAGAGCAGGGCCCTCAAGCACTCACTCAGGGGAGTCCTCCTGGGCAGCAGGCAGCAAGCAGCAAGCAGTCCTAGTGAGGCCTGTCAGGCCCCGCCCCAGGCCAGATGGTAAGTGGCAAGAGCAGGGCCCTCAAGCACTCACTCAGGGGAGTCCTCCTGGGCAGCAGGCAGCAAGCAGCACGCAGTCCTTGTGAGGCTTCAGGCCCCGCCCCAGGCCAGATGGTAAGTGGCAAGAGCAGGGCCCTCAAGCACTCACTCAGGGGAGTCCTCCTGGGCAGCAGGCAGCAAGCAGCACGCAGTCCTTGTGAGGCTTCAGGCCCCGCCCCAGGCCAGATGGTAAGTGGCAAGAGCAGGGCCCTCAAGCACTCACTCAGGGGAGTCCTCCTGGGCAGCAGGCAGCAAGCAGCACGCAGTCCTTGTGAGGCTTCAGGCCCCGCCCCAGGCCAGATGGTAAGTGGCAAGAGCAGGGCCCTCAAGCACTCACACAGGGGAGTCCTCCTGGGCAGCAGGCAGCAAGCCGCATGCAGTCCTTATGAGGCTTCAGGCCCCGCCCCGGGCCAGATGGTAAGTGGCAAGAGCAGGGCCCTCAAGCACTCACTCAGGGGAGTCCTCCTGGGCAGCAGGCAGCAAGCAGCACACAGTCCTTATGAGGCCTGTCAGGCCCCGCCCTGGGCCAGGTGGTAAGTGGCAGGAAGGAGCAGGGCCCTCAGGCACTCACTCAGGGGAGTCCTCCTGGGCAGCAGGCAGCAAGCAGCAAGCAGTCCTAGTGAGGCCTGTCAGGCCCCGCCCCAGGCCAGATGGTAAGTGGCAAGAGCAGGGCCCTCAAGCACTCACTCAGGGGAGTCCTCCTGGGCAGGTCTGCAGAGGAATTAGAAGCTTTTGGAATTAGAACATTTGTGCAGGAGAGCAGGGGGAAAAAAGGAGGAGAGAGATCAACAAGAACAATAAGAATAACAAGAACTGGACAAAGTTGGAAGTGGGAACATTTGGGACATCCAGATTTGAAAGGTCTAAAGAAATAAAATTGGAGTTTTTACTCTTAAATACAAAGATCTGGATGGAAAAAATGGACCTTTTTGAGACAGACTCCTTCCAAGATTGGACATTCGAAACTAAAGACGACCAAAAGACGGCAAAGACTATTAAAAAGACGGCAAAGCGGACTGGTGAAGGACTATGGCTTAGATGTGGGAGCTCCAGGATGACAGTAGACATTGATGGACATTGGGAACGCAACCGGGAAAGAGGGGAGGGAAATTTGGAATCCAAAGGGTGTTAAATTACATTTTATTCTTTTTTCTATTTTTTTTTATTCTAATCTGTATTGCATACTAAAGAGGGGAACTCGTGGAAGGGAACAGGTCGATTTTAGGGGATGGGAAAATATTTTTAAATTGGGTCAATGATAATAATTTTAAAACTTGGGGTAAGAATTTGTTGAATTTATTTGAAAGAATTGGAATACAAGAGGGGGAGGGGAGGGGAAGTCCTGGAAAGATGCCAATGAAAATAAGGTTTTAAATTTGGACGTTTTTCTTTTTCTGTTATATTTGAAAATCTTTAATAAATATTATTTAAAAAAATAAATAGATCTGGTCCTAACCAATGTTGATGACCTGGTTAGTGGGGTAGAAGTGGAAGGATCATTAGGCGCGAGTGATCATGCTCTTCTGAAGTTTACTATACAGCGGAAAGGAGCAGCCAAGCATACTAGGACTCAATTTCTTGACTTTAAGAAAGCCGACTTCATAAAACTTAGGGAAGTGCTGGCTGAGATCCCATGGACAGTAATACTAAAAGGAAAGGGAGTTCATGATGGCTGGGAGTTTGTTAAGAGGGAGATAGTAAAAGCACAACTTCAGGCAATACCAATGAGATGGAAACGTGGAAGGTGCCTAAAGAAGCCAGGGTGGCTATCTAAAGAACTTTTAACTGAGTTAAGATTAAAAAAGGATGTGTACAAAAAATGGAAAACGGGGGAAACCACCAAAGAGGAATTCAAACAAATAGCCAGCACGTGTAGACACAAAGTCAGAAAAGCTAAAGCACAGAATGAACTCAGGCTTGCTAGAGAGGTTAAAAGCAACAAAAAAGGCTTTTATGGGTATGATCGTAGCAAAAGGAAGAACAAAGAAACAGTGGGGTCACTCAGAGGAGAAGATGGTGAAATGCAAACAGGGGACACAGAAAGGGCTGAACTCCTCAATGCCTTCTTTGCCTCAGTCTACTCCGATAAAGAAAACAATGCCCGACCTGAAGAATTTGGAGCAAATGATTCAGCAGAGGAAACACAGCCCAGAATAACTAAGGAGACAGTACAAGAATACTTGGCTAGTTTAGATGTATTCAAGTCTCCAGGGCCAGATGAACTGCATCCAAGAGTATTAAAAGAACTGGCAGATGTGATCTCAGAACCACTGGCAGTCATCTTTGAGAATTCCTGGAGAACAGGCGAAGTCCCGGCAGACTGGAGGAGGGCAAATGTTGTCCCTATTTTCAAAAAGGGGAAAAGAGAGGACCCAAATAACTACCGCCCAGTCAGTCTGACATCAATACCAGGGAAGATTCTGGAGCAGATCATTAAGCAAACAGTCTGTGAGCACCTAGAAAGGAATGCTGTGATCACCAATAGTCAGCATGGATTTCTGAAAAATAAGTCATGTCAGACTAACCTGATCTCATTTTTTGACAGAATTAGAAGCCTGGTAGATGAAGGGAACGCAGTGGATGTAGCCTACCTTGATTTCAGCAAGGCATTTGATAAGGTGCCCCATGATATTCTTGTAAAGAAGCTGGTAAAATGCGGACTTGACTATGCTACCACTCAGTGGATTTGTAACTGGCTGACTGACCGAACCCAAAGGGTGCTCATCAATGGTTCCTCTTCATCCTGGAGAAGAGTGACTAGTGGGGTGCCACAGGGTTCTGTCTTGGGCCCGGTCTTATTCAACATCTTTATCAACGACTTGGATGATGGACTCAAGGGCATCCTGATCAAATTTGCAGATGACACCAAACTGGGAGGGGTGGCTAACACCCCAGAGGACAGGATCACACTTCAAAACGACCTTGACAGATTAGAGAACTGGGCCAAAACAAACAAGATAAATTTTAACAGGGAGAAATGTAAAGTATTGCACTTGGAAAAAAAAATGAGAGGCACAAATACAAGATGGGTGACATCTGGCTTGAGAGCAGTACATGTGAAAAGGATCTAGGAGTCTTGGTTGACCACAAACTTGACATGAGCCAACAGAGTGACGCGGCAGCTAAAAAAGCCAATGCAATTCTGGGCTGCATCAATAGGAGTATAGCATCTAGATCAAGGGAAGTAATAGTGCCACTGTATTCTGCTCTGGTCAGACCTCACCTGGAGTACTGTGTCCAGTTCTGGGCACCACAGTTCAAGAAGGACACGGACAAACTGGAACGTGTCCAGAGGAGGGCAACCAAAATGGTCAAAGGCCTGGAAACGATGCCTTATGAGGAACGGCTAAGGGAGCTGGGCATGTTTAGCCTGGAGAAGAGGAGGTTAAGGGGTGATATGATAGCCATGTTCAAATATATAAAAGGATGTCACATAGAGGAGGGAGAAAGGTTGTTTTTTGCTGCTCCAGAGAAGCGGACACGGAGCAATGGATCCAAACTACAAGAAAGAAGATTCCACCTAAGCGTTAGGAAGAACTTCCTGACAGTAAGAGCTGTTCGACAGTGGAATTTGCTGCCAAGGAGTGTGGTGGAGTCTCCTTCTTTGGAGGTCTTTAAGCAGAGGCTTGACAACCATATGTCAGGAGTGCTCTGATGGTGTTTCCTGCTTGGCAGGGGGTTGGACTCGATGGCCCTTGTGGTCTCTTCCAACTCTATGATTCTATGATTCTATGAGGACCGCCTCCGCACCGTTCTGCACCGTTGTTTTACCATTCCTTCCTTCCCCACAAGGCGGCGGTAGCGGAGCCCCTACACAGACTCCTGGACAAGCGGGCCCCTTGGGTGTGGGGCCAGCGCCAGGAGGCTGCATTCCAGGCAGTCAAGGACTTGCTTGTCTCCAACTCGGTCTTGGCACACTTCGACGAGAGGCTGCCGGTGGTGCTAGCATGCAACGCCTCGCCCTATGGCATTGGCGCTGTCCTGGGACACCAACTCCCGGATGGAAGAGAGGTACCGGTAGCATACTTTTTCCAGACACTCAACGCAACCGAGCGGAACTACTCGCAAATAGACAAGGAGGGGCAGGCAATCGTGAAGGGAGTAAAAAAAATCCATGATTTCTTGTACGGGCGGCCCTTCACCGTGGTGACTGACCACAAGCCGTTGCTTGGCTTGTTTGCCCCCGAAAAGCAGACCCCCCAAGTGCTGTCTCCTCACGTCCTCAGGTGGTCAATTTTCCTTGCCAGCTACCAGTATGCACTGATTCACCGCCCGGGGAAGGCGATGGGCCATGCGGACGCCCTCAGCAGGCTACCACTACTGGAAACAGGCCCCGACCCAGCACCTGCACAAGAGGATATGAGCCTGGAGCTGCTTCCCGACTGCCCCATTCAGGCACAAGAAGTTGCACACCATTCCAAGAAAGATAGGGTCATCTCCCGGGTCCTGGACTGGGTGTGGAGGGGATAGCCCAGCAGCAGCCCTGGGCCAGAATTCGCTGGCTACAGAACCCGCAAACATGAACTGTCGCCCCACAAGGGGTGCCTGTTATGGGGAAGCAGGGTCGTTGTTCCCCAGCCCCTCCGCAAAAGGGTCCTCACAGCCCTACACGAGACACACCCAGGGGTAGTAAGAATGAAGGCCCTTGCCAGGAGCTATGTGTGGTGGCCGGGGATCGACGGAGAGATAGAGGCCTGGGTCAAACACTGCCAGGCCTGCCAAGAATCCCGCCCAGATCCCCCAAGGGCCCCAGTCCAGTCCTGGGAGTCCGCCCGAGCACCATGGTCACGCCTGCATGTGGACTTCGCTGGCCCCTTTCAGGGGAAAACATTCTTCATAGTGGTGGACTCCTACACCAATTGGCTGGAAGTCGCACTGGTACCGTCCACTTCTACGTCCGCAGCCATCCGGGTACTTACGCAGGCTGTTTGCAACCCACGGGCTCCCTGACACTCTCGTCTCAGACAACGGGACTGCATTTACGTCAGGAGAATTCCAAACCTTCACAGCGCAGAACGCCATCTGCCACATCCGTTTGGCGCCATTCCACCCTGCCACCAATGGCCAAGCAGAACGCATGGTGCAGACCACCAAGGACACCCTTCGCCGCATGACGCAAGGGGATTGGGAATACCACCTTACCACATTCCTCCTAGCACAGCAGAGCACCCCCAGCTCAACGACTGGCCGGAGCCCCGCTGAACTACTAATGGGTAGGCGCCTTGCAATCAGATTGGACCGCCTTCACCCCGATAGAGCTCAGGATGAGGTAGTGGTGGGGGAAGGCAGGAACCCCCGGACCTTCGAGGCCCAGGACCAAGTGTACACAAAGAATTTTGGGGCAGGCCCAGCATGGGTACCCGCCACAGTCACCAGGGTCACTGGCCCCGTGTCATACGAGGTGCTAACGGATGGGGGGCAATGCTGGCGCCGCCACTGCGACCAGATACGGCGACGATTCCCGGGAGAAAACCAGGAGAAGGAAAGGTCAGAGGAGTCCCAAGGGAACAGAGGGGCAGTGAGGCCCATAGAGCAGGAGGGGCCAGCAGGAGAGGCAGAATCAGTAAATACAGAGAGGACCCGCAAGGCCGAAAGGACACCGCAACCAGAACCACGACAGAGCGAGCCGGTTGCGCCAGACCAAACAGGCCCATCACAGCCAGCATCCTTGGAACACAAGCCAGAACCTGAACCCCGGACCAGGGAACACCACAGGCCGCAACGCACACATAGGCCACTGGCGTACCTCGAGGACTATGAATGCGACCTCCCGGGCAGTACTGGAACTTAGAGGGGGAGGGGTGTTATGTACTGAGTTGAATAGGATACAAACTGCAGCAGTCTGATTGGTCCTAGAACAATAGGATTCAGAATGCAGCAGTCTGATTGGTCCTAGAACAATGCAGCAGTATGATTGGTTGGCAGGAACCACCCAATCATGCTCCAGATATAAGTGAATCCACAACCTGATTGGCTTACAGTAGAATTCCAGAATTAGCCAATCATGTGCAGCCCATTGTGTAAATAATGTATATAAAGCAGATACTTTGAGGGGACTTTCATTCATTCCTCCTCACCACTATGAGCTGAATAAAGAGCATGAAATCATTTTGCGACTCTGAGTATATTTCACCCACTGTATCCTCTTCTAAAGTTATGCTATACTGTGTTTGCTGGACATCGTACTTTCCTCTTTCTGCATTGCTCTCTCCTTCTCCTTCCGCTTTTCTATTTCCTCGCCCTGAAACTTTTTGCTTTTTCTGTCTTTAAAATAAACACACACACACAAAAATAAAACACTGGGTATTTGGAGGGCGCTGTTGCATCTGCCACCCCACCCTGTAAATGCACTCAAGCTGTGTGTGAGAGAGGTGTGGGACTCTTTATTCAAATAGGACTCTCTTGCTCCCCTTCCCAGAGTACCTTTTTTTAATACAAAGAGCTAAATCCAAAAGAAAACACTGCTTCTGCCCTGGTGTGACCCATGTTAGGTTGACCCACCCAACCCCTTTTTGGCAGGCGAGTTGTGTGTGTGCGTTCTGTTTTGCCGTCCTCTGATCCATTTGGAGGTGTCCACTGTTTGTAAGGCCATTCTATCCAAGTGCAATCTGGGAAGCCCATTGGGTGACCTTGGGCCACTCACTGTCTGCAAGCCTAACCTACCTCACAGTGTTGTTGTGCGGATAAATGGGGAAGGGGTAAACTATGCATGCCACCCTGAGCTCCTTAGAGCAATGGTAAATGTATTAAAAGACAGGGGCAAGGTGGGCGGCCCTGGTATCATGCCTCAGGGTTGGTGTCAAGATCCCCACCGGGTGGTTCTGCGCTGTGGTACTCACCCGCCTGGCAGCTTGTGCACCCCTGTCAGCTTGCATGTGCACTCCTGTTCCGCGGAAATCCTGTTCCGTGCAGCAAGCCTCCCTGCTCTCCATGCAGTTAGTGGTTAAAAACAAACACCAACAAAAACTCCTTTAAAGACAGGGGCAGGTTTTAAGGTCCTATTAGATTCAGCGGGGCTTACTCTCAGGTAAGGGCAGTTAGGGCTGCAGCCTTTGTGACCCAGGTTTTGGGTCCTTTTTAGGTTCAGAATGTCACTGCTTTACAGTCACCCCCACCCCACCCCCCACAATATTTGAAAACATCAGCTTTGTACTTAAACGCAAATTGGCTGGGAACTTCATTCTCTGTGTCTTTATCAATTTATTTAAAGAACAACAAACTGGGGAATGCTTTAACTTTTTGATATGTGGTGATTTGAATCATGATGAATTAGAAGAACTGCTGAGTCTTGCTTTGGAATTGAGGACTTCATTAGATTTTTTCTGCATTTTCATTTTATTTTGTTCTAAGGGCTTGTTAGAGATAATGAGGTGTTAGCACCCTAAAAAAAAAGTCAACAACTTTGGGGTTCCCCCCCAAAAAAGGTCAACAACTCCCAGAGGGAGCCGGAAGGATCTTTGCACCATGGCGCCGGATATGCTTAAGACGGCCCTGCAAGGACCATCACTTATTAATTTCTGGTGAAGGATCAATACAATCGGTTCACCCACTTTTTAATACTTCCTGAAATTTATTTACCGTACTCCAATTCCAAATATAAACCACAGGTGATGGCAATGGTTGTTGCTGTTTGCCCTTTAAATATCTACTTTTAAAAGTTACACTTCACATTTAAGTAAAGCAATCAGCAGCTTGTTGGCACACAGCTTATCAGTTGTATTAAATACATAGACATCAATTTAAACAATAATTTAAGTTGACAATAACTAATTTGTTATATTTTGCAATTGGAAAGGAAATGTAATAAGGCATTGGACCCTTGAAATCTCTTCCTTTGTTTAAAATTAATCCAAACAAATGGAGGAGGTTTTGCTAAACTGAAAGCTGGATACCTCCTTCCTTTCCCCTTGATCAAAACATTTATAGTTCCAGGTTTTACCAATCACAATTCTGTTTCTGGGCTTTTCAGCCCTTATAGACACAGGCTGATTTTCACTCTGCTGTCTTCAAGAGCAGTCTGCAAACAGCCTGGGCTGCAAGAGCATCAGATTTCAGCTTCTTGCAGTAGAACAAAGCAGTATTAGCTCTTTTCCATGGATGGGATGGGAACTGAGCACAAAACACTACCCCTCCTCCTTCCCCTGGCCAGGGGAAGAAGCAAAAGGCAGTCCTTTCTGTAAGTAAGGTAAAGGTAAAGGTAAAGGGACCCCTGACCGTTAGGTCCAGTCGAGGCCGACTCTGGGGTTGCAGCGCTCATCTCGCTTTATTGGCCAAGGGAGTTGGCGTACAGCTTCTGGGTCATGTGGCCAGCATGACTAAGCCGCTTCTGGCAAACCAGAACAGTGCATGGAAATGCCATTTACCGGAGCTATTTATCTACTTGCACTTTGATGTGCTTTCGAACTGCTAGGTTGGCAGGAGCAGGGACCAAGCAACAGGAGCTCATCCCGTCACGGGGATTTGAACCGCTGACCTTCTGATCGGCAAGTCCTAGGCTCTGTGGTTTAACCCACAGCGCCACTCATGTCTGTAAGTAAACTTCTTTAAATAATCAGCATTTAAAAGTTCTCAGCAGCCTGTTAAAGTGAGGCTCGGCTTCCACCTCCTTTTGAGCGAATCTGGAGATCAAAGAGAGGGAGTATAGCAGGTACAGTGGTACCTCAGGTTAAGTACTTAATTCGTTCCGGAGGTCCGTTCTTAACCTGAAGCACCACTTTAGCTAATAGGGCCTCCTGCTGCCGCCGTAACACGATTTCTGTTCTCATCCTGAAGCACTATTTCTGGGTTAGCGGAGTCTGTAACCCGAAGCATATGTAACCTGAGGTACCACTGTATAGGCAAACTCTGCCCTCTGGATATTTTGGGATTACAACTCCCATCATCCCTAGCTAACAGGACCAGTGGTCAGGGATGATGGGAATTGTAGTCTCAAAACATCTGGAGGGCCACGTTTGCCTATGCCTGGAGTATAGCATTTCCTCTCTCCGCTGTAAAAGGGAAGGGAAAGACAAAAGGCGATTCCTGTCTCTTTAAAATCTGCATTTTACTTTGCAAGTAGCCTAGTGCTCTTCACATCCACAGAGACTGTGAGACAGTCACTTCTATCTTTTTTCTATCTCCTGCAGTGGGGAAGGAGAGTTTGTTTTCTTTAACTTTTCCCCCTTAAGCTACCAGGGGCTTTCTCTGTGATTGATAGTGAATCTTTCCAGCCAATTGGAATTTAAAGTGCCAGGTCATCCCCCCCCTTCCCCAAAAGGGGAGGGGGAATGAGATGAGATGAAACTTTTAACAGTTTTAACCTTTAAACAACATAAGTTCAAAGGCAGGTAGTTATTAAATAGCTAAACCATAAATTCATTGGTCTTCATAGCCCTCTTTCCAGCCTAAAAGCTGGGAAGACAACAGCATTTCACTTCTCTGTGCCACGGTGGGATAGAAGTGAAAGAAGAATTTTCTTAGATGTTGGTTATAGACTCATACTTTAAGACTTACAACCACTCACACATTCACGCTAGCAGCAATTAAATAAAGTACCTACCACACCTTGTATTCTCACCAATAAACAACTTACACACATTGAAGCTTCAATTACACACATCCCTCAGGAATTCCTTACATTTTAAAATGCATCCTAAATTAACTTAGCACTTCCCCCAGCCTGCCCAAAGCCAGCAGACTGACAGGATAGTATAAACAAATGCACTGATTAAGCAAGCACGGGACATCGAAGGCAGCAATCCCTGGCAACAGTTCCCCGCTTCACTCCTTCCGAGAATCTGCCCAGCGGCGTAGCTAGTCCCACGGGTGTCTGGTGCGGCGTGGATGTCCTGCAGGCAGGGGCGGGGCAGGGCGAGCCACCCATGGGGGCGGGGCGTGCTGCATGGAGCCTCTCTGCCACCTCCCCCTCAGCTATAGGGCGCCTGAGGGAGAGGCGGAGGGCAGGCGCAAGCACCATGCTGCTGTTTCAGGCAGTGCGGAGCCTGCAGGCGCTCAAGCCACCATGTCACTCCCAGGAGAGAGGAGTGGCTCCGGCACGCTGCAGGCCCCATGGTAAGTGCTGGCCCCCGCGGTTTAGCGCCCAGTGCCAGCCGCATTTCGATACGTTTGTTGAATGAACTAAAAAGTTTCGTGAGCCCAATTTAAAAAAAATATATTTTTAAACTCATTGTTGTCGTTTTGTCAACCCCCCCCCCCAGTGATGACACCTGGGGCCAGTGGCGTAGCGTGGGGGGTGCAGGGGGGGCCGGCCGCACAACATGGGGGGGGCGCTCGCACTAGCAGCTCTCTGCCCCTACTAAAATCCACGGGTTAGGGGGCGCAAATAACTTGCCTTGCCCCGGGTGCTGACAACCCACGCTACTCCACTGCCTGGGGCAGCCCTTCCTCCGCCACTGAATCTGCCACCCCTGTGCCGTGGAAGGTGGGGCTGCTCCCCCCCCCCATCCTTGGATAACTCAGATGGGCAAGGGTACCATCTTTCTCCTGGCTTGCCAGCTGACTTCCTCGGGTGGGGCGATGAGCATTTCTTGACCCTCAGAAGATGCCTCCTCCTGTCTCACTCCTGCGCATTTCCCTCAATAATTATATTGACAGAGACATCTAGCGCCACTTCCTCATTATAAATTGGCTATATAACGAGGCCCTCATTATACAGATAAATATATAAAGATTTAAAGCTACAATAAACATTGAAACCGGAAGCTCCACCTACTGGCCATATCTGGAGATACAACGCTCATGTTACCACAGCTGCCCTGTTTGGCCGCTTCTCATTTTTAGCACATCAAAGAGGTGGAATGTCAGCTTCCCAGAGCTTAGCAGAGAGTGACAATTGGAAACGCCTCTGTCTTTTCTTTGTTGAATGAAGACACAGGGGAGGACTTGGGTCCTGAAGCACAACCCAGTGCTGATGTAATTCATAATTACTGGGCACAATTAAGCTAATGAAGGGTTTTAGTGTTCTACACGGTCTGGTTAGTTTGGCTAGACAGTCACTTCCAATAGAATCGTGAGCTTTCTGGCAGTACAATAAGGTTACCAGACGTCCCCGGATTTACAGCTTTCTCAGCATTCACATGTACATAGCAAACAATAAGTGTCCCCGGATTCACTGAAAAAAATCTGGTAACCTTACAGTACAAGAATTTTGGAGAATAGGGACTTCCGGCGGAAGCAAGCTCGTAGCAGGAGGGGATTTGCCGTGAGGGGAAAATCCCGAGCTATTTCGGGGGAGAGAAGGGGTGCCTAAGGGCGCAGAGGCTCCCCAAACTACCTCTGGAGGGTGTCCAGAAGGCGAGGATCCCAGCAAGACCAACAGCGGCTCGCCCGGCCGTCAGGTAACTTCAAAAAGAAGCGAAGAGTACGGCGGAGCTGAGCAGCAGGTCACGGGAAGCCATTTCCTACCCCCCGAGTAGCGAAGCCCCGACCCTGCCGAGAGAAGCGCACCGCTTTCCAACAAAAGAATCTTCGGATTAAATTAAGAATACGAACAATTTAAGAATAAGAAAATCCGGGGGGAGAAACAAGAGAACTGAGGAGTTCAGTCTTTGCCCGGAATCAGCATGGACGCAAGGTAATTCACGGAGCGGAGTAAAAGGAGAGAAAATGCCCTAGCGATGTTTCTTTGTTTCCCTGAAGGACTCTAACTTATAATTTACAAAGTAACCAAAGGGAAGGACACTCAATATCAATATCAGTATTAAGAGACTGTTTGACTTAAACAGGGGACAGAAAGTATAATTTATAAACGGGAAACACTCAATGAACTGAGGGAGGTAAAGAAAGGAAACTCCCTCTCTAGGCAATTAATGCGCAAAGAACAAAGCCAATGAAAGCGGAAGAGAAGGCTCCGACGCCATTATAGAAACTGAAGCGTGGTGACTAACAGCTCCTAATAATTAATGTACTCTGATAACCTGTACTAAAGTAAATTATTCCTACTCACCAGCATATGAGGGATCTCTCTGAAATGGGGCTTCAGTGATGTTTGACGGAGACAGTGTGGAAACTTGGATACTCCCGTCGGAAACCCCCCCTCTCTTTTACAAACTTTACAAAACCTGTTATTAGATCAGACGACATCTAGTGGAGTGAATACAACACTGCAACTGGTTTCACCTTTTGTTCCTCTTTCCTTCCCCTTTACAGACCTTATCTATTTGTGTGACTTTTGAGGCTATGGTGACCCACCTGCACCCTCATATGATGTTCAACTAACAGGATCACACCTAATATTTAATAGATAGACCTTACTTTGATACTAGTGTTTTTTATGACTACTTTAAGTCTCTTTTTCTCCTTTCTGGATTGGGAGGAGGAAGAAGACTGGACTAATACCTGGAATAGCCTGAATAGAGGCAAGAAGAGGTGCAAGAAGGCTGTTGACCTACTGGAAATACTACTGGACTATATTGGTTATAGTGTTATTATTTGGGGTCGGTGTAAATTTAGGGTGTGTGTTTCCTGTCAGGATATTGGATAGTGTGCAGTGTGTGGATTTTGTAATTGTACCCTGGTGAGAATGTCGAGCACAGCAAAGAGGGGGGAGGGGGGGACGCCTTCTGAAAGAAAGGGATCGAAGCAAGAACAAGATTTCAAAGCAGACATACTAAGATTGTTTGTGGAAATCAAACAAAGTGAAAAAAATTTAGAAGTAAAACTAGAACAAGTAGACAATCAGATAGGGAAATTGGATAAAAAGATGGATGAAACAGTTAATGAATTAAAAGGTCAAATAAAAGAAGTATTTAGGAGAACTCAGGCAACAGAAGAGGGGTTGAAAAAGACGAGAATAGAATTGAGGGAGGTAAGACGTGAGGAGGAGAGGACCAAAGCAGAGCTATTAGAACTAAGTAAAGCGCAAGAGGACTTGAAAGACATAATTGCCATGAATGAATTAAGATTAAGGGAGACTAATTTAAGACTTAGAGCAGTGCCAGAAAGACAAGGAGAAAACATTAAAGAGAATTTGATTGTAGAATTAGCCCAATGGATGGAAATACCAATAGAAGAGATGGCAAAATCAGTCCAAACGGCATTCAGATTAAAAATAAAAACAACCAGAGCTAAAAAATTTGTAGGAGATTGCCTGATTATATTCAAAGAAAAGGAAATGAGAAATATGATTTTGCAAAGAAATAGAGAAAAAAGACTGTGCATTAATGGGAATTATATAATAATTTTCAAAGATTTACCAATTAGAATTCTGAAACGTAGAGAGCCGTATAAAGCATTGGCACAGATGTTGAAGAAAAATAATATAGAATTTAAATGGGAGTATCCGGAGGGCATCTCATTCATGTATAGAAACAAGAGGCATAGATTGGTTAAACCAGAAGAAACTAGCAAATTCCTAAGAAAATATAAAGAACTGAGACTAGAAAAAGAGGAAGACAAAATAGGAGAGGCAGCAGGGGGTGCTGAGGAAGAGATAGAGGAGGTAGCAGAAGGGTCAAGAAGAGAAGAAGAAGAACAGGAGGAAGAAGAATTAGCTGAAACATAAGAAAGGAAGTAATATAGGTAGGTTCAACCACCATGGCATTAAAGATTTGGAGTTGGAACATTAATGGGATAAACGAGAGGAAAAAAAGGAACAAAATCCAACAAATCTTGAAAAAAGAAAGTATAGACATTATTTGTTTACAGGAGACCCATATAGCAAGAAGACATAAAAGAATTCTGATAAATAAAACACTGGGAAATGAGTTCATATCATCTGATAAAGTAAAAAAAAGAGGTGTGGTTATTTATGTTAAAAAACAAATGGAGGCCCAGCAAATCTTTAAAGATGAAAACGGAAGGAGAATGACGGTACAAATTAAATGGCAGGGACAAAACTTAATTATAGTAGGACTATACGCTCCAAACGATAATAAATCCGAGTTTTATAAAACCTTGGAAGAAAAGCTAGCGGAATATGTAGATCAAAAAATGATTATACTCGGGGATATGAATGGGGTGGTCTCACTAGAAATGGACAGACTCAGAGATGGGGGGGTAAGGAAGGGAAGCTGCCCAGAACCTTTTTCTCATTGGTTAAAAACTGTAATTTAATAGATGCCTGGAGACTTAGACATCCGCTGGAAAAGCAATTTACGTACCACTCTGAGCCTAACCAATCACTGTCCCGAATAGATCAGATCTGGGTCTCGAACGAATTAACACCAAGAATTATACGAGTAGAGATTCAGGCCAAAACAATATCTGATCACAACCCAATAAAGATGGAACTGAAAGGTCTGGAAGAAGGTACTTTTAGATGGAGACTGAAGGATTATCTCTTAGATGACCAAGATATAGTTGAAAAAGCGCAGAAAAGGATGAAAGAATTCTTTAAGGATAATATGAATAAAGGCACCAAAACTAAGGTGGTGTGGGACGCGGGTAAGGCAGTGATGCGGGGCTTTTTTATTCAGCAGAATGCCATTAAAAATAAAGGAAGAGATAAAGGGAAAAAGGATATTCTGAGACAGATAATGGACCTGGAGGGGAAATTAGTTAAAAAACCTAACAATAAGAGAATAAAAGAAAATATTAAAGTACTGCAAGCCCAGTACGCAACAATAATAAATAGGGAAGTAGAATGGAACATAAAAAAACTAAGACAAAGAACGTTTGAGTTTGCGAATAAGTCAGGGAAGCTTTTGGCATGGCAAACCAAGAAAAGAAAGGAACAAAGCACAATAAATAAAATTGTAGCGAACGGAGAAGAAATAGCTAACCCCAAGGAAATAAGGAAAGGTTTTCTGGATTATTATAGAGGATTATACAAAAATAGAGAGAGATTTAACCAGAGAAAAATAGAAAGATTCTTGAAAGATAAACAGGTTCAGAAGATTCCAATAGAGAAAAAAGAGCAATTAAACACCCCAATAGAGACAGAAGAAATAAAATCAGCAATTAAAGATTTAAAAAGAGGGAAAGCTCCGGGCCCAGATGGCTTCACGGCAAGTTACTATAAAGAAATGGAAAATACTGTACTGGCACCACTGAGAGAAGTAATGAATAATATTTTGAAAGAAAAAGAAATACCAGATACTTGGAAGGATGCCTTCATTACTTTAATCCCAAAACAAGACTCAGATCTGTCGCAAGTTAAGAACTACAGGCCGATCTCGCTGTTAAACGTCGATTATAAAATTTTCGCAGGAATATTGGCAAGTAGAGTTAAAAACATATGGTTAGAATATATCCATGGAGACCAGGCGGGCTTTCTGCCTGGCAGGCAAATGAGAGATAATATTAGAAATATGATAAATTCCATAGAATACTTGTCTGCCAGGTATGATAAGCAAGCCATAATGATGTTCGTGGATGCAGAGAAAGCATTCGATAATATAGTTTGGGACTTTTTACTAAAACAGCTAGAATATATGGAGGTTGGTATGAACTTCTTCAACGGAATAAAGGCAATCTATACGGAGCAAAAGGCCAAATTAATTATAAACAACGTGGTGTCAGAAGAAATAACGGTAGAGAAGGGTACAAGACAAGGCTGCCCACTCTCCCCGTTGCTATTTATAATAGTACTGGAAGTACTCCTGAACTCAATAAGACAAAATAAGAAAATAAAAGGGATTAGAATCGGTCAAAATGAATATAAAGTTAAAGCATTCGCAGACGATTTAGTAATAACAACAGAAGACCCGCTGAACTCAATAAAAGAGATACTGGAAGAACTGGAACAATTTGGTAAGGTGGCTGGTTTTAAGTTAAACAAAAGGAAGACTAAAATAATGGTGAAGAATTTAGATTCGAAGGCAATCGAGGAATTACAACAACAAACAGAAATAGAAGTGGCCAAAAAGGTAAAATATTTAGGAATATGGATAACCCCGAAAAATATAGACCTATTTAAGAATAACTATGAGCACGTATGGAAAGAGATAAAAAAGGACTTGGAGAGGTGGGGGAAGCTGAGATTGTCATTCTGGGGTAGGATAGCTTTAATTAAGATGAACGTTCTCCCGAGAATGTTATTTCTGTTCCAGAACTTACCGATAATCAAGGGCACTAAGATATTCAAAGAGTGGCAAAGAGGAATCTCAAAATATGTCTGGCAGGGCAAAAAACCAAGGATTAAGTTTAAATTGTTAACAGAAGCTAAAGAAAGAGGGGGATTCGCTCTGCCAGATCTGAAGTTATACTATGAGGCAGCGTGCCTCTGCTGGGTGAAAACATGGATAAAATTGGAAAATAAGGAACTATTAGACCTGGAGGGGTTCGACAATAGAGCAGGATGGCATGCGTACTTATGGCAGGGGAAGAGGAAGCACAAGGGTTTCGCAACACATATTTTTAAAGGCCCACTATTGGAAGTTTGGGAGAGGAATAGATTTCTACTAGAACCTAAACAAAAAGGAAAGAACTGAAGCAGCTACAACCCCAAGAAACACAAGGCAAGTTCAACTCGATAATTATTCCAAGGGACTTTTGTTTTTTTTTTTTTTTGCTATACTGTCTAGCTACTTTACTGGTTACGCCGTGAGGCTGCTGAATGAGGGAGAAAGACCTAGTTGAATTTTAAAAGAAACAAGTTATAGTATGAAAGCCTAGGACCAGTAATATTTTCCAACATTTTAAATGATTGATACCTCACAAGCCCCGATGTAAATTGCTGGAGAAACTAACAAGTTGAAGAGGTTGGAGAGGTCTAGAGGCAACTTCCACAAACCGGCATTTTTGCTATTGTTTACTTCAGCTTAGAACAAAAGATAAGTCGCCGTTAAGCAAGCACCTCCTACCATATATCCATATATACCTATATA
The DNA here is from genome assembly GCF_964252035.2 of Podarcis erhardii. Lineage (NCBI taxonomy): Eukaryota > Metazoa > Chordata > Lepidosauria > Squamata > Lacertidae > Podarcis > Podarcis erhardii. The sequence continues at coordinate 14,049,384 of NC_138506.1, read as the reverse complement.
CCTATATACCCACTATGGTCCTCACCAGGAAAAAATACAAGGACCAAGGAATCTTGCCTAATTCACCACAGAGCCCGATGGAGAGCCGAAGGAGACAAAGTAAAATTACCAGCTACTTTCCTCAAAAAGACTCGAGTAAGAGAACTCAGAATGAGAGTATTCTAGAGGTAGCTATGCCTTTGCCACTCACAGTGTTGGATTGGTCAACACAGCTAAAGGACTTGCAAACAAACAACAAGAGGACAAACCATCCAACAAATTTGGCCCAAGAACTTGCCATAGCAGAGAATGCTACAAAGGCTAATACAGCCAACACACCTGATGCTAATCCTCATTTGTCACCGCTGGAACTTGGAAGCAACCTTTCAACCCACTGGTTGAAAGCCAATGACAGCGGAACAGAAATGCGGGGTGATTATCTTCAGGAGCAGATATACCAGATTTCTACGGATCTCCTTAACGTCAAAAATTTCTTATCGATAACAAACGGGCTTCTCCTGACCCTAGTGGACAATTTCAAACAACATGTGAGCGCTTCAGTCCAGAATACAAATCCCCTAGTCAGCCCGGATCTACCTCTCCCTAGCAAACCCCGGAGGAAAAAAGCCGAGCCTAAGATGAAGAAAAGCAAAAATATGAAAAACCTAAGGCGGCTTAAGACAACTCACCGTACCTGTAAAAAATATTGGCAGAAGCTCTTTAACCTTCTTCCACCCCTTTCTACAAATGGAACAAACAAATCCAACTCGAGTGCCATCAAAGAGACACGTAAAGTAGATACACTCACAAAAGAATCTAAACCAAGCTTTGAAGAACCAACACCGAGCTGGGACAAAGGAACTAATCCATCTACAGTTATACCGCCCCAGAGTCCTCTTATGGCCAGCACAGAATCTGTAGACAGAGGTGAGCTGGCGACCCAAGCTATTGAGGGGAACCACTCCTCTCAAGCTCGACAGACGTTGTGTCCTAAAAGAGTATGGAGCTTAGTCCTAATCCCACAAAAGCTTGTCTTTGCTAATTACCCTAAACCGCCTAGATTTTATGCAGGGTCGGACCGTATAGACCACTTTTTGTCCATCATAAGTGGCATTTTACCGGGGGTAGTAAAAGCAATTGACATAGCCGCTATAGAGTATCTACATCAAGATGATTGCTCGGTACAAGCATTGATTACTTTTTTAGATCATAGTCTGGCCAGCTTTATTTTTAGAGCTAAAAACCTATTCAAAAAAGAAAGAATAGTCTTATTAAGAATATTTGAAAATAGAGCACCTTTAACCTCTCTGATGGGGCCCAAGGGCATAGGAATGGAAGCTCACAAAAGGGAAAAAACCAACCACCAAAACCATCAAAATAGAAAGCATAAGTTCCAGCAGGATCATCTCCATCAAACAGTGCCAAATGAAAAAAAGGAAGCTCCACATCCAACTGGCGTCTGGCCTCTCACGTGTGATAGTGAGGACTCCGTTTTGGAGGAAGAACTCTCACTGATAAAGCGATTCTGGTCACTGCATTCTCCAGCTCAAACTGAGATCCTGAAAAGACTTGATTTACTTCGAAGCAGACTAGAAAAAAAGGATGACCAAGGTGAGACAATGAAGGACCCTTATGTGCAGCCCATATCTCCCAAATGTCTAGTGGATAGGAGGACGGTGGGAGGCACCTTTAAATGTGTAGACGTGGAATTACAATCTGAGCCCCCTGTGATGTACAATAAAGTAAGACCAAATCAAGGTGTGAAATCTCAAAGCGCCTGGCACAGCTATCTTAAATTGTCTCCGAATGAATTAGCTTCCCCCCCAACTCCAAAATCTAGCCCCAAATCACCAAGAAGAGAGGATCACTACACTCTCTCCAAGCAGTCATCCTCGAAAAGAGCCAATGGGTGTGTTTTTTTAGACACCAAAGAATTGCTGGACGTGGTGGTGACATAGATCCAGCTCCCCGAAGGGCCCGGGGCCTAAAAGTGCTGTCTTGGAATATCGCGGGTTGGCACGCCAAGAAAAACAACCAACAAATTTTGTGCTACCTTAAGCAATTTGACATCATCTTCTTTCAGGAGACATGGCAGAATGACCCTATATTTCTCAATGGGTATAACTGCCACTACCTGCCTGCCTCTCCATCTTTAAGGGGCGGCAGATCTAGTGGTGGCCTAGCTTGCTTCATTTCCACGGAGCTGGCGCATTCTCTAACAGCCCTACCCAGCTGCAATTCTCTAGCAACAGCCGCTCTACTTAGCTTTAAGAGAACTACTCTTCTACTGGTCAATGTCTATATTCCCCCAGGCCAAAAAAACCCCGCGGTCAAGGCTATATGGGCTGAGCTAGAGGCGTTTTTAGAGCCTTTCGACTCTACTTACCCGTCTGCCCTGACTATTGTGTGTGGAGACTTTAACGCTAGTATAGGAACAGATGACAACAGTCTATACACTCACTTCAACCTATTTATGGACCCTGAAGAACAGACGGATATTGGTGCGACACGACTGTCCAAAGATAGAAGAAGTAATTTTTCAGGTCTTTGCTTAGTGCAGGCTGCCAGACGGAGGGAACTGCTGATATTAAACGGCAACATAGAGGGGGATCGCCCCGGGGTATATACCCATTTTTCTAAGGCTGGGGGAAGCGTCATAGATTATATTCTAATCTCAAGATTTGCTCACAGCTTTGTAAGGAAGTTCCAAGTGGGCCACAATACTCTGAGTGATCACCTACCTCTAATTTTAGAGCTTGCAGGTCGGCCTTTTGACCATTCTATTGCCGAGCCACAATATATATATATATTTTTTTTTTTTGCATTTTAAAATTTTTTATTAATTTCATTCTAAATACAATATATCCGAAATACAGAACTTTCCATTCATTTTTGACTTCCTTCAGCGACGTTGACATTCCTTCGAATTTGAGTCTTTGAAACACATTCCATCCTTACATATTGCCATACATATCTCCCTTTATACATTATTTCGATTTGAACAATACTTGTTAATTCTTTACAGTGCCTCTTTAAAACCCACTAGCGTTGTGTTTAGAAAACATTTATTCTCCAGATAACCCACAAATTTCCCCCAATCTTCAATAAACTTTTGATCTTTTAGGTATCTTAATTTCCCTGTCAATTTATCCAACTCAGCATACTCTGTCAATTTTGCTCTCCACTCTGCAACTGTTGGCATTTCTTCCTGCTTCCACCTCTGAGCTATCACAATTCTAGCTGCTGTAACCGCGTACTGGAATAGTTTACAATCCTTTCTCCTGATGTCCTTTCCCATAATACATAATAGAAAAGCTTCTGGCTTTTTAACAAAAGTGTAACCTAGCATCTTTTTCAATTCATTATATACATCCTCCCAGAAGCTTTTAACTTTCTTGCACTCCCACCATTGATGATAAAACGTCCCCTCCATAAGTTTACACTTCCAACACTTATTGTCTATCTTATACATCTTAGCTAATTTTACAGGAGTCATATACCACCTGTATTGCATCTTCATTACATTTTCTTTTAATAATGTACAGGCTGTAAACTTTATATTCACTCTCCACAACTTTTCCCAATCTTCCATTTGAATGTTATACCTTAAATCCCTTGCCCATTGTACCATCACTGACTTCACTTCCTCATCCTTCGTATTCCACTCCAGCAGTAATTTATACATTTTGGAAAGGTTTTTGTAATCACTATTTATTATCTCTTTTTGGAATATTGATTCTTTTTCTACGTATCCTCTTTCCTTCACCTCTGTTTTAAACAGCTCATTTATCTGGAAATAATGCAGCCAACCTTGTGTGAGCATTTTGACCTGGTCGTATGGTTTAACTTTCCACTTCCCTCCTTCATAAAGAACCATATCTTCATACTTCCCCCATTTTTCCTTCATGTTAACTTTCTTTACACCTATCATCTCCTGTGGGGACAACCAGTGTGGTGTTCTTGGTTCTAATATATTTTTATATCTGTCCCAAACCTCTATTAATGGTCCTTTAAAAATGTGGCTACCGAATCCCCTATGCACTCTCTTTTTATCCTTCCATAAATACGCGTGCCACCCAAACCTGTTGTTGTACCCCTCCAGATCTAATAACTCTTTATTCTCTAACTTTACCCAATCTTTTAACCAACACAGACATGCTGCTTCGTAATAAAGTCTCATGTCTGGTAAGGCGAAGCCCCCTCTTTCTATTGCGTCTGTTAACAACTTAAATTTAATTCTTGGTTTCTTCCCCTCCCAGACATATCTGGAAATCGCTTTTTGCCATTCTTTGAAGTCCTTTGTTCCTTTTAAAATGGGCAGTGTTTGGAACAGGAACAACAACCTGGGTAGCAGCATCATCTTCACCATGGAGATTCTTCCCCAGAATGATAATTTCATCCTGGTCCAGAGCGTCAGATCTTTTTTAATTTTATTCCACACCGGTACATAGTTATTTTGGTATAGGTCGATGTTTTTGTTAGTAATCCAGATACCTAAATATTTTATCTTTCTGACAACCTCAATTTCGGTTTGTTGTTGCAGTCTTGTAACCTCATCTTGCTCCATATTTTTAATAATCATCTTGGTCTTACTCTTATTCAATTTGAAACCTGCAAGATTCCCAAATTGTTCGACCTCATCCAGAAATGCCCTTATACTTTCTATAGGTTCTTCCACCGTTAAGACCACATCATCTGCATAGGCTTTAACCTTATACTCATTAAGGCCTAAAGTTACCCCTTTAATTTGTTTGTTTTGTCTGATTGCATTCAGTAACACCTCCAAAACCGTTATGAAGAGCAGAGGCGAGAGCGGGCAGCCCTGCCTCGTTCCTTTACATATTTTTATATCCTCAGTAATCACATTGTTAATTATCAATCTCGCCTTCTGCTCTGTGTAAATTGCCTTTATCCCATTTAAGAACTTTTGTCCCACCTCCATAGCTTCCAAATTCTTTAACATAAATTCCCAAATTACATTATCGAAGGCTTTCTCCGCGTCTAAGAAAATTAAACTTGCTGGTTTATCACATCTATCAGAAAGGTATTCAATGATGTTAAACTATATTTCTCGTATTGTTTCTTATAAACCTTCCAGGAAGAAAGCCCGCTTGGTCTTCATGTATCAGCTTTATTAGTATCTTTTTTAATCTTTTAGCCAAAACTCCAGCGAATATTTTATAGTCCGTATTTAATAGGGAGATGGGTCTATAGTTCTTGATTTGAGTTAGGTCCGAGTCTTGTTTTGGGATGATTGTGATAAGGGCCTCTTTCCAGGAGCCAGGGATGTCTTTTCCTGTCAAGATGTTATTCATTACATCAGTTAGCGGCGTCATTAGCGTGTCTTTCATTTCTTTATAGTAACTTGAAGTAAACCCATCTGGGCCCGGGGCCTTTCCTCTTTTTAATTCTTTTATCACTTCTTCCACCTCTTCTCTACAAATTGGGACATTTAGCTGTTCTCTTTGATTTGATGACATCTTCTTCACTATCTTTTCTTTTAGGTATCTTTCTATTTTTCTCTTATTGTTCCTTTCCTTGTACCTATACAGTTGCTCATAGAAATCCTGAAATCCTTTTCTAATTTCTTTCGAATCAGTTGTTTCTTTTCCATTTATTATTATTTTACTAATTGTATTTTGCTCTTTCCTTTTTTTGACTTGCCACGCAAGCCATTTTCCTGACTTATTTGCATATTCAAAGTTTTTTTGTCTTAATCTTTTGATATTCCACTCAACCTCCTTATTAATTATCATGGCGAATTGCGTTTGAAGGGATTTTATTTCCTGCACTATCTTTTCGTTGTTTGGTTTTTTAATCAGTTTTTGTTCATAGTCCATAATCTGTCCCAAAATCTCTTTTGACCTCTTTTCCTTAATCTTGTTTTTCAGTGCGTTTTGTTGGATGAAGAGGCCCCTCATTACAGCTTTACTTGCATCCCACACCGTACTTGTTTTCACCCCTTTATCTAAGTTATCCACAAAGTATTCCGCTAATTTCTTCCGCATTCTTTCCGTAAATTTTTGATCATCCCATAGATTATCATTTAGTCTCCATCTAAAAGTCCGTTCTTCTACTCCCTTCATCTCCATTTCTATTGGGTTATGGTCTGATATAACTTTGGCCTGAATTTCAATTTTCTTTATTCTTGGTGTCAGCTCACTCGATATCCATATTTGGTCAAGTCTTGAAAACGACTGATTCGGTTCCGAATGATAAGTGAATTGTTTCTCTAGGGGGTGTTTCAACCTCCATATATCTATTAAGTTGTAGTTTTTAATCAACGTAAAAAAGGTCTTGGGAAGTTTTCCTTCATTGTTCTTTGATTTTCTTAATCTGTCCATTTCAATAGAGGTCACATCATTCATATCTCCCATTATAATAATTTTCTGGTCCGCATATTCAAATAACTTTTCTTCCAATGAGCTAAAGAATTGTGTCTTATTTCCGTTAGGTGCATAAATCCCTACTATTATCATTGTCTCACCTTGCCAGCGAATGCACACCGCAATTATTCTCCCTTCCTCATCCTTAAATAGTTGGTGAGCTTCGATTTTATTTTTAATATAGAGAACTACTCCCCTTTTTTTCTCTTTATCTGAGGAGATAAATTCATTCCCTAGCCTCCTGTTGATCAAAATTTTCCTGTGTTTCTTAGCCACATGTGTCTCTTGAAGGCATATGACATCTAGATTTTTCTTTTTTAATATATGCTCGATACCATTCCGTTTCTTCTTATCGTTCATCCCATTGATGTTCCAACTCCATAATTTTAGTGTCATTTTTTTTTTTTTTTTTTAAAAAGAGTTAACCACTAATTAGATTTGGGTTTAAGTTTAATTTTTTCGCTAAAGCCTTTCTGTTTCTTCTTCTTCTTCCTCTTCTTCGTCTTCCTCCAACTTTCTTCTAATCTGTTCTTCCTCTTCTCCCAGCTCTGAGTCCTCCCTCTGTCTTGTTCCACCTTCAGCTCCTTTCAGTTCCTCCTCTCCTTGTTGAAGTTCTTTATATCTTCTGGTAAACTTTCCTATTTCCTCTGGGCTTGTTAATCTTCTTTTGACTCCTTTATAGAAAAAAGAGACGCCCTCCGGAAATTCCCAGCGGAAGTCTATCCTGTTTTTTTTAAGGAGTTGCACCAGTGGTTTATAAGATTCTCTCCGTTTCAAGAGTCTTATAGGTATATCTTTGAAAATAATTACGTAGTTCCCGTCAATGTACAGTCTCTTCTCTCTGTTCCTCTGTAGGATCAAATTTCTCATCTCCCTATCTTTAAATGTGATTAGGCAATCCCCAGGAAATCTCTTTACTTTACTTGACTTAATTTTCATCCTGTAGGCATTTTGTATTGTCTTTGCCACCTCCTCTTCCTCTAACTCCATCCATTGTGCTATCTCTTTTATTAATCTTTCCTTTATATTTTCATTTTGTAGTTCCGGGATCTGTCTAAATCTTAAGTTCACTTCTCTTTGTTTTAATTCATTCATCGCAATAGAGTCTTTTAATTCTTCCTGTGTCTTACTTAAATCTGCTATTTCATTTTTCATTTTTTCTTCTTCTCTTTTCATTTCTTTCATTTCCTGTTTAGTCTTTTTAAATCCCTCGTCTACTCTTTTCGCAACTTCTTTAATCTGTCCTTTAAGCTCGCTTACTGTCTCCTCGATTTTCTTGTCCATTTTTCCAATTTTGTTGTCTACCTGTTCTAGTTTTGTCTCTAAATTTTTCTCACTTTGCTTTATTTCTGCAAACATCCTCAATATTTCTGTTCTAAATTCTGTTTCTTGTTTTGATGCTCTCCTATCTGTTGGGGTTCCCCCCTCCGTCCCTTTTTTTTGATTGTATGACATTATCACTGGTCTCTGAATAACAAATATTCCTCTAAACTATACCTGTCTAATATTCTTATCCTTACTTATTACAAATACTATATTTGACCTCCAATGAGCATATATCGAGTCTCAGACACCTGCCATCATATACCAATAATAGAAAAACATAACTACTAATAGTAAAAGTCAAAAAGACAACCAAATCAAAAAAAAGCACGGGATAGTGCCTCCAGTTCCCCTCTATTTATAGTATTTGGTCTGTTATCTCTAGCCCCCCCCAATGTTAAGGCAAGTTGTATGGTCACTGATTCTCAAAGATAGTCAATTTGTAGTCTTCTTGCCCCTATTCGGGCTAATCCAACCAGGATCTTCTTGCCCCTATTCGGGCTAATCCAACCGGGGTCTTAATGACCGTGGACCTTCTTTATGAATTTATGAGTCCGTGCCAGTCCCAATAATAATGATAAAGAGCAATATGACAGCAGTACTTAAAGCTTCATATATAGTCCAAATTTAGATATCAATTTTAATATATTAACTGTTTTCAAATTACCTATTCTTTACTGATAAAATTCGTATTCAGAGATATTAATCCAGCAAGTAAAGTGGGATTTCTGCAAAGCTATCGCTTTACCGGTAGTCCAAAAAAAAAGAAAAAGAAAGTCCAGGAGAGACTCAGCTAGAAATTTCCTCAGTTATCAAATAAGGCAGTGCAGTGTTAAACACCTATCTTCGTAATAGATAGTCTGTTTTCGCCCCCGAGAGGGTTTCTTATTTAGCTTTCCAAAAAAAAAGAAAAGAAAAGAGAAAAAAAAGTTGGAAGAAGAATGGCCACACAGCAAACATACGATAGTAGGGTGAGGTAGCCCCCCAACGCTAGGGGTTATTTTATGATGTTTTATACCCCCAAAGTTAGACGTTTTCCTTTTTTTTTAAGCCACTTAAATATGGCGTCCGCAGCTCCGTTCCTTTTCTGCCTTCCTTTCCTCCGCAATTAATATGGCGTCGGAGAGTCTTCTCACTGTTTAACTTTTCCACAGAGTTCTAAACGTCGATCTTCTCTAAATTTTCCGGGGTCTCCTCTACTCTAGAGACTGAGTTCCCCTCTATCACGCCTCTTCTCTGCTCCCTCTTAACTCCCCCCTTTCCTTTAGAAAGAAAGGGTTTCTTTTTAAACTTTTAACTTATAAGTCCTGAGGGAGACGGAAACAGTAGCCGCTAGCGGCAACTTACTTTCTCTTTCTCTTTAGGCTCTGCTCGCCGCGCTGCGTCTTTTTAAATGAAGTCAAAACCACCGCCGAACTCGAATTTCCCTCCTGTCACTCGGAAACTTCCTTGTTGACCCACTCGTTATTAATATAAATATCTATTTTACGAGTCCGAGTTTCTTTGTATCGAGAGCGGAGCGCTATCCCTCGCAGGCTCGGGGCTTCGCTGAGTCGCCGTTGAAATCGCCGCTGTAATGGCCGCTCAACTGCCTACCGCTCGTTCCGTCGCACTCTTCACCTTTTTCCAAAGGTTACCTGACGACCGGACGAACGGCTGCTTGGCACTGCCGAGCACCTGGACCTCTGGACACCCACCAGAGGTTTGAACGGGAGGTTTTGGCGCCCTAAAAACCTCCTATTTTAGGCGAAACAGCTAGGGTTTCCTCCGCAGAAAGAACCCTCGCCTGCGGTCGGTTCCGCGCTCCACCGGAAGTCTGTCGCCGAGCCACAATATATACCTTCTGTAAATTTGGGTATACCTGCTCCCAAAAGACTCAAATGGTCCCCAATACTGAATGAAAATCTAACCCTCCTTCTTCAGTCAGCGGAGTTAAAGCTTATTCGCTCCGCTATTGTGTCAGGCAATTCAGTAGATGCGATTATGGAACGCTTTAAATTACTTTTGGAAAGATTGAAATCCCATTTAACAACAGTGATACATAGCGCCGCTACAAAGAGGGCAAAGGACGGAGCTAGTTGGTTTGACCTGGAGTGCAGGCAAACAAGGAGTCAAATGAGAACAGCCTACCAGAGATATAGGAAATCAGGGACTGCCCTCCTACTTAATGCTTATATTTATCTGAGAAGGTCTTACAAACAATTACTAAGGAGAAAGAAACTGGAAGCTGAAAGAGCCGCATGGCACAGTCTGGTTAAGGCATCGCACGAGAAAGATACTACTTGCTTTTGGCGAACCATATCTGGTCTACTGGGCCAGGAGCGTACTAATTCCATCTGTACAGTGGAACCAATGGAGTGGTTGCGCCATTTTCAATCTTTGTTCTATGACCAGGAAGTCCAACACTACAAATTATGTATTCAATTGGAGGACCTACCTCATTGGCCACCAGTAACTGTAAAGGAAGTTGAGAACTTAATCGCACAATTAAAGAACAACAAGGCCCCAGGGAATGACTACATCCCTGCCGAACTTCTGAAGTCCAACATTGGCTGGTGGGCCCCCCTGCTGGCGTCTTTATTTTCTTGGATCGACTCAACGGGTTTACTCCCAGATGGTTGGACTGAGGCAATAGTTATTCCAATCTACAAAAAAGGACCTATGCCAGACCCGGCGAGTTATAGACCAATCAGTCTTCTGCCTATACCCAGCAAACTATATGCCAAACATCTTTATATTAAGCTAACTAGCTGGCTGGAAACTGAAGCTATTCTAGCGGAAGAGCAAGCGGGTTTCAGGCAAGGCAGGTCCACCATAGACCATTGCTTCACCCTAGCCTACTTTATTGACAAATATGCCAAAAAATCCCGTGGGGTGCTATATGCAGCCTTTATCGATCTAAAGGCTGCTTTCGATTCAATTCCACGTGCAAGACTCTGGGATAAATTGAGCACATCAAGTATAGACAAAAGACTATTATTTCTGATCAGCTGTTTATATAAAGACACGGTGCTGCATGTAAGAACTTCGTCAAATGGCCATCTTATAGGACCAGTTCCTGTCTGCAAGGGGGTCAAGCAAGGTTGTATCTTGGCCCCAGTTTTATTCAACTTTTACATCAATGATATGGTTAATTGTTTGTCATCTCCGGACTTCCACGCCCCCAAACTGGCTGACAAATCAATATCAGTACTTTTGTATGCTGATGATGCGATACTCCTATCTCGAACAAGAATAGGCTTAAATAGGCTCATAGGTGAATTTTCAGCATACTGCAGGAGAGAGCAACTGGTAATAAACTATCAGAAAACCAAAATTATGGTTTTTGCAAGGAAACACAGACAGTACAGCTGGAGGATGGATAACCAGACAATTGAACAGGTTAAAGCCTTCAAATATCTGGGTATCGTTTTCCAGTCGACCGGGTCCTGGGATGTCCATCAAAAATGTGCCAAAGAAAAAGCAGCTCAAAGTATTAAGATGCTGTCCCGCTTCTTTTATACGAAGGGGGGCAGATACATCCCAGCAGCCTTTGAAGTTTTTCAAGCAAAACCTCTGGCGCAGTTACTGTATGGGGCACAAATCTGGACGGGGAACCACTGCTCCAGTCTTGAAACTGTTCAGTCTAAATTCCTAAGGCAGATATTCGGCGTCCCCTCCTGTGTTCCGAACGCAGCATTACGACTCGAGGCCTGCCTTCCATCTGTAGAAACTCAGACCTGGCAAAGAACATTTAACTATTGGCTTCGTCTTAATCTAAATCCACCTGGTCTACTGCCTCTAGTAATGCAAGACCCTTACAAAAGCAAGTGGTTCAAAACTGTGCATCAAAAACTTCTTACATGCGGTCTGCATTCACAGTCCCTACTATCAATGGACCTCATTAAAGCAAAGAGTCTAATAGGCCAGCGCCTGAAAGACATTGAACGGCAAAACAACCTGACTATCTTAAAGAAACTGTGCCCATGGTATACCTACTTTCCCCCTTCTCATTTTGATTCTCCAGCTTCATATTTGTTTAAATTAACCATCCCAAAATACAGACGTGCCTTTACATTGGCTAGATGGGATGTTCTCCCTTCTGCCGTACTCGAAGGTCGCTACCAAAAGACTCCATTTGAAAAACGACTCTGCCCATGTGGAGATGGTAACACGGAAACAATGTCCCACGTCCTCCTATCCTGCCCCCTTTACAAAGACCTAAGGAATGAGATTATTACTCCACTCATTCTCGCCAACCCCGGCCGTTCACCAGACATCACACTGTATTTCCTCTTATCTGATACGGATAGTCAGATAACAGAGAAGGTCGCGAGGTACATCGAGAGAGCTATGAAATTGAGGGCCACCATCTGAGTGACAGACTTGTTCATCTGACGGACCTCCTTTTGCTTGTTCTTTTCTCCCTTTTATCCTTATTTCTATTTTTAATTCTTGTATAGCTGTGGCCTGTTGGCTTTGCTAATAAAGTTTTGATTTGATTTGATTTGAACCTAAAGTACCACACTGGCTATCCCCATTGGAAGTTATGAGCGTGAAAAAAGTAAACATGAGAGGTGATTGGATAACTTATGAACAATTGTTAACAAAAGTAGGGGGGACATAGAAATTGAAACCATATGACCAGGTTAAAGGAAAAGTCTATGATTGGTTACACTATTTCCAAATAAACGAAATGTTTAGACAAGACGTTAAAGAGAGAGGATACGCGGATAAAGAATCTAAATTCCAGACTGAAATAATAAACAATGACTACAAAATTCTTTCTAAAACGTATAATATGCTATTAGAGTATAACCTGATAGATGAGGAAGTGAAGTCTGTGATGATTCATTGGGCAAGGGACATCGGCCATAATATATATTATGAAGAATGGGAGAAACTCTGAAAAAAAAACCTTAAATTTACAGCTTGCATAACGTTAAAAGAGAACCTCATGAAGATGTTCTACCGTTGGTATATAACACCTGCAAAATTAGCAAAAATATATAAAACTTGCAATAAATGCTGGAAATGCAGGGAAAAAGAGGGATCCTTCTTCCATATGTGGTGGGACTGCAGAAAGGTCAAAGGCTTTTGGGAAAGTGTATATAATGAAATGAAAAGTATATTAAGATATAACTTTGGGAAAAAGCCGGAGGCTTTTCTGTTAGGCCTAGCAGGAAGTGATATAAAGAACAATGACAGTAAATTCTTCCAATATGCAACAACGGCTGCAAGGGTCTTATTGGCTCAAAATTGGAAACAACAGAACATACCGACGCTTGAGGAATGGAGAGCAAAACTACTAGAATATGCGGAGATGGACAGATTGACGGGGAAAATTAGATATTTAAAAGACCAAAGGTTCATTGAGGACTGGGGAAAATTTGTGGAATATCTGGAAAATATAAGTGAAGGTCAGATAACGCTAGTCGGGTTTAAAAAAGCTCTGTGAAAAGGTTGGAATATTGTCTAAAGAGAAAAAGAAGGAAAGAGAAAATGTCAATATAAGCTAGGATTTGTGTGAATTTGTTAAATTAGGGTATGGATGATTTCAGGGGAAGCTGAAGGAAGTCTTATAGAAAGAAATCTGTGACAACAAGGTGTAAACTGTTTTATTTTCTTGTTTGTTAGGATTTAAAAACAATAAAAATTATGCGAGAAAAAAAAAAAAGAATTTTGGAGAATAGCTTTTGTCCTATAGCAGGAAGAAAGCAACACTCTCCAAGCATAGACAGTTATGGGGATGAAATTAACCACTGCATAGGAGCAAACTCCTAGGGGCTGTGGGGTCTTCACCCCCCAATATAATATTTGATGGGGCTGTCCCCCCCCCAGTTGATAGGCATTGCCATTCAAATGATGTGCATGCAGCACATCATGTGATCAATTATGTGGCGCGAGGCTTACCTGCCCCCCATATTTTATTCAAATTGGCCACTGTTAGGGATGGAGGGTGTGCTGCCAAATGCAGTTCTTTCAAAGAATATCAGGACAAAAGGAATGAGGAGGTGGAAGGGGAACCAACACAGTTTTATTAACAAACATACATACAAAGCACAACACAAAACATACCCGACAGGGGCCACCCAATCTCCCCTTCCGCTGCCCAGAGGCCCAGGTAGAGCAGCAGGAGAAAGACCCCAACCACCAGTCTCCCAGCATCAGGTCCTTTGATCTGGGCAGAAGCTCGCCCGGCCCCTCCCACCTATGGCTTTTATAGCCTGCCTTGATGTAATCAAGTGCACCTGGCATTACTCATGATTAATACAGAGCAGCTGAGTGTCTCCCACTACCTGCAGCCAGCATCCAGCCAGCACTTGCAACACAGAAGAAACTCCCGACAGGTGTGTAAAACACAAGAATCCAACTGGGGATGTTAAAGGGAAAGGGACATGCCACCTAACTCCTCGAAATACAGTTGTCTTCCGCATTTCCACTACAGGGGGTGGGGGGGATTCATTCTGTCCACATTTTGATGTGAGCCTAATTCTTTCCTAAACTGAAACACACCTACCCTTCAACATTTGCACTTCTCCATACATTGTGATATACTCCTCAAAAATAAGGAAAACGCACACACAAAATGCATTCACAAATGAAAACCACATACCGTATTTTTCCCTCTATAACACGCAGTTTTTTTCTCCTAAAAAGGAAGGGGAAATGTCTGTGCGTGTTATAGAGCGAATGTGTGGTCCCTGGAGCCGAAAAATCAGGCAAAAATCAAATCGCCAGGCAAAAATCAAATCGCAGCGCTTCACGGAGAAGGGAAAACTGAAAAGAGGAAGCGGCTGCTTTCCTGCATTCTGCCTCAGGGTCTTACTGCCCCCCCTCCTCTGTTTCGTTGCTGTGTTTGCTGAAGCAGAACAAAGAGCAGGGAAAGCCCCTCCCCTCCAGGCAAGCTCCGGTGCTGCTGGGGGAGAGGGAGAGAGAGGGGGGAAGGGAGAGAGAGAGAGGGGGGGAGGGAGGGAGAGAGAGAGAGGGGGGGAGGGAGGGAGGGAGAGAGAGAGAGGGAGGGAGAGAGAGAGAGAGAGGGAGGGAGAGAGAGAGATGGCTGGCTGGCTTGGGTGGGGGAAAACTTTTGCCTTTCTTTCCTCCAACCTGTTAAATCCCTCTCCTGCATTCTTAGCCAGCTGCTTCTCTGCACACCCCTCTAATGTCCCTTCTTTGTTTTTCCTTCGCTCCCCACTTAAAATGTGGTTACAAAGCATAGATCCACATGGATCCTCAGGATCTTTGCATTGGGTCACCCCAAATTCACCATCAGATCACATAGCATGTCCATGGCTACAGCCTGCCCCCCCAAAATCACGCACCCACTGTTGCCTGGGGCTGCAATGGTGCAAAAACGTGGTTAAAAAGCATGGATCCACATGGATCCTCAGGATCTTTGCATTGGGTCACCCCAAATTCACCATCAGATCACATAGCATGTCCATGGCTACAGCCTGCACCAAAAAAATCACGCACCCACTGTTGCCTGGGGCTGCAATGGTGCAAAAACGTGGTTACAAAGCATGGATCCACAGGGATTCTCAGGAACTTTGCATTGGGTCACCCCAAATTCACCATCAGATCACATGTCTGTGGCCACAGCATGAAGCCCAAAAATGATACATCCACTGTTTCATTCAGAATGTTTTTTCCCTTTTTTTCTTCCTCTAAAAACAATGTGCGTGTTATGGTCAGGTGCGTGTTATAGAGCGAAAAATACGGTACTTAAATGTGTTATATAGGGAAGAATTTCTTGTAAAAATGTGTATACAGTACGATGACATCTTACATGCATTTAATTGTGTGATTTCAGCATTACGTGGTTGAAGGCTGACCGGTTGAAATCACACGAATTAAACAAACAGGAGGCAGAGAGCTTAAAAGCTCTTTTGTGTAGCGTTTTCATGGGGTGGAAAGAGCTTTTAAGCTCTCTGCCTTGCTTATCGGGCTCTGGGGTGCTCTTGTGGAAACTTGGGCAGCCCCACAAGATCTCATGAGAGTCTCGCAGAGTCCAGTAAGCATGTCAGAGAGTTGAAAAGCTCTCCTTGGCTCACAACCAACTCCAGAAAGGTAAGGATGGTCACTTGGGGGCAGTTCCAAGAGGATGGTTAAAGTATACACATTTTTGCATAGGCATGCCACCCTCGGATTGTAGCCGCTGCGCAATACACTATTGTACTGTATTAGACAAAATTGTATAAAAACAAGTCTGTTATACAAAAAGTGAATACAAAATGTGTGCACGTCACCATGCAGACTTTTTGCATGCTGACCAAAGAATGGGGAAATCTAAACTCAAGACTGGAAAACTGAGGAAGGGAGAAAAGTCAGAAAGTATGTGTCTTAGTCTGATACTCTGATGGCTACACCAGAAGGGTAGGTAGAATCATAGAGTTGGAAGGGACCACAAGGGCCATCAAGTCCAACCCCCTGCCAAGCAGGAAACACCATCAGAGCACTCCTGACATATGGTTGTCAAGCCTCTGCTTAAAGACCTCCAAAGAAGGAGACTCCACCACACTCCTTGGCAGCAAATTCCACTGTCGAACAGCTCTTACTGTCAGGAAGTTCTTCCTAATGCTTAGGCGGAATCTTCTTTCTTGTAGTTTGGATCCATTGCTCCGTGTCCGCTTCTCTGGAGCAGCAAAAAACAACCTTTCTCCCTCCTCTATGTGACATCCTTTTATATATTTGAACATGGCTATCATATCACCCCTTAACCTCCTCTTCTCCAGGCTAAACATGCCCAGCTCCCTTAGCCGTTCCTCATAAGGCATCGTTTCCAGGCCTTTGACCATTTTGGTTGCCCTCCTCTGGACACGTTCCAGTTTGTCCGTGTCCTTCTTGAACTGTGGTGCCCAGAACTGGACACAGTACTCCAGGTGAGGTCTGACCAGAGCAGAATACAGTGGCACTATTACTTCCCTTGATCTAGATGCTATACTCCTATTGATGCAGCCCAGAATTGCATTGGCTTTTTTAGCTGCCGCGTCACACTGTTGGCTCATGTCAAGTTTGTGGTCAACCAAGACTCCTAGATCCTTTTCACATGTACTGCTCTCAAGCCAGATGTCACCCATCTTGTATTTGTGCCTCTCATTTTTTCCCCCAAGTGCAATACTTTACATTTCTCCCTGTTAAAATTCATCTTGTTTGTTTTGGCCCAGTTCTCTAATCTGTCAAGGTCGTTTTGAAGTGTGATCCTGTCCTCTGGGGTGTTAGCCACCCCTCCCAGTTTGGTGTCATCTGCAAATTTGATCAGGTGCTCTGGATGAGGTCATCAGCAAATTTGATCAGGTGCTCTGGATGAGGTTCTACTGTCTCTATCAAAAGCTGCTGAAAGCTCCCTCAAGATGGCGGCTGTAACAACTTCTCCTCCGTGAACCCCCCTGGATTACAAACCTTTAATAGCCTTTTACAGCCTTTTATAGCCGTTTTTATAGCTGTTTTTATTAGACTTTTAATTATTTTACCTCTGTTAGAAGTTTTAACCGTTTTATCTCTACTGTTGGCCAGTCGTGGCCAATATACGTATTAACAAGGATACTCAAACCTTCTGCTGAGAAAGCCTGCTGCTGATTAGAAACGCCGCCTTGAAGACTGGGTTATGTTGAGCAGTGGAGGAGGAGTAGCAGAGGAGTTGTGTCCACAAAAGATAAGTTCTCTTTTTATCTCTGTTTATCTCTACTTTTAACCTCGGTAGTCAGTGAGACAGTGACAAATGGGTCATGGCAAGCGACCAAGATCTGCTGAGAATGGTTGTTCACCTCCAAGAGTAAAGCAGTCAAAGCTTGAATCTCCCTCACCACCTACTAACAATAACAGCCAAACAGAGCAAGTAATTGTTTCTGCTGTCGAAACATACAACCGCTTTTGGCCTCTGTATGATCAAGGAGAGCTGGAAAAGCCAGTTGATCCAGGGGGGGATGGAAGCCATAGGGAAGCCCTCCTCCCTGACACCTTAATTACACCTTCGCCGTCACTAAAACAGGACGCATCAGGGCAAACTGCCCATGAATCAGTACCTGATCAAATACAACTAGTAATCAGGACTTTAAGCTTCATTTTCAAGAAATTGGAAGGGATTTCTTTATCTTTGAATAAACTTTCACAAGCCCTTCTGACTCATCCATCTTCCTCAACTGAGCTATCTAATTTGCATCAATCTCCTGTTCAGCTTGTAAGTGCCTTAAAGAGACAACATGACCAGAAATCTCACCTTAAGGGTTCTAGAAGCAGGCTGCCACTGCCCCAAAGGAACAAGCAATCCTTGATTTTTCAACCTAATAAAATATGTCTATCCATTTTTTTCCTGTGACGCCCCCAGACTTAGGTGGAATAACCTGAGGATGGCTAAAGGGTACCTACATGATTTGCTAAATATCCCTTTTTTCCAGATAGATCTTATATCTGTAGTACCCCTAAATGCCACGCCCTGGCCAAGGAAATTTATGCTCTCCTTCCAGTCTGCAAGGATCCCACATCTTCTTGCAAGACAAAAAGACCAGCTGGCAGCCTGGGAGATTGTAACAACAAGAGTCTTTAAGGACGCAAGTGTCAAACCTCTTTTTGCCAACATCTTAACCGGCAATGAATCCCCGTTACCTCCTTCTGTTCCTATAATAAAGGAAAAAACACCTAGCCGGGTACCCCCTGTTCCACCTGCGATCCCAAGTGTCCATCTAGTTACGCTGAGGAATGATCCAATTGCAAGCGGAGATTGGAATATCCCTGAAGAGAGAAATCTTATCTCCTCTTATGGAAAACTCCCTTCAGAAGAACAGCAGGCTATTCTCGACAGATTGGATCTACTCAAACAAAGATTCCTATCGCAAGGGGACCCCTCTATGCCGACGAGAGAGGAGAGCAGGCGCTCCACGTCCCACAAGGCATCTCCATCAAATGCCTTGACAAGCTTTCAACCTGCTACTTTGTTACCCTCTACTGATCTGAATCAGCAGTCACCTGTTGACCAACAGCACCATTCTACCGTGGAGGAAGTCGATGAACTCAACACTCCCGTCTCAGACCTTATGTCCAATCAAAATATGGAAGTTGATGAATCCTTTGCTTCAATGCCAGAGCTAGAATCTACCCTGTCTGAAGATCACCAGGAAATGATTATGCATGCACCATCCCCACGTTCACGTCCTTCTATACATCTGCGTGATAATTCTCCTCCATCTGCGCAGCAACTACAAGTGATGGCTGGAACACCTCTTAGCGCTACCCTGGTTAAGACTGACAACTCTGACGGATCTACTAGTATAGCCCATCAACGACCTACTACTACTCACCTCAATGAACAGCATCCGACCTCACTAACTTTGCCTAATTCTTCCTCCCCGGCAAAGCCCTCCCTGCCTGTTAATGTTACCAAATCATGGATTCGATCAACACAGAAGAAGACCTTATCTGCACAAACTAAAATTACTGATTTCTTTATGGGTCCTCCTTCTACCTCCAAGAACCTATTAAACAACTCAAAGTGACAATTACCGGGACAGCACAAGGATCTGACATTATCAATACTTAGCTGGAACATTGCTGGTTGGAGAACCAAAAAATCAGATCCCGAATTCAGGAAGTACATAAATTCATTTAATATCATCCTATTCCAAGAAACATGGGATGAGGAAGAGATTACCATAGACGGCTTCAATCTTCTAACACTTCCGGCCTCCCCTTCCTTGAAAGGTGGTCACCCCAAAGGGGGTCTTTTGATTGGGATCTCACTCCAACTTCACGCCAAATTCACTCTGGTACGGGCTTCCCCGCCTTTTGCTCTATCTGGACTGATCGCAGAAGAGAAGTCCTCATTATTAATTACTAATGTCTATCTCCCCCCTGAAGGCTCTGCACCTGATCTTGATTGGAGATGGGAATCATTTGAAAATCACCTATTGTCATGTCATACTAAATGCCCTAACTCGTACTCCTTAATTGGGGGAGACTTTAATGCTCGTATTGCCACAAATTGGGACCCACTAACCAAGTCCAAATGGTGGACTCCCCCATGCTTGGACAACTTTGACTTGGAACATGCCAGAATTAGAACTTCAAAGGACAACAGAGTAAACAAAGCAGGAGTGACTCTTTACCAAATGGCCATTCGCCTGAATCTAGTCTTCTTGAACGGCACCTTCCCCCCCGACATACCGGGGGAGTTTACTCACCTGGGACTAGCATCTAACAGTGTTATCGATTACTTCTTGATCTCTGCAAATTTGGCCGTTAATGTACTTTCCTTCCAAGTTGAAAACCAACATTTCAGTGATCACCTTCCAATAGTGACCACTTTGTCATTGTTCCGGTGCCAGAAGGACTATAAACACTCAGTCCTTCTGGAAACCTCATCATCGACCAAAATAAGAGGGATCAAATGGTCGGAGGCTGTGGCCCAAAAATACCAGGAATTTTTTCATAGGGAAATCATTGCCTATCTACCTCAAATAACTACTGATTTACAAGATTTCAATTCGGTTTTGAAACTTTTTAACCTTCTTATAACAAACCTTACCACTTTTTTTACATCACCTCCTCAAAAGGCGAAAGTGGCGCATTGCAATACTGGGGCCCCTTGGTTTAACACCTCTTGCAAACAAGCAAGATCCCTTCTTCATTCTATCTATAATGAATACAAAAACTCTAATGCCCAGGCTCTACCACCCTCCTATTTACAAGCCAAAAGAGCATACAAACAGATTTTAAAGCTGGCCAAACGCGAGTGGTACCAAAAGCGTTGGCGAGCCTTGATTGCGGCCTCTAGATCCCGCAGACCACAGGAATTTTGGGCTCTGATAAACAAAAGAGGAAGGAAGTACCCACTGGCGATTATCCCTGCGCCCACATGGGAACAATTCTTGAGTAAATATTTCTCTTTGGCAGAGGAATCCAACTCACTCACGGAATTCCGAGCCGACCATCTACCTTTGTGGCCCTCTACCGACCCAGAACTGATAATGGACTTGATACTAGATCTGAAAATGGGCAAAACCCCTGGGCTGGATCTAGTCCCTGCTGAGGCTATTGTTGCGCAACCGAAGTGGTGGGCTGAAATTCTGGCCAAAGTCTTTGATGCAATTAATTCTACGGGGCTTATCCCTAGGTCATGGAAGGAGGCCGTGATCGTACCAGTCCATAAAAAGGGTCCTCCTGCTGACCCAGAGAATTATCGGAACATCAGCCTTTTGTCTATCATCGGGAAAATCTATGCAAATTTTTTGCTGTCTAAGCTGTCCCATTGGGCATACGACTCAAACTTGATTGGCCATGAGCAAGCGGGCTTTAGGAACAATTATTCGACCACTGACCATATGGTAATTATGTATCATCTTGCCAGAAAATATTCTGCCCCGAGTCGGGGGCGCCTATGTGTTGCTTTCATAGACTTAAAGGCCGCCTTCGACAGTATCCCAAGAAACTGTCTATGGAAGAAATTAGAGAGATGGGGCATAGATAGAAGGCTGTTATGGCTTATAACCCAATTACACCACGGGTCGTCGGCTAGAGTGAGACTTACACCGGTGGGAAACCTATCCAATGAGGTCCCAATAAATAGAGGAGTGCGCCAAGGCTGCATTTTGGCCCCACTCCTCTTCAACTTGTTTATTAGCGACATGAAGCTCTTTCTGAGTGAGTCTCAAGCCAACATTCATGCCCCCCACCTAGCTGATTTTCGCTGCCCTCTGCTCTTATATGCTGACGATGCAGCGATCCTTTCCTACTCTAGAGTCGGTTTATGCAGAGCTCTAAAGATTTTTGCGGCTTACTGCAAACTCAACCACCTGACAATTAATCATGGAAAATCCAAAGTACTGGTCTTTACCAGGTCTCGGAAAACTTACAGCTGAAAGTTAGATGGAGTCCAATTAGAACAGGTTTTCAAATTTAAATACCTGGGAGTCTTTTTTCACTATAACCTAAGCTGGAAGCCACAGATACAGTATTTACTGAACAAAGGGAAAACAATACTTTACACTCTACTCCAATTTTTTGCAGCCGACGGAGCCTCCCACATCCCTTCTGCATTGAAGGTGTACCACGCAAAAGTGGTTTCCACCCTCTGTTATGCTGCCCCGCTCTGGGCCCCAGGGTCCAATTTAACATCGCTGGGGACATTGCAGAATCAGTTTCTCCGTCGCCTCCTGAAACTCCCCATGTGTGTGAGCAATGCAGCCATACATCTGGAGTTAAGGATTGCATCATTGGAGACGGTCATCTGGAAGCGAGTCTTTGGCTATTGGCTGTCCAGCTGGCATAGGCTTCCCGACCATTACCTCTTTCAGTGCCTCTGGCGGGATGACTTTGTTAACCCGTGGGTAGGAAAAATCCATGCCAAACTTTTGAGCATCGGAATTTCCCCAGCGGACTCCTTAAAGATGAACCTACGCTCAGCCAAAAGCCTTATCGAGCAAAGATTAGCAGACATTGAAAATCAACACAACCTCTCCAGGGGTGGGGGTGTCTGCTCCCCCAGGTATCACGGAATAACCCCACCACTTGGCCTTCCATCATACATGTCATCTCTTTCATCTGCACCACACCGACTTGCATTTACTCGTGCAAGGTTCAATGTTTTTCCATCGAACCTGTTGAGCTACAGATTTTCCAAGGGTTTGGTGTCTCCGCTATGTGAGTGTGACGGGAAAACAGTTGAATCTCTTCCTCATATAATGTTCAACTGTCCCTTACATAGCATAGCTAGGACTAAATTCCTGGGTCCTGCTTTACTGCGCTTGGTTGGCAGGCCTGTTGAGTCACATGCCGCACTGCTCTTGCAGGATACAGATCCTTCTGTAACTCTGCAGGTGGCGAGATTCCTGAATGCGGTTATCTCACACACAAAAACCACCAAAAAACAACAACAACAACAACAAAAACTAATCGGACAGTCATGATGAGAGTGCATGACGGATCTCGTCTCCAGTTCTCCTTTTTCTGTGAACCGTACCTTGGATCTTTCCGGGCCCCAAGCCGTTACTGTCACTGTTCAATGACCCACCCTTGCATCGTGGTGTTCCCCTTCTGTTGTTAGATGTATTGGTTTTTATGCTTCTGTGCTTTTATGTTTGTACATATTTTATGGGCTAATAGGCGTAAATAAATAAATAAAATAAAAGCTGCTGAGAGATCAAGTAAGAATCACAAGGCCACCCTCCCCTTGTCTTTCTCTCAATAAAGGTCATCCAAAGCCAATTCAGTCATGGTTGTCCTAAATGGATCAGGATAATTGATGTTTCATCCAAGCGTTTTTGCAACAGCCGCATGACAACCCTCTGCATCATTTTCCCACAAAAGGGGGTCTTGGTGACCAGACCAGACAGCAGTTGTCAGAAACTGATGCATCCACCAGGGTGAGCTTCTTCAGGTGTAGTTGAGTCACTCCTTCCTTCCAGAAAGTTGGGACCACTCCTTCCCTCAAGGATTCACTGCCACATCCTGGGTCCACCCCGTCATATCCCCTCAGCAGACTTTAATCATCCAAGAGGGGAAGGTATTGAGAGAACACATGGATGGCCACACCATTACAAGCAATTTGTCCAATGCCATCAAGATGCATCAACTGAAATGGATCAACTTTACCCTCAAAGTGCCTTGGAAACAAGTCACAATAATATTCTGAAAGGTCTAAAACTCCATTGCCTGGGGCATAGGAGTCAACTCCTAGGGCCCAAGGTCCCTTTGCCCCCCCCCAATAAAATATTTGATGGGGCTGCCCCCCCAAAAAAGTTGATGGGCATTGACAGTCAAATGGTGTGTGTGACCATGTCACGTGATCAGTTATGCGGGGTGGGGCTTACCTATCCACCCCCCTCCATTATTTTATTCAAGTTGGCACCCCTGGCCTGGAGCAGATGTCAACAGACCCTGGACAGAAGAACTTAAGAAGAGTCTGCTGGATCAAGCCAGTGGCCCACATAGTCCAGCATCCTGTTCTTACCCAAACACAAACTGGCGAGGAGGTGCCAAGATTGGGTTGGACCTGGCGGCACAGCAACAGTGGTTTGTTTCTGCCAGGCAGATACATTGGGAGAGACACATGGGCCGATCCAAATGACTCCCTCGGTTTCTGACTTTGGGAAGGCAGAGGGAATCCCCAGAGACAAGCCAGCAAGAGTGCAACCTTCAGGGAAAGCAGAGGAGGAGGAGGATGGTGAGAAGCAGCAAAACAGAAAGCTGCCAGGGCGCTGTGCCTGAAGTCTGGTCTGGGTTTTGCCTCCAGCAGCAGAAGCAAGAGCAGCAACAGGAGGAGCTTCATGGTGGAGGAAAGGGTTGAGGGGGCCTGTCAGAATCTTGTTCCTGAGGACACCACCCCTCTGGCCCCACCATGCTACACCACTGCTGTAGCCAACCAGATGACTGTGGGAAACCCGCAAGCAGAACCTAAGCACAACAGTGCTTCCTCCTCCGGCCGTGGAGGCAGAGTACATCCATCATGGTTAGTAGATAGCCTTATCTATTGTTCATTCATCCAATCCTCTTAGAGCCATCCAAGTTGGTAGGCATCATTGTCTCCTGTGGTAGCAAGTTCCACAGTATGTCTAAGCACTGCATGAAGTTCTTCATTTTATCTGTCCTGAATCGTCCAAAATTCTAAGTTCCTGTGTTATGGGTAAGGGAGAAAAACTTTTCTGTATCCACTTTCTCCATGCCATGCATAATTTTATAAACACATTTGAGGATGCAATGACCGCAAAGAAGTGGGCCTCTTGATCTTGCTTCATATCCTTGCATGTGTACATGTAGAATTAGACATAATTCTGCAGTGCAAAAGTCACATGGTCTGCATGGACAAAGGCTGTGAATTACACCATTTGGTTACTGAAAGGCTCAATTTAGCTGCAAACCAATATGTTCTCATTATTAGAGCAAGCACTTAGGTTGCATGGTTGCTCAGGAAATATGTTTTTTTCAAAATGGGAAAACTGATCCAAATCTATGATTTAAATTTGCCTTTTCTTTGTTATTTAAATCATGGTTTAAACTGATCATTTAAATCACCTCAATAGATCACACTGCATTTTTGAATATTGAAATTCAATGCGGGGGAAAGCCTCCAAGTGACTGTAGTAGGTATTGTTTCCAGAAACTGTTATAGGCACCTGTTTAGGGCCCCATCTCATAGAATCAGAATTGAATTGAACAGAAACACAGAATTGTAGAGTTGGAAGGGACACAAAGGGTCATCTTGTTCTACCCCATGCAAAGTAGGAATCCCACTGATACCACCTGTGCACACCAACTCACCCTCTCCAGAAGCACTGATGACGTCTTGGATGCCAGTAAGTTGGCAGTCTGCCTCCAGAGCCTTTGGGCTCAGACACCCACACCCACATTTGCAACACCCACCACTGCTTTCCACGTACATCATCTTGTTTTTTGAAGGGTTTTGCTCTGATGCACCCTTAGCAATTGATCACCATATTCCTGAGAAACCATTGTATCTTATCTTATCCAGGCATAGGCAAACCCGGCCCTCCAGATGTTTTGGAACTGCAACTCCCATCATCCCTAGCTAACAGGACCAGTGGTCAGGGATGATGGGAATTGTAGTCTCAAAACATCTGGAGGGCCAAGTTTGCCTATGCCTGTTCTTATCCAATCATGATTGGCCAGGATATCCACCGGCACTCCATGTCTAGACAGCAAGGGCACTTGGAAACAAACTCTTGGTGGTTGCCTCCCAGCTGTAGGACTCTCTCTTGCAGAGGAACTTGTCAAGCTATAAGAACCTAAGAAGAGCCCATCCAGCCAAGAACCCTGTTTACCATGGTGACCAGCAACAGGCAGGGATGTGAAGGTCAACAATCTGCTTTTGTTCCCTAAGAACTGGTTTCCAGAGGGATGACACCCCTAAACTTGGGTGTATTTAGCTACCATGAGGAACAGCACTTCCTCCTCCTCTCCCTGATTTTGGTTAATCCCTTTCCAAAGCCATCACAACCACTTGCGCTGCAAATTCCCGTGCATCCATTATTCATTGTGTGAAGCCTTCCATTTTTGTTGTCCTGAATCAGGAGGCCAAGCAGTTCCACTGGCGGGTGGGCGGGGAGGGGTGGGAGATATCCCTCAGATCTGATGAGAGGAAATTCTTCCTTTCTCAGGTGTTAAACCATGGCTTGTGTTCAATGCAGAGCTTGATGTGTTACTTTTTCTTTCTTTTTTAAAAATAGCAATGGCAGGGCCATAGCTCAGTGAGTAGAGCATCTGTTTTGCAAGCAGAAGGTCCCAGGTTCAATCCCTGACAGCATCTCCAGGTAGGATTGGGAGAGACTCCTGGCCTGAAATTCTGGAGAGCCGCTGCTGCCAGTCACTAAGTATGAAGCAAGTTCCTATGCTGATGGGACTTGGAAGATTGTTTTAACAAAACACCCTGCATTTTAGCTTTTTGAAGACTGTGATTGACGACTTCCAGAGGCGGCGCAAAACGGCAATGGCGGTCCTCTTTACTCTGTGAAGAGGGGCTCCGCGAAAAAGGGTCGTCCGCTGCGGCAAAGCGGAGACCCACTAAGAAAAACCACAGGCAGAGCGAGCCTGTGGCCGTGGGACTCGGCGGGCGCCAAAAGCCCCCCCAGAAACGAAGAAGGAACCTCGTAAGGGGCTCCGGAACGTGAAAGGGGGAGCGGCGCTGTGAGTTCATCGCTCTTTTCGTGGATGCAAAGCCGCGCTGCTGCTGCCGATGAGCGCTGACCTTTCTTCTTGAAAACATTGAATTTGACAGCTACATACCCGTGAGTAAGGGGTACTAAATTTTGGACTAAATTTGAGGATTTTGATTGAAAATGGGAGGCGAGTAACAGGAAGTCCGTCTTCCGATCCTGCTAACTAGATCAAAGCAAGGGCTCTGAAGAGCGCTGTAGCGTTCAAAAAGGATCGTAAAAGCAGAACAAAGGCGCATTGATAGACTCTGTTTTTAGAAGTCAAAAGGGAAATCTTTGTTAAACCTGTGGATTTTATTTTCGGAACTTTCTTCCTATCTTTGAGTTATACGGAGTTAAAAGGGACAACCTAGTCATCGGGCTGCCAGAGCGTAATAGAGAACTGTCAAACTGCTGATACTGTTGCTGAAGTTTAAACTGTTACATAGACTGAGATACTAACGTTTAAACATTGTTGCTGGGACCATTCTTGACACCTTGTGGCTTTTATTCAAGAAATAGAAAGCCTTGGGAACCTTCCTTTTGTACTCTGGAATTACAAAGACTTAATACGGGGAATATAGGAACTTTAATGGCGGAAAAGAGTTCTCTCCTTCCTTGAAACTTTGAAATACCCCCCCTAGAGGATTGTGGAGACATAGTGGCCTGGGAACTGTACTTTATTGAGACTTCTTGTGGTTTAATTGTTTATATTTTGGACTTGTCTCTCTTATGGAATAAAAGACAATTTGACCTTGAACTGAGGCAGGTGTGGACTGAGCGGCTCAGGGAAAACAAGAGCAGCCAAAGCTAAAGAAAAAGAAAAAGAAAAGAAATCTGTGCAACTTGTTCAAACAACTTTAACTCATCAACGCAGATCATCTGTCCCAACTGTGCTAACAGCACAGGAGGTGGAAACTGAGCAGCCTGTTACAGAAGATATGGCAACTGGAGGATCTGAAACAGTCCTGAAACAAATTTTGGAGCAACTGGCAATTTTAAACCAAAAGGTGGACAATCAATCATTAAAAATTGACCAAGCTACATCCTCTATTAGTAAATTATCTGATCAGGTTTCCCAGCATACTCAGGCAATAGAGAATTTGCAAGGAGCTACGGCTGAAAATTATAAACTAGCTGTGGAAGCCAATCAAAAAGCAGAACAGGCAAACAAAAAAGTTGATGAGATTAAGGGGGAAGTAAGGCCTCTGAAAAGACAGGTAGGGGAACAACAAGCCTACCTGTCACTGGTTGAATTGAAAAGTAAGGAAAATAATCTCAGGTTAAGGGCCATCCCAGAATTGGAGGTAGGTAATTTAGAGGGATTTCTGACACTTTTATTTTCCAAATTCTGGGGAATTGAGGAAGACAAAGATTTCAAAATCGTGACGGCCTTTAGACTGGGAAGATCGGTAAAGAAAGATAAGGCCAGAGACTGTTTGGTTATTTTGAGATCAAGAGAGGAAAGAGATAAGATATTAGGCCTACATTTTAAAAAATCTTTGGAGATAGAAGGTAAAAAGGCTGAAATCTACAGAGATATACCCAAACATCTATTGGATCTTAGGACCACTTACACAGACCTGACCAAATTGTTAAGACACAACGCAATTCCTTATAGGTGGGAGTTTCCACAAGGACTATCATTTACCTATAAAGGAAGGAAGGTAAGAATCAAAACACCTGAGGATCAACAGAAGTTTCTACACGACCACGAGGAGGACCTACAAAAAGGAGCTGCAGCTTCTTGGCCACCACCACCATCGGGACCACCACCAAAACCTACACCGTCTGGATCTGGACCAGCACCACCACCTCCGGGATCGGAGGAAAACCTAGACACCCCATTGTAGGACCCACCAACTAAACCAGGATGTCTCTGCAACTTCTCAGTTGGAATATAAATGGCGGAAACTCTCCGGAAAAAAGAAAAAAAGTATTTCATATTTTGAAAAAAGAACAATTGGACATTATTTGCTTGCAAGAAACACATGTGACAAGGCTCCACAGAAAAGTGTTAATTAATAAAAGATTAGGCCAAGAATTTATTTCTTCGGACAAAGTTAAGAAAAGAGGAGTGGTGATATATGCAAAGGAGAGCCTGTCACCGAAATTCTTATTTAAAGATGAACATGGCAGAATTTTGGCGATTGAAATTCAGACACAAGGAGAAAAATTTTTGATATTAGGAATATATGCTCCAAATGAAGGAAAATCGGAATTCTTTAGGAAGCTGCACGAGATTATGCTGGACTATTTAGACTATAACAACATCATTATGTTGGGTGATATGAATGGGGTCGTATGTGTAAACATGGATAAGTCGCAAAGTGCTAACATAACGAAAGATGGCAGACTACCTAAAACTTTTTTTGAAATGACTGACAACATGGATTTAATTGACATATGGAGGGTTAAGAACCCCCTAGAAAAAGAAGGAACTTTCTTTTCTGAAGCTCATCTGACATGGACACGAATCGACCAAATATGGGTAACTAGAGGACTGGCACCTAAGACTAGAAAAGTGGAAATCTGCCCAAAAACCTGCTCCGACCATAACGCATTGAAAGTGGAACTGAGATTAAACATAACCGGATCCTATAGATGGAAAATGAATGACACCCTATTAAGGGATCAGGAGATTGTTAAGAAGGCCCAAAAAACTTTAAAGGACTATTTTGAGATAAATTTAAACACCACTGTGGAAAAAAGAACAATCTGGGACGCAAGTAAAGCAGTTATGAGAGGGTTTCTTATACAACAAAATACGATCAAGAAAAAGTTCTGGAATGAAAAGAAGGAGAAGATATTGGAGAAAATAAGAGAAGGAGAGAAAAAATTAAGATCTAGGCCCAAGTCGAAGGAAGTGCTGAGAGAAGTGAAATTTTTCCAGGCACAATATTCGAAATTGATAAACCAAGAGGTGGAATGGAAAATTAAACAAATGAAACAAAGATCCTTTGAATCAGCAAACAAGTGTGGGAAACTGCCAGCATGGCAGTTGAAAAAGAGACAAAAACTTAATACAGTTACAAATCTAGAGATTGAAGGGAGAATGATTCAGAAACCCGAGGAAATTAGAAAGTGTTTCCAGAGATATTTCAAAGAACTTTATTCACAAGGGCCACAGAAAGACTTTGAGGTGGATCAATTCCTTAAAACTAATGGATTACAAAAAATAACCCAGGAAATGAGAACTACCCTGAATAGTAATATTACTCCGCAAGAAATTGAAAGTGCCATTCAGAACCTTCAATTAGGCAAATCTCCCGGCCCTGATGGACTTACCTCCAAATACTATAAGGTTTTGAAGGACTATTTGATACAACCTCTGTTGGAGGTCTGCAATCAGATTATGGAGGGGAGGAAGGCACCGGAGACGTGGAAAGAAGCTTTCATCACATTGATACCCAAACAAGAATCTGAAAAGACCCAGCTTAAGAACTACCGCCCCATCTCACTCCTAAACGTGGATTACAAAATTTTTGCGGATATTTTGGCAAGTAGGTTCAAAAAAGTACTCAATGAAGTGATCCATAAGGACCAGGCTGGCTTTCTCCCCGGTAGGCATTTGTTTGATAATACAAGAAACATTATTGACATTTTGGAACTTCTACAAACAAATCTTAATACTAGAGCGGTTTTAATTTTTATTGATGCGGAGAAAGCCTTTGACAACATTTCTTGGATGTTCATGAAGAAAAATTTGGAAGGGATGGGAGTGGGGCGGGGGTTTGAAAATGGAATAGAGGCAATTTATTCAGAACAAAAAGCTAAGCTGATAGTAAACAATGTGGTGACAGAGGGGTTTAAAATTGAAAAAGGGACACGACAGGGGTGCCCCCTATCCCCCCTATTGTTCATTTCAGTTCTGGAGGTGCTATTGAACATGATTAGAAAGGACCGGTCTGTACAAGGAATTGAGGTCGGAGTGAAACAATACAAACTGAAAGCTTTTGCAGATGACTTGGTATTAACATTACAGGAGCCAGTCTCTAGTACTAAAAGAGTGTTAGAATTAATTTCTGACTTTGGTCGGGTGGCAGGATTTAAGCTGAATAAGCAAAAAACTAAGGTTTTAGCAAAAAATTTGACAACTACAGAAACAGATGAGATCCTGAAAGAAACAGAATTAAATGTGGTTAAAAAAGTAAAATACCTAGGGGTGTATCTGACCTCCAAAAATTTGAATTTGTTTAAAGATAATTATGAGAAATGCTGGTCAGAAATCAAAAGAGATTTGGAAATATGGTCAAGATTGAAACTTTCCTTGTTGGGCCGAATAGCAGCTATAAAGATGAATGTATTGCCGAAAATGTTATTTCTGTTCCAGGCCCTACAGATCGTGGACAAAGTGGAATGTTTTGGAAAGTGGCAGAAGGATATTTCTAAGTTTGTTTGGCAGGGCAAAAAGCCCCGAATAAAGTTTAAAATACTAACTGACGCGAAAGAAAGAGGGGGATTTGCCCTGCCAGACTTGAGGTTATATTATGAATCTGCAGCCTTCTGCTGGTTGAAAGATTGGATTTTATTGGAAAACACTGATGTCCTAGATCTGGAAGGGTTTGATAATGCTTTTGGGTGGCATGCATATTTGTGGTATGACAAGGTTAAAGTTCACAAATTGTTTAAAAACCATATTGTCAGAAGAGCAATTTTGATGGTCTGGACAAAATATAAGGACTTATTGGAGAGTAAGACTCCGAGGTGGCTCTCACCGGTGGAGGCCAAGGCACGTAAGAGACTTAACATGGAAGCCTATTGGCCTAAATATTGGGAAATAATTGAAAAAATTGGAGACAATTGGAGGTTGCTGAGCTTGGAAAAATTAAAAAACAAGGTGCGAGATTGGTTGCACTATGCTCAAATTCAGGAGGTTTTTAAAGTGGATAAAAAGGTTGGATTCCAGGTGGAAAAATCGAAATTAGAGACAGAACTGTTAGAGCCAAAAAATAAACTACTTTCGAGAATGTACAACTTGCTGCTTAAATGGAATACACAGGACGAGACAGTCAAATCCGCCATGATAAAATGGGCGCAGGACTTGGGGCACAACATTATGTTTGAAGACTGGGAAAGGTTATGGAACACCGGAATGAAATTTACGGCATGTAGTGCCTTGAAGGAAAATATTATGAAAATGATATACCGGTGGTACATGACCCCAGTCAAACTTGCTAAGATATATCACCTGTCTGACAACAAATGTTGGAAATGTAAAGAGGCGGAAGGGACATTCTTTCACCTCTGGTGGACTTGCCCGAAAGTGAAGGCCTTTTGGGAGATGATTCATAATGAACTAAAAAAGGTACTTAGATTTACCTTACCTAAGAAACCGGAGGCCTTTCTTCTGGGCATTGTGGACCAGAGAGTACTTAAGAAAGATAGAACTTTTTTTATGTATGCTACCACAGCAGCAAGGATCCTGATTGCTAAGCATTGGAAGACACAAGATTTACCCACGCTGGAGGAATGGCAGACGCAGTTGATGGACTACATGGAACTGGCCGAAATGACTGGCAGAATCCGAGACTCGGGAGAAGAAACAATCGAGGAAGACTGGGAAAAATTTAAAGACTATTTGAAAAAACACTATAAGTTGTATGAATGTTAAAAAATGCACTTTTGAGGAAATTCTAGCTTCAGCAATTGTAAACTAATGAAATGAAAATTAAGGTACAAGAAGTCAGAGGTGGAATAATGAAATAACTTTATTATGTTTAAGCTAAAACGTATAAGATGTCGGTTACAACACTTTGGAAATTAGATAACATGATAAAATGAAAGATACAATAAGTTTTGAAATAAGTTAACAAATTGCTGATGTTTTGTATCACAGAGAACGCAGGGTTAGGAAGATGCGGGGAAGTCCATTGGATTTGCTGAAAAAAAGGATTATGGAAATTTGTAACTTCTCTACTTTATTTTTTATATCTGTCTTTTATTCTTTTTTTCTGTATTTCATAAACTTAATAAAAATATTATTAAAAAAAAAATGAAGACTGTGATTGACTTTCCATGTGATAAAGTGTCCAGGGGATTGTAGCAGGTGGCATTTCCAGCAACTGCTACAGCCACTTGCCTGGAGCCTCATCTCATGGAATTGCAGACTGGGAAGGAATCCAAAGGGTCATCTCTTCCAATTCCATGCAATGCAGGAATGCCACTCCTGCCATCTGTTCCCACTCACTCACCCTCCCTCTCTCCAGAGACACTGACAGCATCTTAGGGCTGCAGCAGACAAGCAAGCCAGTAAGTTAGCAATTTGCTGTCAGTCTTTGGGCTCAAAGGCACAGCCTTACACACACAACTTGAAACCCTCACTGCTGCTTCCCGTGTGCATTATCTTGCTTTTGGAGTTATAGGTTTTATCCAAGCTCACTCTTAGCAACTTGACCACCATACTTTGTTGTTGTTGTTTAGTTGTTTAGTCGTGTCCGACTCTTCGTGTCCCCATGGACCAGGGCACGCCAGGCACTCCTGTGTTCCACTGCCTCCCGCAGTTTGGTCAGACTCATGTTTGTAGCTTCGAGAACACTGTCCAACCATCTCGTCCTCTGTCGTCCCCTTCTCCTTGTGCCCTCAATCTTTCCCAACATCAGGGTCTTTTCCAGGGAGTCTTCTCTTCTCATGAGGTGGCCAAAGTATTGGAGCCTCAGCTTCACAATCTGTCCTTCCAGTGAGCACTCAGGGCTAATTTCCTTAAGAATGGATGCGTTTGATCTTCTTGCAGTCCATGGGACTCTCAAGAGTCTCCTCCAGCACCATAATTCAAAAGCATCAATTCTTCGGCGATCAGCCTTCCTTATGGTCCAGCTCTCACTTCCATACATCACTACTGGGAAAACCATGGCTTTAACTGTACAGACCTTTGTTGGCAAGGTGATGTCTCTGCTTTTTAAGATGCTGTCTAGGTTTGCCATCGCCTTTCTCCCAAGGAGCAGGCGTCTTTTAATTTCGTGACTGCTGTCACCATCTGCAGTGATCATGGAGCCCAAGAAAGTAAAATCTCTCACTGCCTCCATTTCTTCCCCTTCTCTTTGCCAGGAGGTGATGGGCCCAGGTGATGATCTTCGTTTTTTTTTTTTATGTTGAGCTTCAGACCATATTTTGTGCTCTCCTCTTTCACCCTCATTAAAAGGTTCTTTAATTCCTCCTCACTTTCTGCCATCAAGGTTGTGTCATCTGCATATCTGAGGTTGTTGATATTTCTTCCGGCGATCTTAATTCCAGCTTGGGATTCATCCACCCCAGCCTTTCACATTATGAATTCTGCATATAAGTTAAATAAGCAGGGAGACAATATACAGCCTTGCCGTACTCCTTTCCCAATTTTGAACCAGTCAGTTGTTCCTTATCCAGTTCTAACTGTAGCTTCCTGTCCCACATAGAGATTTCTCAGGAGACAGATGAGGTGATCAGGCACTCCCATTTCTTTAAGAACTTGCCATAGTTTGCTGTGGTCGACACAGTCAAAGGCTTTTGCATAGTCAATGAAGCAGAAGTAGATGTCTTTCTGGAACTCTCTAGCTTTCTCCATAATCCAGCGCATGTTTGCAATTTGGTCTCTGGTTCCTCTGCCCCTTCGAAATCCAGCTTGCACTTCTGGGAGTTCTTGGTCCACCATACTAGGACATGTCATTTTAGGGGATGAAACTTAATTTCAACCACCATACCCCCAGGTATTTAACTTTATTATGTATACTTAAATCTGTATGTTGTTGTAAGTCCTTTTAATATTGTTCTGTCATATTATTCACCATGGTCTTAGTTTTATTTTTATTTAATTTTAAACCTGCTACCTGTCCAAATTCTTGGATCCTCTCCAGAACCTTTGGTAAACTGTTCTTAGGATCTTCTCTACAGTAAACACAAGGTCATCTGCAAAAGCTTTCATTTTATATGCTTTATTTTCTACTGTTACTCCTTTAATTGCATGAATTTTTCTCGCCAGGGTCTCTAATACCAAAATAAATAATAACGGTGACAGGGGGCACCCCTGTCTTGTCCCCTTCATTATTTTACATTTTCCCATAATTCCATTATTCACAATCAGCATAGCTTTTTGATCTGAATAAATTGCCTCAATACCTCTACCAAAAGCCTCCCCGAAGTTCATCATTTCAATCATCTTTTTCATGAAGGCCCATGAAATATTATCAAAGGCCTTTTCTGCATCTATAAACATTAAAGCTGCTTGTTTCTCATTCCTGACCTCCAGATATTCAATAATGTCAATTATATTTCTTATATTATCCTTCATCTGGCGGCCTGACAAGAAACTTGCCTGATCTTGATGAATTAGATCGACTAAAACCCTCTTCATTCGGTTAGCAAGTATACCGGCAAAGTATTTAATAAAGAAATTGGTCTGTGATTTTTAACTAAAAGTGGGTCGGCATTCTGCTTCAGAATCAATGTAAAATAGGCCTCTTTCCCGGACTCTGGTACTTCCCCATTCACTAGTATCTCATACATTAGCTCTTTAAGTGGTTGTACCAGAACGTACTGTAATTTTTTATAAGACTTTGCTGATAATCCATCTGGCCCTGGCATTTACCTATTTTAGCTTGTTTAATTGCCTTTTGCACCTCCTGCATCAATATTGGTGCATTTAGCAAAACCATTTTTTTCTTTTGGAATTTTTGGTAGTTAATTTTGTTTTAAATATTCTTCAATTTTCTCTTTGTTTTCAGAACCCGCTCAGTACAGTTCTGTATAATATCTTACAAATTGGCTTTATATATCTTTCGGATTATCTGTTACTTTCACCTCTACATTTGTCAGGATCTCAGGCAGACACAAGCAAGCTACGATAAGAACTAATGAGCCTCTGGCAGGTTTATGGTACATTTATTTACAATATACACACAGAGTGTGGCACCGAGCCATCCGCCCATGGTTACGAGTTGCTCAGTCTGAATCTCCACCCCTTCTGCAACACAGAGCACGCCAATGTCCCGTCCTCCCTCCTTTGTACTTCCGTTGCATTTTAACCCATTCAGCCCTCCTGGAGTGAGGGGAGGGGAGATGGAATTGCCCTCCACTCTCAAACGAGGAGTCTTCTAAAGGCCGTCTGGTTTCATAGCAACCTCCTCAAGTCCATATGTTCCCTCCCCTCCCGACTGCGAGCCTTCTGAGGTTACTTCTCTATCTGTGGCTGGGAACTCTGGAGGAAGGGGGCCAAACTAACCCATTCTTGCTCTGACTGTGACTGCATTCTCTCATTTCCCGAGTCAGACTCTTCCCAGGCATCTGACTCAGCCATGTCTCTGACAACATTTAGCTTATTTATTCAATTTATGCCCTGTTTTCTCCTTAACTGCCATGCCAGCAATTTACCTGGTTTATTAGCATATCCAAAGTTTTTCTGTTTCATCCTTTTTATTTTTCATTCTATTTCCTGATTTATTATAATTGAATATTGTGTTTGTAACATCTTTATTGTTTGTTTTATTATCTCATTCCCCAGTTTTTTAACCAACTCTTTTTCTTTTTTAATCAATTCTTCCATCACTTCTTTCTTTTTTCCTTCTCATAATTTTCTTCTGATAAGCATTTTGCTGAATAAAAAAACCCTCTCATTACCACTTTACTGGCATCCCAAACCACTTTTTTACCTGTTTCTTGATTTAAATTTAATTCAAAATAATCCCGCAGGGTTTTTCTTTTTTTATATATATATATAAATATTTATTAAAAATTTTTGGATACAAATGCACAAATAATAAACAACCTTACTTATATCATAACGTGGTTTCATCACTTCTTTGGACTCCCTCACGTCTCCCGCTCCCATTTACATCGTTAAAAGGTTTTTCCAAGCAAATTATCAACTTGTTTACGATCTTATATCCACTCATTTAAATATAATCTAGCAATTCTCCGAAAGGTTTATGTTTTCTTTAATCTCACTTATCATCAAATTCAAATCTAGTTTAGTGGTGGCCAATTTTTTATAATCTAGCATCCTTCTTAACATTCAACCAAATTACAATGTTTTTGTAAATACGTCTTAAATTTCTTCCAGTCTTCCTCAATCCTCTCTTCTCCCAGGTCTCGGATTCTGCCAGTCATCTCGGCCAGTTGCATATAGTCCATCAGCTGCATCTGCCACTCTTCCAGTGTGGGTAGATCTTGAGTTTTCCAGTTCTTAGCGATGAGTATCCTTGCTGCCGTTGTTGCATACATAAAAAATGTTCGGTCCTTCTTTAGCACCTTCTGGCCGACAATACCCAGAAGGAAGGCCTCTGGTTTCTTAGTGAAGGTATACTTAAATACCTTTTTCAACTCATTATATATCATTTCCCAGAAAGCCTTCACTTTAGGGCATGTCCACCAGAGGTGAAAGAATGTTCCTTCATTTTCTTTACATTTCCAACATTTATTATCAGACGAATGGTATATTTTGGCAAGTTTAACTGGGGTCATGTACCATCTATATATCATTTTCATTACATTTTCCTTCAGAGCATTACATGCAGTGAAGTTCAGCCCAGTGGTCCACAACCTTTCCCAGTCCTCAAACATAATGTTATGCCCAATGTCCTGTGCCCACTTTATCATAGCCGATTTAACCATTTCGTCTTGTGTATTCCATTTTAACAGCAAGTTATACATTCTAGATAGTACCTTAGTCTTTGGTTCTAACAATTCTGTTTCCAACTTCGATTTCTCCACCTGGAACCCTAACTTTTTGTCATTTTTAAAGACTTCTTTAATCTGAGCGTAATGTAACCAGTCTCGCACTTTATCCTTCATTTTCTCCAAACTCTGCAATTTCCAATTGTCTCCATCTTTTTCTAATATTTCCCAATATTTTGGCCATTTGGCCTCCATATTGGGTCTTTTTCGGGCCTTAGCTTCCAGAGGCGAAAGCCACCTCGGAGTCTTGTTTTCCAATAAGTCTTTGTATTTTGTCCAGACATTAAATACTGCTTTCCTAACAATATGGTTCTTAAAGGCCTTATTGATCTTAACCTTGTCGTACCATAAGTATGCATGCCAACCAAAAGCATTGTTAAAACCTTCCAAATCCAGTACGTCAGTGTCTTCGAGAAGTAGCCAGTCTTTTAGCCAGCAGAAAGCTGCGGCTTCATAGTACAACTTTAAGTCTGGCAGGGCAAAGCCCCCTCTTTCTTTCGCGTCAGTTAATATCTTAAACTTAATTCTGGGCTTTTTGCCCTGCCAGACAAATTTAGAGATATCTTTCTGCCACTTCCGGAAGCACTCCGTCTTGTCCACAATCTGTAATGTTTGAAACAAAAACAACATTTTTGGCAATACATTCATCTTAATAGCAGCAATTCGGCCTAACAAAGAAAGCTTCAGTTTTGTCCAACTGTCCAAGTCTCTCTTAATTTCAGTCCAACATTTTTCATAATTATCCTTAAATAGACTCAGATTTTTTGCTGTTATATTCACCCCTAGGTATTTTACTTTTTTAACCACAGTTAGTTCTGTTTCCCTCTGAAACCGTTCTGACTCTGTATCTGTCAAATTTTTCCCCAGCACCTTGGTTTTCTGTTTATTTAGTTTAAATCCCGCTACCCGACCAAAGTCTTGTATCAGTTGCAATACTCTTTTCGTACTAGATTCCGGCTCCTGCAAAGTCAAAACTAGGTCATCTGCAAAGGCTTTAAGTTTATATTGTTTCGCTCCGACCTGGATCCCTTCCACCAACCGGTCCCCTCTGATCATATTCAAGAGCACCTCCAGAACCGAAATAAATAGCAGAGGGGAAATCGGGCAGCCTTGTAGTGTTCCTTTTTCAATTTTAAACTCTTCCGTAACCACATTGTTAACTATCAATTTAGCCTTTTGTTCTGAATATATTGCATCAATCCCATTCTCAAAACCCCGTCCCACTCCCATTTCTTTTAGATTTCCCTTCATAAATTTCCAAGAGATATTATCAAAGGCCTTCTCCGCATCTATAAAAATTAACACTGCTTTTGTATTTATGTCTGTTTGCAGAAGTTCCAAAATGTCAATAATGTTCCTTGTATTAGCAAACATGTGTGAAGAGATAAATTCTTGGCCTAATCTTTTGTTTATTAACACTTTTCTGTGGAGCCTAGTCACATGTGTTTCTTGCAAGCAAATAATGTCCAATTGCTCTTTTTTCAATATGTGAAATATTCTTCTCCTTTTTTCCGGAGAATTGGCGCCATTAATATTCCAACTCAAAAGTTGCAGAGACATCCTGAATAAATCTGTTATTGTTCTGGTGGTGGTATCTTTTTCTCTGGGTCTTCAGGTTCCGAAGGTGGAGTTACAACTAATGGTCCAGGCCTCGGAGGTATTTCAGTCCCTTTTTGAAGGTCTTCTCCGTGGGCAATCAAAAATTTGTCTCTATCTTCCAATGATTTAATTTTGACCTTCTTCCCTCTGAAAGTAAAGGATAGTCCCTGAGGAAATTCCCACCTGAAAATAATTGAGTTGCTCCTCAACAGTTTGACCAGTTCAAGGTAGGAGGATCTAAGGTCCAAAAGCTGTTTCGGGATATCTTTGTAAATTTCAGCTCTCCTATCCGAAATGTCCAGTGACTTTCCGTAGTGTAGGCCTAGAATTTTATCTCTTTCCTCCTTCGATCTCAGAGTTATCAAGCAGTCTCTGGGCTTACCTTTACTCGCAAACTTTCCAAGTCTGAAGGCTGACACAATTTTAAAGTCCTTTCCCTCTTCCAAAGCCCAAAATTTAGAAAATTATTTAGTCAGGAACTCAATTAAGTTTCCTTGTTCAAGTTCTGGTATCGCCCTCAATCTCAAATTATTCTCCCGGTTCCGCAGTTCAATCATAGACAAGTACATCTGCTGCTCCCCAACTTGTTTGGACAGTGGCTTGACCTCTTGTTCTAAATCTTCAACTTTTTGGTTAGTTGCCTCAGCCAGTTTACGGTTTTCTGCAGTGACATCTGATAACTGTCCAATTGCTTGTACGTTCTGAGCCACTTGATCATTTATTTTGTTTAAGCTGGCTGCGTTTTGGTCGATCTTAGCCGTTTGTTCATCAACTTTCTTATCCAAAGTTTCCAATTTTTCCAGGATTTTCTCTAAGGTTGGGCCTAATGCTCCTGCAGCCATATCTTCCTCTTGTAATTGCTCAGTTTCTTCTTCCCCTGCCACCGGCAGAGTAGGAACAGAAGATCTACGTGCCTGTGAGGCTAAAGCTAAAGTTGTTTGTCTGGTTCTAACTCTGGCCTCTTTTTTTCTTGCGCCACTCATGCCAATTTTATCTAGCAATCAAGGTCAGACCAAGTTGTTCCCATGGGAATACGGCAGCCCAGAGAGCAAACAGTCAAATAAAGGAAAGGAACTTTTTAACTTTGTCCGATGAAATAAATTCCTGTCCAAGTTTCTTATTCTGTAAAATCTTTCTGTGAAGTCTAATAACATGTGTTTCTTGTAAACAAATTATATCCAGATTCTGTCTTGCCAAGACATGGTAAACTTGGTTCCTTTTTCGACGTGAGTTCAAACCATTCACGTTCCAGGAGTAAATTTTTAGGGACATCCTAATTTTTTAGGGGCCCACTGCCCTAGCCCCCAGTCAAGAAGGACTTTCCAAGCCAAGCTCTTTTGCGTGTTTCTCCAGAAATCTCTCTTTCTCCCCCACATTTATAATTCTTTGTTTTCTCCCTTGGAATTTGAAAGAGAGACCTTCTGGGAACTCCCACCTGAAAAAAATGCTCTTTCTTCTTAAAGCAGTCGCCAAATCTATATAATTATTTATCAGGGCCAAGAAGTGTCTCGGGATCTCTTTAAATAAAATTATCCCTTTCCCTTCTATCTTTAAGCTTTTTTTTATAGTGATGGCCTAGAAGAATAGCTCTTTGTTCTTTTGTTTTAAAAATCACCATACAATCGTGTGTGATCTTAGTATCCTTTTTTTGGTCCAAATCTATAGGCCTTGTCAATCCAGGAATTTAATTCTTCTTTTGAGAGATCCCAGTGAGCTGCAAATTCATCAATAAGCCAGTCCTTTAAATTATCCTGCTCCTTCTGGGGTACTCCTCAATCTCAAATGGGTCTCCCTCTCTTTCAATTGAAGAAATGCGATTGAATTCTGGGCTTCCATTCTTGCTTCATGTGCAGATACATCTGTCTTAACCTCTTTCAGATTTTGCTTTAATTCAGCAAAGTCATTTTTTAGGTCCTGTATGGAATTTTGATTTCCTCTTACTTCTTCTTTGATTTCCTGGAGCAATTGCATCACAGACTCTTCAAAAGTTGGTGACCTAGTGGCGCATTGCATTTCCAACACTGGTTGGATTTAAGTTTGTATATCTCGACTAATTTGGAAGGTGTCATATACCACCTGTATAACATTTTCATTAAGTTTTCCTTAATAGTATAACAGGCAGTAAATCCAAAGTCTCTCCCACTGATCCATTTGTATTGTATGACCGATGTTCTGGGCCCATTTAATCATTACGTCCTTTACTTCTTGTCTTTCAGATCCCATTCCAATAGCAGATCATAAGTTTTAGATAATAATTTCTTGTCATTTTGTAATAATACTTTTTGTAATTTAGACTCCTCTTTCCCAAAGCCAATTTTTTTATCTGAATTGAATACATCATTCAATTGGTGATGTTTTCAATTTCAAATGACCCTGATCTTCTTTTGGTAATTGACTATAGGTTGCCCGATTTCTTTCCATATTTAATTTTTTTGACTGCAAATGCCTCTAATGGGGACAGCCACCATGGCGTTTGGGGTTCTAATAATGGTTGATGTCTTGTCCACACTTTGTAAAGAGCATTTCTGACTATGTGATTGGTGAACCCTTTGTGAACTTTGACCTTATTGTAGTCAAGGTAGGCATGCCATCCATACCTGTTGTTACAACTCTCCAGATCAAGTATAACTGTTTTCTCTAATAAAATCCAATCTTTAATCCAACATAAGCACGAAGCTTCAAAATATGTTCTTAAATCTGGGAGTGAAACCCCCCTCTTTCTTTTTTATCTGTCAATAATTTGTATTTTATGCAGGGTTTCTTACCCTGCCATATGAACCTGGTCAGGTCTCTCCTCCACTCGTCAAAGCATTCTGTTTTCCCTATAATCAGGATCATTTGAAAAAGGAAAAGCATTTTGGGGAGAACATTCATTTTAATTATCGAGATTCTTCCCCAAAGTGACAGTTTTAGTCTGGACCAAATTTATTAATTTCTTTTAAATTTCCCTCCAGTTTTTATTGTAGTTGTCATCAAAGAGATTAATATTTTTCATTGTTATTTCAATTCCTTTTTTTTTTTTAAGAAATTTTTATTGGATTTTCACATTTTATAACAACACACACACACACACAACACACATATGAATGCTTTCATATCCTTGCTTTCATAACCCTCTTTCCCTGACTTCCCCCCCCCATACATCCCAATTTCCATATTAAATTCAGCAAGTTCTTGTTTCCTTCCCCAATCCTGTTCTTATTATGTTTAAATTTGATTCTTTTTGTTAGGCCCAATTCAATAATCCTTTGCTTATATACATTAGATCCTTATTCTAAGATCAAACAAAATTCTTTTGTTTGGCGCGGTGCTGTGAGTCGATCGCTCTTTCTGTGGAGTGAAGCCGCATAGCTGCTGTCGGTGAGCGCTGACCTTTTTTCCTGGGAACATTTGATTCGAAAAGCAGCAACCCGTGAGTAACAAAAAGTTAGAAATAACTGGAGGATAA
Organism: Podarcis erhardii; assembly: GCF_964252035.2. NCBI lineage: Eukaryota > Metazoa > Chordata > Lepidosauria > Squamata > Lacertidae > Podarcis > Podarcis erhardii. Next base: position 14,007,385 of record NC_138506.1, on the reverse strand, counting down.
ATTATTGTTAAATTCAGCTAAAAGTGGGAGACGCAACCAGGAAGTCCGTCTCCCGCCTCTGCTTAAGATTTAAAGCAAAGGACTTTGAAGCTTGGAGCCTTTGATGAGGCGCTAAAAGCAATCAATCTGCATCTGCTGCAGCTGTTCTTATGGAGATTCAGGACTTAGTTTTTTAAGTGACTTAACTTCTATTATGGACTGTGCTTCACTTCTTCTTTTGGAATTACAATTCTACAGAGAAACCCAGGCAGGCGGACTGCCTGTTTAACAGAACTGTCAGACTGCAAATTCTGACACTTTGTTACTTTGGTTTGCAACAAGCTGAGTGTTATTGGAACTGTTATATTGAATCATCTTTTCTGGCACTTGATAGAGACATTGTTGTGCTTTTAAGACCAACTCTGCTAAACACAGGAAAACTGAAGGCTCTCTGGAAATTAAGGGCTGTTTGGACATTGTTTTTAAAGTTGTGGAATTTTGAAAGGACTGGAGTTTTGAACAATTGATTTTAACAATTTGGCCTCTTCCCTCAAAATATATTCGAACTCCCTCTAGAGGATTCTGGATTTACAATTGTATGTGACTTTGCTTTCTCTTTCCTTTCCTCCTATTCGGTTGTTTACTCTCTGAGCTGGTGGTTTCCCATGGGAACACACTTAGTTTGACCTTGACTAGTTGACAGAATTGGAATGAGTGGCACTGGGAAAACAAGAGCGGCTAAAGCGAAAGCTAAACAAACAACTTTGACTTTAATCTCACAGCCGCGTAGATCATCTGTCCCTGCTGTTTTGGTAGGGAAAGAAGAAATTGAGCAACCTTTGCTGGAAGATATGGCAGCAGGAGGATCTACTTCAGTACTAGATAAAATCTTTGAAAAATTGGAAGCTTTGGATAAAAAAGCGGATGAGCAAACAGCTAAGATTGACCAAAATACAGCCAGTGTTAATAAATTAACTGAACAAGTTACTTTGAATGCACAATCAATTGGCAAATTATTTGAAGCCACCGCAGATAATCGAAAATTGGCAGAGGAAGCCAATCAAATAGCTGAAGAATTAAAGCAGGAGGTAAAACCATTGCATAAACAAATTGGAGAACAGCAGGCCTATCTGTCTATGATAGAATTACGGGCTCGGGAAAATAATTTGAGATTGAGGTCAATATTAGAACTTGAACAAGGGAATTTAATTGAGTTCCTAACAAAAGAATTTTCCAAGTTTTGGCCTTTGGTGGAAGAAAAAGACTTTAAAATTGTGACTGCTTTTAGACTTGGAAAATTAACAAGGAAAGACAGGCCCAGAGATTGTTTGATTACCTTGAGATCTAAGGAGGAAAGAGACAAAATACTAGGCCTACATTACGAAAAGTCACTTGAAATTTTGGACAGAAGAGTGGAGATTTATAAAGATATCCCTAAACAACTTTTGGACCTCAGATCCACCTATACTGAGTTAGTAAAACTGCTGAGGAGCAACTCAATTGTCTTTAGGTGGGAATTTCCTCAAGGATTATCCTTTACATTCAGAGGGAAGAAGGTGAAAATCAAAACAGCTGAGGATAAAGAAATTTTTTTGAGTGCCTACGGAGAGGATCTTCAGAAAGGGATCGATAGACCTTCAGGGTCTGGACCAGCGCCTGCACCTACACTTACACCATCGGGGTCTGAAGACCAGGACAAAAAGACACCACCAGCAGAGGAATAACAGATTTGTCCAGGATGTCTCTGCAACTTCTAAGCTGGAATATCAATGGTGCTAATTCCCCGGAAAAAAGGAGAAGAATATTTCACGTATTGAAAAAAGAACAATTGGACATTATTTGCTTGCAAGAAACACATGTGACTAGGCTCCACAGAAAAGTGTTAATAAATAAAAGATTAGGCCAAGAATTTATCTCTTCGGACCGAGTTAAAAAAAGAGGAGTGGTGATATATGCAAAGGAGAGCCTGTCACCAAAATTTTTATTTAAAGATGAGCAAGGAAGAATTCTGGCAATTGAGATACAAAACCAAGGAGAAAAGTTTTTGATATTAGGAATTTATGCACCAAATGAGGGGAAATCGGAATTTTATAAGAAGCTGCATGAGATAATGCTGGACTATCTGAACTATGACAACATCATTATGATGGGAGACATGAATGGGGTGCCATCAACCAACATGGACAAGTCACACAGCCAAAATGTGACAAAAGAAGGCAGACTACCTAAAACATTTTTTGAGCTGACTGACAATATGGACTTGATTGATATTTGGAGGACAAAGAACCCCCTGGGAAGAGAAGGAACATTCTTTTTTGAAGCCCAACTGACATGGACAAGAATCGACCAAATATGGATAACTAGAGGTCTGGCACCTAAGACAAGAAAAGTGGAAATCTGCCCAAAGACCTGCTCCGACCATAATGCCGTAAAGATGGACATGAGACTAACTCCAACCGGCTCCTTCAGATGGAAGATGAATGACAATTTGTTTAGAGATCAGGAGATTATTAAAAAGGCCCAAAAAGCTTTGAAGGACTATTTTGAGATAAATTTGAACACCACGGTGGAAAAAAGAACCGTCTGGGATGCAAGTAAAGCGGTTATGAGGGGGTTTCTGATACAACAGAACACCATAAAGAAAAGAGCACAGAATGAGAAAAAAGATAAGATTCTGGAGAAAATTAAAGAATGTGAGAAGAAGTTAAGATCGAGACCGAAGTCAAAGGAGATTTTGAGAGAAATTAAACTTTACCAAGCACAATACTCTAAATTGATAAACCAGGAAGTGGAGTGGAAAGTTAGGTTAATGAAACAAAGATCATTTGAATCGGCAAATAAATGTGGAAAACTGTTAGCTTGGCAGTTGAAAAAGAGACAAAAACTAAATACGGTTAGAAATCTAGAGATTGAAGGAAAAAATATTCAGAACCCAGTGGAGATTAGAAAGTGTTTCCAGAGATATTTCAAACAATTATATACACAAGGGCCACAAAATGAGGCGGAGATAGAACAATTTTTGATAAAGAATGGTCTACCAAGGTTGTCTCAAGAAAATAGAACAATCCTGAATTATAAAATAACACAACAAGAGATTGAAGAAGCCATTCAGAATATGCAACTGGGCAAATCTCCAGGGACAGATGGGCTTACCTCCAAATATTATAAGACATTGAAAGACTACTTGATACATCCATTAATGGAGGTTTGCAATGAAATTATGGAGGGGAAGAAGGCACCGGAATCGTGGAAAGAAGCTTTCATCACATTGATACCTAAACTAGAAACTGAAAAGACACAACTCAAGAACTACCGCCCCATGTCCCTCCTGAATGTGGATTACAAAATACTTGCTGACATTTTAGCAAGCAGGTTTTAAAAAGTTTTAAATGAGGTAATTCATAAGGACCAGGCAGGCTTTCTCCCAGGTAGATATTTGTTTGCCAACACAAGGAACATTATTGATATTTTGGAACTTTTGCAAACAAACATTAATGCAAGAGCAGTGTTAATATTTATAGATGCGGAGAAGGCCTTTGACAACATTTCATGGAAGTTCATGAAGAAAAACCTGGAAGGGATGGGAGTGGGACGGGGATTTGAAAATGGGATAGATGCAATCTATTCAGAACAAAAGGCTAAATTGATAGTTAACAATGTGGTGACGGAAGAGTTTAAAATTGAAAAAGGAACACGACAAGGTTGCCCTATTTCCCCTTTGTTATTTATTTCGGTCCTGGAGGTGCTCTTGAATATGATTAGAGGGGACCGGTTGGTTGAAGGAATTCAGGTCGGAGCGAAACAGTATAAACTTAAAGCTTTTGCAGATGACCTAGTTTTGACCTTACAGGAGCCAGAATCTAGTACGAAAAGGGTATTACAATTGATTCAGGAGTTTGGTCGGGTGGCGGGATTCAAACTTAACAAGCAGAAAACTAAGGTATTGGGGAAAAAATTTGACACCTTTAGAATCAGAAAGGTTTCAGAAAGAGACAGAGTTAAACGTGGTTAAAAAAGTAAGATACCTAGGGGTAAATATAACAGCTAAGAATTTGAGTCTATTTAAGGATAACTATGAAAAGTGTTGGTTAGAAATCAAAAGGGATTTAGAAGGTTGGTCAAGATTGAAACTTTCCTTGTCGGGCCGAATTGCTGCGATAAAGATGAATGTATTGCCAAAAATGCTGTTTTTGTTTCAAACTTTACAGATTGTGGACAAAATGGAGTGTTTTGGGAGGTGGCAAAGAGATATTTCTAAATTTGTCTGGCAGGGCAAAAAGCCTAGAATTAAGTTTAAAATTTTAACTGATGCAAAAGAAAGAGGGGGGTTTGCCCTGCCGGACTTAAGGTTGTATTATGAATCAGCAGCATTCTGCTGGTTGAAAGATTGGCTGCTTCTCGAAAACACTGATGTTTTAGATTTGGAAGGATTTAATAACATGTTTGGATGGCATGCATATCTGTGGTATGACAAGGTTAAAATTCATAAGACTTTCAAGAACCATATTGTTAGGAAAGCAGTGTTTAATGTCTGGACAAAATATAAAGACTTGTTAGAAAACAAGACCCCAAGGTGGTTGTCGCCTATGGAAGCTAAGGCTCTGAAAAGACCCAATATGGAGGCCAAATGGCCGAAGTATTGGGAATTACTAGAAAAAGATGGAGATAATTGGAGGTTGCAGAGTATGGAGAAATTAAAAGACAAAGTGCGAGATTGGCTACATTACGCTCAGATTAAAGAGGTTTTTAAATTGGATAAAAAGATAGGATTCCAGGTGGAAAAATCAAAGTTGGAAACGGAGCTGTTAGAACCTAAGACTAAGGTACTTTCCAGAATGTACAATTTGCTGTTAAAATGGAATACACAAGATGAAACGGTCAAATCGGTTATGATAAAATGGGCACAGGACATTGGGTACAATATTATGTTTGCTGACTGGGAAAGGTTATGGACCACCGGTTTGAAATACACGGCATGTAATGCCTTGAAAGAAAATACTATGAAAATGATATATAGGTGGTACATGACCCCAGTCAAGCTTGCAAAAATATACCATTTGTCTGATAATAAGTGTTGGAAATGTAAAGAAACTGAAGGAACGTTCTTTCACCTCTGGTGGACCTGCCCTAGAGTTAAGGCTTTCTGGGAAATGATATATAACAAGCTGAAAAAGGTATTTAAGTATACCTTCCTTAAGAAACCAGAGGCCTTTCTTTTAGGCATCGTCGACCAGAGGGTGTTAAAGAAGGACCGAACATTTTTTATGTATGCAACAACAGCAGCAAGGATACTAGTTGCCAAGCATTGGAAAACCCAAGATTTACCCACACTGGAAGAATGGCAGATGCAACTGATAGACTATATGGAGCTAGCAGAAATGACCGGCAGGATTCGAGACCTGGGAGAAGACGCAGTGGAGGAGGACTGGAAGAAATTCAAGGACTATTTACAAAAATATTGTAAATTGAATGAGTGTTAAGAAAGATGCAAGATTACAAATAATATGGCACCATTAAAATAGTCGAAAGGAATATGAAGATAAGTAAAAATATAAGAAAAAGTTAAATTTTGGATAAATATTATGTCAAGATTAAGCTTTTAAGGTTTGGGTTAAATTATCTAAAATTAGGGATACAATATTTGAAAGTTATAAAATAAGAATTGAAATAAGGTGATAAATTGCTGGATAAAGTTTGATAAACTTGGAACGCAGGAACGAGGGACGTGAGGAAGTCCAATGAAGTGAAGAAAGTATGATTATGTTACTTTGTTTGTTTGTTCTTCTTTATTGTATTAAGAAAACTTTTAATAAATATTTTATTTTTAAAAAAATGAACTTTGTAAATAAATCATAGAGATTGTAACTGGCAGCGAGCCCGGAGTTTTTATCTATGCCGGCTTGGCAGCACACACCTCTTACACCACCCTCATATTAGTTTTCATATGATGATTCGGGAGTAATCCGGCCTAATCTTCTTTGATAATATATTTTAAAGTTTCAGTCTATTAGCTAGAATTCCTGTGTACACTTTGTAATCATTATTTAGGAGTGAGATAGACTGATAATTGTTGATAGACTTACAGGATTTTTCCATCATGCATTATTTTGTTCATAAGTATTTTCAAGGGTAAGGCTATTGACTCCTCCAATTTTTTGTAGTGAAATGCAGGGAGCCCATATGGACCAGGGGATTTACCGAATGTTAATTTCGATATAACCTGATGTAGCTCCATCATAGTAATTGGAGAGTTTAGTTGTTCAATTTTATCTTCTGCTATTTTGGGAATTTCTTTCCCTTGTAGATATTTTATTATGTCCTGTTCTTCTGTGCCTGCCTTATACAGTTTTCGGAAATAGCTTAAAAAGCACTTGGTTATTTATTCTTGATTGTCAATTACCGTCCCATCTTGTGTTATTTTATCGATTTGCTTTTCTCTTTGTTTCTTTTTTTAACTGCTATGCAAGCAGTTTACCTGGTTTGTTGGCAAATTCATTTTTTTTCTGTTTCAGCCACTTAATGTTATTCTCTATTTCATGGTTGAGGAGTGTTGATAATTGGGATTGTAATATTTTAATGGTTTGAGATGCGATTTTATTTTTTGGATTTTTAGCCAATATATTTTCTCATTTATTGCTATTTCCTGCCTAATTTGATTTAATTTTGTTTCTCTAACTCTTTTTTGTATTATATTTTGTTGAGTACAAAGGGTGAATTTGGGGTTACCCAATGCAAAAACACTGAGGTTGCATGAGGATCCATGGTTCGGAACCATGTTTTGGGCCACGGTGTCTCAAGGAAGCCATGGATCCATGATTTTTGTGGTGTAGGCTGTGCCCATGGCCATGATATGTGATTTGATGGTGAATTTGGGGTGACCCAGGCCATAGTTTTTCCTCTAATGTTTTGAAATATTTTGTTTCATTTCCGTTTGGAGCATACACACCAATATTAATTTTTCTTTGCCTCTTGTTAGCTGCACTCCCAATATCCGACCCTCTTCATCTTTAAAAATTAATTTGGATTCTATCTTTTGGTTTATATAAATGACAATCCCTCTTTTTTAATGTGTATCTGAGGCGATAAATTCTACCCCTAGCCTCTTGTTTATCAACATTTTCTTCTGCTTCTTGGATATGTGCATCTCCTGAAGGCAGATGACATCCCATTTCTTCTTTTTTAGAATATGTTTAGTTTTATTCCTTTTAATTTTATTATTTAGTCCATTGATTTTCCATGAAATGATAATCAAATTCATTAAACTTTATTAATGTCGATTTTCAATGTAAATTACAAATTCGGTGATGGATAAAGAAAATAAATTAAATTTAGTCTAGAAGTTTATGTGAAATAAACTGGGCGTCCGGGATGCTTCCTTGTGCCTCTGGACTTCTTCTAGCTGCTAGCAGAGTAACGCGCACAGTGGTGTGTGCCCTGTGTGGGTGCAGAAATAACAGTCCGTACACAGCTTCTTCCTAAATCTAAGAAGCTTTATTTACAGCAGAGCAAATAAATCAGCATTCCAGGAGAACGAGCAGGCACTGTTACCTCCCTTTCGTCAGCCAAAACCGAAAGTGCCGTATTTTTTGCTCCATAGGACGCACCTGACCAAAACACACACCAAGTTTTTAGAGCAGAAAAACAAGAGGGAAAAAAATCTGACTCAAATGTTTTACTAAACTATTTAAAACAGCAAAGTGGGTGGCTCCTGTCCACTTTGCTGCTTTAAAGCGAGCCACGGTATATAATGAAGAGAATGGGAAAAGGACAGACATTCCATTATAATGTAGCTGTTTTCATTATCACTGGGAAGTCAGTATTGACAGCAGTCACAAAAACTAAAATTTGAGCATTTTACTGTTATTAATCAAGAATATTAATAGTCAGGGAGAGAAACCAGGGCTGTGCAAATGAGAAGTGCTTGGAGTATGGAGGAACAGCAAAGAGATCAAATGATTGCGCTCCAGTTCCTAAATCTCTGAAGTTTTCTCAAAACAGGCATGGTTGTTTTGAAAGGAAGATTCAAAATGGAGTGACTGAGCAAAGAACAGAGAAGGAAAAGAGGGCATATAAATAGCTTCCATTCAATGACAAGAGAACACAATGCTTTTGGTTTGGTATAGGTGGACTGTACTTGTAAGAATTTGTATAATGAATTATAGATTTGGAGTGGAATATCAGTGCCTCTTTTCAGCAATAAAGATTAGCTGCTAGGAACATGGTCCACACACAAACTCACAGGATGTCTGGTTATAATTGTGCAGTTTAAACTGTTCCTGAGCCAGATGCCTGCTCGGTTTTAGCTGAGCTCACTATTACTGGTTTGTGGGGATGCTTTGCATGTATTTATGACTATTTCCACAAAACTGCTACTTGAAGAAATCCCCAAACTTAATATTTTTAAACTTCAAATGGAGCTCAGAATCCAGTTAGGCAATCCTTTGCAGTTGAATTAGGAGGCACTGAGAGACAGCAATTTGCTGCTCCCCACCCCCACCCCCACCAAGCATCCCAGGAGCACACAGCCTTCCTTCTGCTTGCAAACCTTGTCGGAGCTTCAGGGGAAAGCAAAGGCTGTAGGCAGAGCAGTGTGGCTCCTCCCCCCCCACCCCCAAAGAGCACTCCAGGAGCACACAGCCTTCCCTCTGCTTGCAAACCTTGTTGGGGCTTCAGGGGAAAGCAGAGGCTGCCAGCAGAGCCGCGTGGCTCCTCCCCCCACCCACAAAGAGCAGCCCAGGAGCGCAGGACAACAGCGATTTGGCTCCAGGGACCACACATTCACTCCATAAGACGCACAGACATTTTCCCTTACAGTTTAGGAGGGGAAAAGTGTTAGGATATTTCCGTTCCACCTTAAAAGGGAGCAGGATGTTTGTGTCACAGCCTGCGTATTTCCTGTTCACATGATGTTTCCGTTGTGTCTATGCTTTCGTTTTCTCTCTGTGCCTGAACACGCAAACAGGCAGTCATGCTTTTTCCTTTGTTCTGACCAACGCTGAATAAACTTCTAAATAATGCTCTCCTGCGTGCATCTTTCGCTGTGCGAATTCTGCTGATAGAGCGTGCATCAGCTCTGGAATGTGGCAAGCTATTTTCTGGAGCTCGTGTCGCTAATTGCTGATACTGTATCTACGGGAGATCGATGGATCGTCCAGAGGCGACATGGGGGCCATGATGGGCTTTATCTCCCTGGCAGTATCCCAACAAAAAGTGTGTCCTATGGAGCGAAAAATACGGTAACTTGGCTCACACAAAAAGAACATTCCCCGTATGTGAACACGCCCCCAGAGGACAGGACGACAGACAGAACTATTAACCCTGTAAGCTCTGATTCTCCTCACAGTTTATGTCTTATTAAGCTGCTTGATGTAAGTTTCTTTTACTCTCCCTCTGTGGTTTCCAACTCCTCTTCTCTCTCCCCCGTAGGACTTTTTCTGCTTTTTCTAAGATATTCAGATTATCTAAAAGTTCCTCATTTAATCTCCACCTAAATGAGGTATTTCTTTCTCCTTTTAGTTCTAATATTATTGAATTATGATCCGAAAGTGTTCTTGGTTCTATCTCTACCTTTTTGGCCTGTATAGATAATTATCTTGAGATGCATACCAAGTCGATTCTTCCACTGAATTGATAAGGTTCTGATAAATTCCCTATCCAATGGGTGAATTCCCTATCCAATGGGTGTTTAAATCTCCAAATATCAAATCAAAATTCTTGACCAGTTTAAAGAAAGTTGTGGTTTGTCTCCCTTCCTTTTTATCTCTTTTTCTTATTGTTCTATCCATCTCTAGGGAGACAACCCCATTTGCATCTCCCATTAAAATTATATTCTGGTCAATATATTCCAACATTTTATCTTAAAACATTTTTTTAAAATTCTGACTTTTTATCATTCGGTGCATAAATTCCAATTCCAATTATTTTTTCACCTTGTGATGATATTTGTACTGCAATCATTCTTCCCTTCTCATCCTTAAATAATTTTTTCGATTCCAGTTTGGGTTTTATATATAATACTACTCCTCTTTTCTTAGATTTGTATGATGTTACAAATTCCTTTTTAAAAAAATCATCTTTATTGAATTAAAATACAAATATATATACATACATTGAGATAAAAAAGAAAAGATTAAGACAAAAAAAGAAAAAGGAAGAAAGAAAACATACAAAAAAAGAATTTGCATTATTATACAATCATTCATTGAATTTCTAAATAAAATACTTCCAATTCTTCTCATTGTACTTGTATTGTTTAATGCACAGCCTTCTGTTACCCTGATTTGTTTTTGTGTAATTTAGTAAATTAACATTCACACATTGTATTTTACTATTTATTTTTAAATAATTTTATTGGAATTTTATTTACAACATAACATAACCCCCCACCCCCCAATACACAATCCACCCTCATTAAACGTGAACATAACATACAGTGAGCATAACATACAACAATACAAACAACCAAATAAAAGACTTCCTTTATCCTGTATCTGGCCTCCTTATTTACTTCTTATAAACTGTTTCCTTTATGAATAATTATTAAGATTTTTCTAATTATAACTTAAATATCCACAAAGTCTCCTGCAGACATTAATTGAAACAAGTCCAGGTATGCATTTTAGGGCACTGTTTTGTGAAGTATTCTCTGCATTTTCCCTATGCTTTTTGAAACTCTTGTCTAGTGTGATCTCTAATTGCCTCTGTTAATCTAGCCAGTTCAATAGACTGTAACAGTTTGTCTTGCCATTCCTTTTTTGTTGGCACAATTTCTTTTTTCCAGTTTTTAGCAGTTAGGATCCTTGCTTCCCCTGTGGCGTAGAGGAATATTGTCTGATCTTCTCTTGCTATACCTGTGTCTGTTATTCCTAGTAGAAAAGCTTCTGTATTTTTTATAAAGTAATATTTAAACATTTTTTTAAGCTCATCATATACTATGTTCCAGAAGCTTTTGATTTTTTCACAGGTCCACCAAACATGTATAAGTGTCCCCTCTGTTTTATCACACCTCCAGCACAGATTTGTTTTCGTCTTATACATTTTAGCTATTTTGGTAGGTGTTAAGTAAGCACTGCAAATAACAAGGCCAGTGGAAGTGATGATATTCCAGCTGAACTATTTAAAATTTTAAAAGATGATGCTGTTAAGGTGCTACACTCAATATGCCAGCAAATTTGGAAAACTCAGCAGTGGCCAGAGGATTGGAGAAGATCAGTCTACATCCCAATCCCAAAGAAGCGCAGTGCCAAAGAATGCTCCAACTACCGCACAATTGCACTCATTTCACATGCTAGCAAGGTTATGCTTAAAATTCTACAAGGCAGACTTAAGCAGTATGTGGACCGAGAACTCCCAGAAGTGCAAGCTGGATTTCAAAGGGGCAGAGGAACCAGAGACCAAATTGCAAACATGCGCTGGATTATGGAGAAAGCTAGAGAGTTCCAGAAAGACATCTACTTCTGCTTCATTGACTATTGTCAGGGAACTGCCATCGGAGCCCAGGGTGGTGGCGAGGCTCCCAGACGCTGGGGAGGGAACCAGCAGGGGGAGAACTTCCGCTGAGGAAGTAGAGGAGGGGGAAGCGTTGGAGGGAAGGCTCAGAGACGCTTCCAGCGAGGGCAGCGGAGAGAGCTCAGGACCTCCCATTGGGACGCCCACTCTGCGCAGAAAGCTGTCGCGCAGAGAAGCTAGGCGGAGACTCTCGGTTAAGGAGCTTTTATGTTGGAAGAAATTCAGGAAACGCCCACTGACAGATTCTGCCAGCGATTAAGACAGCCACGAAGTAAGGGCTGTCCGGGCAGGGAAAGTTTTAGCCAACTACTCAGCTTGGAGCAGTGTGGCGCTTACGCACAAGCAACCCCTTATCCCATTACAGCAATCCGTCAGTCCTCGACGTTGTTTGTGCGGAGGAGGCATCATGAGCAAAACAGAAGGAGCCGGCGGTTTAGAGGGAGCCAGGGGAGGACCAACTCTGGAGGAGAGAAACAGAGATTTGGAACAACAGCTGGCTCTACTAGCGGCGCGGCTCGATGAGAGGAGGGTTCAGGATGCACAGGGGAAACCCACCCCCATTGCAAGGAAGGTACCGGGACTGGTGCATAAGTTCGGGGGCGATCCGAGGGACTACCAGGCATTTAAGACAGAGGTGCAGTATGCACTGGACCTGCAATATGATGACTTTGTAGACGAGGGGGCGAGAGTAGCCTTCGTGATCGGACACCTGGAGGCTGGAGCCAGAGAGTGGGTTAGACCACTGATGGCCTCCGATAATGATGCCTTAAAAGACTTGAGGAAGTTTTTTGCAGCCATGGATCTGATGTTTTCCAGCCAAATTGAGCAGAGCGTTGTGCGCAGGCAGTTGATGGCGTGCAAACAAGGGAACCAATCGGTCAGAGAGTACTGGTCGTGATTTGCCATGCTCATACACCGACTGGGGTGGGATCTGACTTCGGAACCGATTCAGATGTTATTTGAGGAAGGTCTGGCCCCCGCAGTGAAGGACGAACTTTCCCGCACGCCCCGCACGCAGTCGATGGATCAGCTGACCAAGGCGGTGCTTGCTATTGGAGCGCGGCAGGAAGCAAGGGCTCTAGAGAAGCGGGAAGGCAGAGGAGAGCGTTGGAATGACTTCCGCATTCCTGAAATACCAGAGCAACCTTCCCCGCCAGTGGAGCCAATGGAGATCGGAGGCGCGCGCGCGCGCGGGGTTTCAAACTCTGGCGAAGTTCGAAAGAAGGAGGGGAAAACAACCAAGAAGTGTTTCCTCTGCCAGCAGCCAGGGCATTTTGCCAGGGTCTGCCCTCAAAGAAAGGCATGGCAAGGAATGGTGGGGGCGGCTGGGAGTGAGGAGGAGGGGCTTAAGGAGCAGGGAAAAGCCAACGCTTGGCTGCCAACGACTGGGCACAGCAGCCAGGCAAACAACCAGCAAATGTGCCCAAGCCAGAGCCCCCCCGAGCAGCCATCGCCATAGAAGTGGTACTAGAGCTCACCAACGGCCACCCACTCAAGATAAAGGCGCTGTTGGACTCGGAGTTCTTGTAATTTTCTTAGCAAGGAATTTGCGTCAGAGCATCAGCTGCAGACTCTGCCTCTAGGGAGCCCTTTGCAAGTCACGACCATAGATGGGAGGGAACTCCTGGGAGGAGAGGTAACACACCAGATGCCCCCCATGAGAATGAGGATCGCCAGGCACACTGAGATTATTGCCTTTCACGTAGCCACCCTAGCGGGACCGCCAATCATACTGGGAATGAGCTGGCTGGCGCTACATGATCCGTTAGTGGGATGGCACCAGCGGACGGTCTCATTCGGGTCAGCTCACTGCTTAGAACACTGCCACGGGGGGGAAACCCCGAGGATGGCAATAGCCAGAGTGGCAGGGATGGCAGTGGGGAAGGAGGGGCAGGTACCACCGCAGTACGCTGACTTGCAAGATGTCTTCAGTGAGAAAGAAGCGGATAGACTGCCCCCTCATAGGCCCTTTGACTGTCAAATCAACCTACTCCCAGGAGCCCAGCTGCCAGTGTGCAAACTGTACGCCATGTCGGACAAGGAGATGCAGGAGTTGAGGGAATTTATAGACAAGAACCTAAAGAGAGGTTTCATAAGGGAATCAAGGGCGGTGGGAGGCAGTCCAGTGTTCTTTATGGACAAGAAGGACACTAAGCCCAGGCTTGTAGTGGACTTTCGGGCCGTGAATTCTGTGTCGGAACCCGTGACCTTCCCCATGCCCAGGATAGACGACATTTTGACCAGGGTGAGGAAGGGAAAGATTTTCACCAAGCTGAACCTAAGGGGAGCGTACAATCTGATCAGGATGAGGGAGGGAGATGAATGGAAAACCACCATGTTCACCCCTCTGGGGGCCTTCGAGTACCTCGTTATGCCCTTTGGATTACAAGCGGGTTCGGTGTGTTTTCAATCTTTCATGCATCACGTTTTGGGACCCTTGCTGTACAAGAACTGCGTAGCCTTTTTAGATGACGTGTTGATTTATTCGGAGGACGAGGAACAACACGTCAGAGATGTCCGGGAAGTGCTAAAGAGGTTACAGGCGCACCAGCTGTGGGTCAAACTGGAGAAGTGCCAGTTCCACACCCGAGAGGTCGAGTTCCTGGGGTACCAGTTGTCAGACAAGGGACTAGCTATGGATCCGGGCAAGGTACAAGCGATACTGGAATGGAAAACACCCAAGACCCGGAAGGACGTGCAGAGGTTCCTGGGGTTTGGAAACTTCTATCGAAAGTTCATCAAAAACTTTGCCCACTTAACCGCGCCCATCACAGATTGCCTCAGTAGCAAGAAGAAGTTTGTCTGTCCTCTATGCCACCACAGCAGCGAGAATTATGTTGGCACAATACTGGAAAGTGGAAACCATCCCCAGCATGAATGACTGGCAGATTAAAATGGTAAATTATGCTGAGCTTGATAAACTAACAGGTAAAATAAGAGATCAAGATGAACAGAAATTTCTGAAAAATTGGAGTAAATACTGGAACTATATTGGAATAAATGTTTAATGTGAACTGGCGGGGTTAGAACAATACTACCAGCGAGTGAATCTAGGATTATAGATTAAAAATCAAATACGTAATGGAAGTAGATATTCGATACTTACCAAAAGGATGGAAGGGAGTTCAGGCTGTGTCTCTTTTTTTTTTTTTTTTTTTTTGTATGATGTAGCCAAACTATTTTTTTTTTGTATAGTTGGAGAAAGGAAAAAAATTGACTTATATATCTTTGTTGTACTGATCCTTGTTTTGTAATCTTTTCTGTATTTTTTTTTCTTTTTTATATGTCTGTCTTGTGTATAACTTTAATAAAAATGTATTCCTGAAAAAAAAAGAAGAAGAAGAAGAAGAAGTTTGTCTGGACGGAAGAGGCGCAGCAATCTTTTGAAAGGCTAAAGAAGGTGTTCGCTTCGGAAGAGCAGCTCTTGCATGTGGATCTGCAGAAGCCAATGAGGCTGGAGACCGACGCATCGGACAGAGCGGTGGGGGCCGTACTGCTTCAACCGGGAGGGAACCAGTCCGACTGGAGACCGTGTGCCTTTTTCTCCAGGAAGTTGAACAAATTGGAGCAGAACTACACGGTGTATGACCGGGAGCTGCTGGCTATTTATGAAGCGTTTTGACGCTGGAGACATTTGCTAATAGGGGCGCAGCACAAGATCCAGGTGTGTACGGATCATAAGAACCTGGAATACTGGAGGACGGCAAGGGTACTCAACCAGAGACAGGTGTGGTGGGCTCAGGAGTTTTCCAAGTTCCATTTTGAGATTCGTTACGTACCGGGGGAGGAAAACGTCAGAGCAGATGCCCTCTCCCGGAAGCCGGAGTATCTGGAAGGAGAGGGAGCGCCGGAAGAACGACATGTGATACCCGAGGACCGATGGGTGTGTGGGGGAGTGTTGGTAGGGCGACGGGAGCTTGCAGAGGGGACGGCAGACGACGAGTACGCCCAAAACAAGATCAGGGAGCTCAGGGGGACAGGAGGAAACCCGGGGGGGTTTGAGGAAAGGGATGGGGCACTGTATTACCGGGGGGCATTGTATATACCAGAGAGGGACTTGAGGAGTAGAGTACTCAAACAATTACACGACAGCCCCACAGCGGGACATTTTGGTCAACACAAAACCATGTTGCTAGTCACCAGGCAGTTCTGGTGGCCAAAGGTGAGGGAAGATGTACGAGAATACATAAGGGGGTGCGACCGCTGCCAGAGAGCCAAAGGGGAGAGGGCGGCACCCGCAGGGTTACTGGAACCATTACACACACCAGAAAGACCATGGGAGGCAGTGTCCATAGATTTTATGACCGATTTGCCCAAGTCAAGGGGCAAAACGGCCGTCATGGTAGTAGTCGACTTGTTAACTAAGATGTGCCATTTCATCGCCTGCTCACATGCAGTGACGGCGGAGGAAACCGCCAAGCTGTTTGTGGAACACATTTTCAGGCTGCATGGCGCCCCCTTGAGGGTTTTATCAGACCGAGGAAAACAATTTACTTCCAGGTTCTGGAGGAAGCTCATGAGCCTACTACACGTCGAGGTCAATTTCTCGACGGCCAGGCACCCGGAGACCAACGGGCAGGCGGAAAGAGCGAACAGTATACTCCAACAATACTTACGATGCTATGTCAGCGAGAGGGAGAATGACTGGGTAGAGAAATTAGCTTTGGCCGAATTTGCCTACAATAACGCGGAGCATGTGTCCACGGGAATGAGCCCGTTCATGGCCAATTATGGGTGTCACCCCAGGGCCTTCCGGGGGGGGGGAGGAGAGATGGAGTGTACCAGCGGCGGAACAGTTTGTGGAGGAAATGGAAGCCCTGCACCAACAGCTTAAGATGAACTTGGAGAGGGCCAAGGAAGTGTACAAAAGGCAGGCAGACAAGCACCGTCGGGAAGGGGAGACCATAAGGGTTGGGGACCGGGTGTGGTTGTCAACCCAAGGGTTACCGTTCAAGGGAGGTTGCAAGAAATTAAGGCCAAGGCGACTGGGACCCTTCGAAGTAACACAGCAGGTGAACCCAGTGGCCTTTAGGCTCAAATTGCCTGACAACATGAAACTACACCCGGTGTTCCATAGGTCGTTACTCTCACCATACAGGGAAGGGCGGGAATTTCAGGGACAAGAGGGAGAGATTCCCGAACACACACAGGTAGAAGAGAGGGAGAGCAGTAGTCACGCAGCGGAGATACTAGATTCAAGGTGGAGGGGAAGACAGGTGGAGTATCTGGTGGCTTGGGAGGGGGAACCTGAGCCGGAAAATGCATGGGTGCCAGCGGAAACCATCAAGGATGAGTTTCTCCTGGAGGAGTTTCACCGCAGGTTCCCAAGGAAGCCCAGACCTTTAGTGAGGTTCTGGGAGGAGCAATTTGGCACCACAGATGACGAAGAGGATTTTGAGGGATTTCCGGCCTCTGAGGGGGAGGGAGGAGAAGTATCGGAGGATATGGAATCGGATTGGGAAGATTCTCCAGTGGGAAGAGATAGTAGTAGGTGGAGAGCGGTGTTCGAGTCATCAGAAGATGGGGAAGGTTCCTTCCGGGGGTTCCCGGCATCACCGGCCAAGGAAAGGGGATGAACCGGGGGTGAGGGGGGCCCTGGAGGGGAGGTGGATGTCAGGGAACTGCCATCGGAGCCCAGGGCGGTGGCGCGGCTCCCAGATGCTGGGGAGGGAACCAGCAGGGGGAGAACGTCCGCTGAGGAAGTAGAGGAGGGGGAAGCATCGGAGGGAAGGCTCAGAGACGCTTCCAGCGAGGGCAGCGGAGAGAGCTCAGGACCTCCCATTGGGACGCCCACTCTGCGCAGAAAGCTGTCGCGCAGGGAAGCTAGGCGGAGACTCTCGGTTAAGGAGCTTTTATGTTGGAAGAAATTCAGGAAACGCCCACTGACGGATTCTGCCAGCGATTAAGACAGCCACTAAGTAAGGGCTATCCGGGCAGGGAAAGTTTTAGCCAACTACTCAGCTTGGAGCGGTGTGGCGCTTACGCACAAGCAACCCTTTATCCCATTACAACTATGCAAAAGCCTTTGACTGTGTCGACCACAGCAAACTATGGCAAGTTCTTAAAGAAATGGGAGTGCCTGATCACCTCATCTGTCTCCTGAGAAATCTCTATGTGGGACAAGAAGCTACAGTTAGAACTGGATATGGAACAACTGATTGGTTCAAAATTGGGAAAGGAGTACGGCAAGGCTGCATACTGTCTCCCTGCTTATTTAACTTATATGCAGAATTCATCATGCGAAAGGCTGGGCTGGATGAATCCCAAGCCGGAATTAAGATTGCCGGAAGAAATATCAACAACCTCAGATATGCAGATGACACAACCTTGATGGCAGAAAGTGAGGAGGAATTAAAGAACCTTTTAATGAGGGTGAAAGAGGAGAGCGCAAAATATGGTCTGAAGCTCAACATCAAAAAAACGAAGATCATGGCCACTGGGCCCATCACCTCCTGGCAAATAGAAGGGGAAGAAATGGAGGCAGTGAGAGATTTTACTTTCTTGGGCTCCACGATCACTGCAGATGGTGACAGCAGTCACGAAATTAAAAGACGCCTGCTCCTTGGGAGAAAGGCGATGGCAAACCTAGACAGCGTCTTAAAAAGCAGAGACATCACCTTGCCAACAAAGGTCCGTATAGTTAAAGCCATGGTTTTCCCAGTAGTGATGTATGGAAGTGAGAGCTGGACCATAAGGAAGGCTGATCACCGAAGAATTGATGCTTTTGAATTATGGTGCTGGAGGAGACTCTTGAGAGTCCCATGGACTGCAAGAAGATCAAACGTATCCATTCTTAAGGAAATCAGCCTTGAGTGCTCACTGGAAGGACAGATCGTGAAGCTGAGGCTCCAATACTTTAGCCACCTAATGAGAAGAGAAGACTCCCTGGAAAAGACCCTGATGTTGGGAAAGATGGAGGACACAAGGAGAAGGGGATGACAGAGGACGAGATGGTTGGACAGTGTTCTCGAAGCTACAAACATGAGTCTGACCAAACTGCGGGAGGCAGTGGAAGACAGGAGTGCCTGGCGTGCTCTGGTTCATGGGGTCACGAAGAGTCGGACACGACTAAACGACTAAACAACAACAACAACAAGTACCGTCTATAAAACATCTTGATTAGATTTTCCCTCAATACTTCACAGGTTGTAAATTTCCAGTTCTTTCTCCATAGTTCTTCCCATGCTGTTAAGTTAATGGTTTTCCCAATATCTAAAGCCCACTTGATCATTACCTCCTTGACCTGTTCATCTTTGACCTCCCACTCCAATAATGTATCATACAATTTTGATATTACCTTAGTTGTGTTTTATAATAACACTTTTTCTAATAATGAAGGTTCATTTGAGAAACCTTTTTTCTTATCTGTCCTGAACACTTCATGCAATTGATGGTATTGGATCCAACCCGTAAGGTGTTGTTTAATTTCCTCATAATCTTTAATTACCAATTTATTATCTTTTTCCTTAATCAGATCTTTATATGTGGCCCATTCTAATTCCATATTTTTCTTTTTTATTGTAATTGCTTCTAGAGGTGATGCCCACCATGGTGTTTTCGGTTCTAGGAGATCCTTATATTTTGTCCATGTTTTATATAATGATTTCCTAATGACATGGTTCATAAACCCCCTGTGTACTTTCCCTTTTTCATAAGCTAAATACGCATGCCAACCATAACGCTTGTTAAATCCTTCTAGATCTCAGAAATCACTATTTTTTAATACAACCCACTTTTTTATCCAATTTAAACAGACAGCGTTGTAATATAAATCTAGGTCAGGTAGCGCCAGTCCACCTCAATGTTTTTTATCTATTGGAAGTTTGTGTTTAATTCTTGGTTTTTTTATACTGCCATATGAATTTGGATATCTCTCTTTGCCATAAACTAAGACTTCCCACACCTTCCAATTATCATTTGGAATTGATACATCATTTTCAACAATACATTCATTTTAACCACCGATATTCTGCCAACAAGTGATAATCTTAACTTATTCCAGATTTCTCTTTTGATTCATTTCCAGGTTTTTGTGTAATTATCTTTGAATAGATTACTATTATTATTGGTCAGCCAAATTCCTAAATACTTGGTCTTATTTACAATTGTTAATCCTGATATCTCCTGTAGTTCTTCCTTTTCTTGCTTGGTCATATTTTTTACTATGTTAGTTTTATTCTTGTTTATCTTAAATCCAGCTACTTTCCCAAATTCTAATATTTTTTCAGTTATCTGTATTATACTTTCTTTGGGGTTTTCAACAGTCAGAATTAGGTCATCCTCAAATGCTTTGATCTTATATTTCTTTTTCCCTAATGAGATACCTTTTATTTTATTATCATTTCTTATGGCATTCATCAATAATTCCAGTACCATAATAAATAGTAGTGGTGACAAGGGGCAACCTTGTCTTGTCCCCCTCTCTATACAAAATTCTTCTGTTATTTCATTATTAAGAATAAGTTTGGCTTTTCGTTTCCTGTATATTGCCTCTATAGCTTTAATATAATCTTCCCCCAGTTTCATTTCCTTTATGACCCTTTTCCTGAAGTCCCACGACACCTGGTCAAATGCCTTTTCCGCATCTATTGATATTAAAGCAGCCTTTTTGTCTGATCTTTCCTCTAGGTATTCTAGTAAATCTATTACATTCCTCATGTTGCTGTGTATGTATCTACCTGGCAGAAACCCAGTTTGATTTTTGTGTATAGTTTTGTTTAATAATTTTTTCAAACTGTTGTCAGCGAATATTTTGTAATCACTGTTCAGCAGTGATATGGGCCTATAGTTTTTAATTAGCATCTAGTCTTGTCCTTGTTTTGATATCAACACGAAAAAAGCATCTTCCCATGATCCTGGTATTATTCCACATTTTAAAATTCTGTTCATTACCAATTTCATTGGTGTTAAGAATTCCTCTAATTTTTTATAATATGCTGCTGTCAAACCATCTGTTCCAGGTGCTTTTCCTACTTTTGCTTTCATAATTGCTTGGTGCACCTCCAGTGTTGTAATTGGCTGATTTAATTGTTTCCTTTTATCTGCTCCTATTGTCTGGATTTTATTGGGTATTCTTCCATATCCTCTTGATTCCCTTTCATTTCTTTATATAAGTTACTATAGTACTTTATAGTACTATAGTACTTTATAAATTTTGCTTTGATTTCCTTCAGGTCTTCTATTATTTTCCCGTCCTCCATTATTTTTTATATTATTCTTTCCTTCTGTCTCTTCTTCAGCTTCCATGCTAGCAGCCTACCTGGTTTATTGGCAAATTCAAAAGAATTTTGTCTTATCCTCTTAATTCTTTGTTCCACTTCGTAATTCAGGATCATGGAGAGTTGCGTCTGCAGTGTCTTGATGTTGTTTTTTGGTGCTTCATTTCTTGGGTTTTTGGCCAAATCTTTCTCATTTTCCCTTTTTTCCGTTAAAAGTTTCTCTAAGTTTTTTTGCTTTTCTTTCCTTTGAATTATATTTTGCTGAATGAAAAAGCCTCTTTTTACCACCTTACTAGCGTCCCATACTATATTTATATCTGTCTCTTTATTTAAGTTATTATCGAAATATTCTTTTAACGTTGATTTGGCCTTTTCCAGAACTTTGTTATCATTCAGAATTGCTTCATTTATTCTCCATCTTCTACTTTTCCTCTCTTCTCCTTTTATTTCTAATGTCAGTGAGAGAGGCTTTTGGACCTCTTTGCAGTCAGTTGGAACCTTCCCCACACAATTCCCATCAACTCCATCTAGCATGACCAATGGTCAGGGATGCTGGGAGTTTAGCCCTGAGGCAAAACTGGAAGGCATTGGGTTTGGAAAGGCTGCTGTAGATTATTTGTGAAAACATTAAAGTATGCCAGTCCCAATTAGGAAGAATGGGAGACCCTAATTCTTATATCCCTCTTTTATGAAAACTGCCTCATTTAATTCTACTCTCTGCTTCCTGTCGTTTATCCCCCTCAACCAGTGTGCCATGGCACCCTGGGGTGGCCTGAATGATAGTCAGGGGTGCCATGGGCAACACTGACCTCTGTCCCTCTTTCCTTCCCTCCCTCCTCTGATGCCCTCTTGTGTCTCTGCCTCCCAAAGGCTCACACAACTGTTTGTTGCAGCAGCCCTGACTACAAGCTCTACAGGTGAATGGTGCCCTGTGGGGCAGCATGCGGAGGCACCTCTCTTGGGAGGGGGCAGCTCAGAGCCCGGGGCGGCAGCTGCAGCTGCCCAGAGGACTGTCAAGGAGAGGGGAGAAGAGAAGAGGCTGAGGGAACACTCCACAAGGGAGGGTGTTTGGAAAAGGGTGAGAGGCTGCCAG
Organism: Podarcis erhardii; assembly: GCF_964252035.2. Lineage (NCBI taxonomy): Eukaryota > Metazoa > Chordata > Lepidosauria > Squamata > Lacertidae > Podarcis > Podarcis erhardii. The sequence goes on along the minus strand of NC_138506.1, from coordinate 13,985,587 downwards.
CTCTGCAAGCAAGGGGTGACATAACTGGGTCCCTGAGCCCCACATTGGTGCCACAGAAAGAATATAGTTGGTCAAAGGAACTGTGAACTAAAAAGGTTGAAAACCTCTGCCCACAACTGTGATGAATGTGTTTGCTGCCAAGCTAGTTAAAGATAAAGTTCCAGGCACCGAGCCATTTCTGTCTGGTAGATTTATTACTAGAAGTTCAAAAGCAAATACAGGAATTGAAACAAACGGGTCCGTGCTTTCTCAGTCAGTTGACTCTTCTGAATCTTTGTGACATTTTTTTCGACCAGCATGCCCATCGAGCATTGGACTTCCGGTGCAGCGCGATCTCGTCGCAAGCGGGGATTTTTCCGTGAGGGAAATCCCGGGCTATTTTGGAGGAAAAAGGGGTGCTACAGGGCGCGGTGGCCCCCCAAAATACCACTGGTGGGTGTCCAGAGGGTCAGGATCCCAGCGGACCAGGAGCGGTCAGCCCGGCCGTCAGGTAGCTTCGAAAGGAGTGAAGAGAACGGCGGAGCGGACTCGCGGGTCGAGGGAAGCCATTATCTGCCTCCAGAATAGCGAAGCCCCGAGCTTGCCGAGGAAGCGCTACGCTCTCAAACTAAAGAAATCCGGTACCGAATAGCTGAAATTTGAAGTCATAAAACAAGGAAGTCCCGGAGCAAAAAGGAGAAGTTGCGGAGCTCAGCTGACAGCCGAAATCAACTCCGACGCAGCACTTCTTGCAGAGCTGAGAAAAGTGAAAGTGAGTTGCCCCAGCGGATACCGTTTTTCCCCCTTGTCTGAACTCTGTTAAAAAGTAACTTATTTCAAAGATACTGTTATAGCAAAGGGGGGAACAGAAGTTTAACTGTCTCTAACTGAAGTTCTGGGTGAATCGGAGGGTGTTAGTGATAAGAGGGACGCTTCTCTACTTGTACTCAGCAACAAAAAGCAGCGAAACGGAAGAGAAGGTTCCGACGCCATTACAGACATTTTATGCGTCACGTACGGACACCTCAGCGGAATATCTTTGAGCAAGATTGAGCAACATCAGTTGGTTGGTGCAAATCGTCCTGCTTATTTTTTCTTTCCTTCTTTTTTCTTCTATTTTGGGTTTTTCTTCTTTTACTACTTGTGGAGTTTATTTTTATGAATCTGGGGTGCGGAGACTGACGGCGACGGATACTTTCCGTTGCTTGCCTTTTCTTCTCCTCAGTTGGAGTAACGCTATATAGACCAAGACCTCTAGTGGATAAAGAGAGGCAGCACAATTTGTTCTTTATTTTTCACTTAATTGATAGACTTTGATCGTCGATTAGCAGTCATTTAAGCGATTGCTCTTGAATACATAATAGGACTACCTTACTTCAAAGGGGAAGAGGGCTCTGAAATACCCTTCTTCCATTCCCCTCCAACTGAATCTGATGAACTAGCTACTAAACTGTTATCTTAAATATCATATCTCCCCTCTTCGTGTTCGGCAGAACCTTACCAAAAGAACATCATTATAAAAGGATTAGCCTGAGTGGAGGCAAGAAGACAACACAGTGGACCTTTATATGAACTTCTGGTGGTATATATATAAGTTGTATAAGTTATAAAGACTACTTAAATTTAAATAATTGTTAAATTGTTTATAACTGTGAAATAACTGTGAAAGGACAGAATTGGGCTAATTTGACAAACTTTGTTGGGAGGAGTGTGTGGCTGAGGGTTAGGCAAGAAGTTGTTGGTGTGAGGGGAGATTTACTGGGTCATAATGTCAAATCCAACAAAGAAAGGGGCTGAGGGGGGGACACCGGTAGAGAGGAAAGGATCTAAACAAGAGATAGACTTTAAAGCAGATATTCTAAGAATGTTTGCGGAAATCAAGCAGAGCGAAAAGAATCTAGAGTCTAAATTAGAACAAGTAGATAATAAAATTGGAAAAATGGATAAAAAAATTGACGAAACAGTAAATGAATTGAAAGGGCAAATGAAAGAAGTATTTAGAAGGACTCAATCGGTAGAGGAGGGATTAAAGAAGACAAGATTAGAAATGAAAGAGGTTAAACGGGAAGAAGAGAGATTAAAAGTAGAAATGATGGAACTAAACAAAGCGCAGGAAGAGATGAAGGATGTTATAGCGATGAATGAACTTCGGATGAGGGAGGTGAATCTGAGACTTAGAGCTGTGCCGGAGACTCAAGGAGAGAATATTAAAGACAAATTAATAACAGAACTGGCAAATTGGATGGAACTACCTACAGGAGAGATGGCAAAGGCGGTCCAAAGTGCATTTAGAATGAAAGTGAAGACAAATAAAGCAAAAAGATTCACAGGGGATTGCCTGATTACTTTCAAGGATAGAGAGATGAGAAATTGGATCCTGCAGAGGAACAGAGAAAAAAGACTGAATATAGACGGGAATTTCATAATCATTTTTAAAGATATACCAATTAGACTGCTTAAACGAAGAGACCCCTACAAATTGCTGGCCCAGACATTAAAGAGAAACAATATTGAGTTCAGGTGGGAATTCCCAGAAGGAATTTCATTTATGTATAGAAGTAAGAGGCACAGACTGACAAACCCAGAAGAAACTGGGAAATTTTTGAGGAAATATAAAGAACTCAAAGCTGATCCGGAGGAAAGTAAAGGAGCAGAGGGAAGAACACCAGAGCAACTAAAACCAAAGGTGGCGGAAGGAGAGAATAGAAAGGAAACGGACGAAGAAGAAGACAAGGAAGAAGAAGAGGCAGACAAATTATAGGCAAATAGCTAGACTTTATTTAAATTAAGATATCATGGCGTTAAAAATTTGGAATTGGAACATAAATGGGATGAACGAAAAAAAGAAAAGGAATAGTATTGAACAGTTTCTAAAAAGGAAAAATTTAGACATCATATGTTTACAAGAGACACACGTAGCAAGAAGACACAAAAAAATATTAATCAATAAAAGACTGGGAAACGAATTTGTATCGTCAGATAAGGAGAAAAAAAGAGGAGTGGTCTTATATATTAGAAAACAAATTGAAGCGAAACAAATTTTTAAGGACGAAGAGGGAAGGATAATTGCGGTTCGAATCAACTGGCATGGAGAAAATCTGATTATTGTAGGGATCTACGCACCGAACGGAAATAAAACAGAATTCTATAAAGTGCTAGAAGAGAATCTATCCGAATACATGGATCAAAAAATCATTTTAATGGGTGACATGAATGGGGTGACCTCATTAGAAATGGATAGATGCAGAGAAGGAATAAGTAAAGAAGGAAAACTACCAAAATCCTTTTTTTCGATGATTGAGAGTTGCAATCTGATAGATATTTGGCGCCTCAAGCATCCATTAGACAAACAATTTACATTCTATTCTGAACCGAATAAGTCAATGTCAAGGATTGACCAGATTTGGATCTCGAGTGAACTGACACCAAGAACCCAACGGATAGAAATTCAACCGAAAGTAATCTCTGATCACAATCCGATAGAACTTGAATTAAGAAGCCTCGAAGAAAGAACTTTTAGATGGAGATTGAAAGATTATCTCCTAGATGACCAGAAAATAGTGGAAAAAGCGCAAAAGGAATTATCAGAATATTTTATAGCTAATTGTAACAAAGGTACAAAGGATAAAGTAGTATGGGATGCCAGCAAGGCAGTAATGAGAGGCTTCTTCATTCAGCAAAATTCAATTAAAAACAAAAATAGAGAAAAAGGGAAAAAAGAAATTTTGAAGCAAATTATGGATAATGAACAAAAATTAATTAAGAAACCAAACAATTTGGAGATAAAAGAAAAGATTAAAATTCTACAATCACAGTTTGCCATTATAATAAATAGAGAAGTAGAGTGGAATATAAAGAAGTTGAGACAAAGAAATTTTGAATTTGCGAATAAATCAGGAAAATGGCTCGCATGGCAATTAAAAAAAAGGAAAGAACAGAATACAATAAATAAGATCACAATAGAAGGAGAAGAGGTTACCAACCCGAAGGAAATTAGAAAGGGATTCTTGGATTATTATAAAAGATTATATAAAAATACAGAAAGAAACAACTCGAGGAAAATAGAGAGATACTTGAAAGAGAAAAAGGTACAAAAGATCCCGATTGGAAAAAGAGAGCAACTGAATACCCCAATTGATATAGCAGAGATAAAAGAGGTGATTAAAGAGTTAAAAAGGGGGAAAGCTCCAGGGCCGGACGGATTCACTGCCTGTTACTACAAAGAAATGGAACCAATTTTGATAACACCATTGAAGGAAGTGATGAACAATATTCTAAAAGAAGGAGAAATCCCGGAAACATGGAAGGAGGCGTACATTACATTCATCCCAAAACAGGACTCAGACCTAACCCAAGTCAAAAACTATAGGCCAATTTCACTCCTAAATCTAGACTACAAGATTTTTGCTGCAATTCTTGCAAAGAGACTGAAAAAGATTTTGTCAGAAATCATACACAAAGACCAGGCCGGCTTCTTACCAAACAGACAGATGAAAGACAACATAAGATATATAGTTAACGTGATGGAATATCTGTCTGATAGGATTGATAAAAGAGCCACAATGATTTTTGTCGATGCCGAGAAGGCATTCGACAATATAATATGGGACTTTATGTTGAGAAACCTAGAATACATGGAGATAGGCGAAGACTTTCTTAATGGAGTTAGAGCTATCTACACAGATCAGAAAGCTAAACTGATTATAAATAATGTGGTTACAGAAGGAATAAGGATACAAAAGGGAACGAGGCAGGGATGCCCTCTCTCGCCGTTACTTTTCATAACGGTATTAGAGGTTCTTCTGAATTCGATCAGACAAAATAAGGTTATAAAGGGAGTGACAATCGGCCAGAACGAGTATAAGACCAAAGCATTCGCAGATGACTTGGTTATAATGATTGAGGAACCAATAAGTATGACAAAAGCAGTTTTGGAGGAAATGGAACAGTTTGGAAATCTGGCAGGCTTCAAACTCAACAAGAAAAAAACAAAAATAATAGTAAAAAATATGGATCAAGACCAAATAGAAGCAATGCAACAATTAACCCAAATAGAGGTGGTCAAAAAGGTAAAATATCTGGGTATTTGGATAACTCCCAAAAATATAGATTTATATAAAAACAACTATGAACCAGCTTGGAAGGGAATCAAAAAGGACTTGGAGGTGTGGGGAAAATTGAAGTTGTCATTTTGGGGAAGGATCTCTACAATCAAAATGAACGTGCTCCCAAAGATACTGTTCCTATTTCAGACTATCCCCATAATTAAGGGAAGTAAGATCTTTAAGGAGTGGCGAAGAGTGATCTCAAAATACATCTGGCAGGGCAAAAAACCGAGAATCAAATTTAAATTGCTAACAGATTCAAAAGAAAGAGGAGGTTTTGCCCTGCCAGATCTGAAACTGTATTACGAGGCTTCATGTCTTTGCTGGACGAAAGAGTGGATCAAATTGAAGAATAACGAACTGTTGGATTTGGAGGGATTCAACATGCCTATTTATGGCATGAAAAAAAGAGAGTCCATAAGGGCTTTGAGAACCACATATTCCGAGGTCCCTTAATTGAGGTTTGGGATAGATATAAAAATCTATTAGAACCTAGAACACCACGCTGGTTTTCACCTTTAGAAGCAAAGAGTATAAAGAGATTAAATATGGGAAGTAAATGGATAACATATGACCAACTGTTATATAAAGAAGGGGAAAAGTGGAAAATAAAACCGTATGAGCAGGTGAAGGAATATGTTTATGACTGGATGCACTATTTCCAAATGAATGAGGTGTTTAAGAAAGACAATAAAGAGCGAGGTTTCATGGATAAGGAATCGTTATTTCAAAGCGAGGTTATAGGCAATGATACGAAAAATTTATCAAAAATGTATAAACTGTTATTGGATTGGAATCTGGTAGATGAAGAAGTTAAGTCGGTAATGATCAGTTGGGCAAAGGATGTGGGCCACAATATACAATTTGAGGAATGGGAAAAATTATGGAAGGAGGGCTTAAAATTCACTGCATGTATGACGTTAAAAGAGAATACGATGAAGATGTTCTATAGATGGTATATGACACCGGTGAAATTGGCGAAGATGTATAAGACATGCAATAGATGCTGGAAGTGTAAGGATAAGGAGGGCACTTTCTATCACATGTGGTGGGGCTGTGGGAAGGTGAAAGACTTCTGGGAGAAAATATACAATGAGTTAAAGAAGATCTTAAAGTATACGTTCAGAAAGGAGCCAGAAGTCTTTTTATTAGGACTAATAGGAAAGGAAATAAAAAGGGAAGACTGCAAATTCTTTAGATATGCAATCACAGCCGCAAGAGTGGTATTGGCCCAGAGATGGAGACAGCAGGAAATACCGACCATAGAGGATTGGAGAACAAAATTGTTAGAATACGCAGAGTTAGATAAATTGACAGGAAAGATTAGATACTTAAGAGACCAAAAATTCATCGGGGACTGGGAGAAATATGTAGAGTATCTGGAATGTTTAAGTAAAGGCAAGATGACGCTTAAGGGATTCAAAGAAGCACTGTAAAAAAGTAATAAGTATTGATTAAAGGGAATAAGAGGAAAAGAGATAAATAATGTCAATACAAGTTTGAGGAATGCGTAATGAAAGTGACGAATACGGATGATTTACGGGACAGCTGAGGGAAGTACAAAAGAAAAAGCAGTGATGAAAATGATGTGAAACTATTGTATATATATATATTATTTTTCGTTGTTGTTGTCGTTTGTCTTGTTTTATGTTTAATAATAAAAATTATATGGAAAAAAAAAAAAGAAAAAGCCTCTTTTTACCACCTTACTAGCGTCCCATACTATATTTATATCTGTCTCTTTATTTAAGTTATTATCGAAATATTCTTTTAACGTTGATTTGGCCTTTTCCAGAACTTTGTTATCATTCAGAATTGCTTCATTTATTCTCCATCTTCTACTTTTCCTCTCTTCTCCTTTTATTTCTAATGTCAGTGAGAGAGGCTTTTGGACCTCTTTGCAGTCAGTTGGAACCTTCCCCACACAATTCCCATCAACTCCATCTAGCATGACCAATGGTCAGGGATGCTGGGAGTTTAGCCCTGAGGCAAAACTGGAAGGCATTGGGTTTGGAAAGGCTGCTGTAGATTATTTGTGAAAACATTAAAGTATGCCAGTCCCAATTAGGAAGAATGGGAGACCCTAATTCTTATATCCCTCTTTTATGAAAACTGCCTCATTTAATTCTACTCTCTGCTTCCTGTCGTTTATCCCCCTCAACCAGTGTGCCATGGCACCCTGGGGTGGCCTGAATGATAGTCAGGGGTGCCATGGGCAACACTGACCTCTGTCCCTCTTTCCTTCCCTCCCTCCTCTGATGCCCTCTTGTGTCTCTGCCTCCCAAAGGCTCACACAACTGTTTGTTGCAGCAGCCCTGACTACAAGCTCTACAGGTGAATGGTGCCCTGTGGGGCAGCATGCGGAGGCACCTCTCTTGGGAGGGGGCAGCTCAGAGCCCGGGGCGGCAGCTGCAGCTGCCCAGAAGACTGTCAAGGAGAGGGGAGAAGAGAAGAGGCTGAGGGAACACTCCACAAGGGAGGGTGTTTGGAAAAGGGTGAGAGGCTGCCAGCTCTGCAAGCAAGGGGTGACATAACTGGGTCCCTGAGCCCCACATTGGTGCCACAGAAAGAATATAGTTGGTCAAAGGAACTGTGAACTAAAAAGGTTGAAAACCTCTGCCCACAACTGTGATGAATGTGTTTGCTGCCAAGCTAGTTAAAGATAAAGTTCCAGGCACCGAGCCATTTCTGTCTGGTAGATTTATTACTAGAAGTTCAAAAGCAAATACAGGAATTGAAACAAACGGGTCCGTGCTTTCTCAGTCAGTTGACTCTTCTGAATCTTTGTGACATTTTTTCGACCAGCATGCCCATCGAGGCAGGGCACGCCTCTTACTTCCTTTGTTCTGTGAATAGCTAGTTCCGGGGACTGACTGGCCCCTCCCTATTTCTCCCTCCGAGTCGGAAGACAAAGTAGAAAAAGGTTTTTTAGGCTCTCGGTAAGTGCTTCCATGCCCCCTCCCCTCTCTAGCTGCCTCCCTTTCCCTGACATCCACCCCCTCCTCAAAGGCCCCCTCCCCTTCTGGAGGCTCGACTGTCTCCATTTCTCCTTTTTCCGGGGTGGCGGATGGAAAACCTGGAAAACTACCCTCCTCCTCATCCGTCTCTTCAAAAACCTCCCTCAAACCCCCAGTTCCTTGTGTTCCCCAATAGATGCCTTCTTCTTCTTCTTCTTCCTCCTCATCAGATGGTGGGAATCCCTCGAACTCATCTTCATCGTCCGTTGTCTCGAACACCTGTTGAAAAAACCTACCTCGGGGTTTGGGCTTGTCAGGGAAAAAATTGTGGAACTCCTCCACTAGGCCCTCTTCGGTGATACAGCTTTCCGGGACCCAGGTGTTCTCTGAGCTTGGGGCCCCTTCCCACGCCACCAGATACTGTAACTGTTCCCCATGCCAGCGAGAATCCAGTATTTCCGTCACCTCATTGCACTGCTCCCGTTCCTCCATTTCAGGTCGTGGGAGTTCCCCATCCCCACTACCCTGCCTCCTACCCCCTTCCCTGTAGGGGGACAGCAGTGACCTGTGAAACACCGGATGGATTCTCATGATCTCTGGCAACCTTAGTTTAAAAGCCACCGGGTTGATTTGTTGGATTACCTCAAATGGTCCCGCCCTCCTAGGTTTGAGCTTTCTGCACCCTCCCTTCCAGGGCAGCCCTTGCGTGGACAACCACACCTTGTCCCCAACCCAGATCACTTCCCCTGGTCGTCGACGCTTGTCAGCCTCCCTCTTGTAAATCTCCTTGGCCCTTTCCACGTTCAACTGAAGTTGTAGGTGGAGCGCCTCCATTTCCTCCGCAAAATGTTCTGCTGCCGGCACACTCCACGTCTCCTCCCCCCTTCCCGGGAATGCCCTTGGGTGACGCCCGTGGTTAGCAAAAAAACAGAGTCATTCCCGTGGAAACGTTCTCCGCGTTGTTGTAGGCAAACTCGGCCAGAGCAAGTTTGTCCACCCAATCGCTTGGTCTCTGACTAACATAACACCGCAAATACTGTTGCAAAACAGCATTTGCTCTCTCCGCCCGCCCATTTGTCTCAGGATGCCTTGCTGTGGTAAAACTCACCTCCACCTGCAACAAACTCATGAGTCTGCGCCAGAAACGCGAGGTGAACTGAGTCCCCCTATCTGAGACCACCCACGTGGGAACCCCATGTAACCTAAACACGTGCTCAACGAACAGCTTGGCTGTTACTTCTGCCGTCACAGCATGCGAGCAAGCCACAAAATGGCACATTTTGGTTAGGAGGTCCACCACCACCATGATCGCTGTCTTTCCCTTGGACCTGGGCAGATCAGTGATGAAGTCCACCGCCACCACCTCCCATGGCCTTCCCGGTGTGGGTAGAGGTTCCAGTAAACCTGCGGGCGCCGCCCTTTCCCCTTTGGCCCTCTGGCAAGTGTCACATCCCCTCACATATTCTTTTACATCTTCCCTCACTTTGGGCCACCAAAATTCCCTGGTGACAAGTAACATGGTTTTGTGCTGCCCCAAATGCCCCGCCGTGCAACTATCGTGGAGCTGCTTGAGCACCCTGTTCCTAAGGTTCTCACCTGGGACATACAACGCCACCCTGTAATATAGGAGCCCCCCTTTCATCTCGAAACCACCCTCAGCACCTCCCCTTTGCCTTAACTCCCCCATCTTTTGCCTGGCAAAGTCATCCTCTCTGAGCAGCCCCATCAGTTCCTCATCTTTGACCAACGCCCCCACACACATCCACTTGCTCTCAGGGAACATCAGTCGAGCCACCGGAGGCCCTTCTTCCGCCATATACTCCGGTTTCCGTGACAGTGCATCCGCCCTCACGTTCTGCTCTCCTGGCACATACTGGATCTTAAAGTTAAAGTTGGCAAAGAACTCCGCCCATCTTATCTGTCTCTGGCACAACACCCTCGCCGTCCGCCAGTACTCCAAGTTCTTGTGGTCGGTGCACACCAAAATTTGGTGCCTCGCACCAATCAGAAAATGTCGCCATTGTTTGAACGCAGCGACGATCGCGAGCAATTCCTTATCGTAGATAGTGTAGTTCTGCTCCAATTTATTCAGTTTCCACGAAAAGAACGCACAGCCGCCACTCCCCTTCTTGATCTGGCTGCAGCAACACCGCCCCAATCGCCCGATCAGAGGCATCCGTCTCAACTCGCAGTGGCTGATCGGGGTTGACGTGGAGTAGTTGCTCCTCCGATGCGAAGACCCTCTTAAGCTTCTCAAACCCCTCTTGTACCGGCTCCGTCCAACGAAACTTTTTCTTAGCACTGAGACAGTCCGTTATGGGCGCCGTCAGTTTCGCGAAACCCTTGATGAATTTCCTGTAAAAATTGCTGAAGCCCAGGAAACGCTGAACATCCTTCCTGGTCTTAGGGCTCTCCCATTCCACCACCGCCTTCACCTTCTCCGGATCCATGCCCAAACCCTTGTCCGACAGTCTGTAGCCCAGAAACTTGACCTCTTTCGCGTGGAACTGACACTTCTCCAGCTTCACCCACAGTCGATGCTCCTTAAGTTTGCTCAGGACCTGACGTACGTCCTTTACATGCTGTTCCACGTTGTCCGAGTACACTAACACGCTGTCCAATAAACAAACGCAGTTCCGGTACATCAAAGACCCTAGCACGTGATGCATGAAGGCTTGGAAACAGGGGCTCCCGCATTGTAAACCGAAAGGCATGACGAGATACTCAAACGCCCACAGTGGGGTGAACATGGTGGTTTTCCACTCATCGCCCTCCCGCACGCTGATGAGATTGTACGCCCCCCCGGAGGTCCAACTTGGTGAAAATTTTCCCTTTTCGCACCCTGGCTAGAACGTCGTCAATCCGGGGCATTGGGAAGGCCACAGGTTCCGTCAGGCTGTTTAGAATTCTAAAATCTACGACCAATCTCTGCTCGTTCGATGATTTCTTGTCCACGAAGAATACGGGGCTCCCACCAGCCGCCTTGGATTCTCTGATGAATCCCCTTCTCATATTTTTCTCAATAAAGTCCTTTAGGTCCTTGATCTCTCCTTCCAACATGGCGTAGGTCCTTCCCACAGGCAGCTTGGTCCCCGGCTTCAGGTTGATCTGACAATCATATGGTCGATGAGGTGGCAACGTGTCAGCCTCCTTTTCACTGATCACCTCCTGTAGGTCCCTGTAGCACGAAGGGATTTCAGTCGTTCCTGCTCTGCATGCTGCTGCCATCCTGGCCTCTGTCAGCCGGTGTTGCTCTAGGCCCAGGCAGTTCTCCATGCAGTGCGTCTAACCAAAGGTAAGGGACCGTTGGTGCCAGGAAACCACCGGATCGTGCAAGGCCAATCAACTCATGCCCAATATGATAGGCGGACCCGCCAAAGTGGCCACGTGAAAGGCGATGACCTCAGAATGGGTAGACACCCGCATCCTCATGGGAGGCGTTCGATGAGTCACTTCACCTCCCAACAGTTCTCTCCCATCAATGGTGGTGACTTGCAACGGAAAATCCAAAGGCCTCAGGTTCAGTTGGTGCCGGGCTGCAAACTCCTTGCTAAAAACCGACGCAGAAGCACCTGAATCCACTAAAGCTAATTCCTCCACCGTCTGGCCATTGGGAAGCTCTAGGACCACATTCAACACTATGCTTGCTTTGGGGTGTCCAAGCCGGGGACTTTCGCTGTCGCTTCCGCCTGGCTGTTGCCCCGGTTCACCACCAGCCAGGCCTCCTCGTTTCCCGAAATCTTAGGTGCCTCTGCCTCAGTCTGTTGAGTGGCCCCAACCATTCCCTGCCAGTTATGACACTCCGGACACACTCTGGCAAAGTGCCCTGTTTTCTGACAGACAAAACATCTCTTGGCAGCTTGCCAGTCTTTTTTCTCTTTCCCGCCCGGCCGTTGAGTCTTCAAACTTCCCCGCGCACGGGCAGCGTCTATTTCCATCGGCTCTGGCATTTGTTGACTCTCTGAGGCAGCTGCCGGCATTTCAGGAATGCGGTTACCATGGTAACCCTTTTCCTTGCCTTGTCTCCTTTCCCGCTGTCTGGCTTCCTGCCTCAAACCCACCGCAAGCGCAGCCTTCGTTAACCCATCCATATCCTTGGGACGGGGGGCTCTGGCAAGTTCATCCTTAACTTCAGAGTTCAGTCCCGCCTTAAATAAAGCTTGCACAGGCTCTGACTCCAAGTCCCATCCCAGTTTGTGTACAAGCATAGCGAACTCGGACCAGTAATCATGCACCGTGGATTTGCCTTGCTCTAAAGCCAAAAGCTCCTCCTGCGTCTTGTCTATTAAACTTTCATCTGAGTAGATAAAATCCATAGCTTGCCAAAACTTGGGCAGACTTCGGAGCGCTTCATTACCAGAGGCAATTAACGGCCTGACCCAGCCCGACAGGTGACTAATTATGTGAGCAACTTTCTGGGCATCATCGGCAAACTGAGTCCCTTACAGCTCCAAAAAATAACGCATCTCAGTTTTGAAATCCAAATAAGCCCCAGGATCTCCACAAAATTTTTCCACCCACGCAGACCTGCCCCCTGCCAGTTGCCCACCTGCGGCTCCTTGCTGCGCAGCCCTGGCTTCCAGAAGACGAGATTGCAAGTCCTAAGCACGAGCCTCAAGCCCCGCATTTTTTTTTCTCAGTTCAGAAAGTTCCTTCTCCATTGTGGGTGTTATGGGTTAAGGGGGCTGCTTGTGCGTAAATGGTTGAGCTCTAAACTCATGCAATCAGTTTCTAAACTCTCCCAGTCAGCGGAGCCATGGGTGCATGGCTACCTCAATCGCTGGCAGGATCCGTCAGTGGGCGTTTCCGGAATTTGCGCCAACATAAGAGTTCTTTGACGGAAACTCTCCTTCGGGATTCTCGGCGTGGCAGTTTCCTGCGCAGAGTAGGTGTCCCCAGCGGAGGTCCTGAGCCTTCCGCGCTGTTCTCACTGGAAGCATCTTGGAGCCATCCCTCCGATTGAGTTTCTGCAGGAACTCTCCCTCTCCCCCTGCTGGTTCCTTCCTCCGCATCCGAGGGTCTCTTAGCCTCTGTGAGCCCTTCCACCACCTGACTCTCTGATGGCAATTCCCTGACATCCACCTCCCCTCCAGGACCCCCCTCACCCCCCGTTTCCCCCTCATATCTGGGTGGTGAGACTGGGAAACCCCGGAAAGAATCCTCCTCATCTTCGGATGACTAGAAAACTGCTCCCCACCTACTATTGTCCCTTCTTCCCGAATACTCTTCCCCATCTGAGTCTTCGTCCTCTTCCTGTACTGATTCTGGAAACCCCTCGAACTCCTCTTCCTCGTCAGTGGTGCCGAATTGTTCTTCCCAGAACCTAGCCATGGGCTGAGGCTTCCGTGGGAACCTGCGATGAAACGTTCCCACTAAAACCTCATCTCTGACTGTTTCTGCTGGTACCCAGGTATTTTCGGACTCCGGTTCTCCTTCCCATGCCACTAAATACTCCACCTGTTTGCCCTTCCACCGAGAGTCGAGTATTTCTGCTACATGACTGCTGCGCTCCCTCTCTTCTACTTGCGGTGCCGCGGGAACCTCACCTTCACGTCCCCAAAATTCCTGCCCCTCCCGGTATGGTGATAGGAATGACCTATGGAATACAGGGTGCAGTTTCATGTTGTCTGGCAGCCTGAGTTTAAAGGCCACCGGATTGACCTGTTGTGTAACCTCGAAGGGTCCCAATCGTTTCGGTCTCAATTTCTTGCACCCTCCCTTGAATGGTAACCCTTGGGTTGACAACCACACCCGGTCCCCCACCCTTATGGTTTCTCCTTCCCTTCTGCTCCTATCTGCCTGCTTCTTGTATTCTTCCTTGGCCCTATCCAAATTCATTTTGAGCTGTTGATGTATAGCTTCCATTTCTTCCACAAAATGTTCCGCTGCCGGTACGCTCCATCTTTCCCCTCATTCCCCTGGGAAGGCCCTGGGGTGGCACCTATAATTGGCCATAAATGGACTCATGCCCGTGGACACATTCTCCGCGTTATTGTAGGCGAATTCGGCCAGGGCTAGTTTCTCTACCCAATCATTCTCTTTGTCATTCACATAACACCTCAGATATTGCTGCAGAATACTGTTTGCTCTTTCCGCCTGCCCATTGGTTTCTGGGTGTCTGGCGGTCGAGAAATTGACCTCCACGTGCAGTAAGCTCATGAGCTTTCTCCAGAACCTGGAAGTAAATTGTTTCCCTCTGTCTGAGACCACCCTCAAGGGGGCGCCATGCAACCTAAAGATGTGTTTTATGAACAACCTGGTGGTTTCTTCGGCCGTTACCGCATGTGAGCAAGCTATAAAGTGGCACATCTTGGTTAACAGGTCTACCACTACCATTACCGCAGTTTTCCCCTTGGATCTTGGTAAATCCGTCATAAAATCTATGGACACTGCCTCCCATGGCCGTTCGGGTGTGGGTAATGGTTCCAGTAACCCCGCCGGTGCCGCCCTCTCCCCCTTTGCTCGTTGGCAGCGGTCGCACCCCCTTACATACTCTCGTACATCTTCCCTCACCTTGGGCCACCAGAACTGTCTGGTAACTAACCACATTGTTTTGTGTTGCCCAAAGTGCCCCGCGGTGGGGCTGTCGTGCAGTTGTTTGAGTACTCTACCCCTCAACTCCCCTTCTGGTATGTACAAGGCCCCTTTGTAATACAACGCCCCGTTCTTTTCCTCGAACCCCCCGGTGTTCTCCCCGGCCCTCCTGAGCCCTCTGAGCTTATCTTGGGCGTATTCATCGTTCTCTGTCCCTTCCAATAGTTCTCGTTGCCCCACCAATGCTGCCCCGCACACCCAGTGGTCCTCGGGTATGACATGTCTTTCTTCGGGCGCTCCCTCCCCCTCCATATACTCTGGCTTACGAGAGAGGGCGTGCGCCCTTACGTTCTCTGCCCCCGGTACGTAGCGAATCTCAAAATGGAATTTGGAGAACTCCTGTGCCCATCTCACTTGTCTCTGGTTCAGTACTCGGGCCGTTCTCCAATATTCCAGGTTTTTGTGGTCCGTGCACACCTGGACCTTGTGCTGCGCTCCAATCAGCAGGTGTCGCCACCGCCGAAACGCTTCATGAATGGCGAGCAGCTCCCGGTCGTACACTGTGTAGTTCCTTTCGGATTTATTCAACTTCCGCGAGAAGAAGGCACACGGTCTCCAGTCCGACGCATCCTTTCCCGGTTGGAGAAGCACCGCCCCTACCGCTCGATCCGATGCGTCCGTTTCTACCCTCATCGGTTTTTGTAGATCTACATGCAAGAGCTGTTCCTCCAACGCGAACGCTTTCTTTAGCTGTTCAAACGCTCGCTGCGCCTCTTACTGAGGCAATCGCTGATGGGAGCCGTTAAATGGGCAAAGTTTTTGATGAACTTCCGATAGAAGTTTCCAAACCCCAGGAATCTCTGCACGTCCTTCCTGGTTCTGGGTGTCTTCCATTCCAGTACCGCTTGGACTTTGCTGGGATCCATGGCCAATCCCTTGTCTGACAAACGGTACCCCAGGAATTCCACCTCTCTGGTATGGAACTGGCATTTCTCCAGTTTTACCCACAGCTGGTTTGCTTGCAGCCTGCTTAGGACCTCCCGGACATCTCGGACATGCTGCTCCTCGTCCTCTGAGTAGACCAACACGTCATCTAAGAAGGCCACACAGTTCTTATAAAGCAAAGGTCCCAGGACGTGATTCATGAAGGATTGGAAGCATGCTGAGCCCCCCTGTAAACCGAAGGGCATAACGAGATACTCAAAGGCCCCCAAGGGGGTGAACATGGTGGTTTTCCATTCATCCCCTTTCCTCATCCGTATCAGGTTATACGCCCCCCTCAGGTCCAGTTTGGTAAAAATCTTTCCCTTCCTCACCCTGGTCAAAATGTCATCAATTCTGGGCATGGGAAAGGCCACTGGTTCTGACACCGAATTTACGGCCCGGAAGTCCACGACCAGCCTGGGTTTAGTAGTGTCCTTTTTGTCCACAAAAAACACTGGGCTACCCCCCACCGCTCTTGACTCCCTGATGAAACCTCGTTTCAGGTTCTTGTCTATGAACTCCCTTAACTCCTGCATCTCCCTGTCCAACATGGCGTACAGTTTGCCCACTGGTAGCTGGGCTCCTGGGAGTAGGTTAATTTGACAGTCAAAGGGTCTATGCGGGGGCAGTCTATCTGCTTCCTTTTTGCTGAAGACGTCACTCAGGTCGGCGTATTGTGGTGGTATTTCTCCCTTTTCCCCCACCACCATCCCTGCCAGACTTGCCCTGGCCAACCCCTGAGTTTCTCTTCCCTTGCAGTGTTCTAGGCAATGAGCTGACCCAAAAGAGACTGTCCGCTGGTGCCATCCCACTAGCGGGTCATGTAGCGCCAGCCAGCTCATTCCTAATATGATGGGCGGCCCCGCCAGGGTGGCTACATGAAATGCAATGACTTCCGTGTGCCTTGCCACCCTCATTGTCATGGGGACCGTTTGTTGGTTCACTTCCCCTCCCAGAAGTTCCCTCCCTTCAATCGTTGTCACCTGCAAGGAATTACTTAAGGGCAGCGTCTGTATCTGGTGCTCTGATGCAAACTCCTTACTCATGAAATTGCAGGAGCTGCCTGAGTCTAACAGGGCTTTTATCGTGAGTGAATGTCCATTGGGTAGCTCTAGCAGCACCTCTACGACTAGAGCCGCTCTTGGGGGTTCAGGCTTGGGCACGTTCACTGATCCTTGGCCTGGCTGCTGTGCCCTGTCGCTGGCAGCCAGGCGTTGGCTTTTACCTGCTCCTTAACCCCTTCCTCCTCACTCCCAACAGCCCCCACCATTCCTTGCCATCCCTTCCTTTGTGGGCAGACCCTGGCAAAATGTCCTGGCTGTTGACAGAGGAAGCATTTTTTGGCGCTCTTCCCCTCCTTCTTCCGCCCTTCGTGGACGTTTGAAATCCCCCCCGCGCGCGCAGTCCCAATCTCCATCGGTTCCACTGGCGGGGAAGGTTGCTCCGGCATCTCAGGAATGCGGAAATCACTCCAACGCTCTCCTCTCCCTTCCCGCTTCTCCAGAGCCCTTGCCTCCTGGCGTGCTCCAATCGCAAGCGCCGCCTTGGTCAGCTGATCCATGGACTCCGGACGGGGTGCGCGGGAAAGTTCATCTTTCACCGCTGGGGCTAGCCTTTCTTCAAACAGCATTTGTATCGGGTCTGAAGACAGGTCCCACCCCAATTTATGTATAAGCATGGTAAACTGTGTCCAATACTCTCTGACGGACTGATTCCCCTGTTTGCACGCCATTAACTGTCTGCGTACCACTCTCTGTTCAATCTGGCTGGAAAACATCAAGTCCATTGCGATAAAGAATTTCCTCAAGTCTTTTAAGGCATCATTATTCGATGCCATTAGGGGCCTCACCCATTCTCTAGCTCCCCCCTCGAGGTGCCCAATCACAAAAGCCACTCTCGATTCCTCATCGGCAAAGTCATCAAACTGCAGGTTCAGTGCTGTCAGGGACGCAGCGAGAGCGCAGGGAGGGGAGGAGATGGAGAGCGAGGGGGAGCAATCCGAGGGCAGCGTAGGAGAAGATGACAGTAGCCTGAGAGATTCCATGAGCCTCTCCAGCGAATCGGAAGATTCACAGAAGGGGGCGCCGATGGCCAGGGCAAGGGGGTCCCAAGGGGGACACCCCAGAAGCAAGGGGCCAGCGGGGACTCCCAGAGCAGCAGTTGGAAATCAGGACCAGCTTCCCCACCAGAGCGTAGTGGGGGGGAGGAGTCCCAGGTATCAGGGCCAGTGTATTCACCACCAGCGAGAGAAGATGAGTCAGGGTTGGCCACGCCTCCATCGGAGAGCGAGGGAACGGTCAAGAGGAAGGTTGCCGGCTGGGCACGCGCGCCAAGTTCAAATGTACAGGCGAGCGGCACAGCAGGTAGCCCGGATAGGGAACCAGGTCCTAAAGCCCGCCGGAAGGAGGGGCAAGAATCAGGGGGGTCAGCGTCAGAAGAGTCCAGAAAGGATGAAACCCCAGCGGGCAGGAGGGCCCAGAGGAGGAAGGAGCTAAGGAAGAGGTGGAGCAAGGCTAGAGTCTTAAACTGGTGTGGAAGGGGAGGAGAGTCAGACGGAACTTCGCCGGTCTAGGCTTTAAGACGTACAGTTGCACGCTGCGGCTTTGAAATGGAAACTGAACTTCAATAAAGACTTTTGTACATAACTACAGCCGGGCGTTGGTCCTTTGTGAGCGGGGACCTAGGGGCGGCTCTGACAAGTGCGTACTGCATTTCTGTCTTAAAGGCTTGGTAGCTTCTTGGGTCACCCCCGAATTTCTGTACCAACCCCGGTACCTTCCTTGCGATGGGGATGGGCTTCCCCTGTGCATCCTGAGCTCTCCTCTCCTCGAGACGCGCCGTTAGCAGTGCCAGCTGGTGTTCCAACGCTCTGTTTCTCTCCTCCAGAGTTGGTCCCGCTCCAGCTCCTCCCGCTGCTCCGTCTCCAGTTGGGTTGCTCATTATGCCTCTCTTTCGCACAGGCAGCGTCGAAGACTGACGGATTGCTGTTATGGGTTAAGGGGGCTGCTTGTGCGTAAATGGTTGAGCTCTAAACTCATGCAATCAGTTTCTAAACTCTCCCAGTCAGCGGAGCCATGGGTGCATGGCTACCTCAATCGCTGGCAGGATCCGTCAGTGGGCGTTTCCGGAATTTGCGCCAACATAAGAGTTCTTTGACGGAAACTCTCCTTCGGGATTCTCGGCGTGACAGTTTCCTGCGCGGAGTAGGTGTCCCCAGCGGAGGTCCTGAGCCTTCCGCGCTGTTCTCACTGGAAGCATCTTGGAGCCATCCCTCCGATTGAGTTTCTGCAGGAACTCTCCCTCTCCCCCTGCTGGTTCCTTCCTCCGCATCCGAGGGTCTCTTAGCCTCTGTGAGCCCTTCCACCACCTGACTCTCCGATGGCAGTTCCCTGACAGTGGGCTATCTGCTTTCCGTCACTAGCTTCCCGCAGCAGTTGAGAAGTGTCAAGCTGTGATGGATGTGTTTGCTGCCAAGCTAGTTAAAGATAAAGTTCCAGGCACCAAGCCATTTCTGTCTGGTAGATTTATTACTAGAAGTTCAAAAGCAAATACAGGAATTCAAACAAACGCGTCCTTGTTTTCTCAGTCAGTTGACTCTTCTGAATCTTTGTGACATTTTTTCGACCAGCATGCCCATCGAGGCAGGGCACGCCTCTTACTTCCTTTGTTCCGGGGACTGACTGGCCCCTCCCTATTTCTCCCTCCGAGTCGGAAGACAAACTAGAAAAAGGCTTTTTAGGCTCTCGGTAAGTGCTTCCATGCCCCCTCCCCTCTCTAGCTGCCTCCCTTTCCCTGACAACAACCATCTAATGTTGCTCAGGAACCTTTGGTGAGGCAATGTGTCAAATGCCTTTTGAAGGCATGTTTAATATAAAAATAACATGTTATTTTATTTGTTCGTCTGGAGGGGAGACAAACCATGAGCCGATTCATAAACAATGACAAGCCAGACCATGCCTTAGGCCTGGGCAGCTTGTAAGCAGCAATAACAGAGGAAGAGTGAAGTGGGCATGATTTTTGCTCTTGAGTACTGGCACATTTGTTCATTTGTGCAGCAAGTTCATTCATTCATGCTTGGTCATTCATGCTGAGCATCACATCCAAGCTGGGCCATTTTTTCTCTACTGTACACAGACATAATATTGGGCTGGCCCTGGATCTACTGTAGCAACATAAGCTGAATGGGCCAAGGTAAGCCTTCATTAGGTGTTTCGGCTACCCTGGTGACCCCAACCAGCCGTGGTACCCTTCTGGGTCACCTGTCCGGGCGGGCAGTTACAGAAAACACATTTTAGTGAAGCCACTCCTATCTGACTGGCAGATTTCAGAAGGTGCTGTTAGGAAAATAGCGGCCAGCTCCACAGCATGAGGTTTTGTTCTATCCTCCACAATATTTTCTATCTGCACAAAACTTCTGGAAGAGATAATCCAGGGATCTGGAGTTGTGAAGGTTGTGGAGGGGCATCCTGATGTCATGAGCCCGAGTCAGTACGTCAGTAATAAAACACCTGGTGTCAGTGAAGTTAACTTTATTCAAAGAAACCAAAACAGTGCAGGCCTAGTGATCACATCAACTCTTCCCACTAGGTCTTGCCCCAACAAGGTAGTTGCGAGGTCTGAAGGTCCCCACCTTCCCACAGCTGCCTAAGTCCCCTCCTCTCTAGGGGTTTTTTTTTTCAGGCAATTTGAGCCTTTGTCTGTTTGCAACCAATCTCTCCTCTGCTTTTTTCACTTCTCTGCATGTTCTGGGAGAATGGGGGGTGGGGAGTTGGTCACAGCAGGAGGGAGAGACTTCCTGGCTTCTTCAGCAGCCTTGCCTGATCTCTGCCTCTTGGCCCCCGTCTGCTCCTGGCTCCACTTCTGCCTCTGATTCTGGACTGCTCTCTGCAGCAGCCTCCTCCTACTCACTAAACCCTGTTACCTCTTCAGTTTCCAACACCTCCTCCTCCCAGTCTTCTCCCTCTTCTCCCTCTGACCACACATTGTTGTCCCACCACCACTCCCTGAGCTCTGAGCCTTCTTCCCTTGAGGGTTCCCCAGCTGCTGCTTCCCACCACTCCTTGGCCTCCAGCCAGGCCATGACATCTGCTCTATTTCTTGCATTATCCAGGTGTAGCTTGGGAAGCCCTGAACAGGTGTTTGGAGTCAGTTCTGAGCTGGATGATTTGTTTCTGGATGTTTCTTGTACCTGTTTTAGATTTTCTGGTTGTTGAGAGTGATATGATATATTCCTACTGTTCTGTTATATGCATTGCAGTTCAGGTCTTTTTTACATAACCCACTGTGGTATTGTTGTCACAGTGAAGAGCAAGTAATGAACTTTGTAAATAAACAAAAATGCTAATAGTCCACAGACCTTCAGATTCCAGAAACATATATTTGGTTCCATACGTTACTAGGGGAAAGAGAAGTCCAAAATCTGCAGTTTGGGAATAACAACTAAAACGACAGTTTAGGAACATAAGAAGAACCTGCTGGATCAGGCCAATGGCCCATCTAGTCAAACATCCTCTTCTCATGGTCGCTGACCAGATGACCAAATGGGAAACCCCACAAGCAGGCAGGAGTTGATCACGGTGAGGGTTTGCCAAACATGCCTTCCTCTTAGCTCATTTCTCCATTTTGTCCTGAGTTTGTGCTTCTTCAAAGTCCACAACACCTTTGGTAAAGGCTGTTCTCCAGTTGGAGTACTCACAGGCCAGTGTTTCCCAGTTATCAGTGCTTCTACTACATTTTTTTAAGATTTGCATTGAGAGCATCTTCAAACCTCTTCTGTTGTCCACTGGTATTTCACTTTCCATTCTTAAATTGGGAATAGAGTAGTTGTTTTGGAAGACGATAATCAGGCATCTGAACAACATGACCAGTCCAACAAAGTTGATGTTGATTGCTTTGACTCTGGTGATCTTTGCTTCTTCCAATACACTGGCATTAGTTTGCCAGTCTTATCAAATGATATGTACATTTTTTCAGAGACACTGTTTATGAAATCTTTCAAGGAGTTGGAGATGACATTTTTAAGTGGTCCATGTTTCACAAGCATACAGGAAAGTTGGTAGTTTTGTAAATGAGTATTTTGATTTCCCTGTGAATGTCTCGGTCCTCAAACCCTCTGTGCTTCAATCAGGAGAAAGCTGCGCTCGCAGAGCTCAGGCAATGCTGGATTTCAGCATCAATGTCCTCTCCAGGTAGGAAAAGTGACATTTTCCAACGTTACACCATTAAGTTGGATTGGTGGCGCTGTGGAAGGGTTGTTTTGTGCTTGTTGGTGCAGCACTTTGGTTTTTTGGATATTGAGCGATAGGCCAAGCTTTTTGTAAGCTTCTGTGAAGATATTTAGGATGGTCTGGAGGTCATCCTCTGTGTGTGCACACACTATATGTTGTCATCAGCATATTGAAGCTCTGTGATGGAAGTTATGGTAACCTTACTCTTTGCTTTCAGCCTACTCAGATTAAAGAGCTTTCCATCTGTTTGATATATGATTTCTACCCCAGTGGGGAGTTTCCCTTCGACAATGTGTAGGATCATGGCAATGAAGATAATAAATAGAGATGGGACAATAACACAACCCTGTTTAACACCTGATCCCAATGTGAATGGTTCACTTTGAGAGTCATTGTTATCCATGATTGTTCCCATCATATTATCATGGAGGAGCCAAAGGATGTTCACAAATTTATCTTGGCAGCCAATTTTCAAAAGGACAGTCAGGGCAATTTAGAGTGTCAAAGACCTTCGTCTGGTCAATAAATGGCATGTACAGGGGTTGGTTTTGTTCTCTGCATTTTTCTTGAAGCTGTTGAGCAGTGAAAATCATATCCACTGTCCCTCTAGAACAGGCATGGCCAAACTTGGCCCTCCAGCTGTTTTGGGACTACAACACCCATCATCCCTAGCTAACAGGATCAGTGGTCAGGGATGATGGGAATTGTAGTCTCAAAACATATGGAGGGCCAAGTTTGGTCATGGCTGCTCTAGAAGGTTGAAAACAATTTTGGGATTCAGGAAGAGTATCCTCTGATATAGTTAGGAGATGGTTTGCTAAGATCCTTGCAAGAATTTTGCCAGCTGCAGCTAATAAAAAGATGCTTCAATAATTTCCTTTTTTATAATAATTTTTACTGATTTTAACATATAAATTATAAAATGCACCACAAAACTTATCACTTATACAATCTTTTTAGACTTCCATCAGCACCTCTGATAATCCACCGTTTTGTCCACTTCTTATACATTTCTTAACTTTTGTCACTGGCTTTTGCCGCAATAAAACTAACTTGAACTTGATTTCTTAACTTTATATTGCCTTTAAGTCTCTTAACAAATTATCCTTTCCCTTATCTATTTTTGCAATATTTCCAATATTACTCCTCACAGAACTTCTTGCAAACCTACAAACGTCGTCTGGTCTTCACAAATACTTTTCAAATAGTCCGTAAATTTACTCCAGTCTTCCGTGAATTTCTGGTCCCGCCGGTTTCAAATTCTTCCTGTTAATTTATCTAATTCTGCATAGTCCATTAACTTCATCCTCCATTCTTCAATCGTCGGTAGTTCTTCTTGCTTCCATTTTTGGGCTAATAATATTCTTACTGCTGTTACTGCATATAAAAAGAGCTTACATTCTTTTCTATTTATATCACTCCCAACAATACCCAGTAAAAATGCTTCTCGTTTCTTTATAAATGTATATTTCAACATTTTTTTCAACTCATTATATATCATCTCCCAGAAGCATTTCACCTTTTTGCATTCCCACCACATGTGATAAAATGTTCCCTCTTTTTCTTTACATTTCCAACATTTATTACTGACTTTATACATTTTCGCTAACTTAACAGGTGTAATATACCATCTATACATCATTTTCATCACATTTTCTTTTAGGGCATTGCATGCAGTAAATTTTAAACCTTCTTTCCATAATTTTACCCAGTCACTCAGCTGTATATTATACCCAAAATCTTTGGCCCAGTGAATCATAACCGACTTAACCTCCTCGTCCTTCAAATGCCATTCAAGCAGCAATTTATACATTTTAGACAAAATTTTAGAATCATTACTTAATATCTCTAATTCAAACTTTGTTGTTTTTTTTAAAGTGTTTATTAATTTTCCAATAAAAACATCTAATTAACATATCAAATCCAATAAAAATAAAAAACTAAAATAAAAAAGTCCAATTGTCTTCCAAATTGTAATAGGTTTTTTTTTTTTTTTACTTCCCACGGTCTGAATTCCGAAGCGCTTTCAACATCATAGTCCTGCCTCTCATCATCATCAATGTTTTTCATAATTCCATATCCGATTTTTTCCTCCACGTTTTGACTCTGGTTATGTGATCCTCATTCATGTCAGAAAACAGATACTTCCTCCCCCCCTATGGAGTGCAGATTTGTCTGTATATTGTACTTTTTCAGCTGTTTTAGTTTTTTCATCGCACCGCTTCATTTAATTGCATCCAAATTCAGAGTTCTGTCTGGCTCTTTGAGAATTGTTATTTTGGCAGCTCCCAAATCGTTAATCTTTCCCGTCCAGGTGTTATCAAAGAAACAGAGAGAAACCTCCTTTTGAAACTCCTTGTTGATTTATTCTTAAGCAGACTGTTTGCAATGTAGCCATATATCAGACAGTTAACAATCATTTGGCCTTTGGAATCCACCCAATCCCCCCTTCGGGCCCTAGAGGGGGGCTGCCAGACATCCATTTAGCCCTCTCTCTCGCTCATAGTAAAAAACTTCTTTTTGCAAACAGTTGTATATATAATATTGTTTCCAGTCCTTATAACCAACCATCAGTTAGCTCCTGTTTCTCTTAATCAGGGAAGTAAGTGCGCGGTGGGTAGACGCCATTTTTGTTCTTTGTTCTTTGTTCTCGTCTTTAACAGGCATTTCAAATCTTAGAAGAAAAGTGGCTGCGGATAGGTCCCAATTATATATGAAAGTCCATCTGTACTCACTTTTTGAAGAGCAATTTAGGTTCTTAATGAGGCTTGGCATACCATACAGATTGTTAATGTTAGAGGGAAAAGAAAAAACATACCAAGCCCCTCCAGATTCCAAACATCATGATGAGGATCTCTTTGAAGTTCGATCCTTTGCACCAGAGACTGTACGTTCTGCAGGTTTTTCCCCAGCTTCATCAGTTCAGAGCGTATCTGTTTGTTTTTCAAATCTTTATATTTTCCCAAACAGATGCGTCCGGCTATGGGGTGGCGTCGCAGGAGTGTCAGTCCATCCCTTGCTCCGTGACCCAGTGCCCCTGCCGTCTGCCACATCGGCAATCTGGGGCAAACTGTGAGTCATCGAGACAGTCCTCCCCTGCCCTGGGGAGGCTGCCAGGGCTAATTACCCCCATATCAGCCCTGAATTATTGGAACAGCTGAAGTCCGATCGTGTGGGATCCGCCATTTTCCACCGCCGGAAACAGGAAGTCGTCTAATTCAAACTTTGATCCACTTTCATCAAATCCTTTTTCTTTAGAGTCCTGTTTAAACATTTCATTGACCTGGCGATAATGTAACCAATCATTAACATATTCTTTAATTTCTTCATATGGTTTCTTTTTCCATTTACTTCCTTCCATATATATTAATTTCCCATATGTTATCCATTTCCCACTCATATTGACCTTTTTCACACTCATCGCATCTAATGGGAATAACCAATGTGGTGTTTTTTCGTTCCAATAGGTTTTTATACCTATCCCAAATTTCTATTAGAGATCTTCGAAATATATGGCTTCCAAATCCTTTGTGGACATTTGTCTTATTATACCATAAATATGTGTGCCACCCAAATCTATTATCATAACCTTCTAAATCCAGCAATTCCGTATTTTCTATTTTCATCCATTCCTTCAACCAACAGAGGCACGATGCTTCATAATACAATTTCAAATCTGGCTGGGCGAAGCCTCCTCTTTCTTTAGCGTCTGTTAATAACTTAAACTGAATTCTCGGCTTCTTTCCCTGACAGATATACCTTGAAATTGTTTTTTGCCACTCTTTAAATATTACTGCCCCTTTGATTATTGGAATTGTCTGAAACAAAAATAACATCTTTGGTAGCACATTCATCTTTATAGCTGAAATCCTTCCCCAAAATGATAACTTCATCCTTCCCCATATTTCTAGATCTCTTTTAACCCTATTCCACACCGGTGTATAATTATTTTGGAAAAGATCAATATTTTTAGGAGTTAACCAAATTCGCAAATACTTAACTCTTTTAACAACTTCTATACCTATTTGTTGCTGCAATATTTCTGCCAGGTCCTGTTTCATGTTTTTAACTAGTATCTTAGTTTTCTTTTTGTTCAATTTAAAAACTGCCACCTGCCAAAACTGTTCTATCTCCTCTAATACTTCTTTAACACTTGTGATTGGCTCTTCAACTGTTAATACCAAGTCATCGGCAAAGGCTTTCACTTTGTACTCATTTCGACCAACTGAAATTCCCTTTATTAACTCATTCTTCTTTATTGATCTTAAGAAGACTTCCAATACCGATATGAATATGTCATTACCGAGGAGACAGGGTTAGTCGTTGTTTGAGGACTATCCCTGCCTCCAGGTCTGGTCCTGACCGGAAGGATACTGGAATCAGCAAGGGAAACCCACATGACCTGAAAGTGTTGCTGTGCAATGCCAGGTCAACGATGAATAAAACCACTGCCACCCACAACCTGATTGTGGATGGAGGATTTTACCTGGCATGTGTGACAGAGACCTGGTTGGATGTCCTTGCTGCTGCTTGCCCACCAGGTTGCACTTATGCACAGCAACCCAGGTCATGTGGGCGGGGAGGGGGGGTCACAGTGATTTTTAGGAAGTCATTAGTCTGCACCAGGCGTCCTATTGGGAAAACCCAGTTTTCCGAGTGCATGTTCTGGAAGTTGGGCAATAGGGGCAGTACAGGATTCCTATTGGTGTACCGACCTCCCCGCAGCACCAAGGATTCCCTGCCCGAGCTGCTTCAGGTCGTGGCGGATATGCTCCTGGAGACACCTAGCTTGGTTGTCCTGGGGGATTTTAACATCCATGCCGACACGACCTTACAAGGGGCACCTCGGGACTTAGTGGAAAGCATGGCCTCCATGGGGCTCTCCCTGAATAAGTTTGGCCCAACTCATAGCCGCGGACATGCCTTAGACTTGGTGTTTACCTCTACGGATGTTGGTGATCTGACACTAACTAAAAGCGAAACAAAAGAAGTGCCATGGTCAGATCACTTCCTGGTGTGACTGGACTTCTCTGTGACCCTTCCCCTCTGCAGGGAGGTGGGACCGATTCGGATGGTCCGCCCCCGCTACTTAATGGATCCAACTGGTTTCCAGAGAGTGGTAGGGGATGCTTTATCCCATGTTGATGGCCTTTCAGCTGATTCCCTGGTGGCCCGCTGGAATGCGGAGTTAACCAGGGCTATCGACTGTCTGGCTCTGAAGCGCCCTCTTCAATTGCATGGAGCCCGGACAGCCCCGTGGTTTTCCCTGGAGCTGAGGGCGATGAAACAATAATTGAGACAGCTAGAGCGCCCGTGGTGGAAAACTCACTCTGAATCAGACCGGACACGGACTAGAGCTCAACATCGAGCCTACCAAGTGGCAATGGCGATGGCAAAGAGGGCCTTCTTCGCTGCCTCCATTGCATCTGCAGAAAACAGCAGCAGGAGACTTTTTCAGGTGGTTCGCGATCTATCGGAACCACCTGCACCACCAGGGCCTGGTAGGGACCCCAAGATCTCCTGCAATGCTTTTGCAAAGTTTTTTGCAGATAAAGTCGCTCAGATTCAGAAGGAGGTAGACTCCACCATGGGAGCAGGGCCAGGGCGGGAGAGTGCTAGAGTTCTGTCTAGTACTGTTACATGGGATCAATTCCAATCTGTTACCTCTGAGGATGTGGACAGGCTGCTTGGACAAGTGAAACTGACGACCTGTCTCCTTGATCCCTGCCCATCCTGGCTGATAAAAGCGAGTCGGGAAGGGCTGGGTGATGGGCTCTGTGGGGTGGTGAATGCTTCCCTCTGTGAAGGAGCCTTCCCAGACCCGCTGAAAGAGGCGGTCATTAAACCGCTTCTTAAAAAAGCATCTTTAGGGGGGGCCACTAGGGGCGCATCAGAAGATGGCTGACAATAACACCTCTCCGACCCACACGAGGTAATTTGGAGGCTGTGATGGGAGTAAATAGCCTCCCTACCCCCCCCCCCCAGGATTGTGGGGGAGGACTGCCCTTGCCTGCTGTGCCCTATACCACCCCCGAATTTGTGGGGATGGGGGCACTAGGCACAATGCCCTCCTGTGGAATTTCGGCGCTCCTGGATGCCGTCTCTGATCCGCGCCACTAGCTGCAAGAACTTCAAAAGAAACAATTTGGATGAAGCGAATGCACATATTTCAAGGAAGGAGGGGGAGTAAAGACTGCTAACAGAAGAGATCTCTGATAAAACAAGACGAGTCGGAGGAACAAGTATAAATCATGAGAAGATACACCAAGACTTGGTATGGCAAAGGGACTGATGGGGGAGGGGGAAAAAACTTTCCTTTCTTTCCTTTATGTGATTAAACAAGAATCCCCCCCCCCCACAAGTCAGAAATGTCGTTTTAAGGACTTAAGCTGTGGATTTAAGGCTGTGTGGAGATAAACTTTCGAACCAAAGCATGTTTTAAGAAGAGCGTGGAATGTATAAGGGCTTTGGAATGACGCAGTTAAAAGTGCCGTCGCCATATTGGGAAGTTCTGTCGGAGGACTTAAGTCTGGGAGGAGAAATAGAGAAATAGAGCTGTTTTTATATTGTGGGTGAAACTCCTCAGAGGGACTTAAGAGCGACAGTTCTGTAATTAATGATGGAAAGAGCGATGTTATCTATGAAGGCGATGATATATGGAAACCATCTCGATTTGAGGATTGGAAGAATGGAAAAATTCACACAGGATTATTATTGGTGTTTATCGACTTAAGGAGACTATCAGAAGAGATCATAAAGAAAAAAGAGAAAATATATGAACAAGATGTGATGTGGAAACAGCAAGATAAGACTGGATAGAATTATGAACTTTGTTTGGACTGATTTGGACATTAATGCAGTAGCAAGAAGATGATCAGAATCCCCCTTCGGATCTTGAAATATGGGTCCCCTCAACAAAATTTAAAATTCGGCTTTGTAATTCGGAATTTATGTGATTTGATTTGATTTGATTTGATTTGATTGGCCGGTTAATAAATTTTTTTAAAAAAATAAAATAAAAAAACATCTTTAGACCCAGCCAATTTGGCCAACTATCGCCCAGTCTCAAATTTACCATTCTTGGGCAAGGTGATTGAGCAGGTGGTTGCCGAACAACTCCAAGCACGCCTGGAGGATGCGGACAATTTGGATCCCTTCCAATCAGGATTCAGGCCTCACCATGGGACTGAAACTGCCTTGGTCGCGCTGATCGATGATCTCCGGCGGGCTAGGGACAAAGGTGAGAGCTGTTTCCTAGTTTTGCTGGATCTCTCAGCGGCCTTTGACACCATCGACCATAACATCCTTCTGGACCGTCTAGAGGGGCCGGGAGCT
Organism: Podarcis erhardii; assembly: GCF_964252035.2. Lineage (NCBI taxonomy): Eukaryota > Metazoa > Chordata > Lepidosauria > Squamata > Lacertidae > Podarcis > Podarcis erhardii. The sequence goes on along the minus strand of NC_138506.1, from coordinate 13,956,466 downwards.
GAGGGCACTGTTATACAGTGGTTCCGCTCCTTTCTCCTGTGCCATGTCCAGAAAGTGGTGTTGGGGGATGAGTGCTCAGACCCCTGGGCTCTCACATGTGGGGTGCCTCAGGGTTCCGTCCTCTCCCCCATGCTTTTTAATATCTACATGAAGCCTCTGGGAGAGATCATCAGGTGGTTTGGGCTGGGTGTTCATCAGTATGCAGATGACACCCAGCTCTTCTTTAAATCAGAACCAGTGAAGGCGGTAAAGGTCCTGTGTGAGTGCCTGGAGGCGGTTGGAGGATGGATGGTGGCTAACAGATTGAGGTTGAATCCTGACAAGATTACCCCATTCAGGACCAGGGAATCCCCCACACCCGCCCGCTCCCTGTCCCCCCAAAACAGTACTTCTGTCTTGTCAGGATTCAACATCAATCTGTTAGCCGCCATCCATCCTCCAACCGCCTCCAGGCACTCACACAGGACCTTCACCACCTTCACTGGTTCTGATTTAAAGAAGAGGTAGAGCTGGGTGTCATCTGCATACTGATGAACACCCAGCCCAAACCCCCTGATGATCTCTCCCAATGGCTTGATATAGAGATATAGATATAGATATAGATATAGATGATATAGATATAAAACTGTGCCATTAAGAAAGAAACCTATGCCACCTGGTGGATTTAAAAGCTCAAGAGATCGGCTCAAGAGATCGGCGACTTCCGGGTCAGTGCCATCGGTAATGGCGGAATCCCTCTGACTAGGAGGGATTTGCTTCGTGGGAATCGGGTCTGTCCGCCACGGCGAAGGCAGAGACCCTTTAAAAATCACAGGTGGGTGAAACCTGTGAACGTGGGATTCGGCGGGCACCCTTTGCGCCCCCCCCAACTCACGGGGGAACCCGAATACGGGCTCCGGAACAAAGCAGGGTGAGCGGCGCGGTGCTGTGAATCGACTGCTTTTTCCACGGAGCGAAGCCGCACAGCCGTTACCGGAGAGCAAGTTCAAAAGCAACTACCCGTGAGTAGGATAAATCGGAAAAAAGGAGAAAGAAAAAAAAGACTCAATTTGACACCGAAGCGGGGAGGCTTAAACAGGAAGTCCGCCTTCCGCTTTTGTAAATAGACTGAAGCAAAGACGTTACAAGCTAAAGTCTTTGAAAGTTTTTTGACAAAGGATTAAATCTCCATTGGTTAAAAATACAAAAAACCCCTTGGAAGCAGGTGAAGAGGGGGGAAATTTGGAATTTTGAATTTAGTAAGCCTGCAGGAATGAGGGGAAGATCAAATTACCTCAGCTCTGAACTTGGGAACAGGCTGCCAGATGACGCTTGGGGAAAGTTTATTGACAGAACGGATTTGACAGCTAGCTAAAATAAGAGCAAGATACTGTTTCCATTGTCCTCTTCTGCATGTAAGATGGAGGGAAAAGTAACTGAAAATCGAAACTATGTTTAATGCTTGAGTTGTGCTTGAAAGAACTGATACAAGTGGAGACTGTTTCCCTCTAGAGGGAGCCTTTGAAATTGTTATAGGAGTGTAACTGGGAGGTCTCCAGCTGCAAGATAAGGATTCTGAGAACCAGAGATTGACCTTGGACTATTCAAAATGTTGATAGGACAAGTTATTTTGACTGCATTATGTAAGACAAACTATTTGCTGGAAGAGATTCATAAAAAGATGGATGACATGACTTTTAAAACTGATAATTTGGAACAGAAAGTGACTAATATGAGACAAAAAGCGAGCACCAATACAGAAATAATTCAGGACCTGGCACAGGAACCTACCGTGGCAGAACAAATGATGGAGGAAAAGGAGAAAGTCATTGTTTTTGAACCTAAAATAACACAAGCGGGACCCTTAGTTCTACAGAAGCAAATTGAGGACTATAAATTGAGGCCTTTTATGAATCCGAAACCAGGGAGAGGAGTTGATGGAAGAAGATTGGAAAATTTAAAGTTTATATATAGAAATACCACAAAATTAATGAGTGATAGAAAAATGATGGATTGATATTTTATGGATTTAGCAGAAATGTTATAAGGAGTTAAACACATACAAGCATTTTAGTTTTAATGTTAAAATAAGGTTAAAAAAAATTGGTGAAAGGAGGGAAAGTAAAGTTACATTATATTGAGATAAAATACAGAACAAAAATTGGAAAAGATGGAAAGGATTTGCTGAAATAGTTAATCGAATTAGAATACAAAAAAGGGAGGTGGGAGGAGGTCAAGGAAACAAGCAAATGAAAGATAAGTTGGGAAGATTAGTTGTGTTTTTTGTTTTTGTGTGTGTTCTTTTTTATTTTTCTTTTCTTTTCTTTTTTTCTTATTGTGATGTGTTGTTCTGTTTTTGTTTAACATGGTGTTATTACTTTTACTTTTGTTTTTTGTAACCCTTAAAAATCTTAATAAATATTATTATTTTTTTAAAAAAAATAAAAGCTCAAGAGATCCAGCACTTAGCCAGGGCTTCTTTAAAGCCGCAAAGACCATCTATGGGCCAATAAACTATGGTATAAGCTAAGGTTACCAGATTTTTTTCAATGAATCAGGGGACACTTTTCATCTTCAGTCAGAATGATAGTTTGATAGGAAGTTTGCCTTTTTCACTAAGATAATACATTAAAATATTAAAAGGGGTGGCGGCGTTTGCCCTCCTAGGTGGGTCATAAGGAAAGGGTTAAATGAGTGTGAAGTGATTGGCCAGTGGGAACCCAAGGGGAGGAGTTAGAGTTAAGAGTTGGAGTTGTTGGGAAGTCAGTTGGGAGTTGGAGAAGGAAGAGGGAGGATAAGTCTGTGGGTTGGTCTAGTTTTGATGTGAGAGAGTGAGAGGAACTGTTAGGAGGAGTCAGATAGACAGTTGGGATAATCAGTTAGAAGTTATTAGGAAGGTATAGGTCGGTAAAGAAACTAAGATTAAGAAACTGACAAGAAAAATTATCTGAAACCATAACCTTATTAATGCTTATAAAATAAACTTGTTTATTTGATTTAATGTTAACAACTGTCTGGACTCCGTGTGTACCCAAGAGAAACGGGTTGGTGGCAGCAGGGAAGCAATCACAGTGGTGGCACAGGGATCAATAGACCGTCAAACGTTCGGGGACTCTGTGTGATCGCCACAAAAGTGTCGGCAGCGGTGGGATAACAACAATACCCGCCACCACAAAAGTGGTATGCAAGTGTTGGGATAACATCTATACACCGGTGGGATCCAATCAATACCCTGTGGTGGGATATTTAGATTGCTGCACCTAGGCATCACAAAAGCGACGGCAGCAGCGGGATCCAAATCAATACGATTGAGGCGGGATCAGATAGATACACCTGTGTTGGGGAAAACAATACACCTGGAGGGGGAAGGGTAAATCTGTGAAGTAATTACCTAGCCCGAGTGTGTAGTTGTAAAATACCCAAGATAAGCGGCAAAGCCAAAATAACAAGGAGAAAGAGAGCTCAAAATCTGTTCTGGCAGAGGTTTTAGGCTTGTGGTCGGAGGAAGTAAATCTTGAAGGGTTAGAGAGAAAACTCATAGCAGAACTTTGGGACCAGAGTCTTGAGAGAAGCCTAGCCAGAGGGAACAGTACTGAGAGGAAATTTCTCTTATTTTGTTAATTTACTGACAATTCTCACTCACACATTATGCCACACAAAAAGATAAGAAACCCTGTGAGGGAAACAACTTATGAAAGTTCTGAAGGAGAGGAGAATGGAAATCCTCAGAGGGAAGAGCAGAGTTTAGAAAATGTAACTAATATTCAACCTGAGGCAGGAGATCCAAAATTCTCTGAAGAATTTGTAAAGTGGAAGTTAGAACAAGAATAGAAATTGGAATTAGAAAAGATTAGATCTGCACAAGAAATAGAAAGAATTAAAGCTGAAAGTGAGAGCAAAGGAATTAGGGCTGAGCAGGAGAGTGAAAGAATTAGAGCTGAGAAGGAAAGTGAGAGCGAAAGAATTAGGGCTGAACATGAGGGGGAAAGTGAGAGTGAAAGAATGCAATTTCAGCTGAAGATGAGGAAACTGGTATTAGCAGCTATGGAGAATCAAAATAATAGTAATAATACCAGTAGTCAAACTCAAGTGAAGGTAGATTTAAAGCGTTTTCCTGAGTTTAAGGAAAAAGATAGCCCTGAGGCTTTTATTATATCATTTGAAAGAGCTTGTCAAGATTTTCAAGTGAAAGATGAAGATAAGATGAAGATACTTAGAGCCAAAATGAGTGGTGCATTAGCTGAAATTTATGCTCAAATGTCAGAGGACCAATCCAAAAATTTTGATATGTTTAAGCAACTAATATACACCAGGTTTGGGATTACCTCAGAACAACTGAGAAAGAAATTTAGAAGTGTGACTAAAGTGAGGGAGGAAACATATGCTCAGCTTGAGGCTAAAATTTCAAACTACCTCACAAAATGGTTAGAACAGGAGAGGGCAGACTCTGTTCCAAAAATCAGAGAAGTGTTTGCTCTGGAACAATTTTATGAAACGATAAACAGCCAATTAAAATATCTTATAAAGGAAAGACACCCTCAATCAGTTCAAGAAGCCACTAACTTAGCTGACCAAATAAATGAAATAAGGGACCATAGGTTTGATGAACCAAGTTTTGGCAGGAAAGTGTGGGGGACTACCAGAAATAGATTCCAACAGGCAAAGGGAAACCCATCTTCAGAGACAGACAAGGGAAATAGGCTGTTGTCAAAAGGGCAAAATTACAAAGCCCAAGCAAACACCAGTCTCACTGAGGAGAAAGGGTGGAAAACAAATTATACAAATCCCTAAGAACTGAAATGCTGGGGATGTGGAAAATTTGGCCACAAAAGTTTTAATTGTAGAGCTGGAGGGGAAAAGTCTGTCAATATTAGCCCTCTGAAAAAAACATATTGTATCAAAGCAGCTGAGGAGAGCCAAGCTAGTCAGGATAGGCCGAAGCCTGCTGAAGCGGTGGAGGCTAAAGTGGCACATTGCTATGCTATAAAACAAGACAATCTTCTTTTGAAAAATGCTGGGGAAATTATTTGGATTGAAGGGAGGAGATTTCTAGGGTTAAAAGATACAGATTCGCAAGTCACTATTGTCCACCCAGAGATAATCTGTCCCACCAAAATAATTCCAGGAAAAGTTATGCGATTAAAAGGAATTTCAAAACACCCTGAGGTATTACTGTGGCATCTGAATATAGACTGCATTTTTAATCAAGACTTATATTGGCTTATATCTTGATCAGGTTCCTAAATTAAATGGGCTTAGATTTTCAAATGTTTCATGCCAGGCAGAGAAAACCTTGGCCATTCTCCTAAGACAAGGGGGCCCCATTGATTTATAGTAGAAAAACAATTCTCAAAGTCATAAAATGAGGAAATTAAAGGCTGAGAGCGAGGACACTGATCCTACATGATACAGAAGATAAAAAAGGCTGAGAAAACACCATTAGGAATGGGGAAAATAATACCATTTGCCTCCCAGTAAAATGAGCCATATCTTCTTCCTAAGGTTGAAAGGCCAAGAGCTAATGGGAGAAGCATCTAGCTGGCTGGGAAAGGAGGGGGAAAGGGGGAGGTGTACACTGAAGAGGTTTCTTTTAAAAGCTGTTTTACTGAGTTCCTTCCTTTTTACTTTGAAAAGCTTTATTCTTTTAAGAGGCTACCTATGATAAATGTATGAAATATATTAGCTTAAATATATTGGCTTAAATGTAATTATGCAAAGGATTTAAGAAATGCTAGATTCTTATTTCATAGAGTCATATTGCAATAGGAGACCAGAGGGGCAAATGAGCCTAGCCCCCCTGCCAGACAGAAGACGCCATCCAAGCAGTCTTGATATATAGTTGTCAGGCATTTGTTTAGAAACCTTAAATGAAGGAAATCTTTCAATGTTGATGTGAAACTCAAGATCCTTGACATCTGTTGAACATAAAAATGTAAGATTAACCATTTGTTTTAGAAGGCAATAGGGCAAGGAGGGCAAGAGGTGAGCTGGTAATTAAGATTCCATGTAAGATATATTATTACTTATATGTCATATATATAGCTCTTTGTCTCCCTTATAAGGGCAAGGAAGTGGGTGTATCTTTTGTGGGTGTATCTTTTGTGATTGGTTCTACCAAACAGCCAATAGGAATTTCAACCAGGCTGATTGAACAGAGGCAGCCACAGGAGGAGCAAAGGGGGCTGGATTAAGGGAATATAAGTGCTGGCCAGAATGGCAGGAGGCCAGGCCAGAGCTTGGTAACCATGTACCACTGTGCCTCTTATTTATTTGTCTGACAAATAAATTACTATTTTAATTTCTCTATTGCTGCGTTGAATATTTCATTCCAGCTAAGCGTTAACCACAAGCAGGGTGCTACATTTTATGGTGCCCTGTGACTCGGATAAGTGGTCTGCTGGAACGCAGCCCCTTCGCCCTACTGGGCAGGGTACAAGAGAGAGGACAACTGCTTACCCAAAGCGCGCACTGGTAAATTTTTCCAGGGGGAACACAGAAGACTCGTCTGTCTGATACCCTGCTCACTGGCGGCGACGGACCGGGGGAAACAGGGAACCAACCAAGGGTAAGTGCACAAAGGGATTTTTGGCCCTCCAATTAATTAGGAGGAAGAGAAGTCTTGATCAAACTTCTGCGTCTCAGTAAGGGGAAACTGAGTACGCTAGGTGGTTGGGTACATCAGATGGTGATCTGGTGTAGGGAAAGGGAAGGATTGGGAGGTAGAGTGTGGTGAAGTATCCAGCGCATTGTATGTGTGAGAAAGTACAGAGCAATCTGTAGCTGACCTGAGTGTGGAGTGGGCAGTACTTCGGTTCCTAGTAAGGCCGACTTCACTAGGCAAGGAAACCCACAAAGCGCGTCTGTGAGTGACTGAGTGGATACTTCACAGGGCCATACAATGGGAGTTGGGGGTTCAAAGGGGGAAAATACACCTCTTGAATGTATGTTAAATAATTTTAAGAAAGCCTTCTCAGGGGCATATGGAGTCAAAATGACGCCAGAGCGCTTGAGAACGTTATGTGAACTAGAATGGCCAAAACAAATTACTGGATGGCCATCTCAGGGAACTTTTGATATAAATTTAGTAAGCAAACTTTGGACTGATATCGCCAAAGAAACTGGAGGGTGCCCAGAACAATTTCCATATATAGATTCCTGGCTGAGCACATTAAATAAAAATCCTCCATGGATAAGGGAATGCAAAGTCAAACGATGCAAATTATTGGCTGTAAAAGCCGAAGCTAGGAAAGGAATCTTGCCAAATAAACTCAAACCCATTTTTGAGGGGCCAGAGGAAGAGGTGCTTCCACCTCCACCCTATGCTCCACATCGAAGGGAGCTTAATCCAAACACTCCACCAGTTGTAACCCCAAGGCAAGAAACTGGAATGAATAATGGGAGTGGAGTCACAGAGCTTGATTCCTTGATAGATTATGATAAATATCTTCAGGAGGCATTGGAGTCCTATAATAAAGCCCAAGCAGAAGTGGTTATTCCACCTGTGACTCCTAATAGACCTCCATCTACAGTCTCCTTTAGTGGAACAACTGATTGCCCACCCCAAACCCCTGTACATCCAAGTCCCAGAGAAATGTTACAGAAGTTACAGGGAGACCTTGCTCGGTCAGCAAGCAATACAGCCAGGCGTATAAAGCTGCTAAAAGAACGCCTTGCGACAGATGCCATCCCCTATGATTTGAGGCCCCTAGAGCAAAGTGAAGAGAAAGGTCACGTAGTAGCCCCTCTTAGAAGAGTATTTGATGCACTTGAGGAGCCTGCGCTGGTTAATGGGCAACCCGGACCACGGCCACCTCGAACTTCGGCCCTGCAATATATTCCATTCACAACTACAGATCTGATGAATTGGAAAACACACACCCCTTCTTTCGCAGAAAAACCTCAGGCTATGATGGACTTGGTGACTTCAATAGTAAATACTCATAGTCCTACTTGGACAGATTGTCGCCAGCTCCTAAATACTCTGTTCACCACTGAGGAAAGGAGAGACATAATTGAAAAGGCACAGATATATTTGCGTGAGCAGGCCAGAGTGGGAAATATTTTTAATATTGACCGTCATCTCCAAGATAACTTTCCCTTGGAAGATCCTAATTGGGATCCAAACAATGCAATTCACCTGGCCAGACTCACCACCTACCGCCAGACACTTGTGCAAGGTATCCGCAGGGCATGCCAGAAGCCCACTAATATGTCTAAAGTCTCAGAAGTAGAACAAAAACCAAATGAGAGTCCGGGAGACTTTTTAGAGAGGCTGCAGGAAGCCTATCGTATATGGACTCCTTTTGACCCTGAAGCCCCTGAAAACAGCAGAATGATTACTGCTACATTTGTGGCCCAGTGCGCTTCTGACATTCGTAAGAAAATTCAGAAATCAGAAGGATGGGAAGGGATGCTGATGAGCCAAATTATGGCCATTGCACGCCGAGTTTATCGGAATAGGGATGAGGCTGAGAAGCAAGAGAAGAAGAAGTGGCAGAAGGAAAAGATGGTAATGCTAGCCACAGCAGTGAAGCAAGACCACCGCCCCTTAAATGGAGGGCGAGGGCGAGGAAGGAATCCACCACTGGGAAGGAATCAATGTGCAAATTGCAAGAAGGAGGGTCATTGGAAGCGGGAGTGTCCTGAACCCCTGAGGTTGGAAGAAGTACGCCCAGGCCCAGGCCCAGGCCCAGGCCCAGGCCCAGGCTCCGGCCCAAGAAACCAGGGACGGGGACGGGGAATGATCCGAGATGGAAGATATCAGAGACCAGGACAGGGACGGAGTAGAGACAATTTCATTGGACTGGCAGAAGAGGATTTTACTCAAGACTAGGAACGACCGGACTCCATAAAGTTAGGCTTCCAGGAGCCCACGGTCACGATTCAATTAGGAAGCCATTTAATAGATTTTATGATTGATACTGGGGCTGAATACTCAGTACTCCCAGAACTATTGCAGAAAAAGGCATCCAAAAGTGTAATCATTAAAAGTGCCACTGGACAGTCAGCTAAGAGGTCTTTCCTCCAACCTTTGGAATGCCAGATTGGGGGACATCGTTTAACCCATCAGTTTTTGTATATACCTGAGTGTCCAATACCTCTCTTAGGCAGAGATATGCTGTCCAAATTGCAGGCCCAAATCACCTTCACTCCTCGAGGTCCAGAAATGAAACTGCCATCAAAAGCAGCAGGAATAATTACCCTCTCAGTACCTAAGGAACAATCATGGCGCCTAATGTCAGCCTTGCAAGTCCAACCAACATTGGATACAGAATTAAACAAGCTCCTCCGAACTCTACAGGTGCCACCAGGAGTATGGGCCGAAAATAGCCCACCAGGAATGGCTAAGAATATAGCTCCAATTGTAGTAACCCTAAAACCTATGGCTACCCCTGTATCTGTAAAGCAATATCCCTTACCCCGGCGAGCAGCAGAGGGCATCCAGAAACATTTGGACCGCCTATTAAAATATGGTCTGCTTAAGTCTTGCCAATCAGAATGGAACACACCCCTTTTGCCTGTTCGAAAACCTGGGACAGATGAATACAGGCCAGTGCAGGACTTGAGGCTCGTAAACCAGGCTATCGAGACCTTGCACCCAAATGTACCAAACCCATATACCTTGCTGAGTTTGATCCCACCAGAAGCAACATTTTTTACTGTATTGGACTTGAAAGATGCATTCTTCTGTTGCCGGCTGGCACCACAGAGCCAACCTATATTTGCCTTCCAGTGGGAAGACCCTTTGACAGGAACAAAAGGCCAGCTAACCTGGACAAGATTGCCCCAAGGATTCAAAAATTCCCCAACTTTATTTGGCACTGCCTTGGCGAGGGATCTAACAAGTTACCCCTCAATACCGGGAGAAAAGGTGGTTCTGCAATATGTAGATGACCTTATACTAGCGGCAAAGGATTTTGATACCTGTAAAGAAGGGACAGAGGAACTGCTCCACTTGCTCTGGGAAGCTGGCTACCGAGTTTCCCAGAAAAAGGCACAGTTATGTTTAGAAAAGGTCAAATATTTGGGCTTTGACATCTCACACCAACAACGAGCATTGAGACCAGAGAGGAAAGAAGCTATTTGCCTTATCAAGGAACCTACCACAAGAAAACAACTTAGGGGATTCCTGGGAACAGCAGGGTTTTGTAGACTATGGATACCTGATTTCAGTAGTCTGGCCAAGCCCTTACATGAAAGCACTCGAGGTGCAGAAAAGGACCCATTCGTATGGGGACCTGAACAGAAACAAGCCTTTTTAGTTATCAAACAACGACTTATGGAGGCACCAGCCCTTGGATTGCCTAATTCGGAAAAACCCTTTCAGCTGTATGTACATGAACAGAATGGGATTGCAGCGGCAGTCCTGACCCAGAGATTAGGAAGTTGGAACCGTCCAGTAGCTTATTTGTCTAAACATTTGGACTCAGTAGCAAAAGGATGGCCTCCATGCCTAAGGGCAGTAGCAGCCACTGCGAGCCTTGTCAAAGAAGCTGATAAATTTACCTTTGGCCAGACGATGTATGTGAATGTACCTCATGCTGTTCTGACACTCATGGAATATAAGGGTAGTTATTGGCTAACGAACCCAAGGATGGCTAGATACCAAGGCCTATTGTGTGAAAATCCCAGGATTCATCTACGAGTAGTGAATATGCTCAATCCAGCGACTTTGCTGCCCCTACCAGAGGTAGATGATGAGGAATCACATGATTGTCTCCAAGTAATGGATGAAGTTTATTCCAGTAGACCTGATCTGAAAGATGAGCCATTGAAAAATCCAGATGTTGTATATTATACGGATGGTAGCAGTTACCTGCATGAAGGTGCCAGACGAGCAGGATATGCTGTGGTCACCAATGAGGAAGTTGTGGAAGCTGAAGCTTTGCCTGCTGGCACCTCAGCACAAAAAGCTGAACTTATAGGCTTAACTAGGGCTCTGCAATTGGCAGCCGGATGTAAGGCAAACATCTATACTGATTCAAAATATGCCTTCTTAACCCTGCATGCACATGGAGCTCTATGGAAAGAAAGAGGTCTAATCGGAGCCCACGGGAAGGCTTTGAAATATGGACCTGAAGTAGAAATCCTGTTAGAAGCAGTATGGGCTCCAGAACAGATTGCTGTAATGCACTGCAAAGGTCATGGACGAGGAAGGGATCCAATAACCAGAGGAAATCATGCTGCTGACAAAGCAGCTCGAGAGGCAGCCCAAAAGCCTGTGGGAGGATTTATAGCAGCCCTCATACCAGAGGTAGTTCCAGAAGAAGTTAAACCTCACTATACCCCAGAAGAGAGGAAGTGGGCTGAACAGGAAGGAGCGGTTATGAAGGACGGTTGGATGATCCTGCCGGACAATAGGATTTATGTACCTCATCATCTAGCAGGCACAATTGTAAGAAATTATCATGAATCTACTCACCTTGGCGGTACTGCAACTAGAGAGAGTCTCAGTCGGAAGTTGTATATTATTAATCTATCACAATTAGCAACTTGCATTTCACAGAAATGTGTTCTTTGTGCTAAAAACAATCCCAGGCAGGGACCGGTACAACCTCCTGGAATTCAGCATGTGGGATACGTCCCCATGGAAAGCCTAATTGTGGACTTCACAGAGCTGGTCCCTTCTAAGGGATTCAAGTATCTCCTTGTGTTTGTAGATACTCTTACCGGATGGGTTGAAGCTTTTCCCACCCGAACTGAAAAGGCACGAGAGGTAACTAAAAGACTCCTCACTGAATTGATCCCAAGGTTTGGATTACCTAGATGCATTGGAAGTGATAATGGGCCAGCGTTCATTGATCAAGTAGTGCAAGATGTATGTCGAGTCCTACAAGTAAAATGGAGACTGCATACAGCATATAGGCCTCAGAGTTCAGGGAAAACTGAAAGAATGAATCGGACTCTGAAAACCCAATTGGCAAAATTAACCCAGGAAACGGGATTGGGATGGGTAGATGTGTTACCCATAACACTGTTTCGTGTTCGGTGTGCACCCACAAAAAGACTTAAGTTGTCACCTTTTGAGCTCCTGTATGGGAGACCGCCCTCCTTTGTTCAGGATATTCCAGCTGACCTTAAACAAATAGGAGATCATGTGACACAGGGACAAGTGCAATCTCTCTCCCGTGTTTTTGTTTCTCTTAACAGGTGGGCCCTCGAGCGCACGCCGTGCAGCATTGCCGAGCCGATTCATCAGTTCCAGGCTGGCGATAGCGTATGGGTGAAAGAGTGGAAACGTGATCCACTTGCACCTAAGTGGCGTGGACCTTACACCGTCTTGCTCTCTACTCCAACAGCGGTGAAGGTAGCTGAGGTGACCCCCTAGATTCATCACTCTCGTTTGAAGAAGTCCGAAGGCAGTTGGACGTGCAAAGGTGACCCCTCTAATCCTTTAAAACTGACTCTCTCCAAAAACCCCTGTATCTAGCCCTACCGGGAACGGGCTAGGTCACGGGCAACATTTGACGACCGGCCTGCTGCAGCCACAACCTGGAAGCTGGCTGACCTGCGCACGCCTGAAGCTTGAGGAGCGTCTGAACCAGCGACTGTGAACGGAAAGATTCTCTAATACAATTGATTGACTGCCCCCCTTGTGGAACAATTATCAGAGATATTACTCATTGGGGATCCTCGGGATATATGTTTTGGTCTTGGTGGTTCCCCATTTCTGTCACTGGGGGAATTATATTGGGGCTAATAATTATTTGCTATCACAATAAGGTAATCTTTTGTGGAAGGAATGCATATACTAGACATCAACATGATTTTATTATTAATCCTGATCCCTTGGGAAGGGGAAGGGTCCTTGAATCTGACCAAATTGGCTAAATATGGATTCAGCCATGACCACAATATGTGGGTAGGTTTAGCTGAAATGGTAGCTAATGTTGCAAATAGGACCAATTGCCTTGTTTGCTCTCTTGGGCCAGATGATTCAGAGGGAGGTATGCCCTTATTACCGATACCATTAGATGCCATTGGTATGGTAAGCGAAATGCCACACCAAACTGAAATACAGAATTTCCCCGGATGGAACTCAACTAAACCATTACGAGTTATACCTGTACAAGGGGAATTCTGTGTACATAAATCATCAGATGCAGCTGATTCTCCCATGATAGGCTCTTCTCATTGTCACTATACTTGGGATTATATTAAGAATAGTCATACCTGGGCACACGGTACTACCTATCGAACTCGGAATACCTTGCCCTGTGCACCTCCTTTTATTCATGCATGGAAAGTGGTGTGGAACATAACTGTGACAGAAAAAGGCAATCTAACATACTGCACTGTGAACTCTCTACCCCTTTTGGTATTTCGCCTTCTGTATTCCACGTACCAAAAACCTCAGACCCGATGGTTGTGGTGGATATGTGGAGAATGGGCATACAAGAAACTCCCTTCCAAATGGAGTGGGACTTGTTTCTTGGGTTGGGTATTACCACCAATGTGGATTATGCCCACTAGTTCGGCCAGGCGAACACGAAGGAATGCTGATATTTCTCATATAGCAGGAGGAAGTACCCAAAGTTGGAGCGGTACTGATGATTGGCCGCCAGAGCGCATTATAGCCTATTATGATCCTGCCTCCTGGAATCCTGGTGAGCTCATACAAGGGGCACGGGATCCTATTTATAATCTAAACAGAATAATTCGATTGCAAGCAGTAGTGGAACTTGTAACTAATGCAACGGCCCAGAGTTTGAGACTTATTGCACAACAGTTGGATGAAAGTAGAGCCGCCATTTTGCAGCTGAAAATGGGAATGGATTATGTACTTGCCAGGCAGGGAGGCCTATGTGGAGTCTTGAACTTGACAGGGAATGCCTGTTGCTTTAACATTTCTGATAATGGTGAGGCAATCCGTGTGTTGGCCACAAAGATGGAGAATATAGCACATGTCCCAGTACAAACATGGGAAGGATGGGATATGGGATGGCTCACCAATTGGTTACCTAATGTCACAGGACTCAAAGGGATACTATTGTCTTGCTTGTTTTTCTTGACAGTAGTAGTATTGGTTTTATGTATGATGCCATGTATCATTTCATGTTTTAGAAGTACAATTAGCAAGATGGTTTCAAATGAAACTCTACCTCATATCATGGCCCTATACAGAGCTTTACCTCAGGAATATGATGAAGGTCAAGCTATCAAGGACACTTGGGATGAAGGTCCTTGAGCTTGAAAGGGGGGAATGTGGCATCTGAATATAGACTGCATTTTTAATCAAGACTTATATTGGCTTATATCTTGATCAGGTTCCTAAATTAAATGGGCTTAGATTTTCAAATGTTTCATGCCAGGCAGAGAAAACCTTGGCCATTCTCCTAAGACAAGGGGGCCCCATTGATTTATAGTAGAAAAACAATTCTCAAAGTCATAAAATGAGGAAATTAAAGGCTGAGAGCGAGGACACTGATCCTACATGATACAGAAGATAAAAAAGGCTGAGAAAACACCATTAGGAATGGGGAAAATAATACCATTTGCCTCCCAGTAAAATGAGCCATATCTTCTTCCTAAGGTTGAAAGGCCAAGAGCTAATGGGAGAAGCATCTAGCTGGCTGGGAAAGGAGGGGGAAAGGGGGAGGTGTACACTGAAGAGGTTTCTTTTAAAAGCTGTTTTACTGAGTTCCTTCCTTTTTACTTTGAAAAGCTTTATTCTTTTAAGAGGCTACCTATGATAAATGTATGAAATATATTAGCTTAAATATATTGGCTTAAATGTAATTATGCAAAGGATTTAAGAAATGCTAGATTCTTATTTCATAGAGTCATATTGCAATAGGAGACCAGAGGGGCAAATGAGCCTAGCCCCCCTGCCAGACAGAAGACGCCATCCAAGCAGTCTTGATATATAGTTGTCAGGCATTTGTTTAGAAACCTTAAATGAAGGAAATCTTTCAATGTTGATGTGAAACTCAAGATCCTTGACATCTGTTGAACATAAAAATGTAAGATTAACCATTTGTTTTAGAAGGCAATAGGGCAAGGAGGGCAAGAGGTGAGCTGGTAATTAAGATTCCATGTAAGATATATTATTACTTATATGTCATATATATAGCTCTTTGTCTCCCTTATAAGGGCAAGGAAGTGGGTGTATCTTTTGTGGGTGTATCTTTTGTGATTGGTTCTACCAAACAGCCAATAGGAATTTCAACCAGGCTGATTGAACAGAGGCAGCCACAGGAGGAGCAAAGGGGGCTGGATTAAGGGAATATAAGTGCTGGCCAGAATGGCAGGAGGCCAGGCCAGAGCTTGGTAACCATGTACCACTGTGCCTCTTATTTATTTGTCTGACAAATAAATTACTATTTTAATTTCTCTATTGCTGCGTTGAATATTTCATTCCAGCTAAGCGTTAACCACAAGCAGGGTGCTACATTACCAGTTGCAGAAATCCATGTTAAGTTCCAAGATTGGTCAGGAAAGTGGCAGGTTGCTATTTCTGAGGAGATTCCCACTGCTGTGCTGATCAGATGGGATTTCTTAGAGCATGTACAGAGTTCTTTTGTAGTTACTCGCTCCAAGGGGGGTCAACAGTCACCCGATGCTGAGGGGAATACTACTGTTGCCAAAGGAGACAGAGCTGAGGAACAGAGCTGAGGGGAGAAATGAAGCCCTGCTGGTTACTTTTATAAAAACCAAAAACATAGTTTTGCCCAAGAACAGAAAGAAGATGCTGATTTAGTTAATTGTTTTGAGGCAGCCAAATCTGACGTGCCTTTAATCCCTGAAAGTTTTGAGCGATTCTGTCTAAGCAATGGACTATTATATAGAGAAGTCCTTGCCATACCATCCAGAGGGGGGAACAAAATCAGAAGGCAGTTAGTAATCCCACAAGTTTACAGGGAGATGTTGAAGGCAGGGATCATAACCCCTTCTGAAAGCCCCTGGGCAGCACCCATAGTGTTATTAGACAAACCTGGTGGATCTATCAGATTTTGCCTGGATTATAGGAAGCTGAACCATGTCACTAAAGCAGATGCATATCCAATGCCGCGTTTAGATGACCTGATCGAAGCTATAGGCCAGTGTCATTACATCACCTGCCTAGACTTAACAAAGGGGTACTATCAAGTAAAAATGGACCCTAAGGACCAGGAGAAAACTGCGTTCAGAAGTCCCTTAGGGCTGTTTGAGTTTAAAGTAATGCCCTTTGGCTTAAAGAATGCGCCAGCCACTTTTCAGCGACTGGTGGACAAAATCCTGAACGGATTAAGAGAGTTCACAGTTGCTTATTTAGACAATATTGCTGTGTACAGTCCAACTTGGGATAAACACAAAGAGCACTTAGGGATAGTGCTACAGCGAATTAAAGAGGCGGGTTTAACCATCAAAGCTAGCAAATGCCAGATAGGGGGCTCGACTATTCAATACCTGGGACACATGGTGGGGGGAGGAGTGATGAAACTTTTAGAGACAAAGGTAGAAGCCATTTCAAACTGGCCTACCCCTACCTCCAAGAAGAAAGTCAGAGCTTTCCTAGGACTAGCCAGTTATTATCGAAAATTTATTCCCAAATTTAGTGAGTTAGCAGCGCCTTTATCTGACCTAACTCGGAAGAAGGAGCCAGATAAGGTCAAATGGACAGCAGCGTGTCAGCAGGCCTTTGATGCCTTAAAAAGCGCCTTGACATCAGATCCAGTCCTTGTTGCTCCTAATTATGATTGTGAGTTCACCGTCTTCACCACTGCATCCAATGCCAGGATCGGGGCTGTGCTGTGCCAACAGGGATAGAAGGACGACCTGCATCCCACCACCTTCATAAGCAAGAATTTACTTCTAAGGGAAAGACATTTTTCGACCATCGAGAAGGAATGCCTTGCCATCATGTGGGCATTACAGAAACTGAAGCTGTACATCTGGGGCCGAACTTTTATCTTATGTACTGACCATTCACCCTTGCTGTGGCTGAGAACAAGGAAGAATAACAGTAAGTAAGTAACAGAAAATATTAAAATTACTAAAGGCACAAGACAAGAGTGTCGTTTATCACCATTGCTATTCAATGCGGTTCCCTCATTGCAAGAAGTGAGGCTACAGGGAACCAGACAGAGGGCCTTCTCGGTAGTGGCGCCTGCCCTGTGGAACGCCCTCCCATCAGATGTCAAAGAGATAAATAACTACCTGACATTCAGAAGACATCTTAAGGCAGCCCTGTTCAGGGAAGTTTTTAATATTTAACGCTGTACTGTTTTTAACATTTGATTGGGAGCCGCCCAGAGTGGCTGGGGAAACTCAGCCAGATGGGCGGGATATAAATAAATTATTATTATTATTATTATTATTATTATTATTATTATTATTATGAATAGCAATGGTTTTCCAATATACACCCAATAATAGCCAAATTATAACAATAACAATTAATTTTAGTGGCGCTGTTTCTATCTCTTTGTCAGATCTGAAAGGCCTTCCTTTTCTTGTCGATAATGCATTCGATCTCATTGTCATTCTCATCAAACCAGTCCTGGTGTTTCTTGGTTTGGCATCCAATAGTTTGTTTGCAGGCTGCAATAATGGATGTTTTTAGCTTGGTTCAGTGTTCCTCAGTGTTATCAGGGAATGCCGAGTGCAGATGGTCCTTCAAGCCTGCATTGAGGTATAATTTTGATAGCCATCGTTGAACCTATTAATTGGTGATCTGTCCAGTAGACCACCAATTAATACAGATGGATTTGGTGCATTAATGTGTAAATTAACATGCTCTTTGATATATGGAGCTGGCATAGAGGCTAAGGGACTAACCTGGAAGTCTCCAGTGCAAATTTCACTTCTGCCATTAACTCATTAAATAAAACAGACAGGGTGGTGATACATTGACTACTGCAATCAACACAAGATAATATCACCAAGGCAACTATCTGCAAACAAACACTAAACGTTCATAAAAACAGCAAAAGTAGTTTCTTTCCCAAATGGGTTTTTATCTTCAACAATAGCAAACACAGTAAATAAAGAGTTCACTTGTAATATATCAGTGATTCAGTGCTTGGAGTTCGTTCCAGTAATCCAGCGTTTCGTCACTAAAGAGCTTAGTCATCAACCTTTCAAAATCAATTGTAACAGAATTGCACTGAATTAACAAATAGAATAAGGAAAATTACAAATATGTTGAGAATGCATATAATAATAATAATTATTATTATTATTTATTATTTGTACCCCGCCCATCTGGCTGGGTTTCCCCAGCCACTCTGGGCGGCTTCCATAGAAACCAAAAAACACTAAAATATCATACATTAAAAACTTCCCTGAACAGGGCTGCCTTAAGATGTCTTCTGAATGTCAGGTAGTTGTTTATCATTTTGACATCTGATGGGAGGGCATTCCACAGGGCAGGCGCCACTACCGAGAAGGCCCTTTGCCTGGTTCCCTGTAGCTTTGCTTCTCGCGATGAGGGAACCGCCAGAAGGCCCTCGGTGCTGGACCTCAGCGTCTGGGCAGAACGATTGGGGTGGAGACGCTCCTTCAGGTATACTGGGCCGAGGCCGTTTAGGGCTTTAAAGGTCAGCACCAACACTTTGAATTGTGCTCGGAAACGTACTGGGAGCCAATGTAGGTCTTTCAAGACCGGTGTTATGTGGTCTCGGCGGCCGCCCCCAGTCACCAGTCTAGCTGCTGCATTCTGGATTAGTTGTAGTTTCCGGGTCACCTTCAAAGGTAGCCCCATGTAGAGCGCATTGCAGTAGTCCAAGCGGGAGATAACTAGAGCATGCACCACTCTGGCGAGACAGTCCGCGGGCAGGTAGGGTCTCAGCCTGCGTACCAGGTGGAGTTGGTAGACAGCTGCCCTGGATACAGAATTGACCTGCACCTCCATGGACAGCTGTGAGTCCAAAATGACTCCCAGGCTGCGCACCTGGTCCTTCAGGGGCACAGTTACCCTATTCAGGACCAGGGAGTCCTCCACACCAGCCCGCCCCCTGTCCCCCAAAAACAGTACTTCTGTCTTGTCAGGATTCAACTTCAATCCATTAGCCGCCATCCATCCTCCAACCGCCTCCAGGCACTCACACAGGACCTTCACTGCCTTCACTGGTTCTGATTTGAAAGAGAGTTAGAGCTGGGTATCATCCACATACTGATGAACACCCAGCCCAAACCCCCTGATGATCTCTCCCAGCGGCTTCATATAGATGTTAAAAAGCATGGGGGAGAGGACGGAACCCTGAGGCACCCCACAAGTGAGGGCCCAAGGGTCTGAACACTCATCCCCCACCACCACTTTCTGAACACTGCCCAGGAGGAAGGAGTGAAACCACTGTATAACAGTGCCCCCAGCTCCCAACCCCTCTAGATGGTCCAGAAGGATGTTATGGTCGATTGTATCAAAGGCCGCTGAGAGATCCAGCAGAACTAGGAAACAACTCTCACCTTTGTCCCTAGCTCGCCAGAGATCATCACCAGCGCGACCAAGGCAGTTTCAGTCCCATGATGAGCCCCGAATCCCGATTGGAAGGGATCCAAATGGTCCGCATCCTCCAGGCGTGCCTGGAGTTGTTCAGCAACCACGCGCTCAATCACCTTGCCCAAGAATGGAAGATTTGAGACTGGGCAATAGTTGGCCATACTGGCCTGGTCTAAAGATGTTTTTTAAAGAAGCAGTTTAATGACCGCCTCTTTCAGCGGATCTGGGAATGTTCCCTCACAGAGGGAAGCATTCACCACCCCGCAGAGCCCATCGCCCAGCCCTTCCCGGCTTGCTTTTATTAGCCAGGATGGGCAAGGATCAAGGAGACAGGTGGTTGGTTTCACGCGTCCAAGCAGCCTGTCCACATCCTCGGGGGTAACGGATTGAAATTGATTCCATGCAACTTGACCAGACAGGGCTCTAGCACTCTCCTGCCCCATCCCTGCTCCCACGGTGGTGTCTAGCTCCTTCCGAATATGAGTGATTTTTTCTGCAAAAAACTTTGCAAAATCGTTGCAGGAGATCTTGGAGTCTTTACAAGGCCCCGGTGGTGAAGGTTAAATTGCGGACCACCTGAAAGAGTCTCCTGTTACTATTTTCTGCAGATGCAATAGAGGCGGTGAATAAAGTCTTCTTCGCCGTCGCTATCGCCACTTGGTAGGCTCGACGTTGAGCTCTAACCTGTGTCCGGTCAGATTCGGAGTGAGTTTTCTGCCACCGACGCTCTAGCCGTCTCAGCGATTGTTTCATCGCCCTCAGCTTTGAAGAAAAGCACGGGGCTGTCCGGGCTCCATGCAATCGGAGAGGGCGCTTCGGAGCCAGACACTCAATAGCCCTGGTTAACTCCGCATTCCAGCGGGCCACCAGGGAATCAGCTGAAAGGCCATCAACATGGGGACTTCTGGGTTGGCGCCTCCGGCAATGGCTGAGCTCCTCCGATCGGGAGGAACTTACTCCGTGAAAAACAGGGTCTGACCGCCACGGCGAAGGCGGAGACCCACTGAAATCACAGGTGGAAGAAGCCTGTGAACCTGGGATTCGGCTGGCACCTTTTGCACCTCCCCTACTCACGGGGAAACCCTGTTTAGGGGATCCGGAGTAACATGGGGTGAGCGGCGCGGTGCTCTGAATCGACTGCTTCTTTCACGGAGTGAAACCGCATTGCTGTTGCTGGAGAGCGCTGACTTTTTCCTGTGGACAATTGGATTTTAAACAACTACCCGTGAGTAGAACGGAAAATTGGATTTTTAAGTACCTTAATTTGGCGCCGAAGCGGGAAGGTCATAAACAGGAAGTCCGCCTTCCGCTTTTGTAAATAGACTGAAGCAAAGACGTTACAAGCTAAAGTCTTTGAAAGACTTTAATTTGGAACAGAAAGTGACTAATATGAGACAAAAAGCGAGCACCAACACAGAAATAATCCAGGACCTGGCACAGGAACCTACCTTGGCAGAACAAACGGTGGAGGAAAAGGAGAAAGTCATTGTTTTTGAACCTAAAATAACACAAGCGGGACCCTTAGTTCTACAGAAGCAAATTGAGGACTATAAATTGAGGCCTTTTATGATTGAATCTAGAAAAAGCCAGATTTTGAGGATTGGATCCCGGCTTGGACTGAAGAAGGAAAGTTGGAAAGATCTTTCTATCCAGGAATTAATTGACTTTTGGGACTTGGACTTGGATTTGAAGGAGACTGAAGTTTTGGGGGCCTTTGGATTTGGAGGAATCTTGAAACACGTCCTGAAACACTGTATAGACCCTAGCTTCAACTATGGAAATTTGGCTGAACTGTCCAGAAGGAATAAAAGTAATGTTAGGATGGAGTTCTCTCAAGACTTGCTCTCAAGCATTAAAGAATATGATCTGCAGAAGGGACATGGAAAAGAGTTAAGAGCCTCGGACATAAGATCTCCAGGTTGATGGACTATATGGAATTGACGGAAAGGACTGGCAGAATCCGAAACCAGGGAGAGGAGTTGATGGAAGAAGATTGGAAAACTTAAAGTTTATATATAGCAATATCGCAAAATTAATGAGTGATAGAAAAATGATGGATTGATATTTTATGGATTTAGCAGAAATGTTATAAGGAGTTAAACACATACGAGCATTTTAGTTTTAATGTTAAAATAAGGTTAAAAAGAAAAAAAAGGAAAAAAATGGTGAAAGGAGGGAAAGTAAAGTTACATTATATTGAGATAAATTACAGAACAAAAATTGGAAAAGATGGAAAGGATTTCCTGAAATAGATAATCGAATTAGAATACAAAAAAGGGAGGTGTGAGGAGGTCAAGGAAATAAGCGAATGAAAAATAAGTTGGGAAGATTAGTTGTGTTTTTTGTTTTTTGTCCCTTTTTTCCTCTTTTTTTCCCCTCTTGTGATGTAGAAGTGGAAGGATCATTAGGCGGGAGTGATCATGCTCTTCTGAAGTTTACTATACAGCGGAAAGGAGCAGCCAAGCATACTAGGACTCAATTTCTTGACTTTAAGAAAGCCGACTTCATAAAACTTAGGGAAGTGCTGGGTGAGATCCCATGGACAGTAATACTAAAAGGAAAGTTCATGATGGCTGGGAGTTTGTTAAGAGGGAGATAGTAAAAGCACAACTTCAGGCAATACCAATGAGACGGAAACATGGAAGGTGCCTAAAGAAGCCAGGGTGGCTATCTAAAGAACTTTTAACTGGGTTAAGATTAAAAAAGGATGTGTACTGAAGCACGTGAACGTAAGCAGGTACTTGCTCGTTGTTAAAAAAGGATCAGGCAGACTCAGCAATGGAGAATAAGAAGGTGAAGTTTATTGCCAGGCAATAAGGACCCAGTTTGGAATCTCTTCCAAAAGGAACTGGGACCCCGATTGACAGAAATCCAGAGGTCCTATACCTGAGTAGATCACAGCAAATCATTGATCATGAGACAACCATGAGACAGTCATGATATTGTCAGCGAAAATTAGCCAATTAGCAAGCTTCTTGCCATGCTTCCAGCTCCTGGTCAAGCACTGGTCAAGCACCGAGTTCTAGTTCTGCTTTCCGATGCTTGCAGTGACGCTCTGTCTAACCTCTCCCCTAGTTATGACAGGACAGAGAGTTTGGAGATTTTGTGGTTTTGCTCTTCCTGTTCTGTGGATTAATTTAGCCTGTATCTGAGGGGATTTTGTACCAGAATCTCTGATTCACGTCTTCCCCTTGTCCAGGGTACACGGATGTTTGTAGGGGAAAGGTCGGCTCCTAATTTTGCTGTTCCAAGCAGTATGCAGTTAGCTAAGGCACAGCTTCCCTTTGATTCTAAATGGATTATAAAATACTGTAAGCCTTGATTATGTGTGAGCATATATGAATATATTGATTTCTGATAACTGATTATATGAATAGCATAGGGGTAGCCCTTCTTCCTTGCCTCATTCCCCCCTTTTCAAGCTCAGAAAGAAGATTCATCTGATTCCTGAGCTTGAACACCACTCTGGACATCAGAATAAACCACTGTTTCCTGCAAAGGGGCCTGTTCCTGCACTGGAACCGGTTCCCTATGCATTCGCTCGTAACCATCGTCTTCCTCTGGCTCATCTGGCACTGGGGGCAAAGCTCGGTATATTGCCAGAATCTGAGGGTCAGTGAGATGCTTAACATTGCGGGCTATCATTCCCCTAAGTAAGGACAGACAGCAAGGGATTACAGAAAGAAGCAATAGAAAAATAAATCCTCCTATGGCTAAGGCAGTCAGAAGGCTATGCACCCACCCCTCTCCTGGGATCCACGACCACATCTTTTCCCAGGGATTCTGAGTGGGTGTGTTGTCAGCTACCAGAGACTGCAGTTTTTGCAGTTCGTCTTCGATTGTTTTGTTAAGATCATGGAATTTAACCTGGCATTGACCTTTTGGGACAATTTTGCAAAACGCCTGAACGTGCAAGGAAGTAGTCCAAAACCAATCTATGGGTCATCGTCAATTGGTTCAAATCCTCAACCTCTGCCTGCAGCGAGCGCAAAACACGGGTGGTGGCATTGATAGTTTTCTCCAGCCTGCATGTAAGAGCAAACAGCGCCTCTCTATTCTGCTCAGAAACTATTCCTGGGTAAACGCCCATTGAGAGGAATCCTATAAATCCTCCCCCAACGCTCCCTACAGAATTTGACAGAAAAATTTCATCTGCACAGTGTTCGCCTAGGGCTGCCCTTTTCCGTCTGCTTCCAAGGTGGGGTACCTGGAGACTGACCTCCACTGTAACCGGAAAGGTAAATGCGCCCACGCCGACACACTGGAAATTTCCTGGGTGGAAATTTGTCGCCAACCCATCATATAGAAACCAAAGGTTAGGATCTTTAATCATCCAGCCAGAACAAATGGACCCTTGTCCAGTGAAATTAACCGAATACTGAGGAAAGTATGGGTACAAATCTGAAGAGGTAGTATTGCCCTGGTAGGAGGCATTGTGGGAACCCCAAAGCCAAAATTTATCAGTGCATTGGGTATAGTTTCCCAGCCAACCTTTGTCAATGTGGTACTTAACTTGGGGCCAATACTTCCATTTGGAATTCCATACTCCAGTGGAATGACAACAAAAACATAGGCCTTTTGTGGTTCTGGTGTATCGAATGTATCGGTAGGGAATGTCATTCATTTCAGAAGGTGGGGCTGCAAAGAGGCCACTCTGATTGTAAAGCAGGCCTGCCAAAACAACATCAGGATCCTTGATTAATCCTGGTATAAGGGACATGTCTGCAACCTTCCTTGGGTGTTCATAATACAAGGTAGCATTCTCCCCATATATTTGGAACATGTGTTCAGCATGCTTTATAAAGGCATTACCCACTACCATTGGGCCTCTCTGGAGCCACAAGCACATCAATATGAACAGAAGCTTCATTTTCATTTTCTCCCTGTAGGCCTTCAGGGTTGAACCTTATCAGTTCCGGCTCTGGGTTGGTGTCACTACTGTGTTCCTCCTTATATATGCAGAATAGAATGATCAGAATCAAAAGGAGTGAAGTTGAAACAATTATATAAGGTAGCAGGTACCAGAAAATACCTTTTGGCGAGATATAGCCTCCCGCTCGGCCGCACCCAGTGGACTTATTAGTGGTCCCCGGGCTCTGGTCGAGCTGGTGCGGTCAACTCACTCTGTATACACTCTGCAACTGCTACCTTGAAGGGACCTGTGGGTGGTGGAGGGAAAAAAGCTACAGTGACCAGTACAGCACAGGGAAATGCTCCTTGGGGAGGTGGGTTGGAGAAGCTGCGTACGGCTCTCCTTGGTTCCCCTGTATGTACTCTTTCCCCTGTATGTGAACCTATTGTCTTGGACCTGCTTGTGCCCAATCTGGTATGTAGAATTCCCAAAAAAAGAAAGGAATGTAACAACCGTATGCAGTTACCCAATCCACCCACTTATCACGAATGTCCCACCTTTTATCTGCCCTTGTTATTGTTATTTGTACTAAGGGTTTATATGCAAAGTCTGGCTGAAATCTGGGATTAACTGATATTTTAACTGGTAGGGGTCCTCCCATACGCTGGTGCAGCTCCCAAATCTCCCGGTGTGCGTAGACTCACTGGCTTCCAGGTGCAGTGAGAGCAGACCTGTAGTCCCGTTGCCCGTGCTCCTGCCCGCTTCCGGAGGGGCTAGGTGCAGGGGTTCCTGGTGAACTTCAACTTCAGAGGGTCAGATGGGTTCAGCTCACAGTTCCAATGTCCCTCAGACCACTTCAGACGAGAATGATGAATCCACGGGGTTACTTCCGCTACCTTTACCGCTGTAGGCGTGGCCAGCAGAACTGTGTAGGGACCTCTCCACCGAGCCATCAGTGGTTCGCTTTTCCACTCTCGCACCCAAACCTGGTCTCCCGGACGGAAAGGATGGACTGGATCAGCTAAGCTGATGGGAGTGCGTTCGAGACACCACCTGTTTAAATCAAGAGAAATACGACAAAGAGCCTGGATTTGCTCTGCTGTTATCTGTCCCCCCACCTGAGTTAAGTCTGCTGTAATTCCCGTGGTTATTGGAGGGGGTCTCCCATACAAAAGTTCGAAAGGAGAAAGTTTCAGTCTCTTTGTTGGTGAACATCTGATCCTAAACAAAGCTATAGGCAACAAGTCTACCCATTTACAATGAGTTTCCTGGCACAATTTTGCTAACTGTGTTTTGAGAGTCCGATTCATCCTTTCTGTTTTCCCTGAGCTTTGAGGTCTATAGGCCGCATGTAGTTTCCATTGTATTTGCAAGGCCTTGCATACACCATCCACTATTGATGCAACGAAAGCTGGACCATTGTCACTGCCTATACATATTGGTAGACCAAACCTTGGAATGATTTCTGTTAGGAGGCGCTTTACTACTTCCTGGGCCTTTTCTGTTCTAGCAGGATAAATTTCAGGCCAGCCCGTAAGAGAGCATGTGAAGACCAAAAGCGCTTTATACCCTTTTGCCTTGGGCATTTCCGTGAAATCCACTATTAAATTCTCCATTGGCATTAAGCCTGTTTGCTGTATTCCTGGTGGAGGTACTGGTCCTTGCTTGGGGTTGTTTTTAGCACACAGAAGGCATGCGCGTGATACTGCTTCTGCCAGCTGGGATATCCTAGTTATGTAAAATTGCCTATTCAGGCTTTCCCACAATGCTGTGGACCCATAGTGAGTGGACTCATGATATTGTTTCACTATGTCCCTGCCTAAGGCTTCCGGGACAAATACTCGCTGGTCTGGTAGGATAAACCATCCATCCTGTGGTGGCATTCTGTACCCCCCCCCCTCTTGTTGGGCCCATTTTGCTTCTGCTTCCGTGTAAATGGGTTTTATTTGTTCTACATCAACTGCTGTAGGAAAAAGAGAAGCGGTTATAGAGGCAGGTGGCGGTGGTAATAGAGCAGCCCGTTTTGCAGCTAGATCTGCAAATTGATTTCCCTTTGCTGTTTTTGTGGTTTCCTTGCTGTGGCCTCGGCAATGTATGACCGCCACCTTCCTTGGAGCTCATACAGCTTCCAAAAGCGCTTCTAATTCCGCGCCATATTTCAGCGCTTTTCCTTCTGCCCCAATGAGCCCCCTTTCCTTCCACAAGGCTCCGTGGGCATGTAAAGTTAAAAAAGCAAACTTCGAGTCTGTGTAAATGTTTACGCTACAGCCAGCTGCTAGCTGAAGAGCTCTGGTTAAAGCCACAAGTTCTGCTTTCTGCGCTGAGGATGAAATTGGCAGAGGCCGTGCTTCAATGACATAAGTTTGAGTAACCACAGAATATGCAGCCCTCCTTTGCCCCTCCTTTATGAAGCTGCTTCCATCTGTGAAATATTCCACATCTGGGTCTTTTAAAGGCTCATCCTGCAAATCTGGACGGCTAGAGTAAATTGCGTCCATTACTTGAATGCAATCATGAGGCTCATCGTCCACTGACTCGGGAAGGGGCAACAAGGAAGTGGGGTTCAAGGTGTTTACAACTTGCAAATGTACTTGTGGGTTACCACATAAAAGCCCTTGGTATTTTGCCATGCACTCGTTAGATAGCCAATAACTTCCTTTGTATTCCATTAATGTCAAAACAGCATGAGGCACATTCACATAAATTTCCTGTCCAAAGGTGAATTTAAATGCCTTTTTGACCAATAAAGCTGTTGCAGCTACTGATCTCATACAAGGTGGCCATCCTTTTGCCACTGCATCCAGCTGCTCTGACAAATAAGCTACAGGTCTTTTCCAACTTCCCAATACTTGCGTCAAGACTCCTGCTGCAACTCCAGATTTCTCATGAACATAAAGATAGAAGGCTTTTTCTGGATTTGTCAAGGCTAAGGCTGGTGCCTGCATCAGTTTAGACTTTAACTTATTGAAAGCTTTCCTTTGCTCTGCATGCCACTCAAAATGAGCATTCTCTCTGCCCTTTGTGCTTTCATAAAGAGGCTTTGCTAGGGTGCTAAAATCAGGGATCCAAATGCGGCAAAAGCTTGCTGCCCCCCAAAAACCTTGCAATTGCCTGCGGCTTGTGGGTTCCTTAATGATACATATGGCTTCCTTCCTTTCAGATCCCAACGCCCTCTGCTGGTGAGAAATGTGAAAACCCAAATATTTCACTGTCTCTTGGCAAATTTGAGCCTTTTTCCAAGACACCTTGTATCCTGCCTCCCAAAGGAGATAAAGCAAATCCTCTGTGGCCTTTTTACAAGTCTCATAGCTATCACATCCAAGCAATAAATCATCTAGGAATTGAAGAAGAATTGTTTTCCCAGGTACTGAAGGGAATTTAGACAAATCCTGGGCTAAAGCTGTTCCAAAAAGTGTTGGCGAATTCTTGAATCCCTGAGGCAACCTGGTCCACGTTAACTGAGTTTTTGTCCCCTTGTAAGGATCCTCCCATTGAAATGCAAATATTGGCTGGTTCTGAGATGCAATGCGGCAACAGAAAAATGCATCTTTTAAGTCCAACACTGTAAACACAGTTGCCTCTGATGGAATCAATCCTAGGAGATTATAAGGATTGGGCAAACAGGGATGCAATGTCTATATTAAATTATTAATCCTTTTCAGATCTTGGACTGGGCGAAACTGATCCGAATTAGGCTTACGTACTGGAAAAAGTGGAGAATTCAAGCTGGACTGGCACTTCACTAAAAGTCCATATTGCAAAAACTTGTCTATGTGCATCTGCATTCCCTCTGCTGCTTGTCTTGGGATAGGGTATTGCCGAGTTGCTATTGGCTTTGCCCCTGGCTTTAGGTTTATTATGAATGGTGCTATGTTCTTTGCCATGCCTGGTGGGTTGTCCTCTGCCCATACTCCAGGTGGGGCTCTCAGATTTTTAGGAATCTGTGATTTTTCCCTTTGGGAGTCCTTATTTGATAAAGCCACCATCATTTTCCAGGCCTGTTCTCTAGGGACTCCTACTGTAACAATCCCTGTAGCAGCCTGGGGTAATTTCATTTCTGCCCCTTTTGGTGTGAAGGTAATTTGGGCTTGAACCTTTGACAGAAAGTCACGTCCCAGCAAGGGAATGGGGCATTCAGGCACATACAGAAATTGATGTGTAAGGGTTTCCCCTCCAATCTGGCATTCTTGAGGTTGCAGAAACGGTTTAAGGACCCTGTTGCCCGTGGCCCCCACAATTGTCACTGCTTGGTTGCTTTTTGCTTTTAACGGCTTCGTGAGCACCGAAAATTGGGCTCCTGTGTCTATCATAAAATTTACTAAGCGGCTCCCCAGTTTGACCGAGACCATGGGCTCTTGGGAGCCTAATGAAAGAGTTGAGCCCGGTCTGTCCTATGCATTCTCATTCTCATATTCCTCCAATTGCGCTAATCCAACAAAATCTCTGCTACTTCCTCTGTTCCTCACATATCTTCCTGCTTGCATTCTTCCATGCTGCGATCCCCATCCACGTCCACGTTCCCTCTGTTCCCTGAATCCACCTTCTCCCTCTGTTTCCCTTGCATCGGGACACTCCTGTTTCCAGTGACCTTCCTTCCTGCAAATTGCACACTGATTTCTTCCCAATGGCAGTCCCCTTCCTTTTCCTCTTCCACGTGCCCTATTTGAACCTCTCCCTTGGGCACCTGCATCAAATGCTGAGCCTTGACTGATGGCTGCAGCCAAAAACACTGCCTTTTGCTTCAATTCCCGAACTTTGTCCTTCTTAACCTCATTTTCCCTGTTCAAGAAAACCTTTTGAGCGATTGCTAGGAGCTGTTCCATTTGCAATGTTTCAAAGGCATCTAACTTTTGTAATTTCCTCCTTATGTCCAAAGCACTCTGAGCCACAAATGCCGCATTTACCATTTGCTTACTTTCTGGGGCTTCTGGATCAAAAGGAGTATAGATTCTATATGCCTCCATTAAGCGTTCCAAAAAGTTGGAAGGAGATTCATCACCAAGTTGAACAATTTCAGAAATTTTTGAAATATTTGTAGGCTTTCTGGCAGCACCCTTTATAGCCTTTAAAACTTCCTGCCGATAATTGTCCAAGGCGTCCTTATCCCTATCAGGGTCCCACCCTGGATCTGAAAGTGGATATCTGGCACGAACCCAAGCATCCGGATTATTTTCAGAATTGGGCACCTGGGCTTTGAGATTATTATCTGCAGTGGAATCTATTCTTCTCCTTTCCTCAGAGGTGAAAAGAGTCATCAAAAGATGTCTGCAGTCCTGCCATGTAGGCAGATGGGTTACCATAATGGAAGCAACTAAATCCAGCATGGCCTGTGGTTTCTCTGAAAAGGGTACTGTATGTGTTTTCCAATTCAATAAATCTGTTGTTGTAAAGGGGACATATTGGAATGTGATAGTTCTTGCAGGCCAAGGACCAGTTGGTCTGCCCTGCCCATCCACAGGACGAGAATTTTGGGGCCCTAAGATTGCCCTCAGGGGAAGCATCGGCGCTGGTGCCCCCTTGTTATTTCGTAAGTAATAACCTCCCTTAGGAAAACTAGGCGAGGCCGGGTTTTGAGATGTGCTAGGCAAATCAGTTTCTCTCATTTTTAGGACCAATTTCTGTCCAGAATCTGTAATAGCATCCATCAATTTCCATAAATTTGAGCTGTCACGGCTTTCTGGGGTTTTCAATGAATTAATTTGTTCTCCCCAAGCTCCAGACATTTGAAATGTGCTGGTTCCTCCTTCCGCTCCCTCTGTCTGTGTCTGCCAGGCTGACATGTCCTGGTTGAATTTTTCCTCGGGAGGGGAGGGTAACATGCTTTGATCAAAAGCTGTAGCTTGTTTTGGCTGGGAAGGCAAATCTGGAAGGCTAGGCACATCCAGCGATGCTTGAGAAGGTGGGGCAGCCTGTAAGACGCTATTTGTGGCTTGCAAAGAGTTATTTATAGCTAGCTGAGATTGGCTGGGCATAGGGATCTGTTGGGTTTCTTCTGCCGGTATATTTTGAGGTGCCAATACTTGCTCTGAAGGCGGCAATATCGCTTGATTTCTGTTGCTATAGTTATATGGAGGGGGGAGGATTCCCTCTTCCTCCGGCGGAGCAACATAAATTTTCCTGTCAGTTGCAGAAGAATTTGTGGTTGTCCTGGCTCCCTGCCTTACAGCAAAAATCTCACAGCTGCTACCACTTCCTTTCTTTATTTTGAGCCAGTCTGGATTTCTCAAACATATTGTAATCCATTTATTGATATAATAATACTGCTCCTTATATAAATCCGGTTTTTGCATTATTGAGTCCATAACTGCTCGACATAATTCTATTTTAAATGTTCCTTCACGCGGCCAATTTTTAACCTGGCCGGGCCAATCCTGTTGATAATATTTCTTTAAAATCTCCTTACTCGGTCTGACCTCTCCTGGTTCTTCTGGAAAGACTCTTTTAAAATTCTCTAACATACATTCTAGGGGTGTACAGGCTTGAACGTTTTTTGAACATTCCCCCCCCCATTTCTTGCAAAAAGCTTTTCCTTTTCACCAGGCAAAACACTTTCAGCCAGGCAGCTTTCAAAAATAGGACAAGGAAAACCCACAGCACACTTCTCCCTCACTCTTTCATTCGGTCATACATACACAGCCCTTTTCGCCCCCCTTTGCTTGCAGCGAAAACACTTGGCAAAGAACTCACACAGTGCTTTTTCTCTATCACACCCCCCACAGCTGTTTTTTTTCCCCAAACCTTTTTCTGCAGAACCTGTTTTCCTATCCCTTGGCAGACCCAGCTTCTCCTCCCTTCCCTTTTGGGATCCTTTCCCCTTTAACGGGAGGTTACTGGTGGATCGCTCAGAGTGGCGATCAAGCACTCATTTTTATCTTTACTCACCGTGAGTTTCTTTCATGGCGCGCCTTTCCTGTTGGCTCACGTTCAGATTCTCCCTCGGTCATTGCCTTCGCCCTGACGGGAGCCCATGCCGAAGGCGGTTGCCTCCCTCCTTCGGAAATGATGTCCGATTGGCGCCAGGAGTCGAAACAAGGTCCCCCGACGTGTCCCCCCGCCCAGAGCTAAGCAAGGCTCTTTTGGGGTAAAAAAACCCCTACTGGCCTGTATGATGCGAGCACGGCACCAAATGAAGCACGTGAACGTAAGCAGGTACTTGCTCGTTGTTAAAAAAGGATCAGGCAGACTCAGCAATGGAGAATAAGAAGGTGAAGTTTATTGCCAGGCAATAAGGACCCAGTTTGGAATCTCTTCCAAAAGGAACTGGGACCCCGATTGACAGAAATCCAGAGGTCCTATACCTGAGTAGATCACAGCAAATCATTGATCATGAGACAATCATGAGACAGTCACGATATTGTCAGCGAAAATTAGCCAATTAGCAAGCTTCTTGCCATGCTTCCAGCTCCTGGTCAAGCACTGGTCAAGCACCGAGTTCTAGTTCTGCTTTCCGATGCTTGCAGTGACGCTCTGTCTAACCTCTCCCCTAGTTATGACAGGACAGGGAGTTTGGAGATTTTGTGGTTTTGCTCTTCCTGTTCTGTGGATTAATTTTAACCTGTATCTGAGGGGATTTTGTACCAGAATCTCTGATTCACGTCTTCCCCTTGTCCAGGGTACACGGATGTTTGTAGGGGAAAGGCCGGCTCCTAATTTTGCTGTTCCAAGCAGTATGCAGTTAGCTAAGGCACAGCTTCCCTTTGATTCTAAATGGATTATAAAATACTGTAAGCCTTGATTATGTGTGAGCATATATGAATATATTGATTTCTGATAACTGATTATATGAATAGCATAGGGGTAGCCCTTCTTCCTTGCCTCAGTACAAAAAATGGAAAAGGGGGGAAACCACCAAAGAGGAATTCAAACAAATAGCCAGCACGTGTAGACACAAAGTCAGAAAAGCTAAAGCACAGAATGAACTCAGGCTTGCTAGAGAGGTTAAAAGCAACAAAAAAGGCTTTTATGGGTATGTTCGTAGCAAAAGGAAGAAGAAAGAAACAGTGGGGTCACTCAGAGGAGAAGATGGTGAAATGCAAACAGGGGACACAGAAAGGGCTGAACTCCTCAATGCCTTCTTTGCCTCAGTCTTCTCCGATAAAGAAAACAATGCCCGACCTGAAGAATTTGGAGCAAATGATTCAGCAGAGGAAACACAGCCCAGAATAACTAAGGAGATAGTACAAGAATACTTGGCTAGTTTAGATGTATTCAAGTCTCCAGGGCCAGATGAACTGCATCCAAGAGTATTAAAAGAACTGGCAGATGTGATCTCAGAACCACTGGCAGTCATCTTTGAGAATTCCTGGAGAACAGACGAAGTCCCGGCAGACTGGAGGAGGGCAAATGTTGTCCCTATTTTCAAAAAGGGGAAAAGAGAGGACCCAAATAATTACCGCCCAGTCAGTCTGACATCAATACCAGGGAAGATTCTGGAGCAGATCATTAAGCAAGCAGTCTGTGAGCACCTAGATAGGAATACCGTGATCACCAATAGTCAGCATGGATTTCTGAAAAATAAGTCATGTCAGACTAACCTGATCTCGTTTTTTGACAGAATTACAAGCCTGGTAGATGAAGGGAACGCAGTGGATGTAGTCTACCTTGATTTCAGCAAGGCATTTGACAAGGTGCCCCATGATATTCTCGTAAAGAAGCTGGTAAAATGCGGACTTGACTATGCTACCACTCAGTGGATTTGTAACTGGCTGACTGACCGAACCCAAAGGGTGCTCATCAATGGTTCCTCTTCATCCTGGAGAAGAGTGACTAGTGGGGTGCCACAGGGTTCTGTTTTGGGGCCGGTCTTATTCAACATCTTTATCAACGACTTGGATGATGGACTCAAGGGCATCCTGATCAAATTTGCAGATGACACCAAACTGGGAGGGGTGGCTAACACCCCAGAGGACAGGATCACACTTCAAAACGACCTTGACAGATTAGAGAATTGGGCCAAAACAAACAAGATGAATTTTAACAGGAAGAAATGTAAAGTATTGCACTTGGGCAAAAAAAATGAGAGGCACAAATACAAGATGGGTGACACCTGGCTTGAGAGCAGTACATGTGAAAAGGATCTAGGAGTCTTGGTTGACCACAAACTTGACATGAGCCAACAGTGTGACGTGACAGCTAAAAAAGCCAATGCAATTCTGGGCTGCATCAATAGGAGTATTGCATCTAGATCAAGGGAAGTAATAGTGCCACTGTATTCTGCTCTGGTCAGACCTCACCTGGAGTACTGTGTCCAGTTCTGGGCACCACAGTTCAAGAAGGACACGGACAAACTGGAACGTGTCCAGAGGAGGGCAACCAAAATGGTCAAAGGCCTGGAAACGATGCCTTATGAGGAACGGCTAAGGGAGCTGGGCATGTTTAGCCTGGAGAAGAGGAGGTTAAGGGGTGATATGATAGCCATGTTCAAATATATAAAAGGATGTCACATAGAGGAGGGAGAAAGGTTGTTTTTTGCTGCTCCAGAGAAGCGGACACGGAGCAATGGCTCCAAACTACAAGAAAGAAGATTCCACCTAAGCATTAGGAAGAACTTCCTGACAGTAAGAGCTGTTCGACAGTGGAATTTGCTGCCAAGGAGTGTGGTGGAGTCTCCTTCTTTGGAGGTCTTAAGCAGAGGCTTGACAACCATATGTCAGGAGTGCTCTGATGGTGTTTCCTGCTTGGCAGGGGGTTGGACTCGATGGCCCTTGTGGTCTCTTCCAACTCTATGATTCTATGATTCTATGTGTTGTTTTGTTTTTGTTTGGTGTTATTGTTTTTACTTTTGCTTTTTGTAACCCTTGAAAATTTTAATAAATATCAACATGAATTTGATAAATATCAAAATAAAGGCCATCAACATGGGATAAAACATCCCCTACCACTCTCTGGAAACCATTTGGATCCATTAAGTGGCGGGGGGGGGGGGGACCATCCGAATTGGTCCCACCTCCCTGCAGAAGGGAAGGGTCGCGGAGAAGACATACCTTCGTAGTAAATAATATACAAGAGAAGACAGTATGTAAACAACTTAAAGCAGGTGTATATCTGAAAGAATAAAGGTGAGACAATAACTAGTCAATTCGCACATACATAGTTAATGCCCCCATTCCCATTAATACAAAGAATCTCTATAGAAACTTACCTGTCCCTATCTGCATGTTTCCATCAGGAGGAGCATAAAAGAGGACAATGTCCTTCAGTTTGTTAAACCTCCTTAGGAAACATGGGTAGGGCTCACAAATTTAAAGACATGGCAGTGGAAAGTCCACAAACACAGCTGCATGTAATTTCATGAATCCTGCGAACTTTAATGTTGAATTTAATTCATGTGGAACTAGTGTATTGTCAAGGACGTAGCTGGATCAAATGCCTGGGAAGAGTCTGACTCTGGGGATGAAAGAATGCTGTTACAGAGGGAACCAGAGTCTGACTCTGGAGGTGAGGGAATGCAGTCACAGACAGAGCGAGTGTGGGTTTTTGAACTGAAGAGCGAGATTTCTGGAGCAAAAGTGAGAGGGTGTTTTTCGTGGTCAGCTTGCTGGAAGGGGAAGCCAAGCGGTGGGTAACTCCCCTCCTTGTTAATGGACGTCGGGACTTGTCAGATCTCGACTCTTTCCTGAAACTAATGGATACAATGTTCCAGGACCCCCAGCGGGAGGCAGCCGCTTCCCGACAATTACTGAGCTTAAAGCAGGGGAGTAAAACAGTGGTGCAATACACAATGGAATTTAATATGTTGGCTCAACAGCTAGGATGGGGGAAGAAGGCCCTCACAGCGTTGTATCGGGCTAGGTTGAACAGGGTGAACTGGATGAGCTAGCCAGAATGCTCCCCTCTCTTCCTTGGAGGGTTTGGTGCAGACATCACTGCAACTGGATCAACACACAATTGAACGCAGAGCAGAGAAGAGGGGGCTGGGCAGGCAGGCATTAAAGATGGCCAACATTCCTGACATTCCTGTATGAAGGCTTGGCAGTACGCCAAGGGAGAACACGGAGGGGGAGGAAGTGATGCAGCTTGACTCAGTGGGCGACAGGTCTCAGATAGCTCCGGCAGAAAGAGAAAGGAGGAGGAGAGACTGTGCTTCATCTGTGGAAAAGCAAATCACATCGTGAGGCAATACCCTAGCAAAGGAGCAGTGGGTTCGCTTTCAGGGGCAAGCGTGGGGGAGAGGCCCGACCTGAATGAGAAGTCAGTGGGAAATGAAAGGTCCCAGTCCCACTAGGAGGCCCAGGACTGGGAGTAAGGTAATCTGAAAGGCCTCACCAAGGTCCAGTGATTCCAGGACTCACCTTGCTTCCTGTGCTACAGTTTCCAGATGGAGGCCGGACACAGTTAAGAGCCCTCATAGATTCAGGGGCTTCTACATTTTTTGTGGGTCAGGACTTTGTGAAGGAATATGGCCTGCCCACACAGAGACTGGCAGCTCCACTTGAGGTGCAAACCATAGATGGGAGGCCTCTCGTATCAGGGAGAGTTTCACATGCAACTGTACCACTGATTTTGGAACTGCCTGGCCACAAGGAACAAATCACATTCCACATCACAAAACTAACCACCTATCCTCTTGTGTTGGGGATGACGTGGTTATCCAATCCAGTGATAGCGTGGAGGCAGCAGTCCATAACTTTTGCCTCAGCTTATTGCCACCTTCATTGCCTAGGTATTGAGGGCCCAATAGTGGCAGCTGCTGGGGGGTGGAAGTATTGCGATCGCTAACAGGAGAGGAAGAGCTGTTACCGCTGTAATTCAAGGACACCCCCCCCCATGCTGCCTCTACAGCTGCCTCTTGGTGAATAGGAGGCACTGCTAGTCTCCTCCCACCCTAAAGAAGAAATGGTGGGGGCTGCCCTCTAAGGTCTTTTTGGCTCTGCACTTTGATTACCACTTCAACCATTGAGTATGGTTGATTTGATCCCCACCCCTGTGTTCCCAATGTAGTGTTAATGTATGTTTATGCATGCAGAGAAAAAGGGCAAGAAAGGGTTACTTTTGGAGTGCTGTATAATGTGGGTGTGTTTGTCTGCACCTGTAGCTAGTTAAACATGTGAAAATGAGTCAGCAATCGTGATAATGACTCAACACAATCTACAGTATAAATGCTGCTGTGTTTATGGCAAGTTTGCCCTTGACTGGAGTTTAGTCTGTATGGTGTATGTATGTACATACATAGATCTGCATTACTGCCAGTAAAGCAACTGACTCTTCTTAGAAGTTACAGATAGGTAGCCGTGTTGGTCTGCCATGGTCAAAACAAAATAAAAAAATTCCTTCCAGTAGCACCTTAAAGACCAACTGAGTTAGTTCTAGGTATGAGCTTTCGTGTGCATGCACACTTCTTCAGATACACACTTAGAAGTGTTTGGCATTTCACTGGTCTTTTGCACACTCCGCTGACATTGGGGTGGGCACTCTGCACATCTTCACTGACCCCTTTTTTCCCTGGCAGGGAGGGGCACCATTTTGTGGTTTTCCTCAGGTGCCAAAATGTCATGAGTTAGCCCTTACAAAAAGGCTGCTGAAGTTTAAATTATTGGCAGTATTGACAAGTTGTTCCCATTGGGAGATGCTGACGGTGCTTTCTTAGGAAAGAATAGCAGCAAGCTTTGCATCCAGCCTGACTTTGCATTTCTCGGGTGTGCCTCTTTTCTTCCACAGGGTTCCGCAACTTTAATGTTGATGACCAAATGTCAATCATTCAGTACTCCTGGATGGGCCTGATGATTTTTGCAATGGGATGGAGATCATTCACCAATGTGAACTCTCAGATGCTCTACTTCGCTCCAGACTTGGTCTTCAATGAGTAAGTGCTATGAGACAATGAGAAAAACTTTTCTCTAGCCACTTTCATCAAGTCATGCATAATTTCATGCTCCAACAAATGAGTCAATCAACTTATTGTATATAGCCAAAGGCATTTACAATGTGCAACAGGGGATTAAAACAAGGCTGAAATCACACAACATGACTTATGAAAGTTAAAACATAAAAATCTACAGCACGAGGTTTTAAAATTAGGAAGCATTAACATTTCTAGAATGGAGCTTGTTAGCTGCCGGAACAAACTTGGCTACCAGATGTGTAATCTGGAGAGGTTTATCAGCTAGGAGCTCGACTGTCACCTTCTGGGAGGATTGGCCTGAGAGACAGTCAAGAATAGATGATAAAAAATAATAATATCTGGGCACTGAATATAGGAGGCAAATCAGCAAATACTGTATGATATCCTCGACCTGATTGCATCCATAAATGCATTTGCTTTCCATATGGGGAATTCCCAGGTATCTCCCCCTCCAAATACTCTGAGGGCATCTGTTGGAACCTTAGTTCAACAAGTGCCCTACGCAGTTGTGGGAAAGTCTGTGTCTCAAGGTCATGGTGTCTTGAATGGTTGATCTTAATTTGGGGGTACCAAGTAGAGTAACGGGCAGCTATAATCAGTCAAATCTTTTTTTTTAAGAATAATTTTTTATTAACCGGCCAATCACATCAAATCAAACCAAATTACATAAATTCCAAATTACACAGCCGAATTTTAAATTTTTGTTGGGGGTACCCATATTTCAAGTTCTGAAGGGGATCCAATCAACTTCTTGCTTCTTACTGCTGTTTTAATGTCCACAAATCTAACCTTATGATGTTCACAATACTATCCAGTCCTTTCTTATTGTTTTTCCACATCTCTTGTTGTTATTTTCCTATATTTTTCCTTTCTCTTTGTGACCTCTGATAGTCTCCACAAGCTGGTTAGAACAGTTTGCAATCCTGCGTGGATATTATTATTTTTTATCCAGTAGCCATATCCAGACATTTTCCATATAACATCACTTCCATACATCAAAACAGTCTTAGCGTCATTCATCTTCACCAATCTGCCTCCTTTCTCAAAACCTCTGAGGAGATTCACCAGGAATGCAGTCTGAAAACAGGTCCGTTCCTCCTCCTGGCTATAAATCCTTTGGCAAGATGGTGACTCTGAATTAATTGCTGCGCCATTCCAAAAGCTCTTATTGCTTCTCAATCTCCATAAAGCATACTTTTGGTTAAAGTTTATCTCCACACAGACCTTAATCATCCTGCTTGGGTCAGTTCAACCAACGATTCTAATGAGGAAGGGTTCTTGTAAATCACATAGAAGAAAAGTAAAAAAGGTCCCCCCCCCCCCCATTCAGTCCCGTTGTCAACATACCCAGCCTTTGGTGTATCTTCATCGTAAAATATTCCTGTTTCTCCAACCCGTCGTCTTCTTTCGCAGAGGTCACTTAAATTAGCAGACTTCACTCCACTTCTTCACTTGAAATATGTGCATTTGCTTCTTTTGTAATTAATTATTCCAAATTGCTGCAGCTAGTGCGCAATCAGAGACAGCGTCCAGGAGAGCCGAGGTCCACACGGGGGCATTCTGCCTAGGGCCCTCACCCCCTTCTTTCAAATTAGGGGGTGATTTATGGGCACAGCAGGCAAGGGCAGTGTTCCCCATTTCCTTGGGGCAACAAGGGAGGCTGCCTACTCCCATAACAGCCTCTTAATTACCCCGTGTGGGTCAGAGAGATGGTATTGTCGGCCATCTTCCAATGCGCCCCTAGTGGCCCCCCATAATCAGTCAAATCTTTATTATGGTCATAGACCAGTATAAGTAGGATGGAGAACAATCATTTAAAATCTAAAACGTTTTGGAAAGCTAAGATTATTAAAACAGAAGGTATGTATAAAAGACTACTGTATAAGAAGCTAAAAGAATAAAAAAGAAGGGTTAGGAGCATTAAACAGATGTGAATGAGCATGAAAGGTTAGTATATAAAAGGCTATGGCTATCAATTTACAAAGCACTCTGCTATGAGTGTTCATTAAATCTAGTTTGTGGCACAGGTCATCATCCAATGAATTTTGAACGCTGCTATGCAGAACCTGGCAACGTTTAATGTTGTAGCAGGGTTGGTATCTGAAAGCAGCAGGGAGGTATAGAATTGTCCTGTGCGAGATCATGCCCCAGTAGAAGTCACCGTTAAAATAGGAGAAGGAACACAAACCACCCCATCATGGTCCTTCAGTCCCATCCTAACTACAAACAAACAAATTAGAGAGAGTCTCACAAAAACTCTCCAAAACTACTTCAGGGAAAACGATGTACACAATATAACAACTCCTCTCCTAAGGGACGCAATGAAAGCGGTCACCAGAGGAGCTTGCATAAAAGAGAAAGCATTCCTTAAAAAACAAACCTCCTCAAAAATTAGCAAAATAGAGGAAGACATCACAGCCCTCTCATCACACTACAAACAAAGAGGATCTAAAAAACTCCTCAAACTTATAGAACAAAAAAAGGAGAGAACTAGACTCCCTAGAAATCAACAAAAAAATGATCAGCATTCTATACTCTAAACAATGTTTCTATGAATTATTAGAAATTTCAGCTTCGGTCGTCCGAGCTGATATGGCTCAACTTCCTTTGAGCCCAGCAGAGCATTAAAACAACAAAGTCCACAACGGAAGGATGAGATAGGTATGATGCTACATTGCTATACTTTATTACTAAGCTATACAGAGAGCAAAGAAAAACACATCTCCTCTCTGTGAGAAGCAGAGAGCAACTGAACTAAGGAAACGACAAAACAAAGGAAACAGGAAACCAGTAACGTCACATCCCGTCTCCCTTTCCCATGAGAACTCCAATAGTATCTGGACTGTGGAATGTAAACACAGTCCTGTGACTTGCAAGCAGCTGCTCAGTGAGAAACAGAAACTAACATCCTCCCCCTTTCTGTGAACACCACTGGGCAGCATGTCAGTACAATCTCAGTACAAACCCAATTTCTGTACATAGGTACAGTGTTGATCCCTTGGAACAACCTTGGACAATAAATCAGCAGGAATTTCATTACCTGGCATGTAGAACACCGTTACAAGTCCTTTCTGAACACATTCTCTAGCATGTTGCAGCTTCAATTGCAAGTGCTTCGTGCTTTGCTTACAACCTTCAGAAGTCAGCAAAGCCAGACATGCTTTGTTGTCCTGATAAACCTGGATTGGACATTTGACAGGAATTCTCATGTCTTTGCACAACTGTAACAACCATTCACAATCCACAAGTGAATAAGACAGTGCATTCAGTTCAGCTTCACAAGAACTTAAGCTTCCTGTAGTTTGCTTCTTGCACGACCAATCAAATAGACCCTGGTTGTACATGTAGCAAACTCCAGACATGCTTTTCCTGTCTGTAGTGTCACTTCCAAAACTTGCATCTGCAAATATTTCAAGACCACAAGACTTCTGATTGTTAAATTTCAGTCTGTAATGCATAGTGCCTTTCAAATAGTGTGCTATGCATTTCAGAGCTTTCCAATCCTTAACAGTAGGATTGTTGACTTGTCTTCTTAGCAAATTACAGCTAACTGCAATGTCAGGTCTTGAACACCTGGTGTCAGGGAACTGCCATCGGAGCTTAAGGTGGTGGAGAGGCTCTCGGATGCTGGGAGACCCTCTGATGCTGAGGAAGGAACCAGCAGGGGGAGAGGGAGAGCTTCCGCGGAAGTAGGAGGGGAGGCGGAGGAGACAGAGTCGGAGGTGAGGCTGAGAGACGCTTCCAGCGAGACCAGTGGGGAGAGCTCAGGACCTCCCCTTGGAACGCCTACTCTGCGCAGAAAGCTGTCACGTAGGGAATCAAGGAGGAGACTTTCTGTCAAAGAACTTTTATGCTGGAAGAAATTCAGGAAACGCCCACTGACGGATTCTGCCAGCGATTAAGGCAGCCATGCACTGATGGCTCCGCGGAGAGGGAAAGTTTTAAAACTAACTACCAAGCTGTGAGAGTCTTAGCGCTCACGCACAAGCAGCCCCTTATCCCATTACAGCAATCCGTCAGTCCTTGACGCTGCCTGTGCGAAGGAAGGGCATCATGAGCAACCCAACCGGAGTCGGAGGAGCGGGAGGAGCTGGAGGAGGACCAACTCTGGAGGAGAGAAACAGAGATTTGGAACACCAGCTGGCTCTGCTAACGGCGCGGCTCGATGAAAGGAGAGCTCAGGATGCACAGGGGAAACCCACCCCCATTGCAAGGAAGGTACCGGGGCTGGTGCAAAAATTCGGGGGTGATCCAAGGAACTACCAAGCCTTTAAGACAGAGATGCAGTATGCCCTGAACCTGCAATACGATGACTTTGCAGACGAGGAGGCGAGAGTAGCCTTTGTAATCGGACACCTAGAGGGAGGGGCTAGAGAATGGGTTAGACCCCTGATGGCATCGAATAATGACGCCTTGAAAGACTTGAGGAAATTTTTTATAGCTATGGACTTGATGTTTTCCAGCCAGATTGAAAAGGGCATGGTACGCAGGCAGTTGATGGCATGCAAACAGGGAAATCAATCAGTTCGAGAGTATTGGGCGCAATTTGCCATGCTCATACACAAACTGGGTTGGGATCTGGCTTCGGACCCGATACAAATGTTATTTGAAGAAGGCCTAGCCCCAGCGGTGAAAGATGAACTTTCCCGCGCACCCCGTCCAGAGTCCATGGATCAGCTGACCAAGGCTGCACTTGCGATTGGGGCGCGCCAGGAGGCGAGGGCTCTGGAGAAGCGGGAAGGCAGAGGAGAGCGTTGGAATGATTTCCGCATTCCTGAGATGCCAGAACAACCTTCCCAGCCAGTGGAGCCAATGGAAATTGGAGGCGCGCGCGCGGGGGACTTCAAATGCCAACGAAGGGCGGAAGAAGGAGGGGAAAGGCGCCAAAAAGTGTTTCCTCTGCCAACAGCCAGGACATTTTGCCAGGGTCTGCCCTCAAAGAAAGGCATGGCAAGGAATGGTGGGAGCTGTTGGGAGTGAGGAGGAGGGGGTTAAGGAGCAAGTAAAAGCCAACGCCTGGCTGCCAGCGACAGGGCACAGCAGCCAGGCCAAGGATCAGTGAACGTGCCCAAGCCTGAACCCCCCCAAGCAGCCATCGCCGTAGGGGTGGTGCTAGAGCTACCCAACGGACATCCACTCACGATAAAAGCTCTGTTAGACTCAGGCAGCTCTTGCAATTTCATGAGTAAGGAATTTGCATCAGAGCATCAGATACAGACTCTGCCCTTAAGTAGTCCTTTGCAAGTCACCACGATTGATGGGAGGGAACTTCTGGGAGGAGAAGTAACCCAACAGACGGTCCCCATGACAATGAGGGTGGCAAGGCACGCGGAAGTCATTGCCTTTCATGTAGCCACCCTGGCGGGACCACCCATCATATTGGGAATGAGCTGGCTGGCGCTACATGACCCGTTAGTGGGATGGCACCAGCGGACGGTCTCTTTCGGGTCAGCTCATTGCTTGGAACACTGCAATGGGAGGGGAAGCCCGGGGATGGCAATGGCAAGTTTGGCAGGGCTGGCGGTGGGGGAAAAGGGAGAGATACCACCGCAATACGCCGATATTGCCTTAATCGCTGCTGGCCATTTATGAAGCATTTCGACGCTGGCGACATCTACTAATAGGTGCACAACACAAGATCCAGGTGTGCACAGACCATAAGAACCTGGAATACTGGAGAACGGCAAGGGTACTCAACCAGAGACAAGTGCGATGGGCACAGGAGTTCTCCAAGTTCCATTTTGAAATTCGCTACGTACCGGGGGAAGAAAACGTAAGGGCGGACGCTCTCTCCTGGAAACCAGAATATATGGAGGGGGAGGGAGCGCCGGAAGAAAGACATGTGATACCAGAGGACCACTGGGTGTGTGGGGCAGCATTGGTGGGACAACGAGAACTGGTAGAGGGGACCGAGGGCGACGAGTATGCCCAAAACAAGCTCAGAGAGCTCAGAGGAGCAGGGGAAAACCCGGGGGGTTGAGGAAAGAAATGGGGCGCTGTACTGCAGGGGGGCGTTGTATATACCAGAGGGGCAATTGAGGAGTAGAGTATTCAAACAACTGCACGACAGCCCCACGGCGGGGCACTTTGGGCAACACAAAACCATGTTGTTAGTCACCAGGCAGTTCTGGTGGCCAAAGGTGAGGGAAGACGTACGAGAATATATAAGGGGGTGCGACCACTGCCAGAGAGCCAAAGGGGAGAGGGCGGCACCGGCGGGGTTGCTGGAACCATTACCTACACCAGAACGGCCATGGGAGGCAGTGTCCATCGATTTTATGACAGATTTGCCCAAATCCAAAGGGAAAACGGTGGTCATGGTGGTAGTAGACTTGTTAACCAAGATGTGTCATTTTATAGCTTGCTCACAT
This sequence comes from Podarcis erhardii, assembly GCF_964252035.2. Classification (NCBI taxonomy): domain Eukaryota; kingdom Metazoa; phylum Chordata; class Lepidosauria; order Squamata; family Lacertidae; genus Podarcis; species Podarcis erhardii. Next base: position 13,913,000 of record NC_138506.1, on the reverse strand, counting down.
GCTGTAACGGCGGAGGAAACCGCCAGGTTGTTTGTAAAACACATTTTTAGGTTGCATGGCGCCCCCTTGAGGGTGGTCTCTGACAGAGGAAAACAATTCACGTCCAGGTTCTGGAGGAAGCTCATGAGCCTACTGCACGTGGAGGTCAATTTCTCGACAGCCAGACACCCAGAAACCAACGGGCAAGCGGAAAGGGCAAACAGTATTTTGCAACAATACTTGAGATGCTATGTAAATGAGAGAGAGAGTGACTGGGTAGAGAAGTGAGAGTCTTAGCGCTCACGCACAAGCAGCCCCTTATCCCATTACACCTGGCAATGAAGTTTAGTTTGCCTAGCACACCTCTGTACAGTGTAGTGTCAGAAAATGCTTCTTCAGTGTCATCTACCTGATAACCTGTTGTCATTGGTGTGTCTACAGGGTTAGCATCCATCAGGTTTAGTTTGCTTAACACATCAGCAATTTTCCGTGACTGGTGTACTAGAATATTACCATCTTGGTCTCTCTCTATTTCCAGAGATAGGTAGTTGGATACCTCACCAAGATCTTTCGTGTCAAAGTGCTCTTTCAGTTGAGCTAGGGCCCTATTGTACATTTTGACATCCCACCAAAAGAAAAGAATATCAACATAAAACAAGCAATACAGCTTCTTTTGCCCTTCCTCTTTGACAAATACACATGGATCAGCTTTACCTTGCTGAAAACGTAGAGAAAACAACACTTCGGTGAGTTTAGAGTGCCAGCACTGTGCACTTTGCTTGAGACCATATAGGGACTTCTTCAGAGAACAAACAAATCCCTGTTTTACCTGTACGCCATCAGGTGGAAGCATATAAAGTGATTCACCTAAGGTCCCGTACATAAGCCTAATGCTCTCATATCTCATGGTGGGTGAGTAGGTCTCGTGATAGTCTTCTCCTGGTACCTGTGAAAAACCTCTGGCTACCAATCTGGCTTTGTGTCTGACTATCTTGCCATTTTGATCGGTCTTCGCTTTGAAGACCCATTTGCTGTCAAGCAGTTTCATCCCTGGAACTGCTGGAACTAGCTCCCATGTTTTGTTCCTCTCTAAGGAATCAAGCTCAGCCTTCATGACAGTTAACCATGGCTCAGCATCCTTTGAATCCAAAGCCTGGATCTCTTGGAAGCTTGAAGGTTCAAATACCCTCTTGGAGCTATTAACAGCAGTTACAGCTTTGGCTGTCTTAGCAAATTCATCAGCAAATCTCTTTGGAGGTCTACCTTTTGTGGCTCTTTCAGACCTGCGAATCAGACGTAAGTCTTCAACGCTTTCCTCTTCCTTCTTAGGAGAAAAGTGGCCTATAGTGAACAATGGTTTCTCCAATTCTCGATCAAAGCCTTCAGAGGGTCGCATAGAGGCTTTTGCACTCTTGAAATCCTCTGAATCATCCGATTCAGTTTCAGATTCAGAATCAGAACCTTCATCAGTGGGTGTGGGGTTTGCTGCTGTTTATCATCAGACTCTTCACTGTCATCAGGATAACACTGGAAAATTCCCACATTCTCCCCCCACTTGGCATTGTACTCAACACTTCTAGTAAGCCTAATTGACTTAGAGTCAGTCATCATTACTCTGTAAGAACCTTTCTGATACCCTAGAAAGATACCATGCAAACCACGTTTGCCTAACTTGGAGCTTTGTGGTGTGTGAACCCACATGACAGAACCAAAAATTCTCATGTGCTTAATGTATGGTTTCTTGCCAAACATCTTTTCATAGGGGGTACAACCAATCAGTGATGATAATCTGCCATTATAAGTGTAAACAAAACAGCCGAGCACTTCTGCCCAATAACTCTCTGGAAGATTGGCATCATGCAGCAAGGTTTTCAAGCCTTGAAGCAATGTTTGGCTTGCCCTCTCACAAAGTCCATTCATCCATGGAGAACGAGGACTAGACAAATCATGTTGAATTCCTTTCTCAGTCAGAAAAGCTTCAAACTGCTGAGAAGTGAATTCTCCCCCGCAATCTGTAAAAAGACACTTCACCTGTTTACTATGCACATTTTCCAACCAAGCACAGAATTCCTTGAACCTCGGAAGCACTTCTGATTTCTGCTTGAGATTGAACACATGAATATACCTGGAAAATGAATCAATGAGGACCATGAAGTACCTGGCTCCACCCAAAGAGGGTGATAATGGACCAACGAGATCAGCATGCACTACCTGGTGTAGTTCTGTAGCTTGTCTACTAGACACCTTACCTTTTGCAGCCATTTTGACCTTGTTTGCTGTGCATGCCTTACACTTCATGTGGTACCTGCAGGGTTTAATAGTCATACCTTCAACTAAGGCAGGCATTTTGGAAACTGCCTCAAAGTGTAAATGACCAAATTTCCGGTGATAATCATGAATACATCCTGCATGCAAAACCTTGTTAGTACCTGCAATACAACAAGTTTCATCCTGCACAACATCAACAGAATCATCATAATGCAATACAAACAAACGATCAATATAATCAGCATGCAGTACAAAGCCAACTTTCTTGGTGATGGTGCACTTCCTCTTCTTGAAGGAAACGTCTATGTCCTGTTCAGTCAGCTGCGAAACACTCAGTAGATTGTGTGCAGCATCTGGAACAAAAAGAATGTTGCGTATCGATGCATCCAAGCTGTGAAGAACAACCGTTCATTAGCCTTGACTGGAGATCGTGTGGTCATCCACCTGGTGAATTGCACCTTCCTGCGGAGTAAAGGACACGAAGAGATGTTTCTCCCAACAAATGTGTCTGGTCGCTCCCGAGTCAACGATGAAGAAAGATCTAGACGTCTTCTGGACCTTTGGAGTGAAGCGTGAGACCGTTGCCTTGTTTTGCGTTGTCCTAGACTTCGGACTTTTGCCTTTGCCTTTTCTGCGCGTTGAGCTTTCGCTGAGCTGCTCTGTTGCCTTGGCCTTTGGATGTTTGCATTCCCTTTTCACGTGGCCTAGACGTCCACACGAGTAGCATTTCACTGCCATCAAAGCTTTGGCGCCACCTAGTGGTTCCACTGCATTCTGGGATGACGTCTGTGAGGACTCCCCCTTAGTGATGCAGCTAGCACTACGGCGATCCGCTTCATTCAACACCACAGCAGTAACATGCGCTACCGTTAGCTGAGCAGTAGGCAAAACAGCAAGCTGGCTGGCAATCATTTCCCAACTCGAACCCAAAGAATCTAGCATTATGAAGGAATACACAGCCTCTGGAAAGGTGATTCCACGCTGTTGCAACTCATGCCTGAGATTCTGCATTTCCATGAGGTGAGCACGGACATCTGCTCCTTCAACAAGTGCCATATCATGCAACTTGGCATAAAAGAACAAAGAAGCACCAGCCTCTGTTCTTAAATGTGACTCTTGCAAACTGTCCCACATTTCTTTGGCTGAGGCCTTGTCACGCAAAAGACATCGCTCTTCAGGGGACACAATCAGCATCAGAGTTCCCCTTGCTTTCGAATCCTTAGCTTTCCATTCATCAGTTACAGGAGCTGGGGGGGGGGTGTCTGTTATCACATTAAACAGACCCTCTTTTCTTAGCAGAGCCTCTGCATATTGAACCCAGTTTTGATAATTAGATTTATTGAGCTTTGGAATTCCAAAAGCATTCTCAAGAGCCTCTGATACTCTTGGACTGGCCATCTTGTGTCTTTAAAGCAAGCTCTGTCTGTTTACCAAGAGCTGCATTCCAAAGAGCACACTTCTTAAGGCCTTCTCTTTCTGCCGCTGATGGTTAGTGCTTGGCAAAGAGTTCAAAGTCCACCCCTTATTGCCATTAATTAGGGACTGGCAGGCTTCCCGGGGCAAGAGCACATACCCCTCATCCATCCTCTTGACACGCAGAGAAGATAAACTTCATTCCTTCCTCTGTCGTCCGTCATTCTGGATTCCGTCCTTCTGGAGTCCATAACCAAAAATATTAGAAATTTCAGCTCCGGTCGTCCGAGCTGATATGGCTCATCTTCCTTTGAGCCCAGCAGAGCATTAAAACAACAAAGTCCACAACGGAAGGATGAGATAGGTATGATGCTGATGCTACATTGCTATACTTTATTACTAAGCTATACAGAGTGCAAAGAAAAACACATCTCCTCTCTGTGAGAAGCAAAGAGCAACTGAACTAAGGAAACGACAGAACAAAGGAAACAGGAAACCAGTAACGTCACATCCCGTCTCCCTTTCCCGTGAGAACTCCAATAGTATCTGGACTGTGGAATGTAAGCACAGTCCTGTGACTTGCAAGCAGCTGCTCAGTGAGAAACAGAAACTAGCATGAATATGGAAGGAAAAACTCCAGATTACTAGCAAATAGATGTAGGAAGAAAGCACTCAAAACAAGAATACACTGCATCACCAAAAAAGATGGCAACATAACATTCTCCCCCAAAGAAATAACCTCAGAATTTGCAGAATTCTGCTCCAACCTATACACCTCCCATAACCCACCAGAGAAGGAAATCAGAAAATTTCTAGCAGGACTGACCATGCCTACCCTAACTGATGAGGAACAGGAATTCATGGACAGTCCCATCACCCCAGAGGAAATAGATACGGTCCTCAAAAACCTGAAATCACACAAAGCCCCAGGCCCAGACGGTTTCACAGCAGAATTCTATAGGAAATTCAAAGAACCCTTGATGCCCTACATGACCTGCCTATTCAACGACATCATAAAAGGGGGGCCCATCCCCAAAACCTGGACCCACTCCAAAATAGTCTCCATCCCCAAACCACTAAAAGACAGCCTCAAAGTAGAATCATACCGCCCAATCTCATTAATAAACCAAGACTACAAGATATTTACATCAATCTTGGCCAACCGCCTAAAAATCTTCCTACACAAGTTAATAGCCCCAGACCAGACTGGCTTTGTCCCTGGCCGCTATATAACAGACCCCATCAGGAAACTACTGAACCTGATTGAACACAGCAAGGCAACTAAACTCCCATTGACAATTATGTCCCTAGACATCCTCAAAGCCTTTGATTGCTTAGAGTGGAAATACATATTAGCAGTACTAACTAACATGAAATTTGGCTCCAACTTCCTACAAATCCTCAAACAAATATACTCCCAAGTCCCAGCAAAATGCAGAACTAACAATATGGATTCTAATACTATAGCTATCGAAAGAGGCACGAAACAAGGGTGCCCACTGTCTCCCTTCTTATTTATCCTGGCTCTGGAACCCTTAGCAATCCGAATCCGAGCAGCCACAGACATCAAGGGAGTGGAAATAAAAGGCAGAACCTATAAATTAGGGCTCTTTGCAGACGACCTAATGGTCACAACACCAGACCCCATAAGCACAGCAGCCTCCCTAATCAGAGAACTCAACATATTTGCAAAGGTGTCGGACCTACAGGTCAATTTTACAAAGTCAGAAGCTATGTGCTTCAACACCCCTCCTCACATCCAAAAAGAACTCACTAAGGTCACCAAAATAAAACTTTGCCACACCAAGCTCAGATACCTAGGGGTACAAATAACCAGAAACCTCAATAAATTGTACCTCCACAACTACAAGCCCCTGTGGCGACAAATTAACAAAGACCTAAAGAGATGGAATAACATGAATTTCACTCTCTCAGACAAAATAGCCATGATCAAAATGATCACCCTCCTAAAACTAACCTACCTATTCCAAACCCTCCCAATCTGGATCCCCTCAACCCAACTCCACAGTTGGCAGAGAAAACTACACTCTTTTATCTTCTCACATAAAAAACCAAGAATAAGCTCCAAATACCTGCACCTCCCCACCTCAGAAGGAGGATGGGGAATCCCCAACATAGAAGCATATTACATTGCCAACCAAATACGCCATATAATCCCATATGTCAGAGTCACCCGTGGTCCCAGCTCACAAGAGACCAAAGTCCTCTCCAGCTTATGTACAAAAGCTTTTATTGAAGAACATTATTAGCTTTACATCCGAGGTCCGTGACTCTACGTCTGTTACGCTTAGACCGCTGAAGTCCCCTCTGAGTCAGTACCGCCTCTACACCAGTTTAAGAGGCTTGTACTGGTCCACCTCTTTCTCTCTTTCCTTTTCCGCAGGGTCTTTCTGCCCCCCTGTGTTCTCTCCCTTCGGGACTCTCCAGAGGCTGAATCCTCTGCCGCCTCCTCCCCCCTCCTTCGGGCTTTGGGACCAGGCTCCTCCCCAGGACTCTCTTCATTTCCGCGCGCCTCCCATTTTGAACTTGGCGCGCGTACGTTGCTCCTGACCTTCCCTTCGACAGTTACACTGCCCTCGATACTACTTTCCTCCCCTTCCGGCAGGACGTTTTGCCCTGATCTCCTTCCCCTCTCTGCTTCCTGTTCTGCTCCTTCTGACACACTGGTCACTCCTCCCCCCTCACTCCGTTCCAGCGGAGCAGCCGGTCTCGCTCTCCAACTCCCACTGGGGGTTCCCCCTTCGTTTCCCTGCTCCTGACTGCTTCCCCCTCTAGCTCCCCTTGGCTTGACCAGAGGGGCTCCCTTTTGGGAGTCCTCCGATTCACTGGACGGACTCATGGACAATCTTGGGTCATTGTCATCCTCTTCCTCGTCACTCTGGAATCCTTCCCCCTCACTCTCTGTCTCCTCCCTCATCTGCGTCTCTCTCCCTGAACCCCTGACACCATATATACTCGAAGATGAGACAAAACGATGGGTACACCTAGAGAGGGACACACCTGCACTACAGCATACCCACTCCTCCCAAACAAACTAAAGAAAATTCCCACAACACTTAACAGGTACACACAGACCATGCTCAAAGCATGGAAAACAGAAATAGGCAAACTATCCCCAACCCCATCCCCACTAATCCTCCTGGCGTACCACCCATTATTCCACCATGCAGCACAAAACCTCCAGATAAAAACCTGGCGAACCAAAGGCTTATATCGCCTAATAGACTTTTATAAAAATAACAAACCTTTGTCAACACAAGAAATACAAGACAAACTAGAAGACACCCAAATGCCCTGGTTAACACAACATCAACTACATGCCCTCTTAAACAACCCAACAGTAAAATCAGCAGCAACTAGGCCCCCGACAACCTTTGAAAACCTCCTCCTAACAACAAAGGGAAACGGTAAAGGGACGGTATCCACAATATACAAAATACTACTCCAAAATCCCACAAACCCCCTAGACGCAATAAAAAAACAATGGGAGAATGACATAGGCTATGAGATTAACCCCACTCAATGGACCAGAATGTGGTCTAAACCCCCCTTTAAATCCATATCAACGAAAAGAAAAGAACTCACTTTGAAACTCACCTACAGGTGGTACCTAACACCAAGAAAACTAGCACTAATACACCCAGGAACCTCACCAAAATGCTGGAGAGGGTGCACCTCCACAGGCACATACCTCCACATGTGGTGGGAGTGCCCCAAAATCCAACTATTCTGGAAAACAGCCACCAATAGTACCAAATAGTATGGGAAACAGCCCTACTAGAAAAATTAACCAATAAACTGAAACTGACACGGGGACAAACAGAAGAAGACGCCTTTACCCCGGTATGGCTCCCCTTTATCACATACACAACCCAACAAGACAACGACAATAATCCACCAACAGCATATAAATCAATATGGCTAACCTGATCCAAAACACCCACCCACCCCACTCACGCGCGAAAACAAAGATCACCACAGCCAATCACAAACAAACAACCACACCCTAGGCCAACCCCAAGCTCTCTCACCACCAAAGGAACACAAGTGAACAGCACAAGCAACTCTGACACCAAACCCTACAACACCAAACCCTACATACATAACAGAAACATCGCCACCCGACCCCACCCCCACCCATCTTCCCTCCCTCCACCCCTTCTTTTTTTTTTCCTTCTCCCCCTAATGTCTCAACAAATGAAACGGATTTGTAAAAATGTTACATGGAAAAAATATGAGAGACATTACACTTACTTCTGTAAAACAAGAAAATATTTAATAAATAATAATAATAATTAAAAAAAAAATTGTCCTGTGCGCCCTGGGTACTTATGGAGTAGGAGGGAGATGAGGCTAATATGAATGTCTCTATAATATAGGTTGTGAACCTTGGCACTCCAGATGTTTTGGAACTACAACTCCCATCATCCCTGACCACTGGTCCTGTTAGCTAGGGATGATGGGAGTTGTAGTTCCAAAACATCTGGAGTGCCAAGGTTCGCCACCACTGGTATAGGTACTGGAGAATCACATGCTCTATTGTTTCTATTTGTCCAGAATCACAGGGGCATTGTCTCTCTGAGTAAGCAATCTTCCTATATCAACCTTCAATGACAGCCGAGGGGAGGACGTGACATTGTGCCAGGGTAAAGGCCCTCTGATGCTTAGAGACACTGAGATTAGTTAGATATGCCATGGTGGAGGCAGAGTACCTGATGGATTCATTGGCAATGAAAGTTGGGGTCCTGGCTAGTCCCAATTGGTGCTCAGTTTCTGCAACATGTTGTTTTATGGGAGCTTTGGCCTGTTCATATCCCATGCTGAGTAGAAGACCTGGAGAGAAACCCAGGGATGAGATTTTAGTTGCCACTGCCTGTTTCCATGTGAATTGCAATAATTTTGCCAGCCACAGCTAATAGAGAGTTGCCTCGATAATTTCCGCAATCAGTTCTGGCAACTTTTTAAAAGAGATTGATAATTTTGGCATCTCTAAAGTCTGCTGGGATCTCTTCTCTCTCCCAGATTTTGGAAAGTGTAATGCTAGTGGTCAACAAAAGAGATATAAAGACTGTCTCAAGGCAATTTTTTAAAAATGTAGTATAAACACCTACAATTGGGAAATACTTGGCTGCGAGCGCTCCAATTGGAGAACAGCCTTTACCAAAGGTGTCATGGACGTTGAAGACACTTGAACTCAGGATGCAGTGGAGAAACGTGCTAAGAGGAAGACACACTTGGAAAATCCACACCCAGAAACCAATGTCCCCACTGAAGAAGGACGTGTGGATCCAGAATTGGCCTCCACAGTCGCTTACGGACTCATTGTTAAAACAGTGTTTATGGAAGACAATCTTTGATTACCAAAGAAGAAGAAGAAGACGACAATGTGGATTGAAAATCATCATTCATAGTTAATGGGGCAAGGCCAATGGGAAATAAAGATAGTCTGAGCCAGTAGTTGAGTATGGTCACCCACAATCTACCCTCCACTTTTATGAAACCTGTCTCTAGTCTCAGAGGCAGCTATAATGGATGCTCTGTCTTGGTTGGCATGCTGGTCAAAGATCCAATTTCTGAGGTCACGTGAACTAAGGGCCAAATATTTCTCCATTTGCAGATTGTAAGCCCTAATCTTATCCTGACACTTTTGCACCCAGCCACCTGTCCTTAGTTGCTCTAATCGAAAGAGCTTGGTAAGGATATGGTCCTCAATGGCATTTAGTCTGCACCAGTATCTGAGATAGGCTAGATCAATTCTGGCTGTAATTGAGGGGAGACCCAACTTGGCTCTGAGGTGAGCTGCTGCTGTCCCCGGTGGAAGCCCCAATATCTGCCTCACGAATTTGTTTTGTTGGACATCTATTTCAGATTTGATTCCACTTCCCCAGATCTGAACCCCATAAAGCATTTGTGCAATGAACTTTGACACAATATAGATCTTGATAGCTGGATTGATTAACTTCCTTCCCTTTGAATGGAAGAACCTGTATAGCTGTCCAGTAGAGGGGGCAGATAATAACTTGGTTGCATCCAGATGGGGTTTCCATGAAAGCTTTACATCCATAAGTAATCCTAGGTATTTAAATCTATGTACTTGCTTGAGGGTTGACCATCTAATGTCCACTTGGACTTGGTAACCCTCTTACTGAATACGGCAACCTTAGTTTTGGCATAATTAACTTTTAGCTGTTATTTTTTACACAGTTGGCCAAATTTGACCAGCATCCTTCTAAGTGCAGTTTTGTTCAGGGAGAGCAAGGTGATTGAGCGGGTGGTTGCCAAACAACTCCAAGCACGCCTGGAGGATGCTGACCATTTGGATCCCTTCCAATTGGGATTCAGGCCTCACCATGGGACTGAAACTGCCTTGGTCGCGCTGGTTGATGATCTCCGGCGGGCTAGGGACAAAGGTGAGAGCTGTTTCCTAGTTCTGCTGGATGTCTCAGCGGCCTTTGACACCATCGACCATAACATCCTTCTGGACCGTCTAGAGGGGCTGGGAGCTGCGGGCACTCTTATACTGTGGTTCCGCTCCTTTCTCCTGGGCCGTGTCCAGAAAGTGGTGTTGGGGGATGAGTGTTCAGACCCCTGGGCTCTCACACTTGTGGGGTGCCTCAGGGTTCCGTCCTCTCCCCCATGCTTTTTAACATCTATATGAAGCCGCTGGGAGAGACCATCAGGGGGTTTGGACTGGGTGTTCATCAGTATGCAGATGACACCCAGCTCTACCTCTTCTTTAAATCAGAACCAGTGAAGGCGGTGAAGGTCCTATGTGAGTGCCTGGAGGCGGTTGGAGGACGGATGGCGGTTAACGGATTGAGGTTGAATCCTGACAAGACAGAAGTACTGTTTTTGGGGGACAGGGGGCGGGCGGTTGGGGGGGACTCCCTGGTCCTCAATGGGGTAACTGTGCCCCTGAAGGACCAGGTGCGCAGCCTGGGAGTCATTTTGGACTCACAGCTGTCCATGGAGTCACAGGTTAATTCTGTGTCCAGGGCAGCTGTCTACCAGCTCCACCTGGTACGCAGGCTGAGACCCTACCTGCCCGCAGACTGTCTTGCCAGAGTGGTGCATGCTCTAGTTATCTCCCACTTGGATTACTGCAACACACTCTACGTGGGGCTACCTTTGAAGGTGACCCGGAAACTGCAATTAATCCAGAATGCGGCACCTAGACTGGTGACTGGGAGTGGCCGCCGGGACCACATAACACCAGTTCTGAGAGATCTGCATTGGCTCCCAGTACGTTTCCGAGCACAATACAAAGTGTTGGTGCTGAGCGTTAAAGCCCTAAACGGCCTCAGTCCTGTATACCTGAAGGAGCGTCTCCACCCCCATCGTTCAGCCCGGACACTGAGATCCAGCACCGAGGGCCTTCTGGCGGTTCCCTCATTGCGAGAAGCAAGGTTACAGGGAACCAGACAGAGGGCCTTCTCGGTAGTGGTGCCTGCCCTGTGGAACGCCCTCCCAGCAGATGTCAAGGCAATAAACAACTATTTTACTTTTAAAAGACAACTGAAGGCAGCTCTCTTTAGGGAAGTTTTTAATGTCTGATGCTGTACTGTTTTTAATATTCAGTTGGAAGCCGCCCAGAGTGGCTGGGGAAATTATTATTATTATTATTATAACTAGGTCATCAGCACAAAGCAAAATGGACACTTTACGATTGCCAAGAGAGGGATAGAAGAAGGAAGGGGGTGCCATCTCAGGGATGAGGTTGTTGATACAAAAGTTAAATAGGAAAGCTGCCACTATGCAACCTTGCTTAAGACCTCTTTTAATCAGAATTGCCCGTAAGAGGGTGCCTTTGTAGGCCCAGTCTCACTTGCATGTACAGTAGCTATCACGGTGTAATTGTTGGATAAGCCAGATAATCCTTTTGTTGATGTTTGATCGGGCCAGTTTGTTCCACAGCTGTTCCCTGTCTATTAAATCAAAGACTGAGGAGAAGTCAATGAAAACTTTGAAGCGCTGCTAGTTGCAGGAAGGGTTTGAGGCTGTGTCGCACCTCAAAATAAATTCTCGTTCCTTGATACTTTCATAAATGTGCAAACGTAGCCGGGGAGGGGGGGGGAGGGGTGTCAAGTTCCTTGCTGAAAACTTGGCTTCGACCACAAGCAAGCCATAGCATACCCTCCAACATTTCTCCAATGAAAATAGGGACGTCCTATTCCATAATCATAATAACAATAATGCGACCTCTGAGCATGAACCATAATTAAAACAGTGCCTTAAAAGGTTGAAGAGAAGGTCAGTGTGTTCATACCCTGAAGTAAAGGTAAAGGTACCCCTGCCCGTTCGGGCCAGTCTTGCCAGACTCTAGGGTTGTGCGCTCATCTCACTCTATAGGCCGGGAGCCAGCGCTGTCCACAGACACTTCTGGGTCACGTGGCCAGCGTGACAAGCTGCATCTGGCGAGCCAGCGCAGCACACGGAACGCCGTTTACCTTCCCGCTGGTAAGCAGTCCCTATTTATCTACTTGCACCCGGAGGTGCTATCGAACTGCTAGGTTGGCAGGCGCTGGGACCGAACGACGGGAGCGCACCCCGCCGCGGGGATTCGAACCGCCGACCATGCGATCGGCAAGTCCTAGGCGCTGAGGTTTTACCCACAGCGCCACCCGCCCTGCCCAGAGAGAAGAAGAAGACAGTTCAAAATTACAACAGGGGTTTGTGGGAGATCACAGCTCAGAGGCAGATGAGGGGAAAAGCTGGGAAATAATGGGAGAGGAGGAACAGAAAGAGGAAGCACCAGGAGGGCAACACCTGACTGACAGTGTCTTTAGAAAGCATTCCAGACCCCACCTCTCCCAGAACCCAGCGAGCCTTGAAAGTAGTAGAGCAAAGGGCCCTCAGCACCACACGTAGGGGAGAAGGTGATGAATGAGGAAGTGGGAGAAAAGGGGGTGGAGAGTCACTCAGGACAACACCATTATTCCAAGAGGCTGAATTCCCAAGCCTCTCTCTGTGAATATTGAATAAAAAGCAGACGGTAAGAAACATGTCCTTGTCTTATCTGTTCCTGGCAACCTGCTCTGGGGGTTGGTTCCTCTGCTGCCTGATAGGCAGCTAGACTGGTGACTGGGAGTGGCCGCTGAGACCATATAACATTGGTCCTGAAAGACCTACATTGGCCTCCAGTACATTTCCGAGCACAATTCAAAATGTTGGTGTTGACCTTTAAAGCCCTAAATGGCCTCTGCTCATTATAACTGAAGGAGCGTCTCCACCCATATCGTTCAGCCAGGACACTGAGTTCCAACTCCGAAGGCCTTCTGGTGGTTCCCTCACTGCTAGAAGTGAGGTTACAAGGAACCAGGCAGAGGGCCTTCTCGGTAGTGGCGCCCGCCCTGTGTAATGCCCTCCCATCAGATGTTGAAGAAATAAACAACTATCTGACTTTTAGAAGACATCTGAAGGCAGCTCTCTTTAGGGAAGTTTTTTATGTTTGAGGTTTTATTGTGTTTTTAATATTCTGTTGGGAGCCGTCCAGAGTGGCTGGGGAAACCCAGCCAGATGAGCGAGGTATAAATAATTTATTTGTTTGTTTGTTTGTTTGTTTGTTTGTTTGTTTCCTATCTTGGGCTGCAGCTCCCTCCTTACAACATTTATTCTGTTATCCCCAGGCTGGGCATCACTTTCCTTTTGGGTGACGACGGAGGCAAAGTACTGTAGGTGTTGAGTAATTCCGCCTTCTCTCTGTCACCCAGTAGCAGTTCTTCTTCTCCATGCAGAAGACCTACCACTTGCATGTTCTTCCTCTTACTTTGGACATAGCCAAAGAAACATTTGTTACTATTTTTAATCTCTCTTGAAAGCCTGAGCTCATTCTGAGCTTTTGCCAGCCTGACTTTCCCCCTGAAACTGTTGGCTACTCTTGTATACTCCTCCTTTGTGATTTCCCCTTTCTTCCATTTCTTATACATTCCCTTCTAAACTCTCAGCTCATCTTTAAGCTCCTTATGCAACCACATCGGTTTCCTTAGATCCCTCCCACTGGGACGGCTTCTGTAAATCCAGGACTATCCCTGGAAAATAGGGACACTTGGAGAGGCTGCCAGGGTGCTGCTGGGGAGGGGCTGCCTGCCGCTGCCTTGGGGCAAGGCAGGATATCAACAACTCCCTGGCCAAAATTTGAATTTGAATTGATTTATTATGGTCACAGACCACAAATACGGACATATACAACAATAAAAAACACATAAATATAAATAGGTAAAAATTAAAATCCATAAGCTAAAACACAGTAAGTAATGTAGATATAAAACAATTAATAAATAGGTTAAAACCTTAACCACTAATTTAAAATGTGCATGTTAAGACATTGGCCACTGGATTCATTCAGAGCTTGTCTCCTTATTTTTATAGCAGTAGCACAAAATTTAGCCACTTTTAAGGTAATCTTTGGTTCCCTGTCCTCTATTATATATTTTAGGTAGTCGTCATCAGATCTACTTGGAGTTCACTGCATAATGGAGTGATAAATATGGAATGTATGACCCTATAATAAAGACAGTATATTAGGACATGAGTAATAGTTTCAACTTCCTTCAAAGCACATGGGCATATTCGCTCTGAATATGGTTTACCTTCAAATCTTCCCTGCAAAATTGCAGATGGTAGGACATTGCATCTGGCAAGGGTAAAATATCTTCTAAATTTGGGTATTTCTAGCTTGGATAAATACCTCACTGGAGTAAACCCCCTTCCTGTTAGTAATTTCATTCTCCCCTGCTGGATCATATGATCCTGTGTTTACTTTTCTGTACTGTTGTGAGTATGGCAACAGAAGCAAGTCTGTAAGAACTTCCGCTCTTTGTTCTCTCACTCTCTTCTAAGAGACTGTCTGTGCGAGAAGACACAGCTTACAGCTCGTCATGATGTTTTTGTTTATTTTGCTGTAAATAGAGACTCTAATGCTACATTTCCGACACAACCGTGTGTTTCGCTGAACTCTGCTAAGTGTGCTCTCATCTATGGATGTGGGTCACAAAGTTTCGCAGGACTACGGCTGAAGAATGTCCTGTGATGGGTTACGGAGACAAGAATGTGCTCTTATCGGTCCTGGGCCCAGATTGTTGTGCTATTGGCTCATGAGCGCCAGGAATGTTGTGCTTTCAGTTCCAGTGATTGATGGCAACATGTCTGAATGTGGCTCGAGTCCAGCTACTTCAGAGGCAAATCTGTTTATTTTATTGCCAAGCTTTGCTAATTAGGCTGCTCCAGAGGAGTTTGCAGGCCGTAAATCTGCTGCACTGGAAGTCCATTTGCTGGCTGGAGTGAAAAGCCGAAATGGAAGGTGCACAGAGGCAGAGAAGCATTTTTGCATTTCTTCTCCTTGATGCTACTAATTACGCAGCATGGAGTGTAAGGATGGAAGCCTTATTACAGAGGGAGAGGCTTTGGCATGTAATATCCAATGCTGTGCCACAACAGCCAGTGGATGCCTGGACTGCCGCAGATCAGAGGGCTAGAGGCACGATCACGTTGGGAGTCTCTGATGCCCAATTAATCAACCTTCAAGGTAAGCAGTCTGCAAGGGACGTGTGGGATGTCCGGTGTTATGTACTGAGTCAAATAGGATCCAAACTGCAGCAGTCTGATTGGTCCTAGAACAATAGGATCCAAAAGGCAGCAGTCTGATTGGTCCTAGAACAATAGGATTCAGAATGCAGCAGTCTGATTGGTCCTAGAACAATGCAGCAGTATGATTGGTTGGCAGGAACCACCCAATCATGCTCCAGATTGAAGTGAATCCACAATCTGATTGGCTTACAGTAGAATTCCGGAATTAGCCAATCATGTGCAGCCCATTGTGTAAATAATGTATATAAAGCAGATACCTTGAGGGGACTTGCATTCATTCCTCCTCACCACTATGAGCTGAATAAAGAGCATGAAATCACTTTGCGACTCTGAGTATATTTCACCCTGAGAGATATTCATCTCCATACCGCTGCCTGCTCTTCAGTAATCTTCAGTAATCTTCTTCAAGAAGTTATGCCGGATGCAGTTAAAGCCCGGTGGAGACTTGCAGGCCCATTTGACACAGCTGAAATTCCTGAGGGAGGAGCTTAGAAAATGGGGAGTGGATCTCTCTGAAGCCGCTTTCTGTTATCTGGTGATCAATAGCTTAGATGAAAGCTTTGATTCCATCTCAGTGCAGCTGTCCATTCTCCCTGCAGCCCAGCTGACATTGATCATGTGGGGGGAGTTTTGCTTAATGAGATGGATCAGCGAATGGCTGTTAATCACAGCCAAGGAATGGCTGGCAACACTCCCAAGCCTCCAGCTCCAGCCCAGAGTTTAGAGGCCGCTACAGCCTTAAAGCCACAGCGCTTCTTCAACTGCAGAGAAGAAGAAGAGTTTGGATTTGATATCCCGCCTTTCACTCCCTTTTAAGGAGTCTCAAAGCGGCTAACATTCTCCTTTCCCTTCCTCCCCCACAACAAACACTCTGTGAGGTGAGTGGGGCTGAGAGACTTCAAAGAAGTGTGACTGGCCCAAGGTCACCCAGCAGCTGCATGTGGAGGAGCGGAGACGCGAACCCAGTTCCCCAGATTACAAGACTACCGCTCTTAACCACTACACCACACTGGCTCTGTGGTGGCCAGAGAAGTGGGACATTTGCAGAAGTTTTGCAAAAAGCGCCCTAAGGCCAAGCGCAGCTCCAGAGGAGGAGGGGGAGGCAAGTCCCAGGGACCCCCCAACCCAAGGCTTTGATCACATGTTGTTCAAGTCAGCGTGTGCAGTCATCTTTTGTCATCGATTCAGGAGCCACCCGGAACCTGTCCAAAGATAGAAGCCTGTTTATTGAGCTCAAGGATCAAGAGGGCACGATTCATCAAGCTGATGGTGGTCTTTTGAAGAGCAAGGGACAAGGAACGATTTTCCTTAAAAGCCTCAATACGACCATAAAGAACGTGCTATATGTCCCACACCTGGCAGAAGTTAAGGAAATCCTACCTGCCGCTGGTGGAGAAAATGGTGCAGGATAAAAGCGTTAGGAGTGAATCAGCATATTAGATAATCTACTGAGTAAATAAGAACGGGAAGAAGTCTCTGCTCCTCAAAAGAGACATACCGTATTTTTCGCACCATAGGGCGCACCGGACCATAGGGCGCACCCAGTTTTTTGGGGGGGAAATAAAGGGGAAAAAATTATTTTCCCCCCAGGCGCGGGGCTGGGGCGGGGGAAGCTCGAGCTTCCCCCGACCCCAGCCCCCAAACAGGCAGCTCTCTGCAAGCCCTGGGAGCGCTCCCGCTGCTTGCGGAGAGGTCCGCGAAGCCTGGGCGCGCTGAGCTCAGGGCGCGCAGGCTTCAACATGCAGGCAAGTCTCCGCAAGCAGCGGGAGCGCTCCTGCTGCTTGCGGAGAGGTCCGCGAAGCCTGGGCATGCTGATCTCAGCGAGCGCAGGCTTCGGCATGCTGGCAACTCTCCGCAAGCATCGGGAGCCCAGCGCTGGCCTCCCGCTGCTTGCGGAGAGGTGTGCCAAGCCTGGAGAGCGTGAGGGGTCGGTGCGCACCGACCCCTCTCACTATCCAGGCTTCAGCGAAAGCCTGCATTGGCACCATAGGACGCACACACATTTCCCCTTCATTTTTGGAGGGGAAAAAGTGCGTCCTATGGTGCGAAAAATACGGTATATAAAAGGTAGAAAAAACAAACTTATATGTGTGAGATAAGACAATGTTTCAAATGCCCGTGGAATTTAGTACACTCAAGAGAAAGTCAGAACTTTGTATATATTACTGAGACACCTTTGGAATACCATTTGGGAAACAGTATCAAGTGGAAGGACTTTTTGTATCTATATGACTGTTGAAAACACTACAAAGACGCTAATGAAGGCTTTGAGCTATCAAGAAGGCTTTGAACTATGGACAAGATAGAGGGCAGAGAGGAAGTCTTTTAAGATATTGTTAGTGCTGCTTTCTTTCCTCTCACTCTCTTGTTAGTGTCTGCAAAGTAACATAAAATTGAATTATTTCAACACTCCTCTATGCTACTCTCCACGCTGAAGAACCTCAGAGGTCACACCCTTCTCTCTATTGTCTGCTGTGATAATGATGGGTTCTGCTGAGAACTGAATAAGAGGGGGAGAATTGAGGAAACAAAAAGAACACAGAGGAAGAGACTTTTAACAACTTACTTCAAATAAGCAAAAAAGGAGAAGAAAAACTGCTTTGGCGGGTATAGGTGGGGAAACAGGGGGAGCGTGAGGGGTTGATGGGATTGTGAGATTGTGGATTGATTAACATTCTCCTTTCCCTTCCTCCCCCACAACAAACACTCTGTGAGGTGAGTGGGGCTGAGAGACTTCAAAGAAGTGTGACTGGCCCAAGGTCACCCAGCAGCTGCATGTGGAGGAGCGGAGATGCGAACCCGGTTCCCCAGATTACGAGACTACCGCTCTTAACCACTACACCACACTGGCCCCACAAACAGCTCTCATCTTTGTCCCTAGCCCGCCGGAGATCATCAACCAACGCGACCAAGGCAGTTTCAGTCCCATGATTAGGGATCCAAATGGTCCGCATCCACCAGGCGTTCCTGGAGTTGTTCAGCAACCACGCGCTCAATCACCTTGCCCAAGAATGGAAGATTTGAGAATGGGCGATAGTTGGTCATACTGGCCGGGTCTAAAGGTGTCTTTTAAAGAAGCGGTTTAATGACCGCCTGAAATATACTCAGAGTCGCAAAGTGATTTCATGCTCTTTATTCAGCTCATAGTGGTGAGGAGGAATGAATGCAAGTCCCCTCAAGGTATCTGCTTTATATACATTATTTACACAATGGGCTGCACATGATTGGCTAATTCCGGAATTCTACTGTAAGCCAATCAGGTTGTGGATTCACTTCTATCTGGAGCATGATTGGGTAGTTCCTGCCAACCAATCATACTGCTGCATTGTTCTAGGACCAATCATACTGCTGCATTCTGAATCCTATTGTTCTAGGACCAATCAGACTGCTGCCTTTTGGATCCTATTGTTCTAGGACCAATCAGACTGCTGCAGTTTGGATCCTATTCAACTCAGTATATAACACCCCTCCCCTCTAAGTTCCAGTCCTGCCCGGGAGGTCGCATTCATAGTCCTCGAGGTACGCCGGCGGCCTACGTGTGCGTTGCTGCCTGGGGTGTTCCCTGGTCCGGGGTTCAGGTTCTGGCTCGTGTTCCAAGGATGCTGGCTGTGATGGGGCTGTTTGGTCTGGCGCAACCGGCTCGCTCAGTCGTGGTTCTGGTTCCGGTGTCCTTTCGGCCTCGCAGGTCCTCTCTGTATTTACTGATTCTGCCTCTCCTGCTGGCCCCTCGTGCTCTATGGGCCTCACTGCCCCTCTGTTCCCTTGGGACTCCTCTGCCCTTTCCTCCTCCTGGTTTTCTCCTGGGAATCGTCACCGTATCTGGTTGCAGTGGCGGCGCCAACATTGCCCCCCATCCGTTAGCACCTCATACGACACGGGGCCAGTGACCCTGGTGACTGTGGCGGGTACCCATGCTGGGCCTGCCCCAAAATTCTTTGCGTACACTGGGTCCTGAGCCTCGAAGGTCCGGGGGTTCTTGCCTTCCCCCACCACTGCCTTATCCTGAGCTCTATCGGGGTGAAGGCGGTCCAATCTGATTGCAAGGCGCCGACCCATTAGTAGTGCAGCGGGGTCAGCAAGAATTCTTTTGGCAAAGTATTGGAAGACTAAAGAACTACCTACTCTGGAAGAATGGCAGACCAAGGTGACTGAATTTATGGGACTGGCAGAGATGACCGGCAGAATTCGTGACCAGAGGAGAGAGACAGTGGAAGAGGACTGGAAAAAATTTAAAATTTATCTTAAAAATTGTTGTAAAATTTCGGAATGTTAAGATGTCAAGGGATTTGATATAAAGAATTACAGCTGTAAAAATTTAAGCTTAAGAAAATTTTAAAGAGAATTAAATATAAAAATGGATGAAGGATTGCTAAAAAATTTTAAAACAAGGATGCAGTGAAGGGGAGGTATGGGGAAGTCGTGTTATGTTTGTTTGTTTTTTGTTTATGTTGTAAAATTAATAAAAATTATTTTTTTTAAAAAAAAAAAAAAAGTAGTGCAGCGGGGCTCCGGCCAGTCGTTGAGCTGGGGGTGCTGTGCTAGAAGGAATGTGGCAAGGCGGTACTCCCAATCCCCTTGCGTCATGCGGCGAAGGGTGTCCTTGGTGGTCCGCACCATGCGTTCTGCTTGGCCATTGGTGGCAGGGTGGAATGGCGCCGAACGGATGTGGCGGATGGCGTTCTGCGCTGTGAAGGTTTGGAATTCTCCTGACGTAAATGCAGTCCCGTTGTCTGAGACGAGAGTGTCAGGGAGCCCGTGGGTTGCAAACAGCCTGCGTAGTACCCGGATGGCTGCGGACGTAGAAGTGGACGGTACCAGTGTGACTTCCAGCCATTTGGTGTAGGAGTCCACCACTATGAAGAATGTTTTCCACTGAAAGGGGCCAGCGAAGTCCACATGCAGGCGTGACCATGGTGCTCGGGCGGACTCCCAGGACTGGACTGGGGCCCTTGGGGGATCTGGGCGGGATTCTTGGCAGGCCTGGCAGTGTTTGACCCAGGCCTCTATCTCTCCGTCGATCCCCGGCCACCACACATAACTCCTGGCAAGGGCCTTCATTCTTACTACCCCTGGGTGTGTCTCGTGTAGGGCTGTGAGGACCCTTTTGCGGAGGGGCTGGGGAACAACGACCCTGCTTCCCCATAACAGGCACCCCTTGTGGGCCGACAGTTCATGTTTGCGGGTTGTGTAGCCGGCGAATTCTGGCCCGGGGCTGCTGCTGGGCCATCCCCTCCACACCCAGTCCAGGACCCGGGAGATGACCCTATCTTTCTTGGAATGGTGTGCAACTTCTTGTGCCTGAATGGGGCGGTCAGGAAGCAGCTCCAGGCTCATATCCTCTTGTGCAGGTGCTGGGTCGGGGCCTGTTTCCGGTAGCGGTAGCCTGCTGAGGGCGTCTGCATGGCCCATCGCCTTCCCCGGACGGTGAATCAGTGCATACTGGTAGCTGGCAAGGAAAATTGACCACCTGAGGACGCGAGGAGACAGCACTTGGGGGGTCTGCTTTTCAGGGGCAAACAAGCCAAGCAACGGCTTGTGGTCAGTCACCACGGTGAAGGGCCGCCCGTACAAGAAATCATGGAATTTTTTTACTCCCTTCACGATTGCCAGACCCTCCTTGTCAATTTGTGAGTAGTTCCGCTCGGTTGCGTTGAGTGTCTGGGAAAAGTATGCCACTGGTACCTCTCTTCCATCCGGGAGTTGGTGTCCCAGGACAGCGCCAATTCCATAGGGCGAGGCATCGCATGCTAGCACCACCAGCAGTCTCTCGTCGAAGTGTGCCAAGACCGAGTTTGAGACAAGCAAGTCCATGACTGCCTGGAATGCGGCCTCCTGGCACTGGCCCCACACCCAAGGGGCCCGCTTGTCCAGGAGTCTGTGTAGGGGCTCCGCTACCGCCGCCTTGTGGGGAAGGAAGGAATGGTAAAAGTTCAATAGTCCCAAGAAGGCCTGAAGTTCAGTCTTGTTCTTGGGTGCTGGGGCATCACAAATGGCCCGTACCTTGTCCCCAGTCGGGTGGACCCCTTCTGCGTCCACCATAAATCCCAGAAAGTCCACCTGAGGCACTCCTAGTAGACATTTTTCCCGCTTCACCTTGAGACCCGCCGTCTGGAAACGGTGCAGAACGGTGCGGAGGCGGTCCTCAAACTCCTCTGGTGTGGGCCCGGCAATCAACACATCATCGAAGAAGGGGGTGATGCCAGGAATCCCTTTAAGGAGAGAGTCCATTAGATTCTGGAATATGCCTGGTGCCACGCTGATATCGAATTGCAGCCGCTTTACCCTGAATGCTCCTCTGTGCGTCACAATCGTCTGTGCCTCTGCTGTGGCCTCATCTACTGGCAGCTGTTGATATGCTTGGGCCAAGTCCAGCTTGCCAAAAAATTTCGACCCAGCCAGGGTGGCAAGAACATGGCTGACCACTGGCACTGGGTATGCATGGGCCGTAAGGGCCTTGTTTATGGTACATTTGTAGTCTGCGCAGATGCGGACCGAACCATTAGGCTTGACGGGTGTGACGATTGGGGTTTCCCAGGGGGCATTAGGCACCGGCTCCAGCACTCCTTGCTCCACGAGCCGGTCCAATTCCTCGTCTATACGGGGTTTCAGGGCGAACGGGACCCGGCGGGCCTTGAGCCTGACCGGTCGTACTGCAGGGTCAAGCTGTAGAGCAATGGGGGGGCCGTATACTGTCCCAATTTCCCATCGAAAACCCCCGGAAATTCCTTGCATAAGGCGTCCACGTCCACTTGTAAGCTAGTGTGGTTCACCCTGGTGACGGCTAGCCCCAGTGGTCCAAACCATGCCAATCCCAGTAAGCTATTGTAGGGGCCCTTGACCACCAGCAATTCCAGTTGCCGCGTCCGCCCTCGGTATTGCACCCTGAAGGTCCCCACCCCCATTGTGGGGACCTTACGTTTCTGGAAGTCCCGGAGGGTGAATGGGGCCGGCCTGAGTTTGGGACCCCCAGTAGGACACAGTTTCCTTAAGGTCCTTGCCGAGATTATGGATAGAGTTGAACCCGTGTCAAGCTCCATGCGGCATGGGGCCCCCTCTATCTGTACCTCTATATAAATTTTCTCTACGTTGGGGTGGGGCAACTGGTATACCTGGAAGTCCGTGAGCTCCGTCGAGTTGCCTTGGTGCGTTGGGCCCCGGGACCTGGGGCTCTTGGATTGGTCATCTGATGCCTGGCTTCGGGTGGGCTGAGCTCGACACACCCGGGCGATGTGTCCCGATTTTCTGCACTGCCTGACTCTGCGTTGCGGAAACGGCAGGTCCTCCTCTCGTGACTTTCCCCGCAGCTTGCGCAGTTCCCTCCTTCTCGTCGAGGCAGCTGTGGTATGTGGGCTGCTTGAGTGCGCTGCTGTACTCGGTGCACCTCCTCCCTGTTGGATCCTGAGTCGTCAGTGAGGTCTTCGTGGTGGACCCTCGGTTGGGACGGCTGGCTCGGCCGTGCCTCTTGCGTCGACCTCTCGGCAGCTTCCGTTGCCAGGGCCTCCTCCAGAGCGACCTGCAACGTTAGGTTCTTCTTAGCGTAGAGGCGTCATTGCAGCTTCTCATCCTTCAGGCCACCGACGAGGCGGTCACGAAGCATGTTCTCCAGCTCTGAGAAGTTGCAGAACCGGGCGGCTTGGCGGAGAGAGGTCACAAACCCAGTTATGGTTTCCCCAGGGGCTTGCCGCTTTGCGTAGAAGGCATTTCGACCAGCCACCACTGAGGGCTGTGGAGAAAAGTGCCCCTTCAGCTGTTCCATTATTGTTTTGTATGGAACAGTAGCGACGTCTTCAGGTGCAAGGAGAGCCCGGGCGATTTCAAACGTCTCCTCTCCGCAGACGCTGAAGAATATTGCCCTCTTCTTGGTGTCTTCTTCATCGGTGACCCCTTTGGCTTCTAGGAGGAAGGTGAAACGGGAGGCGTACGCTTCCCAGTCTCCAGATGCTGGGTTGAACGGCGAGAAGCTGCTGTTGGTTGCCATTCTGAGTTCCTTGTGTCCCGGAGCTGAAGCCTGGATACACGGTGCGAGGCAGCGGTGCGGCAGGTGGCGGTGCTGCGGTGCTGTGTGTGGCAGTCAGCTCAGCGGGATCCCACCTTAGTCGCCAGTGAAATATACTCAGAGTCGCAAAGTGATTTCATGCTCTTTATTCAGCTCATAGTGGTGAGGAGGAATGAATGAATGTCCCCTCAAGGTATCTGCTTCATATACATTATTTACACAATGGGCTGCACATGATTGGCTAATTCCGGAATTCTACTGTAAGCCAATCAGGTTGTGGATTCACTTCTATCTGGAGCATGATTGGGTAGTTCCTGCCAACCAATCATACTGCTGCATTGTTCTAGGACCAATCATACTGCTGCATTCTGAATCCTATTGTTCTAGGACCAATCAGACTGCTGCCTTTTGGATCCTATTGTTCTAGGACCAATCAGACTGCTGCAGTTTGGATCCTATTCAACTCAGTACATAACACCGCCTCTTTTAGCGGGTCTGGGAAGGCTCCCTCACAGAGGGAAGCATTCATCACCCCGCAGAGCCCATCACCCATCGCCCAGCCCTTCCCGGCTTGCTTTTATTAGCCTGGATGGGAAAGGATCAAGGAGACAGGTGGTTGGTTTCACGCGTCCAAGCAGCCTGTCCACATCCTCAGGGGTAACGAATTGAAATTGATTCCATGCAACTTGACCAGACAGGGCTCCAGCACTCTCCTGGACCGGCCCTGCTCTCACAGTGTTGTCTACCTCCTTCCGAATATGAGCGCTTTTATCTGCAAAAAACTTTGCAAAATCGTTGCAGGAGATCTTGGGGTCTTTATAAGGTTCCGTTAAATTGCGAACCACCTGAAAAGTCTCCTGCTACTTTTTTCTGCAGATGCAATAGAGGCGGTCAGTAGAGGCTATCACCGCTGGGTAGGCTCGATGTTGAGCTCTAACCCATCTCCGGTCCGATTCAGAATGAGTTTTCTGCCACCGATGCTCTAGCCGTCTCAGTGATTGTTTCCTTGCCCTCAGCTCCGAAGAAAACCATGGGGCTGTCTGGGCTCCATGCAATCGGAGAGGGCGCTTCGGAGCCAGACAGTCGATAGCCCTGGTTAACTCCGTATTCCAGCGGGCCACCAGGGAATCAGCTGAAATGCCATCAACATGGGATAAAGCATCCCCTACCATTCTCTGGAAACCATTTGGATCCATTAAGTGGTGGGGGCGGACCATCCGAATTGGTCCCACCTCCCTGCAGAAGGGAAGGGTTGCGGAGAAGTCCAGTTGCACCAGGAAGTGATCTGACCATGGCACTTCTTTTGTTTCACTTTTACTTAGTGTCAGATCACCCACATCACTAGCGGTGAACACCAGGTCTAAGATATGTCCGTGACTTGTAAGGTCGTGTCAGCATGGATGTTAAAATCCCCTAGGACAACCAAACTAGGTGTCTCCAGGAGAACATGTGCCATGACCTGAAGCAGCTCGGGCAGGGAATCCTTGGTGTAGCAGGGAGGTTGGTACAGCAAAAGGAATTCTGTACTGCCCCTATTGCCCAGCTTCCAGAACATGCAGTCAGAGAACTGGGTCTTCCCAGTAGGATGCCTGATGCAAGCTAGTGACTTCCTAAAAATCACTGCAACCCCCCTCCCCACCCACATGACCTGGGTTGCTGTGCGTAAGAGAAACCTGGTGGACAAGCAGTGGCAACGACAGGCCCATCTGCTTCATCCAACCAAGTCTCTGTCACACATGCCAGGTCAAATCCTCCATCCACAATCAGGTCGTGGATGGCAGTGGTTTTATTCATCATTGACCTAGCATTACACAGCAACTCCTTCCGGTCATGTGGGTTTCCCTTGTTGATTCCAGTATCCATCCGATCAAGACCAGACTTGGAGGCAGGGATAGTCTTCAAACAACGACTAAGCCTGCTTCCTCGATAATGACATGGTCTGGTCTTAGCATAACTCCTCCTCCTGCCTATGATCACTGAGATCGGATGTCCCGTGCACACACCCCTCGTGGAACTTGCCCCAGCCATTCTATTAGCTGGCGCCCACTCCCAGGCAGCCCTGATCCCGCCCCTTAAAAACAAAACGCAAACTATACAATAAAACAACAAAAAACAAAAACAGAATAGTTATACTAAAATTAATCCCCAACCAGATATCCATCCCACCCACCCACCCCCCAACAAAGCAAAAAGGGGAAAAAAAGAAAAACTTAAAATGCCACCAGCTGCTTAAGGACATTTTAAAACACAATAGACACCAGGAACAGGGAGGCAATAGCAGAACAACCCCACACTTCCCCAAGAGTTTGTTCCAAATGAGTCCAGCCCCACTCTCTAGGCACTGCCACAGGACTCCTTTTGTAACTGGGAGTGTGAGGATCTGGGCCAGTTGGAAAAGGCCTTGGAAGGGAGCAGGCCCTGCAGTCCTCACCATAGCTGATGGTCCCAGACAATGGCCCCAGACAATGAAGGAAGAATAATAGGAGTACAAGTACAAATAGAAGGAGAAAAAATAATTATGATGGGGGTATATGCACCAAACAAAAGGAAAGCAGATTTTTACAAAAAATTAGAGGAAATATTGATAGATTATATGGATTATAAAATCATATTGATGGGGGACCTCAATGGGGTAATCTCCATAGAGATTGATAGATCAATAAGCAAAATTAAAACAGATCAGGGAAAACTACCGAACTCTTTCTTATCATTAACAGAGAACAATGAATTAGTAGATATATTGAGGCTGAAAAATCCAGTAACAAAACAATTCACATACTATTCAGAACCAAACCAAAGTTGGAGTTGGATAGACCAAATCTGGATATCAAAAGAACTAGCCACAAGAGTGGTAAAAGCAGAAATATTACCAAAGACGCTGTCTGACCATAATGCCACTGTAATGGAATGGAGTAAAGATTTAACAATAGGAAGGTGGAGAATGAATGACAGCCTGCTAGACAATACAGAGATATTAGAAAGAACTAAAAAACATATAAATTCATATTTTGAATTAAACTTAAATAAAAGTACTGACATCAATGTGGTGTGGGACGCAAGCAAGGCTGTTGTGCGAAGATTCTTCCTGTAACAGAACTGTATTCTTAAAAGGGAAAAGGAAAAGAATAAAGAAGAAATACTAAATAAAATGAAAGATATAGAAAAACAGTTGGTCAGGAAGCCAGAGGACTTAAAATCAAAACAAGTACTTAAATTGTTGCAAATGCAATTATTAATGATTATAAACCAGGAAGTGGAATGGAAAATTAAATTACTAAAGCAACAAAATTTTGAATCAGCAAATAAAACAGGAAAGTGGTTGGCCTGGCAACTAAAAAACAAAAAAAACAAAACAAAGACAGAACATTATAAATACAATGAAATACAATAACAAATGTAATGGTTCTAGGGGTTGCTCGTGCGTAAATCGGCGCCACACCTGGCTGGGTTGCCTGAGTGAACCCTTTCTGTCCGGACAGCCACTCACCCGTGGCTGTCTCAGTCGCTGGCAGAATCCGTCAGTGGGCGTTTCTTGAACTTCTTCCAGCAAAGAAGCTCTTTGACGCCTAGTCTCCGCCTACTCTCCCTGCGCGGAAGCCTTCTGCACAGGGAGGGTGTGGGCAGCGGAGGACCCGTGCTCTCCCCGCTGGTCTCCGGTGAGGAGTCATGGAGCCACCTCGCCGATTCCCCCATCTGCCCCCCTTCTCCACTGGTGCTACGCTGATTTCCTTCCCCAGAAGATGGGCTGCTTCTCTCCCTCCCGGGATGCCCTCCGGAATCCCTCTGGAGCCGATTCAACCTCGTCTCTTTCCTCGGCCGACGATGCGGGGAATCCCCTGAAGGAACTGTCACCATCCTCTGAGGATTCAAAACCAGCTTCCCACCTGCTCAGATCTCTTCCCACAGGGTGGACTTCCCAGTCTGATTCTTCTCCCTCTGACACCTCCCCTCCCTCCTCTTCGGAGGCAGGAAAACCCACAAAGTCCCCTTCGTCGTCTGTGGTTCCAAATTCTTCCTCCCAGAATCTCGCTAGTGGTTTTGGCTTATCCGGGAACAAACTGTGGAATTCTTCCACCAGATAGCCGTCATTGATTGATTCGGCGGGGACCCACGTGTTTTCTGATCTGGGTTCTCCCTCCCAAGCTACCAAGTACTCCACCTGGCGACCTCGCCACCTTGAATCGAGTAGTTCCGTGGCTTGGTTGCGGTGTTCCCTCCCTATCGCCCTGGAAATTCCCGCCCCTCCCTGTACGGTGAAAGTAGGGACCTATGGAACACCGGATGTATCTTCATGCTGTCAGGCAACTTGAGCTTGAATGCCACTGGGTTCACCTGCTGTGTTACCTCAAAAGGACCCAGCCGCCTTGGCTGCAACTTCTTGCACCCTCCCTTTAGGGGTAACCCTTGGGTTGACAACCACACCCGGTCTCCCACCCGTATGGCCTCCCCCTCCCGACGGTGCTTGTCCGCCTGCCTCTTGTAAACTTCCTTGGCCCGCTCCAAGTTCATCTTGAGTTGCTGGTGCAAGGCCTCCATTTCTTCTACAAACTGCTCAGCCGCGGGTACACTCCATCCTTCCTCCCCCCTCCCCGGGAAGGCCCTGGGGTGACACCCATAATTGGCCATGAACGGGCTCATTCCCGTGGACACATGTTCAGCGTTATTGTACGCAAATTCAGCCAAAGCTAGATTCTCTACCCAATCGTTCTGTCTCTCGCTGACGTAGCAGCGCAGGTATTGCTGGAGTATACTGTTCGCTCTTTCTGCTTGTCCGTTGGTTTCGGGGTGCCTCGCCGTCGAGAAGCCCACCTCGACCTGTAGCAAGCTCATGAGCTTCCTCCAGAACCTGGAAGTAAATTGTTTCACGCGATCTGAGATTACCCTCGAGGGAGCCCCATGCAGCCTGAAAATGTGATCCACAAACAACCTGGCTGTCTCCTTTGCCGTCACCGCGTGTGAGCAAGCTATGAAATGGCACATTTTCGACTACTACCATGACTGCTGTCTTCCCCCTTCACTTGGGCAAATCTGTCATAAAATCAATGGACACCACCTCCCAGGGCCTTCCCGGTGTAGGTAAGGGTTCCAGTAACCCTGCAGGGGCAGCCCTCTCCCCCTTTGCCCTCTGGCATCGGTCGCACCCCCGTACATATTCCTGTACGTCTTCCCTCACCTTTGGCCACCAGAACTGCCTGGTGATGAGCAGCATGGTCTTGTGCTGTCCAAAGTGCCCAGCTGTTGGGTTGTCATGGAGTTGTTTAAGTACCTTGCCCCTCAAGGTCTCCCCTGGTACACACAGTGCCCCCTTATAGTACAGTAGCCTTTCCTTTTCCTCAAACCCTCCATGGTCTTCCCTTCCGTCCCGGAGTTCCCTGATTTTTACTTGAGTGAACGCGTCGTCTCTAGTAAGCCCTGCCAGTTCTTGTTTCCCAACCAACGCTCCCCCACACACCCACCGGTCCTCGGGAAACACGTGTCGGATCTCTGGTGGTCCCTCTCCTTCCATGTACTCCAGTTTCCGGGAGAGAGCATCTGCTCTTACGTTTTCCTCTCCCGGAACGTATCTGATCTCGAAGGAAAACATGGAGAACTCCTGGGCCCATCGAGTCTGTCTCTGGTTGAGCACTCGCGCGGTCCGCCAGTATTCCAAGTTCTTGTGGTCAGTACAAACCTGGATCTTGTTCCGCGCCCCTATCAACAGATGTCTCCATTGCCGAAACGCCGCATAGATCGCAAGCAGTTCTCGGTCATATACTGTGTAGCTTTGCTCTGACTTGCTCAGCTTCCTTGAAAAGAAAGCACACGGCCTCCAGCCCTGCTTGGCCCTGGGCTGCAAAAGGACCGCTCCAACGGCTCGGTCGGACGCGTCCGTCTCCAGTCTCATGGGCTTCTCCAGATCAACGTGCAGGAGCTGCTCTTCCGAAGCGAACGCCTTCTTCAGCCTTTAAAAGGATTGCTGGGCACTTTCTGTCCACGCGAACTTCTTTTTGCTACTGAGACAATCTGTGATGGGCGCTGTCAAGTGAGCGAAGTTCTTTATGAACTTCCTATAGAAGTTGCTGAACCCTAAGAACCTCTGCACATCCTTCCGGGTTTGGGGGGCTTTCCATTCCAGCACTGCCTTCACCTTGCCTGGGTCCATAGCTAGGCCCTTGTCTGACAACTTGTACCCCAGAAACTCGACCTCTCTGGCATGAAATTGGTATTTTTCCAGCTTCACCCACAACTGGTGCTTCTGCAGTCTCTGTAGCACTTCCCTGACGTCTCTGACGTGTTGCTTCTCATTGTCCGAATAGATTAAGACGTCATCCAAAAAGGCTACGCAATTCTTGTACAGCAGGGGCCCCAACACGTGGTGCATGAATGCTTGAAAGCAGGTGGACCCCAATTGTAATCCAAATGGCATGACTAAGTACTCAAAAGCCCCCAGGGGGGTGAACATGGTAGTTTTCCATTCGTCCCCCTCCCTTATCCTAATCAAATTGTATGGTCCCCTGAGGTCCAGCTTGGTAAAAATCTTCCCCTGCCTCACCCGTGTTAAAATGTCATCAATCCTGGGCATTGGGAAGGTCACGGGTTCTGACACCAGGTTTAAGGCCCGGTAATCCACGACTAATCTGGGCTGATTAGTCTCTTTTTTAAAAAAAATAATAATATTTTATTAAATTTTACAAATGAAAAAACAATACAAAAAAACAAAAACAATACATATCAAACATACAACAGACATCCAAACATCAACAAATACAGACAATTAAAACACAACAAAAAAGAGAAAATATAACAGAAGCAAAAAGATTAAAGATTTAACAAAAAAAAGAAAAGAAAAAGAACCTCTTTTCAAATTCTTATCCTTCATGAACTTATTTTCCTGACTTCCACCCACCTCCCTTTCTTGTATTCCACTTTAAAATTGATTAGCAAATTCATTCTTATTAATTTTATCCTTAAATAATTTCCCTCACGTATTGTACTTTCCAGATTTCCATCCAATATCTATCCCTTCTTTCATACTCTTATTTACCTTGTTTACTAGAACCCCTTCATTTCATTTCAATGTCATCAATATTCAAAAATTTTACAATGTTTTTGTACGTAGGTTTTAAACTTCTTCCAATCTTCTTCCACCCGCTCTTCTCCTTGATCTCGTATTCTGCCGGTCATTTCTGCCATTTCCATGTAGTCCATTACTTGCACCTGCCATTCTTCCAAGGTGGGTAGTTCTTGTGTCTTCCAATGCTTTGCAATAAGTATTCTTGCTGCTGCTGTAGCGTACATTAAAAAAGTCCTATCCTTCTTTGGCACTTATTGGCCGACCATGCCCAGGAGAAAGGCCTCTGGTTTCTTCAGGAAGGTATACTTAAATACCTTTTTCATTTCATTATAGATCATCTCCCAGAAAGCCTTAATCTTTGGGCATGTCCACCAGAGGTGAAAGAATGTACCTTCAGTTTCTTTACATTTCCAGCATTTATTATCGGGCGATTGGTAGATTTTAGCAAGCTTGACTGGGGTCATGTACCATCTGTACATCATTTTCATAATATTCTCTCTTAAGGCATTGCATGCCGTAAATTTAATTCCAGTGGTCCATAACTGTTCCCAGTCAGCAAACATAATATTATGTCCGACATCTTGTGCCCATTTTATCATAGCAGATTTTACCGTTTCGTCCTCAGTGTTCCATTTCAACAGCAAGTTATACATTCTTGACAATATCTTAGCATTGGGTTCTAACAGTTCTGTTTCTATCTTTGATTTTTCCACCTGGAAGCCAATTTTTTTGTCCAAGTTATAGGCCTCTCTTACTTGGAAATAATGTAACCAATCTCGCACCTTATCTTTAAGTTTCTCGTAACTCTGCAGTTTCAATTTATCACCCTCCTGCTCCAAGATTTCCCAATATTTTGGCCAATTAGTCTCCATGTTAAGTCTTTTCAAGGCCTTTGCTTCCATAGGCGATAACCACCTTGGAGTTTTATTCTCCAATAAATCTTTGTATTTAATCCAGACATTAAATAATGCTTTTCTGACAATATGGTTTTTAAATGCCTTATGTGCTTTAACCTTACCATACCACAAGTATGCATGCCACCCAAATGCGTTGTCGTACCCTTCCAAATCTAGGATATCCGTGTTCTCAAGAAGTAGCCATTCCTTCAGCCAGCAAAAAGCTGCTGCTTCATAGTACAACTTGAGGTCCGGCAGGGCAAATCCCCCTCTATCTTTTGTATCCATAAGTATCTTAAATTTTATTCTGGGCTTTTTGCCCTGCCAGACAAATCTAGAAATATCTCTTTGCCACCTCTTGAAACAGTCCAACTTATCTATGATTTGCAACGATTGAAACAAAAACAACATTCTCGGCAATACATTCATCTTGATAACTGCAATTCGACCCAGTAAGGAAAGCTTCAAATTTGACCAAATTTCAAGATCTTTTTTTCACTTCTGACCAACACTTCTCATAGTTATCTTTAAACAAGTTAACATTTTTAGAAGTCATATTCACCCCCAGGCATTTTACTTTCTTTACTAGTAATAAATCTGTCTCCTTCTGAAACTTCTCTTTCTCTTTTTTTTTATAATAAATTTTTATTGAAATTTTTCCATAAAAAACAATAAACCAATCCATTTATATATCACATATTTCGCCTTGTTTGGACCTCCCTCAACTTCTCTGACAATCTTTCGTAGTTCAAATCCTCTCCTCACATTCCTTCATTAAATATTGCCATTAAATATTTTATTTCTATCCTTGCTTGCCTTTTGGCAATACTCCTTCTATTTTCACAAAGCTTCTTTGAAACACGCTAGCGTTGTGCTAGCCTCACATATGTTTTTCAAATACTCTGTAAATTTCCCCCAGTCCTCAATGAATTTCTGGTCTTTTTGGTATCTAATTTTCCCTGTTAATTTGTCTAACTCTGCGTAGTCTGTTAGTTTTAACCTCCATTCCTCCAAAGTCGGAACCTCTTCTTGTTTCCACCTCTGGGCCAACAATGTCCTTGCTGCGACGATAGCATATTGAAACAGTTTACAGTCTCTCCTACTTATATCCGTTCTTGTTATTCCCAGCAGGAAGAGTTCTGGTTTCTTAACAAAGCTATATTTTAGCATTTTCTTTAGTTCATTGTGTATCATCTCCCAGAACCCCCTTACTTTTTTACAGTCCCACCACATGTGCATAAATGTACCTTCCTTCTCCTTACACCTCCAACATTTATTACAGGTTTTGTACATCTTTGCTAATTTTGCTGGTGTCATATACCACCTGTAAACCATCTTCATTACGTTTTCTTTTAATGTAACACATGCCGTAAATTTCAAGTTTTCATTCCATATTTTCTGCCAATCATCAAGGTCTATGTTGTATCCTAAATCTTTGGCCCATTGGATCATAACTACTTTCACCTCCTCATCTATTGTGTGCCATTCTAACAAAATTTTATACATTTTAGAAATTGTTTTGGAGTCGTTATTCACTATCTCTGTTTGGTATCTCGAATCTTTTTCTTTATACCCCTTTTCTTTCACATCCTTTTTAAACATTTCATTTATTTGATGGTAATGCAGCCAATCAAAGACATATTCTTTAACTTGTTTGTATGGTTTTAATCTCCACTTTCCTCCTTCTTTCTCCACCAAATCTCCATAGGTAATCCAATCGCTTCTCATATTTTCTTTTTTGACCCCCATGACCTCTAACGGGGATAGCCAATGTGGCACCCCCCCTTCCAATATATTTTTGTATCTGTCCCAAACTTCCCATAACGATTTCCGGAAGATGTGGTTTTCAAAAGTTTTATATCCCTTCTTCTTTTCTTTCCAAAGATACGCGTGCCACCCAAATCTGTTGTCGAATCCTTCCAGGTCTAGGAGTTTTGTATTTTTGAGTTTAATCCATTCTTTTAACCAGCAAAGACACGATGCTTCGTAGTATAGCTTCAGATCTGGCAGGGCAAAGCCTCCCCTTTCTTTTGCATCTGTTAGTAATTTATACTTAATTCTCGGCTTTTTGCCCTGCCATATGTATCTGGAAATCGTCCTTTGCCATTCCTTAAAAATCGCCACTCCTTTTAATATTGGTAACATCTGAAATAAAAACAGCATCTTTGGTAGCACTAACATCTTAATCATTGAGATTCTACCCCAGAAGGATAGTTTTAATCTATTCCATACTTCCAGATCCTTCTTAATTCCATTCCACACCGGGATATAATTGTTTTGGAACAGATCGATATTTTTGGGGGTTAGCCATATTCCCAGATATTTGACCTTTTTGGCAATTTCAATACCAATTTGTTGCTGCAGTGCCTCCATTGTTGCTTTTTCCATGTTTTTAACTATAATTTTGGTTTTTTTCCTGTTTATTATGAAACCTGCCACCTCTCCAAATGTTTCAATTTCCTTCAGTATCTCAGCTGCCGTCTCCAACGGATCTTCTATCATCAAGACTAGGTCGTCAGCAAAGGCTTTAACTTTGTATTGATTTTGGCCTACTGACACCCCCTTTATACTTTCCTTTTTCCTTATTGAGTCCAATAGCACCTCCAGGACCAGAATGAATAGTAGTGGTGACAATGGGCATCCCTGTCTGGTACCCTTAGAAATCTTTATTTCTTCTGTTATCACATTATTCACTATCAGCTTCGCTTTTTGCTCCGTATATATTGCTTTAATTCCATTGAAGAAGTGATTTCCCATTTCTCTCTGTTCAATATTTTTCAACATGAAATCCCATGCGACATTGTCGAATGCTTTTTCAGCGTCCACGAACATCAGCATTGCTTGTTTCTCATTTCTTGCAGACAGATATTCTAAAATATTTATTACATTTCTCACATTGTCTCTCATCTGTCTGCTTGGGAGGAAACCCGCTTGGTCGTCGTGGATAATTCCTTGTAAAACCTTTTTTAATCTTTCTGCTATAATTCCTGTGAAAATTTTGTAGTCCGTATTTAATAATGAAATTGGTCTATAATTCTTTACTTGGGTTAAGTCCGCATCTTCTTTTGGAATAAAGGTTATAAGTGCTTCCTTCCATGTCTCTGGAATTTCTTTCTCCTTTAATATGTTATTCATTACTTCTTTCAGTGGTATCAACAGGGATATTCCCAATTCTTTGTAATATCTTGCTGTAAAGCCGTCTGGTCCTGGGGCCTTTCCATTTTTCAGTTTTTTTATCGTCACTCTTATTTCCTCTATGTCTATCGGGGTGTTCAGCCTTTCTTGTGCTTCTGTCGGGATCTTTCGCACCTCTTTCTCTTTTAAATATCTTTCTATTTTCCTCATATTATTCTTTTCTTTCTTTTTATATAATTGTCTGTAATATTCCAAGAATCCTTTCCTAATATCTTTGGGGTTAGTTATCTCCATTCCTCCCACTTCAATTTTATTTATTGTATTTTGCTCCTTCCTTTTCTTAGTCTGCCAGGCAAGCCATTTTCCTGACTTGTTTGCGAATTCGAAATTCTTTTGTCTCAGCTTTTTTATATTCCATTCCACCTCCTTGTTAATCATCATTGCAAATTGAGCTTGTAAAACCTTGATACTTTGCTTAATTCTTTCATTGTTTGGTTTCCTGATTAGTTTTTGTTCGTTTTCCATAATTTGTTTTAAAATTTCTTTCTTTTCCTTCTCTCGATTTTTCTTCTTGATCGAATTCTGCTGTATAAAAAAGCCTCTCATCACCGCCTTGCTTGCGTCCCACACGGTGTTCATCCTCGTTCCTTTATTGCAGTTGTCTTCAAAATATTCTTTCAATTTCTTCTGTGCGTCTTGCACAATTTTCCGATCATCCAATAAATAATCATTCAGTTTCCATCTGAAAGTTCTTTCTTCAAATCCTTTGATTTCTAGTTTAATGGGACTATGATCTGAGATAACTCTCGGTTGAATTTCTACTTGAAGGATTCTTGGCGTTAATTCATTTGATATCCAAATTTGATCGATTCTAGACATTGACTGGTTTGGTTCCGAATAAAAAGTAAACTGTTTCTCCATTGGGTGTCGTAGCCTCCAGATGTCTATTAAATTGCAATTTTTGACCATTTCAAAAAAAGTTTTAGGTAATTTTCCTTCTTTTGATCCATTATTTCTCAATCTGTCCATCTCTGCTGATACCACTCCGTTCATATCTCCCATCACAATTATCTTCTGATCTGCGTATTCCAACAGTTTTTCTTCCAAATTCTTGTAAAAATCAGTTTTATTTCCATTAGGTGCGTAGATCCCGACAATCACTAATTTCTCGCCTTGCCAATTAATTTGAATTGCAATAACTCTTCCTTCCTCATCTTTGAAAATTTGTTGGGCTTCGATTTTACTCCTTACATACAATATCACTCCCCTCTTCTTCTCCTTATCTGATGATATAAATTCGTTTCCAAGTCTCTTGTTGATCAGGATTTTCCTGTGTCTCTTTGCTACATGCGTCTCCTGCAAACAAATTATGTCTAAATTTTTCTTCTTTAAGAGTTGTTCCACCTTGTTGCGTTTCTTTTTTTCGTTCAATCCATTCACATTCCAATTCCATATGTTTAAAGCCATATTTTTCAGATTAAATTAATTTGAATAATATATTTTCCTAGGTTTTATAATCTTTCCTCCTCTTCTTCCTCCTCTTCCTCTTCCTCCCCTTCCTCATCCCTTTGTTCTCCATTCTTCACCTTCACAGCGGTACCTCCGGTTGCTCCTTTCATTTCTTCTTCTTCTTCTGCCGTTAATTCTCTGTATTTTCTTTGGAACTTGCCTATCTCCGCTGGGCTGTTCAGCCGGTGTCTTTTATTCTTGTAGGTAAAGGAGATCCCCTCCGGGAACTCCCATCTGAATTCTATGTTGTTCTTTTTGAGGATTTGAACCAGTGATTTGTAAGGGTCTCTCCGCTTCAGCAGTTTGATTGGGATGTCTTTAAAAATAATTATGTAAAAGCCGTCTATGGACAATCTTTTTTCCCTATTTTTTTGGAGAACCAAATTTCTCATATCTCTATCCTTAAATGTTATCAAGCAGTCTCCGGGATATTTCTTCGCTTTGGTCGTTCTTACCTTCATCCTGAAGGCATTCTGAATGGAGTTTGCCACCTCCACCTCCTGAAGCTCCAACCATTGTGCCATTTCTCTTGTTAATCTTTGTTTAATATTCTCGTTATGAGTTTCTGGTATCCCTCTCATCCTCAGATTAA
The DNA here is from genome assembly GCF_964252035.2 of Podarcis erhardii. Lineage (NCBI taxonomy): Eukaryota > Metazoa > Chordata > Lepidosauria > Squamata > Lacertidae > Podarcis > Podarcis erhardii. Next base: position 13,876,551 of record NC_138506.1, on the reverse strand, counting down.
CTTCCCGTTGTCGAAGTTCATTCATGGAGATGGCATCCCACATTTCTTCTTGTGTTTTGTTGGATTCCATGAGACCCGCCCTGATTTTATCCTCTTCCCGTTTCAGTTCCCTCATTTCCAATTTTGTCTTTTTCATTCCCTCCTCTAGCACGTGAGTTCTCTTAGATACTTCTTTAATTTGTCCTTTCAATTCATTTACTGTCTCGTCTATTTTCTTATCCATTTTCCCAATCTTTGCGTCTAATTGTTCAATTTTTGTTTCTAAATTCTTTTCGCTCTGCCTAATTTCACCAAACATTTTCAATATTTCCGCTCTAAAATCTGTTTCTTGTTTGGATCCCTTTCTATCTCCCGGAGTCCCCCCTTCACCACTTTTTTTCTGTGTGTGTGACATTTCATCCAATTTGATCAGTAGCCCTATATATCAGTAACCCTCTTCTGTATATCAATAACCCTCTTCTATATATACCAATTATTTATCCCCCTTTCAACCAAAGAATCAAATTAATCTCCCCAGAAACAATCCCCAGTGCCCCTTAAGTTCTTTAGTCAGTTATACTTTTAAATCTATTTTTGCCCCAATATAGTTATGTCCATTAACCAGTCTCCCTAATCAATGTTCCTTCTTCTTGCCCCCACTTGGGCTAATCCACTGGTTAAAATTGTTAATGATCGAGTTCCAAATCCAAAATCCAGAGTACCAGTCCAGTCAATACTCGGTCTTGAATCTTCCTGCCACCATTTAGGCTAATCCATATCGTGTTGCATATATCCACCTTCTTAAGATTTTAATCCTTTTTGGTCTTCCTGCCCTCAATTGGGCTAATTCCCTTAAGAGTTCGGGCTAGTGGGGTGTTCCGGAGGTTAAACACCGATGGGTTAAATCCCAATTAAATTTCTTCCCGGCAGTCAGGGATCCCACCTCAATGACAAGTCCGCTCAAAGAAACCAGCCAAAATCAGATAGAAGAAAAAAAAAAAAAAACTTCTCTTTCTCAATTGGCGTTAAATTTTTCTCCAAAACCTTGGTTTTTAGCTTATTCAGTTTAAAGCCTGCCTCCTGACCAAATTCCTGGATTAGTTCCAAGGCCCTTTTAGTGCTAGAAACTGGCTCCTGCAATGTCAAAACTAGATCATCTGCAAAAGCTTTAAGTTTATATTGTTTATCTCCGACCTGAATACCTTGGATCTGTTGGTCCCTTCTGATCATGTTCAGCAAAACCTCCAGGACCGAAATAAAGAGCAATGGGGAAATTGGGCAGCCTTGTCGTGTCCCTTTCTCAATTTTAACCTCTTCTGTCACCACATTATTAACTATTAATTTGGCCTTTTGTTCTGAATAAATCGCACCTATACCATTTTCAATTTTTTCCCCCACTCCCATCCCCTGAAGATTCTTCTTCATAAAACTCCAAGAAATATTGTCAAAGGCTTTCTCTGCATCTATAAATATCAAAACTGCTTTTGAATTAATATTCACTTGTAGCTTTTCCAGAATATTAATTATATTCCTCATATTGTCTGATAGATGTCTACCGGGGAGAAAGCCAGCTTGGTCCTTATGTATCATCTCTGCTAATACATTTTTCAATCTTTTAGCCAAAATATCTGCAAAAATTTTATAATCCACATTAAGCAGGGATATGGGGCGGTAGTTCTTAAGTTGTGTCTTTTCAGACTCAGTTTTCGGTATAAGTGTGATATAAGCTTCTTTCCACGACTCCGGCACTTTTTTCCCCTCCATAATTTCGTTACAAACCTCCTCTAACGGTTGAATTAGATAATCTTTCATAGTTCTGTAATATTTGGAGGTTAATCCATCCGGCCCTGGAGACTTGCCCAATTGCATGTTCTGAATGGCACCTTCCACCTCTTGTTCAGATATTTTATAGTTCAACAATAATTTATTTTCTTGAGAGATTTTTTGTAATCCATTAGTTTCCAAAAATTGGTCAATTTTGGTCTCATTCTGTGTGCATACAATTGTTTGAAGTATCTCTGGAAGCAACTTTTAATTTCCTGTGGATTTTGTATGTTCTTACCATCCATTTCAAGGTTTGTAACAGTGTTTAAATTTTGTCTCTTCTTCATCTGCCATGCTAGCAGCTTTCCACATTTATTAGCTGATTCGAAAGTTTTTTGTCTCATCTGTTTGATCTTCCATTCTATATCCTGATTTATCATTTTCATATATTGTACTTGATATTTTGCGGATATTGGGTCCAGCAAGCTTCCCAGTTCAGCTCCGTATCCCTGGAAGCTCTGAGCTGGCCTAGCAGAGTAATGCAGCGGTCCTGAGTCCATGTGAGAAAGGGATAAATCAAGTCCAAAAAACAGATCGGTTCTTATCTCTAGAAGCGTTTATTTACAAGCCATAAATCAGTCCATCGGAAACCTCCGCCATTCCAAAGGCATTCCTCCGTGCTTTCCAAAAGCACACAGACACAGCCTGTCAGTTGAGCTGCGTCTCTCTCCATCTCTCAGTGAGAACTGAAAGTAACTCTCACAGACAAAGCCTGTGACGTAGGGCCCTGCTTCCGGCCCCTCCCAGATGCAGGGCACCACGGAGTTTTGACCCTGTTTGTTCCAAACTCCACACCCCCTCTTGTCCTGCATCTGGGGACAATAGCCAACAATGCTTTCCCCATACACAAACCCTCACAGAACTCCTCGTGCTTCTGGAAGGTTAATGGTTTTGTGAAACCATCAGCGAGGTTCTTGGTTGAGGGACAGTATTTCAGAGCAACTAGCCCCTCACGAACGCTCTGACACACATTTTGAAAACGTATGTCCAAATGTTTGGTTCTCGCCTTGAACTGCCCTGTCTCAGCCAGTTTTAGGCACGGTTGATTGTCTTCATGCACCACAACGGGCAGACAAACCTCTCCACAGATTTCCTCAACCAAACACACATAGAACTCCAACTCTCTGCAAGCATCTGATAGCGCACTGAACTCAGCTTCAGTAGATGAAAGCGCTATGAGACTTTGCTTCCGGGACCTCCACCCTATCACTGAGTTCCCAAACTTCACCACTAGACCTGACACTGATTTGCGATCTTCAAGGTTACCCCAATCTGCGTCCACAAAGCAAGTCAGTTTGACTTCTCCTTGAGCTGACAACCTAAGACAAAAGTCTTTGGTATCTTGCAGGTAACGCAGCACCCGCTTTATACCATTCCAGGCCTGCACACTAGGACTTGAGGCCTCTCTACTGAGCAGATTGACAGCAAACGCTATATCTGGTCTGCTCCACTGTGACAGATATAACAGACTACCCAGAGCTGACTGAAAGAGCTCAGTGTTTTCGAACACCACACGTTCTACTTGCTGACACTCCTTTACAAAACCAGCCTCCATGGGTGATCTGGCACCTGCACACTCAGACATCCTGAACTTCTCAAGCAACTGTTCAATCTTACCTTTCTGGCAAAGCAAGAAGCTTCCATCACTTGCTTTTGTGATTTGCACGCCCAGATAGGATTTGACATCTCCAAGCTGCTTCAGCTTGAACCGCTTTCCAAGCTCTCTAGCAAACTTTTCTACCTGTTTACCCGTCTGCGCCATCACTAAGATATCATCAACAAACACAAGGATCACTTCCTGTTTCAAGCCTGACTCTTTAATGTAAAGACAACTGTCTGCAAGAGATTTCTTAAAGCCTAGCTCCTCTAAGGCTTCATGTAGGCACATATTCCAATTCCTGGCAGATTGGCGTAATCCATAGATGGATTTGTGCAATCGCCACACAACGCCTGGCTCACTGACTTCAAACCTTGGAGGAGGAAGCATGTACAACTCCTCCTTGAGATCTGAGTTCAGGTAGGCGACATCTACATCAAAATGGTTCACCTTCCAACCTCTCTGTGCTGCTATCGCCAAAAGCATTCTCAGAGTCTCCGCTCTCGAGGTTGGCGAATATACCTCTGTGAAATGAACACCCTTCCTCTGTGTGAATCCTCGGGCTACTAATCTCGCTTTATACTGTGGTTCTCCTGCTTCTGTGGGTTTCAAACGGTAAATCCATCTGCAGCTAACAGCTTTTCCGCCCATTGGCAACTTCGTGAGAGAAAACACACCTAGAGACTCCATTGAGTTCATCTCCTTCTGCATCGCCTCATGCCATTTGCTAGCTTCTTCCTGAGGCAACTTCTGAACATCCTCAAAGGATTCAGGTTCACATCTAGCCACACCAACCCAGACACTAGTGGCTTCATACCTTTCAGGTGGCTTGCCCTTCGTTGATCTTGCTGACCTCCTCAGCGTGAATTCTGGAACTGCGCCTGATTCACCTGGATCAACCCTACTATCCTCTGTGTCAGACACATCCCCCTCTGACCTGCTGCGCCGTTTCGGGCGCACAGCTGGTTCTGCTGGTGAGGATGGTGCACTCCTTAGCTCAGACTTGATGGTGACCTGTGGAGGGGTCCTGGGACTCCCTTTCGGAGAAACTGGCGCTGGACCCTGTTGCTGTGGACTGCGCGCATCAGCAACAGGTTCAGCCTCGCCTTCCTCCTCTTCCTCATCTGAGTCTGACAGAACATCTGGGTTCCCATGAAGACGCTTCCACCCACTCTGCTCGCAAAACTCAGCACTGCCGCTAATAAGCAGCTTAGACTGGTTGCCAGTAGGGTATGCGAAACGCCACGCCTTTGAACCCGGCTCATAGCCCACAAAGATCATCTTCCTAGACCTTGGCTCACCCTTTTTGCGCATGGCTTTTGGAATGAGAACAAAAGCCTCAGACCCAAAAACATGAAGAAACCCCACCTTCGGCTTCTTCTGATGCAACAAGTAATACGGTGTGTTGCCTACACTGGAATTGTACACCCTGTTCTGTACAAAACATGCTGTCCGATATCTCTCTGCCCAAAAGCGCTGTGGCAAACCCGAGTCTGCCAACATAGAATTCGCAGATTGCTGTAATGTGCGAAACTTTCTCTCTGCAACCCCGTTCTGTTGCGGAGAGTAGGGGGCCGTCAATCGATGATTGATACCCTTCTGCCTGAAAAACGATTGCAGCGCAGAACCTGTGAACTCCCCCCCGTGATCAGATTGAAAGGAAATCACCCTGGTAGAGAACTGTAGTTCAATCGCTGTGATCCAATCCCTGATCAATGCAGCCGCTTCTGACTTGCATTTAAGCGCAAAAACCCAACTAAATTTCGAGAAATCATCAATCAGAACTAGAACCCACTTAGACCCAGCTAAAGAAGGTGTTTGCATGGGTCCTGACAAATCTGCATGCACAAGTTCAAAGGGTTTGCTAGTTCTCCTCTCTGATCTGGGGTATGAGCATGTTGTGACCTTCGACTGCTTACAGGCTTGACAATCTAGGTATTTGTCACAAGCCTTGAACCTACAACCAATGGTGTTCTCTGCGGCTTTTTTCACAAGCGACCACCCGGCATGTCCGAATTTTCGGTGCCACAAGTGAATACAACCATCGTGTGGTGGGACATTTGCACACTGCACATGGGCATCTTCAATGGACTCTCCACTAGCCCCATTTTCCACCAGCCCCATTTCTCCACCAGTCCCATTTTCCACTAGTCCCATTTTTCCACCAGCCCCATTTTCAACAGGCATCTGCACCAGAAAGAGCCTGTCTGTTCTCTCAACGCTGTAGATCTTCTTTCCATCCCTGTAGAAAGAGCAACAAGTGTTAGAAAAGTGAACATCGAACCCAGCATCATTTAAGGCTGTTACACTTAAAAGAGAGTGCGCAAGCTCTGGGACAACATAAGCTTGCACCCAACAATCCAAGAAAGAACAATATAAAGACCCAGATTCAGTCAGTGGTCTCTTAGATCCATCCGCCATTTTGACATAACGTCCAATTTGAACTGTCTTGCAGTTCCTCAGGAGCCCACCAGATGGCACAAGACAGTGAGTCGCTCCCGTGTCTATAATTAGAGATAAAGTGTCTCTCTGACTGTCTTCCAAAGCTGCCATGGCAACGCTTGCACCCCCACCGGGGCCTCTGCAAGTGTCAAAGTCAGTGTCCATCCTGGTTGCCATGGTTACTGCACGGCTGCTACTGCTGTTCCCAGGCTCTGTTGTCTGTGAAACTCTGCTTATCTGCCTTCCTTGCAGGTGGCTGACCTTGCATTCCAGAGCCTCAGCAGAACAATGCCCTTTGCTGTTGGACTTCGCCTCAAAGCACAAACAACTCTGGGAGACTTTGGCTTTCTCAGAGCTCTTGGATCGGCCTGCACCCCCACTCCTGGGTGCCACGTCGCCTAAGGAACAGCTTGCCACTGCTTTCCTCTTTCCAGCTCCCAGCCTTTCCCCAGGACACAGTCCATCACTCAGATGTGTTGAAGCATAAAAACAGCTCCCCAAAACAGCCCCAGCTTCTTCTGGGCTTCTCTTAGCCACCTCTGGGCTTTCTGGGCGTTGCTCAGACCCTCCTGGGCTTGCTGCTCCCTTTGGGCATCTTCTAGCCCCCTCTGGTGTGGCTCCCACTGCTTTCTGACATGCTGTCTTCAGTGCCTGCCACGCGACCCAGGGCTTCTTCCCTTGGAGCTCTGGCAACAGCCATGCATGAACACTGCCCTTTAAAATGGCTAGCACCCTCTGCTCTCTCTCTAGAGCATCAGCCACGTCTGCTTTGGGCTGGGCCTGGCCTGGATCAGCTTGCGTGCATTCCCACAGCTCCTTTCCCTTCAGCCAGTGGTACATGTGCTCACTCCAGGCCTCCCAGTTGGTGCCATTGAGCCTTTCACCGGGGTAGCTGTCTTGGCCCTGCTGTGCCTGAGCAGCAGCCATTCTCCTCCCCCCGGGGCTTTCAGCGTACTCACTCTGCCAGCAAGCTGGGCGTCCGAAGCAGCCGTCTCTCTTGGCTCTTGGCTCCGCTCCCCAGCATCTCCCACTGCCCTTCCTGGCAGGAGATCACAGCAACTCAAAGCTGGCGTTCTCCTCCCTTCTCACACTTGTCAGGAAACACGTAACCATCCATAACCTTTGCGGATATTGGGTCCAGCAAGCTTCCCAGTTCAGCTCCGTATCCCTGGAAGCTCTGAGCTGGCCTAGCAGAGTAATGCAGCGGTCCTGAGTCCATGTGAGAAAGGGATAAATCAAGTCCAAAAAACAGATCGGTTCTTATCTCTAGAAGCGTTTATTTACAAGCCATAAATCAGTCCATCGGAAACCTCCGCCATTCCAAAGGCATTCCTCCGTGCTTTCCAAAAGCACACAGACACAGCCTGTCAGTTGAGCTGCGTCTCTCTCCGTCTCTCAGTGAGAACTGAAAGTAACTCTCACAGACAAAGCCTGTGACGTAGGGCCCTGCTTCCGGCCCCTCCCAGATGCAGGGCACCACGGAGTTTTAACCCTGTTTGTTCCAAACTCCACAGATATAACTTAATTTCTCTCAGAATATCCTGTGACTTTGGTTTAGTTCTAAGCTTCTTCTCTCCTTCTCTAATTTTCTCCAAAATCTTTTCTTTTTTCTCGTCTTGAATTCTCCTTTTTATTGCATTCTGTTGAATCAAAAAACCTCTCATTACAGCTTTACTTGCATCCCAGATTACTCTTTTTTCCACTGTAGTCTTCAAGTTTATTTCAAAGTAGTCTTTCATAATTTTTTGGGCCTTCTTGGTAATTTCTGGATCTCTAAACAAGGTGTCGTTCATCCTCCATCTGAAGGAACCAGTCGGTGTTAGTTTCATTTCCATTTTCACAGGGTTATGGTCGGAGCAAGTTTTTGGGCAAATTTCCACTTTTCGAATCTTAGGAGTCATTCCTCTGGTTATCCAGATTTGGTTAATTCTTGTCCAAGTCATTTTAGCTTCAGAGAAGAAAGTCCCCTCTCTGCCTAGGGGGTTCTTAGTTCTCCAAGTATCAATTAAGTCCATATTGTCTGTCATTTCAAAAAATGTCTTCGGTAGTCTTCCGTCTTTGGTCACTACCTGTCTTTCAGATTTCTCCATGTTTGTCGACACTACGCCGTTCATATCTCCCATCAAAATGATGTTGTAGTCCATGAAGTCCAACAACGTCTCATGCAGTTTCTTATAAAATTCCGATTTCCCCTCATTTGGCGCATAAACTGCTACTATCAAGAGTCTCTCTCCTTGAAATTGTATTTCAATTGCCACAAATCTTCCCTGTTCATCTTTAAAGATAAATTTTGGTGATAATTTTTCTTTTGCATAGATCACAACCCCTCTCTTTTTAACTTTGTCTGATGAAATAAATTATTGGCCTAACCTTTTGTTTATCAATACTTTCCTATGAAGTCTGGTTACATGGGTTTCTTGCAAACAAATCAAATCCAATTGTTCCTTTTTCAATAATTGAAAGACTCTTTTTCTCTTGTCCGGGGAATTAAGACCCCTAATATTCCAAGTTAATATCTGCAGAGACATGTTGTGATTATTTTGCTATTCCTCCAACTGCTCCCTGAAGCTGTTCTTGTTCTGACGGCAGTGTCTCTTTCTCTGGTTTATCCAATCCCAAGGGGTATCTTCCTGGGTCTGGTGCTCCCAATCTCGGTGTTTTCAGCTCTTTTGTTTCGACCTCCTTTTGTAGTTCTTCCTCGTGGTCTCTCAGGAATCTCACTTTATCTTCCTCTGATCTTATCTCTACTTTTTGCCCTCTAAATGTAAAGGACAGGCCCTGAGGAAATTCCCACCTGAATAAAATGCTGTTTCTTCTTAGCAGGCCCACTAGATCTCCGTAGTTTGCCCTAAGATCCAGTAAGTATTTTGGGATATCTTTAAAAATTTCAATTCTTGAACCCTCTATTTCCAGTGCTTTCTGGTAATGGAGACTCAATATTTTGTCTCTCTCTTCTTTTGACCTAAAAGCAATCAAACAGTCTCTCACTCTGTTTTTCCTTCTGACTCTTCCAAGTTGGAAAGCACTCACTATCTTGAATTCTTGTTTTCCTGGATCAAGGTTCCAGCAGTCCTCAAACTCCCGTGTGAGAAATTCACTCAAGTCCCCTTCTTCCAATTCTGGCACTGCCCTGACTCTCAAATTAGCCTGTTTATCCTTAAGTTCAATCATAGAAAATTGTGCCCTATAGTCCTCAAGCTGTTTGTTAATTGGCGGTATCCTTTCTTCTACCGCCAATACCCTCTCCTTTGCTTCCTCTGCAGTTTTTTTTGTCTCTTTAGATTCCTGCAGCAGCCTATTGATAGCCTGAGTATTAGAATTTACCTTCTGCCCCAAATCATTAATAGTTGTAGTATTTAAGTCAATTTTAACTGTCAAATTGTGTAAAGCTGCAAGTATTTAGTCTCTTTTTTGTCCACAAAGAACACCGGACTGCCCCCCACCGCCTTTGATTCCCTTATGAACCCCCTCTTCAGGTTCTTGTCAATAAACTGCCGCAACTCCCATCCTTCCGGAGGCGGCGCAAAACGGCAATGGCGGTCCTCTTTACTCTGTGAAGAGGGGCTCCGCGAAAAAGGGTCGTCCGCTGCGGCAAAGCGGAGACCCACTAAGAAAAACCACAGGCAGAGCGAGCCTGTGGCCGTGGGACTCGGCGGGCGCCAAAAGCCCCCCCAGAAACGAAGAAGGAACCTCGTAAGGGGCTCCGGAACGTGAAAGGGGGAGCGGCGCTGTGAGTTCATCGCTCTTTTCGTGGATGCAAAGCCGCGCTGCTGCTGCCGATGAGCGCTGACCTTTCTTCTTGAAAACACTGAATTTGACAGCTACATACCCGTGAGTAAGGGGTACTAAATTTTGGACTAAATTTGGACTAAATTTGAGGATTTTGACTGAAAACGGGAGGCGAGTAACAGGAAGTCCATCTTCCGATCCTGCTAACTAGATCAAAGCAAGGGCTCTGAAGAGCGCTGTAGCGTTCAAAAAGGATCGTAAAAGCAGAACAAAGGCGCATTGATAGACTCTGTTTTTAGAAGTCAAAAGGGAAATCTTTGTTAAACCTGTGGATTCTATTTTCGGAACTTTCTTCCTATCTTTGAGTTATACGGAGTTAAAAGGGACAACCTAGTCGTCGGGCTGCCAGAGCGCAATAGAGAACTGTCAAACTGCTGATACTGTTGCTGAAGTTTAAACTGCTACATAGACTGAGATACTAACGTTTAAACATTGTTGCTGGGACCATTCTTGACACCTTGTGGCTTTTATTCAAGAAATAGAAAGCCTTGGGAACCTTCCTTTTGTACTCTGGAATTACAAAGACTTAATATGGGGAATATAGGAACTTTAATGGCGGAAAAGAGTTCTCTCCTTCCTTGAAACTTTGAAATACCCCCCCTAGAGGATTGTGGAGACATAGTGGCCTGGGAACTGTACTTTATTGAGACTTCTTGTGGTTTAATTGTTTATATTTTGGACTTCTCTCTCTTATGGAATAAAAGACAATTTGACCTTGAACTGAGGCAGGTGTGGAATGAGCGGCTCAGGGAAAACAAGAGCAGCCAAAGCTAAAGAAAAAGAAAAAGAAAAGAAATCTGTGCAACTTGTTCAAACAACTTTAACTCATCAACGCAGATCATCTGTCCCAGCTGTGCTAACAGCACAGGAGGTGGAAACTGAGCAGCCTGTTACAGAAGATATGGCAACTGGAGGATCTGAAACAGTCCTGAAACAAATTTTGGAGCAACTGGCAATTTTAAACCAAAAGGTGGACAATCAATCATTAAAAATTGACCAAGCTACATCCTCTATTAGTAAATTATCTGATCAGGTTTCCCAGCATACTCAGGCAATAGAGAATTTGCAAGGAGCTACGGCTGAAAATTATAAACTAGCTGTGGAAGCCAATCAAAAAGCAGAACAGGCAAACAAAAAAGTTGATGAGATCAAGGGGGAAGTAAGGCCTCTGAAAAGACAGGTAGGGGAACAACAAGCCTACCTGTCACTGGTTGAATTGAAAAGTAAGGAAAATAATCTCAGGTTAAGGGCCATCCCAGAATTGGAGGTAGGTAATTTAGAGGGATTTCTGACACTTTTGTTTTCCAAATTCTGGGGAATTGAGGAAGACAAAGATTTCAAAATCGTGACGGCCTTTAGACTGGGAAGATCGGTAAAGAAAGATAAGGCCAGAGACTGTTTGGTTATTTTGAGATCAAGAGAGGAAAGAGATAAGATATTAGGCCTACATTTTAAAAAATCTTTGGAGATAGAAGGTAAAAAGGCTGAAATCTACAGAGATATACCCAAACATCTATTGGATCTTAGGACCACTTACACAGACCTGACCAAATTGTTAAGACACAACGCAATTCCTTATAGGTGGGAGTTTCCACAAGGACTATCATTTACCTATAAAGGAAGGAAGGTAAGAATCAAAACACCTGAGGATCAACAGAAGTTCCTACACGACCACGAGGAGGACCTACAAAAAGGAGCTGCAGCTTCTTGGCCACCTCCACCATCGGGACCACCACCAAAACCTACACCGTCTGGATCTGGACCAGCACCACCACCTCCGGGATCGGAGGAAAACCTAGACACCCCATTGTAGGACCCACCAACTAAACCAGGATGTCTCTGCAGCTTCTCAGCTGGAATATAAATGGCGGAAACTCTCCGGAAAAAAGAAAAAAAGTATTTCATATTTTGAAAAAAGAACAATTGGACATTATTTGCTTGCAAGAAACACATGTGACAAGGCTCCACAGAAAAGTGTTAATTAATTAAAGATTAGGCCAAGAATTTATTTCTTCGGACAAAGTTAAGAAAAGAGGAGTGGTGATATATGCAAAGGAGAGCCTGTCACCGAAATTCTTATTTAAAGATGAACATGGCAGAATTTTGGCGATTGAAATTCAGACACAAGGAGAAAAATTTTTGATATTAGGAATATATGCTCCAAATGAAGGAAAATCGGAATTCTTTAGGAAGCTGCACGAGATTATGCTGGACTATTTAGACTATAACAACATCATTATGTTGGGTGATATGAATGGGGTCGTATCTGTAAACATGGATAAGTCGCAAAGTGCTAACATAACGAAAGATGGCAGACTACCTAAAACTTTTTTTGAAATGACTGGCAACATGGACTTAATTGACATATGGAGGGTTAAGAACCCCCTAGGAAAAGAAGGAACTTTCTTTTCTGAAGCTCATCTGACATGGACATGAATCGACCAAATATGGGTAACTAGAGGACTGGCACCTAAGACTAGAAAAGTGGAAATCTGCCCAAAAACCTGCTCCGACCATAACGCATTGAAAGTGGAACTGAGATTAAACATAACCGGATCCTATAGATGGAAAATGAATGACACCCTATTAAGGGATCAGGAGATTGTTAAGAAGGCCCAAAAAACTTTAAAGGACTATTTTGAGATAAATTTAAACACCACTGTGGAAAAAAGAACAATCTGGGACGCAAGTAAAGCAGTTATGAGAGGGTTTCTTATACAACAAAATACGATCAAGAAAAAGTTCTGGAATGAAAAGAAGGAGAAGATATTGGAGAAAATAAGAGAAGGAGAGAAAAAATTAAGATCTAGGCCCAAGTCGAAGGAAGTGCTGAGAGAAGTGAAATTTTTCCAGGCACAATATTTGAAATTGATAAATCAAGAGGTGGAATGGAAAATTAAACAAATGAAACAAAGATCCTTTGAATCAGCAAACAAGTGTGGGAAACTGCTAGCATGGCAGTTGAAAAAGAGACAAAAACTTAATACAGTTACAAATCTAGAGATTGAAGGGAGAATGATTCAGAAACCCGAGGAAATTAGAAAGTGTTTCCAGAGATATTTCAAAGAACTTTATTCACAAGGGCCGCAGAAAGACTTTGAGGTGGATCAATTCCTTAAAACTAATGGATTACAAAAAATAACCCAGGAAATGAGAACTACCCTGAATAGTAATATTACTCCGCAAGAAATTGAAAGTGCCATTCAGAACCTTCAATTAGGCAAATCTCCAGGCCCTGATGGACTTACCTCCAAATACTATAAGGTTTTGAGGGACTATTTGATACAACCTCTGTTGGTGGTCTGCAATCAGATTATGGAGGGGAGGAAGGCGCCGGAGACGTGGAAAGAAGCTTTCATCACATTGATACCCAAACAAGAATCTGAAAAGACCCAGCTTAAGAACCACCGCCCCATCTCACTCCTAAATGTGGATTACAAATTTTTTGCGGATATTTTGGCAAGTAGATTCAAAAAAGTACTCAATGAAGTGATCCATAAGGACCAGGCTGGCTTTCTCCCCGGTAGGCATTTGTTTGATAATACAAGCAACATTATTGACATTTTGGAACTTCTACAAACAAATCTTAATACTAGAGCGGTCTTAATTTTTATTGATGCGGAGAAAGCCTTTGACAACATTTCTTGGATGTTCATGAAGAAAAATTTGGAAGGGATGGGAGTGGGGCGGGGGTTTGAAAATGGAATAGAGGCAATTTACTCAGAACAAAAAGCTAAGCTGATAGTAAACAATGTGGTGACAGAGGGGTTTAAAATTGAAAAAGGGACACGACAGGGGTGCCCCCTATCCCCCCTATTGTTCATTTCAGTTCTGGAGGTGCTATTGAACATGATTTGAAAGGACCGGTCTGTACAAGGAATTGAGGTCGGAGTGAAACAATACAAACTGAAAGCTTTTGCAGATGACTTGGTATTAACATTACAGGAGCCAGTCTCTAGTACTAAAAGAGTGTTAGAATTAATTTCTGACTTTGGTCGGGTGGCGGGATTTAAGCTGAATAAGCAAAAAACTAAGGTTTTAGCAAAAAAATTTGACAACTACAGAAACAGATGAGTTCCTGAAAGAAACAGAATTAAACGTGGTTAAAAAAGTAAAATACCTAGGGGTGTATCTGACCTCCAAAAATTTGAATTTGTTTAAAGATAATTATGAGAAATGCTGGTCAGAAATCAAAAGAGATTTGGAAATATGGTCAAGATTGAAACTTTCCTTGTTGGGCCGAATAGCAGCTATAAAGATGAATGTATTGCCGAAAATGTTATTTCTGTTCCAGGCCCTACAGATCGTGGACAAAGTGGAATGTTTTGGAAAGTGGCAGAAGGATATTTCTAAGTTTGTTTGGCAGGGCAAAAAGCCCCGAATAAAGTTTAAAATACTAACTGACGCGAAAGAAAGAGGGGGATTTGCCCTGCCAGACTTGAGGTTATATTATGAATCTGCAGCCTTCTGCTGGTTGAAAGATTGGATTTTATTGGAAAACACTGATGTCCTAGATCTGGAAGGGTTTGATAATGCTTTTGGGTGGCATGCATATTTGTGGTATGACAAGGTTAAAGTTCACAAATTGTTTAAAAACCATATTGTCAGAAGAGCAATTTTGATGGTCTGGACAAAATATAAGGACTTATTGGAGAGTAAGACTCCGAGGTGGCTCTCACCGGTGGAGGCCAAAGCACGTAAGAGACTTAACATGGAAGCCTATTGGCCTAAATATTGGGAAATAATTGAAAAAATTGGAGACAATTGGAGGTTGCTGAGCTTGGAAAAATTAAAAAACAAGGTGCGAGATTGGTTGCACTATGCTCAAATTCAGGAGGTTTTTAAAGTGGATAAAAAGGTTGGATTCCAGGTGGAAAAATCGAAATTAGAGACAGAACTGTTAGAGCCAAAAAATAAACTACTTTCGAGAATGTACAACTTGCTGCTTAAATGGAATACACAGGACGAGACAGTCAAATCCGCCATGATAAAATGGGCGCAGGACTTGGGGCACAACATTATGTTTGAAGACTGGGAAAGGTTATGGAACACCGGAATGAAATTTACGGCATGTAGTGCCTTGAAGGAAAATATTATGAAAATGATATACCGGTGGTACATGACCCCAGTCAAACTTGCTAAGATATATCACCTGTCTGACAACAAATGTTGGAAATGTAAAGAGGCGGAAGGGACATTCTTTCACCTCTGGTGGACTTGCCCGAAAGTGAAGGCCTTTTGGGAGATGATTCATAATGAACTAAAAAAGGTACTTAGATTTACCTTACCTAAGAAACCGGAGGCCTTTCTTCTGGGCATCGTGGACCAGAGAGTACTTAAGAAAGATAGAACTTTTTTTATGTATGCTACCACAGCAGCAAGGATCTTGATTGCTAAGCATTGGAAGACACAAGATTTACCCACGCTGGAGGAATGGCAGACGCAGTTGATGGACTACATGGAACTGGCCGAAATGACTGGCAGAATCCGAGACTCGGGAGAAGAAACAATCGAGGAAGACTGGGAAAAATTTAAAGACTATTTGAAAAAACATTATAAGTTGTATGAATGTTAAAAAATGCACTTTTGAGGAAATTCTAGCTTCAGCAATTGTAAACCAATGAAATGAAAATTAAGGTACAAGAAGTCAGAGGTGGAATAATGAAATAACTTTATTATGTTCAAGCTAAAACGTATAAGATGTCGGTTACAACACTTTGGAAATTAGATAACATGATAAAATGAAAGATACAATAAGTTTTGAAATAAGTTAACAAATTGCTGATGTTTTGTATCACAGAGAACGCAGGGTTAGGAAGATGCGGGGAAGTCCATTGGATTTGCTGAAAAAAAGGATTATGGAAATTTGTAACTTCTCTACTTTATTTTCTATATCTATCTTTTATTCTTTTTTTCTGTATTTCATAAACTTAATAAAAATATTATTAAAAAAATAAAATAAAAATAAACTGCCGCAACTCCTGCATCTCCCAGTCGGACATGGCATACAGCTTACCCACCGGCAACTGAGCCCCTGGGAGTAAGTTGATTTGGCAGTCAAAGGGCCTGTGGGGGGGTAGTCTATCTGCCTCCCTCTCGCTGAAGACCTCCTTCAGGTCAGCATATTTTGGTGGCACCTCCCCTTTTTGTTCCACGGCCAGCCCAGCCACCCTGGCCACCATCATTCTTGGGTTCTCCCCTCCCAGACAGTGTCCTAAGCAGTAAGCTGACCCAAAGGTGACTGACTGCTGATGCCATGACACTACTGGATCATGCAGTGCCAGCCAGCTCATCCCCAGTATTATTGGGGGTCCTGCCAGTGTGGCCATGTGAAAGGCAATGGTCTCCGTGTGCCTGGAAACCCTCATTCGCATTGGCGGGGTCTGATGTGTCACTCCCCCCCCCAGAGGTTCCCTGCCATCGATGGTGGTCACCTGCAAGGGAAAATCTAGAGGCAACAGGTGGAGTTGGTGCTCCAGAGCGAAGTCTCTGCTGAAGAAATTACATGAGCTGCCCGAATCCAGCAGTCCCTTAACTTTGACTCCCATTCGGGGAGTTCTAGCACCACTTCTATGGCTATAGCTGCCTTGGGGGGGGGTCAGGCTGGGGCACTTCTATTGGTTGCTGGCCTGGCTGCTGCCCCTGCTGGTTGGCAGCCAGGTGTTGTCATTTCCTTGCGCCTGCTCTTCCTCCCCCTTCTCATCGTGGCCTGCAGCCCCCACCATCCCTTGCCAGGCTGTTCGTTGAGGGCAGACCTTAGCAAAATGTCCTGGTCGTTGACAGAGGAAACACCTTACCCTCCCTTTTACGACCTTCACCGGAGTTTGAAACCTCGCGCACGCACGCGCCATCAATTTCCATTGGCTCCGCCGCCTGGGAAGGCTCCCTCGGTATCTCAGGAATGCGGTAGTCATGGCAACGTTCCCCTCTCATTTCCCGCTTCTCCTGAGCCCGCGCTTCCTGGCGTACGCCGATCGCCAGCACAGCCTTCGACCGTGGCCGGGGCGCTCGGGACAACTCGTCTTTCACTTTGGGGGACAGACCCTCCTCAAACAACATTTGTATCGGTTCAGAGTCCAGATCCCACCCGAGCCGGTGGAGTAACATCGCAAAACGCGACCAGTAGTTTCTGACGGATTGGCCCCCCTGCTTGCACCCCATCAGTTCGCGCCGTGTCACACTTTGTTCCACCTCGCTGGAGAACATCGCGTCCATTCTCTGAAATAATTTCTTAAGGTCCTTCAGGGCATCATTTTGCGTCGCCATTAGGGGCCTGATCCATTTGCGCGCCCCATCAATGTAAGCCACCCTCTCCCTGTCATCAGCAAAGTCATCTTTCTGCAGTTCCAAAACGTACTGCACTTCCGTTCGGAAAGCATTGTAGTCTTGGGGCTTTCCACCAAACTTGTGTACCAGCCCCGGTACCTTCCTTGCGATGGAGGTGGGTCTGACCTGTGCATCCTGAGCCCGTCTTTCGTCCAGCCGCGCCATCAGGATAGCTACATGCTTCTCCAAGTCTCAGTTCCTCTCGACCAGACTCCGCACTGCAGCTGGTTGCTCCATCTCTCTGGCTGTCCCTGTTTGGCTCATCGTGCTGCGTCTCCTGCGCTGCGCACAAGCAACGTCAGTGACTGACGGATTGCTGTAATGGTTCTAGGGGTTGCTCGTGCGTAAATCGGCGCCACACCTGGCTGGGTTGCCTGAGTGAACCCTTTCTGTCCGGACAGCCACTCACCCGTGGCTGTCTCAATCGCTGGCAGAATCTGTCAGTGGGCGTTTCTTGAACTTCTTCCAGCAAAGAAGCTCTTTGACGCCTAGTCTCCTCCTACTCTCCCTGTGCGGAAGCCTTCTGCGCAGGGAGGGTGTGGGCAGCGGAGGACCCGTGCTCTCCCCGCTGGTCTCCGGCGAGGAGTCATGGAGGCACCTCGCCGATTCCCCCATCTGCCCCCCTTCTCCACTGGTGCTACGCTGATTTCCTTCCCCAGAAGATGGGCTGCTTTTCTCCCTCCCGGGACGCCCTCCGGAATTCCTCTGGAGCCCTCCCTCTCCCTCTGGCTCCGATGGCAGTTCCCTGACAACGAAATACTAGATAACCCCAAAGAAATAAGGAAAGTTTTTTTACAAATTTTAGAAAGAATTATATAAAGCACCCAAGGAAAATGAGGAGAAAATAAGAACTTATTTAGAGGAACATAAACTAAAGGAAATTTCGCAAGAAAAAAGAGAACAATTAGAAAAACCTATTTCAGAGGAAGAAATTTTAGATGCAATTACACAAGGAAAAAATGGAAAGGCTCCAGGGCCTGATGGCATACCAATTAAATACTATAAGAAACTAAGCCAACAAATAGCTCCTATATTAAAGGAAGTAATGAATAATATAACGAAAAAAGGGCAGATCTCAAAGTCATGGGAAGAACCGTTCATTACGTTAATACCTAAACAAGGAACAGATCTCACAAATGTAAAAAATTTTAAACCAATATCACTGCTTAATAACAACTATAAATTGTATGCAAACATATTAACGCAAAGGCTAAAAAAGATCATGGAGTCACAAATACATCCAGGCCAGGCGGGTTTTTTTACCAGGACGGCACTTAAAAGATAACATACGAAATATAGTAAATATAATTGAATATTTAGAAACTAAAATAAATAAACAAGCTGCATTAATTTTTATAGATGCAGAAAAGGCGTTCGACAACGTGTCTTGGTCCTTTATGAAAAAGAATCTAGAAATAATGGGCCTGGACACAAATTTTCTAAAGAGTATAGAGGCAATTTACAAAGAACAAACTGTGAAACTTATAATAAACAGTGGATTAACAGAGAGCTTTCAAATCACAAAGGGTACAAGACAGGGTTGCCCTTTGTCACCTCTGTTATTTATATCAATACTGGAAGCATTACTTAAAAATATAAGAGAGACAGAAAGAATTACAGGGATAAAGTGTGGCGAAAACGAATATAAGGTTAAAGCCTTCGCCAACAATATAGTCTTTACAGTACAGGAACCTTTAACTTTTACAGCAGAAGCATTAAAAGTAATTGAAGAATTTGGAATGTTGGCAGGATTGAAAATTAATAAGGGTAAAACAAAAATGATGGTAAAAAATATGAATGTGGAACAAACAGATCAGCTGCAAAGTAAAACGGAAATAACAGTGGTAAAGAAAATAAAATATTTGGGGGTCTGGCTCTCCCCGGAAAACACAAACCTATTCAAGGACAATTATAAAACAACATGGAAAGAAATAAAGACAAATTTGGAAATATGGGACAGATTGAAACTGTCCTTCTGGGGAAGGATAGCAGCTATCAAGATGAGTGTCTTACCTAAGATACTTTTTTTATTCCAAACTATCCCTATTGTTACTGGATTAGGTCAATTCAATAAGTGGCAAAAAACGATTTCTAGGTTTGTATGGCAGGGGAAGAAACCTAGAATAAAGTTTAAACTTCTGATGGATAAAAAGGAAAGAGGAGGCTTCTTCTTACCGGATCTTAAAATATATTATGAAGCCGCTTGTATAACATGGTTAAAAGAATGGCTTAGTTTGAAGAACACAGGCATATTAGATCTAGAGGGGTTTGGAAATAGATACAGGTGGCACGCGTACCTTTGGTATGACAAGGTTAGAGTACACAGAGTCTTTCTAAATCATATTATAAAAAGATCATTGTATGAAGTTTGGAAGAGATATAAAGAGTGGTTTGAAAGGAAAACACCATGGTGGCTGTCACCCCAAGAAGCCTTCTCAGTGAAAAAATTAAATGTGAAAGGAGAATGGCTAATGTACAGAGACATATTGATAGAAGAAAATAATGTAATAAAGATCAGGCCTTACGAGGAACTAAAAGATAAATTATCAAGTTGGATGGAGTATCGCCAAATGAATGACATTTTCTCAAAAGATAAAAAAGCAAGAGGTTTCGAACAAACCAAATCAATATTAGAAACTGCAGTATTACAAAACAACACAAAAATTTTGTCAAAGGTCTATGAGTTTTTATTAGAATGGCACACAAAAGACGAAGAAATCAAGAGCGTCATGATTAAATGGGCAATGTATGTCGGCCATAACATTGAATATGAGAAGTGGATAAAACTATGGAACACTGGGCTACAATTCACAGCATGTACTTTGTTAAAAGAAAATCTGTTTAAAATGATGTACAGATGGTACCTCACTCCAACTAAACTGTTAAGAATGTACAAAACAGGAAACAAGAATTGCTGGAAATGTGAGGTGAAAGAAGGCAATTTCTTTCACATGTGGTGGTCATGTGATAAGGTAAAAAGGTACTGGGAAAATATATACAATGAGCTAAAGAAGATCTTTAGATAAACGTTTTTGGTTTGTTGTTTTTTTTCCCACTGGGGCTTTCTACCTTTTATTTTTATTTTTTTTATATGATATTTTATTAAGTTTTAACAAGGAAAAAGTTATAAAACAATTAATAGAAAAAACACACAAAAGAAATACAACAAAACAAAAATACAAAAATACAAACATTTAACATAGAAAAAAAAAGAAAAAAGGAAAATATAAATCCCTCTTTTTAATTTCTCACCGTTCATTAACTTATTTTACTGACTTCCTCACACCTCCCTTTTTTGTATTCCATTTAAAATTTGGTTCAGCAAATTCATACCCTGTTAATTTATCCTTAATTCCCCCCCCCACATATTATAGCTTCAAATTTTAATCTAGTATCAATTCATTCTTACATATTCTTATTTTGCCTTATTACTAGAACCCCTTCATTTCATTTCAGCATCATCAACATTCAAAAATTTTGCAATGTTTCTGTAAATAAATTTTAAATTTCTTCCAGTCTTCTTCCACCAACTCTTCTCCCTGGTCTCGGATTCTGCCAGTCATTTCCGCCATTTCCATATAGTCCATTACTTGCATCTGCCATTCTTCCCGGGTGGGTAGATCTTGTGTTTTCCAATGCTTTGCGATGAGTATTCTTGCTGCTGCAGTAGCATACATAAAGAAAGTTTTATCCTTCTTTGGCACCATTTGGCTGACCATGCCCAGGAGAAAGGCCTCTGGTTTCTTCAGGAAAGTATATTTAAATACCTTTTTCATTTCATTATAGATCATTTCCCAGAAAGCCTTAATCCTTGGGCACGTCCACCAAAGGTGAAAGAATGTACCTTCAGTTTCTTTACATTTCCAACATTTATTATCGGGCAAATGATAAATTTTTGCAAGCTTGACTGGGGTCATGTACCACCTGTACATCATTTTCATAATATTCTCTCTTAAGGCATTGCATGCCGTAAATTTCATACCTGTGGTCCACAACTGCTCCCAGTCAGCAAACAAAATGTTATCTCCAATATCTTGTGCCCATTTTATCATAGCAGATTTTACCGTTTCATCCTCAGTGTTCCATTTCAACAGCAAGTTATACATTCTTGATAGTGTCTTAGCATTGGGTTCTAACAGTTCTGTTTCTAGTTTTGATTTTTCCACCTGGAAACCAATTTTTTTATCGAAATTATAGGCCTCCCTTATTTGAAAATAATGAAGCCAGTCTCGCACCCTATCTTTAAGCTTCTCATAACTCTGCAATTTCAGTTTGTCACCCTCCTGTTCCAGAATTTCCCAATATTTTGGCCAATTGGCCTCCATATTCAGTTTTTTCAGAGCCTTCGCTTCCATAGGTGATAGCCACCTTGGGGTCTTGTTTTCAAATAAGTCTTTGTATTTTATCCAGACATTGAACAGTGCTTTTCTGACAATATGGTTTTTAAATGCCTTATGTGCTTAAACCTTGCCATACCACAAATATGCATGCCACCCAAAAACATGATCAAAACCTTCTAAATCCAAAATGTCTGTGTTCTCAAGAAGCAGCCATTCTTTCAGCCAGCAAAATGCTGCTGATTCATAATAGAGTTTAAGGTCCGGCAGGGCAAATCCACCTCTATCTTTTACGTCAGTCAGTATCTTAAATTTTATTCTAGGCTTCTTGCCCTGCCAGACAAATCTAGAAATATCTCTTTGCCACTTCTTGAAACAGTCCATCTTGTCTATAATTTGCAATGATTGAAACAAAAACAGCATTCTTGGCAATACATTCATCTTAATAACAGCAATTCGGCCAAGCAAGGAAAGCTTCAGATTTGACCATATTTCAATATCTTTTTTCACTTCTGACCAGCATTTCTCGTAGTTATCTTTAAACAAATTCACATTCTTAGCAGTCATGTTCACCCCCAGGTATTTTACTTTCTTTACCAATGTTAAACCTGTCTCCTTCTGAAACCTCTCTCTCGCAATCGGTGTTAAATTTTTCTCCAAAACCTAGGTTTTTAACTTGTTCAGCTTGAAACCTGCCACCTGACCAAATTCCTGGATTAATTCCAAAACCCTTTTAGTGCTAGATTCTGGCTCCTGTAATGTCAATACTAAGTCATCTGCAAAAGCTTTAAGTTTGTTCTGTTTAGCTCCGACCTGAATACCTTGGATCAGATGGTCCCTTCTAATCATATTTAACAGGACCTCCAGGACCGAAATAAACAACAGTGGGGAAATTGGGCAGCCTTGTCGTGTCCCTTTCTCCATCTTAAATTCTTCTGTCACCATGTTGTTAACTATCAATTTAGCCTTTTGTTCTGAATAAATTGCACCTATACCATTTTCAAAACTTTGACCAACCCCCGTCCCCTGAAGATTTTTCTTCATAAAACTCCAAGAAATGTTGTCGAAGGCTTTCTCCGCGTCTACAAATATCAAAACTGCTTTTGTATTGATATTCACTTGTAACTTTTCTAGAATGTTAATTATATTCCTCGTGTTATCAGACAAGTGTCTACCAGGGAGAAAGCCAGCTTGGTCTTTGTGTATCATCTCCGCTAATACTTTTTTCAGTCTTTTAGCCAAAATATCTGCAAAAATTTTGTAATCCACATTAAGCAGGGATATGGGGCGGTAGTTCTTAAGTTGTGTCTTTTCAGACTCAGTTTTCGGTATAAGTGTAATATAAGCTTCTTTCCACGACTCTGGCGCTTTTTTCCCCTCCAAAATTTCATTACAAACCTCCTTTAGTGGTTGAATTAACCAATCTTTCAGTGATCTATAATACTTAGAGGTTAAACCGTCCGGCCCTGGAGATTTACCCAGCTGCATATTCTGAATGGCACCCTCCACCTCCTGTTCAGATATTTTACAGTTCAACAATAACTTATTTTCTTGAGAATTTTTTTGTAATCCATTGGTTTTCAAAAATTGGTCTATTTCAGTCTCTTTCTGTGGCCCTTGTGTATACAATTGTTTGAAGTATCTCTGGAAGCAATTTCTAATCTCCTGTGGATTCTGTATGTTCTTACCTTCCACTTCCAAGTTTGTAACAGTGTTTAACTTTTGTCTTTTCTTCAACTGCCACGCTAGCAGTTTCCCACATTTATTAGCCGATTCGAAAGTCTTTTGTCTCATCTGTTTAATTTTCCATTCTATGTCCTGATTTATCATTTTCATGTATTGTACTTGATATAGCTTTATTTCTCTCAGAATCTCCTGCGACTTTGGTTTCACTCTAAGTTTCTTCTCACCTTCTCTTATTTTCTCCAAAATCTTTTCTTTTTTCTCATTTTGGGTTCTCCTTTTTATTGCATTCTGTTGGATCAGAAACCCTCTCATTATGGCTTTGCTTGCGTCCCAGATTACTCTTTTTTCAACGGTGGTTTTCAAATTTATCTCAAAATAGTCTTTCATAGTTTTTTGGGCCTTCTTGGTAATTTCTGGATCTCTAAACAAGGTGTCATTCATCCTCCATCTGAAGGAACCAGTCGATATTAGTTTCATTTCCATTCTCACAGGATTATGGTCGGAGCAAGTTTTTGGGCAAATTTCCACTTTTCGAATATTAGGAGCCATTCCTCTGGTTATCCAGATTTGGTCAATTCTTGTCCATGTCATTTTGGCTTCAGAAAAAAAGGTCCCCTCTCTACCTAGGGGGTTTTTAGTTCTCCAAGTATCAATTAAGTCCATATTGTCTGTCATCTCAAAAAAAGTTTTTGGTAGTCTTCCGTCTTTCGTGACTACCTGTCTTTGTGACTTATCCATATTTGTCGACACCACTCCATTCATATCTCCCATCAAAATAATAGTACAGTCCATATAGTCCAACAATGTCTCATGCAGTTTCTTAAAGAATTCCGATTTCCCCTCATTTGGTGCGTAAACTCCTACTATCAAGAGTTTCTCTCCTTGAATTTGAATTTCAATTGCCACAAATCTTCCTTGGTCGTCTTTAAGTAAAAATTTTGGTAATAAACTCTCTTTTGCATAGATCACAACTCCTCTCTTTTTAACCTTGTCTGATGAGATAAATTCTTGACCTAATCTTTTATTAATCAATACTTTCCTGTGTAGTCTAGTGACATGGGTTTCTTGTAGGCAGATCAAGTCCAATTGTTCCTTTCTCAACAGGTGAAAAACTTTTTTCCTCTTATCTGGGGAATTTAGGCCACGAATGTTCCAAGTTAATATCTACAGAGACATGGTGTAGTTATTTTGCTTTTCCTCCGACTGCTCCTAGTAATTGTTCTTGTTCTGTCGGTGGTGTCACTTTCTCTGGTTTATCCAATCCCAAGGGGGGCCTTGCTAGGGCTAGTATTCCTGGTTTTGGTGCCTTCGGCTCTTCTTCTTTCTCGGCCTCTTTTTGTAGATTTTCTTCGTGATCTCTCAAAAATCTCACTTTATCCTCCACTGATCTTATTTTGACTTTTTCACCTTTGTAGGTAAACGAAAGGCCTTGAGGGAACTCCCACCTAAATATAATTCTGTTGCTTCTTAACAGGGCCACTAGGTCTCCGTAGTTAGCCCTGAGATCCAGTAGGTATTTTGGAATGTCTTTAAAAATTTCTATTCTTGAGTCCTCTATTTCCAGTGATTTCTGATAGTGGAGACTCAGTATTTTATCTCTCTCTTCTTTTGTTCAAAGAGTAATCAAACAGTCTCTCACCCTGTTCTTTCTCCCCCCCTTTTCCAAGTCTAAAAGCATTCACTATCTTAAAATCTTGTTTATCTGAGTCAAGGCCCCAAAATTCTTCAAATTCCTGTGTAAGATAACCACTTAGGTTACCTTTCTCAAGTTCTGGTACAGCCCTGATCCTCAGATTGGTCTGTTTATCCCTAAGTTCAATCATAGACAATTGCGATCTATGGTCCTCTAGCTGTTTACTTATTGGCGGTATCTTTTCCTCTACCGCCAATGCCTTCTCTTTCGCTTCTTCAGCTATTTTTTTATTTAATTTAGATTCTTGCAGCAACCTATCAATAGCTTCTGTATTGGAGTTCACCTTCTGCCCCAAGTTGTTAATACTTGTAGTGTTTAGATCAATTTTAGTTGATAATTTTTCCAAAGATTCAAATATTCTATCTAGTGCTGAAGATAATATCTCTTCAGATGCCGTTCCTTTTGATCCAGTCTGCACAGGATCTTCCCTTTCTGGGGCAGGAGGGCCAGATGCTGATTGTCTACGTTGCTGCAGCCTAGTTTTGACCCTTGTTGATTTTTCCTGAGGCTGATCCATTGCCTTGTGTCTGAGAATCAAGGTCACTCCCACGGCCCAGACTTGTTTTTATAATGGAGAATTCCCTGGCCAGCTGAAATGGAAAATCCCCAGTTGTAACACTTTCAAAGTTCCTCTAGGGGATCACAATGGCAACAAGTTTCAACAGTACTTGTTTCAAAAGAGTATCTTTCCCAACTTTTCAGATCCCCTTTCAATAGTAGGCAACAGTTTCAAATTTAGGGGGAACCTTCAAAACTTTCAAAATACTTGCAGAGTATCTACATAAAGTTACAATGTCCATAAACAGTGCATCACTTAACACGGCAATTCTATTGTCCCTTGGCAGTCCGATATCAAGGATTAAGTGGTGGTCTTTTTTCCTCTCCTTTTTCTTTTTTTGCAGGCAAAAGTATCTTTCTTCCTGTCCCTCCCGTCTCCTGCAATTCAGGGAGGGAGTCCTTTTGTTTGCCGTTAAAATTTAACTCCTTTTAACACAGTTTTTCCAGTTCTTAGTTTAAAAAGTCTTTGCTTTTAGTCTATTTACAAAAAGCGGAAGGCGGACTTCCTGTTTACACCTTCCCGCTTCGGTGCCAAATTCAAGTTTGTTGCATTGATCAAAGGAGCGATTCCTTTAATCTCCCGATCTTTCAAATATCCTACTCACGGGTTGTTGTTTAAAAGTCGAATTTTCACAGGAAAGAGGACAGCGCTCTCCGGCATCAGCTGTGCAGCTTCGCTCCGCAGAAGTAGCGATTGACTCTCAGCACCGCGCCAGACACCCCGTCCCGCTCCAGAGCCCTTTACAGGCTTCCCTTGCAAGTTGGGTGGTGCGAAAGGTGCCCACCAAGTCCCACGGTCGCAGGCTTCACCCACCTGTGGTTTTCGGAAGGGTCCCCGCTTCGCTGTAGCGGTAGGACCCGATTTCTGCAGGGCTTTCTCCCTCTAGGTTAGAGGGAATCCGCCATTGCCGCTGGCGCCGCCTCCGGAAGTCCCTTAGATAAACGTTTTTGAAAAAGCCAGAGGCATTCTTGTTAGGAATGGTAGCAGAAGATATAGTTAAGAACTACCAGAAACTGCGGTGAGGTTACTGCTAGCCCAGGTTTAGAAACAGCATCAATTACCAACAGTAGAAGAATGGCGACAGAAGGTAATGGAATATTCAGAAATAGCCAAATTAACAGGGAAAATTCGACAACAGGGCGAGGAAACATTTCAAAAAGAATGGGAAAATTTTATGTTGTATATAGGAAAGATAAGATGAAATAGTGTAACCAGTAGAGTTGGAAATAAACCTCATAATGGGAAAGATTAAGAAAAGTGATGGATAATGAAAATAATAAGAAGCAAATGTATAAGAAACTAATATAACTAGCAGTAGTTGTAAATGAATACAGACAGACAACAAGAATTGTATAAACATGAGGATTTATTTATGGATACGCTATGGACAAATATGGAAAATGAATAACAATATACAAAATGGAAGAAAATAATGCGATAAGATTATATGTGACATAAAAAACCAGAAGGAGGAAGGAGGGAAGTCAGCTCTGAAGAGCAAGTATAAATGTAAAATGTAATACAATATGTGTATGTGGAGTATCTAATTGAAAAACTAATAAAGATTATTGGGAGGGGGGAGATGGCAAAAGGATATTTCCAAGTTTGTTGGGCGGGGGGCAAAAGGCCAAGGATTAAACATAAGATACTTACAGATACAAAAGAAAGAGGCGGCTTTGCTCTCCCAGATCTTAAATTGTACTATGAGGCTGCATGTTTGGTGTGGATTAGGGACTGGATAAAACTGGAAAAGGAAGAAGCGTTAGATTTGGAAGGTTACGACAACAGATTTGGATGGCATGCATACTTATGGTATGGGAAAGGGAAAGTGCACAAAGGATTTTATAATCATATAATCAGGAGATCATTAATGAGGGTGTGGGAGAGGTATAAAGATTTAATAGAACAAAAAACATCCTGGTGGTTATCACCAATTGAAGCTTCGTTACTCAAACCGCTTGGCAAAAAGGGGAAGTGGCCTACATATAGAGATTTGCTGAGGGATCAAGGAGGGAAATGGAAATTAAAAGATTATGAGGAAATTAAAGATCATTTTCAGAGTTGGTTACGCTACAGACAATTACATGAGATGTATAAGGAAGATATTAAGAAAGGGTTCGGTTATACAACTTCCAGATTTCAAAAGGAAGTTATAGAAGAAGTGAAGCTGCTGAAGAAAGCATATATTATTCTGCTAGAATGGGAAATACAAGATGAGGAGGTCAAATCA
This sequence comes from Podarcis erhardii, assembly GCF_964252035.2. Lineage (NCBI taxonomy): Eukaryota > Metazoa > Chordata > Lepidosauria > Squamata > Lacertidae > Podarcis > Podarcis erhardii. The sequence goes on along the minus strand of NC_138506.1, from coordinate 13,849,089 downwards.
GTCATGATCAAATGGGCACAAGATATAGGACATAATATACAATTTGAGGATTGGAAAAAGTTGTGGAAAGTGGATTTGAAATTTACAGAATGTTCTCTTTTGAAAGAAAACTATATGAAAATGATGTACAGATGGTATATCACACCAGTATAAATAGCAAAAATGTACAAAACTGGGTCAAACATACGTTGGAAATGTAAAGAAAAAGAAGGTACTTTTTATCATATGTGGTGGGAATGTAGAGAAGTTAAAAAAAAGGGGGGAAATGATATATAATGAATTGGAAAAAAATGTTTAAAATGACATTTGTAAAAAAAAACCCAGAAGCATTTTTGTTAGGGATTGTAGGACAAGACCTGCCAAGAAAAATAAAGAACTTATTGATGTATGCTACAACAGTGGCAAGAGTCCTGTTAGCACAAGGATGGAAGAATGAGGAAATCCCAACAAAAGAACAGTGGCAAGAAAAATTGATGAGCTATACGAAATTGGCCAAATTGACATACAAACTACGTAATAAGGACAATTGTGACTTCAAGAATGGAAACTTTTTACAAATTATTTAAAAAGACAACAAAATGACTTGGACTCCTTGGCAGGTTTTGAATAAACATCCACAAATTTATTAGTTGAACACATGATAGATAAGGCAAGGATATTGAAATATACTCTGAGTCGAGAGTGGATTTCATGCTCTTTATTCAGCCCATAGTGGTGAGGAGGAATGAAAGTTCCCCCAAAATATCTGCTTTATATACATAATTTGCACAATGGGCCGCACGTGATTGGCTAATTCCGGGATTCTCCTGTAGGCCAATCGGATTCACTTCCACCTGGAGCTGGATTGGGTGGCTCCTGCGGACCAATCATACTGCTGCATTGTTCTAGGACCAATCAGACTGCTGCATTCTGAATCCTATTGTTCTAGGACCAATCAGACTGCTGCATTTTGGATCCTATTCAACTCAGTACATAACAGATATGTACAATTTTATAACATGCAGAGAACAATATGTGCAAAGAAATCAAAGAGGAGAGCTGAGGGAAGTCCTTGGTGGGGGGGAGAGGGAGGGATGGGGGGGAAAGGGGGAAAATAATGTAATTAATTATTTGGACTGATATGTTATGTTGAAATTGTTTAATAAAAATATTTTCAAAAAAGAAAAGAAATATATGCTGATGCTAGTTTCGGAAGTGACCCCATAGATGGTAAAAGCACTTCTGGTGTGTGTTATATGTATAACAACTGTTTGTTTGACTGGTCATGCAAGAAGCAAACTACTGTGAGTTTAAGTTCATGTGAAGCTGAACTTAATGCTCTGATATATGCACTCATGGATGTTGAATGGTTATTGCAATTGTGTAAGGACATGAGGGTGATTGTATCGTGTTCTATACAGGTTTATCAAGACAACAAATCATGCATAGCTTTGCTTAATTCTGAAGGGTGTAAGCAAAGAACCAAATACTTGCAGATCAAGTTGTGTCATGCAAGGGATTGTATCCTGAGAGGACTCATAAATGTGTCCTATATGCCAGGAAAAGAAATTTCTGCTGATTTGTTGTCAAAGGTTGTTAACAAAGAACAACTGGATGTATTCGTACATAAGCTGCAAATGTGCTCAGTCTGCAGCAATGATGTCATGAAATGGGGGAGGATGTTAGTAATTTCATTCTCTACTGCTGGATCATACGATCCTGTGTTTACTTTTCTGTACTGTTGTGAGTATGGGAACAGAAGTAAGTCTGTGAGAACTTCCACTCTTTGTTCTCTCACTCTCTTCTGAAAGACTGTGTGAGAAGACACCGCTTACAGCTCATCATGATGCTTTTGTTTATTTTGCTGTAAATAAAGACTCTGATGCTACATTTCCGACATAACCACGTGTTTTGCTGAACTCTGCTAAGTGTGCTCTCATCTACGGATGTGGGTCACCGTGTTTCACAGGACTACAGCTGAAGAACGTCCTGTGATGGGTTACGGAGCCCAGATTGTGCTCTTACTCCCATTATCTTTAATTTCTAGGTACCTCGTCATTTCACTCACATGGCATTGCAGCTCAACATCCCAGATTCGGTGCTTAATTGTGGATTTGGCTTTCTCATATCCGCAGGTTATCAGAGCCTGAGGTTTGAACCCTAAGCTTCTCAGTTTCTCTTGCAGTAAGGATTTCCATTTTGTTTGACATGTATCTATTAAAGTTAGGGATGCCAAACCTACTGGGAAGGAAATCAATTTTAACCAATAATAGATTTTCAAAATCCATATCTGGGATTCAATCTCCAGGCAAACTGCTACATTGGGCACAAAGGATGGAACACCCAGCAGTTAGTTTGTAGAATTTCAATAGGAGCAGTGTTTTTATCTTTGGACACCTGGGAGCCATAAATCAGTTGTGATATAACATTTGCAGAAAAAACCTGGGTGGCTGTGGGGATATATTGTCAGGCTTCAGGGACTCGGCTTCCCACCCACCCCTTTGGCAGTAGATAAGCAGAAGAAAGAGAAAGGAGTCTCTTACCAGTTAGAAATTTAATGATCACAGCGAGAGAACAAAGAATCCATTCCTAGTAATGAAGGTGCTCCCAATTAAGGGTTCCACTCACTTCCTCCCTAATCACCCACGTCACTACCGTGTCCTGCAACCTGATCTCGCAACCACTGTGCTTTCTGTGCTGCTTTCCTTATCTGCTGTCCTTGACCTTTGGCTGAGCGGATTAACGCTTTCCAGCAACAGTGGGTTTGTTAACTCTCTCTCTCTCTCGCGCGCAGTTCTTCTCCTCCTAGCTGTTCCCCACCTAGTACTTCCCAGCTTCTGCCTTCTGAACTATGTCCCTCTGTAGACCACTGTTCCAAATCTATACTGTCCTCCTGCTCCTGGGAAGATTCAGGATCCTGAACAGGAGCAGGGGGAGGGGGAAGCTCTCACCATTTCTCCTCAGTGCAGCCCTCCTCAGCATGGTCTCTCACATAATTGACCTCATTTCCCATAAAATAACCTTGTGATTGCTTTGATAGTCTTTGGGGCATTTACAGTTGCATTTTTAATTTGATTGTGCCATGGGCTACTTTCATGAAAGATTATGCCCAGATATTTAAAGAACGTTACCTGTTCAATGGGTTAGCTGTCAATCTGTCATCTATGTCCCTCTTCTTTTCTTGGAAAACACCATTACTTTAGACTTAGTATAATTAATTATTACTTGCTCAGTTTTGCAATAGGCTGCTAAGGTTCTTAATAGTCGTCTTAATCTCACACAGGAGAGAGAAAGTAGAACTGCATCATCAGCATATAGAAGGACCAGAAGGGACATATTTGCCAATTTTGGCAGATGGTCACATCCTTGCTCCCCATGGCTGGGGAAACTCAGCCAGATGGGCGGGGTATAAATAATAAATTATTATTATCATTATTATTATTATTATTATTATTACTCCTTTATGGGTCTGGATCTTCTTAGTTAAGTGTCCCTGCCAATCACATCTAATCCAGAGCCTTGTGTTTTCATACAACCTACGAATAAGAATAAAAAGGTGTCTGTCTATGTTTGTGCAGCTTAGTTTTTCCCATAGCCTTGGGGTATAAGATCGGAGGTGGACTTAAAATCTATAAAAGCCGCATAAAGAGATCTTTCTTTTATGAGACATACATTTCCACAAGATGTTGGAGCACAAGTCCTTGATCTATGGCTGACCGTTCCACCCTAAATCCTGCTTGTACTTCTGTCAAAATGTGTTCCTGATCCATCCAATCCTCTAATTTATTACGGAGATGGGCAGTGTATAGTTTACTAATTATACTTAAAAGACTAATCGATCTATAATTTGATGGTTCAGATCTATTCCCTTTCTTATATAATGGTATGATAATTGCTAATCCCCAATCTTCAGGGATAATTGCCAATTGATCAATGCTAGTAAACAAGGCTGCTAGCACTGGGGCCCACCATTCAATGTTGGCTTTACGTAGCTCAGGAGGAATATTATCTACCCCATGGGCTTTAATTTGTTTGAGATTTAAAATAAACCAATGCATGTCCTCTATAGTAACTGGGCCATTCTGGGCTAGCTCTGCTCAAGGGCAGAAAAGGTGACCGGGATGGTTGTTTGCTTGCATATAGAGTTTGAAAATGTGTTTCTCAGATCCCAGCTGGGATGGCATATTCCGCTTCAGATGGGGTGCTTTGCCAGCCTTTTGCAACTACTCTCCAAAAGGTGGCTGGATATTAATAAAACCTCAATGGGGTTTTATTAAGCATTGCCATGCTTCCTTTTGGGCCTGATTCTTCTTCTTCTTTTTAATCAGAGATTTGTATTTTTTCTTAAGTTTGAACCACTCTGTCAGACGTGTAGGCAGATTAGTAAATCTTGTATTTTTCCAACAGAGTGTATTTCATAGCAATACATTCCTGATCAAACCAGGATTTAGATTTACTGGGTTGTGAAGACCATCGTAATACCTTTTTTTGACTCAGACGTATCTGGAGGTAAGAGACCATATCCTGGAACAAAACTATTCTTGTTTCAGGAGAGGAGGTATTTAATAGGGTGTCTCACATGGATAAGCATTTGTCTGAGTGCACCTTCCTGGAAATTTCTTCATCCAATTGTCCAGACCACTAGAAAATCCCAGTTCTGTGTCAGTAGTTAAGGGAAATTCGTGTTCAGCGTTGCAAATTATATCATTTTCTACATCGAGGAATAGACATCATGGTAAGTTCTCACTTCTATGTGATCCTCCACTTTACACTCTAGCACCCTATTCAAAAGATTATGACACTACAATATAGTCAATAGTTGATTCTCCTAAGCTTGATATAAAAGTAAATTGCCCATCCTTATCACCTTCAGCACAACCGTTCAATATCACCAGATCTAACCTGCTGTTGTTGTTTAGTTGTTTAGTCGTGTCCGACTCTTCGTGACCCCATGGACCAGAGCACGCCAGGCACTCCTGTTTTCCACTGCCTCCCACAGCTTGGTCAAACTTATGTTCGTAGCTTCGAGAACACTGTCCAACCATCTCGTCCTCTGTCGTCCCCTTCTTCTTGTGCCCCTCAATCTTTCCCAACATCAGGGTCTTTTCCAGGGAGTCTTCTCTTCTCATGAGGTGGCCAAAGTACTGGAGCCTCAGCTTCAGGATCTATCCTTCCAGTGAGCACTCAGGGCTGATTTCCTTAAGAATGGATAGGTTTGATCTTCTTGCAGTCCATGGGACTCTCAAGAGTCTCCTCCAGCACCATAATTCAAAAGCATCAATTCTTTGGCAACCAGCCTTCTTTATGGTCCAGCTCTCACTTCCGTACATCACTACTGGGAAAACCATAGCTTTAACTATACGTACCTTTGTCGGCAAGGTGATGCCTCTGCTTTTTAAGATGCTGTCTAGGTTTCTCATTGCTTTTCTCCCAAGAAGCAGGCGTCTTTTAATTTCGTGACTGCTGTCACCATCTGCAGTGATCATGGAGCCCAAGAAAGTAAAATCTCTCACTGCCTCCATTTCTTCCCCTTCTATTTGCCAGGAGGTGATGGGACCAGTGGCCATGATCTTCATTTTTTTGATGTTGAGCTTCAGACCATATTTTGCGCTCTCCTCTTTCACCCTCATTAAAAGATTCTTTAATTCCTCCTCACTTTCTGCCATCAAGGTCATGTCATCTGCATATCTGAGGTTGTTGATATTTCTTCCGGCAATCTTAATTTCGGCTTGGGATTCATCCAGCTCAGCCTTTCGCATGATGAATTCTGCATATAAGTTAAATAAACAGGGAAACAATAAACAGCCTTATCGTACTCCTTTCCCAATTTTGAACCAATCAGTTGTTCCATATCCAGTTCTAACTGTAGCTTCTTGTCCTACATAGAGATTTCTCAGGAGATAGATCAGGCACTCCCATTTCTTTAAGAACTTGTCATAGTTTGCTGTGGTCGACACAGTCAAAGGCTTTTGCATAGTCCATGAAGCAGAAGTAGATGTTTTTCTGGAACTCTCTAGCTTTCTCCATAATCCAGCGCATGTTTGCAATTTGGTCTCTGGTTCCTCTGCCCCTTTGAAATTCAGCTTGTACTTCTGGGACTTCTTGGTCCCCATACTGCTTAAGCCTGCCTTGTAGAATTTTAAGCATAACCTTGCTAGCGTGTGAAATGAGTGCAATTGTGTGGTAGTTGGAGCATTCTTTGGCACTGCCCTTCTTTGGGACTGGGATGTAGACTGATCTTCTCCAATCCTCTGGCCACTGCTGAGTTTTCCAAACTTGCTGGCATATTGAGTGTAGCACCTTAACAGCATTATCTTTTAAAATTTTAAATAGTTCAGCTGGAATATCATCACTTCCACTGGCCTTGTTATTAGCAGTGCTTTCTAAGGCCCATTTGACTTCACTCTCCAGGATGTCTGGCCCAAGGTCAGCAACCACACTGCCTGGGGTGTACGAGACATCCATATCTTTCTGGTATAATTCCTCTGTGTATTCTTGCCACCTCTTCTTGATGTCTTCTGCTTCTGTTAGGTCCTTACCTCTTTTGTCCTTTATTATGGTAATCTTTGTACCAAATGTTCTTTTCACATCTCCAATTTTCTTGAACAGATCTCTGGTTTTTCCCATTCTATTGTTTTCCTCTATTTCTTTGCATTGCCCGTTTAAGAAGGCCCTCTTGTTTCTGAAGAAACTGAAATTGACCAATTCTATGAAGACTTACAACACCTTCTAGAAATGACACCAAAGAAGGATGTTCTTCTTATTATAGGGGATTGGAATGCTAAAGTAGGGAGTCAAGACATAAAAGGAACAACTGGAAAGTTTGGCCTTGGAGTTCAAAACAAAGCAGGGCATAGAATCTTTTGAGAGAGAAAGAGAGTGAGACTTGTGCAAAGTCACTCATAAAAGTGGGTTGCATCATATAAACAGTGCAGTTGACTGTGGCACCAGCCCGAGCAATTGATTTGGAAGGCTGTAAATCTTGCCTCTCCCTGCAACCAAACACTGAGAGTGGTGGGTGCTTTTCCCAGAAGTTGGCTTCTGCTGCCTTCTCTGAAATCCAAGATTCTCTATTTGGATTAGTGATACATACCTGCATACATAATTTTATTTGTATGCCACCTTTCCACAATTAAAACCTTGCTCGGTGCAGCTTACAACATGAAAAACACATAATTACGAGCGTAACAAAAGTAGTCATAAATAATAACAAAGTAAAAAAGAATACAAATTGAAACAATTCCCACATAAACCATAACATCTGAAATAAAGATACCGTATTTTTCACCCTATAGGATGCACTGGCCCATAGGACGCACCTAGTTTTTTTTGGGGGGGGGAATAAAGAAAAAAAATTTTATCCCCCCCCCCAGCCGCGGCTTCAGCACACCCCGCGCTCCGGGCAGCAGGCTGCTATCTGCAGCCTAGGGAGCCCTGCGGGAACTCCCACGGGCTCCCCAGGCTTGCTGATAGCTTCCTGAAGCCTGGAGAGCGAGAGGGGTCGGTGCGCACCGACCCCTCTCGCTCTCCAAGCTTCAGCGAAAGCCTGCATTCGCCCCATAGGACACACACAGATTTCCCCTTCATTTTTGGAGGGGAAAAAGTGTGTCCTATAGGGCGAAAAATACGGTACCAAAAAATCAATAAAGGCAAACCCCTCCCCCAACAACATCCCCTAAACAATACCCCATCCCAGTAGACTTCTAAGTGTGGGGTTCCCCTCCCTCTGAAGGAGCAAGTTTGGGGGTACTCCTGCATACATCTCAGTCACTAGAGCCCCTGTGTCCTCTATGTCCTCCTTACCTCTCTTGCCCTGACCTAGCCACTGTGACCCACGCGACGGTCACCTCCAGACTTGATTATTGTAACTCACTCTACGTGGGGCTGCCCTTTAGACTGACCCAGGAACTCCAGTGGGTGCAGAATGCCGCGGCGAGACTCCTTACGGGGTCCTCGCCGCGGTATCACATTCACCCAGTGCTATACCAGCTGCACTGGCTCCCGGTGGAGTACAGGATCAGGTTTAAGGTGCTGGTTTTAACCTTTAAAGCCCTATATGGCCAAGGACCCTCGTACCTATGGGACTGCCTCTCCTGGTATGTCCCATGGAGGACCTTACGCTCTTCAAATAAAAACATCTTGGAGATCCCGGGCCACAGGGAGGTTAGGCTGGCCTCAACCAGAGCCAGGGCTTTTTTGGCTGTGGCCCCGATCTGGTGGAAGGCTCTGTCACAAGAGACAAGGGCCCTATGGGACTTGACATCTTTCCACAGGGCCTGCAAGACAGAGCTGTTCTACCAGGCCTTTGGCCAAGGCACAGTCTGACCCCCCCTCCTTCGGTAATCCTCATAGAACTGTAGCCCAATGGTTGCCATTAATTTGATTCTGAATTGATTTTAGAATGAATTAATTTTAGAATGTATTTCAATTAATTGATTGTGATTTTATGTAAATTGTGTTACTTTTACTGCTCTGAGCCCGGCTTCAGCTGGGGAGGGTGGGATATAAATAACATTTTATTATTATTATTATTATTATTATTATTATTATTATTATTATTATTATTATGACTGGGAGGGCCTTTTACCAGCTTCAGCTGGTTTACAAACTATAGCTTCTTGTGCACAGGGACAGTCTGACCACTGTAGTACATGCGTTGGTAACCCTGAGGCTGGACTACTGCAATACATTCTATGTGGGGCTTCCCTTGGACCTGGATTGGAAGCCCCAGCTGGGAAAGAATGCTGCAGCCAGATTGCTGACAGGAGCTTCTGGCTGAAAGCACATGACACCATTTTTAAAACAGGTGCACTGGTTGCCCATCTGCTACCAAGCCAGGTTCAAGGTCCTTGTGTTGATTTACAAAGCTCTGAACAACTTAGGTCCAGGGAACCTTAGGGACCACATGAATCCTTGCAATATCCCAGCTCAATCAGTGAGATCATTGCAGGAGCATCTTTGGTCGTTTCCAAGTGTTATACTCTGCTGTTAAAGATTCACCAGACACCTTCTGTTTTCAACTTTTAAATCCCTGCTGAAAAAAAAACTATCCTGCCAGGCCTAAGCAGGCAATTAAAAGTACATCTCCCACAATGGATTGTTGAGACTTGTTTTGGTTTTAACTTATTTTTAGCTTTTTATTATTTTACTGTATGATTTTATGCTTTTACATTGTTGTAAACTGCAGTTATATATTTTTATGATACAACGGTTCATAAATGCTTTTATAAATTAATAATAATAATTGAAACAATGTGGGAGGAATTGGACACCCTGGTCCTCTGATTGTTCCATCAGCACAAGTAGAAACCCATGAAGGCAACAAACAAAAGGCAGACCCAGACAGGGCTTTGCAGGTCTTCTGGGGTCATTCAGTAGGGATCATGGGTTTGTGCTGATGGAAGTAATCTAGAAATGTGTCCTGTCTTGCACACCAAATAATTGTATTGCATTTTTTAATAATTGCATATTCTTGGGAGTGATGTTTTCTCCAAGGCATCTGTAGCACCCTGCTTGTGCTTAACGCTTAGCTGGAATGAAATATTCAACGCAGCAATAGAGAAATTAAAATAGTAATTTATTTGTCAGACAAATAAATGAGAGGCACAGTGGTATATGGTTACCAAGCTCTGGCCTGGCCTCCTGCCATTCTGGCCAGCACTTATATTTCCTTAATCCAGCCCCCTTGCTCCTCCTGTGGCTGCCTCTGTCCAATCAGCCTGGTTGAAATTCCTATTGGCTGTTTGCTAGAACCAATCACAAAAGATACACCCATTTCCTTCTGTCCTTTTATGGAAAATAAAAGCTATATATTCTTCTATCTATAAATGACAAATAAGTAGTAATATATCTTACATGTGTCTCAACAAGGAATCTTAATTACCAGCTCACCTCTTGCCCTCCTTGCCCTATTGCCTTCCAAAACAGATGGTTAATCTTGAATTTTTATCTTCAAGGATCTTGAGTTCACATCAACATTGAAAGATCTCCTTCATTTGGAGGTTTCTAAACAAAAAGGCCTGACAACTATATATCAGGAGTGCTCGATGGCGTCTCCTGTCTGGCAGGAGGCTGGGCTCATTTGCCCCTCTGGTCTCCTATTGCAATATGACTCTATGAAATAAGAATTTAACATTTCTTTCTTTCTAGATCCTTTGCATAATTACATTTAAGCCAATATATTTCATACATTATCATAGGTAGCCTTTTAAAAGAATTAAACCTTCTCAAAGTGAAAAGGAAGGAACAGTTTCCAGCCTCAAAATAAAAATAGAAAGAAGCTTCTTCTTCTCCAGCCAAGCCAGTTGCCTTTTTCACTGCTCTTGGCCTTTTTAACCTTAGGAAGAAGATATGGCTCATTTTACTATTTACCAACCCTTAATTTGTAGGGTCAGTTAACCTTGGCTCTCAGCCTGTAATTCCCTTTTTACGACTTTGAGAATTGTTTTCTGCTATAAATCAGGGGGCCCCCTTGTCTAGGAGAATAAACATTGCCAAGGTTCTCTAAGCAGCTGGTCTTCTGCCTGGCATGAAACATTTGAAAATCTTTAAGCTCTTTTTAATATACAGGCCCTGATCAAAATATAGAAGCTTTGATAAAAATGCAGGCTTATGATTAGATGCCTCACATCAAGAAGGTAATGAGCACTTTAGAATAACTTCCCTCCATCCTCCTGTTTTGCAGCGTTCTCCTTCCTTGATTGCAGGACAGGTTGACCTTAAGATTGCAGCAGATATTTATTTTAAGAAGATCCTGCTGGATCAGGCCAGTGGCCAGTCTAGTCCAGCACCCTGTTCTTACAGTGGACAACCAGATGCCCATTGTGGGAAACTACCAAGCAGGATTCAAGCACAAAAGCCCTCTCCCCTCCTGCGGTTTCCAGCAACTGGGATTCAGAAGCAGTACTGCCTGTGTAAAGGCAGAGTGCAGCCATTCTGGCTAGTAGCCATTGATAGCCCTCTCCTCCTCCATGAATTTCCCTAATCCTCTTTTGAAGCCATCCAAGCTGGTGGCTATCACTGCCTAATGTGGGAGCAAGTTCCACAGTTTAACTATGTGCTACGTGAAGAAGTCCTTTCTTTTATCCATCCTGAAGCTTAAAACAAGAGATTCTCTTTTCACTTTCCTGCTGGCATTTGCTAATTATCTCCTCTTCCTCCCAGGTACCGGATGCACAAATCCAGAATGTACAGCCAGTGCGTCAAGATGCGGCATCTCTCCCAAGAGTTTGGACGGCTTCAAATCACTCTCCAAGAATTCCTCTGCATGAAAGTTCTGCTCCTCTTCAGTATTAGTAAGACACATTTTTTCATAGGTGCCTTTTTATTTCCTTCTCTCTTTCTTTCAAAAAAGAATCATAGAGTTGTAGGTACCTCCCAAGGGTCATCTAGTCCTACCCCTTGCAGTGCAGGAATCATAACTAAAGAATCCCTGACAGATGGCCAGAGATACATAGCAGAAGTTTGCTGTACTGATGGTTGGGCATGGCTTGCCTTTCTTAAAGAACTGCATCTTAGACATGCACAGAGTATTTTAGAAATTATTATTATATTAATTGATATTTATATATTTCAATTATTCCCCATATTCTTCTCCAAGGAGTTCATGGTGGTGTATGTGGCTCTCCTCCTCATTTAATCCCCACAACAACCCAGTGAGGTAGGCTATGCTGAGAGGTAGTTACCGGCCCCCAACACCACCCAGTGAGCTTCATGGACAAGCAGGGATTTAAACTTTCTCCCAGCTCCTAGTCTGGGACTCTAGCCACCACATTACCCTTGCTCTAACTACTGCTACCACTACTGTTATTGCCACCACCATTATGATCATCCCAAAGTGAGGAGCTCTGCAGTCACAAGAATCATGTCTGACCTTAGCATAGGAGTCTGAAGATGATGCTCCCACTGAAGGGAGAGGGCTATGGTACATGTGTGTGTGTGTGTTCATGTGCATCTGTTCACTTTTTCTCTTCTTGCTTTCTCTCTGTTTTCCTCCTTTGCACCTACAGTTGCATCCCATCTTGCACATGATTAACTTACACAATTTCAACCTTGTGCAGTTTTGAAAACTGGGTGGTTGAAATCTCGCAAATTAAATGCACACAAGGTGGAGAACTTAGAGAGCTTAAAAGCTCCTTTTGCATCAGGTTTTCCCAGCACGAAAAGCGATTTTAAGCTCTCAAGACTTACTTACTGGGCTCTGGGATGCTCTCACAAGATCTTGCTGGAATTTGGACAGCCCTGAGAGATTTTACGAGAGCCTCCCAGAACTCTGTAAGCAAGGTGGAGAACTTAAAAGCTCTCCACCTTGCTGGGGTGGGTGGGTCACAAGGCACACTTGGTGCACAACTCCAGAAAGGTAAGGATGTTCTCACTGGGGCAGTTCCAAGAGGGTGTTTCAAGTGGACATGTTTTTGCATATAGGCGCCATCCTGGAAAGTGACCAACACACAAGACACGGTCACACTGTACACTGGTTGTTATTCCTCTCTTTCTCCATGCACCAGTTCCAGTGGATGGGTTGAAGAATCAGAAGTTTTTTGATGAACTTCGGATGAGCTACATCAAGGAACTTGATCGCATCATTGCTTGCAAGAGGAAGAACCCTACCTCCTGCTCCCGGCGTTTCTACCAGCTCACCAAGCTCCTAGACTCTGTGCAGCCTGTAAGTAAGAGGAGGAGAAGGGAAGAGAAAGAGGGTTGGCCACACACATGGCAAGAGGGTTGTTAATCTTTTCACCTAAACTCTACAGAATCTGCTACAGTGGAACCTCTCGGAACGAACTTAATCCGTTCCGGAGGTCCGTCCCTACCCTGAAGCTGGTCGCATGTAGTGGTGCCGCTTCTGCGCAGGCAGCTATCACCCGCTTCTGTGCATGCGTGAATGGCGATCGCTGCTCCTGCGCATGTGCAGACCACGGCAAACCCGCCGGTTACTTCTGGGTTTGCCACGGACGTTCGGCAAAATGGACGCAAGCGGAGGCGGACATAAGTAGAAGTTTGACTATACTGAACTTGGGAGGGGGGAGGGGGAATGAACACCAGAAAACTTGTAAAAATGAGCGCTGGAAGCAGATCACTGTGACATCACAGCCCTTTCCTCCAAGAGGGAACTGTGCTGTCAGAGAGATGAATGCTTGTGGGAGGCTGGGAGGCTTTCGGATCCAGGATGCCTTCAGGGAAACATTCCTTAACCCCAAGACTGCCAATGCCATTGAAGTATTTGTTGACTGCCACAGGTTAGAAAAAGGCAGGAGAAATAAGAGTTCAGAGAACCAAGAATCATAGAATTGTAGAGTTGGAAGGGTCCCCCAGGGGTCATCTGAAGAATCCCTGACTTACAGTCTCCTCCACTCTGCTTAAAAATCTCCAAGGGAGGAGAGTCCACCACTTTTCTGGGGAGTCCATTCCACTGTTGAACTGCTCTTACTGTCAGAAAGTTCTTCCTGATGTTTGGTCGGAATCTCCTTTGTTCTAACTTGAACCCATTGGTTTGGGTTCTCCCCTCTGCAGCAGCAGAAACCCAGCTTGCTGCACCATCCATGTGACAGCCCTTGAGATATTTGAAGGTGGCTATCCTTTCTTTTCTCAGTCTCCTCTTTTCCAGGCTAAACATACCAAACTCCCTCAATTGAGGACCCCCTATTTTTCAAAAGCCAAGCCACGAACCCCCTACTTTTGAAAATTTTGATAACTCTATGGTAGTTACCTGTGCAAAGCAATTTTTTGAAGAAAATGTGGGGTGGCCCCTAATAAGCAAAGAATTTTGGGTATACTAAAAAACCAGACCATAAAATTTGTGATATTACCACAAATTGCCTATCCCCAGACAGTAGGAAAAGCTTCTCTCCATTGCTCCACTACAACTGAATAAAAAAAGCAATTGCGTCCCTAACTTGCAAGTGCTCTATATGCAAGTGTTCTGAATGGAGTGAGGTTTTTATTCTTGCTGATTACCCAATAGGAACAACCAACTTTTGAATTTATTGGGATTCTACTGTACATCTGTTTCCTCCCACCCCACAATGTAGCCACATAGCTTCCCACAGAAAACAAGAAAGAAAAAATTCACACAGGCTGCCTTTTGCACTAAATAGGTCTGGGCGATGTATTGATACATTGCCCAGGACTGGTATGAGGGGCAGACCGTGATGGTGGCTTCACTTGGCAGCATTTTAACCAGTATTTTAAATTGTTTTTTTTCCTTCCCCCTATTATGTTTTTACTGCAATTTTATTGGTGTTAGCCGCCCTTAGCCCAGCTCTGGCCAGGGAGGGTGGGGCATAAATAAAATTTGTTGTTGTTGTTGTTGTTGTTGTTGTTGTTGTTATATTGTGAGTGAAATCGCTGTCACCCTTGACTTCCTCCAGCTGGTGCTGGTAGCAGGGGGACTCAGGAGTGGCAGCAGTTTCACCAGAAAAACACTCCTGAGTGAAGCCGCCATACCACTCTGTACCAGCGCAGAGGGAGAAACAAGCTGCATCGGTGAGGCGCTTATACAGCTTCTTCCTCCCTCCACTTTTTAAAACTGCTTGGCTGAGGAGCGCATGGCTGCCCTTGCCTCAGCTAACCAGTTTTACAGAGCCCCCGCTCCACCAACAGCTCGCACAAGCCAGCAGCGGGGTGGGGACTCCGTGAAAATGCTCCTGAGGGGTGCGCAGTTGCCACTCCCCTCAGCTGAGCAGTTTACCCAGCCCACTGCTGACTCGTTAAAGTGCTCTCTCCCCCTTCTCCCGTTATCCTGTCTCTCCAGTCTGAACCCGCCTGCTGCAAGGGATGGTTGGGTCTTTGTGTCTCTCTCTGTGTGAGAGAGAAACACTTGCTTGAGTGCTTGTTTTGTGTGGATTTTCCCTTTGTCTAGTCCTCTCCATACAGTTTGCTAGATCATCTTTCTGAGTGAGCTTTTTCACTGAGTTTTCCTGTTGGCTCCCTCCCCCCAGCTTCTTCATTTCTATTTCATTCTCTTCCTGTTTCTCCCCTCCCCACTATTGTCTGGGGAAGGGAAGAGTATAGGTGGCAGCTGGATTCTGCCCTGACTGCTGGGCAGGCATAGGAGGAGCCCACAGAGGTGATAGGGGCAGGAGCTTGTGGGGTGGCCTCTGGGGAGCTGGCTGAATTGGGGTCCTCCCAGTCCAACCCAGACAAGAAAGAGAGGGAGCTCTCAGAAGAGAGAGTGACTGAGGTTAAGACCCAACCCAGGGTGTTTTCTTCTGAGGTTTTTCTGCCTTTATTAAAAAGGATTCTTGGGTGCTGCAATTGCCAGAGGAAGAGACAGCCCCTCCTGATTCTCCTGCAGGGCCCTTGAAAACAACCAAAGCTCTTCCTGCTGCGATGGCAAACCTGCCTCTGTTTCCTTCCCCATGGCCTTTGAGGAACCTTGCGATGTGGAATGGGGAACCCCCAAAAGAGCTTAGGCTCCTTGCAAATGGGGAAAGAAACATTATATTGTATCTTTCCAGATAAGTTTAGGAATCACCTCAAACGTCCAGTGATTTAGTGGTGTGCGGTGAAATTTTTCGTAGGGGAATAGTTAGGGCTGTATGTAGAGTTGGGAACACCAAGGGTCATCTAGTCCAATAGCCTGCAAGGCAGGAATCTCCACTCAAGCACCCCTGGCACATGCCTTAAAACCTTCAGTCAAGGAGAGTCCACAGCCTCCCAAGGAAGTTCATTCCCCAGCCATTCAATTTGCCAGTTCCTAGCAGCTTGGGGGGGGGAGAGAAGAAAAGTATGGCTTTTTTATAATAAAAAAAGACAACCCCAGGCAGAAGGGTGGATTCCCCCCCCCATTAAAAAACCATTTTTAACACCCACACGCTTTCTTCCTCATCTCCCTTTCTATTATTGTGTTGTTCTTGGTTGTTGCATGTTGCTGCTGATCCTTCAGGTTCTGGCAGATGGTGGCTGGGAATTTATTTTATTAAAACACCATCTACCTGATAACCTGTTGTCATTGGTGTGTCTACAGGGTTAGCATCCATCAGGTTTAGTTTGCTTAACACATCAGCAATTTTCTGTGACTGGTGTACTAAAATATTACCAACTTGATCTCTCTCTATTTCCAGAGATAGGTAGTTGGATACCTCACCAAGATCTTTCATGTCAAAGTGCTCCTTCAGTTGTACATTTTGACATCCTTCCGAAAGAAAAGAATACCATCACCATAAAATAACCAATACAGCTTATTTTGCCCTTCCTCTTTGACAAATACACATGGATCAGCTTTAAATTCCTGAAAACCTAGAGAAAACAACACTTCAGTGAGTTTGGAGTGCCAGTATCGTGCACTTTGCTTGAGACTGTATAGGGACTTCTTCAGAGAACAAACAAATCCCTGTTTTACCTGTACGCCATCAGGTGGAAGCATATAAAGTGATTCACCTAAGGTTCCGTACAAAAATGCTGTATTCACATCATGATGAGAAACGTGTAGATTCTCTTCTGCAGCAAGTTTGAGCATAAGCCTAATGCTGTCATATCTCACGGTGGGTGAGTAGGTCTCGTGATAGTCTTCTCCTGGTACCTGTGAAAAACCTCTGGCTACCAGTCTAGCTTTGTGTCTGACTACCTTGCCATTTTGGTCTGTCTTTACTTTGAATACCCATTTGCTGTCAAGCAGTTTCATCCCTGGAACTGTTGGAACTAGCTCCCATGTTTTGTTCCTCTCTAAGGAATCAAGCTCAGCCATCATGGCAGTTAACCATGGCTCAGCATCCTTTGAGTCCAAAGCCTGGATCTCTTGGAAGTTTGAAGGTTCAAATACCTTCCTGGAGCTATTAACAGCAGTTACAGCTTTGGCTGCTTTAGCAAATTCATCAGCAAATCTCTTTGGAGGTCTTCCTTTTGTGGTTCTTTCAGACCTGCGAATCAGACGTAAGTCTTCAGCGCTTTCCTCTTCTTTCTTAGGAGAAAAGTGGCCTATAGTGAACAGTGGTTCCTCCAATTCTCGATCAGAGCCTTCAGAGGGTCGCATAGAGGCTTTAGCACTCTTGAAATCCTCTGAATCATCTGATTCAGAATCAGAATCAGAACCTTCATCAGTGGGTGTGGGGTTTTACTGCTGTTTATCCTCAGACTCTTCACTGTCATCAGGATAACATTGGAAAATTCCCACATTCTACCCCCACTTGGCATTGTACTTAACACTTCTAGTGAGCCTAACTGTATTAGTGTCAGTCATCATTACTCTGTAAGAACCTTTCTGATATCCTAGAAAGATACCATGCAAACCACGTTTGCCTAACTTTGAGCTTTGTGGTGTGTGAACCCACATGTCAGAACCAAAAATTCTCATGTGCTTGATGTATGGTTTCTTGCCAAACATCTTTTCATAGGGGGTACAACCAATCGGTGATGACAATCTGCAATTAAAAGAATAAACAAAACAGCCGAGCGCTTCTGCCCAATAACTCTCTGGAAGATTGTCATAATGCAGCAAGGTTTTCAAGCCTTGAAGCAATGTTTGGCTTGCCCTTTCACAAAGTCCATTCATCCAAGGAGACCGTGGACTTGACAAATCATGTTGAATTCCTTTCTCAGTCAGAAAAGCTTCAAACTGCTGAGAAGTGAATTCTCCCCCGCAATCTGTAAATAAACATCTCACTTTTCTATCGTGCACATTTTTCAACCAAGCATAGAATTCCTTGAACCTAGGAAACACTTCTGATTTCTGCTTGAGACTGAACACATGAATATACCTGGAAAATGAATCAATGAGAACCATAAAGTACCTGACTCCACCCAAAGAGGGTGCTAGTGGACCAACGAGATCAGCATGCACTACCTGATATGGTTCTGTAGCTTGTCTACTAGATACCTTACCTTTAGCAGCCATTTTGACCTTGTTTGCTGCGCATGCCTTACACTTCATGTGGTACCTGCAGGGTTTAATAGTCATACCTTCAACTAAGGCAGGCATTTTGGAAACTGCCTCAAAGTTTAAATGACCAAATTTCCTGTAATAATCATGAATACATCCTGCATGCAAACCATTGTTAGTTTCTGCAATACAACAAGTTTCCTCCTGCACAACATCAACAGAATCATCATAATGCAATACAAATAAATGATCAATATAATCAGCATGCAATACAAAGTCATCTTTCTTGGTGATGGTGCACTTCCTCTTCTTGAAGGAAACGTCTATGTCCTGTTCAGTCAGCTGTGAGATGCTCAATAGGTTGTGTGCAGCATCTGGAACAAAAAGAACATTGTGTGTTGATGCATCCAAGCTGTGAAGCACAACTGTTCCATAGCCTTGACTGGAGATTGTGTGGTCATCCGCTTGGTGAATCGCACCTTCCTGTGGAGTAAAGGACACGAACAGGTGTTTGCAGACATGCCAAGTGGCTTCCGAGTCAATGATGAAGAAAGATCTAGACGTCTTCTGGACCTTTGGAGTGTAGCATGAGACCATAGCTGTGTGTTGCGTTGTCCTGGACTTCTGACCTTTGCCTTTTCCATTCATTGAGCTTTCGCTGCACTGCTCTGTTGCCTTGGGATGTTTACAATCCCTTTTCAGAGCCAGTGTGGTGTAGTGGTTAAGAGTGGTAGTCTCGTAATCTGGGGAACCGGGTTCGCGTCTCCGCTCCTCCACATGCAGCTGCTGGGTGACCTTGGGCTAGTCACACTTCTTTGAAGTCTCTCAGCCCCACTCACCTCACAGAGTGTTTGTTGTGGGGGAGGAAGGGAAAGGAGAATGTTAGCCGCTTTGAGACTCCTTAAAGGGAGTGAAAGACGGGATATCAAATCCAAACTCTTCTTCTTCTTCTTCTTCTTCATGTGGCCTAGACGTCCACACGAGTAGCATTTCACTGCCTTCAAAGCTTTGGCGCCATCTAGTGGTTGCACTGCATTCTGGGATGACGTCTGTGAGGACTCCCCCTTAGTGATGCAGCTAGCACTACGCCGATCCACTTCATTCAATACCACAGCAGTAACATGTGCTACCATTAGCTGAGCAGTAGGCAAAACAGCAAGCTGGCTGGCAATCACTTCCCAACTCGAACCCAAAGAATTTAGCATCATGAAGGAATACACAGCCTCTGGAAAGGTGATTCCACGCTGTTGCAACTCATGCCTGAGATTCTGCATTTCCATGAGGTGAGCACGGACATCTGCTCCTTCAGCAAGTGCCATATCATGCAACTTGGCATAAAAGAACAAAGAGGCTCCTACCTCCATTCTTAAATGTGAATCTTTAAGACTGTCCCACATCTGTTTGGCTGAGGCCTTATGGCGCAAAAGACATAGCTCTTCAGGGGACACAATAAGCATCAGAGTTCCCCTTGCTTTGGAATCCTTAGCCTCCCACTCGGGGGTCATCGGAGCTGGGGGGGCCATCTGTTATCACATTAAACTGACCCTCTTTGCGTAGCAGGGCTTCTGCATACTGCACCCATTCCTGGTAGTTCCCCTTTGAGAGCTTCGGTACACCCATTGTGGTTTGAAGGGCTTCCATTACTTTAGCATTAGCCATTTTGTGTCTATAAAGCAGACTGAGTCTGTTTACAAGGAGCTGCGTTTCAAAAAAAGCACACTGCATGAGACTTTTGCTGCTTCTGACCTTCTGCCGCTGGCCGATCAGTGCTTTTGGCTAGAAGTTAAAAGTCCACCCTTATTGCCACTTAATTAGGGACTGGCTGGCTTCCCGGGGCAACGAGCACATACCTCTCATTAATCTTCTTGACACGCAGGGAAGATAAGCTGCATTCCAGTCTGGCGCCCATAACCAAAAATGTTGGAAGTTCCATACGACCGAGCTGAAATGGCTCTCCTCCTCGTCGTATCTTCGGAATCCATCTAGGCTCTCCTCCGACGATGATTAATGACCTAAGCCTTTGATGAGGCTTCAGGCACGCTCCTCCATTACGCAGAGTATCCAAACAGCAGAAGAGACAGAAATATGTACTACATTGCTATGTTTATTTCTAACTACGCAGGAGAGAAAAGAATATACATCTGCTCTCTGTGAGAGTCAGAGAAACAACAGGAACAAAGAAACAGGAAACCAGTAACATCAACATCCGTCTCCTGTGAGACTTCCAGCAGTCTGGAATGTCTGGAATGTCAAAAGAGTCTTGTGACTCCAAAAACTGCACAGTGGCATAACAGAAATCTAACAGTTTATAGATTGATGTGCATTGCTGTCTAACAACATGCTTTGTGTATGAGTGTCCTTTTTTTCTAGGACTCTGCCCCCGTGATTTGGCTGGCATACAGGCACCTGTTTCCCAGCACAATTCAAAGTGCTGGTGTTGACCTTTAAAGCCCTAAACGGCCTCGGCCCAGTATACCTGAAGGAGCTTCTCCACCCCCATCGTTCTGCCCGGACGCTGAGGTCCAGCGCCGAGGGCCTTCTGGCGGTTCCCTCATTGCGAGAAGCAAAGCTACAGGGAGCCAGGCAGAGGGCCTTCTCGGTAGTGGTGCCCGCCCTGTGGAACGCCCTCCCATCAGATGTCAAAGCGATAAACAACTACCTGACATTCAGAAGACATCTTAAGGCAGCCCTGTTCAGGGAAGTTTTTAATGTGTGATATTTTAGTGTTTTAGTTGGTTTCTATGGAAGCCGCCCAGAGTGGCTGGGGAAACCCAGCCAGATGGGCGGGGTACAAATAATAAATTATTATATTATTATTATTTAAGGGTTGAGGTGCTACTCAGTCTGGAGAGACAGGATGACTCCTCCCCTCTGGAGAGGATGTTGCAAGTTGAAGGCCCTGCCTGTCTCCAGTAGGGGGAGTCATAAACTGAAATTCATGGTAAGAAAAAAAATCCGTTTTTCACACTCACTCTATCACACTTCAAAGGGAAGCATTTGCATTTTCCCAGTTATCAGGAATGGCAGACGCAGTCCATTGTCTAGTTGAAGTTCCATTCCACTATGAGTAGGATGGGCATTGTGATACTGATGGCTCTCTGTCTGGCTCTCAGTAGGAACAGGAATAACTGGGGATGGCTCCTGTGAGGGATTCCTATGGATATGATGGTACATCTCAGGGATTATGGCTGACCATCCCAGTGATGTCTCCCTACCACTTCCCTTTGTCCTTCCACAAGCTCCAAAATCCCATTGGAACCAAGACAGTTGATTTTTAATGAATTTCTAAAGTATCTCCATAGGATAACATTAGAGCAATATCAGACAATATTGTACACTAGGCACTTTCCCTACTTCCTTTTTTGACCCAGCAGGGGTCCTGAGCTTAGTTTGCAGAATGGGGCTAAGTTCTTTTGCAGATGCAATGCTTGCTTTTGCCTGCCAATAGCGCTCCCTCAACACCAGAGTTCCAGTTACAGGTAGGTAGCCGTGTTGGTCTGCCATAGTCAAAACAAAATTAAAAAATTCCTTCCAGTAGCACCTTAAAGACCAACTAAGTTAGTTCTTGGTATGAGCTTTCGTGTGCATGCACACATCTTCAGATACACTGAAACAGAAGTCACCAGACCCTTCTATATAGTGAGAAGGTGGGGAGGGGTATTACTCAGAAGGGTGGTGGGAATGGGTGATTGGCAGATAGCTGTGATGAGCCTGTTGACGACTCTTAACGACTGCAATAGGTCTTACAGGAAAAAGCAAGGGGTGAAAAGGTGAAAAATGGCTTTGTCATATATAATGAGATAAGAATCCAATGTCTTTGTTCAGACCAGGTCTCTCCATGGTTTTAAGTTTGGTAATAAGTTGCAATTCAGCAGCTTCTCTTTCCAGTCTATTTCTGAAATTCCTTTGTAACAGAACAGCTAAAAAAAAGGTGGGTGGGTGCCATCACACGGACTCAGATTTGACAGGGCCACATTTCTACATGTGAACCAGTTTCAGTACCTCAGTCTCAGTCCGGCTATGCAAGATCTCTAGAGAGAGCATTCCAGTCCCTGTTGATATAAGAATTAGAGACCAAAGGTGTATATTTTTGATGTTAATAATGTTTCAATGTTTCACTTTAATTGCATTTAACCTTTTAGAATGCATTAGGCTTGATTTTTGTGTGCCTGCAGTTTGTAACCCTCATGCCAACCCTCCTACACTGTGCACACCACTTCCTGCCTTATCTGAACTTAGCGAGGCAAATGTTTTGCCCAAAGAGGTATGTGTTAAACAGCTATCCATGAAGCTATCTAAAACTCAGGAAGAGGAGATGGGAGAGGAATGTATGATGCCCTTCCCTTCTCACTGAAGATCTGATTGCCTAGACAACTATCCGATAAGTTATAAGTTGAGACAAAATGTTTTGGGACACCCCAAGGTGGTTGATGCCAGTGTGGAGTCATGTAGCTTTGTATCCCGTAACCTGTAACCTTTCTTGATGTATGTTTAGATGTTTTATGATTCTTGGTTTGCTGTGTTTCAACTACTATATAAGCTTTTGTTCTGAAGTGCCTCGGGGCAGACCTTCTTAACTGGCACTCGGAGTTGAGCTCTGTCCTATTGCAGTAGAAATAAACGTTGGGCCCCTCCTGGATACTAGACTTGAAATTGGTTTCCTTGGTCCCACAGTTTATTTAAAAGGTGGTCCCTCACCTGGGTAACAAAATAGGGGGTGTAGAATTGAATTCTTACCACACTGTGCAAGAGCCTCTCAAAGTCCAGTAAGCAAGCCTGAGAGCTTAAAACCTCTTTGCCATGAAAATCCTGCACAAAAATAGCTTTTGAGCTCTTTGTGCAAATTAAACACGTGCAAGGCAATTTCAGCAAGCCAGCTTTGGTTGAAATCATGCACATTAAGAACACATAAGTAGCTATACTGTAGTACCATAAGTAACTATTTTAAGCTTTGCAGTACTTTTCTCCTTCTGTGGGTTCAAGTCTTTTGGAACGGTCTTCTGGGCATCCAGATGTGTAGAGCAAGATTACATGCCAGAGAACAGCTCCATTTCCTTCAAAGGTGGCTGAGAGTCCCCCAGGTTGTGGGAAGTGGAAATGGATATATCTCAGAGGTATATGGTGGACAATTTCAGACACCAGGTGTGGTAGCCTCTCACCTACAGAAGTGGGCACAGTGAACTTTCTGTTCCCCTCTGATTCTTTTGTTGCTATAACTCAATTTGTGCAAGACTTGCTTTGCAGAAGTGTACATTGGCTAGCATTGAAGACTACAGGGCAACGTCTGCTGACCTGTGCAATGGGCCCCCTGAGGGATCTTGGGATTCTGTCTATGTTTTGAAGAGGAATTGATTCAAAATACCTGTAATGAATGCCATGTATAAGCTTGAGGGGGGCTGAAGGGAGGGGAGGGGGTTAGACATGTTGTTGTTGGTGGGGAATTTACTTTCTCTGGTTTATTTACAGCAGACTACAGTTTAAAGGGGGGGGGGGAGCTTGAGAAATACCCAAAGCATTGACTATGTCTTAGCCATCAATCTTTATTTTTATTATGCTGTTTATGCATTAATGTTGTTGTTGTTGTTATGTGATTTAAAAAATAATAATTACTTACACTCTAGTATATTCTATTTTGCAATTTAGTAAAAGTTGCCCTTAACTAGACACTGGTTGTTTAGTCTTTAAATTCACTGCAGCACAGACCAGTCCACACAGACCTCCTCCTCACCTACTGATAAAATCATAGAATTGTTGTGGGAATGTTCAGGGAGGCAGGAGAGGATATATTGTTTAATAATATCCTTCCTAACTTGCGTTAGCAAGTCCCTTTACTTAGCAGAGTGCATTCCCCTTTTAAACACACAGCGGCTAGCTTGTTGCAAGTTTGTTTAAGCTTCTCAATATTAGAATTCCTGGTAATCCCCTTTTCTCCCCCTTAAAAAGAATAGACATGACACAATCTTGTGAAAAGTATATAAAAGAAGTTTACTCACACATTCAGTTCACAGATGGATCCCTGAAGGCAGACTTAGTTACAAAGTATATACATCTGAGTCTATCCCATATAGAGATACAGTGGTGCCCCGCAAGACGAACGCCTCGCAAGACGGAAAACCCGCTTGTCTTGCGAGTTCCTGTGGGGTTTTTCCCCTCCCCCCCTTTTCCTAAGCCCTAAGCCACTTATCAGCTGATCCGCTGATAAGTCGCTTATCAGCTGATCCGCTAAAAGCCGCTAAACCGCTAATAGCGCTAATCCGCTAAGCTGTCAATGGGCTTGCTTCGCAAGACGAAAAAACCGCTATATGAAGAGCCTCACGGAATGGATTAATTTCATCTTGCGAGGCACCACTGTATTTTTATTTTTTTTAATAAATATTTATTAAGGTTTTTAAATATAAATGCACACATAATAAACAATCTTACTTCTTTTACAACAATTTCAACACTTCTTTGGACTCCCTCACATCTCCCTCTCCCATTTACATCGTTAAAAATTTTTTCCAAACAAATTATCAACTTGTTTACAATCTCATGTCCACTCATTCAAATATAATCTAGCACTTCTTCCAAAAATTTTTTTATATTTTCTTTAGTCTCACTTATCATCAAATTTAAATCTAGTTTAGTGGTGGCCAATTTTTTATAATCTAGCATCCTTCTTAACATTCAACCAAATTACAATGTTTTTGTAGATACATCTTAAATTTCTCCCAGTCTTCCTCCATCTTCTCTTCTCCCAGATCACGGATTCTGCCGGTCATCTCGGCCAGTTGCATATAGTCCATCAGCTGCATCTGCCACTCTTCCAGTGTGGGTAGATCTTGAGTTTTCCAGTTTTTTGCAATGAGAATCCTTGCTGCCGTTGTTGCATACATAAAAAATGTTCGATCCTTCTTTAGCACCTTCTGGCCGACAATACCCAGAAGGAAGGCCTCTGGTTTCTTTGTGAAGGTATACTTAAATACCTTTTTCAGCTCATTATATATCATTTCCCAGAAGGCCTTCACCTTAGGGCATGTCCACCAGAGGTGAAAGAATGTTCCTTCATTTTCTCTGCATTTCCAACATTTATTATCAGATGAATGGTATATTTTGGCAAGTTTAACTGGGGTCATGTACCATCTATATATCATTTTCATTACATTTTCCTTCAGAGCATTACATGCGGTGAAGTTCAGCCCAGTGGTCCACAACCTTTCCCAGTCCTCAAACATAATGTTATGCCCAATGTCCTGTGCCCATTTTATCATAGCCGATTTAACCATTTCGTCTTGTGTATTCCATTTTAGCAGCAAGTTATACATTCTAGATTGTACCTTGGTCTTTGGTTCTAACAATTCTGTTTCTAACTTCGATTTCTCCACCTGGAACCCTAACTTTTTGTCATTTTTAAAAACTTCTTTAATCTGAGCATAATGTAACCAGTCTCGCACCTTATCCTTCATTTTCTCCAAACTCTGCAATTTCCAATTGTCTCCATCTTTTTCTAATATTTCCCAATATTTTGGCCATTTGGCCTCCATATTGGGTCTTTTTCGGGCCTTAGCCTCCAGAGGTGAAAGCCACCTTGGAGTTTTATTTTCCAATAAGTCTTTATATTTTGTCCAGACATTAAACACTGCTTTCCTGACAATATGGTTCTTAAAGGCCTTATTGATCTTAACTTTGTCATACCATAAGTATGCATGCCAACCAAAAGCATTGTTAAAACCTTCCAGGTCCAGTACGTCAGTGTCTTCGAGAAGTAGCCAATCTTTTAGCCAGCAGAAAGCTGCGGCTTCATAGTACAACTTTAAGTCTGGCAGGGCAAAGCCCCCTCTTTCTTTCGCATCTGTTAATATCTTAAACTTAATTCTGGGCTTTTTGCCCTGCCAGACAAATTTAGATATATCTTTCTGCCACTTCCGGAAGCACTCCGTTTTATCCACAATCTGTAATGTTTGAAACAAAAACAACATTTTTGGCAATACATTCATCTTAATAGCAGCAATTTGGCCTAACAAAGAAAGCTTCAATTTTGTCCAACTATCCAAGTCTCTCTTAATTTCAGACCAACATTTTTCATAGTTGTCCTTGAATAGACTCAGGTTTTTTGCTGTTATGTTTACCCCTAGGTACTTTACCTTTTTAACCATAGTTAATTCTGTTTCTCTCTGAAACCGTTCTGACTCTATATCTGTCAAATTTTTTCCCAGCACCTTGGTTTTCTGTTTGTTTAATTTAAATCCCGCCACCCGACCAAAGTCCTGAATCAATTGTAATACTCTTTTCGTACTAGATTCTGGCACCACTGTAGTCTCTTTGTCCTCTGTTGGCTGAAAGCAGAAAGCCAACAGAGCATCTCTAGCTAAAAATATGTTGCTTCTAAGACGAATGGAGTCGGGGGGGGGGCTGCGTGCCTGGTCCTTTTGTCACCTGGACAGGTAAGGTCACGCCCACCTCTAGTCACATGCAGAGGAAGTGTGTCCCAGCTCAAGAGGAAACAGGAAGTTTTCTACTGACTGGAGCAAACACCCCCTTTCATGTCCACTCTAGGAATGTTGTATGAGTCCTTATGTAGGTTCCCTATCGGACAGAGAAAATAACGGAGGCCAACCAGAGAATATTGAGAAGCAAAGCAGCTAGTAAGCCTGATCTTTATTAACTGTTGCAACAGGGTGCTCACAACCACACACAGGAGGCAGGAGGGATCCCGAACATTGGTGTGCAAGCTGTTATATAGACTTTTGAAATTGCCCACCCTGTGGCCCAAGACCACCTCCTGAAACATCATATATACATCACAGAAGGAGGCGGTCAACAGCAGAGGAGGCGGTCTACAGCATTCTTTTGTGATGGTAAATACTCAGTTCCTGAATCCAGGTCACAGACTCACCCTATTCATATACAGATATGCCCTTAAGACAGGATTTGTGAGCAAAGAGACAATGGGGAGGTTTTCCCATTTCCTTCCTCCTTGCAGAGGAACATTTGAGGTCAATTTGGGAGAGTCAAAATGGATTCAGGTCTATTTTCCTGTACTGTTCAGACATGTGGTTTATATATTTATGTATTTGTTTGACTGGTACATTTATGAACATTTATTTTATATCTTGGGACGCAGGTGGTGCTGTGGTCTGAACCACAGAGCCTAGGGCTTGCTGATCAGAAGGTCAGCGGTTTGAATCCCCGCGATGGGGTGAGCTCCCGTTGCCAACCTAGCAGTTCAAAAGCACGTCGAAGTGCAAGTAGATAAATAGGTACCGCTCCAGCAGGAAGGTAAACAACATTTCCGTGCGCTGCTCTGGTTCGCCGGAAGCGTCTTAGTCATGCTGGCCACATGACCCAGAAGCTGTACGCCGGCTCCCTCAGCCAATAAAGCGAGATGAGCGCCGCAACCCCAGAATCGTCCACGACTGGACCTATCTTAGACCTTATAATTCTCATAGCAATCCCCCCTCTGGGGCTATAATTTTTACTAAAAAAAAAAATGCCCCACAAATAATACCCTGGTATGTTGTAAATGGATGCCACATACCAGGTTATTATTTGTGGGGCATTTTTTTTTAGTAAAAATTATAGCCCCAGATACCTTATACCATCCAAATGTTTCTACCATTAATCCCTTTCAGTCTTCGATACTCCCTGAGTCAAAAAATAAGGAAAAAGAAGCCCTCTCTACAGTTCAGAGAATGATAAAAGAGGCAAAAGTATCGCCAGACTTAACTGCGAAGGAACTTGCCGAGTTCACTGCGGTTTGTCCAGTCACAAGGGCACAAGATGACCAGGGAAATCAAGTTGGTCGTTGGGAAAGTATGCCATATTCAGTAATTAGGGAAGTAAAAAAAGGCCATAATGAGTTTGGGTTGACGAGTACCTACGTACGAGAACTCGTAGAAGGTGTATCATCAGGTTATGCCCTTTTTCCTTATGATTCCTGATGAAAATGATCCTAAATCCTGGCCAATATGTAATTTGGTACAGTGAATACTGGCAGGCTGCAGAACACCAGGCATGTTGGGAAAGAAACATTCTGCACAGAAACAGTAAAGATGTTTGTACCTTTAAGACCAGTTTCTGTAAGCTCTGGGTAAATTGGGTACAGCTGGCCATGACTACAAAAGGAGAAAAGCTGCAGTTTGAATCTGCCTGCAGGGAAAACACCCACAAGCTTTGTTGTTTTGTAATAAGACCTTTATTTAATTTGGTTTTACACTGGTCTCATGGTGTCACAGTCTGTCATCTGCCACCAGTGGAAAATCCCCCTCTAACAAGGCAAACTTACATGCAGCAGGAGGAGTAATTTTTGACCATTTGGCCGGTGAAGGAAATTTTGCCACCGTGGACATGCAGAGTCAATTGCCTTGGGAATATTTTCCTATAATTTCTGCATGTGCCTTACATGCCTTTTAAAAGGTCCCGGAAAAGCCACCAAAAGTTTTGCCGGTATTAGACAGGGAACATCTGAGTCCTTTTTGGATTTCACAAACCAAATTTTTGATTTGATTTAGATTTATTACGGCCATTGGCCCATAACGAATACAATACATCCAAATTTATCCATAAACAATACAATTTAAACAGTTCCAAGTTAAAACACCCATATAAAACCAATTTTACTTCAGTTAAGTAAACACTATACACAGTAAGCTCCCTCTATGTAAACCGCAATTCAAATCCATCAGATTTTGGGTGGGTATGCGTCTTAGTTCTGGCACTTATTAATGGTTCTTAAGTTTAGCTAAGCTGTCAGAGTCATACAGTGATCCATTTCTCCTCTTTTGAAATAAGACATTAATCAGGTATCTTGCGACTGCAAGGGATCTACTTGTGTCTTCCTCGTTTAATAAGTATATTATTTGGGCTTCCTGAAGTTTGTCAGCAATTCTCGATAAATATGGGGCCAGAAACTTGGACCGTGAAGCCGAATGTAATGGACAACAGAAGATTATATGATATAACGATTCTATAGATCCACTTTTACAGTCACAGAGGAGTGAGATCTGTCCATTGGAGAGTCTGTTACACAACACGTTTGATGGGAAAACATTGAATCTAGCCTTTATAAAGGCATACCTGTGCGTCACCACAGATAAGGTAGTTAAATAAGATGGAAGTTTCGTTGGTGGTGTTAAGCCAAGGTTTATCGGCGAACAAGTGCAACCACCTGTCGCAATATTAAATTGTAAATCCATCTCCTCTAATTTATGAGTTATAATTCTCTTGGCAGAGATTTTTTTTTTAAGATATATTTATTTAATTTTACAAAAAAAAAAGAAAGAATTTCAAAACCACAAAGCCAATCACAAACATACATCAGAATACAAAAGACAAATTAAAAATAAAAACTCCAATTTTTAAATTCATGTTTACATAGCAATCTTTCTTGACTTCCTCCCGCCTCCCTTTTCTGTGTTCCTCTTTGTCCAATCAGGTACAGCAAATCCTTACCCTCTTTCAAAACTCATTTCTAATTATTAAAATCACATCTATGATGTCTCCGATCTTTCCTCCTTATGTTTGAACACCTTTAACATATTGTTTACTTTTGACATAATATAACTTTAATCTTTCACCCTTTTTCTATTACATTTTTGCATACTTTTTAACACTGTATCCCTGATGCCATATTATTTTTATATCCAACATCATTTTAACATTCGTAAACTTTGCAGTGTTTCTGCAGATAGTTCTTAAACTTCTTCCAGTCCTCTTCCACCGCTTCTTCTCCCAGGTCTCGAATTCTGCCAGTCATTTCTGCCAATTCCATGTAGTCTATTACTTGGATCTGCCATTCTTCCAAGGTGGACAAATCTTGTGCTTGCAGTGTATCTGAAGAAGTGTGCATGCACACGAAAGCTCATACCAAGAACTGACTTAGTTGGTCTTTAAGGTGCTACTGGAAGGAATTTGTTTTGTTTTGACTATGGCAGACCAACACGGCTACCTATCTGTAACTGACACTTTATACCCTTCACTCGTAATGCCGTATTAGTACCCTCTACCAGGTTTTCTGCGTTAGTATCTAATTGAGTTGGATGACTGTGCTCGTCCCCGTGCCAGTCTAGGTCAAACGTAGCAGCAAGTGGAAGGTGGTCACTGAACTGAATATTGCCAATCTTAAAAGAGAGAGCTTTCGAAATCAGATCACTCGAGGCTAAAAGGTAGTCTAGTACGCTGTTTGATTTTATGCCTAGGTGGGTATACTCCCCCGGTATATCAGGAGGGCAGCAACCATTCAGGGGTACTAAGTTTAAGCGAATAGCCATTTGGTAAAGAAGTACTCCAGCCTCGTTTACTTTAGAGTCTTTTGCGGCTCTCCCTAATGCATGTCTTAAATCATAATTGTCGAGGCATGGAGTAGTCCACCATTTAGCTTTAGTTAAATCGACCCAATTTGCTGCTATACGTGCGTTAAAGTCACCCCCAATTAAGGATTGGCTATTGGAATATTTGACTCGGCATGATACTAAATGATCTTCTAATATTTCCCATCTATCATGCAGTTCAAGGGACGAACCCCCTGGCGGGAGGTAGACATTGGAGATTAGCAGTGATACTTTCCCCCCCGACATCAACCCGGATAAAGCATAGGGGGGAGCAGTCAAAACTAATGAAAATTTGAAATGCAGCTTCAGTGAGATACCAATTACTAGACCACCTTTTGGCCATCCTCCTTTCTGGGAGGGGCAAGCTGGAAGGGATAGCAGGTCGAATCCGTTTATGACAATTTCACCCTCCTCCCAAGTTTCTTGCAATAGAATGAAACTTCCGGGTTAGCGCGAACGGCTAATGGCGGATTCCCTCCGAGCTCCGGAGGGAATCGGCTCCGCTGAAGACGGGTCTTGCCGTGCCGGCGACACGGGGACCCTCAGAAACCGCAGGCGCGGAAGCCTGCGGACTTGGTGACTCGGTGGGCACCTTAAGCGCCCTCCCCGACCCACGAAGAGCCTTTTTAAAGGCTACGGAGAGGGTACGGAGAGTGGCGTGGTGCTGAGAGTAGACCGCTACTTCAGTGGAGCGAAGCCGCGAGCCATGGCCGGAGAGCGCTGACTTTCTTCCCAAAATTTGGATTGGATAACAAAGGACCCGTGAGTAGTGGAATTTGGACTTTAAAAAATTTTTACCTTCTGAATTTGGCATGATCGGGGGATGTGTTAAAGGGAAGTCCGCACCCCCTCTATTTACAGACGATTTAAAGCAAGGAACGGAGAATTAAGGCGGAATGAATACTGCTTTGATGATTTAAAAGTTTTTCACAAATTTGATAGAAGAAGTTTTTGTGCTGGAGAGAAAGGGAGGAACTTTGGAACTTTGTGTGTAATCCCCCCCCAAAACCCGGGAGTGTCCTGTTTGTGTGCCGGAGGAAAAAGTGAAAGGAGTTTGACAGCTGTCAAAGGAGCTGTCAAACGGGTGGACAAAGTAAAGAATTTTGTTATTTAACAACTCTCTGAATTAAAGGTGATACATTTGAGCTGAGGTGATTGGAAACAAAGTAGTGATAATAACAAAGTAACAGATTATTGGAAAAGGACTACCAAGTAACTGAAAGCCCCCTAGGGGGAATTAGTGACATTACAATGGCTGCAGAGGGAAAATTACTGGCGGAGATAGAAAAAATGTTCTTTCTCGTGGGAATCTTGCAAGAGCAGAGTATGGCTTTGAGCAAAGTATTTATGACCTTGAATTCTAAAACAAACAACTCTGCTGAATGCACAAAGGAGATGTCTGACAAAAACTCTGCAGCTGAGCAGGAAGAGATGTTCTTGGAATTGACAGAGAGGAAAGAAGGAGTGCAGACACTACAAGTGGAAAATATCAATCAGGAATCTACACTGTTAGAGTATGAGCAAGAAGACCTTTGGATTACAAACCTGCGAAAGATGAGAAAGAAGAAGAGGGAAGTCCCTGGAGTACTTGGAATATTAAAACTAAAAAGAATAAAGCAACATGATTGGGACTTTCCTCTTGAGTATGGAAAAGTAGATGATCCTTCGCAGCAACCACTTTTAAACATCTTGGATGAAAGAAAATATGATGTGACTCTGACTGAACTCCTTCGGGGTCTTAGGACCAACAAAGAGGACTACCAATATAGTTGGCAGAGAGGGACTGACAGAGAATCAGAGGCCTCGGACGTGAGGAATCCGGGCTAAGAACTATTTTTTGTTTGTTTTTTGGACATTTGTTTGGGAAGGGACAGAAACCGGGGCAGGGGGGGGAGAGAGAATAGAACTATAAAATGTTATGATTTGTTTATTTGGTCAATGTGACCTATAATTAATATAACAAAGGGAAAAATTTGTGGAAGGGAAGTTAGATCGACCTTAAAAAAAAAAGAAATTAATGATTATAAGAGAATTGGATAAGTTGAATATAGATAAACAAAAAGATTTAAATTTTTAAAAGTAATATTAATATGTTTAAGAGGTTAGGTAAGAACTTGCTGAATTAATTATTGGAACTGGGATGTAAGAGGAGGGGGTGGGGGGAAGTCAATGAAAGTGGGTAAAGAAAATTAGGGCATGAAATTGTATTTGTTTGTTTTTGTCTTTGTGTGTGTGTCTGTTGTTATAAAATGTAAAAACCCAATAAAAATTATTTAAAAAAAAAAAAAGAAAATCCAGCCTATTTATAATTTCTTGTTGTTCCATCGCTGGTAACACTCCAAAGGAGGCAATAAGCTCTCTTTCCTCCTGGGGTGTCAAAGAGTTACTGGCACACTCGTAGTGTTTAGTTGTAGGAGTGGAGGTACTATGAGACTGGCCCAGACATGGGGTGTACAGCTCAGCCCTCTTTTGTGGTTCAGGACGGGAAGGTTGTACCGTCTCCTTGATTAATCCCTCTGATAGGAGGGGTCTAATTATGGAATCCATGAAAACTCTCGTTGGAAAAATACCAAGACTATTCAAAAAAACTTTTTGCTTAATAATAAGAGAGGGGATTTTTGCAGGGTGGAAAGCCAGCATCATTCTCTGATATCTGTTCTGGCGGACTAAGGGCAACACAGCACAAAGATCTATTTGTGATGTCTCGAGTTTTAGAAGCCATCTGAGGTCTCTTTAGTCCCATGTAGCGTTGTCCAACTTGGGTCCCTTTCCCGGAAGGTCAGGGAAATCTTCCTTGGATGTAGAATCAGGGATTGGCGATTCAGTGAGGGGTTGAGATTGTATTTGCAGTTCTTCATACGATCACTGTTTGGTGGAGCTTTCTGCCGGCGCAATGGAACATCTACTGCCCCATCTTGGGCTGTCTGTGCCGGCTGGTCATCCAGTTTTTGCTGAAGGCTATGCAGCTGAGATGATAGGCCGTCAATTCTCTTAAATATACAGTTTAGAGTTCTAATTATTAGATGGAGTTGCTCGCATCCTATACAGTCCGATTTGGCTACCAACACCTCCTTCAGATAGGGACCATCCCCATTTGTGTTACCAATAGCGTTTTCAATTTGTAACGTCTCAGGGGCCTCATCTTCTGATGCTGTTTCAAGGGCAGTTAGAGGATCGAAACGATTTTGAGTTGCTATTGAGTAGGTACATTCCTCGGGGCCTCTCCCTCCTTTAGGTGAACCCTTCCTTAATTGCTTAGGCCTCGGAGAGGATAATGCCTCGTCAGAGTCTCTTGGGCGTTTTCCATGACCCATAAATCAATTTTGCAGGAGAACCGTCGTGGGCACTGTGCTGGGGAGCTCCTTAAATCCTTTAGTCTTCCTCACAAGAATACTACCACCTCCAGGAGAGTGGTGCCATAAAATTACTCACAGTAAGGCAGCCAGTTCAAGCCTCTTCCTTCCCCTCTTCCTTCGATTTCACAAACCGCTTGCAAGAAGCCATAATGCAGCAGATAGATAATCCTGATGTTGCGAATGAAATCTTGTTGAAAATGGCCGTAGAGAATGCAAATTAAGATTGCAAATAAGCTTTGCAGGCCATACAAGCCTCTAACATCTTGAAACTATCAGATATGTTACGCGCCTGTCAAAATATAGGTACCCAAGTTCATAAAGTGGGTGTGCTTGCAGCTGCTCTGCAACAGTCAGATAAGACCAGTAAGGTTTGTTTTAAATGTGGCAAAACTGGACATTTCCAATGGGAATGCCACTCTGCAAAGAACAGACACATGCCCCTCCAAAAAGTGCTCTCGTTGCCAAAAAGGGTATCATTGGGCCAATCAAAGCAGGAGTTCGGGAAACCCCCAGTCGGGTCACCCTCTGACCCAGGACCAACAGAGGGTATTCCCTATTCAAACAGGGCCACAGTCGATGCAGGAGAACGGCCGACAACCTTAAAACCTGCTGCCCCAGGTAGTGCAGGACTGGATTTAGTCATACAGGGGGATACCACTTTCCATCTGCCAGGAAAGGTTCATGTCATACCCACTCAAGTTAAAGGGCCCCTTACCTGTGGAACAGTGGGGTTGATTTTCCCTAGATCCCAAGCCAGAAAGCAGGGATTTTTTATAATCCCTGGCATGATCGATGCTGGCTATGAAGGCATTCTCAAGGTCCAGGTTTGGACTCATCTCCCGCAGTCTCTGCCCAAGGGACAGTCTGTAGTGCAGTTGATTCTACTCCCGTATCCTGTTCCAGCCGTGGCAAATGCCCACCACAGAGAGGGAGGGTTTGACTCTACCCTCCCTGATTCACCACTAGTTGCATCACAGTTCCCATCATGCAGAAGAAACCACAGTTAAAATTGACCATAAATGGCCTTGTTTTCACAGGACTGGTGGTCACAAGTGCAGACGTCACTGTCATACACCAAGAGGAGTGGCCTTCCACCTGGCCAACAGCAACTCTTAAAGAGCTGTGTGGCATAGGAGGACGACAATCTGGCCGCCAAAGCTTGTCGTTGGTCACAATGTGTACACAGGACGGCCGCACAGTTGGTCACAGTGCATTTGAATATTTGGGCTAGAGATTTGTTGCAGAAACGGAACACTACCCTTGAAATCAATGTCTGAATTTCCCACAACACTGCCTTTAAAATGGTTAACACTCGGGCCTGTCTGGGTGGAGCAGTGGCCGCTACCATTGGAGAAGTTAAAGGCGTTACATTCCCTGGTTGATGAGCAACTTGCCTCCCAACATGTAGAACCCTCTACCAGCCCATGGAATACCCCGGATTCTGTCATAAAAAATAAATCAGGAAAATGGAGGCTATTACGCGACCTCCAGGAAGTGAATAAACATATACAACCCATGGGCCCTTTGCAATTTGGATTACCCAATCCAAATTCAATCCCCTGTTCCTACCACTTGTGCATTATTGTCAGGAGTGCATGCAGGAGCCAGGCCCTGTGACTGGTAGGCTTTGCAGGACTGGGGCCTTCCTGAGTTTGGCTTGGAAGGGCAAGGTGTGGCTTGACAGAAGACTCATAGCACCTGGTGGCAAGGGCCGGGAGGGGTATATAAGACCAGCAGTTCCCTTTGGCTCTTTGCCACAGCAACATGCTACCCACCTAGCTGTGCTTCGGCTTCCTGACTCATGGTATCCTGACTCTTGGACCCTTGCCTATCCTGTTCCTGGAGGCAATGATTGACTCCGGAGCCTCTGGGGTCTTCATGGGCATCAGTTTCATTGAGAACTACCAGGTACCATCTGTGGTAAAAGCAGCACCTGTTCCACTGGTGGGCCTGGACAGGACCCCCTTGCATTGGGACCCATTACCCATGAAACCTGCCCGCTGGCCATGTTGGTGGCACCCCGGCACCAGGAACTATTAACATTTGAGCTGGTCCAGACCCCACATTTTCTGGTGGTCCTCGGGAGCCTCTGGTTGGTCCGGCATGACCCCGCCATTTCCTGGGCGCAATGGATGCTGTTTTTCGTCGTCTTTTTGCCATGACGTCTGTGCCCAGCCTCCCATGTTGCCTCCATTGCAGCTGGAACCCACGCAGTCCCACCGACCGGCCCCCAGTTCTTCCACTTTGCATGGGACTGCCCCAGACATGACAGGGCCACCGGACGCCGGCCTAATCCCGGAGCAATACCAGGATTTGGCAGACGTATTTGAGAAGAAAGGGGCTGAGGTGTTGCCATCCCATCGCACTTACAATTGCCCTATTGACTTGCAGCCGGGAACAGAGATTCCCTTCAGCCGCATTTATGCCTTGTCAGCTCCTGAGCTAGAGGCCTTTCGAGAGTATCTAGACAACAACCTTGCCAGGGGGTTCATTCGCCCCTCCACGTCCCCTGCTGGGGCCCCCATCTTCTTTGTTAAAAAGAAGGCAGGCTACGTCAATGTATGGACTACCGAAACCTGAACCAGGTTACCATCAAGAATCGCTACCCCCTGCTGTTAATTCCTGAATTGTTTGAGAGGCTGCAGGGTGCGAAGGTTTTTACCAAGTTGGATCCATGTGGGGCGTACAACCTGGTTCGGATCCGGGAGGGGGACGAATGGAAAACAGCATTCCAAACCTGGTACAGCCATTTTGAGTACCGGGTCATGCCCTTTGGACTGTGCAATGCGCCGGCCACATTCCAGCACTTCGTAAACGGTGATTTTAATGACTTACTGGACCAGTTTGTGGTCACGTACTTGGATGACATACTGATATTTTCAATGTCCCCAGAGGAGCATCACCAGCATGTCTGTCTGGTCCTGCAGTGTCTTAGGCAGCACCGGTTGTATGCCAAGCTGGAAAAGTGTGCGTTCCACCAGGAGTGCATGGAGTTCCTGGGTTAAATCATCTCTCCTGCAGGCCTCCAGATGGACCCCTGAAAGGTGCAGGACTAGAGTCCCTCCCCCCCCCCCAGGGATGTAAAAGGGGTGCAACAGTTCATCGGGTTTGCCAACTTCTACCTCTGCTTCATCCAGGGGTTTTCACATGTGGTTGCCCCCATCTACACCCTGGTCCGGAAGGATGCCGTTTTCCAGTGGACACCGGCAGCACAAGAGGCCTTCAAGCTCCTGAAGGAGGCTTTTACCTCTGCCCCCATCCTGGCCCATCCAGACTCACAGCTCCCCTTTGTGCTTGAGGTAGATGCCTCGGACTGGGCGATAGGGGCCATGCTGTCTCAAAGACAGGGCCCACAGCAGTTGCTTCACCCCTGTGCTTTCTTCTCCTACCAGCTTACTTCTGCAGAGCAGAATTATGATATTTGGGACCGTGAACTCCTCGCCATTAAAGTGGCATTTGAGGAATGGCGTCACTTGCCCAGCACCCAGTTCAGGTCCTCATGGATCATTGGAACATCAAACATTTCCAAGCCATGAAATGCCTCAAGCCACGCCAAGCACGCTGGGCCCTGTTCTTCAAGCACTTTAACTTCCAGGTCACCTATCGTCCTGGTGCCCAGAACGGGAAGGCCGACGCTCTCTCCTGGAGGGATTCGGGCTCCGAGGATGACGGTTCGGAGCCCGCACCCATGTTGACCCCGACCAATTTCCTCCAGGGAACCTGGGAGCAGGACTTTCAGGCACAGGTTTGCCTAGCGGTGCACCAGGATCCGTTTGCCAAGGACCGGTTAGATACCATCCCAGTTCCTTCGGGACCGGGGGGTGCGCCGCTTGATGTCCGGGATGGGTGTGTGTACCATCGCAACTGGCTCTACATTCTGGAGCGGCCGTGAACCGCTGGACATGGGGGGTATGTGAAAACACTGCAGCTACTGTCCCGGGCCTTCTGGTAGCCAGGGGTTTGGTCGGACATTAAGAAATACGTGCGGTCCTGTGAGATTTGCTCTCGGACCAAGGTGCAGTGACAGAGACCCCTGGGGCTCCTCCAGCCATTACCCACCCCCCACAGGCCATGGTCAACACTTTCTATGGACTTCATTGTGGACCTGCCGGTGTCCAAGGGACAGTTGGTCATTCTGGTGGTGGTGGATTCACTCACCAAGATGGCACACTTTATCCCAGTCCAAAGCCTCCCCACAATGCAACAGATGGCCCGTCTGTTTCTGGAACCCAGATTCTGGCTACATGGGCTCCTGGCGCAGTGATCTCAGATAGGGGCCCCCAGTTCATGTCCCGGTTCTGGGTGGCCTTTCTCAAGGGACTTTGTATCAAAGGGCGATTTTCCTCCGTGTGTCACCCACAAACAGATGGCCAGACAGAAAGGGTTAATCAAGTTCTGGAACAATATCTCCACTGATTCCTGAGCTACCATCAGGACGACTGGTCGGATCTGCTGCCATTGGCCGAGTTTGCCTACAACAATGCCTGCCATGCTTCCATGGGACAGAGCCTTTTCTATGCCAACATCGGGTACCACCCACACCACCACCCCTGCACACCAGCGGCATCTCTCGTGCCTTCCGCCAATGACCGGGTCTCCCACATTCAGGAGACACAAGCTGACCTGGTACGGCACCTATAGAAAGCCGAGGCCAATTATAAGGCATAAGCTGACCGACGGCGTCAACAAGGGCCTGCGTTCCAGGTCGGGGACAAGGTCTGGCTGTCCTTGGAGCACTACCGCACCAGATCTCCCTCGGCTAAGCTGGACTACAAGTTCCAGGGACCTTTCCCCATCCTGCAGCAGATCAATCCAGTCGCCTACAAGTTGGAGCTTCCACCCTGTCTGAAGATCCACCTGGTGTTTCACATATCCCAGCTCAAGCCCTGCCATGTGGACTATTTTCTGGGTCGCATCGCCCCGCCCCCAGCCCTGGGCCAGGTTGATGGCCATGAGGAGTTCCAGGCTGCCCAGGTCCTGGACTCAAAGCAGCCCTGGTGGCAAATTCGACTATCTA
Source organism: Podarcis erhardii (assembly GCF_964252035.2). Lineage (NCBI taxonomy): Eukaryota > Metazoa > Chordata > Lepidosauria > Squamata > Lacertidae > Podarcis > Podarcis erhardii. The sequence continues at coordinate 13,810,611 of NC_138506.1, read as the reverse complement.
ATTGACTGGGTGGGCTATGGGCTATGGGCCCGAGGAAAGATCATGGGAACTGGCCGACTTCGTGCATGCGCCTGTCAAGGTTCAGGCCTTTCACCGGAGGGTCCCAGACAAACCTGAGCCTTGACCGGGGGTGGAACCTCGTTTTCCTATGGGGGGAGTACTGTCAGGAGTGTGTGCAGGAGCCAGGGCCTGTGACTGGTAGGGCCTTGCAGGACTGGGGCCTTCCTGAGTTTGGCCTGGAAGGGCAAGGCGTGGCCGCACAGGTGAGGCTTGACAGAAGACTCGTAGCACCTTGTGGCAAGGGCCGGGAGGGGTATATGAGACCAGCTCTTTGCCACAGCGACACGCTACCCACCTAGCTGTGCTTCGGCTTCCTGACTCCTGGTTTCCTGACCTTCAGACTCTTGGCTTCCTGACGCCTGGTTTCCTGACCCTTGGACTCTCGGTTTCCTGATTCCTGGACTGCTGATTCCTGCTTCCCAACCTCTACCCTGGTCCCGACGTACCAAGCCGGGTCTCCGACTGTCCGTAACCCAGACTGTGACAATTATAGATCTAAAGGATTGCTTCTTCACCATACCTTTAGCCAGCCCTGATAGGGGAAAATTTGCCTTTATGGTACCGGTACTTAATAATGAACACCCTGTGAAGCAGTATCAGTGGAAGGTGTTGCTGCAAGGGATGCTGAATAGTCCAACCTTATGTCAATATTTTTTAGATAAAGCCCTGGAACCTTTTCCGGAACGATATCCAGAATTTAAGGTTTATCATTACGTAGATGATATCCTTATTCTGAAGAAAATTTATTGCTCAGGTAAGCCTTGGCGTCCAGCCCGCTTCGGCTGTGCAGCTACCAGGCCGGCCTCCGGACTTCAAAAGCCACATTCCAAAGGCTCTGAGCAACAGCAGAGTTCAGCAGCGGCAAGAGAAAGCTGCAAAAACTTCTTCAGTGCTTTCTTCAGTGTGCCCAAACAAAGTCCACTCAGGATCTTAGCAGCTAAAAGCAGTTTTATTTACAGCAGACTATCCATTATCTATCACAGCGAACAGCATCGTGAAAAACACGTCCTCTCTCCTCAAAAGCGAAAGTAGAGAAAAAGAACAAAGGCTGGAGACTCTCGGAAATGACGCAGAATCTCCCCCTTCCCACTGGTAGGCAGGGCATACACTCTGAGCTGTTTAACCCTGTAAGCTCAGGTTCTCTTCACACCCCCTCTCGCCCTGCACTACTGTGGGGAAAGTAAGTACAGAACTTACCCCCAACTCCAAACCACCACAAAACTCCCCATGACACTGGAAGCTTAAAGGTTTGGTAAATCCATCGGCCAAGTTAATGTGACTGGCACAATACTTCAGCCGAATCAAACCTGACTGAACACTCTGTCTCACATTTTGGAAACGTATGTCCAGATGCTTGGTTCTGGCCTTAAATTGCGCAGATTCAGCCAATTTCAAACAAGGTTGATTGTCTTCCCAAACCGTGATGGGCAAGCTACAATCCCCATAGATCTCTTGCACCAAGCATCTATAGAACTCTAGTTCCCGGCACAAATCAGACAGTGCACTGAATTCAGCCTCAGTAGAAGACAGCGCAATGAGACTTTGCTTCCGGGACTTCCACCCAACTAGTGACTTCCCAAACTTTACCACCAACCCAGACACAGACTTGCAGTCCTGCGAATTCGCCCAGTCACTGTCCGCATAGCATGTGAACTTCGCCTCACCTTCAGCTGGCAGCTTAAGACAGAAGTCTTTGGTATGCTGCAGGTAGCGCAGTACCCGCTTGATACCATGCCAAGCACTCACACTGGGCTTTGGCGCTTCCCTACTTAGCAGGTTGGTAGCAAAGGCAATGTCTGGTCTGCTCCATTGGGACAGATACAACAGACTACCTAGAGCTGACTGAAAGAGCTCAGCATTCTCAAACTCGGCACTTTCTGCTTGCTGGCTATCTTTCACAAAGTTCGTCTCCATGGGTGTCCGAACTCCTGCACAATCGGACACTCTGAACTTCTCAAGCAACTGCTCAATCTTGCCTTTCTGACTGAGGAAGAAGCTACTATCCTCAGTTCTGTTTAACCCTGTAAGCTCAGGTTCTCTTCACACTTATAGCATCAAAGCGCTAATGGAATCCCAGATAGATGAACTCTCCCAAATCCTAGGTTGGCAAGGATTGTTAATAGCCCCTGAAAAGATTCAGCACCAGCATCCCTATTCCTATCTGGGACATAAAGTTCTCTCCACCTATGCTGCTCCCATTCGCCCCCAGCTAGAGTTTCCCCAGTCATTAACTCTGGTAGTTTTACAACAGATTTTAGGACACATTAACTGGATCCAGCTGTATTATAAGTTGCCCACAGTGCAGTCACAGCCCCTATTTGAGTTGTTGAAAGGAGCTAAAGCCCCCTCAGATGTCATTCCTATAACTGAAGGCCACCGCACATGTCTTGCTGGTCTTAATGCCTCCCTGGCAAAGCAATTTTGTGGACTTACCCAATTACATGAGACCCTTACGTTTAGCAGTGTTGCAAACTCCACATACCCCAACAGCAGCTTTGTATGCAAGTATTTGGTTCTTTGCTTGCAACTCTGAGTTCAGCAAAGCCAAACAGGATCTATTGTCTTGATACACCTGTATAGGACATTTCACAAATACTCTGATGTCCTGAAACAGCTGCATCAACCATTCACAATCCATGAGTGAAAATGACAGGGCATTGAGTTCTGCTTCACAGGAACTTAGGCTTACTGTAGTCTGCTTTTTGCACAACCAAACAGACAGTGGTTGTACATGTAGTGCTTGTACCATCCGTGGTGTCACTTCCAAAACTAGCATCTGCAAAGATTTCAAGACCTCCAGTCTTCTGACGGGTGAACCTCAGCCTGTAGTGCAAAGTCTCCTTCAGATAGCAGGCTATGCACTTCAGAGCTTTCCAATCCTGAACAGTAAGATTGTTGGCATGTCTGCTAAGCAGGTTAGTGCTTACAGCTATGTCAGGTCTTGAACATCTAGCAATGAAATTTAGCTTGCCTAGAATGCATCTGTACAGTGTGGTGTCAGAAAATGCTTCAGCAGTACTATCTACCTGGTAACCTGTCACCATTGGTGTGTCTGCTGGGTTTGCATCAACCAAATTCAGCCTGGTTAACACATCAGCAATTTTCTGTGTTTGGTGTACCAGAAAATTACCTGCTTGGTCCTTCTCCACCTGCACAGAAAGATAGTTGGACACCTCACCAAGATCCTTCATGTCAAAGTGTTCCTTCAGCTGAGCTAGGGTGCTTGGTACAAAGCCTGATTATTCCAAAACAGAAGAAGATCATCAACAAAACATAAACAAAAGAGATTGTTTTGCCCCGCCCCCCCTTGACAAACACACATGGATCAGCTTTGCCTTGGTGAAAACCTAGAGAAAGCAATGTCTCAGTGAGTTTTGTGTTCCAACACCTGGCACTCTGCTTGAGACCATATAGGGATTTCCATAGACTGCAGACCATTCCCTTCTGTATCTGCACTCCATCAGGTGGAAGCATATACAGCTCCTCCCCCAAAACCCCGTACAAAAAAGCTGTGTTCACATCGTGATGAGAAACGTGCAGTTTCTCCTCTGCAGCAATCTTGAGCATTAGCCTAATGCTCTCATACTTGACGGTGGGTGAGTAGGTCTCATAGTAATCCTGTCCTGGTACCTGTGAAAAACCTCTGGCGACCAATCTGGCTTTGTGCCTGACAACCTTGCCAGTCTCGTCTGTCTTGGCCTTGAAGACCCATTTGCTGCCAACCAGTCTCATTCCTGGGACTACTGGGACTAGCTCCCAGGTTTGGTTCCTATTCAAGGAATCAACTTCGGCCTTCATGGCATTAAGCCATGGCTCAGCATCTTTAGAGGTCAACTCCTGAAACTTTTTGAAGCTTGAAGGTTCCCACACCTTCTCTGAGCTACTAAGAACAGCAGTTGCTGTCTTAGCAAACTCATCAGCAAATCTCTTTGGAGGTTTGCCTTTTGTGGCCTTTTCAGATCTGCGTACTAGACGCAAGTCTTCTGGACTCATCTCCTCCTTCTTAGGAGAAAACTGGCCAATGGTGAACATGTTGGAATTCTGCCTCGGTCAGAGGAATGTGCCTACTTCTCCAGGCACCGGCTGAATTCCTTTTGACCTCCCCCTGCGACTCCCGGCAGCAAACAGGCGAGGTCTGTATCGGCGATTTTTCCCAGACTGTGAGAAAAACACACCACTGCTTCTCTCCTCCTCCCTGCTCCCCAGGGAGGGGAATCAGACTCAGACAGAAATGTATTTACATGTCTTTATTTCTGTCTTTAGCAGCCATACATACAAAGATGTCTGCACTCTTCGCAAACAAACAGCAGAGAGAGTAAACTGACTCCACCCATGTACATCCTGTACAGGTCATATAACACACACTGAGCTAACATCCGGAGCTCAATACGGAGAATGGACTGCCCCTTTCTTGCCATGGCAACAGTCACAAACATTCTGTCTGGCTTTCCAGCCACCAGCAGCTGACTTAGCTGCTTCTTGCTTCTGCATTGCTTCTTTATGGTAACAGAACAGTGGTTCTTCCAGTTCAGTGTCAGACGCATCAGATGGTCTGAATGAGGCCTTTGCGCTCTTGTAGTCTGCTGTGTCATCACTGTCGCTGACAACAGCAGCAGCGCTGCCCACTGAGCTGGAATCTGAACTCTGATCATCATCCTCAGCTTCCTCTTCTACCTCATCATCATCATCATCATCATCATCTTCATCCTTCTCTGAGTGACTCTGGAAAATTCCCACATTTCCCCCCCACTTATGATTCTATTCAACACTCTTTGTTTTTTTAAAAAAATAATGTTTATTACTTTTAAACACTACAAAAAAGGAAAGAAAAAAGAAAAAACAAAGAAAAAAAGACAATACAATACAATATAAAAACATTACACAGCACTAACACAATAAATTAAACAAAACAAAACAAAAGCAGTTTAACACACATCATACAATTTCAATGTCATATCTTTCATTCCCTTGTTTCAACGACCTCCTCACACCTCCCTTTTTGTATTCCACTTCTGTTAATTGTTTCAGCAATTCCTTTCCATCTTCCTCTGTTTTCTGTCCTATAATTATCTTAACATATTCTAACCTTATTTTTCCTAATACTCTAATAATCTATTTATACTTAATCCCTTATAACATTTCTACTAAAGCCATATAACTTCATTCCAACATTTTTCTAACATTCATTAATTTTACAATATTTCTATAAATAATCTTTAAACTTTTTCCAGTCTTCTTCCACCGACTCTTCTCCCTGGTCTCGGATTCTGCCAGTCATTTCCGCCAGTTCCATATAGTCCATCAACCTGGTGATCTTCTGTCCGATGCTCTTAGCTCTTTTCCAAGTCCCTTCTGCAGATCTTCTTCGTATTTATACAAAAACTTTACTTTGTCTTCTACTGATCTTATTTTTATTTTCCTTCCTTTGAAGCTGAAGAATAGACCTTGGGGAAACTCCCACCTAAAGATGGTTTTATTCCTTCTCAGCAAGGCAGCCAAATCTCCGTAGTTAGACCTAAGATCCGAAAGGTATTTCGGGACGTCTTTAAAAATTTCCACTCTTGACTGATGTACTTCTAGGCTCTTCTGGTAGTGCCAACAGTCTCTTATTCTGTTCTTCTCTTTTTTCCCTCCTCTTCCAAGTCTGAAGGCCCTCACAGTTTTAATCTCTTCTTGACCCAAGTCCAAGTCCTAAAAATCAACAAATTCCTGTGTGAGGAAGTCTATCAAACTTTCCTTCTCCAATTCAGGTAGGGCTCTGATCCTCAAATTTGTTTGCTTTTCTTTAAGTTCAATCAGCAAGCGTCGACTTATGGTCATCCAGTTGCCTCTGTAAGGCTGGGACTCTCTCTCTCTCCAATTGTGTTACATCACATTCAGCAGCAACGACTTTCTCCCTAGCTTCCTCCACAGTCTGCCATGTCAAAGTAGATTCCTGTATCAATTTCTGGATGGTTTCTGTATTGATATTCACCTTTTGTCCCAAATTATTTATACTTTCTGTATTTAAATCGATGTTAGTAGTTGCAGCTTCCACTTTCGCATTTGTCACGTCTACTTTCTTGTTAAGCTGTTCCAGTGAATTATTTATCTTATTTAATGCAACCGCTAAGACCTCTTCTATCGACATTCCTTTTGATTTTGAATATGCTGGTACAAAAGCAGTAATAGAAGAAGCAGGGGGGCCTGATGTTAAAGCCCTCCTAGATTGCTGCCAAGTCCTCCCAAACCTTAATGTTTTTTCAAGAATTGACTGGTCCGTTTTTTCCTTTCCATTTGCCATAACACTTAACCAATTCAAGGTCAGTCCCAAAGTCTCACAGCTTTTTATCTTGCAGCTGGAAATTGCCCCAGCCCAGCTCTTGTAACAGTTTCAAAGGCGTCCTCTAGAGGGAAACAGTTTCTATTTAAGTTAGTCAGTAATATCCTTTTTTAAACACAGCTCAAACAGTGAAGTTAGTTTCAATTTTCAGTTACTTTTACTCCTTTTTAAAAGCAGACGGAGACAGTAGAAACAATGTATTTCTCTTATTAGCTAGCTGTCAACGAACAATCGCTGTCAGTGACCATTCCAAAAAAATGTCAGTCCTGCTAGCAGCCCGTTTCCAGGGTCTGAGTGGCGGTATTTTAACTCTCTTCGCTCTCTCCCGCAGGCATATTCTGTTCACAACTTCCCCCCTCTTCTCCTGCCTCCAAGGGGGGGTTTAATGTTCTTTACCGATGGAAATTTAGTCCTTTACAATAGGCTTTCCAAGACTTCAGCTTGCAGCCTCGTTGCTTCAGTCTATTTACAAAAGGGGAAGGCGGACTTCCTGTATTGAACCTCCCCGTTACGATACCAAATTAAACGTTTAGAAATCCAATTCTCCCGCTTCAGCTCTACTCACGGGTAGTTACTTTAGAATCAAATTGTCCAGGCCGAATTGCTGTCATCAAGATGAATGTATTGCCGAGATTGTTATTTCTGTTCCAGACATTGCAAATTCTAGACAAGATGGATTGTTTCAAGAAGTGGCAGAAAGATATATCTAAATTTGTCTGGCAGGGCAAAAAACCCAGAATAAAATTTAAGATTCTGACCGATGCAAAGGATAGAGGGGGCTTTGCCCTGCCGGACTTAAAACTTTACTATGAAGCAGCAGCTTTTTGCTGGCTGAAACCATGGCTACTTCTTGAGAATACAGATATTCTGGATCTGGAAGGTTATGATAATAACTTTGGTTGGCATGCATATTTATGGTATGACAAGGTAAAGGTACATAGAAACTTTAAAAACCATATTGTCAGGAAAGCACTGTACAATGTATGGAATCGATATAAAGATTTGTTAGAGAGTAAAACCCCCAGGTGGCTGTCACCAATGGAAGCCAAGGCGGTAAAAAGATTGAACATGGACTCAGATTGGCCAAAATATTGTGAAATTATAGAATATGATGGTGAAAACCTGAAACTACAGAGTTTTGAGAAATTGAAACCTAAAGTCCGAGACTGGTTACATTATTACCAGATTAATGAAACCTTTAAGCAGGACAGGAAACTAGGATTTCAGAAGGAGAGGTCAAAGTTAGAAACAGAATTGCTAGAACCCAATACTAAGAATTTGTCTAGAATGTATAATCTGCTGCTAAAATGGAACACACAGGATGAAACGGTTAAATCAGCTATGATTAAGTGGGCACAAGATATTGGTCATGATATTATGTTTGCTGACTGGGAGCAGTTATGGACCACAGGTATTAAATTTACGGCATGTAGTGCCTTGAAAGAGAATATAATGAAAATGATCTATAGGTGGTACATGACCCCAGTCAAGCTTGCAAAGATATATCATCTGCCCAATAACAATTGCTGGAAGTGTAATGAATGTGAAGGAACTTTTTATCATCTTTGGTGGACCTGCCCGAAGATTAAGGCCTACTGGGAAATGATCTATAATGAAATTAAGAAAATCCTTAAGTGGACATTTGTAAAGAAACCAGAGGCTTTTCTCTTGGGCATGGTAGGCCAAATGGTTCCAAAGAAAGATAGAACATTCTTTATGTACGCAACAACAGTAGCAAGAATTCTCTTGGCGAAATATTGGAAGACTAAAGAATTACCTACTCTGGAAGAATGGCAGACCAAGGAGACTGAATTTATGGGACTGGCAGAGATGACCAGCAGAATCCGTGACCAGAGGAGAGAGACAGTGGAAGAAGACTGGAAAAAATTCAAAATCTATCTTAAAAATTGTTGTAAAATTTCGGAATGTTAAGATGTCAAGGGATTGGATATAAAGAATTACAGCTGTAAAAATTGAAATTTAAAAAAAGCTTTAAAGAGAATTAAATATAAAAAGGGATGAAGGATTGCTAAAAAATTTTAAAATAAGGATGCAGCGAAGGGGAGGTTTGGGGAAGTCGTGTTATGTTTGTCTGTTTTTTGTTTATGTTGTAAAATTAATAAAAATTATTTTTTTTAAAAAAAAAATAGAATCAAATTGTCCACAGGAAAAAGTCAGCGCTCTCCGGCAAAAGCTATGCGGCTTCGCTCCGTGGAAGAAGCAGACGATTCGAAGCACCGCGCCACTCACCCCACGTCGCTCCGGACCCCTGAAACCGGGTTTCCCTGCGAGTAGGGGAGGCGCAAAAGGTGCCCGCCGAATCCCACGTTCACAGGCTTCTCCCGCCTGTGATTTTTTACGGGTCTCCGCCTTCGCCGTGGCGGCCAGACCCAGATTCCCACGGGGCAAATTCCTCCCAATCAGAGGAATTCCGCCATTACCAGAGGCGCCAACCCGGAAGTCCTCTATTCAACACTCTTTGTGAACCTAATGGAGTCAGTCATGAATACCCTGTATGCATCTTTTTCGTACCCCATGAATAAACCATGTGCCCCACGCTTCCCAAGCTTGCTGCTCTGTGGTGTGTGGACCCACATGTCAGAACCAAAGATTCTCATGTGCTTGACATAAGGTTTCTTACCAAACATCTTCTCATAGGGAGTACAACCAATAGGTGATGACAGTCTCCTGTTATAGGAATAAAGGAAACACAATAAAGCTTCAGCCCAATACTTCTCAGGGAGATTGGCATCATGCAACAAGGTTTTTAGGCCTTGCAGCAAAGTTTCGTTTGCTTGCTCACAAAGTCCATTCTCCCATGGCGATCTGGGACTTGAGAGGCCATGCTGGATTCCCTTCTCAGTCAGGAAAGCCTCAAACTGCTGAGAAGTTCCAGAGGATAAAAAGATCCTACTAAAGGGTCTAATTACAAGACAAGAAGTGGAATATGCAATAAACGCAATGCAACTTGGCAAGGCCCCAGGACCAGATGGTTTATCAGCAAATTATTATAAGACATTGAAAGATTGGCTTATTCAACCATTGGTAGAAGTATGCAGTTTGATTCTAGGAGGGGGCAGAGCACCTGAAACCTGGAAGGAAGCTTATATTACTCTGATTCCCAAACAAGATCAAGATAGATCCAATGTCAAGAACTACAGACCAATCTCCCTACTTAATGTGGACAATTTTTTTGCGAATATACTGGCTAACAGGCTAAAGAAGGATCTGTCTGAATAAGGACCAGGCAGGATTTCTGCCTGGAAGACATATGAAAGATAATATCAGGAATGTTGTGGATATTTTGGAAAAGAAAGAACTGTAAAGCAATGTTAATGTTTATTGATGCAGAGAAAGCCTTTGACAATGTATCTTGGAGTTTTATGTTATACAATTTAGGGAGTATGGGGGTTGGTCAAGATTTCTTAAATGGTATTAAGGCGATCTATTATGAACAAAAAGCTAAAATTATTGTAAATAATGTGGTATCGGAGGAAATTGGAATTGAAAAGGGAACCAGGCAAGGGTGCCCACTTTCCCCTCTGCTGTTTATTTTGGTTCTTGCGGTCTTGCTAAGTATGATAAGAAAAAATGAACAAATTAAAGGTATTACAGTAGGATCCAAACAATATAAATTAAAAGCCTTTGCGGATGATTTAGTACTGACATTACAAGATCCAGACTCCAGTGCAGTAAAAGCACTGGAGTTGATACAGGAATTCAGACAGATAGCGGGATTTAAGTTAATAAGAGCAAAACCCAAAGTATTAGAGAAAAATCTGGACAATGATGAAAGAAAATTATTACAAGAAAAGACGGGCCTAGATTTTGTGAAAAAAGTTAAGTATTTGGGAGTGAACCTATCTGGGAAAAATCTGAATTTATATAAAGATAACTATGAGAAACTATGGAATGAAATTAAATTATCTAGAGATATGGTCAAACTTAAAATTGTCATTAATGGGCCGGATTTCGGTGGTTAAGATGAATGTGCTGCCAAAGATGTTATTTCTGTTTCAAGCCCTCCCAATTATAGATAATGTGAAATGTTTTAAAGAATGGCAGAAAGCTTTATCTAGATTTATCTGGCAGGGGGGGAAACCTAGAATTAAATATAAACTACTTATGGATTCTAAAGAAAGAGGGGGATTTTCCCTGCCAGACTTAAAAATCTATTTTGAAGTGGCTGCGCTTTGTTGGATTAAGGAATGGATACAACTAGAAGATACCAATTTTCTAGATTTGGAGGGATTTGACAATGTGTTTGGATATTTATGTTATGACAAAGTAAAGGCCCATAATGCTTTCAAAAACCATGTAATAAGGAAATCTCTGTATAATGTATGGATGAAATATAAAGATCTCTTAGAAAGAAAGACACCCAGATGGCTCTCCCCAATGGAGATGAAGGCCCAGAAAAGGTTAAATATGGATATCAAGTGGTTGAGATACTAAGATTTGTTATTGGAGGACAAAGAAAGTTATAAATTAAAAACATTTGATCAGATTAAAGATAAGATAAATTGGTTACATTAACACTAGATTAATGAATTGTATAAACTGGATAAGAAAAATGGTTTTGCTTCAGAAAAATGTAAGTTGGAAATGGATCTGTTGGATTCTAAAGTAAAAAAATTGTCTAAAATGTATAATTTATTGTCGGAATGGCATACAAAGGATGAACAAGTTAAATCAGTGATGATAGATTGGGCAAGAGATGTGGGACATAACATAATTGTCAGGGAACTGCCATCGGAGCCAGAGGGAGAGGGAGGGCTCCAGAGGGATTATGGAGAGCGTCCCGGGAGGGAGAGAAGCAGCCCATCTTCTGGGGAAGGAAATCAGCGTAGCACCAGTGGAGAAGGGGGGCAGATGGGGGAATCGGCGAGGTGGCTCCATGACTCCTCGCCGGAGACCAGCGGGGAGAGCACGGGTCCTCCGCTGCCCACACCCTCCCTGCGCAGAAGGCTTCCGCGCAGGGGGAGTAGGCGGAGACTAGGCGTCAAAGAGCTTCTTTGCTGGAAGAAGTTCAAGAAACGCCCACTGACGGATTCTGCCAGCGATTGAATCATAGAATCATAGAATCATAGAGTTGGAAGAGACCACAAGGGCCATCAAGTCCAACCCCCTGCCAAGCAGGAAACACCATCAGAGCACTCCTGACATATGGTTGTCAAGCCTCTGCTTAAAGACCTCCAAAGAAGGAGACTCCACCACACTCCTTGGCAGCAAATTCCACTGTCGAACAGGTCTTACTGTCAGGAAGTTCTTCCTAATGTTTAGGTGGAATCTTCTTTCTTGTAGATTGGAACCATTGCTCCGTGTCCGCTTCTCTGGAGCAGCAAAAAACAACCTTTCTCCCTCCTCTATGTGACATCCTTTTATATATTTGAACATGGCTATCATATCACCCCTTAACCTCCTCTTCTCCAGGCTAAACATGCCCAGCTCCCTTAGCCGTTCCTCATAAGGCATCGTTTCCAGGCCTTTGACCATTTTGGTTGCCCTCCTCTGGACACGTTCCAGTTTGTCAGTGTCCTTCTTGAACTGTGGTGCCCAGAACTGGACACAGTACTCCAGGTGGGGTCTGACCAGAGCAGAATACAGTGGCACTATTACTTCCCTTGATCTAGATGCAATACTCCTATTGATGCAGCCCAGAATTGCATTGGCTTTTTTAGCTGCCGCGTCACACTGTTGGCTCATGTCAAGTTTGTGGTCAACCAAGACTCCTAAATCCTTTTCACTGTTACCAAAAAGGAGCAATGCAGCAGCGAGCAGCAGCTTCGTCAGCTGCAGGTGGCTGGAAAGCCAGACAGGATGTTGATGTTTGTGACTGTTACCATGGCAAGAAAGGGGCAGTCCATTCACCGTACTGAGCACCGGATGTTAGCTCAGTGTGTGTCATCTGACCTGTACTGGAAGTACATGGGTGGAGTTTATTCTCTCTGCTGTTGTTGTAAAGAGTGTGCAGACATGTTTATCTGTATGGCTGCAAAAGACAGAAATAAAAGCATGTAGATACATTTCTGTCTGTTTCTTTCCCCTCCCTGGGGATAGCAAGGAGGAGAGTGAAGAAGTGGTGTGTTCTTCTCACATCTGAGAAGGATCGCCGATTACAGACCTTGCCTGTTTTCCTGCCGGGAGTCGCAGGGGGAGGTCAACAAGGAATTCAGCCGGTGCCTGGAGCGTGGCACATTCCTCTGACCGAGGCAGGATTCCAATGTACTGCTCTCAAGCCAGGTGTCACCCATCTTGTATTTGTGCCTCTCATTTTTTTTGCCCAAGTGCAATACTTTACATTTCTTCCTGTTAAAATTCATCTTGTTTGTTTTGGCCCAGTTCTCTAATCTGTCAAGGTCGTTTTGAAGTGTGATCCTGTCCTCTGGGGTGTTAGCCACCCCTCCCAGTTTGGTGTCATCTGCAAATTTGATCAGGATGCCCTTGAGTCCATCATCCAAGTCGTTGATAGAGATGTTGAATAAGACCGGGCCCAAGACAGAACCCTGTGGCACCCCACTAGTCACTCTTCTCCAGGATGAAGAGGAACCATTGATGAGCACCCTTTGGGTTCGGTCAGTCAGCCAGTTACAAATCCACTGAGTGGTAGCATAGTCAAGTCCACATTTTACCAGCTTCTTTACAAGAATATCATGGGGCACCTTGTCAAATGCCTTGCTGAAATCAAGGTAGGCTACATCCACTGCGTTCTCTTCATCTACCAGGCTTGTAATTCTGTCAAAAAAACGAGATCAGGTTAGTCTGACATGACTTATTTTTCAGAAATCCATGCTGACTATTGGTGATCACAGTATTCCTTTCTAGGTGCTCACAGACTGTTTGCTTAATGATCTGCTCCAGAATCTTCCCTGGTATTGATGTCAGACTGACTGGGCGGTAATTATTTGGGTCCTCCCTTTTCCCCTTTTTGAAAATAGGGACAACATTTGCCCTCCTCCAGTCTGCCGGGACTTCGCCTGTTCTCCAGGAATTCTCAAAGATGACTGCCAGTGGTTATGAGATCACATCTGCCAGTTCTTTTAATACTCTTGGATGCAGTTCATCTGGCCCTGGAGACTTGAATACATCTAAACTAGCCAAGTATCCCTGGTATCCTTGACATATAACGCCACTCCTCCTCCTTTCTTGTCTGGTCTGTTTCTCTGAAATAGATTGTATCCCTCCATTATTACATTCCAGTCATGGGACTTATCCCACCAGGTTTCAGTGATGCCTATTATGTCATATTTAGTTTGCTGTACCAAGAGCTCAAGCTCATCTTGTTTATTTCCCATGCTTTGCGCATTAGTGTACAGACATTGAAGTCCATTAATCATTCCCCCGTGTCTCTTATTTAAGGATTTTTTCCTCCCACCACTAGGTCTGCGTGCTGTTTGCTCCATTTGGTCTATGACATTTGGATGATCATCTTCATCAATTGATAGACTCCTACCTTCAGGAGCACTGTCTCCCTCCCCCACATTAGTCAGTTTAAAGCCCTCCTGATGAGGTTTCTGAGATTTTTGGCAAAAACATTCCTCCCAACCGTTGTGAGGTGCAGCCCATCGCTTGCCAGAAGTCCATCTTCAAGAAACTGCAGTCCGTGATCGAAGAATCCAAACCGCTGCTGTTTACACCATTTGCGAAGCCAGCTGTTCACTTCCACTATTTTTCTCTCTCTCCCTGGGCCACGTCGTTCAACTGGGAGGACAGATGAGATGACAATTTGTGCATTTAATTGCTTCAATTTCCTGCCCAGAGCCTCATAGTCTCTTTTGATCTTCTGGAGGCTATTGCTTGCAGTGTCATTGGTTCCCACATGAACCAAGAGGAAGGGGTATTTGTCAGCCACGAGTGAGTGGCTGTCCGGACAGAAAGGGTTCACTCAGGCAACCCAGCCAGGTGTGGCGCCGATTTACGCACGAGCAACCCCTAGAACCATTACAGCAATCCGTCAGTCCCTGATGTTGCTTGTGAGCAGCCCCGGAGAGGCAGCACGATGAGCCAAACAGGGACAGCCAGAGAGCCGGAGCAACCAGTTGCAGTGCGAAGTCTGGTCGAGAGGAACCGAGACTTGGAGCAGCATGTAGCTATCCTGACGGCGCGGCTGGATGAAAGACGGGCTCAGGATGCACAGGTCAGACCCACCCCCATCGCAAGGAAGGTACCGGGGCTAGTACACAAGTTTGGTGGGAAGCCCCAGGACTACAATGCTTTCCGAACGTAAGTGCAGTACGCTTTGGAACTGCAGAAAGATGACTTTGCTGATGACGGGGAGAGGGTGGCTTACATTGTGGGGCATCTGCAGGATGGGGCGCGCGAATGGATCAGGCCCCTAATGGCGACGCAAAATGATGCCTTAAAGGACCTTAAGAAATTCTTCCAGGGGATGGACGCGATGTTCTCCAGCGAGGTGAAGCAATGTCTGACTCAGCGGGAACTGATGGGGTGCAAGCAGGGGGGCCAGTCCGTCAGAAACTACTGGTCGCATTTTGCGATGTTAGTCCACCGGCTCGGGTGGGATCTGGACTCTGAACCGATACAAATGTTGTTTGAGGAGGGTCTGTCCCCCGAAGTGAAAGACGAGTTGTCCCGAGCGCCCCGGCCACGGTCGATGGATGAGCTCACAAAGGCTGTGCTGGCGATCGGTGTACGCCAGGAAGCGCGGGCTCAGGAGAAGCGGAAAATGAGAGGGGAACGTTGCCATGACTACCGCATTCCTGAGATACCGAGGGAGCCTTCCCAGGCAGCGGAGCCAATGGAAATTGATGGCGTGTGCGTGCATGAGGTTTCAAACTCTGGTGAAGGTCGTAAAAGGGAGGGAAAGGAGTGGAAAGCTACCAAGAAGTGTTTCCTCTGTCAACGATCAGGACATTTTGCTAAGGTCTGCCCTCAACGAAAAGCCTGGCAAGGGATGGTGGGGGGGTGCAGGCCACGACGAGAAGGGGGAGGAAGGGCAGGCGCAGGGAAACGACAACGCCTGGCTGCCAACCAGCAGGGGCAGCAGCCAGGCCAGCAACCAATAGAAGTGCCCCAGCCTGACCCCCCCCCAAGGCAGCTATAGCCATAGAAGTGGTGCTAGAACTCCCAAATGGGCACCCCGTCAAAGTTAAGGGACTGCTGGATTCGGGCAGCTCGTGTAATTAGCAGAGACTTCGCTCTGGAGCACCAACTCCACCTGTTGCCTCTAGATTTTCCCTTGCAGGTGACCACCATCGATGGCAGAGAACTTCGGAGGGGGGAGTGACACATCAGACCCCGCCAATGCGAATGAGGGTTTCCAGGCACATGGAGACCATTGCCTTTCACGTGGCCACACTGGCAAGACCCCCAATAATACTGGGGATAAGCTGGCTGGCACTGCATGATCCAGTAGTGCCATGGCATCAGCGGTCAGTCACCTTTGGGTCAGCTTACTGCTTAGGACACTGTCTGGTAGGGGAGAACCCAAGAATGACGGTGGCCAGGGTGGCTGGGCTGGCCTTGGAACAAAAAGGGGAGGTGCCACCACAATATGCTGACCTGAAGGAGGTCTTCAGTGAGAGGGAGGTAGATAGGCTACCCCCCCACATGCCCTTTGACTGCCAAATCAACTTACTCCCAGGGGCCCAGTTGCCGGTGGGTAAGCTGTATGCCATGTCCGACCGGGAGATACAGGAGTTGCGGCAGTTTATTGACAAAAACCTGAAGAGGGGGTTCATAAGGGAATCAAAGGCGGTGGGGGGCAGTCCGGTGTTCTTTGTGGACAAAAAAGAGATTAGTCGTGGATTACCGGTCCTTAAACCAGATTAGTCGTGGATTACCGGTCCTTAAACCTAGTGTCAGAACCCGTGACCTTCCCAATGCCCAGGATTGACAACATTTTAACACCTCAGGGGAGCATACAATTTGATTAGGATAAGGGAGGGGACGAATGGAAAACAACCATGTTCACCCCCCTGGGGGCTTTTGAGTACTTAGTTATGCCATTTGGATTACAATCGGGCTCCGCCTGCTTTCAAGCATTCATGCACCACGTGTTGGGGCCCCTGCTGTAAAAGAATTGCGTAGCCTTTTTGGATGACATCTTAATCTATTCGGACAATGAGAAGCAACACGTCAAGGACATCAGGGAAGTGCTACAGAGACTGCAGAAGCATCAGTTGTGGGTCAAGCTGGAAAAATGCCAATTTCACGGCCAGCAATCCTTTTAAAGGCTGAAGAAGGCGTTCGCTTCGGAAGAGCAGCTCCTGCACGTTGATCTGGAGAATCCCATGAGACTGGAGATGGACGCGTCCGACCGAGCCATTGGAGCGGTCCTTTTGCAGCCCGGGGCCAAGCAGGGCTGGAGGCCGTGTGCCTTTTTCTCAAGGAAGCTGAGCAAGTCAGAGCAAAACTATACAGTATATGACCGAGAACTGCTTGCGATCTATGTGGCGTTTCGGCAATGGAGACATCTGTTGATAGGGGCACGGCACAAGATCCAGGTTTGTACTAACCACAAGAACTTGGAATACTTGCGGACCACGCGAGTGCTTAACCAGAGACAGATTCGATGGGCCCAGGAGTTCTCCAAGTTTTCCTTCGAGATCAGATATGTTCCGGGAGAGGAAAACGTAAGAGCAGAGGCTCTCTCCTGGAAACGGGAGTACATGGAAGGAGAGGGACCACCGGAGATCCGACACGTGTTTCCCGAGGACCGATGGGTGTGTGGGGGAGCGCTGGTTGGGAAACGAGAACTGGCAGGGCTTACTAGAAACGACGCTGCCTCTAGGTCCCAGCTCACAGAGGACCAACGCCAGGCTGATGTTATGTACAAAAGTCTTTATTGAAGTTTAATTTCCATTTCAAAGCCAGAGCGTGCAGCCCTACGTCTAGACTCTAGATCGGCGAAGTCCCGTCTGAGTCTCCGCCCCTTCCACACCAGTTTAAGATCCTAGCCCTGCTCCACCTCCTGCGCTGCTCTCTTCTCCTCTGGGTCCTCCTGCCCTCTGGGGCATTGCCCTTTCTGGACTCTTCCGACGCTGAGTCGCTTAGCTCCTCCCCCTGCCTCCGGCGTGCTTTAGGACTCGGTTCCCAATCCTCACTCTCTGCTGTCCCGCGCTCCTGTACATTTGAACTTGCTTCTCGCGCCAACCCAGTGACCTTTCTCCTAACCGTTACACTACTTCTATCACTGCTTCCCTCTTCCGTGACACTGGCCGGATCTGACCTCCCTTCCGTTGTCCGACTCTCCGAGGGAGGCGTGGTAGACTCTGCCTCGTCTCCTCTCCCTGGTGGGGAAAGCACTGGCCCCGATGCCTGGGACTCTTCCCCCCCACTCTGCTCTGGTGGGGAAGCTGGTCCTGATTTCCAACTACTGCTCTGGGAGTCCCTGCTGCCCCCTTGCTCCTGGGGCGTTCCCCTTGGGACCCCCCTGCCCCTGGCCACTGGCGCTCCCTTCTGTGAATCTTCCGATTCGCTGGAGAGGCTCATGGAATCCCTCGGACCACTGTCCCCTCCTACGCTCCCTTCGGATTCCTCCCCCTCGCTCTCCATCTCCCATCTTCCCTGTGCCTCAGCTCCTGAGCCCCTGACATCCATCCCCCCCTCGAAGCCCCCCCTTCCCCCCTCCCCTTCTTCCGGTGTGGGTTCTGGGTGCTCCAGTGTTGTGGGGGTGAGTGCAGGGTACAGTTCTTCCCCCGTGGCGTGCAGCCAGCCGGATAAGTCCGGGGAGTCCTCCATGGTCCTGTCGACGGCGATCTCCTCTGCTTCCATCTCTTGGGAGGTGTGTTCGAAACCTGGATCTACCCCCAACTCGCCCGGTGCCCCCCCTTCCTCTGTTGTCTGGGGTGACACTGCGTGCCATGGTCCCCTCGGCAGTTCTCTGCGCCAGCCCACCTCAGGTTGATCCTCCCACCAATAAGATCCGCCTGTACCAAACCCTGAGAGGGATCCCTCTGGGGAGCTGGTCTCCTGTGACGCCTCTTCAGCTGAAGAGAAACCCTGGAATGCGCTGGTTGAGAGTGTGGGTGTGAAAAGATATTCGTAGAAATAATCCGCCGGCATGGGCCTGTGTGGGTACAGTGCGTGGAACTCGTCTTTGAGGTAGTGCTCCTCCACCGCATAGTACGGTACCCAGTTGTTGGCGCTGGCCGGGGTACCTTCCCTGGCTAGTAGATATTCAACCCCCTCTTCCCCCCATCTCGAGTCCAAGATCTCCGTGACCTCGTTGAGCGGCTCCTCCCTCGGCGCCCCCCCCCTTGTGGGTGCGCCTCTGAGCGGGCTAGGAGCTGTCCCTGGTGCTTGGAACCTGTGAGGTGCCTTATAAGGCGTGAGCACCGATCTATGAAAGACCGGGTGCATTCTGGATCCTTCCGGGAGTGTCAACCGGAAGGCCACTGGGTTGATCTGTGCCTCGACTTGGTAAGGCCCTAGCTGCTTGTGTCCGAGCTTCTTCTTAGCTAACGATCTGGCCGGCACTGCCTGGGCTGCTAACCAGACCCAGTCCCCCACCCGTATGTCCTCACCAACTCTCCTGTGTCGGTCTGCCTGCATTTTGTAAGCGTGTTTAGCTAGCTCCAACTGCCTTCGGAGCTGTTCGTGGACCTCCTGTAACTCCGCCGCCCAGTCCTCAGCTCCCTGCGGCTCCCCCTCCCCCACTTTCTCTAACCCCGGGAAGGTTCTGGGATGCCGCCCATTGTTGGCGAAAAACGGTGTCACCCCCGTGGACACGTGCTTCGTGTTGTTGTAGGCAAACTCGGCCAGCGGTAGATAGTCCACCCAGGTCGAGGGCTGCTGGTTCGTGTAGCATCTCAGGTACTGCTGCATGATGGCGTTGACCCTCTCCGCTTGTCCGTTGGTCTGCGGGTGTCTCGCCGACGATAGGTTGACCTTGACGTTCAGGATGCCCATCAGCTTCTGCCAGAAACTCGAGATGAAGTGGCGCCCCCGGTCGGACAGGATAGACCGTGGTAGGCCGTGCACCTTGAACACGTGGTCTATGAACATCTTGGCTGTCTGTTCCGCTGTGGCCACCTTCGCGCAAGGAATGAAGTGGGCCATCTTGGTGAACAAGTCCACTACCACGAGTACCGCTGTCTTGCCTCGCGAGCTGGGCAGATCTGTGACAAAGTCCAGGGCCACTTTCTCCCACGGCTCAAGGGGCGTCTGTAGCGGTTCCAGCAATCCCGCCGGCGGCCTGTGTACTGGTTTGGCTCTTTGGCATGTGTCGCGCCTCTTGACGTAATCCTCGACTTCTCCCCTCATCTTGGGCCACCAAAAGTCTCTGGCTACTAATTCCACCGTCTTCTCTTTGCCGAAGTGCCCAGCGCTGGGTGCGTCGTGTAACTGCTGCAGTACCTTCGCGCGGAGGTCGTCTCCCGGCACGTAGAGGGCCCCTTTGCGGATGAGCAGTCCGTCGCGTATCTGAAACTGGTCGTCCTTCGCTGTGCCGCTTCGCACCTCCTCCATCTTGGATCGTGCGAAGGAGTCTGTCTGCAGCGCGCGACGTACTGCGTCCAGGTCCACCGTGGCTGCGTCGCATGCCCACGCTTTCGGTGCGAAAATGTGCTTGGCTGCCGCCGGTGCCTCTGCTTCGAGATACTGCGGCTTCCTGGATAGCGCATCCGCCATGATGTTGCTGTCTCCTGGGATGTATTCTATTCTGAAATCGAAATCTGCAAAGAACTCCGCCCATCGGATGTGTCTCTGGTTCAGGAACCGCGTCGTACGCCAGTACTCCAGGTTCTTGTGGTCCGTGTGAACTTGCACTGTGTGTTTGGCTCCGATGAGGAAGTGCCGCCACGCCTTGAAGGCTGCATGAATGGCCAGCAGTTCCCTGTCCCAGATGGTGTAGTTCTGCTCCGACTTGCTGAGTTTCCTGGAGTAGAAAGCGCACGGCCTCCAGTTTCCTTGCGGATCTTGCTGCAACAGGACTGCCCCCACGGCTCTGTCGGAGGCGTCCGTTTCAACCCTCATGGGTTTGCTGGGGTTCACATGTAGCAGTTGTTCTTTGGATGCGAAGACTCGCTTGAGCTCCTGAAAGGACTTCTCCGCCTGCTCCGTCCAGATGAACTTCTTCTTCTTGGAGCTGAGGGTGTCTGTGATGGCCGCCGTTTGCATCGCGAAACCCTTGATAAACTTGCGATAAAAGTTGGCGAAGCCGACAAACTTCTGGACCACCTTCCGATTGCGCGGGCTCTTCCAGTCCAGCACCGAGCGGACCTTGGCGCTGTCCATGGCGAGACCCCTGTCGGACAGCTTGTAGCCCAGGAAATCCACCTCCGTCATGTCGAACTGGCACTTCTCCAGTTTGGCGTAAAGTCTGTGCTCCCGTAGCCTCTGCAGGACTTCCTTGACATCTCTCTCGTGAGCCTCCTGCGATTCCGAGAAGATCAGAATGTCGTCCAGGAAGCAGACGCACTTCTTGTAGAGGAGCCCCGCCAACACGTGATGCATGAAGGCTTGGAAACAGTGGGAGCCATTTTGCAAGCCAAACGGCATAACTCTGTATTCGTAGGTGCCCAAAGGCGTAAACATGGCCGTCTTCCACTCGTCGCCCTCCCTCATGCGTATAAGGTTGTACGCCCCTCGCAGATCCAACTTGGTGAAGATGCGACCCTTCCGCACCGTCGCCAGCAGGTCGTCGATCTTGGGCATGGGGAACGCCATGGGCTTCGTCCTCGAGTTTATGACCCGGTAATCAACTACAAGCCTCTTTTGGGGCGTGTCTTTTTTCTTCACAAAAAACACGGGGCTGCCCCCCACCGCTTTGGCTTCTCAGATGAATCCCCGCTTCAAGTTGAGTTCTATGAACTCCCTGAGTTCCTGCAGTTCATCTTCAGACATGGAATACAGTTTTCCAGTCGGCAGCGTCGCCCCCGGCAGGAGGTCAATCTTGCAATCGTATGGTCTGTGGGGGGGTAGTTTGTCCGCCTCCTTCTCGCAGAAGACTTCCAAGAATTCTCTGTATTTGTCGGGTACCGCTTGCAGCATGCCCAAGTGTAACTGCGTTCCATCTTCCGGCCCTTCATCTTCCTGGGTGGGCAGTATGCAGTGTGCTGCGCAGTAGGAGGAGCTGAAAGTCAATTGGTGCTGGTACCATGCCAATGCCGGACTGTGCCGGTCCAGCCAACTCATGCCCAACACTATGGGCGTGTCTGACAGGTGGGTAACATTGAAGCTGATGACTTCGCGGTGGTTTCCAATTTGCATCACCATTGGCGGCGTTTGCTGTAGCACTTGTCCCCCCAGTAGCTCTCTGCCGTTGACTGTCACTACTTTGAGGGGCATCGTGGCAGACAGGAGCGCTATGCCATGTTGCGTGATGAAATCCACTCCTATAAAGTCTGCATTGCTGCCAGAGTCAATGGTAATAGGCACTTCCATGGTGAGGCCATTGGGAAGCTGGAGCGCTGCGGTGAGCTGCACCACTGGTTTGGGTGGGAGGGGGTCTGTGGGCTGTAAGATCTCTGGGGACTGCTTCACTGACTCGTCTGGCTGGGCCCCAGTGCCTATGATTCCAGCCAGACTCCGTTGTTTCCCTGCTGTGGTACATGCTGCTGAACTGCTTCTGTAATTGTCACTGAGGCTGCAGTGTGCTTGTGCAACCTCTGGGGACACTCTTTCGCCATGTGCTGAGCACTGTCGCAGATGTAACACTTCCTGTTCCCTCTAGGAGGCTTCGTTTTGACTGCTCCCGGCGTTAGGGCTCTGGCTGCTGACTGAGCCTTGGCACCACCTATCTCCATCGGCTCCTCTCCCCCTCCCAGTGGAGGCGTGGATTGAGCGCGCGCTGTGTCCCTGGGAAAAAGAGGAGGTGCTCTTGCTGGCGTGCGTCCCCAACGTCATTCGTCTTTGCTCCAGGAACGTTCTTCCAGACACACCCCAATCGTCAGCGCCCTCTGGACCACTTCTTGAGTGCTCTGGGGTCTCTCCCCCCTTGCAATTTCGTCTTTCACAGCCCCATTCAACCCCTCCCAAAAAAGGTCTCTGACGGCAGCTGAATCTTTCTCCCATCCCAGCGCGTTGACCAATGCAAAATAGCGGGAGTGATATTGCCTCACAGTGGCTCTGCCTTGTTTTAATCCATGTATCTCTTTCCTGGCAACATCCACATCTATCGCTGATAAAAAACAAGCGTCCATCGCCTTAAGGAAGGCTTTTGCATCTTGGAGAGCTGGGTCCTTATCTCGCCACAGATTACGCAGCCACGCTTTAGCGTCTCCGTGGAGATGAGTTAGTATGAAACCCACTTTCTCCTGCTCATCTCTAAAGTCCTTCTCCAGCAACTCTAGCGCGTACATCACGTCTGCTCTGAAGTTTGGATACTGCTGCAGATTCCCATCGAAATGAGACACGAGGCTGCCTCCTCTCTTTCCCAGCCCAATCCCCTCTGGTCTGGTTCCCGGCGCCCCCTGTTGAGTCAACATTTCCAACCTGATTTGCAGATCCTTGCAGGCAGCAGCGGCTTCGTCTTCCCTCTTCCTAGATGCTAGAATTTCCGCGTTAAGTTGTGCCACTGCGTTTTGCAGGGCTGTTATGTGTTCTTCGGTAGTCATCTTGTCTTGCTTTCGTGAGCTCGCGAAGCACCAATCTTCGCCCCTCGCTGCGTCCACTCACGCTGCGAGGTTTTTATGGAGACGGGATTTACTGTCAGAGCTGCCTCTAGGTCCCAGCTCACAGAGGACCAACGCCAGGCTGATGTTATGTACAAAAGTCTTTATTGAAGTTTAATTTCCATTTCAAAGCCAGAGCGTGCAGCCCTACGTCTAGACTCTAGATCGGCGAAGTCCCGTCTGAGTCTCCGCCCCTTCCACACCAGTTTAAGATCCTAGCCCTGCTCCACCTCCTGCGCTGCTCTCTTCTCCTCTGGGTCCTCCTGCCCTCTGGGGCATTGCCCTTTCTGGACTCTTCCGACGCTGAGTCGCTTAGCTCCTCCCCCTGCCTCCGGCGTGCTTTAGGACCCGGTTCCCAATCCTCACTCTCTGCTGTCCCGCGCTCCTGTACATTTGAACTTGCTTCTCGCGCCAACCCAGTGACCTTTCTCCTAACCGTTACACTACTTCTATCACTGCTTCCCTCTTCCGTGACACTGGCCGGATCTGACCTCCCTTCCGTTGTCCGACTCTCCGAGGGAGGCGTGGTAGACTCTGCCTCGTCTCCTCTCCTTGGTGAGGAAAGCACTGGCCCCGATGCCTGGGACTCTTCCCCCCCACTCTGCTCTGGTGGGGAAGCTGGTCCTGATTTCCAACTACTGCTCTGGGAGTCCCTGCTGCCCCCTTGCTCCTGGGGCGTTCCCCTTGGGACCCCCCTGCCCCTGGCCACTGGCGCTCCCTTCTGTGAATCTTCCGATTCGTTGGAGAGGCTCATGGAATCCCTCGGACCACTGTCCCCTCCTACGCTCCCTTCGGATTCTTCCCCCTCCCCCTCGCTCTCCATCTCCCATCTTCCCTGTGCCTCAGCTCCTGAGCCCCTGACAGACGCGTTCGCTCAAGCGAAAATCAGGGAACTCCGGGACGGAAGGGAAGACCATGGAGGGTTTGAGGAAAAGGAAGGGCTACTGTACTGTAAGGGGGCACTGTATGTACTGGGTGAGACCTTGAGGGACAAGGTACTTAAACAACTCCATGACAACCCAACAGCTGGGCACTTTGGACAACACAATAATAATAATAATAATAATAATTTATTATTTGTACCCCGCCCATCTGGCTGGGTTTCCCCATCCACTCTGGGCGGCTTCCATAAAAACCAGAAATACACTAAAACAAGACCATGCTGCTCGTCACCAGGCAGTTCTGGTGGCCAAAGGTGAGGGAAGACTTACGGGAATATGTACGGGGGTATGACCGATGCCAGAGGGCAAAGGGGGAGAGGGCTGCCCCTGCAGGGTTACTGGAACCCTTACCTACACCGGGAAGGCCCTGGGAGGTGATGTCCATTGATTTTATGACAGATTTGCCCAAATCAAGGGGGAAGACAGCAGTCATGGTAGTAGTCGATCTACTGACAAAAATGTGCCATTTCATAGCTTGCTCACACGCGGTGACGGCAGAGGAGACAGCCAGGTTGTTTGTGGATCACATTTTCAGGCTGCATGGGGCTCCCTCGAGAGTAATCTCGGATCGCGGGAAACAATTTACTTCCAGGTTCTGGAGGAAGCTCATGAGCTTGCTACAGGTCGAGGTGGGCTTCTCGACGGCGAGGCACCCCGAAACCAATGGACAAGCAGAAAGAGCGAACAGTATACTCCAGCAATACCTACGCTGCTACGTCAGCGAGAGACAGAACAATTGGGTAGAGAATCTAGCTTTGGCTGAATTTGCGTACAATAATGCTGAACATGTGTCCACGGGAATGAGCCCGTTCATGGGCAATTATGGGTGTCACCCCAGGGCCTTCCCGGGGAGGGGGGAGGAAGCATGGAGTGTACCCGCGGCTGAGCAGTTTGTAGAAGAAATGGAGGCCTTGCACCAGCAACTCAAGATGAACTTGGAGCGGGCCAAGGAAGTTTACAAGAGGCAGGCTGCCAAGCACCGTCGGGAGGGGGAGGCCATACGGGTGGGAGACCGGGTGTGGTTGTCAACCCAAGGGTTACCCCTAAAGGGAGGGTGCAAGAAGTTGCAGCCGAGGCGGCTGGGGCCTTTTGAGGTAACACAGCAGGTGAACCCAGTGGCATTCAAACTCAAGTTGCCTGACAGCATGAAGATACATCCGGTGTTCCATAGGTCCCTACTTTCACCATACAGGGAGGGGCGGGAATTTCCAGGGCGGGAGGGAGGAGTCACCACCCACCCATGGGTAGAGGAGAGGGAACACCGCAACCAAGCCACAGAAATACTCGATTCCAGGTGGCGAGGTCGCCAGGTGGAGTACTTGGTAGCTTGGGAGGGAGAACCCAGGTCAGAAAACACGTGGGTCCCCGCTGAATCAATCAATGACGGCTATCTGGTGGAAGAATTCCACAGTTTGTTCCCGGATAAACCAAAACCACTAGCGAGATTCTGGGAGGAAGAATTTGGAACCACAGACGACGAAGGGGACTTTGTGGGTTTTCCTGCCTCCGAAGAGGAGGGAGGGGAGGTGTCAGAGGGAGAAGAATCAGACTGGGAGGTCCACCCTGCGGGAAGAGATCTGAGCAGGTGGAAAGCTAGTTTTGAATCCTCAGAGGATGGTGACAGTTCCTTCAGGGGATTCCCCGCATCGTCGGCCAAGGAAAGAGACGAGGTTGAATCGGAAAATCGCGCCGGGGGTGGAGGGGGTCCTGGGGAGGAGGTGGATGTCAGGGAACTGCCATCGGAGCCAGAGGGAGAGGGAGGGCTCCAGAGGGATTACGGAGAGTGTCCCGGGAGGGAGAGAAGCAGCCCATCTTCTGGGGAAGGAAATCAGCGTAGCACCAGTGGAGAAGGGGGGCAGATGGGGGAATCAGCGAGGTGGCTCCATGACTCCTCACCGGAGACCAGCGGGGAGAGCACGGGTCCTCCGCTGCCCACACCCTCCCTGCGCAGAAGGCTTCTGCACAGGGAGAGTAGGCGGGGACTAGGCGTCAAAGAGCTTCTTTGCTGGAAGAAGTTCAAGAAACGCCCACTGACAGATTCTGACAGCGATTGAGACAGCCACAGGTGAGTGGCTGTCCGGACAGAAAGGGTTCACTCAGGCAACCCAGCCAGGTGTGGCGCTGATTTACGCACGAGCAACCCCTAGAACCATTACAATAATGTTTGAAGACTGGGAAAGATTGTGGGGGGAAAGGGTCAAGTTCACTGCATGTACGGTGTTAAAGGAAAATATAATGAAAATGATGTATAGATGGTTGGCGACGAAGGTAGTTACCAAGTAATTTCGCTTACCCTTATCAAAGTTTTAAGTGGTTTTAAGCGGTTTTATCCTCCCCTGTTTTTATCCGAGAGTTTTAATGATCTGCTGGCTGTGCTGGCTTTTATCCGAGAGTTTTAATGATCTGTTGGCTGTGCTGGCTGTCTTTTATTATCTCTCTTATTACCGCCACGGCTGCCGCCGCCTCCCTAACTGGGAGAGATAAGTGAAAGGCAGTATTCTTGTGAGGAAGACTAAAGGATTTAAGGAGCTCCCCAGCACAGTGCCCACGACGGTTCCCCTGCAAAATTGATGTATGGGCCATGGAAAACGCCAAAGAAACTCGGACGAGGCATTATCCTCTCCGAGGCCTAAGCAATCAAGGAAGGGCTCACTTAAAGGAGGGAGAGGCCCCGAGGAATGTACCTACTCAATAGCAACTCAAAATCGTTTCGATCCCCTAATTGCCCTTTAAATAACATCAAAAGATGAGGCCCCTGAGACACTACAAATTGGAAACGCTAATGGTAACACAAATGGGGATGGTCCCTATACGAAGGAGGTGTTGGTAGCCGAATCTGCGGACTGCTCAGGATGCGAGCAACTCCATCTAGTCATTAGAACTCTAAACTGTATATTTAAGAGAATTGACGGCCTATCCTCTCAGCTGCATAGCCTTCAGCAAAAACTGGATGACCAGCCGGTTCAGACAACCCAAGACGGGGCAGTAGATGTTCCATTGTGCCGGCAGAAAGCTCCACCAAACACTGATCGTATGAAGAACTGCAAATACAATCTCAACCCCTCACTGAATCGCCAATCCCTGACTCTACATCCAAGGAAGATTTCCCTAACCTTCCGGGAAAGGGACCCAAGTTGGGCAACGCTACATGGGACTAAAGAGCACCTCAGACGGCTTCTAAAACTTGAGACATCACAAATAGATCTTTGTGCTGTGCTTCCCTTAGTCCGCCAGAACAGATATCAGAGAATAATGCTGGCTTTCCACTCTGCAAAAATCCCCTCTCTTATTATTCAGCAAAAAGTGTTTTTGAATAGTCTTGGCATTTTTCCAACGAGAGTTTTCATGGACTCCATAATTAGACCCCTCCTATCGGAGGGATTAATCAAGGAGACGGTACAACCTTCCCGTCCTGAACCACAAAAGAGGGCTGGGCTGTACACCTCATGTCTGGGCCAGTCCCATAGTACCCTCACTCCTACAACTAAACACTATGATTGTGCCAGTAACTCTTTGACACCCCAGGAGGAAAGAGAGCTTATCGCCTCCTTTGGAGAGTTACCAGCGATGGAACAACAAGAAATTATAAATAGGCTGGACTCACTTAAACTTCAGCTCCTAAGTATCGCCTGCAACGGAGTTCCTATGAATAATACCCACTCTAACTTAGCAGTGCCATGCCCCATGGAGGTGGAAACAACAATCCCCCAATATCCAGCATATAAGGTGCCATCTGCATTGGATGGGAAGGTCTCACTGCTGGAGGCAGACTATTCTCCTCCCCTTCACGCTGGTAACTCATCCCTGCTTTTAATAGACTTATCTGTTCCCCCTGAGATTAACCAATCAAAGAATGAATCTCAGGATAACACTCCCCTGGATAAATCATCGCCCCTGCATCCCTCCATGCCGGACTTGGAATCAACATACATCGAAGACCATCCACGACCTGAGACGGTAGTGGCCACTTCAAGTCAGGCTTCTCCACCAAAAATCCAACAATTACGTGAGGAAGACACTATAGTGTCGAGAGTCAACACAGAGTGGACTGAAGACCCAGCAGGACATATAAATCAAATGATCACAAGTGTATCAGTTAGATCCCCAAAGAGGTCGGCTCCAGCGGACTTGGCAGGAGCCTCTTCAGAGCCTAGTTGGGCCCGACAGCTAAAAACGCCAAATATTATCTCTACTCACCAGGATGCTAACTCTTTTCTGCCCCCCAAAAATTCTGGCCCTTGTGATTTGATCGTGCCACAACCGGCTCGCACCAGAGCAAAAGACTCACCACAACCGGCGCGCACCAGAGCAAAAGACTCACCACACCAGGACGTCAACCTTCAGCAAAGGAAAATAACGGACTTCTTTAAGGGAGCGTCCTTGCTGCATAAGAGCTCCCCACAAGAATTTAAATGACGGTTAGCCGGACAACCCAAAAAACCACCAATATCGATCCTCTGTTGGAACATCGCTGGCTGGCGTAGGAAAAAATGTGACCCAGAATTCCAGTCGTATATCAATTCGTTTCATATCATTCTATTGCAAGAAACTTGGGAGGAGGGTGAAATTGTCATAAATGGATTCGACCTTCTATCTCTTCCAGCTTGCCCCTCCCAGAAAGGAGGACGGCCGAAAGGTGGTCTAGTAATTGGTATCTCACTGAAGCTGCATTTCAAATTTTCATTAGTTTTGACTGCTCCCCCCTATGCTTTATCCGGGTTGATGTCGGGGGGGAAAGTATCACTGCTAATCTCCAATGTCTACCTCCCGCCAGGGGGTTCGTCCCTTGAACTGCATGATAGATGGGAAATATTAGAAGATCATTTAGTATCATGCCGAGTCAAACATTCCAATAGCCAATCCTTAATTGGGGGTGACTTTAACGCATGCATAGCAGCAAATTGGGTCGATTTAACTAAAGCTAAATGGTGGTCTGCTCCATGCCTCGACAATTATGATTTGAGACATGCCTTGAGGAGAACCTCAAAAGACTCTAAAGTAAACGAGGCTGGAGTACTTCTTTACCAAATGGCTATTCGCTTAAACCTAGTACCCCTGAATGGTTGCTGCCCTCCCGATATACCGGGGGAGTATACCCACCTAGGCATAAAATCAAACAGTGTACTAGATTACCTTTTAGCCTCGAGTGATCTGATGCCAAAAGCTCTCTCTTTTAAGATTGACAATATTCAGTTCAGTGACCACCTTCCACTTGCTGCTACGTTTGACCTAGACTGGCACCGGGACGAATACAGTCATCCAACTCAATTAGATACTAACACAGAAAACCCGGTAGAGGGTATTAATACGGCATTACGAGTAAAGGGTATAAAGTGGTCTGTAACGCAGGCTCAAAAATATTCTGAATTTTTTCAGCAGATCATACAAACCTATTCAGCCCTTGACATAACTTCATATGAACACAATCAAACTATTAATCTATTTGCCAATCTATTGAATGACCTCACGTCATTCTTTACTGTCCCAACCCACCAGGCAAATCGGGCCCACTCCAAGACAGGTGCACTGTGGTTTAACCGTAATTGCAAACAAGCCAAACAACATCTTTGTGCTATTTATAACGATTACAAATCCTCAGGGGCGACTATGCTTCTCAAGGAGTACTATCAGGCAAAATCAGCTTACAAATATGTGCAAAAAAAGGCCAAACAGGAATGGCAACTGAACCGCTGGCATGCACTTATAGCTGCCTCAAATACCCGTAATTCCCGAAAATTCTGGCTGTTGGTTAACAGAAAATCTAAAAGATACCCCCCTAACAGTTATTCCTGCCCCAGTTTGGGAATCCTTTCTAAGGAACTATTTTGCCTTACCAGACCTTAATATTAATACAATAGATGGATTCTATGAGCAGCTCCCTCTTTGGCCACCCACTGACCCGGAAGAAATCCACGGACTCATTTCTAATCTCAAAGTTGGAAAAGCCCCCGGTCCTGACCTAGTCCCGGCGGAAGCTATAAAACTTCATGCAGACTGGTGGGCGAAAATCCTGGCCGCTACTTTTGATGCCGTAAACAACAGTGGGAAGGTTCCAAGAATATGGAAGGATGCGATTATTGTTCCAATTCATAAAAAGGGCTCGACAGATGAGCCGGGAAATTACAGGAATATCAGTTTATTGTCATTAATTGGGAAAATATATGCACGGTTCTTGTTAACTAAGCTTACTAAGTGGGCCGAAGAGAACAACCTGATTGGGCCTGAACAGGCTGGTTTTAGACCGAATCAGTCAGCGGTTGATCATGTCTTAGTTTTATACCACCTTGCCCGGAAATATTCCGCCCCGAATAGAGGCCAACTTTGTGCGGCCTTTATTGATTTAAAAGCCGCTTTTGACAGCATCCCCAGAGGATTACTTTGGGGAAAATTAGCACGATGGGGAATAGACAAAAGACTTTTGCGGCTAATAACTAAATTGCATGACGGATCGGCCGCTAGGGTGAGAATCACTCCGGCCGGCGACCTCTCAAATTCAGTAACCATCAATAGAGGTGTTCGTCAAGGATGTATCCTTGCTCCGACCCTTTTTAATCTATTTATAAGTGATATGAGGGCGCCTCTGATAGATTCTCAAGAAACGATCCACACACCCCGTCTTGCCCAATACCGTTGCCCCCTGCTACTCTATGCAGACAACGCAGTGATCCTATCCTTCTCAAGAGTTGGCCTTAGGAGGGCATTAAAAAATTTCAATGTTTACTGCAAATCAAATTTTCTTACAATTAACCATGTCAAGTCCAAAGTCCTAATTTTCACCAACAGTCGAAAAATCTATAATTGGAGAATAGACGGAAAAGCTATTGACCAAGTCCTTAAATTTGAGTACTTGGGAGTCCTTCTCCAACACAACATGGGCTGGAAGGTCCATCTTGCATATGTATTAAACAGAGCTAAAGCCCTTTCCTTTGCGCTACTGCGTTTTTTCTTTTCAGATGGGGCTTTCCATATTCCATCAGTGTTAAAAGTTTTCAAGGCAAAGGTGATTGCAACAATAGCATATGCAATCCCAATATGGGGGTCCTTTGTTAATCTAACCCATTTGGAGGTAATTCAAAACCAGCTTCTAAGAAGGCTGCTAAAATTACCCAGGTGTGTAAGCAATACTACTATACGACTGGAACTAAATGTTACATCTTTAGAAACCACATTATGGAAATGCATCCTCTGTTACTGGTTGGCATTATGGCATAAACTTCCAAATCTCCACTTGATACAGTGTTTTTGGAGAGATGACTTCCCTAGCCCCTGGGCAAAAATAATACATGGGAAACTTGTGTCCCTTGGACTATCTCCATCTGAACTATTAAAATTGGATTTAATCTCTGCCAAGAGACACAAGATTTGCCCACCTTGGAAGAATGGCAGATCCAAGTAATAGACTACATGGAATTGGCAGAAATGACTGGCAGAATTCGAGACCTGGGAGAAGAAGCGGTGGAAGAGGACTGGAAGAAGTTTAAGAACTATCTGCAGAAACACTGCAAAGTTTACGAATGTTAAAATGATGTTGGATATAAAAATAATATGGCATCAGGGATACAGTGTTAAAAAGTATGCAAAAATGTAATAGAAAAAGGGTGAAAGATTAAAGTTATATTATGTCAAAAGTAAACAATATGTTAAAGGTGTTCAAACATAAGGAGGAAAGATCGGAGACATCATAGATGTGATTTTAATAATTAGAAATGAGTTTTGAAAGAGGGTAAGGATTTGCTGTACCTGATTGGACAAAGAGGAACACAGAAAAGGGAGGCGGGAGGAAGTCAAGAAAGATTGCTATGTAAACATGAATT
The DNA here is from genome assembly GCF_964252035.2 of Podarcis erhardii. Classification (NCBI taxonomy): domain Eukaryota; kingdom Metazoa; phylum Chordata; class Lepidosauria; order Squamata; family Lacertidae; genus Podarcis; species Podarcis erhardii. The sequence continues at coordinate 13,778,897 of NC_138506.1, read as the reverse complement.
TAAAAATTGGAGTTTTTATTTTTAATTTGTCTTTTGTATTCTGATGTATGTTTGTGATTGGCTTTGTGGTTTTGAAATTCTTTCTTTTTTTTTGTAAAATTAAATAAATATATCTTAAAAAAAAAATCTCTGCCAAGAGAATTATAACTCATAAATTAGAGGAGATGGATTTACAATTTAATATTGCGACAGGTGGTTGCACTTGTTCGCCGATAAACCTTGGCTTAACACCACCAACGAAACTTCCATCTTATTTAACTACCTTATCTGTGGTGACACACAGGTATGCCTTTATAAAGGCTAGATTCAATGTTTTCCCATCAAACGTGTTGTGTAACAGACTCTCCAATGGACAGATCTCACTCCTCTGTGACTGTAAAAGTGGATCTATAGAATCGTTATATCATATAATCTTCTGTTGTCCATTACATTCGGCTTCACGGTCCAAGTTTCTGGCCCCATATTTATCGAGAATTGCTGACAAACTTCAGGAAGCCCAAATAATATATTTATTAAACGACGAAGACACAAGTAGATCCCTTGCAGTCACTAGATACCTGATTAATGTCTTATTTCAAAAGAGGAGAAATGGATCACTGTATGACTCTGACAGCTTAGCTAAACTTAAGAACCATTAATAAGTGCCAGAACTAAGACGCATACCCACCCAAAATCTGATGGATTTGAATTGCGGTTTACATAGAGGGAGCTTACTGTGTATAGTGTTTACTTAACTGAAGTAAAATTGGTTTTATATGGGTGTTTTAACTTGGAACTGTTTAAATTGTATTGTTTATGGATAAATTTGGATGTATTGTTTTAGATATGGGCCAATGGCCGTAATAAATCAAACTAAACTAAACTGATGTATAGATGGTATTTGACTCCTGTAAAATTAGCAGATTTATCATAACAGTGATAATCTATGTTGGAAATGTAAAGAAAAAGAGGGTACTTTGTATCACATGTGGTGGACCTGCCCAAGGTGAAAGACTTCTGGGAGAAGATTTATAGTGAATTAAAAAAATGTTGAAATATACATTTATTAAGAAACCAGAGGCCTTTCTGCTTGGGATAACAGGTTTGGAATTGCCCAAAAAAGATGTTAAATTGTTTTTGTATGCCACAACTGCAGCAAGAATTTTGTTAGCGAAGAATTGGAAAACACAAGAAATACCAACTGTGGAAGATTGACAGATGAAGATGATGGATTTTTCGGAGCTACCCGACTTGACTGGAAGAGTCCGTGACCAGAAGGAGGAGGACCACCAGGAAGAATGGAGAAAATTTAAAGACTATTTAGCTAAATATGTTAAGATAAACTAATTGAAAAAGCTTGCAAATACCAGATAGGCTTAGGAATTAAATATGCAATGTGATAAATTAATATGTTGAAATGCCATATGGGAATGAAAGAATGATGTTAAGTGATTAAGTTAACTTTATGAGAATATTGGTTTTGGAAACCGTTAAAACAATATACACTGAAATTCAACCAGGGGGATACGAGGAAGTCACTTAAGAATGTCAATAAAATTGGTTTAATTAAGGTTAGGATTTATGTATGTTTGTTTGTTTGTTTGTTTAAAATATGTTGGAAAACCAATAAATTTTTTTGAAAACAAACAAACAAACTGCTGAGAAGTGAATTCACCACCTCGATCAGAAAACAAACAGCCAATGCGTTTGTTGTGAGCATTCTCCAACCAAGCACAGAACGCCTTGAACTTAGGAAACGCTTCTGACTTCTGCTGGAGCATAAACACATGAATGTACCTGGAAAAAAGAATCAATTAAAACCATGAAGTACCTTGCTCCACCCAAAGAGGGCGCAAGTGGACCAACCAGGTGTGCATGGAGTAGCTGATAGGATTTGGAAGCCTGTCTGCTAGACACCTTGCCTTTTGGAGCAACCTTCACCTTGTTCTCGGCACAAGATACACATTTCATGTGAAACTTACAGGGCTTGATGCTCAAACCCTGAACCAGCCCAGGCATCTTGGCCAGTGCCTGCAAAGACATGTGACCAAATTTTTGGTGCGCCTCGTGAATACAGCCTGCATGAAGAACTTTGTTAGTTTGTGCAACACAACAAGATTTAACAATAGACACATCAACAGCATTGTCATCATAAGTTATCAAGAACAAGCCATCTATAAACTTTGCATGCAAAATATCCTCTTTGCCCTTCCTGATGACACAGACGCTCTTCTTGAAGGAAATCTCAAAGCCTCGCCCAGTCAGCTGTGGGACGCTGAGCAAATTGTCTGCAGAATCTGGAACAAAAAGTACTTCGCTGATGGTTGTGTGCAGACTTACCAGTTTCACTGTCCCGACTCCTGCAATTCTCAACGTCTTTCCATCAGCCTGTTGGAGCTCTCCATCTTGAGGCATGAAGGAAACAAACAAGTGCCGATCCTTCGTAATGTGCCTCGTGGTTCCATAATCAACAATACAGTGGTACCTTGGGTTAAGTACTTAATTCGTTCCGGAGGTCCGTACTTAACCTGAAACTGTTCTTAACCTGAAGCACCACTTTAGCTAATGGGGCCTCCTGCTGCTGCCGCACTGCCGGAGCACGATTTCTGTTCTCATCCTGAAGCAAAGTTCTTAACCTGAAGCACTATTTCTGGGTTAGCGGAGTCTGTAACCTGAAGCATATGTAACCCGAGGTACCACTGTAAATCTGCCTTTGTCCTTTGGAGAAGCAGTGCCAGCAAACAAAGCCTTGTTTTTCACTGGCCTGGGTTTCTGCTTGCCCCCCTGCTCCTGGCCATCTGCAGGCTTCTGTCTCTTTTTACCTTTCGCCTTCCGGCCTCTGCGAAGATGACCTTGATTCTCACAGGAAACAGAGCTCTCAGCTGACTCTGCAGCTCCCCCTGATGGCTGGAATGCTGTCTGGGATGATGTCACAGTCAGCTCCCCCTCCAGCTTGCAACTGGCGCCCTCAGCATCCCTGCGATCACGCACAATCTGGGAAACAGAGCCTCTGACGCAGTCAAACTCTGTGCTGGAAAGGCTGCCAGATGGGCTACTTTCAAAGCATTCCACATCTGACTTGCTGTCATGTTGCCAGCCAATGTTACAATTTCCTCCAGAGAGACGGACAAGACGATCACGTCTATGGCCCTTGAATCATCGGCCCTCCATCTATCTCTCAGAGGAACAGGAGGGGCTTCAGAAACACTGTGCCACACTCCAAACTGTCTCATCTGGCCCTCGCAGTACCTTGCCCAAGTCTGATAGTTGTGGCCATTAAGCTTTGGGCACAGAACCCCATCTGAGGCTTGTAAAAGCTCCATTTCAGCTCTTTACTTCAGCCGTGAGCCTTATTCCCTTCAAAGGCTTCTTATCTTTGGCAGGTCGTAAATCAGACATAGCTTGCTTGTCTCTGCCTTCCTAATTAAATTACTTGGCTTGGACTTCAAAGACTCTGCCGCGGCACAGAAAATCCTCACTTTTCTCCACATACCTCTGGATCTCGCAGTCTTCACAGATCATAAACCAAGAACTAGAATGGAAATTAAGAATGATGGGACAAAGGAATTTTGAATCTGCAAACAAATGTGGAAAACTCCTAGCTTGGCAGCTTAAAAAGAGGCAGAAACAAAGCACCATCACAAACATTGTATCAGAAGGAAAGCCTGTGGAGAACCCTACGGAGATAAGAAGATGCTTTCAGAAATATTATAAACAACTGTATAAAAATGGCAAAGAAGATAAGGATAAAATCGAGCAATTTATTAAAACTAATGAACTGCAAAAAAATCCCAAAAATAAAAGGATCCTACTAAATGGATTAATTACATGACAGGAGGCTGATAATGCAATAAACCAGATGCAACTTGGCAAAGCCCCGGGACCAGATGGATTATCAGCAAAGTACTATAAGACTATGAAAGATTGGTTTATTCAGCCACTGGTAGAAGTTTGCAACAAGATAATAAGAGGGGACAAAGCACCCGAAACCTGGAAGGAAGCCTTTATAACCCTGATACTAAAACAAGATCAAGATAGATCCAATGTAAAAAACTATAGACCAATCTCATTACTTAATGTGGATTACAATTTTTTTGCTAACATTTTGGCCAATAGGTTGAAAAAGGTATTGTCAGATTATATCCACAAGGACCAGGCAGGATTTCTGCCTGGAAGACATATGAAAGATAACATTAGGAATATAATCGACATTTTGGAAAGGTTGGAAGTTAAAATAAACTGTAAAACAATGTTAATGTTTATTGATGTGGAGAAGGCCTTTGATAATGTGTCTTGGAGATTTATGATACAAAATTTAGAAAGTATTGGGGTTGGACAGGACTTTTTAAATGGTATTAATGCGATCTATCACAAACAAAAAGCAAAAATCATAATTAATAATGTGGTGTCAGAGGAAATTAGAATTGAGAAGGGTACCAGACAAGGGTGCCCACTTTCCCCTGTGCTATTTATATCGGTTCAGGAGGTTTTGTTAAGTATGCTAAGGAAGGAGGATCAAGTTAAAGGTATAACAGTAGGATCTAAACAATATAAATTAAAAGCCTTTGCTGAGGATTTGGTGTTAACACTTCAAGACCCAGACTCCAGTGCAGTAAAAGCACTGGAATTGATACAGGAGTTCGGGCAGGTAGCAGGATTTAAGTTAAACAAGAGCAAAACCAAAGTATTGGAGAAAAATCTGGATAACGAAGAGAGGAAAACTCTTCAAGAAAAAACGGGCCTAGTTTTTGTGAAAAAAGTTAAATATCTGGGGCTAAATTTGTTGGTGAAAAATTTGAATTTATATAAGGACAACTATGTGAAATTATGGAATGCAACCAAGAGAGATCTTGAGAGTTGGTCAAATTTAAAATTGTCATTAATGGGCCGAATATCTGTGGTCAAGATGAATGTATTGCCAAAGATGGTTTTTTTGTTCCAAGCCCTACCAATTATTGAAGAGTGGCAGACAGCTTTGTCTAAATTTATCTGGCAGGGGGAAAAAAACACAGAATAAAATTAAGAATTACCGCCCCATATCTTTGCTTAATGTGGATTATAAAATCTGTGCAGATATTTTGGCTAAAAGACTAAAAAAGGTGTTAGTAGAAGAAATTCATAAAGATCAAGCAGGCTTTCTCCCGGGCAGACATTTGTCTGACAATACGAGGAACATAATTAATATCTTAGAGAAATTACAAGTGAATATTAATACCAAAGCAGTTCTGATATTTGTGGACGCGGAGAAAGCCTTCGACAATATTTCTTGGAGTTTTATGAAGAAAAACTTACAAGGGATGGGGGTTGGTCAAGGGTTTGGAAATGGTATAGGTGCAATTTGCTCAGAACAAAAGGCTAAATTAATTGTGAATAATGTAGCGACGGAAGAATTTAAGATAGAGAAAGGAACACGACAAGGTTGCCCAATCTCTCCATTACTTTTTATATCAGTCCTGGAGGTTCTTTTAAACATGATTAGAAGGGACCAATTGGTTAAAGGTATACAAGTCGGAGCTAAACAGTACAAATTGAAAGCATTTGCTGATGATTTGGTATTGACATTACAGGAGCCAGAGTCTAGTACTAAAAGAGTACTGGAACTAATTCAAGAATTTGGTCAGGTAGCGGGTTTTAAGCTGAACAAAATAAAAACTAAGGTGTTAGAGAAAAATCTAACTGTGATTGAGAGAGAGAGGTTTCAGAAGGAGACAGGATTAACACTGGTTAAGAAAGTGAAATACCTAGGGGTTAATATGACTGCCAAGAATGTGAACTTATTTAAGGATAACTATGAAAAATGTTGGATGGAAGTGAAAAAGGACTTAGAAATATGGTCCAATCTGAAGCTATCATTGCTAGGCCAAATTGCTGCTATAAAAATGAATGTATTGCCTAGGATGCTGTTTTTGTTTCAAACATTGCAAATTTTGGATAAAATGGATTGTTTCAAGAAGTGGCAGAGAGATATTTCTAGATTTGTCTGGCAGGGCAAGAAACCACGAATAAAATTTAAGATACTAACTGATGTTAAAGAAAGAGGTGGATTTGCCCTGCCAGACCTTAAACTTTATTATGAATCAGCCACTTTTTGCTGGCTGAGAGAATGGTTGCTTCTTGAAAACACTGACGTGTTGGATCTAGAAGGTTTTAACAACGTATTTGGCTGGCATGCATATTTGTGGTATGATAAGGTCAAAGCACATAAAGCGTTTAAAAATCATATTGTCAGAAAAGCACTGTTTAATGTCTGGATAAGATATAAGGACTTGCTTGAAAATAAAACCCCAAGGTGGTTGTCACCAATGGAAGCGAAGGCTCAGAAAAAGCTCAATATGGAAGCCAAATGGCTGAAATATTGGGAAATTCTGGAACAAGAGGGAGACAGATTAAAATTACAGAGTTTTGAAAAACTAAAAAATAGAGTGCGGGATTGGCTCCATTATTATCAAATAATGGAGGCATATAATCTGGACAAAAAAAATGGCTTCCAGGTGGAAAAATCAAAATTGGAAATAGAGCTGTTAGATCCTAAAAGTAAGAACTTGTCAAGAATGTATAACTTGCTGTTGAAATGGAACACTCAGGATGAAACGGTAAAATCAGCTATGATTAAATGGGCACAAGATGTTGGACATAATATTATGATGGCTGACTGGGAACAGTTATGGACCACAGGTATGAAATTTACGGCATGTAATGCCTTAAGAGAGAATATAATGAAAATGATTTACAGGTGGTACATGACACCAGTCAAGCTTGCAAAAATTTACCATTTGCCCGATAATAAATGTTGGAAATGTAAAGAGACCGAAGGCACTTTCTTTCACCTTTGGTGGACATGCCCAAGGATTAAGACTTTCTGGGAAATGATTTATAATGAAATGAAAAAGGTATTTAAATATACTTTTTTTAAGAAACCAGAGGCCTTTCTCCTGGGCATGGTCGGCCACTTGGTGCCAAAGAAGGATAGAACTTTCTTTATGTATGCCACAACAGCAGCAAGAATACTTATTGCAAAGTATTGGAAGACACAAGATCTACCCACCCGGGAAGAATGGCAGATGAAGGTGATGGACTACATGGAACTGGCGGAAATGACTGGCAGAATCCGAGACCAGGGAGAAGAGTCGGTGGAAGAAGATTGGAAGAAATTTAAAGATTATCTACAGAAATATTGTAAAATTAAGGAATGTTAGAAAGATGTTGGAATGAAGTTACATGGCTTTAGCAGAAATGTTATAAAGAATTAAGTATAATAGATTGTAATTGGATTAAAGGAAAAAATAATGTTAGAATTTGTTAAGTTAAATGATAGGACAGAAGTTTGAGGAAGATGGAAAGGATTTGCTGAAACAATTAATTGAAGTGGAATACAAAAAAAAGGGAGGTGTGAGGAGGTCGCTGAAACAAGTAAAAGAAAGTTAATAACATTGAAATGAAAGGTTGTGTTTTCTTTCTTTCTTTCTTTCTTTTTTAATTGATTTTGTTTTATTTTTGTTATGTATATGTAATATTTTTGTTTTGGTATTGTATTGTATGGTTTTGTTATGTTTAATTCTTTTTCTTTTTCCTTTCTGTAACTTTCAAAACTTTAATAAATATTTAAAAAAAACAACACACAGAATAAAATATAAATTATTAACAGACTCAAAAGAAAAAAGGGGATTTTCCCTGCCGGATTTGAAGATATATTTTGAAGCCGCAGCCCTTTGTTGGGTTAAGGAATAGATCCAACTAGACAGTGCTGATGTTCTTGATTTGGAGGGGTTTGACAAAGTATTTGGCTGGCACACTTATTTATGGTATGATAAAATAAAAGCCCATAAAAGTTTTAAACATCATGTAATTAGAAAATCTCTATATAATGTCTGGATAAAATATAAAGATTTATTAGAAAGGAAAACACCCAGATGGCTTTCGCCAATGGAAGCAAAGTCCCAGAAAAAGTTAAATATGGAGAGCAAATGGTTGAGACACTCTGATTTATTGTTGGAAGATAATGAAGGATTTAAATTAAGACCATTTCACCAAATCAAAGATAAATTAGATTGGTTACAATATTACCAGATCAATGAATTGTACAAGCTTGATAAGAAAAATGGTTTTGCATCGGGGAAAAACAAATTGAAAATGGAGTTGTTAGATACTAATGTCAAAAACTTATCTAAAATGTGCAATCTACTGTTGGAGTGGCATACAAAGGATTAATAAGTTAAATCTGTCATGATATATTGGGCAAGAAATGTTGGACACAATATAATGTTTGAAGATTGGGAAAGGTTGTGGAATAAAGGGGTTGGGAAAAGTTGTGGAAGAAAGGGGTTAAGTGTACGATGCTGAAGGAAAATATTATGAAAATGATGTATAGATGGTACTTAGCCCCTGTAAAACTAGCAAAGATCTACCATACGATTGATAATTTATGTTGGAAATGTAAAGAAAAAGAAGGTACCTTTTACCATATGTGGTGGACGTGTCCAAAGGTGAAAGACTTCTGGGAAAAGATATATAATGAGCTGAAAAAAATGTTGAAATATACATTTATTAAGAAACCAGAAGCCTTTCTACTTGGGATAATAGGAATGGAAATGCCAAAAAAAGATGTTACTTGGAATAATAGGTGTAATGGGATATGGGGCTGCTTGTGCGTGAGCGCTTAGACTCTCAGAGTTTTGTAGTCAGTTTCAAAACTCTCCCTCTCCGCAGAGCCATCGGTGCATGGCTGCCTTAATCGCTGGCAGAATCCGTCAGTGGGCGTTTCCGGAATTTCTTCCAGCATAAAAGTTCTTTGACCGAAAGTCTACACCTTGATTCTCTACGTGACAGCTTTCTGCGCAGAGTAGGCGTCCCAAGGGGAGGTCCTGAGCTCTCCCCGCTGGTCTCACTGGAAGCGTCTCGGAGCTTTACCTCCGACTCTGTTTCCTCCGAAACTCTCCCTCTCCCCCTGCTGGTTCCCTCCTCAGCATCCGAGAGTCTCCTAGCATCCTGGAGCCCCTCCACCACCTTAAGCTCCGATGGCAGTTCCCTGACATCCACCTCCCCTCCAGGACCCCCCTCACCCCCCGTTCTCCCCCTTTCTCTGGGTGGTGAAGCTGGGAAACCCCGGAAAGAATCCTCCCCATCTTCGGATGACTCGAAAACTGCTCTCCACCTACTACTATCCCGTCTTCCCGAATAATCTTCCCCATCTGATTCTTCTTCCTCTTCCTGTCCTGTTTCCGGGAATCCCTCAAACTCCTCTTCCTCGTCGGTGGTACCGAATTGCTCCTCCCAGAACCTAGCTAAGGGCTGGGGCCTCCTTGGGAACCTGCGGTGAAACTCTCCTACGATAAACTCATCCTTGACGGTTTCTGCTGGTACCCAAGCATTTTCGGACTCCGGTTCCCCTTCCCATGCCACTAAGTACTCCACCTGTTTACCCTTCCACCGAGAGTCGAGTATTTCTGCTACATGACTGCTGCGTTCCCTCTCTTCTACTTGTGGTGCCGCGGAAACCTCACCCTCTCGTCCCCGAAATTCCCGCCCTTCCCTGTATGGTGACAGTAATGACCTATGAAATACTGGATGTAGTTTCATGTTGTCTGGCAGCCTGAGCCTGAAGGCCACTGGATTGACCTGTTGTGTAACCTCAAAGGGTCCCAGTCGTCTCAGTCTCAATTTCTTGCAACCTCCCTTGAACGGTAACCCTTGTGTTGACAACCACACCCGGTCCCCAACCCTTATAGTCTCTCCTTCCCTTCTGCTCCTATCTGCCTGCCTTTTGTATGCTTCCTTGGCCCTATCTAAATTCAACTTAAGCTGTTGATGTATTGCTTCCATTTCTTCCACAAAATGTTCCGCCGCCGGTACGCTCCATCTTTCCTCCCCTCCCCCTGGGAAGGCCCTGGGGTGACACCCATAATTGGCCATAAATGGACTCATGCCCGTGGACACATTTTCCGCGTTATTGTAGGCGAATTCGGCCAGGGCTAATTTCTCTACCCAGTCATTTTCTCTGTCCTTTACATAGCATCTCAAATATTGTTGCAAAATACTGTTTGCCCTCTCCGCCTGCCCATTGGTTTCTGGGTGCCTGGCGGTCGAGAAATTGACCTCCACGTGCAGTAGGCTCATGAGCTTCCTCCAGAACCTGGACGTGAATTGTTTTCCTCTGTCAGAGACCACCCTCAAGGGGGCGCCATGCAACCTAAAAATGTGTTTTACAAACAACCTGGCGGTTTCTTCCACCGTTACTGCATGTGAGCAAGCTATAAAGTGACACATCTTGGTTAACAAGTCTACTACTACCATGACCGCCATTTTCCCCTTGGATTTGGGCAAATCTGTCATAAAATCGATGGACACTGCCTCCCATGGCCGTTCTGGTGTGGGTAATGGTTCCAGCAACCCCGCCAATGCCGCCCTCTCCCCTTTGGCTCTCTGGCAGCGGTCGCACCCCCTTATATATTCTCGTACATCTTCCCTCACCTTTGGCCACCAGAACTGCCTGGTGACTAACAACATGGTCTTGTGTTGCCCAAAGTGCCCAGCCGTGGGGCTGTCGTGCAGTTGTTTGAGTACCCTACTCCTCAATTCCCCCTCTGGTATATACAAAGCCCCCCTGTAGTACAGTGCTCCGTTTCTTTCCTCAAACCCCCCGGGGTTCTCCCCTGCTCCTCTGAGCTCTCTGAGCTTATTTTGGGCGTATTCATCGCCCTCGGTCCCCTCTACCAGTTCTCGTTGTCCCACCAATGCTGCCCCACACACCCAGTGGTCCTCGGGTATCACATGTCTTTCTTCTGGTGCTCCCTCCCCCTCCATATATTCTGGTTTCCGGGAGAGAGCGTCCGCCCTTACGTTTTCTTCCCCCGGTACGTAGCGAATTTCAAAATGGAACTTGGAAAACTCCTGTGCCCATCGCACTTGTCTCTGGTTCAGTACCCTGGCCGTTCTCCAATATTCCAGGTTCTTATGGTCTGTGCACACCTGGATCTTGTGTTGCGCCCCTATTAGTAGATGTCTCCAGCGTCAAAAAGCTTCATAAATGGCCAGCAGTTCCCTGTCGTACACTGTGTAATTCCTTTCGGACTTATTCAACTTCCGCGAGAAGAAGGCACACGGCCTCCAGTCGGATGCATCCCTCCCCAGCTGGAGCAGTACCGCCCCTACCGCTCGGTCTGATGCATCGGTTTCCACCCTCATTGGTTTCTGCAGATCCACGTGCAATAGCTGCTCTTCCGAAGCGAACGCCTTCTTTAGTCGGTCAAACGCTTGCTGCGCCTCTTCCGTCCATACAAATTTCTTCTTACTACTTAGGCAATCGGTGATGGGTGCCGTTAAATGGGCAAAGTTTTTGATGAACTTCCGATAGAAATTTCCAAACCCCAGGAATCTCTGCACGTCCTTCCTGGTTCTAGGTGTCTTCCATTCCAGTACCGCCTGTACCTTGCTCGGATCCATCGATAATCCCTTGTCGGACAAACTGTACCCCAGGAATTCCACCTCTCTGGTATGGAACTGGCACTTCTCCAGTTTGACCCACAGCTGGTTCGCTTGTAACCTGCTTAGTACTTCCCGGACATCTCTGACATGCTGCTCCTCGTCCTCTGAGTAGACCAGCACGTCGTCTAAGAAGGCTACACAGTTCTTGTACAGCAAAGGTCCTAGAACGTGATGCATGAAAGATTGAAAACATGCTGAGCCCGCCTGTAATCCAAAGGGCATAACGAGATACTCGAAGGCCCCCAGGGGGGTAAACATGGTGGTTTTCCATTCATCCCCTTCCCTCATTCGGATCAGGTTGTACGCCCCCCTTAGGTCCAGCTTGGTCAAGATCTTTCCCTTCCTAACCCTGGTCAAAATGTCGTCAATTCTGGGCATGGGGAAGGCTACTGGTTCCGACACCGAGTTGACGGCCCTGAAGTCCACTACCAACCTGGGCTTATTCGTGTCTTTTTTGTCCACAAAAAACACTGGACTGCCCCCCCCCCACCGCTCTCGACTCCCTTATGAAACCTCTCTTTAGGTTCTTGTCTATGAATTCCCTTAACTCCTGCATCTCTCTGTCCGACATGGCGTTCAGTTTGCCCACTGGTAGCTGAGCTCCCGGGAGTAGGTTGATTTGACAGTCAAAGGGTCTATGAGGGGGTAGTCTATCTGCCTCCTTCTCACTGAAGACGTCACTCAGGTTGGCGTATTGCCATGGTATTTCTCCCTTTTCCCCCACCGCCATCCCTGCCAAACTTGCCATGGCCACCCCCGGGTTTCCTCTTCCCTTGCAGTGTTCCAAGCAATGAGCTGACCCGAAAGATACCGTCCGCTGGTGCCATCCCACTAACGGGTCATGTAGCGCCAGCCAGCTCATTCCCAATATGATGGGTGGTCCCGCCAGGGTGGCGACATGAAATGCAATGACTTCCACGTGCCTTGCCACCCTCATTGTCATGGGGACCGTCTGTTGGGTTACTTCTCCTCCCAGAAGTTCCCTCCCATCAATCGTAGTGACTTGCAAAGGGCGACTTAAGGGCAGCGTCTGTATCTGATGCTCTGATGCAAATTCCTTACTCATGAAATTGCAAGAGCTGCCTGAGTCTAACAAGGCTTTTATCGTGAGTGGATGTCCGTTGGGTAGCTCTAGCACCACCTCTACGGCGAGGGCTGCTCGGGGGGGGGGTTCAGGCTTGGGCACGTTCACTGATCCTTGGCCTGGCTGCTGTGCCCTGTCGCTGGCAGCCAGGCATTGGCTTTTACTTGCTCCTTAACCCCCTCCTCCTCACTCCCAACAGCCCCCACCATTCCTTGCCATGCCTTTCTTTGAGGGCAGACCCTGGCAAAATGTCCTGGCTGTTGGCAGAGGAAACACTTTTTGGCGCCTTTCCCCTCCTTCTTCCGCCCTTCGTTGAAATTTGAAGTCCCTCGCGCGCGCCTCCAATTTCCATCGGTTCCACTGGCTGGGAAGGTTGCTCTGGCATCTCAGGAATGCGGAAATCATTCCAACGCTCTCCTCTCCCTTCCCGCTTCTCCAGAGCCCTCGCCTCCTGGCGCGCACCAATCGCAAGCGCAGCCTTGGTCAGCTGATCCATGGACTCTGGACGGGGCACGCGGGAAAGCTCATCTTTCACCGCTGGGGCTAGGCCTTCTTCAAATAACATTTGTATCGGGTCCGAAGCCAGATCCCAACCCAGTTTGTGTATGAGCATGGCAAATTGCGCCCAATACTCTCGGACTGATTGATTTCCCTGTTTGCACGCCATCAACTGCCTGCGTACCACGCCCTGTTCAATCTGGCTGGAAAACATCAAGTCCATCGCTATAAAAAATTTCCTCAAGTCTTTCAAGGCGTCATTATTCGATGCCATCAGGGGTCTAACCCATTCTCTAGCCCCTCCCTCTAGGTGTCCAATCACAAAGGCCACTCTCGCCTCCTCGTCAGCAAAGTCATCGTACTGCAGGTTCAGGGCATACTGCATCTCTGTCTTAAAGGCTTGGTAGTTCCTTGGATCACCCCCGAATTTTTGCACCAGTCCCGGTACCTTCCTTGCAATGGGGGTGGGTTTCCCCTGTGCATCCTGAGCTCTCCTTTCATCGAGCCGCGCCGTTAGCAGAGCCAGCTGGTGTTCCAAATCTCTGTTTCTCTCCTCCAGAGTTGGTCCTCCTCCAGCTCCCCCCGCTCCTCCGGCTCCGGTTGGGTTGCTCATGATGCCTTTCCTTCGCACAGGCAGCGTCAAGGACTGACGGATTGCTGTAATGGGATATGGGGCTGCTTGTGCATGAGCGCTTAGACTCTCAAGAGTTTTGTAGTCAGTTTCAAAACTCTCCCTCTCCGCGGAGCCATCGGTGCATGGCTGCCTTAATCGCTGGCAGAATCCGTCAGTGGGCGTTTCCGGAATTTCTTCCAGCATAAAAGTTCTTTGACCGAAAGGCTACGCCTTGATTCTCTACGTGACAGCTTTCTGCGCAGAGTAGGCGTCCGAAGGGGAGGTCCTGAGCTCTCCCCGCTGGTCTCACTGGAAGCGTCTCAGAGCTGTACCTCCGACTCTGTTTCCTCCGAAACTCTCCCTCTCCCCCTGCTGGTTCCCTCTTCAGCATCCGAGAGTCTCCTAGCATCCTGGAGCCCCTCCACCACCTTAAGCTCCAATGGCAGTTCCCTGACAATAGGTTTGGAATTGCCCCCAAAAGATGATAGATTATTTTTTGTATGCCACAACTGCAGCAATAATTTTGTTATTCAAAAACTGGAAGCTACAAGAAATACCAACTGTGGAGGAATGGCAGATTAAGATGATGGACTTTTTGGAGCTGGCTGACCTGACTGGAAGAATCCGCGATCAGAAGGAGGAGGAGGAACAAGAAGAATGGAAGAAATTTAAGTACTATTTGGCTATATATTCTAACATAATTTAAGTAGAACTACGTGTAAGTACCAAATTGGCCTAGGAGTAAAATAGATTGATTGTATAACACTATGGATTGAGAACATTATGAAAAGAAAGAAAGATGTTAATGGAATAAGTTAATTTTATTTGAAAGTGGATATTGGAAAACTGCTAAAATGATTTTTATGGAAACACAGGGGGGATCTGAGGAAGTCACTTAACAATGTTATCTAAATTGGGATTTTAACAGTTATGTTTGTTTGTCTATTGTATTGTTTTTCTTTTGTGTTTATTACAAATTTGGAAAACCAATAAAAAAATTGGGGGGGGGGGGAGAATGCGACAGCTAGACTGGTGACTGGGAGCAGCCACCGAGACCACATAACACCGGTCTTGAAATACCTATATTGGCTCCCAGTACGTTTCTGAGCACAATTCAAAGTGTTGATGCTGACCTTTAAAACCCTAAACGGCCTCGGTCCAGTATACCTGAAGAAGCATCTCCACCCCCATCTTTCTATCCAGACACTGAGGTCCAGCGCCGAGGGCCTTCTGGTGGTTCCCTCACTGCAAGAAGCCAAGTTACAGGGAACCAGGCATAAGGCCTTCTCGGTAGTGGCACCCGCCCTGTGGAATGCCCTCCCATCAGATGTCAAAGAGAACAACTACCAGACTTTTAGAAGACATTTGAAGGCAGCCCTGTTTAGGGAAGCTTTTAATATTTGATGGACTACTGTATTTTATTATTTTGTTGGAAGCTGCCCAGATATTATTATTATTATTATTATTATTATTATTATTATTATTCCCTTACTTAATGCTGAACAACACAAGCTTCGGGACGCGATTATTGATAATTGTGCAGCCATAGACTGCCTCCTCTTGAAACTTCACCACGGCTGCGCAACCCTATTGCATATGTGCTGTTTTAATCTGACTGATAATAGCTGGTCCATCGAGAAACGTTCAAGTGACTTAGCCAATCTCACTGCACATATCACTCGTGATGTAAGCTTTGAGGGATTTTGGAACTAGCTGACCAGTTGGCTACCCAATCTTTCCAGACTCAGGCAAGCCTTTGGTTATGCAGTTCTGATGGTTTCCTCCCTTGTCTGCAGCTTCTGTTTTATCCAATGTGTCCCCTCATTATTTCAACTTTGCAAGGCTCGCCCTGATCCCCATGTCATGACCCTCTCCAATCCAGATTATGCCTGTCTCGAAGTACGGCTCATGAGCTATCATGAGAATTATGGAAATGTAAATCAGAAGCTGTAAATCCTGAAGCTGAGGCTCCAGTACTTTGGCCACCTCATGAGAAGAGAAGATTCCCTGGAAAAGACCCTGATGTTGGGAAAGATTGAGGGCACAAGGAGAAGGGGGTGACAGAGGACGAGATGGTTGGACAGTGTTTTTGAAGCTACCAGCATGAGTTTGACCAAACTGTGGGAGGCAGTGGAAGACAGGAGTGCCTGGCGTGCTCTGGTCCATGGAGTCACGAAGAGTCGGACATGACTAAACGACTAAACAACAACAACAACAACAAATCAGAAAGGGGAGATGTAGGGATGGCATTCGCATGGTGCGAGGCACAGCTCGCCTGATACAGACACGCCACAGCTTGTCCAGTACGCCACACTCTATATCTGACCCTTTTGCCTCCTTGGCAAGAGCATTGCTCTATCTCTAACCTTTGAATCCTTGGAAGAAGCATGGCTAAAAACCCCCTTTGATAGGAACATGACGTGGTGGAACGGGTGGCTTTGTCTGAATAAACAAGGTAACACCTGGGTCATGTAGACAGTTCATGATGAAAAAGTACTGAAGCACGAAGTTCTTTATGTCTCTGAATGTTTTGCATATTGCTAATAAAAGGGCTCTGCGGGGATCGTAGAAGCAGCTTTTTCCCGCACAGCCCACCTGCATCCTCAGCTCTCATTTCGTCTCGTTCCCTCAGTCTGAAGACACAGTCAGTTAGATAAGGGAAGGAGTAAGATTATAAATAGCCAAGAAAGAGGAGAATATCCTAGAAATTTCTTCTTGGGAAGCTGTAAACAATACAAAATCTTGAATGGTTTTTTTTTTAAATTTCAATATTATTATCACTTTTCCATATAATTACTACTGTTATTTTCTTCTCAGTCTGTTTAATTTCCTTCACTTAGTTTGGCTGTGGAAGAAACGAAGGGACAATTTTTTTGTTAATTTGGACACAATTGGCAAGTTATTAAACATTTTACTTATGTGGGTCTGAATTCTCTTAGAGGTTCACGTATCACATTTGAAAGGGAAAATTATTTCCTGTGAAAATCTGTCAGGAATGCTGTTCCTATAATGCTGTTCCTATAATTCCTATACACACACAAACAAAATCTGATAAAATTCATTAAAATCCATTTTTAAAAAACAACTATTCAAGAGACAATCTTGCTTGTTAGATTGGAACTTGGCAGGCTCTTAACTGCTTCACAGAATGTAGCTCCAGTTTTTTTGATTGCAGCAAAGCCAGGTACCCCCTGCCCCCATCTCTTTGATTGCCCCAACCTGTGCACACCACTAAGTGAATAGCAGGTAGTAAAAAGTGTTTATCTTCTTCAGCTTCTGTGAAAGCAGAGTAAGTCCCTTGCTTTTGCTTTTCCCTCACTGCAAGAAGCCAAGTTACAGGGAAACAGGCAGAAGGCCTTCTCGGTAGTGGCTCCCGCCCTGTGGAACGCCCTCCCATCAAATGTCAAAGAGATAAACAACTACCTAACATTTAGAAGACATCTGAAGGCAGCCTTATTCAGGGAAGTTTTTAATGTGTGACACTTTGATGTATTTTAAATCTTTGTTGGAAGCCGCCCAGAGTGGCTGGGGAAACCCACCCAGATGGGCGGTGTACAAATAATATTATTATTATTATTATTATTATTATTATTATTATTATTATTTTGAGTGTCCAACTTGGCTTCCTTCAGTCACTTGCCTTTAACTAGTGTTGCATAAGAAGAGCAAGAAACCTGAAGCCAGCAACAACTGAAGCATCTCCTTTTGGGAAAGCTTGGTAGTCCCTGTTCTGGAGCCATCATTAGACACTCACAACTGTACTCAACACAGATTTATGCATGTTTAAGGAGACCCAACAAGGACACCCGGTCCCAGGGAAATGAGCAGGGATGCACTTGGGCTGTTCCCTGGTGAATGGCATCTTTTTCATTAAAAAAAAAAAAACATCTTTACTTCCTCTGCAAAGACAGAGCTGCTTGTGAGCCAGAGACCACCCCACCTCGCAGGGTGTCCTAAAATTGCATCTGTCACTACTCATGAATCAGGAAGAGATGGGGGATTTCTAACTCATTATTTATGATTAATTTGGCTTTTTGTTCTTATTGTTGTTGTTTAGTCATTTAGTCGTGTCTGACTCTTCGTGACCCCATGGACCAGAGCACGCCAGGCACTCCTGTCTTCTTTGTTCTTATAGATTGCTTTTATTCCCCTTCCAAATATTTCCCCTGCTCCCATTGCTTCTATAGTTCTTTCCATAAATTACCATGAAACATTATCAAGCACTTTTTCAGCATCTATGAACATCAAAGCCGCTTGCTTATCTGGTCTCATCTCTAAATATTCTATAATATTGATCACTATTCTCATGTTGTTACTCATCTGTCTTCCTGGTAAAAACCCTGCTTGGTCTTCATTGATAAAGTCAATATTTTTTAAATCTATTTGCCATCACATCTGCAAATAGTTTGTAATCATTGTTCAGGAGTGATACTGATCTGTAATTTTTGACTGATGTTAAGTCTGTTCCCTTATAGTAGATTGCTGACAGTCCATCCAGTCCTGGAGATTTTCCTAACTTCGCCTTTGCTATTGCTTGATGAATCTCCATCATTGTTATAGGTGAATTTAAATGTTCAATTTTATCATTTGTGTTTTTTGAGAATTTACTTTGATTTCGATATCTTTCTATTTTCTCATTGTCTTCCTTTCCTGATTGGTAGAGCTCTTTAAAGTATTTTGTAAAACTTTTATTTTTTTCCTCGGATTCGTCAATTGTTTTCCCCCCTTCTATAAGTTTTTCTATTATCTTTTCTTTTTGTTTCTTCTTTAGTTGCCAAGCCAGCATTCTACCCAGTTTATTAGCAAATTGAAAACTCTTTTGTTTTAACCATTTTATTTTATTTTCGATTTCATAATTTAAGAATGTGGAAAATTGGGTTTGCAACATTTTAATATTTTGCTTTGCAGTCTTCTTCTTTGGGGTTTTTGATAGTTCTTTTTCATTTATACTTACCTCTTTCCTAATTTGTTCCATTTTATTTTCTCTAATTTTCTTCTGAATGGCATTTTGTTGAATACAGAAGCCTCGCATAAAAGCCTTGCTGGCATCCCAGATCACCTTGATGAAGGTTTCCTGATTTGTGTTTATTTCAGAAAAATCTTTTAAGGTCTCTTGTGCTTTTTGAAATACTTTTTCATCATTCAAAATGTCTTCCTTCATTCTCCATCTCCATCTTGTTCTGTTGTTTCTCAATTCTAAGGTAACTGGATTAGGATTTATGATGCCTCTCTCACACCAAAACACAGCAAGCCAGCAGGTTTATAGCTTCTTGGATTTATTGGGTAATTACACAGTAGCTCAGTCCGAGTCCCCACGGTCAATCCTCCCCAGAAGAGTCAGATAGACCCAGTGGCTGGCCCCTCCTTCTCCAACAGGATATCTTCCAACCCTGACCCCACCTCCTGCAGGGCTGGCGTCAATCCTGGAGTCTGCTCATGCGTCGGCTGAGAGGGGATTCTGGGAGGGCTTCCCTCGCCCCTTCTTCCTCCTTTTGAGCCGACTCAGACTCTGTCTGCCTTGTGTTATCTCGGGAATCTGCAGCTAGCATTCCTAAGCAAGAGGGGCTATCATCACTCTCCCTGTGGAAAGAAAGCCTGCCCCCCTTCTCCCTCTGAGGTTTCGCTGGCACTTGGAGAATGCATGCTGGCACTTGGAGAAGGCAAGTTCCTGAAAATTATGGTACAAGATTAGTCTTGGTTGTATTTCTATTTTTTTGTTTTCAATATTAAATTACTTGACATCCATACTGCATCTATTCTCCCTGATGATTGTTTTGTATCTGAGAAGTGCATGAATTCTTTCTCATTTGCGTGTTTAGATCTCCAGACATCCTGTAAGTTAAGGTTCTCCACCAGTTGAAAGAAGGTCAGTGGTAGTCTTATTTCTTTTGATTCTTTCTCTCTAACTGTTCTATTTAATTCTAATGAGGTTACCCCATTAAAGTCGCCTAATAGTACTATCTTTTCATTGCTATAGTTCAGCATTCTTTCTTTCATTTGGAGCGTAGATTCCTATTATAATCATTTTCTCTCTTTCATATGTTATCTGAACTCCTATAATTCTACCTTCTTCATCCTTAAATAATAATTTCGGATCTAATTTTGGATCGGCATAGATTACCATTCCTCTTTTTTTGGATATGTCTGACGAGATAAAGTTGTTGAATGGTTTCTTTAAATGTAAAGGTTCATCATTGTTCCACTTGATGTGTATGTCTTTAAGGGGCCAGAGCAAGGGCCAGAGCAAACTAACGAGACCCAGCTTTACAGCTGTGAAATATAGCAGGTGCTGCTGAGTTGTATTGATTAAGCTCTGTCAGCAATTGGGTGTAGTATATAAGGAGCAGCACCTAGCTCTCCCATTACCCTGGGGGATGGGTTGGTGGTTGGGTCTGGTTTGTTGTTGATGTATTTAGTGTATAAGGTGTTTTTCTTATTAAAACCTTGTTTAAGTTATTTTTGAGTCCCTTTTTAATGCATGGTCTCCCCAGCAAGCTCTCTGCAGCGCTACCATACTGCAAATAGCCAACATCTTTGGTTATGGGCCCAGCTGCTGAGTGGATGATTGCATATTTTTGGACTCTGAGAAAGGTTTGAAAACTCCTTCTCCTGTTGGCGTAGTTCTGTGGGTCTGGAAGAGTTCCAGAATGGTTGACCGGGTTCCAGAAGCTGAGAAGGCTCTGGTCTTCCCACAGCTAACAGATGAGAACTATAGTTTATGGTCTTTTTGGGTGGAGGCGCCTTTGACCTCTAGAGAAGTATGGACCTATGTAACTGATGACCCTCCTGACCCTGTGACTAATGCTTGGTCGAAAGGAGATGCAAAAGCCAGGGCAATAATTAATTTGGCAGTCAGCGACCAGCAAGTAGTTTATATAAGAAATAAGAATACTGCCAAAGAAATGTGGGATAGTCTTGCAGTAGTGCATATTAGAAAAGAGTCAGCGTCTGCATTGACGTTTTTCAAGCAGCTGTACCAGACAAAGTTGCAGCCTGGTGGTGATTTGGCAGCACACTTGAGACGTCTGGAGGCAATACACTGCGAATTAATTCAAAGGGACATGGAGATACCTGATATTCAGTATGTTTTTGTCATTCTTTGTTCCCTTAATGAGGACTTTGATGGTATAGCTAGCCAGATATCTGCCGTTCCACCAGCACAATTAACTGTGGAAGGGGTAACAGCAAGATTAATGGGCGAGTTGGACAGAAGGGAAGCTTGTGCCATAAGCTCTCCTATTTCCAGAAGTAATGAGAAATGCCATATGCAAACTTGTGGTGATACAACTGCATTTAAAGCTGCAAAGCGTTGTTGGTTCTGCAATAAGCAAGGACATTTTGCAAAGGACTGCAGAGCCAAAAGAAAGCAAAGTACTCCCAAGTCTGTTTCTGTTCGTCAGTCACGGTCGTCGGCCCAGCAGCCAACATCGTATCGTAAAGACAGAAACGAGCCGTGAGCTTTTCACGCTCGGACTACAGATCGTAAAAGAATTAAAGGTGCCAAGTGGAATTCTTTTATTGTGGACTCAGGCGCATCTCAGCATATTTGCAATGATCGAAGCTTGTTTATTTCTTTCGAAGAGGAAATTGGTAATGTACATTTAGCCAATTCGCAAGTATTGCAGTCGCTTGGCAGGGGTGCTGTTAAACTTGACTTTAAACATTACGATAGCGAACTGCATTTACTGCCCGTCAGTGGACAATTTATTGTCAGTAAGGTGCTTTGCTCGTCAAGGCATAACACTGCGTTTCTTAAAGTCAATGTGTGAGTTTTTCGATGGGAACAAACGTCTATTGTATGCCCGGGACTCTGATGGTTTATATAGACTGTATTTTCACACCTACTCACAATCGTCTATAAATTGCAGAGCAGCACAGTCAAGCCAGGGGTTGAGGAATGTTAGGCCACATTCTGGATGTGTCCATGAGGCGCACAGAGTTCTAGGACACCTGAATTTTGCTGATGTAATTAAGACAAAGAATATTGTTAATGGCCTCAACTTAAAACCATGTAAATTCTTTATGCAATGTCTATCCTGTTGCAAGAATAAGATTAAGGTTGCACGCAAGGGTAGGTGCTCAGATAGGAAAGTAACTGAGCCATTTGAGCGTGTACATTGTGATTTAGTTGGGCCACTCCCACCATCATTAGGAGGTTCTAAGTACTGGCTCACTCTGATAGACCAGTATAGTAGATATTGTTGGACTTATGCAATAGCTGAGAAGTCCCAAGCATTTGAGAAGTACAAAGTTTTTTGCAACTGGGTAAAAACGCACTTTAACAAACCTATTAAGAACCTGTTTTCTGACCGGGGCGGGGAATTTGTTTCTGAGGATTTTGAGAATTTCCTGGAAGCGCAGGGGACTACTCATGAGTTATCTTGCCCCCGAAGTCCCTGGCAAAATGGGCTTGTTGAAGTTGTGCAGCGTGACCTGCAGGCAGGGGTTAAAACTTATCTGCATGATGCTAATCTGCCCAAAGTCTTTTGGGCTGAAGCGCTGAATGCCTTTTGTTATGTGAGAAATTGCAGTTATCATTCTGGTTTAGATGTCACCCCCTATGAGAAGCTGTTTAAAAAACGCCCTAATCTGAAATACCTACGCATTTGGGGTTCAGATGTAATTATGCATTATCCCGCTAAGCAGAAATTGGGTGAGCGTAGTGTTCAGGGAAAATTAATGGGCTACCAGCAGGGGGCATACAGAATTTACATACCAGCAACTGGCAAATTTCATATTACCAGAAGCATGATACAAACTGTAAATTGGAATGGAGTTGTTTTCCAAGATATTAACGGTATAGATAATACTGAGGAAGAAGCAGCAGCAGCAGGAAATAGTGCTTCTGAATTAATGGAAAAAGACGAAAAGCCTGTTGAATCTAATAATTTGTTTGATGATTTAAAGCCACAGGCACCCAAGGGGAGGTTAGATTCTCTTGAGTTTTCTGACCGTGAGCTTAGCCAACAGGCATCTCTTCAATCTGACAGTGATTTACAACCTGAAACTAGTAGTTTACATAGTCCCATTAAGTCTGACTCTCCTTCCGGACTAAGACGTTCATCTTAGAATAATTAAGCGTGACTAATTGGTTTACGATCCCAATTAGCCCCCCAGCTGTAGGGCAATCTTCGGGTCCGGCACGTTTCCCCTGCGCCGATCTGCGTACCGTCACGCCTTGCAGAGTAAACACAGCGGAGAAAACTGTTGCTTCTGCAAAGACACTAAGCATTTGTGTGTCTATTTATTAGCCTTTTATTACAGCAGAATGTTTACAGCTCAGCATTTCTCAGATTCTCCTGGGCTGCTAGCAGCCATGGCTACAGTCTCCCTCGGAAGCAGAGACGGAACAGTGAGGAACAACTCCTCCCTCTTTCAGAGTCACGCGACAGGAATTGAGGGACGTCACACAGAACTCTTTAACCCTGTGAGTTCTGAAAACACTAACACCCCCTCTTCCCTCCATTCCTGAGGTGACCTGGGTGTTTACCTTTACAGACCTCTGTGAGATCAATCCCTTCCCCAATGCCTTGCGCCTTTTCCTGGCGTTTCTGTCAGGCACCTGTGGAACATCCTCACAACTCTCAGGTTCGTACTGTGTGAAACCAACCCACACCCCTGTGGCCTGATACCTCTCAGGTGGAATACCCTTCGTTGTGCGACTGGACCGCCTGGGCACAAACTCAGGTATTTCCTCTGACTCACTGCGGCCAGTAGGTGTGTCCTCTGCATCACAGGATTCCCCCTCTGCATCACGGGATTCCCCCTCTGACTTAAGGCGTCTTCGAATCCTTTGCATTACACTAACAGGAGAACTAGGTTCACTCTTGGGCTCTCTTTTAACAACTTGTGGAGATGCCCCATCCTGTTCTTGACTTTGGTCAGTGAGCTGACCGTCATCAGCAGACTCAGCCTCTGGCTCTCCTTCCTCCTCATCAGAACCTTCCTGCTCTGAATCAGAAAGACATTCTGAGAGAAAATCACGCCTGGCAGGAGTCTTTGACCTTTCATCCTGCTCATAGAACTCAGCATGTTTACTGATCAGCAGCTTACTCTGATCACCTGCTGGGTACGCAAACCTCCATGCTTTAGAAACCGGCTCATACCCACAGAAAATCATTTTCTGGAACTTGGGTCCACCTGGCCCTTGCAAAGCCTTAGGCACCGGCACAGATGCGACTGCCCCAAAAGAACGCAGAAAGTGAATCTGGGGTTTCCTGCCGTGCAGCATGAAAAAACGTGTGTCCCCTACCATTGAATTGTAGGACCGATTCCAGGTAAAACTCATACTTAATTGCCTCCATCCAAAAACTTGGAGGTAATCCAGAATCTGACAGCATCACCTGTGCAGCCATAACCAGAGCTTCACTTCTGAGCTCTGCCACCCCCCTCTGTTGAGGAGAAGTCACCTTGTGACATATCCCTTTCTGCTGAAAGAACTTCTGCAAAGCAGACCCAGTAAACTTTGCACCCCTGTCACTAGTGACTGCTTGCACTTTGGTGGAGAACCTTAGTTCCACCTCCTCAACCCAACTTTTAATCAGCTGTGCTGCATCTTCCTTGGATTTGAGAGCATGAGTCCAGGAGTTCTGCGAAAAATCATCCTGCAGCGTTAGCAGAAACCTGGCCCCTCCCAGACTTGGTTCCTTCATGGGACCCAACAGATCTATGTGAACAAGATCAAAAGGTTTTGTGGTTACCCTCTCCACCCTGGGATAACTGCACCCTTTTACCTTTGCCTTTTCGCAAGCCTTACAACGTAGGGTCCTTCCACATTCCCTAATTTTACAGCCTTTGGTGTACTCTGATAACACCTGGATTTCTTCAAGAGAACTATGAGCTGTCTTCTTGTGCCAAACACATGCACATGAAACATGAGTGGGAACTGTAGCACGCAGGGCTTGTGCTCTCTCAACCTTCCCCTCACCCTCCAGAGGCGTTTTAAGAATGAAGAGATCATTCTGCCCCTTTTCAACTCTGACCAGTTGTTTCTCTCCCTTGAAGATTGTACATGCATCATTTTCAAAACAAACCTTAAACCCCTTTTTTAACAAATAAGGTACAGATAAGATACAGTGATGCATCCCTGGTACAGTGTAAACCTCCAACTGCTCCTGCAAAACAGAAAGAAAGATTTTTGCAACATTAGTTACATTTCTTTTTTTCCCATCTGCAAACAGAACAGTTTTCCCAGCTGGAATTGCCTTGCAATTCCACATCTCGACAGCAGGGGTCTCTGGAACCAGGTTGCGATTCGCTCCTGAATCGATTACAAAGCAGAGTTCGGTGTCTCTCTCAGAGCTGTTCTCAAACATTGCAAGACTGGCTGTCAGCTGATAAGGTTCCTCATTGTCTCTAGCACGTCCGCCTTGGGCATTCCCACGCCTGGCTCCCTTGCCGGGCTGGTTGCCATGGAAACCTGGCTGGTTCCCATGAGAAGCGACCTTGACAACATCCTGCCTCGTCTCTCTGCTCCGGTGGGGGCAAAAGCGACGCAGATGTTCAGTTGAATTACAAATAAAATAACGACGAACTCCAGTGGAAAAAGCCTGAACCGTGCATTCCGCTGGCTTGGCTCCGCCCTTACAACCAGAGCTCCCGGTGCCAGCTCTGCCCTCTCTGAGGCGTCGTTCTTCATCAGATAAGCGTCCTGTGACGTAATTAAGCGTCAACGTTTGGGGAACCATCGATTCCAGAGTTAGACACAAATTGTCATAACTCTTGTCCAGGGAGCTGAGCAAAATGTACACTTTCAGCTCCTCAGTAAAGTTGACTTGCAACAGTCTTAGCTGGTTAAATACAGACAGCATCTCAGTTGCATGCTTTCTGATGCTATCCCCAGGACGTAACTTCATCTCAAACAAGCGTCTGGTGGTGTGAATCTTTGCCCCAGCCGTGGTTCTGTGATGCACCCTTTCCAATGCTTGATAAGCCTCACAAGCATTCTCCAGCCCCTCTACCAAAGGCAGCTGTGAGCCATCCAAACTAAGCACAATAGCTCCCAGGGCTTTGTGATTTTTTCTCTGTGAAGCGCGGGCATCTGCAATATCTGCCGCTGAAGCTCCTGCCGCTGGTGTGGGTAGTGGAGGTCCCTGAACAGCCTCCCACAGCCCCTTCGCTACCAGCCATGCCTTCAGCCTTCTGCTCCATTCTTGCCAATTTTTGCCGTCCAATTTTTCAAATAGGACTACGTATGACTCGTGGCTGTCTGCCATGTTCTCCCAAGGGCCCCAAGCTGTACTCACGTATCAACAGCTCTCCGGCACCTGTCTCTGGAGAAGCGATTCCCTCAGCAAGCTCCTCTGCCTCTCAGCATCAGGCAGAAATCAGCATCTTTCAGCCAGCTGCTCTGCCTCAGAACGCAGACCTCCGCTTTCGGTAGCGACCTCCCAGCTGACCCAGCTGACTTCAAAGCATTCCATCAGACTCAGCAACAGTTTTATAGCGGTAATTAGTCCCATAACCTCTTAGAATAATTAAGCGTGACTAATTGGTTTACGATCCCAATTAGCCCCCCAGCTGTAGGGCAATCTTCGGGTCCGGCACATTTCCCCTGCGCCGATCTGCGTACCGTCACGCCTTGCAGAGTAAACACAGCGGAGAAAACTGTTGCTTCTGCAAAGACACTAAGCATTTGTGTGTCTATTTATTAGCCTTTTATTACAGCAGAATATTTACAGCTCAGCATTTCTCAGATTCTCCTGGGCTGCTAGCAGCCATGGCTACCGTCTCCCTCGGAAGCAGAGACGGAACAGTGAGGAACAACTCCTCCCTCTTTCAGAGTCACGCGACAGGAATTGAGGGACGTCACACAGAACTCTTTAACCCTGTGAGTTCTGAAAACACTAACAGTTCAGATAGAGACAGACGCCACAACGTTTTGCAGATGAACATTTCACTACTGTGTATGCCAATAAGGTGGTTTTTGAACCAAAAAGCTACAATGATGTTCAGAATTTACCTAAGCACCAAGCTGCAAATTGGTATAAAGCTATGAACTCTGAGATAGCTTCTTTAAAAGAGCATAACACTTGGTCTCTTGTACCACAAACCCCAGATATGAGACTTATTGATTCAAAATGGGTTTATAGAGTTAAAATGAATGACAAAAATGATGATGTAAGGTACAAGGCGAGAATAGTTGCTAGGGGTTTTCAACAAATTCCAGGCGAAGATTATGATTTGTGTTATTCACCAAGTGTAAAATATGAAACAGTTAAGCTTTTGTTAAAAGATGCATCACAACGAGGACATTCTGTTTATCACCTAGATATAAAAACTGCATATTTGTTTGCAGATTTAAAAGAACAAATTTTTATGCGTGTCCGTTAAGGCATAGACGCCGCTGAAGGTTTGGTATGCAAATTAAATAAATCCCTTTATGGTCTCCACCAAAGTGGAAGGAATTGGCACCAAACCTTAGCAAAAGAATTGCTGGATATTGGTTTTTTGCAAGGAAAGGCAGACAATTGTGTGTTTATAAAGGAAAGGGCAAACTCTGTAACAAAAATATGTGTGTATATAGATGACGTGTTAATTTCTACAAAAACTAAACAGGAATATGAAGAGGTAGTATCACAGTTACAGAAGAAATTTGATGTGGTGGAATTAGGCATAGCTAAAAATTACTTATCCATGCAAATTGAGAAAGGCAAAAATGGATCTTTTCTGGTTCATCAAACTGCAAAAATTGATCTAGTAGAAATGCTATGTTTAGAAAATGCAAATGAGAAGGAAACGCCTATGGTGTGTGGTTTCACCTTTACAGGTGAAGAGAAGCCATTTCCTAACAAAACTTTGTATCGTTCTGCTATAGGCAAGCTAAATTTCATTCAAAGAATCTCAAGACCAGATATAACTTATGCTTTTCACTTTCTGGCAAAATTTGTGGAAAAGCCTACTACACAATGTTTCTCTGCTCTTGAGAGTGGTAATGTACCTTAAACATACCAAACATTATAGGTTGCAATTTACAACATGTATTGACAAAGGTTTTGAAATTTTCTGCGATGCATCTCATGCAGTGGAACAAAATAATTGCAGGGGTGTGTCTGGCATGGTGTTTTGTTATAACGGTTGTCCTTTTGAATGGAAGTCCCAGACACAAATCATTATTTGTCTCTCCACAACAGAGTGAATTATGTGCATGTGTTCAGGCCACTCGTGATGTGGAATGGTATCTGCAAGTATTTGCAGACCTACAGATGCAAGTAACACTACCAGTAAAAGTTTACCTTGATTCCCAGAGTGGACTCGCCATCCTATGTTCAGAAACCAATACGCAGCGCACTAGAGTCTTAAGATTACGTTTGCAGTTTGTAAAGAAACTAATTGCTGACGAAATGGTTGTATTTGAATATGTTCCAGGTGACAGTCAAATTGCGGACATTTTTACAAAAGCACTTCCAAAGGTTACACATGAAAGACATGTACAAAATATGCTTTATGTTCCACAATAATGAACCGCAGGGGAAATGTTGAATGGTTTCTTTAAATGTAAAGGTTCATCATTGTTCCACTTGATGTGTATGTCTTTAAGGGGCCAGAGCAAGGGCCAGAGCAAACTAACGAGACCCAGCTTTACAGCTGTGAAATATAGCAGGTGCTGCTGAGTTGTATTGATTAAGCTCTGTCAGCAATTGGGTGTAGTATATAAGGAGCAGCACCTAGCTCTCCCATTACCCTGGGGGATGGGTTGGTGGTTGGGTCTGGTTTGTTGTTGATGCATTTAGTGTATAAGGAGTTTCTGTTTTTCTTATTAAAACCTTGTTTAAGTTATTTTTGAGTCCCTTTTTAATGCATGGTCTCCCCAGCAAGCTCTCTGCAGCGCTACCATACTGCAAATAGCCAACAAAAGTTTGTACCTAATTTTTTATTGATCAGAACCCTTTTATGTTTCCTGGCAACATGAGTTTCTTCTAAACAGGTAATGTTCCATTTCTTTTTCTTTGAAGTCTCTCAGCCCCACTCACCTCACAGAGTGTTTGTTGTGGGGGAGGGAGGTAAAGGAGAATGTTAGCTGCTTTGAGACTCCTTAGGGTAGTGATAAAGCGGGATATCAAATCCAAACTCTTCTTCTTCTTTTCTCTTAGTATGTACTCTATTCTATTTCTTTTTGACTTATTATTCAAACCATTTACATTCCATGAAATGTCTTAAATCCATAATTATTTTTTTCTATAAACTCTTCATATACACAACAATGTAAATACGCCAATAAAAAAATCTCTTTCTATTCTACTTCTATATTTCTCCTTTCTATTTCTTCCTAATCCCTTCTAGGATCTTCTTTTTATTTCCCTATTTCCTGCACACTTTCCCCTCCCAGCGCCTTCCAGAACTTATTCGCCTTCTCCACTGACCTAAATCGCTTTCTTCTCTCCTTAAATGTGAATGATATCCCCTCAGGGAATTATATATTATTATTATTATTATTATTATTATTATTATTATTATTATTATTATTTATACCCCACCCATCTGGCTAGGTTTCCCCAGCCACTTTGGGCAGCTTCCAACAAAATATTAAAATACAGTAGTCCATCAAACATTAAAAGCTTCCCTAAACAGGGCTGCCTTCAAATGTCTTCTAAAAGTCTGGTAGTTGTTGTTCTCTTTGACATCTGGTGGGAGGGCATTCCACAGGGTGGGTGCCACTACTGAGAAGGCCCTCTGCCTGGTTCCCTGTAACTTGGCTTCTCGCAGTGAGGGAACTGCCAGAAGGCCCTCGGCGTTGGACCCCAGTGTCTGGACAGAACGATGGAGGTGGAGACACTCCTTCAGGTATACTGGACCAAGGCCGTTTAGGGCTTTAAAGGTCAGCACTAACACTTTGAATTGTGCTCAGAAACATACTGGGAGCCAATATAGGTTTTCAAGACCGGTGTTATGTGGTCTCGGCGGCCGCTCCCAGTCACCAGTCTAGCTATCGCATTCTGGATTAGTTGTAGTTTCCAGGTCACCTTCAAAGTTAGCCCCACACAGAGTGCATTGCAGTAGTCAAAGCGAGAGAGAACCAGAGCATGCACCATTTTGGTGGGCAGAGAGGGTCTCAGCCTGCGTACCAGATGGTGCTGGTAAACAGCTGTCCTGGACACTGAATTGACCTGCTCCTCTATCGAAAGCTGTGAGTCCAGAATGACTCCCAGGCTGCATATCTGGTCCTTCAGGGGCACAGTTACCCCATTGAGGACCAGGGAGTCCTCCACACCTGCCCGCCTCCTGTCCCCCAAAAACAGTACTTCTGTCTTGTCAGGATTCAACCTAAATCTGTTAGCTGCCATCCATTCCCATCTATACACAATAGAATTGTTTCTCAGCGCATCTGCTAGTACTTTATAGTTGTTTCTTTACTTCAACAATCTTGCTGGTATTTCTTTCAGTATGATAATATTCTTTTCTTCGATTCTCAGGTTGTTGTTGTTTTTTGCTTTTTTGCAGAATCTTGTCTTTAAGTAATCTGGAATTTTAAAATACCAGACAGTCCCCCGGCCACTTATTGGCCTTAGCACGATTTGATTTAACCCTCAATGCTTTGTCTATGTCCAGCGCAATGTCATCTTCTTGAAGCCCTAACCAGTTTGCCAGATCTTTTACAATCTTCTCTTCAATATTTTCCTCCTGGTGTTCTGGTCGACCCCTAAAATGCAATGTCATCTCACGGTGGTGCATTTCCAAGCTCCTGCACAGATTTGTCCAACTCTTTACTTTTAACAGTCAGGTCTTTAATTTGACCTGAGAGATCTATTAGTAGTTTGGAGTTTTGTTCTATTTTCTTCCCCATTGCGTCTAATTTTTCATCCAGAGCTTTAATGTTGTCGCTTAAGTCTTTTCTCATTCCTAATATCAATTCTTTAATGTCAGCATTTGGGTCTACCTCTGCTATTGATTTTCTTCTAACTTGTGTTCTAGAGGCAGATGTCAGTCCTATTGTGGCTTGTAAATTTTTTTTTGTAGTCATTTTGAGTTCCTTATTGATTCTTTTTATCTTTGCCACATATGTTCAAGCTTTCCAAGAACTTATTTTTATACCTTGTTTTTGTCTTTATTGTATTATCTAGAATTTTCCTTCGATTGGTTATTCCCTGAGAGTAATTGGTTTTTTAATATTTCACACTAATTTTTATCATGCCCCACCTATTTCCTTTCTCATTTCTGTTACTATAATTTCCTTATTTTTCCAAAACCTCCAATTCCTATTCTGTTCCCTTCTTGTTTTCCTTTACCTTCTTCCTGCTTTCTTTGCTTCAATTTTTAACCCTAGTACCAAATTTTTAATTTGTGAGCTTCAATTATATTCAATATATTACCCACAATTAACTCTGTCACAAATTAATATTACTTGTCTGTGCACAAAATCAATTCATGAAAGATTTATCAATGTAAGATAGAGGAGTTCTGAAGGTTAAAGTAGGCAGAGAGAGATCTTGTAAAGTGCAGTTTTGCTTATCTCCACCAGATGGCTCTCGATGCAGTTACTCCCCTTTCCTGACAATCTCAGCCCTCTCCTGTTCAATTCCAGCTCAGTTCTCTTTGTTTCCTCTTCCTGCTTCCTCTGTTGATGTCAATCAAGAAGCTGACTCATGCCCTGTGGATCTCCATTTTGTCTGTCCTTTTTCTCTTCTTCTCCTCCTTTCCACTCCCACATTCTCTAAATTCTTGAGTTTCATATTGTTGGCAGCTTGCCAAGAAGAAAAAATTAAAGATATCCTCCTCTTCACACACATTTGTAAAGTTCCCTAGATTTTACTCCCTCACTTATTTGTGCTTTCTAGACCCCAAAGCAGTTTTCCTTCTGCAGGCCATAAAGGATGGAGAAGATCTACAGCCCACCCCAATCACATCACTTGACACACAACCCACATGTCCTGCAATGCTGTTGTCATCCAGGGGACACCAAAAACTGCAACAATTTCTTGCCATCAAGAACCGGAGGGGTGGGGAAAGGGAGGGGGCAAATTGTAAGGACATTTCCCCCTCTTTTTGACACCACCTGAGACAATAAAGACTCAGAAGCTATGAACTATAAACCAGGAGTACAAAGTGCTCCAACAGATGGCTTCAAAATAACTGGATCCCTTCTCTGTCTGTTGCACGTGCAGCAATCTTTTCTTCCGGGGTGGGGAAGAGGGAAAAGGAGCCACAGTTTGGATTTCCATCATGAAGCTGCCGGTGACTAACCTCAGGAAGGGCAGTTGCAGCGGCAGGGGCTTGGAGGTGCCTCGGGAGCGACGCCCACCCGTGTCTGTATTGGCAGTGCTCCCCTCCAGAGGAAGCGAGGAGTGCCTGGGTGGCTGCACTCCGAAGCAGTTCTGTGCTCTGCTGGGGAGGCCGCTCGTTAGCTACACAGTGCGAGCCATGGAAAGGTAAATAGCCATTGCCACCTCGTCTTCCCTCACGCGGGGAAAAGAACGTTTTTGCTTGAGCGGCGCCCACCTGACAGTGTGGCCAACGGCTTTTCCCTTCATCCACACATGCACACACGCTCTCCAGGGCTGACAGGAATAGCGCGCTTACCTCAGCCCCCCACCCCCATGTGGACCATTTGGATCCCTTCCATTCACAATTCAGACCCCATTATGGGACTGAAACTGCCTTGGTTGCGCTGGTTGATGATCTCCGGAGGGCTAGGGACAAAGGTCAAAGCTGTTTCCTGGTTCTGCTGGATCTCTCAGCTGCTTTTGATACCATTGACCATGGTATTCTTTTGGTCTGTCTAGAGGAGTTGGGAGCTGGAGATACTGTTTGCAGTAGTTCCGCTTCTTCCTTCTGGTGTTGGGGGATGAGTGTTCACACCCCTGGGATATCACTTGTGGGTGCCTCAGGGCTCCATCCTCTCCCCCATGTTCTTTTACATGAAGCCACTGGTAGAGGTCATCAGGAGGTTTGGGCTGTGTGTTCACCAGTATGCATATGATACCCAGCTCTACCTCTCCTTTAAATCGGAACCAGTGAAGCCAGTGAATGTTCTGTGCGAGTATCTGGAGGCTGTTGGAGGATGGATGGTGCCACAGACTCATATTTTTGTGGGAAATCGCCTCCTTCTGTGACATACGTATGATGCTTTTTGGGTAGTCTTTGGCTAAGTGGTTGGGCAAAGTCAAAAGTTTTTTAAAGGGTCTGCACTCCTTTGTCCTGGGTTCCTGACCTCCTTGCAAATGGGAAGGGGGGGGTCTCTGTTGCAACAGGAAATAAAGATATACATATTGGCCCGAATAGAAGATGCACCCGCAAATAAGCTGCACCTTTAAAATTCAAGGTTTATTTGTGGGTGCGGCCCGCCTCTCGACACTACCGCCCTGAACAGGGGGCAGGGGGTGGCTGGCACTCGGCGCCCAGTTTCCCAAGCCAGCACTTGTTTCAAACGTGCTGTGTGCCCGCCTCCTGACACTACTGTCTCCCAGTACTCCCTCCCCAAGCCGACACCGGGGGAGGCTGGGGAGCAGCGGGCAGGTGGGCTGCGCACCGTTGCCCCACACTCCCCGGCTGCTTCCGGTGGGGGGGGGTGAGCCGCGTCGCTTTGCCAGAGGCCTCTCCCCCTTCCCCCTTCCCCCTTCCTTACGGTAGCTTGGGAGACGCAGTCAGGATGGGTGCAGTTGTCTCACACACTGTTATGTACTGAGTTGAATAGGATCCAAACTGCAGCAGTCTGATTGGTCCTAGAACAATAGGCTCCAAAAGGCAGCAGTCTGATTGGTCCTAGAACAATAGGATTCAGAATGCAGCAGTCTGATTGGTCCTAGAACAATGCAGCAGTATGATTGGTTAGCAGGAACCACCCAATCATGCTCCAGATAGAAGTGAATCCACAACCTGATTGGCCTACAGTAGAATCCTGGAATTAGCCAATCATGTGCAGCCCATTGTGTAAATAATGTATATAAAGCAGATACTTTGAGGGGACATTCATTCATTCCTCCTCACCACTATGAGCTGAATAAAGAGCATGAAATCACTTTGCGACTCTGAGTATATTTCACTGGCGACGAGGATGGGATCCCGCTGAGCTGACTGCCACACACAGCACCGCAGCACCGCCACCTGCCGCACCGCTGCCTCGCACCGTGTATCCAGGCTTCAGCTCCGGGACACAAGGAACTCAGAATGGCAACTGACAGCAGCTTCTCGCCATTCAACCCAGCATCTGGAGACTGGGAAGCGTACGCCTCCCGTTTCACCTTCCTCCTAGAAGCCAAAGGGGTCACCGATGAAGAAGACGCCAAGAAGAGGGCAATATTCTTCAGCGTCTGCGGAGAGGAGACATTTGAAATCGCCCGGGCTCTCCTTGCGCCTGAAGACGTCGCTACTGTTCCATACAAAACAATAATGGAACAGCTGAAGGGGCACTTTTCGCCACAGCCCTCAGTGGTGGCTCGTCGAAATGCCTTCTACGCAAAGCGGCAAGCCCCTGGGGAAACCATAACTGGGTTTGTGACCTCTCTCCGCCAAGCTGCCCGGTTCTGCAACTTCTCAGAGCTGGAGAACATGCTTCGTGACCGCCTCGTCGGTGGCCTGAAGGATGAGAAGCTGCAACGACGCCTCTACGCTAAGAAGAACCTAACGTTCCAGGTCGCTCTGGAGGAGGCCCTGGCAACGGAAGCTGCTGAGAGGTCGATGCAAGAGGCACGGCTGAGCCAGCCGTCCCAACCGAGGGTCCACCACGAAGACCTCACCAACGACTCGGGATCCGACAGGGAGGAGGTGCACCGAGTACAGCAGCGCACTCAAGCAGCCCACATACCACAGCTGCCTCGACGAGAAGGAGGGAACTGCGCAAGCTGTGGAGAAAGTCACGAGAGGAGGACCTGCCGTTTCCGCAACGCAGAGTGCAGGCAGTGCAGAAAATTGGGACACATCGCCCGGGTGTGTCGGGCTCGGCCCACCCGAAGCCAGGCATCAGATGACCAATCCAAGAGCCCCAGGTCCCGGGGCCCAACGCACCAAGGCAACTCGACGGAGCTCACAGACTTCCAGGTATACCAGTTGCCCCACCCCAACGTAGAGAAAATTTATGTAGAGGTACAGATAGAGGGGGCCCCATGCCGCATGGAGCTTGACACGGGTTCAACTCTATCCATAATCTCGGCAAGGACCTTAAGGAAACTGTGTCCTACTGGGGGTCCCAAACTCAGGCCGGCCCCATTCACCCTCCGGGACTTCCAGAAACGTAAGGTCCCCACAATGGGGGTGGGGACCTTCAGGGTGCAATACCGAGGGCGGACGCGGCAACTGGACTTGCTTGTGGTCAAGGGCCCCTACATTAGCTTACTGGGGTTGGCATGGTTTGGACCACTGGGACTAGCCATCACCGGGGTGAACCACATGAGCTTACAAGTGGACGTGGACGCCATATGCAAGGAGTTTCCGGGGGTTTTCGATGGGAAATTGGGACAGTATACGGGCCCCCCCATTGCTCTACAGCTTGACCCCGCAGTACGACCAGTCAGGCTCAAGGCCCGCCGGGTCCCATTCGCCCTGAAACCCCGTATAGACGAGGAATTGGACCGACTCGTGGAGCAAGGAGTGCTGGAGCCGGTGCCTAATGCCCCCTGGGAAACCCCAATCGTCACACCCGTCAAGCCTAATGGTTCGGTCCGCATCTGCGCAGACTACAAATGTACCATAAACAAGGCCCTCATGGCCCATGCATACCCAGTGCCAGTGGTCAGCCATGTCCTTGCCACCCTGGCTGGGTCGAAAATTTTTGGCAAGCTGGACTTGGCCCAAGCATATCAACAGCTGCCAGTAGATGAGGCCACAGCAGAGGCACAGACGATTGTGACGCACAGAGGAGCGTTCAGGGTAAAGCGGCTGCAATTCGGGGTCAGCGTGGCACCAGGCATATTCCAGAATCTAATGGACTCTCTCCTTAAAGGGATTCCTGGTGTCACCCCCTTCTTTGATGATGTGTTGATTGCCGGGCCCACACCAGAGGAGTTTGAGGACCGCCTCCGCACTGTTCTGCACCGTTTCCAGATGGCGGGTCTCAAGGTGAAGCGGGAAAAATGTCTACTAGGAGTGCCTCAAGTGGACTTTCTGGGATTTATGGTGGATGCAGAAGGGGTTCACCCGACTGGGGACAAGGTACGGGCCATTTGTGATGCCCCAGCGCCCAAGAACAAGACTGAACTTCAGGCCTTCTTGGGATTATTGAACTTTTACCATTCCTTCCTTCCCCACAAGGCGGCGGTAGCGGAGCCCCTACACAGACTCCTGGACAAGCGGGCCCCTTGGGTGTGGGGCCAGCGCCAGGAGGCCGCATTCCAGGCAGTCAAGGACTTGCTTGTCTCAAACTCGGTCTTGGCACACTTCGACGAGAGGCTGCCGGTGGTGCTAGCATGCGACGCCTCGCCCTATGGCATCGGCGCTGTCCTGGGACACCAACTCCCGGATGGAAGAGAGGTACCGGTAGCATACTTTTCCCAGACACTCAACGAAACCGAGCGGAACTACTCGCAAATCGACAAGGAGGGTCTGGCAATCGTGAAGGGAGTAAAAAAATTCCATGATTTCTTGTACGGGCGGCCCTTCACCGTGGTGACTGACCACAAGCCGTTGCTTGGCTTGTTTGCCCCCGAAAAGCAGACCCCCCAAGTGCTGTCTCCTCGCGTCCTCAGGTGGTCAATTTTCCTTGCCAGCTACCAGTATGCACTGATTCACCGCCCTGGAAAGGCGATGGGCCATGCAGACGCCCTCAGCAGGCTACCACTACCGGAAACAGGCCCCGACCCAGCACCTGCACAAGAGGTTATGAGCCTGGAGCTGCTTCCTGACCGCCCCATTCAGGCACAAGAAGTTGCACACCATTCCAAGAAAGATAGGGTCATCTCCCGGGTCCTGGACTGGGTGTGG
Organism: Podarcis erhardii; assembly: GCF_964252035.2. Classification (NCBI taxonomy): domain Eukaryota; kingdom Metazoa; phylum Chordata; class Lepidosauria; order Squamata; family Lacertidae; genus Podarcis; species Podarcis erhardii. The sequence goes on along the minus strand of NC_138506.1, from coordinate 13,742,391 downwards.
AGGGGATGGCCCAGCCGCAGCCCCGGGCCAGAATTCGCCGGCTACACAACCCGCAAACATGAACTGTCAGCCCACAAGGGGTGCCTGTTATGGGGAAGCAGGGTCGTTGTTCCCCAGCCCCTCCGCAAAAGGGTCCTCACAGCCCTACACGAGACACACCCAGGGGTAGTAAGAATGAAGGCCCTTGCCAGGAGTTATGTGTGGTGGCCGGGGATCGACGGAGAGATAGAGGCCTGGGTCAAACACTGCCAGGCCTGCCAGGAATCCCGCCCAGATCCCCCAAGGGCCCCAGTCCAGTCCTGGGAGTCCGCCCGAGCACCATGGTCACGCCTGCATGTGGACTTCGCTGGCCCCTTTCAGGGGAAAACATTCTTCATAGTGGTGGACTCCTACACCAAATGGCAGGAAGTCGCACTGGTACCGTCCACTTCTACGTCCGCAGCCATCCGGGTACTACGCAGGCTGTTTGCAACCCACGGGCTCCCTGACACTCTCGTCTCAGACAACGGGACTGCATTTACATCAGGAGAATTTCAAACCTTCACAGTGCAGAACGCCATCCGCCACATCCGTTCGGCGCCATTCCACCCTGCCACCAATGGCCAAGCAGAACGCATGGTGCGGACCACCAAGGACACCCTTCGCCGCATGACGCAAGGGGATTGGGAGTACCGCCTTGCCACATTCCTTCTAGCACAGCACAGCACCCCCAGCTCAACGACTGGCCGGAGCCCCGCTGAACTACTAATGGGTCGGCGCCTTGCAATCAGATTGGACCGCCTTCACCCCGATAGAGCTCAGGATGAGGTAGTGGTGGGGGAAGGCAGGAACCCCCGGACCTTCGAGGCCCAGGACCCAGTGTACGCAAAGAATTTTGGGGCAGGCCCTGCATGGGTACCTGCCACAGTCACCAGGGTCACGGGCCCCGTGTCGTACGAGGTGCTAACAGATGGGGGGCAATGCTGGCGCCGCCACTGCGACCAGATACGGCGACGATTCCCGGGAGAAAACCAGGAGGAGGAGGACAGGTCAGAGGAGTCCCAAGGGAACAGTGGGGCAGTGAGGCCCATAGAGCAGCAGGGGCAAGCAGGAGAGGCAGAATCAGTAAATACAGAGAGGACCCGCGAGGCCGAAAGGACACCGGAACCAGAACCACGACTGAGCGAGCCGGTTGCGCCAGACCAAACAGCCCCATCCTTGGAACACGAGCCAGAACCTGAACCCCGGACCAGGGAACACCCCAGGCCGCAACGCACACGTAGGCCACCGGCGTACCTTGAGGACTATGAATGCGACCTTCCGGGCAGGACTGGAACTTAGAGGGGAGGGGTGTTATGTACTGAGTTGAATAGGATCCAAACTGCAGCAGTCTGATTGGTCCTAGAACAATAGGCTCCAAAAGGCAGCAGTCTGATTGGTCCTAGAACAATAGGATTCAGAATGCAGCAGTCTGATTGGTCCTAGAACAATGCAGCAGTATGATTGGTTAGCAGGAACCACCCAATCATGCTCCAGATAGAAGTGAATCCACAACCTGATTGGCCTACAGTAGAATCCTGGAATTAGCCAATCATGTGCAGCCCATTGTGTAAATAATGTATATAAAGCAGATACTTTGAGGGGACATTCATTCATTCCTCCTCACCACTATGAGCTGAATAAAGAGCATGAAATCACTTTGCGACTCTGAGTATATTTCACACACCCTGAAGGCCCTCACAGGCAGCTGTTTCAGCAGCGATACCGTAAGGTCACGAATATAAGCTGCACTTTAACTTTTCACAATTGGAATGGGGGGGGGAGTGTGGTTTATATTCGGGCCAGTGCAATACTGTACCTTGCTTTTGCTGGATCCTGCCTCAGCTCATTATTCTCTGACAGATAACGAACTTGGGGGGTGTTAAAAGGCACCCCCCCATTTTCTGGTAACATATCTGACTGGGTTGCCCCAGCCATGCTGGATGGCTTCCAACATATATAAAAATATAATAAAACATTAAACATTAAAAAACTTCCCCATATAGCTGGCTTCCCCAAACTTGGTCCTCCAGTTGTTTTGGGACTACAATTCCCATCATCCCTCACCACTGGTCCTGTTAGCAAGGGATTATAGGAGTTGTAGTCCCAAAAATAGCTGGAGGGCCGAGTTTGGGGGGTGACTGCCATATAGGGCTGCCTATGCTTGGGGGTTGCATAACTCTATACCCTCTAACATTTCTCCAAGGAAAACAGGGACATCCTAAGGAAAAGCCTGACATTCCAGGATCAAATCAGAAACCAGGATGGCTTCTGTAAATCTGGAACTGTCCCTAGGAAATAGGGACACTTGGAGGATCTGAGATACTGGGTCCCTTGATGGGAAGTTGGACTTTAAAAGTCAAGCCCATTTTTTCTTATACCAATGTGAAGGTAAAACGGAGAGGGGAGAGACCCATGTATGCCACCTTGAAAGGTGGGATAGAAATTTTGAAAGGTGGGATAAGCAATTTTAGTTTCTGGACTTCATGGTCTTTCCTCCAACCCTTTTAGGTGCCAACTTTACTTCAAAATGTGGCAAGCCAGCTGTGCTGGATTGGGGGGCCCTCGGGCTCATTCTGCTCAGTGAGTCTCTGGACCTGTGCCCTAGAGTCTTATGGCTGCCACTCACTATCTGCACTCTTCCCACCTTCACATAATCCGAGAGCTCCGATCCTGGGGCCCTCCACGACTCCAGGTGTCGCTGTGAGGAGCGAAGCATCCTTTTTAACCCGCTGAACTGCTTTACTACTTATTGGGCCGCCCAGTTGACCCTCTCGCGCGTTTTCTTTTTGTCTCTCCGGAGATCTCGCGGGCCTTGGACGTTCTATTCCACCCACGTGAGCCGAGTGTAACAAGCGAGGGGGGGGGTGTGCGCGACGGGAGTTACATTGTAGCAATGAAAGAAGAGCACTAGGTGCGCGCGTACACGAGAAAGAAACGAGAGAGAGAGAGGGGGGGGGGCTTGAGGGAGAAAAGGAAGCAGTCGCTTGCACGTGTGAACAGATAAATTTGTGCCCTTGTGTAGCTGCTGCCGCTCTTCCTCCTTTCTGGATCCGGATCAAGGGAAATCCGGATCTGGCTGCCAGGCAGCCCCTTCCTGCCTCTACCTACCTACCACGACCCTCCGCTAAGCTTCGGCACTCACACAAGCCGGGTCCGTTTGGCATTACTCCCGACAAGGCCAGCCCATGGCCAGCGGAGGGTGGACGCTACCCGGTGAGGATTTCCCATCCTCGCAGCCGCCGCCTCCTCCTTCCCAAACGAAGCAGCCACCGCCGCCTCAGCCTACTGCCGATGCTGCAGAGCACGATCTAGAGCAGTGGCGCGAGAAGCAGGAGAACGACAGATACTGGGTTCTGCGCAGGCAGTTCCTCCTCCGCAACCTGCGGGGCTACTCGGACGCTGCCGCCTTCCAGAAGCTTCTGGCACTGTCTCATGCTTGGACCAACCACGTCTTCATGGGATGCAGGTGAGATGAGGAACGTTTTTCGTTTATTATGCACTTCCCCATCCCATCTCTGCACACATGAAGTCCTCAGTCGCGCAAGTAATAACTGTGATATATAGCCAAAGACCCTTGTTAACAAAGAAGAGGCTCGGATTGTTAATAGGGAGGTGGGGGTGGGGGTGGGGGTGGGGGGAAACACACACACACACACACACACACGCACGCACGCATATCGTTCATCCATCCATTCAGTGCATTTCCTGTTGTTTGTTTAGGAACACAGGAAGCTGTCTTATACAGGTCCGTGTAGTTCAATATTGTCTGTGCTGAGGGGTAGGGGCTCGCCAGGATTTTTGACAGGGTCTGGAAACCAGACCTTATGATGGATGATTGAGCGAGTTGGGTATATTTAGCCTGGAGAAGAGAAGACTGAGAGGTGATGTGATAGCCATCTTCAAATATCTGAAGGGTTGCCACATGGAAAATGGAGCAAGCTTGTTTTCTCCTGCTCTGGAGTTACAAGAAGGAAGATTCCAACTGAACATTAAGAAGAATTTTAGGATGGTAGGAGCTGTTTGACAGTGGAACAGACTACCACTGGAGGTGGTGGACTCTTCTGCACTGGAGGTTTTTGAACAGAGGTTGGCTGGCCCTCTGTTAGTGATTCTTTAGATGTGATTCCTGCATCACATGGGGTTGGACTAGATGACCCTCAGGCTCCCTTCCAACTTTGGATTTCTAAGGCATCTCCTGGGAGGGCTGGGGAAAAGAGTCAAAGATTGAACCTGGGGTCTCATGTAAACAAGGCAGATGCTTTATCACTGAGCTATATCCCTTTCTGTTCAATAATTTTGACATAGAATGCTGCCTTTTACTGAGTCAGCCATTGTTCTTTCTAGCTCAGTATTGTCTGCAACAGTGCCAGGGAACCTGTGTCCCTCCAATGTTGTTGGAGGCCAAATTCCACCAGCCCCACTCGTCTTGGCCAGTATTATTGTTATTGGTCAGGTATGATAGGAGTTGTTGGAGTCCAGTTAGGTCTGAAGGGCTACAGGTTTCCCATCCCTGTAGTTCTCAAGGATTTCTGACAGGGATCTCTCCCAGCCTTACCTGGAGGTGCCAAGGATTGAACCTGGGCCCTCCGTACAAAGCAGATGCTCTGCTACTGACCTTAGCTCCCTTTTCCTCCTCTTCTCTTTATTCTTTGTTCACAACTCATTTTCCTTTCCATTCATTGATTTTCAGTGTTAGTATTTAATATTTATATCATGCTGTAGCAATAAATACTAAGAATAGGTTACAGACAGAAAACCAGTAACAATGCAATAAACAAGAGCACCCTGTGATAAAACCATCCACTTGAAGCAAGCAGTCATTTAAAAACACCAAGAGCATAGTAAAGAAAAACCTTTTGGGAAAAACAGTAGCAGAACTAACCGTGAAAAGACTGCTTAAATAAAAACACTTTTGCTTTGGGTTCAAAAGGCAGCAAAGAGGAAGCTGGGCAAATCTCTGCAGGAAGAATATTCCACAGTTTCTATTCTTGTGAGCACCCCATTAGCACCTGTCTGATTGCCATTATAGAGCAGCGACAAAGCCTGATATTCTGCCAGTGAAAGGCAGAATATTAAATGTTCTGTTTACCATCTTCATTGAACCACAAAGCGATTCCAAGTTCCCAACACCTTTGAGACCCTACAGGTCTTCTTCAGGGGAATATTGGTATCACCGTCATTGGTCAAAACCAATCCTTGGATCATCTTCTACTTCACAAGTAATATTTTCCCGACTATGTTAAGGTATTGAATATTTGTGTGGTTCAATAAATCTTGTGGACCTCTTTAATAGTCTGCCATGTCCACTGTTGTGGCATGGATGGGCCTTTGGTTTGCACCTGCAGGCAGCCCACGTTTCCTTAACTTTGCATCATTTGGGGCCCAATTTCTTCTCTCCAGAATAATTCATCCTCCATTATTCACTCCTCGTCCCACAAACAAGGAAGCTAGAAGCCAGTGCTTCCAGGTCAGAGGGCAGGATGAGCAGGTTGTCTTAGAATCATAGAATTGTAGGGTTAGAAGGGACCACAAGGGCCATCTAGTCCAACCCCCTGCAATGCAGGAATCCTTTTGCCCAAATGGGCTCATGATCTACTGACTGAGCTATTTAGAATGGAGCCCCTGGTTTTTATCGGCTACTGGGGCCACATCTGCAGCAAACATTTAAATCATTGTTATACCACTTTAAAAAGTCATTGCTTCAATCCTGTTTAACTCAGAGCTACAATTCCCAGAGTTCCCTGTGATTATTTAACCACTTTGAGAATAGCAGCTCTGTGAGGGGAATAGGGGTATCATAGTGCTTTAAATGTATATTCTGGATTTGGACATAGTCAGCATAGCATACAGTTGCAATCAAAATTATTCAACCCTCATTGCGAATCAGGTTTATTGTCAAAATTACAGACTTTCAGCTGTTTGCAATAAGCAAATCAAACAAAAGCGATTGAAATAGCTCAACACAACGGATGCTTCAAGTGGTTTTCCCAAATTCAGCTGAAATTGCAACTTATATGGGCTTCCCCAGTCTCACTATTATTCAACCCCTTCATGACAAGAATCTTTAGTACTTAGTAGAGCAGCCTTTTGCTGCTATGATGTGCTGCAAATGAGATGCATAGCCAGACAGCAGCTTCTAGCAGCATTCCTGAGGAATCTCAGCCCATTCCTCATGGCCTCCAGTTCAGTAATATTCTTGGGTTTGTGTGCTGCAACCGCCTTCTTCAGATCCCACTAGAGATTTTCTATGGGGTTCAAGTTAGGTGACTGTGATGGCCGCTATAGAACCTTCCAGGACTTCTTCTGCAACCAAGCCTTGGTGGAATTTGAGGTATGCTTTGGATCACTGTCTTGTTGGAAAATCCAAAGATGCCCAAGCTTCAGCTTACTCACAGATGGCATGACATTTCTGTGGGAATGTTGTGGACAGTAGGAGAGGATATATTGATTAATTATTATCCTTCCTCACTCATGCTAGTGAGTGATATAAATATAGATACAGATCTCAGAGCTCATTCCCCTTCACACAGCAGAAAGCTAGTTTGCAGATTCATTTGAATCTCTTTAGTTAAGCAATCCAATCTGGCATGCCCAGATTGGAGTATATTCCTGGTAAGAACCCTTAAAGACTTGTGTCTTTTATTTCTTTTTTCCTTATAAGTAATGAAGTTTACTCACATTCAGTTCACAGTATGATCCCTGAAGGCAGCCTTTAGCTTGTAGTTACAGATACAGTGTGGCTTACATCCTTGTAAGGATGGGCCGATGTGCTGCTGGCACAGAGCCAGCAGACAGCATCAGGAGCAGTGGCCAAAATGCAAGAGAGTGGCAAAAGAGAGGAGGGATGGCGGCTGGAATAACCCCCCCCCCTGTCTGTTTCCACTCTAGGGAAACAAGGAATGTTGTATTATTATTATTTTTAAATCATTTTTATTGATTTTCCAATAAAAACAGCCAATCAACATATCCATATCATAAGCCAATTAAAAACAATAAACTAACATAAAAATGACCAAATTACCATCCGAATTATTAATAATAATTTTTTTTGGGGGGGGGGCTCCCCATAGTCTGGACCTTTGAAGTGTATCTCCAATATCTTCAATCCTGCCTCTTTTTGTTGTTTTCATGTTTTCCACATCCCAATCTTAACGCTTTAAAGTTCTCTGTCCCTGGCTCTGCGATTCTCAGTCATGTCAGAAATCATATATCCTTTCATCCATCGAATACAGCTTTATTTGTGTATATATATATTTTCAACTGTCTATTTGCCAGCGCAGCTTTCCCTGACTCCATTCCAATCTTCCAATCCGGGCTGTTGTCCAAGTCTATTGTCTGAAGTTTAATGACGCAGCAACTCCCAAATTGTTAAATCATTCCAATCCGGGCTGTTGTCCAAACTTTTCGTTTGAGATTTAATAACATAGTAGCTTCCACGTTGTTAAGTTGTTACTGTAAATTGTTGAGCATACTGTTTGCAATATTGCAATGTAAATGAACTGTATTCCACAGATATAAGTCATTTGGCGATCGATCAGCCTCTCGGAGACCACACAATCCCACCCTTCGGGCCCTACAAGGGGGGCTGCTAGACATCCATTCAGCCTTCTCTCTCGCTCATAATGAAAAACTTCTGCAAACAGCTGCACTATATGTTGTCCAAAATTGTTATCTCAAGTCATTACAAAGTCAGCTAGCAAATATGTCCTGCTTCCCTCGAAAAAGGGAGGAATTCTCATTTTTCCGTGCTGCGTCATATTAACAAGCGCCATCTTGTTTCTTCTTTTATCTTTATCAAGTCTTTCAAGTCTGAGTAAAGCTGCACAGTTGAATACTTAATTATAAATAGAAGTCCATCTGTACTCTTTTTTTTAAAAAAAGTTTCTTGATGAGGCTTGGCATAGAAAACCAATTGTAGATATTAAGAAGAAAAAAAGGACATACCAAACACCTCCGTAATCCAAACGCCATGATGAGAATCTCTTTGAAATCCAAGCTTAAACACCAGGGACTGTACAGTTCTGCAGGTTTTTTCTTAGTCTTCTTCAGTCCAGACTATGTTTATTCTCCAAATCCAATCATTTTATCAAGCAAATATTTCCGGCTATGAGAATGGCATCGGAGAGTGCCAGCCGTGTCGTGCTCTGGGACCCAGTGTCCTGCCGCTTGCACCTTGATGCAAGCTGACAATCTCAGACAATCTGCGGGTCTACGAGACAGTCCTCCCCCACCCTGGGGAGTCTGCCAGGGCTAATTACCCCCTTATCAGCCCTGAGAGCCAGTGTGGTGTAGTGGTTAAGAGCGGTAGTCTTGTAATCTGGGGAACCGGGTTCGAGTCTCCCCTCTCCACATGCAACTGCTGGGTGACCTTGGGCCAGTCACACTTCTTTGAAGTCTCTCAGCCCCACTCACCTCACAGAGTGTTTGTTGTGGGGGAGGAAGGGAAAGGAGAATGTTAGCCGCTTTGAGACTCCTTAAAGGGAGTGAAAGGCGGGATATCAAATCCAAACTCTTCTTCTTCTGAATTACCGTCACGGCTGGGATCCAAGCATATGGGAGTCAGCCATTTCTCACCGCTGGAAACAGGAATCCTAAAACTTTTGTGGCTTGTGTATATGATTTTGAGCATATTGGAACCAACTTTTCTTGTGTTTTTGGGTCAGTAGTGGTGTACGTCTTGGAGTTCTGGCATGGAAACCACCTGCATTTACTACGTGCTTTACTTTGCTCACTGAAACCTCAGTGCCTGCTTGCCATCAAGTCTTGCTGCAGCTCTTTTGCAGTCACTCAAGGGTTTTTCCCAGCCTGCCTTCTCAGATATCTGGTTGCTGCCACAGATAGCTTCCTTTTTCTGCCCCATCCAAGTAGTGTGACCACTGTTCCTTTAACTTTGAACTTGCAAACTATGCTTCCAATAGTGTCTCTAGGAACATTCAGTGCCTTCACTATCTTTTTGTATCCTGCTCCTTGTTTGTGAAGGCCAACAATCTCTTACCTTCTTGGACCATTCTCTTGACTTAGCCATATTTCTAACATACAGCCAAATTTGACACTCCGTGACCCCCTAGTCAGCTCAGGTATTTCATGTGTTACAGCTGGTGCACCAGGTGTGCTTGAGACAACACCTGTTGTATTTATGCTGTTGTGAGGGATTCTATTCAGGGGGTTGAATAATAGTGAGACTGGAAAAGCCTGTATCAGTTGCAATTTCAGCTGAATTTGGGGAAACCATTTGAAGCATCCGTTGTGGTTAGTTATTTCATATTTTTAAAAAATAATAATAATTTTTATTAAAGTTTTCAGATTTTACATTACCACATTAACATCTTTCACTATACCCATACATTCAGCAACTTCCCTCCTTCCCCTTCCAAGGTTCTTTTAATTTACCCATAATTCCTGCATATTCTTGTATATTCATCTATTTCAGTTTTCCCCATTTTACATCCCTTTTAAATATGTTATACGGTTGAATTTACCTTAGTACTGCCTGCTTTTGCAACTGTGTACAATTATTTCCCACATACTCAACAAAAATTTTCCTCTCCTCTTTAAATGCCTGTTCTTCTCTTATTCTACTTGTAAGACCTGCTACCTCTGCATATTCTATCATCTTAAGTTGCCAATTCTCTTAACTAGGGACCATCCCTTTTGGTGCTAACAAGATCCAAGTTGCTGTTGTCGCATACATATTTTTTACTGACACCTGGGTACCTCCTTCAGAACCATTCCTTTTTTAAAAAAAAAAAAATATTTATTTTAACAGAAAGGAAAAAAAACATCAGAAAAGTACAAAACAGCAAAAACAATCACAGACATGGATCAGAAAAGAAGAAAGAATTAAAAATAAAAACTTCAATTTTTACGTTCATGTTTACATAACTTTCTTTCTTGACTTCCTCACACCTCCCTTTTTTGTGTTCCTCTTTGTCCAATCAGGTACAGCAAATCCTTACCCTCTTTCAAAACTAGTTTCTAATTATTAAAATCACTTCTATTATGTCTCCAATCTTTCCTCCTTATGTTTAAACACCTTTAACATATTATTTACTTTTGACATAATATAGCTTTAATCTTTCGCCCTTTTTCTATTACGTTTTTACATACTTCTTAACTGTATCCCTAATGCCATATTATTTTTATATCCAACATCATTTTAACATTTGTACACTTTGCAGTATTTCTGCAGATAGTTCTTAAACTTCTTCCAGTCCTCTTCCACTGCTTCTTCTCCCAGGTCTCGGATTCTGCCAGTCATTTCTGCCAATTCCATGTAGTCTATTACTTGCATCTGCCATTCTTCCAAGGTGGGCAAATCTTGTGTCTTCCAGTACTTTGCGATGAGTATTCTTGCTGCTGTTGTCGCATACATAAAAAACGTTCTATCTTTCTTTAACACCAATTGGCCGACTATGCCCAAGAGAAAGGCCTCTGGTTTCTTAGGGAAGGTATATTTAAATACCTTTTTCAGTTCATTATATATCATCTCCCAGAAAGCCTTAATCTTTGGGCACGTCCACCAAAGGTGAAAGAATGTACCCTCAGTTTCTTTACATTTCCAACATTTGTTATCAGGCAAGTGATAAATTTTAGCAAGCTTGACTGGGGTCATGTACCACCTATAAATCATTTTCATAAGGCATTACATGCCGTAAACTTCATACCGGTGGTCCACAACTTTTCCCAGTCAGCAAACATAATGTTATGACCAATGTCCTGTGCCCATTTAATCATAGCTGATTTAACTGTTTCATCCTCAGTGTTCCATTTCAACAGCAAGTTATACATTCTTGAAAGAATCTTAGTTTTAGGTTCTAACAATTCTGTTTCCAATTTCGATTTTTCCACCTGGAAGCCCAATTTTTTGTCCATATTATAGGCCTCTCTTATTTGATAGTAATGAAGCCAATCTCGCACTTTATCTTTTAGTTTCTCAAAGCTCTGCAATTTCAATTTATCTCCTTCTTGTTCTAATATCTCCCAATATTTCGGCCACTTGGCCTCCATATTGAGTCTTTTCAGAGCCTTTGCCTCCATAGGTGACAACCACCTTGGGGTCTTGCTTTCCAGTAAATCTTTGTACCTTATCCAGACATTAAATAATGCTTTCCTGACAATATGGTGTTTGAAAGCTTTGTGCGCTTTAACCTTGTCGTACCACAAATATGCATGCCATCCAAAAGCATTATTTAAACCTTCCAAATCCAAGATATCAGTGTTCTCAAGAAGCAGCCAGTCTTTCAACCAGCAGAAAGCTGCTGATTCATAGTAAAGTTTAAAGTCTGGCAGGGCAAACCTCCCTCTTTCCTTCACATTTATTCTGGGCTTTTTGCCCTGCCAGACAAATTTAGAGATGTCTCTCTGCCACTTCTTGAAACAATCCATCTTGTCCACAATCTGCAAAGTTTGAAACAAAAATAACATTTTTGGCAATACATTCATCTTTATAACTGCAATTCGACCCAACAAGGAAAGCTTCAATTTGGACCATATTTCTAAGTCTTTTTTAAATTCTGACCAGCATTTCTCATAGTTGTCTTTAAATAAATTCAAATTTTTAGCTGTCATATTTATCCCCAGGTATTTCACTTTCTTAACTAAAGTCAAACCAGTCTCATTCTGAAACCTTTGTTTTTCAGTCTGTGTTAAATTTTTCTCTAAAACCTTCGTTTTTAACTTGTTCAGTTTAAATCCAGCCACCTGACCAAATTCTTGAATCAGTTCTAATACCCTTTTCATACTAGATTTTGGCTCCTGTAATGTCAAGACTAGGTCATCTGCAAAAGCCTTCAATTTATATTCTTTAGCTCCGACCTGAATTCCTTTAATCAAATGGTCCCTTCTAATCATATTCAGCAGCACCTCCAGGACCGAAATAAATAACAATGGAGAGATAGGGCAACCCTGTCGTGTTCCTTTTTCTATCTTAAATTCTTCAGTCACCACATTGTTAACAATCAATTTAGCTTTTTGTTCTGAATAAATTGCACTTATACCATTTTCAAACCCTTGTCCCACCCCCATTCCCTTAAGATTTTCCTTCATAAAATCCCAAGAAATATTATCAAAGGCCTTCTCCGCATCAATAAAAATTAAGGCTGCTTTTGTATTGATATTCACTTGTAATATTTCCAAAATATCAATTATATTCCTTGTATTATCAGACAAATGTCTACCTGGGAGAAAGCCTGCCTGGTCTTTGTGGATCTCTTCTGCTAGTACTTTTTTTAGTCTGTTAGCTAAAATATCAGCAAAAATTTTGTAATCCACATTTAGAAGGGATATGGGGCGGTAGTTCTTAAGTTGTGTCTTTTCAGACTCAGATTTTGGTATAAGTGTAATAAAAGCATCTTTCCACGACTCCGGCGCCTTCTTCCCCTCCATGATTTCGTTACAAACCTCCTTTAATGGTTGAATTAGATAGTCTTTCAAAGTTTTATAATATTTGGAGGTTAGCCCGTCCGGCCCTGGAGACTTGCCCAACTGCATGTTCTGGATGGCACCCTCAATCTCCTGTTCCGTAATTGTACAATTCAAAATTGTCTTTTTTTCTTGAGATATTTTTTGTAATCCGTTAGATCTTAAAAATTGGTCTATATCAGTCTCTTTCTGTGGCCCTTGTGTGTAAAGTTGTTTAAAGTATCTCTGGAAGCACCTTCTAATCTCTGCAGGATTCTGAATGTTTTTTCCTTCTATCTCAAGGTTTGTAATAGTATTTAACTTCTGTCTCTTTTTCAACTGCCAAGCTAGCAGCTTCCCACATTTATTTGCCGATTCAAATGTCTTTTGTCTCATCTGTTTTATTTTCCATTCTACTTCTTGATTTATCAATTTCATATATTGTACTTGATATAATTTAATTTCCCTCAAAATCTCCTTAGAGTTGGGTTTCGACCTTAATTTCTTCTCCCCTTCTTTTATTTTTTCCAAAATTTTTCCTTTTTTTCATTTTGAGTCCTCTTTTTTATAGCATTCTGTTGAATTAAGAACCCTCTCATGACCGCTTTACTTGCGTCCCAGATTACTCTTTTTTCCACCATAGTTCTCAGATTTACTTCGAAATAGTCTCTCAGTGTCTTTTGGGGCTTCTTGATAATCTCTTGGTCTCGTAATAAGGTGTCATTCATCTTCCATCTAAAGGAACCGGTTGGTGTTAGTTTCATTTCCATCTTTACGGCATTATGGTCGGAGCAAGTTCTTGGGCAGATTTCCACCTTTTTTATCTTAGGTGCCAGTGCTCTAGTTGTCCATATCTGGTCAATTCTAGTCCATGTCAATTTGGCTTCAGAAAAGAATGTTCCTTCTCTTTCCAAGGGGTTTTTGGTTCTCCATATGTCAATTAAATCCATATTGTCAGTCAGTTCAAAAAAAGTTTTTGGAAGTCTGCCCTCTTTTGTTACAGTCTGTTTCTGTTCTTTGTCCATATTCGTGGATACCACTCCATTCATATCTCCCATCATAATGATGTTATTATAGTCCATGTAGTCCAACATTGTCTCATGCAACTTCTTGTAAAACTCCGATTTCCCCTCGTTTGGTGCATAAATTCCTAAAATCAAAAAATTTTCTCCTTGAGTTTGAATTTCAATTGCCAAGATTCTTCCTTGTTCATCTTTAAAAATAAATTTTGGTAATAGGCTTTCCTTTGCATAAATGACCACTCCTCTCTTTTTAACCTTGTCCGATGCAATAAACTCCTGGCCCAATCTTTTATTAATCAAGACTTTCCTATGAAGCCTAATCACATGTGTTTCCTGTAGGCAAATTAGGTCCAATTGTTCCTTTTTTAATAAATGAAAAACTTTCCTCCTTTTCTCCGGGGAATTTAGACCGCAAATATTCCAACTTAATAGTTGCAGAGACATGATGCTGTTCTTCTATTTCCCTCCTACTGCTCCCAAAAGTTCTTCCTCCTTTGACAGTGGTGTCACTTTCCCTGGTAGGTCAGATCCCAAAGGTGGTAGTATTGAGCCCAATTCTCCAGATCTTAAGGCTCTCAGTTCTTCCTCCACCTCTTTTTGAAGGTCTCCTCCGTGTTCACTCAAAATTTTTTCCTTATCTTCAACTGATCTTATTTTCACTTTTTTCCCTTTATATGAAAAAGATACCCCCTGGGGGAATTCCCATCTGAAAACAACTTTGTTACTTCTCAGCAGTGCCACTAAGTCTCCATAGTTAGCTCTAAGTTCAAGCAGATGTTTGGGGATGTCCTTGTAAATTTCCACTCTTGAATCCTGGATCTCCAAAGTTTTCTGGAAGTGCACACTCAATATCTTGTCTCTCTCCTCCTTCGATCTGAGGGAGATCAAACAGTCTCTCGACCTGATTTTCCTCCCTCCCTTGCCGAGCCTGAACGCACTTACTATCTTAAAGTCCTTGTCCTCTTCCAAGGCCCAAAATTCTTTGAATTCCTGTGTAAGATACTCACTTAAATTCTCTTTCTCAAGTTCTGGGACTGACCTAATTCTCAAATTGTTCTCCTTACTCTTCAATTCTATCATAGACAGAAAGTCCTGATGTTCCCCAATTTGTTTACGCATAGGCTTTATTTCCTGTTGCACAGCCTCTACTTTCTCTTTGGCCTCCTCAGCTGTCTTCCGATTCGACGCAGTTTCTTCCAAAAGTTTACCAATAGTTTGTGCGTTTGAACTAACTTGCTGAGTTAAGTTATTTATACTGGCTGTATTTTGGTCAATTTTAGTTGATTGTTCAGTCACTTGCTTACTTAAGCCATCCAATTTTTCATAAATTTTATTTAGCACAGAAGTAAAGTCCCCTCCTGAGGCCATTCCTTCAGGCCTGCTTTGATCTAAATCTTCCTCTTGTGCGACAGGGAGGCTGGGAACAGATGATCTACATAGCTGAGAAATTATGCTAGGCTGCTGTGTTTTGGTTTTATTTGATCTTGTTATTCTACTCATCCCACTTCTGTCTATGAGTCAAGGTCAGTCCCACGGTCAGTTCTTCTCATGGAAAATCCCCAAGTCCAGAGATGGAAAAATCCCCCAGTAGTTGCACAGTTTCAAAACTCCACTAGAGGGACACTATGTTTATCCTTACAGCCACAGTTTAAAAAGTCTTTCTTAATTTTCAAAGTGTCCCTTAAAAGTTTATACAGTAACAAATCTCCAGCAGACCTTCTAAGATTTAACTTTTGCAGAGTAATCCTAATAAAGATACAATGTCCCCATAGAGTGCGAGTTACAATATAGCAGTTCAAAACAGCCTGTCAATTCTGACGACTTGGCAGCCCGATTACCGGGGATTCAACAGTTCTTTGTATAAATCCACAAGAAAGAGGAAGAGGCAAAAGTCAAATTTATCCCTTTCCCCCTCAATTTTCTTAAGGGGGGATCTTCTTTTTGATGTTGAAGTTTAGACTTTTAAAATCACGATCTCAAAGGCATTAGGCTTAAACGTCGTTGCTTTGAAGTCTTAAACAAAGCCGGGAGACGGACTTCCTGGTTGCGTCTCCCGTTTCAGTGCCAAATTTCAGATTTTAAATCCAATTAAATGCAGTTTCATTAAGCTTCACCTACTCACGGGTAGTTGTTTTCTTAGCCGAATAGTCCCAGGAAAAAGGTCAGCGCTCACCGACAACAGCTTAGCGGCTTCACCCCACAGAAAGAGCGATCGGCTCACAGCACCGCGCCAACCCCCGTCACGCTCCGGAACCCCTTGTGAGGTCCCTTTGCGGTTTCGGGGTGCGCTGATGGTGCCCGCTGAGCCCCACGGCCACAGGCTTCTGCCGCCTGTGGTTTTTCAGCAAGGGTCTCCGCTTCGCCGTAGCGGACGACCCGTTTCTGCAGAGCTTCCTCTTCACAAGATGAAGGGGACCGCCATTGCCGTTCGCGCCGCCTCCGGAAGTCCTTTAGAACCATTCCTAACAGGAATGCCTCTGGCTTTTTTGGGAATGTTGTTTTAAAACATTTTTTTCCATTTCATCATGTCATTTCCTAATATTCTTTAACTTTTTTGCATACCCACCACATATGAAAAAAGTTCATTCTGTTTCCTTACATTTCCAACAGAAATCAGATTCAGGTTTATACATCTTAACTACGTAATCTACTCTGTGTTAAATATTATCTATGAATCATTTTCATATAATTTCCCTTCAAAGTGTACCTTGTGGCATATTTCAAATCTTTCTTCCACAATTTCTCCCAGAGGTCAAATTCTGTATTATGCCCTATATCAGTTGCCCAGTGAGTCATTGAAGCTTTTACCAGCTCATCTTTTGTTTCCCACTCCAATAGTAGCTTATACATTTAGACAATAGTTTTTCATTATTTTCTAATAAATCTCTTGTGAGCTTTGGTCCAGAAATCCATTTTTCTTACCTAGTTTAAACATATCATACAATTGATGGTACTGTAAATAGTCTGTTACTTGGCTCCTTATTCCTTCCTTTGGTTTCAATCTGGATTCCCTCCCTGAGAGGTCCAGTAAGTCTGTATAGGTTGTCCGCTGTCTGTCCATGTTGATTCTCTTGATTGCAATAGCTTCCATTGGCGATAACCATAGGGGTGTTTCCCTTTCCAGCAGGTTCTTATATTTCTGTTGATATTTTCACTCAGTTTTATAGCAAGGTGCACAAGACCAGATATTGCTGTAAGTGTAAATCTGCTCAGCAGACATGCAAACCAACCCACAGTTTAAGACTGGAAGGCGCTGAAACGCATAGCGAGATACTTAAAAGGCATTGTGCATTACAGGTTGAAGCTTACTAGCCAAAAATCTGGAGGTCTTGAAATTTATGCCGACGCCAGTTTTGGCAGTGATGCAATTGATGGCAAAAGCACTTCAGGTGTGTGCTACTTGTATAATCAATGCCTTTTTGATTTATCTTGTAGGAAGCAGGCGACAGTAAGCATGAGTTCTTGGGAAGCAGAACTTAATGCTTTAACTCTTTCCCTCATGGACATAGAGTGGTTATTACAACTGTATGAGGATGTAAAAGTGAAAGTTACTTGTCCTATTCAGGTCTATCAGGACAATAAAGCTTGTATAGCTTTGCTCCACTCTGAAGGCTGTAAACAGAGAACAAAGTATCTACAAATTAAGCTTCAACGAGCTAGAGAATGCATCCAGAAAGGAATTGTGAAAGTGTCCTATATGCCAGGGAAAGAAATACTTGCCGATGCACTAACCAAAGTTGTTAACAGGGAACAACTCGCTGTATATGTACATAAATTGCAAATGTCTTAGATTCTGCAATGGTTGGTATAAAAAGGGGGAGATTGTTTATATTTTCACCCCCACCCATTGCAAGAATATCCTGATCTGATGTTTTGAGAAAGGAGGGGGTGGAAACTGCTCTTCTCGTCTTCCGCTCCTGACTGACTGCCTGACTCTGTGTGTGGAGAGAGTCTTATCTATGTAGTGACCAGATGGCTGAGTGGGAGATGTAACACTCATGCAAACCAGTAGTTCTTTAGTTTGCAGTAGCTGTTAGAAATAAAAGGAGCTATGCTTCACAGCTAGCTTCTGCATTATTTATACTCTGCTGAGTCTGGTGCTCACAATGCACAGTTGTGGGTCCAGTACACTGGGACCTGTTTTCCAGGATTGGAAGGTCTCTGAAAGTGCTCCAGTCGCCTAGCCCAGTTGGGACAGAACCAGTTATTGAGCCCAGTCGCTGACATCGATTGAAAGGCGTACTGACAATTTCTTCCAGACTCTATACAAATTCTTCCTGATAACATGATTCAAAAAACTCATATATTTTAGGTTTCCCGTACTAAAGACATGCATGCCAGCCAAATTTAAAATCATGACCTTCCAGATCTAAGATGTGAGTGTTTTGCAATAAAATGTGTTGATCTATTTCAATTGCTTTCCCACCCCCTTTGCTTTGCAGAAATTCTTTTTCTTTTCTTTTTTTAATATATATTTTATTGATTTTACATTTTTAACATTCACATAACATCTTATTCCCTTTTACATAACTTTTGGCTCTGCAGAGCCACTTGACTTCACTCCATCTTGTCATCTGGTTTTCACATGCTTACATCGTATTTCTGCACATTTACCGTATTTTTTGCTCTATAAGACTCACTTTTTCCCTCCTAAAAAGTAAGGGGAAATGTGTGTGCGTCTTATGGAGTGAATGCAGGCTGCGCAGCTATCCCAGAAGCCAGAACAGCAAGAGGGATTGCTGCTTTCACTGTGCAGCGATCCCTCTTGTTGTTCTGGCTTCTGAGATTCAGAATATTTTTTTCTTGTTTTCCTCCTCCAAAAACTAGGTGCGTCTTATGGTCTGGTGCGTCTTATAGAGCGAAAAATATGATATATCGTCACAATTCTACATTTATTCCAATATATTTTTCAAATCAAATCAAATCAAATTTTATTAAACGGTCACAGACCAGATTGGTTCATACAGCTAGTCAGCGAAACATAACACCGGAAAAAACAAAGGACAATTTCAATACAGATTAGGCCATAACAACAATTTAAGATTGGACAGCATGAATAAGATTAAGTATTTGCCTTCGCCTGCATGTTGACATTGGAAAGCTCTTGTTTTCTGCGCCTGATAGCGGCTGCACAGAATTTAGCAACATTGATCGTAATTACAGGAACCTTATCTTCTACCAAGGCTCTCATACATTGAAGTTCTGATTCATTTTTAAGCTTTTGTAGAACTGGGGCAATAAAGGTCAGGCGTAGATCCTTGTAATAGCTACAGTGCAGCAATACATGCAAACTTGTTTCCACTTCCGATGAGCCACATGGGCAAACACGTGACTCATATGGTTTGCCCTCATATCTGCCTAACAGCAGGACAGAGGGCAGAACGTTTAATCTGGCCAGGGTAAAGGAATGTCTGTACTTAGGTATTTGTAAATCAGCCAGATAGTTTGCGGGTGAGAACCCTCTCCCAAAGTCTCTAATTGTGGCGTGTTTATCCATTTTGCCCATATGACATTGCAGCTCTATGTCCCTAATGCGCTGGAGCACTTGACTTCTGGCTCTCTCATATCCTGCCGCTATCAAGATCTGCGGGGAGAATCCCAAGCTTCTTATCTTTTCAAACAGGGAAGCTTTCCAGGTAGAATGAAAGGTGTCTAAGAGTGTTAAGGGCGCCAAACCGGCCGGGAAAAAAATAAGTTTTAACCAGTAGTGTATCTTTAGAATCCACAAACGCGCGTTAACGGGTAGTTGTCCAACTTCTAAGCGGACAGCTATATTAGATACACAGGGAGGGATCCCCAATAAACACCGATAGAATTTTGCTTGAAATGCCTCCATAGGCGCAAAATTTTTAAAACTGCAAACCTGGGATCCATAAGTGAGTTGTGGGAGTATTTTTGCAGCAAAAACCTGGGAGGCCGCTGGAACGTATTTTCCCCCTTTCCCGTGAAAGAATCTTGTAAG
The DNA here is from genome assembly GCF_964252035.2 of Podarcis erhardii. NCBI lineage: Eukaryota > Metazoa > Chordata > Lepidosauria > Squamata > Lacertidae > Podarcis > Podarcis erhardii. Next base: position 13,722,987 of record NC_138506.1, on the reverse strand, counting down.
GGCTTTGTTGGCCCTTCCTGCGTTGGCAATGGTGTTTTTCATCTGTTGGTGCCACGAGACCCTTTCCTGAAAAGTTATTCCCAGGTATTTGAAAGTTGCTACCTGGTCAATAGGTTGACCATTAATTCTCCATTTGTGTTTCCTTCTTTTTTTTGAAAACACCATAATTTTAGATTTGCTGTAATTTATTAATAGTTGTTCCGCTTGACAATAATCAGCAAGTGATCTCAAAAGCTTCCTCAAGCCAACGCAGGAAAAGGAGAGTAGGACTGCGTCGTCCGCATACAGAAGCACCAGGAGGGGCATACCTGCCAGTTTGGGAGGGTGGGCATTTTCTTTCGCCATATTTACTGCTAGAGAGTTAATATAAAAATTAAATAGCATTGGCGCGAGGACACATCCTTGTTTAACCCCATAGTGTGTTTTAATTTCTTTAGTTAGATGGCCTGACCGATCGCATCTTACCCTCACCCTGGTGTTTTCGTATAGACCACGGATAAGGCGTAATGAGCGTTTATCTATGTTTGTAGCGCCAAGCTTTTCCCAGAGTCTATCCCTTGGTATTAGATCAAAGGCCGATTTGAAATCCACAAAAGCTGCATATAAAGACCCCCCTTTTCTAGAGTATTTGTCTGCCAGGTGTTGAAGGATAAGGGCCTGGTCTATAGTTGAACGCTTTGCTCTAAAACCAGCTTGAGCTTCTGATAGAATATGCTCTCTTTCCATCCACTCCACTATTTTTTTTTTATTTATATATAAATATTTATTAAAGTTTTTAAATATAAATGCACAAATAATAAACAATCTTACTTCTGTCACAAACATAGTTTCATCACTTCTTTGGACTCCCTCACGTCTCCCGTTCCCATTTACATCATTAAAAGTTTTTTTCCAAACAAATTATCAACTAGTTTACAATATCATATCCACTCATTCGAATATAATCTAGCAATTCTTCCAAAAAAAAATTTATATTTTCTTTAATCTCACTTATCATCAAATTTAAATCTAATTTAGTGGTGGCCAATTTTTTATAATCTAGCATCCTTCTTAACATTCAACCAAATTACAATGTTTTTGTAGATACATCTTAAATTTCTTCCAGTCTTCCTCCATTTTCTCTTCTCCCAGGTCTCGGATTCTGCCAGTCATCTCGGCCAGTTGCATATAGTCCATCAGCTGCATCTGCCACTCTTCCAGTGTGGGTAGATCTTGAGTTTTCCAGTTTTTTGCGATGAGTATCCTTGCTGCCGTTGTTGCATACATAAAGAATGTTTGGTCCTTCTTTAACACCTTCTGGCCGGCAATACCCAGAAGGAAGGCCTCTGGTTTCTTAGTGAAGGTATACTTAAATACCTTTTTCAGCTCATTATATATCATTTCCCAGAAGGCCTTCACCCTAGGGCATGTCCACCAGAGGTGAAAGAATGTTCCTTCATTTTCTTTACATTTCCAACATTTATTATCAGACGAATGGTATATTTTGGCAAGTTTAACTGGGGTCATGTACCATCTATATATCATTTTCATTACATTTTCCTTCAGAGCATTACATGCGGTGAAGTTCAACCCAGTGGTCCACAACCATTCCCAATCCTCAAACATAATGTTATGCCCAATGTCCTGCGCCCACTTTATCATAGCCGATTTAACCATTTCGTCTTGTGTATTCCATTTTAACAGCAAGTTATACATTCTAGATAGATAGTGGCATCCACTCCACTAATTTGTCACATAAATGAGCAGCGTATAGTTTGCTGATAATACTTAATAGACTGATTGGTCTATAGTTAGCTGGCTCAGATCTGTTTCCTTTCTTGAATATTGGAATGATGATGGCTAAACCCCAGTCCTCAGGGATAATAGCTGTTTGATTTATACTAGTGAATAAGGCGGCTAGCACAGGGGCCCACCATTCAACATTTGCCTTAAGAATTTCTGGTGGGATATTGTCAGCACCCGGGGCTTTCCCTGATTTAAGAGATTGAATAAGGCCAGTAATTTCTTCTGTGGTTACAGGGGGCCATTCCTTGCCAAATTCACTTGAAGCGGGAAGCAGAGCTGGGACCAGTTGATTTGATGAATATAATGAGAGGAAAAAGGCCTCCCATGCTCCAGCAGGTATAGAGTATTCGATTTCGATCGGGGAGTCTCTCCAGCTTTTTGCGATTGTTTTCCAGAACGTGGCAGAATCTTTCCTTCGGGAGGCCTCCACTAGGCACTGCCATTCCTCCCTTTGTGCCTGGAGCTTTTTTTTGTTAATCAAAGCTTTATAACTGCGTTTTAACTCAAACCAGTCTAATGGAAGCGAAGGTAGGTTCGCTGCTCTATAGTTCCTGTACTTATCCAGCAGGAGGCGTTTCATAGCCATGCATTCTTGGTCAAACCAGGGTTTGGATTTATTAGAGTGTAGAGATTGCCATGGCATTTTTTTGTTAGTCAGATAAGGTTGTAGGGACGAAATCCGTTCCCGGAACATGTCTAATCTAGCCTCAGGAGTTGGGGAATTAACGAGGTTCTCCTTTCTAGCAAGAAAAGTATCTGAGTGAAGTCTTTCCGATATTTCATCACTCAGTTTGCTGGACCATTTAATACGCGAGTATCTTAGCTCCATGTTTTCGTAACATGGGGCTTCAAGTTTATCAGAGCAAAATAAATCTTTTCTTACGTCCAATATTAAACAGAGCGGTAGGTGGTCGCTGTCAACCCTCTCCACCACTTTGTATTCCCGTGCTCTGCTCAAAAGGTTAGATGACACTAGGACGTAATCGATAGTGGAGGCTCCCATGTTGGATATAAATGTGAATTCCCCACTGGGTTCTCTGTCGACACGACCATTTAATACGGTCAGATCCAAATTGTTGGAAAAACGTAGAAGGCATAGGCCTGCGTAGTTGCAGCCCTTGTCTTTTGAGAGCCTTGGGGGAATAAAATGGGCTTCTTCAGAAATGGGAGGTACGTCATGGAAATGAGCATATAACACTTCGTCTGATTGGCCAATTCTGGCATTTAAATCCCCAGCCAGCAGCACTGCCGCTGCAGGAGTTTGATTCATTAGCTCATCGACATATGATTCTAGCCTATGCCAGATATTTTTGATAAGCTGCTTGCCTCTTTGGGGAGGGGCGTATATATTAATCAATAGAAGTGTGCAATATCTGCATTTCATTAATAATGCTATGGCCACACTGCTCAAAGGCTCCATCTCGACGAAAGATGCTCTCAGCCTTGTGGATATTAGAATGCCTAGCCCACCCTTAACTCGTCCCCCTTTGTTGCTTGGTGAACCTGCGAGCGAGAATGAGGCAAAACCATTTACATCTAAATCCCCTGTTAGCCATGTCTCTTGCAGGAAGACTATATCATGATCTTGAATGAAATTGACAAATGATTGGTCAGTCGCCTTGTTGGGCCAACCAGCAATGTTCCATGATAAAAATTTAAGATTGGCTTTATCGCAGTCGAGTCTTTGTCAATTATTAGCTAACGTACTTTTAGGGTTTGTCGCTTTATGTATCGGTCGCCTATCGTCTTTGTATGGCGGGCTATCCAGCCGCTCCATGATTTCAATAGGTGGATGCAAAGTGCTCACGTTTGTGATCACCAGATCTTTATTATGCATATATTCCTTCTGTGGATATTCTGTTGCGGCCTGATTTTGGCCCAATTCTGTTTCATCTAGGTATCTCATTTTGTCCCATACGTCTGGTGGGGTCATCTTAGGGATATTTCTCCTCCGGGGGGGTGATGGAGTGCTCTCTTTGGAGGGTGGCACATTCTCTCTTGGTGGAAAGTTAATCTCCGCTTTAATCTGAAGGTTACGTGCTGTGGTCTTTTTTTGGTCCCCCTTAATAACCTCGTTGCCTGAGGCTCTCTCGGTCAGCTTATCTCTTAGCTTGTCTAGTCTTCCCAAGATGTCAGTTTGTATTAATGGTGGGAACGTCCAGAACTGGTCAATTAGGATATTTTCTTCCATAGTAAAGAAATCCTCACCTCTGCTCACAAGGCATTGCGGGTTCTGTTTGTCAGGCCAGGATTTTGGGAGTTGTTTCCCCTTTCTAAGGTTTGCCTGCTTAGTTTTCAAAAGGGGGCTCAAAGGAGCCTTATTTTCAAAGAGCCTAAGTATTGTCATCCGTGCTTTTAAAAAGGCAGGTCTTGACCTAAAAATAAACTTGGCCAGGTTCTGGTCCCCAAAAGTGGTCAGTGCTCTCACTGAGTGACCATCATAATGTAGATATTCCACCGAAGTGATATCATTAGAATTAACCATTCCTGGTAGTATATCATTTAGACTAGATACAAAGTTCATTATTCGCTGTTTCCCTGTAAGGAAGCCCTTAGGCTTCGGGAAGTTCGTGAATACCAATTTTTGGGGATTTAGAATCAAATTCCAATCTCTTTCCTGACTGGAGGCTTGCCAGGTCTGAAGGGGGGTATCATCTCTACTAAACGCTTCCTCTTCCCCGCTGTTCAATTTGCTAAGTGTTTTATTGCCTTCATAGGTAGAGGCCTCTACTTCCGCAGCATCAGGTTTGATAAAGAGTTGGTTATCCAGGGACTGAATTGTTACTTCTGCCTTCTCTCTTGCTACTGGAGTCAGCCTTGGCGAGTCCTCCTTAGCCGGTTGCTGTGTAACTATCTTTGTTTCTCTCTTTTTACCCTTCTTTTTACTGCCCCGTGTGGTCGATTTATTTGGAGCCGAGGGAAGAAGTTTAAACAATTTCTGCCAATGTATATTTCGATTACTGCAGGTATACTTGGCTTTCCTTGTTGCTTTGATATTTTTACTTTTCTTCACTTTTACCCTTGAGTTATGTCTTTGCAGACTCTTATTTATTACTGGTTTGTTCGTCCCCACTAGCTCAACTGTTTTATGCTCTTGGGGCATATCATTTAGTTTTATCTCTTTTAATTGAGGTGTGAAGTTTTCTACTAACGTCAGCAATAGCCCATTTGTTATTATTAGATAATTTTTTATGTTAGCTAGATCAGTACTTATTGCTAGGGAATAATCCAAAGGGCAGCCATCACTCAGTTCTGTTTGAGAGTATTTTGGAATAAGTATTTTTTGATGGGTAGATGTAATTTCTTCCGTGGGCCACTGTTCCTTAGTAATAGAGGTATTTCCCTCCTGAAGTTCCTCGGCTAAAGCTAGTTCTTGCGCTAGGCTGCATGGAGAGTTAATATTTCCAGTATCTTGATATGTCTCTTTAAAGTAAGACGTCCAATCAAGAACAGTTAGAGAGGGGGGTATTACTTCATCAAGAATTAACTCTTTTTGTGGACTCTTACCCTCCTCCATCTTAGGGAAGTAATTTGTGATTTTGCTTTGTCTTTTACCAGGGCCCGGGGGGCTGATTGCCGAGTCAGGCAGTATACCCAACTCCTTATATGTTCTTCTAGTAAAAACCATGGTAAAAGTTGTCTTGATATAGAGAGGGGGCAGTTTACCCCAGGTGCAACTGCCTTAGATTGGGGGGCAAGTGGGGGTATCAATCTATATTCCCACCTGCTCTCTACAGCAGCTTCCTGATGTGCTCATCAACAGCCTCAGTATATTTCTCTAATTTGAGTTCTCTACTTTTAGGTCTTGGCGATTGTCCTAAGCCTATAGTTTTCACCTCAATCATGCGACCAGCGCTGTTTCACAAATGCTGCAACCTAGTCAGAATATAATAATAAAACAATGCTGCCAAAGGGACAGCAGTAATAAAACGGCTAAAAAGTACATTAAAATTAAAATTGCCTTTTTTAGGCAATTTATGTGCCGTTGGAAAAGGATAATAGTGGAGTTTGGCTATAGCGCGTGCGCAGCTATGATAACCTTGTATTTCGGGCCCTAGCTTAGTCTTTACCAATTTCCCTTCGGCGCCTGCTGCTGTTGCCGACGCTGCGGTTGCTGCTGCTGTTGCTGCAAAACCTCCGAATTCCCTCCTCCTCCTCCTCTTCCCAAGGCTGCCGCTGCCGCGCACGATCCGATTCCCAGGGACGCTGCTGCAACCCCCAATTCCAGGGCGAAGAAGTGCCGCAGCTGGGCGACTTCCCGATCGCGGTGCCCAACAGGTTCCCCTTTTGGCTGCCCACCTCTCCTCCGCATGCAGCAAGTCAGGCAGCCGCTAGCCACAAAATGGTGTCCGCTCCCGCAAAGATCGCACAGCTCCGGCGTCAAGGCTCTTCTTCCTCGCTGGGTTTCTTCTTCTTCTTCTTCTTCTTCTTTTCTTTAATTATTTCAGTGCGGGGGGGGGGGGTGTTCCGTGAAGCCGCGGCCCGAGGCGGTGAGGGTGGAGAGGCGGGGGTCTTCCCCCCTCTCTCTCTCTCTCTCTCTCCCCGGGGAGGCAGGAGGACTGGCGCCGCTTGAGTTTTTCCTTTCTCAGTGACGGAGTCCCTTCACGACAGGGGAGTCAGGCCAGGCCTCTTTTCCTTCCCCTCTCACTCGTTTCAAGAGATTACTCAGCTCCACAGCACCAAAGTACAGCAGGGGGTGCGGCAAGGCAGCAAGGCTAAAGCTCGAGTCCGGTGATAAAACAATAAAACAATAAAACGCTAATGCTAATGCTAAGAAAAGCGAAGGCAGTGTTGAGGAGATAACGCAGCCACTAACTCATTAGAATTAAAAGATAAACCCCCAAAGGGTTTGAAAAACTACTTAAAACTACTTAAAACTTTATCTAAAAGCAGACAAGGTTAACTAGGCTGCTACCTTCGTCGCCATGTTTTCCATTTTTTTTTACATTTGATTAAAGTTTAATATATTTTTAAACTTTAATCAAATGTAAAAAAATTCTTCTAATAAACATTGCAAGATTTATTGCAGTCCTGCTAGTGTTTTTATGTATTGAATGAATTTACTTCATTCTCTCTGGAACGTTTAGTCGCTCTGGTTTCGGATTTTCCCCTTCAGCTTTGCTAATTCTGCATAGTCCATCATCTTTGTCTGCCATTCCTCTACCGCTGGTAGTTCTTGCTGTTTCCACTTTTGGGCTAATAAAGTTCTGGCTGCCGTAATGTCATACATAAATAGCCTCTGGTCTATTTTTGGTATTTCCCTTCCTATTATACCCAACAAGAACGCTTCTGGGTTTTTTTGGGGAAAGTATACTAAAACATTTTTTAAAACTCATTATAGATGTTTCCCCAAAATACCGTATTTTTCGCACCATAGGGCGCACCGGACCATAGGGCGCACCTAGTTTTGGGAGACGGAAAACAAGAAAAAATTATTCTGAACCCCAGAAGCCAGAACAGCAAGAGGGATCTGGCTTCCGGGATACCGTGTGGCTGTTCTGGCTTCTGGGGTAACCGCGCCAAGCCTCTTCAGGGCAGCGGGATGAAGGCTCCCCCTGCCCAAAGAGGCTGCGCAGGGCTAAAGCAGAAGCCAGGACAGACGCGTTGCTTAAGGGGCGCTGCGCCTTCTCTCTCTCTCTGCGCAGCGCCCCCGCCACTTAATGGATCCAAATGGTTTCCAGAGAGTGGTAGGGGATGCTTTATCCCATGTTGATGGCCTTTCAGTTGATTCCCTGGTGGCCCGCTGGAATGTGGAGTTAACCAGGGCTATTGACTGTTTGGCTCCGAAGCGCCCTCTCCGATTGCATGGAGCCCGGACAGCCCCGTGGTTTTCCACGGATCTGAGGGCAATGAAACAATCGTTGAGACGGCTAGAGCGCCGGTGGTGGATAACTCATTCCGAATCTGACCGGACACAGGTTAGAGCTCAACGTCGAGCCTACCAAGTGGCAATAGCGACAGCGAAGAAGAATTTCTTCACCGCCTCTATTGCATCTGCAGAAAACAGCAGCAGGAGACTTTTTCAGGTGGTTCACAATTTAGCGGAACCACCTGCAACGTCGGGGCCCAGTACGGGCCACATGTTCTCCTGCAATGATTTTGCAAAGTTTTTTGCAGATAAAATCGCTCAGATTCGGGAAGAAGTAGACTCCACCGTGGGAGCAGGGCCGGGGTGGGAGAGTGCTAGAGACCTGTCTAGTCAAGTTGCGTGGGATCAATTCCAATCTGTTACCTCCGAGGATTTGGACAGGCTGCTTGGATGAGTGAAGCCAACCACCTGTCTCCTGGATCCTTGCCCATCCTGGCTTATAAAAGCTAGCCGGGAAGGACTGGGCGATGGGCTTCATGGGGTCGTGAAAGCTTCCCTCCATGAGGGAGCCTTCCCAGACCCGCTGAAAGAGGCGGTTATTAAACCACTTCTTAAAAAACCATCTTTAGACGCGGCCACGATGGCCAACTATCGCCCAGTCTCAAATATTCCATTCTTGGGCAAGGTGATTGAGCGAGTGGTTGCTGAACAACTCAGGCACGCCTGGAAGAAGCGGACCATTTGGATCCCTTCCAGTCGGGATTCAGGCCTCATCATGGGACTGAAACTGCCTTGGTTGCGCTGGTTGATGATCTCCGGCGAGCTAGGGACAAAGGTGAGAGTTGTTCCCTGGTTCTGCTGGATCTCTCAGCGGCGTTTGATACCATCGACCATAACATCCTTCTGGACCGTCTTGAGGGGCTGGGAGCTGGGGGCACTGTCATACAGTGGTTCTGCTCCTTCCTCCTGGGCCGTGTTCAGAAAGTGGTGGTGGGGGATGAGTGTTCAGACCCCTGGGCTCTCACTTGTGGGGTGCCTCAGGGTTCTGTCCTCTCCCCCATGCTTTTCAACATTTACATGCAGCCGCTGGGAGAGATCATCAGGAGGTTTGGGCTGGGTGTTCATCAGTATGCGGATGATACCCAGCTCTACCTCTCTTTTAAATCAGAACCAGTGAAGGCGGTGAAGGTCCTGTGTGAGTGTCTGGAGGTGGTTGGAGGATGGATGGCGGCTAACAGATTGAGGCTGAATCCTGACAAGACAGAAGCACTGTTTTGGGGGGACAGGAGGTGGGCAGGTGTGGAGGATTCCCTGGTCCTGAATGGGGTAACTGTGTCCCTGAAGGACCAGGTGCGCAGCCTGGGAGTCATTTTGGACTCACAGCTGTCCATGGAGGCGCAGGTCAAATCTGTGTCCAGGGCAGCTGTTTACCAGCTCCATCTGGTACGTAGGCTGAGACCCTATCTGCCTGCGGACTGTCTTGCCAGAGTGGTGCATGCTCTGGTTATCTCCCGCTTGGACTACTGCAATGCACTCTACGTGGGGTTACCTTTGAAGGTGACTCGGAAACTACAACTAATCCAGAATGCGGCAGCTAGACTGGTGACTGGGGGTGGCCGCCGAGACCATATAACACCGGTCTTGAAAGACCTACATTGGCTCCCAGTACGTTTCCGAGCACAATTTAAAGTGTTGGTGCTGACCTTTAAAGCCCTAAACGGCCTCGGTCCAGTATACCTGAAGGAGCGTCTCCACCCCCATCGTTCTGCCCGGACGCTGAGGTCCAGCGCCGAGGGCCTTCTGGCGGTTCCCTCATTGTGAGAAGCAAAGCTACAGGGAACCAGGCAGAGGGCCTTCTCGGTAGTGGCGCCCGCCCTGTGGAATGCCCTCCCACGAGATGTCAAAGCGATAAACAACTACCTGACATTCAGAAGACATCTTAAGGCAGCCCTGTTCAGGGAAGTTTTTAACGTGTGATATTTTAGTGTATTTTTGGTTTCTATGGAAGCCGCCCAGAGTGGCTGGGGAGGCCCAGCCAGATGGGCGGGGTATAAATAATAAATTATTATTATTATTATTCCAAATCCCATTCAGCTCAGTTATGTGACCTCACAACCCAGTGGTACTTACACTAGCAAAAAGGGTAGTGGTGAATCAAACTTCCCTGGGGATCCTGGAGGGCAGTCACTTAGACTTGGATTGTCCCTCCCACTGGCTGGTCAAGGAAGGTCCAAATCACAGATCCTCCCTAGGAAAGGGGCCACCCCACTCTCTCCAGACTGACCCTGCCTTGTGATAGGGAGATTTGGGTCCTAGGGAACTCTGAGCAAGTTTTCCCCTTCAATCAAATTATTTTAAAGGGTCATTTGCCCGCTGCTAGACTTGAGTGAGCTCAGCTGGCAGTAGCCCTGCTTCTGTATGGAGTTTGGATTTCCACCAAAATTTGCACCAGCATAATTTACTCTGGTTGGCTTCCTGTAGTTTGGATTGTTCTGTAAAGCATTAATGACAGTGCAGACACATGTTTCTTCGGCACACATGTGCGCCAAAGGCAGGACCTATGCCAGCATATCTGGATATTCTGGATGTTGTTTGCATTTAGTGTAAGGTTCCCCTTCTTAGTGTAATGGCTCCCCTTCTTTTGCCAAGGGCAGACTTTCCCAGCCGGTCAACCTTCAGATGTTGCTGGACTACAATTCCAAGGAGTCCCAGCCAGCTGGAGTCCAACAGCATCTGGAGGGCACCACATTGACTATCCCAAGTATGGACAGTACTGAGCTAGGTGGACCTGTGGGCTGACTCTGAATAAGGCAGTTTCCTGTGTTTTTGGATTTCACATTATATTTCATTCCAACTGGGAAAAGGTGTGGGAAGGTGTTGTACCCACACAACTCTTGGTATGACAGGGCACCCACTTAAGTAGCTAGAGGTCGGAGTAGAGCAGTAAGGAGAGTTTTGTAATGATGATTTATTACTCGAACCTTCCTTCACTTAAATGCAGGTATGGCCCCAAAGTTATGGAGAAAATTCTCCATATGGCCGAAGGGATTGACATTGGCAAGATGCCATCATTTGAATTAGTGCCTGATGCCAAGGCTACCAAAAGGCCATATTCCCTGCTGGACAACTCTCCATCTTACAGTGAGTACTTCCATTTCCCCTCATTTGCAGCAGAGTTGGTTCTTTAATGATGATTATTGTATGTCACAGTAATAGGCAATGTCATGTATGAAAATATAAAGGGTTGTATCTAATGTTCTGCATCCTCTTGTGCTAGCAGACAGGTGAGTTTTAATGCTATGCAACATAGGAATCCAATGCAACAGTTGCACTAGCACAGTGATCTTCAACCAGTCCAGACCCAAGACCCACCTCTGACTCCCAACCAGGAACCTGGGACCCACTCTCAGATTTTCACTTAATCATGCTAGCATCTCACCACGCAACGCACAAACTTTTGAACCTTATATCCTCTCTCTGATTTCTGGCTTTTCTCTCTTCAGTGAAGCCTGTGGTTGATACTGACCAAGACAGCAAGTCTTCATCACCAATTATGTTTGTACTTTGTTACCAAAAAAGACTTTGCCACTTTCTTGTTTTCCATAATTTTTATCACATCCTTCCTTTCTCTGTCACCTGCTGGTGCCTTTTTCTATGTCTACCTTCTTGCACTTTTTGTCCTCCATCACCTGTCTTGCAGTTGTTGTAGTAGTAGTTGTTGTTAATTAAATTTCTATACTGCCCTTCATCAGAGATTCACAGGGTGGTTTGCAATATGCAGTAGTTGTAGTTCCAAAACAAAAAGTGCTATTTTTTTATTTTCGTTTACAAAGTCTTGCCACGTTACAAATCTTTTAAAAAAAGAAACTAAATAAAACTGATTTTCATTCCAAATCAACACAGAAATGTTAAAGTTGCAGTCCTGTGTGTGCTTACGTGAGCGTAAGTCCCATTAAAATAAATGGACCTTCTGAGTAGTCATCCATAGGATCTGAGTATTCATTTAATTGAAATTAATTAAGGGTCTCCATCGCTGGGAAGCTAAGTCTACTCTCCCTTTCCTAGTTGTTTTCCTTTTTCTGCCCTCTCATTGTGTTAACTTACTTGAAATCAAATGTACAGGAGGGGACTTCCGCTTTTACCACAGCTGCAACAGTGTGAGCTCTGACTGCAGTAAGCAGGTCGGAGCATACACCGGTACTGTGAGGGGCAACGTTTGGCTACGGCCCCTGAAAAGGCTTGGAAGGAAGCTCAAGTCAAAGGAACTTCGGCAGTGTCTCTTTGGAGTCCCGGCACCCCTCGCTGAAGAAAAAACGGCTGAGGTGGGGGGGGGGGAATCCAGGCACAGAGAAGAACGTCAAACAGACCAGTGAAGAGCCTCACATCACTGAAGCAGCGACAAGATGGTAAAATCTCTATTAAAATAAACGTAAAATGGTAGCAGCAGTAACAAAACCTAAAAGGAAATAAGACAAGGGGGGAAAAGGGAACTCAGGGGGGGAAATCCCTCACGGAGTGAGTAAAGCCAAAACAACCCAAAACAAGATAAAGAGTAAAAATAGCGGAGGAGAAGTAATGCTACCACAAAAGTAAAGGGAAGACAGAAGAACGGAAAAAAATATGGAGAGAGTGTAAAGAAATCACTCAGATTGCAATTAAACTATTTGAAAAGCACACTATCTGAAACGGACTTACTACAAAGTGCAAAGTGGTGCAGGCTGCCTGTTGTTGGAGCTGGGTGGAGTAGAGCAGCTGCTTTGAAACTGAATGTCCTTGAAGGAAAGATAAGGACAAAGGAATAAGGAACGCTGTGGGGGAAAGGAGGGGAATTTCACAGATAAGATAAGATGGCGTCGAAGGTCTGAAGACGCTGAGTAATCATCAAGAAGGAGGAAGTGACGAAGACAAAATAGTGAAAGAGAGGCTTAAAGGAGGGCAGAAGCTGGCAAGTTGAGTAAATAAGAACACAGTGACACCCAGTGGACAAAGTAGGAAAAGCAGTAATAAAGGAAAATTGGAGCAATAGAAGGACATCTGGTGGTTGAAAATGAGAACGCAAAATGCCTCATGCAATTAAAAAACAGACTGGAACTGGAAGTCAACAGCAACAATTAAGAAGAAACTCAGGCCTTGAAGAAATGGATTTGAGGGAGCTTATTATTAGTTTGAAATTGGACGTGGGAGGATTGAAAAAAGAGCTGGAAGAAAAAAATCAATACAATTGATGGGAAATTAGAAAAATTAGAAAACACAATGGAAAAAAATGAAAAAGAAAATGAAGAAATAAAGGAAAAATTAACAGAAGTCTTAGAAGGAGACAGATAAGAAAGTACAAGAAATTAAGAATAAGAATCAACAAATGGATGAGATGGTGAAGAAAATTAGCAAAGAACAAAGGGAACAAAGAAGAGAAATGGACAAATTGAAAAAGGAGATGGAGGAACAAAAAGCAGTCCAGGAAGCTACTGGTGATGCGCTAGCAATGATACAGATGCAGATTAAAGAGAAGACCTTGAGATTCAGAAATGTTCCAGAAGAGGAGAAGGAGGATATTTGGAAGAAGATGACTGAAACTTTAGCAAAGTGTATACATCTACAGGAAAAAGACATAATAGAACAAACAGAGAAAATCTTCAGAGTGAACTCAAGAAAAGCAAAAATGAACAAATGGCTGGCAGACTGCATCATTGTATTCACATCGAATTGGATGAAAGATAAGATCCTCCAAGTAAAGAGTAAGAACAAATTAACCATAGATGGAAAGGAAATAATAATTTTACAAGAAGTCCCACCTAGGCTGTTAAAAAAGAGACAGCAATTCCAATTTCTAACAAAAGCACTAAGGGCCAAATCAATATCCTTCAGATGGGAATACCCAGTGGGGATTTCCTTCAACTTCAAAGGAAAAAGAAGACGATTTGAGACATTTGAGGAAGCAGATATGTTTTGGAGGAAGTATCGAGGAGAATTAGGAGGCGGGAAAAGCGAAGGAAGAAATGAGGAAGGAAGAAAGGGAGAGCTATCGGATGAGGCGGAAGAAGAAGAAAGAGCTCAGCAAAGGGTGGAAGGATAAAGAACTACGCCAGTGGTAAAGAATCAGACCAATAACTATTACAAAACCCTTCTCCTTTACCACTGCAGATAATTTAAACTCTTTCCACTAACTTTATAATTTTTTAACTAATATAGAATGAAATTTAAATTGTTATCTTGGAGAGGCAGAAGTGGGACCTTGTTTGTTTACAAGAAACCCACATCAATACTAAGCATAAAAGACTATTGGTTAAACCAAAGTTAGGGGAAGAATTCATCGCATCTGATGTAAGAAAAAAGAGGGGGGGTTGGAATGTATGTTAAAAGCAAATATGAACCAGAATTGTTATATGAAGATAAAGAGGGGAGGATTGTAATAGTCAAAATATCACTAGAGGGGGAACCAATTGTGGTAGCGGGAATCTATGGATCAAATAAAAGAAAATCAGAATTCTATGTTAAAGTAAGATCATTATTAATGGAATATATAGATATGAGAATTATTGTGTTAGGGGATTTAAATGGAGTAATGGAACCAGAATTGGATAGATCGCAGAAGAAGGGGGGGGGGAATGAAGGGAAGTTGCCAAAAAGCTTTATGGAAATGGTAAAGATTTTTGATTTAGTGGATATATGGAGATATAAATATCCTGTCGAAAAGGAGTTCACATATTTCTCAAAACCAAACAATTTGTATAGTCGAATCGACAGTATATGGATTACTAAGGATATGACAATTGAAGCAGAGAATGCCAAAATATTACCAAAAACACTTACAGATCACAATCCAGTATCATTAACTCTTAAAGGAAAAGAGGAGAAAGGGGGAAAAGGTGGAGAATGAATGTTTTCTTATTAAAAAATGAAAAAGTAATACAAGGAGCCAGAAAGTTGATGAAAGAATATTTTGAAAACAATTGGAGGAAAGGGACAGATGTTAAAACAGTGTGGGATGCTGGGAAGGCAGTTGTTAGGGGATATTTCATACAACAAAACTCAATAACATATAAGAATAAAGAAAAAAAAGAAAAGGGAGCTTTTAGAAGAAATTAAAAGGAAGGAAAAATTGGCCTATGCAAGCAAAAATAGAGATTAAATCAAGAAATTAAATTACTGAGAGTAGAATATAATAATATTATAGAACAGGAGGTAGAACAACAAATCAAATTTTGGAAATATAAAAATTTTGAATGGGCAAATAAACCAGGCAAGATCCTTGCCTGGCAATTAAAGAAACAAAGAAATGAAAAATTAATAAATAAAATAAAAGTAGAAGAGAGGACAATAAGGGATATGACAGAAATTAAAAAAGAATTTGAAAAATATTACAAAAAATTATATCAAAAAGATGAAGTGCCAATAGAAGAAATAGAGGAATATATAAAGAAAAATAAATTAATAGAGATAGCAGAAGAAGACCATAAATTATTAAATGAACCAATATCAACCGTAGAAATTAAGGAATCAATTCAAAAATTAAAAATAGGGTAATCCCCAGGTCCAGATGGCATACCAGCAGAATACTACAAAGAAATGTTAAATGAATTAATCGACCCACTAAAAGAAGTAATAGAGGAAGCAGTAGAGAAGGGGAATATTCCAGACTCTTGGACTCAAGCGTATATAACGCTCCTGCCAAAACAAGGCACGGATTTGGAATCTGTCTCAAATTATAGACCCATTTCATTGTTAAATTCGGATTATAAAATTTACGCAGGATTATTGGCTAACAGGTTGAAAAAAATTATAGGAAAAATAGTACATAAAAATCAGGCTGGATTTGTGGAAGGTAGACAGATAAAGGATAATATTAGAAATATAATAGACATAATGGAAATCTACAAGTAAGAAGAGATAAACAAGCAGCCCTGATTTCAATTGATGCGGAGAAGGCTTTCGATAAAATCTCATGGGAATTTATGAAAAAACTATTAAAAGAATTGTGTCTAGGTGAAAAATTCCAAAAAGGTATAAATGCAATATATGACCAACAGAAAGCAAAAATTATAATTAATGGAGAGTTTGGAGAAGAAATCAACATCTTTAAAGGTACAAGACAAGGATGCCCCCTATCCCCAATGTTATTTATAATAGTATTAGAGGTTCTATTAAAGAAAATAAGGCAGGACAACCAAATAAGAGGAATAGCGGTTGGTGAAAAAAGATACAAGTTAAGATGATGTTATGATCACAATAGAAAATCCCCTACAATGTACACCTAGAATATTGGAATGCATAAACGAATATGGCAGATTAGCAGGATTCAAATTAAACTATGGGAAAACCAAAATACTAGTGAAAAATATGGAAGAAAAAGATAAAGTGAAATTACAAGAAATTACAGGATTGGAAATTAAAAAGAAAATAAGGTATCTTGGAATAAATTTAACAACAAACACTAGATTTAAGTAATGAGAACTATGGGAAAACATGTGTCAGGGAACTGCCATCGGAGCCAAGGGTGGTGGTAAGGCTCTTTAATGACGCTGGAGAGGGAACCAGCAAGGAGAGAGAGGGAGCGTCCGCTGGGGAAGGAAATAGACGTGATGCCAGGGAGAAAGGGGAGGCTGAGGGAGCTTCGGAGAGAAGGCTCCAGGCCTCTTCCAGTGAAGCCAGCGGGGAGAGCACAGGACCTCCTCTTGGGACGCCCACTCTGCGCAGAAAGCTTCCGCGCAGAGAAGCTAGGCGGCGACTTGGTGTCAAAGAACTTTTATGTTGGAAGAAATTCAGGAAACGCCCACTGACGGATTCTGCCAGTGATTGAGACAGTCACGGAGTGCTGACTGTCCAGCCAGGGGAAAGTTTTAACCAAACTACTCAGCTTGGAGCAGTTTGCGCCTTACGCACAAGCAACCCCAAACCCCATTACAACATGGAATGAAATAAAAAATGACTTGCAAGTATGAGGAAAATTAAATCTTTCCTTACTAGGGAAAATATCGGTAATAAAGATGAACATATTACCAAGGATGATGTTTTTATTTCAAAGTATCCCAATACTAGGAGGAGATAAATGTTTTAATAACTGGAAAAGAGATTGGCTAAATTCGTATGGTCAGGGAAAAAGCCAAGAATAAAACACAAAATAATGATAGATAAGAAGGAGAGAGGAGGATTTGGTCTCCCAGACATGGAGTTATATCATGATGCGGTGGGTCTGACCTGGCTAAAAGAATGGATCAAATTAGATGACTCGGATGTATTGGATTTAGAGGGAGTAGAGACGAGATTTGGATGCAATGCCTATCTAATAGATGAAAAAGTCAAAGTACATAAAGGCTTCCTAGGGCATATAGTCAGAAAGTCTATATATAAAATATGGGAGAAACATAAAAGACTCCTAGAACCGAAAACTCCCTGGTGGGCATCGCCAGCAGAAATTGTCGCGGTGAAAAAATTAAATATGAAAGAAAATTGGGTTACCTATAAAACTGTATTAAAGGAAGAAAACGGAGAATTGGAATTAAAGGATTATACAGAAATTAAAGCTCATATTAGTGATTGGTTCCAATATATTCAAATTAAGTATAGATTAGCAAAAGATAAAAAGTTAGGATTTGAAAAAGAAATATCAAAATTCGATAAATATTTAATACAAGAAAAATAAAAAAATATATCTAAATTGTATAATCTGATCTTAGAGTGGGAAACAAAGGATGAATTGGTTAAAGCATCAATGATTAAATGGGCGCAAGATATTGGGAAAAATATTATGTTTGAACAATGGGAAAAATTGTGGAAAGAAGATATGAAATTCACTATGTGTTATATACTGAAAGAAAATTACCTCAAAATACAACATAGATGGTATTTAACACCTGAAAGAATAACAAAAATGAATAAAAATTGTAGCGATGTCTGCTGGCGATGCAACACTGGAAAAGGAACTATGATACATATATGGTGGAATTGTTTAAACATCAAACAATTTTGGGAAATAATATATAACGAAATGAAAAAAATGTTTAGATATTCATTTAGGAAAACACCAGAAGGTTTTCTATTGGGAATAGTACCAGGAAGCCTAAAGGAAGAAGACAAGACCTTATATTTATATGCAACAGTAGCCGCAAGGCTATTGATTGCGAAAAACTGGAAAAGTGGTATTGTACGGACAAAAATAGAGTGGCTTGCCAAATTATTGGAGTACTACAATATATCCAAAACAATGGGAGAAATTGGAAGGTTCTCAAAAGAGAAGATAGATAGGGACTGGAAGGTGTTTAAAAGATACTTGCAAAACCATATCGAAAAATCAGAACTCCTATTAGAATAAACAAGTTCTGTTTGAAATACTGAATAAGATGGATAGCAATGTGTAATAGAAAAAGAAGTATGAAATTAGGCTAAAGGTGTGTGAAAGAAAGTAATAGAAG
The DNA here is from genome assembly GCF_964252035.2 of Podarcis erhardii. NCBI lineage: Eukaryota > Metazoa > Chordata > Lepidosauria > Squamata > Lacertidae > Podarcis > Podarcis erhardii. Next base: position 13,704,984 of record NC_138506.1, on the reverse strand, counting down.
TGGAAAGAAATTGCAATTGAGTAGATTGGAAGTCTAACACAAAGGTGGGGTGAGGGGTAAGGGATGGTGGTGGGAAAAGGAATTATTGGTGGGATTGAGTGTAAGTATGTTTGAACACTTTTAAGGATTGTATGAAATGTATGTTTGTATGCTTGTATATCTGTAATATATGTGTATTAATGAACTATTTTAACAATAAAAAAATTTAAAAAGAAATCAAATGTACAGAAAATAAATCTGAAAACTTTTTACTACCTTCAGAACTTAATATAGGCAGCAATTGTTTGCTGCTGTCCTAAGCCCACTTAATTTGGAGTAAGTCCTATTCACATTAATGGATCTTACTTCTGAGTAAGTGTTATGGGCAGGCAGCAAGCAGCCCTGAGCAAACAGAATGGCTGCCTGGCTGCCTAGCCAGTGTGTAACCAAGCATTACACTGCAGTCAAACCCATTTAAAGTGCTGGTTTTGACTTATAAAGTCTTAAAAGGTTCAGGACGTCAATATCTCAAGGACTGCCTCTCCCCATATGAACCTACCCGGACCCTGCAATCTGAGGCTTTTCTTCGTGTGCCTTCTCCACAATGGGTGGGAACATACATATACATTACAGCATATATAAAAACATACTAAAACATCAAACATTAAAAACTTCCTAATACAGGGCTGCCTTCAGATGTCTTCTAAAAGTTAATGTAGTTCTTTACTTATTTGACATCTGAAGAGAGGGTGTTCCACAGGGAGGGTGCCACTATCGAGAAGGCCCTCTGCCTGGTTCCCTGTTCCCTGTTACTTTGCTTCTTGCAGTGAGGGAACCAGCAGAAGACACATGGAGGAGGACCTCAGTGTCCAGGCTGAACAATGGGGGTGGAGGCACTCCTTCAGGTATACTGGGCCAAGGCTGTTTAGAGGAAATGAGTTTAGTATCTCATTTACACTTCTGCAAATTTTTATTCAATTTTATGAACAAGTTTTCTATCTGCAGTCATGCTTGTAATGGATGTGACATGATTTGAACTTATGTGTTTTGTTGATGCTTTATTAAAAATCTCAGGTAAGTACAGGTAAGTGTAATTTTTTTCATACAGCAGATAAAAATTTCAATGTGAACTGTTTGCAAAGGAAATGATTTCTAATAATTTAAAAAATGCTTGAGTTTTCTATAACAGATGTGGCACTGTTACGTAACGGATATGACAAGCAATATACCAGTTTTCACCTTTTATTATTACTCAAGCAATCAATATTCATTGTAAAACAAGAGATAAGTTATAATTAAACAAAAACTGAGTAAAAGTTGCATTAAACACTGACAAAAATATGAACCATAAAATATTGTCTGATGTAAGCTAACGAGTGAGGAATTTTTTTATTATTACATTTATTTTAAACTTAGTGTGAATGGAAGCAGTTATTCTGGTGGCCTTGGATCATCATTTGATGAACTACCATCTTCAGAAGGGTCACTGTACATATGTTCATTAGTCCTAGATGTCTCGTTAAGTGTGATGCTAATTTGTGGCACTTCAGCATTTGCTGTTTTTCTAACCAGTACAGTGGTGCCCCGCAAGACGGAAAACCCGCTAGACGAAAGGGTTTTCCGTTTTGGAGGCGCTTCGCAAAACGAATTTCCCTATGGGCTTGCTTCGCAAGACGAAAATGTCTTACGAGTTCCTGCGGGTTTTTTCCCCTCCCCCCCTTTTTCTAAGCCGCTAAAAGCCGCTAATAGCGCTAAGCCGCTAAGCCGTCAATGGGCTTGCTTCGCAAGACGAAAAAACCGCTAGACGAAGAGACTCGACGAACGGATTAATTTCGTCTTGCGAGGCACCACTGTATATGATTTTCATCGTAGGGTTGAAAGTGGTGGGATGTTTGGATGCCAGTCACGTTGGTGACATTATTCCACCTCTCATCAATAAATGGTGTGTCTGACTTCACTTTCTTTTGAGTAACAAACAAGATGTGCTTCTGTCAACTTTAAATTGTACAAGTATTATTAAGGGGGAAACGAACATTGGGGGGGAAAACAAAGTTACAAGTCCTCATGCCTGCAGAGAAAAGCTATATTTCACCAATGTTTTTAAATTTTTTTCTATTAAAAATTATCTTTTAACTTCTTGCATTGCATAGGTGTTGAACCTCTGAGAAAGCAGCCTCCGAAATTCTGGGTCAGGCCTCGTTTTGAACCCATACACTTTGTAGCTAGCAACACTCAAGATGGAGGAATGGAGCCACCTTCAGAGAACCAAGTGCAGGTGGCCAGTGAGAACATCACAACCCAGCAAATACAAAACTATGCCGATCGGGTTTTCAGCAGCTTCAACATGCTGGATGGGGGCACTCATTGTTCCAGTTCAATGAGTTTAGGTTATGGAAGTAGCCAGGCTAGCCAGACACAAGCCAAAGTAGTTTCTAAAAGCAAAGACTCTTCTGGTAGTGGTGTTGCAGCGGTTTCGGTGGGGGCTTCTCTTCTCCAGGCCACCTCTGAAATGTTTCCCAAGTCAGTTCTAACAGCCAAGCAGTGTTTCATTAACAAACTTGTAATGGCAGTCCACAAGAGTCTTGCTAGCTTTGATGTTAGCAGTGGGACAGACAAAATTAACTACACTTACCTCTTGACACGGTCCATACAGGCTTGCAAGACAAACCCTGAGTATACTTATTCTCCCTTGAAAGATCTTTCCCCTGGGGATTTTCCCAAAAACAAGAAGCTCCTAAAAGATGGCTTTGCTTGTGAGGTGAGGTGCCAGAATGTGTATCTGACCACAGGGTATGCTGGCAGCAAAAACGGATCCAGGGACCGAGCAACGGAACTAGCAGTGATGCTGCTGCAAAAGCCCGTGGAGGTTAAAGTTGCCCAGCGGAAGTTCAAGAACACCACCCAGGAGGATTTAGTGCTGTGTGAGAGTGGCACATCTCCCCTTGAATTCCCGCCAGCTCTCAAGCAGCTAGATGACTTTATTGCTGCCATGAAAGAATGCACACCTGGGCAGCCAACCACCAACATACAGCAGGGTCCCAGTTCAGCCAAACATTGGACTAACTTTGTTCTCACAGAAAACGCCAGTGATGCCATTGGGATTCTGAACAATTCAGCTTCCTTTAACAAAATGACCATTGAATACAAATATGTCCTGATGCCAAACCGCTTGTGGCACTGCAGTGTCTATCTACAGGACCACTTTTTAGCTGAAGGGTATGGCACAAAGAAAACCAGCAAGCATGCTGCGGCAGACGAGGCACTGAAAATTCTCCAGAAGACCCAGTCCAATGCTGGGGTCACCAAAGCAGTCCATGTTCAGAAAGTTGGTGAGGCTGCCCGAGATTCTGCCAAGAAGAAGGATCTGAAGGACCTTGTTGTATATGAGAACTCCATGAACCCTGTGTGCACGCTGAATGACACAGCTCAGTTCAACAAGATGACTGTGGAGTACGTCTTTGAAAGGATGACAGGGATGCGGTGGAAGTGCAAGGTATTGCTGGAAAATGAATTAATAGCTGAATCAATTGGAGTCAAGAAGACTGTCAAGCATGTTGCAGCTGAAGAGGCTGTCAAAATCCTGAAGAAAACCCAGCCAACAGTTGTCAACAACCTGAAAAAAGGCACTATTGAAGATGTAATCTCAAGGAATGAGATCTGTGGGCGATCAGCAGAAGAAGCATTGAAGCAGCAGATCAAGGAAGATAACATTGGGAATCAGATTTTAAGGAAAATGGGCTGGACGGGTGGCGGCTTGGGCAAAAGTGGAGAAGGGATCCGGGAGCCGATTGCTGTGAAGGAACAGTTCAAAAGGGAAGGGCTTGGGCTGGACATTGAAAGGGAGTTGAAAATCACAAAGAAAGATATTGAACAGATCATCCAGAATTATGCCTTCTCAGACAGTAAAATTGATCTGACTTTCTCGACAGAATTGACCAATGATGAACGCAAACAGATACATCAGATCGCCCAAAAATATGGTCTTAAGAGCAAATCCCATGGCCAGGGTCGTGATAGATACCTGGTGGTTAGCCGAAAGAGGCGCAAAGAAGAATTGCTAGACCAGCTAAAGCAAGATGGCCAAGTTGGACATTATGAACTCATTATGCCACAGGAGAAATAAGCCCTAAGGGCCATCCGTTTCTTCTGAGGATGTCCAAACTGAGGCTGAATTCTCCATTAAACACAGCAAAGGCTGCATATTATGTGAAAAATGATTATAAACTATTTTACTTGCTCATTTAGTTTTTAAGCTTTATTTTAAATACTTTAACTTTTAAAATCATAGTTCTTTCCAAATATATGTAGTGCAATCTGGATAACTTTAGTACAGTTTACCTGTTTTATGCAATTTATTGGAAATGGCTTGTGGTAATGGCAGAAAATCAAGTCAGAAGGAAAGTTCATACACCATTTAAAAACAAAAGCATGAGAACTTCCGGTTGATCGCTACTCACGAACCGATGCATCTCCTCCACTCTCCCGCACTGGGGGAGAACACATTTGGTAGCGGAGCTAAGAAGGGGGGGACCAAGGCTACGGGAACCCCAAAGTCTTGGAAGGGGATCCCGAGATGAAATGGAATTGCTGTGGTGCAGAGAAGAGGACCCTTGAATGGCAGGGAGAGGGAGAACTTCTCGGGCACTAGATCCAGTGATCCTCTGCTGCCGAAAAGCCCAAGTACGCGGGTATGTAAGAGGCTTTACTTCCGACAGACTGAAGCACACCTAACTGATTAGCCTACACAATCAATGAATTTGCTACCTAGTGATTAATAAAGGAATTTATGCAGTACAATGTGCTTAGAAGAAATGAAGGCTTTCCGGAATTTTTTTTTTATTTGACAATGAGCTACAACGGAATGATTTGAGATGAAGGACGTCTACTCCATTAAAAAACCCAAATTATTTGTGCCTTATTATACTGATGCTATGAACACTTTATGAATTTATATAAATATTAGCGGTGCGACAGAGATGCAGAGAGGAACAAACTGAAACAAAAAGAGATAAAGAAAGAGACATTCCCAACAAGGGGAAAAAAGAGACCAGCAAGAAGCAGAGAGACTCCGCAGAACATATATAATTTTGTTTCATTTTTATATATCCTTGGTAGCTGACTAGGAAAAAAGGGGACAAAGCAACTAAGAAGAGGTAAGGTCAGGATTCCATCCACCAGGCAACAAAAAATAAGAAGTTGTTTGCAGCCTGTGGTGGTTGCACAAAGATACACTGACGGCTGAGTGGTGGAGTGGCTTATAAAGCCGGAATTTGCCAAACATCTATCCACCCTTCTCAAGAGTTACTGTGCAAGGCAGTCCCTATTCCCAGTTTCCTCTTGTTGGTCACTGTGAAGTTTAGGCTGGACTGATTGTGTATTTGCTGACTCATGCAGTCCGACATCTTTTTTGCATCGCGAAACGGAAATGAACTGGATCAAGAGACACTGAAAGCTTAAATTGAAAACGTAGACAAGTGAGTGATTTTCCAAGGGCGACATCTATCGAACAAAAATCTGCACCTCACCGACATCTAAGACTGAGCTTATTGGAAGAGTGACACCCAGTGGCTGCTCAAGAGTACTACACTGTGCTTTTTCAAACTGAACGTGCTCCTCTGCTGTCTATTACTCTTTTACCCTTACATACTCCTCACTCTCAACCACATTCCCCACTTGCCTCCACTCAGCTTATTCTATTTATTATAATTCCCCTTTCCCCTCCTCCTTCTCTTCTTTCTTTCTTTCTTTCTTTCTTTCTTTCTTTCTTTCTTTCTTTCTTCTTCCTCCTTCTATTCGTGTGTGTGTGTGTGTGTGTGTGTGTGTGAGAGAGAGAGAGAGAGAGAGGGTGTGTTTCCTACTGAGTGCGTGTTATTCTATATATTTGAATGAAAGTCATCTTATGGAGTTACTAAAATGTATTTAATCGAAGCCTAGAATTGGTACTAATGTTTAAATTAAGACAGAATCAGTGATTGTAAGATTGGTATTAATTTGAATTATTAGAGAGGGTTGATGGTGTGTTTTTTATTGAAAAATGGTGGAAATCAATTGAAACCCAGGGTGTAATCAATTTTTAAGGTTAATTAGTGAATCGGGGTAATCTATTTTGAATCATTAGGGGAAATTAATAGTAATGAATAATAAAAAGCCTTCACATCCTGGCCCTTCAGTAGTTTCAGCATCTCAAATTAGGAGACGTTCTGCCAATGATCTGGACTCGACGCTAGATATTAGAATTAATTTTAGGCTTAAGATATTCAAGATTTAAAAAACAATGGTGTTTTTTCAATTTTTTAAATTAATTTTCCCAATTTTTGACAAATACAACATAACACAAAAGGGCAAAACATATAGAAAACAAACAAACATAGAAAATGTCTTCCAGTCCAAATCTAACCTAATATCCATTGTTAGGTGACTTCCTCAGAGCCTTCCTGACTGATTTTCATTAAGACTCATTTTAGCAATTTTCCAATATACATTTTCTAATATAATTAACTAGTTCAGATTACTAACTTCCTTACTTTTCATCATGTTCTCAAACCATGTTGTTGTCTAGTCGTTTAGTCGTGTCCGACTCTTCGTGACCCCATGGACCAGAGCACGCCAGGCACTTCTGTCTTCCACTGCCTCCCGCAGTTTGGTCAGACTCATGTTTGTAGCTTCGAAGACACTATCCAACCATCTCGTCCTCTGTCGTCCCCTTCTCCTTGTGCCCTCCATCTTTCCAAACATCAGGGTCTTTTCCAGGGAGTCTTCTCTTCTCATGAGGTGGCCAAAGTATTGGAGCCTCAGCTTCACGATCAGTCCTTCCAGTGAGCACTCAGGGCTAATTTCCTTAAGAATGGATAGGTTTGATCTTCTTGCAGTCCATGGGACTCTCAAGTGTCTCCTCCAGCACCATAATTCAAAAGCATCAATTCTTCGGCGATCAGCCTTCTTTATGGTCCAGCTCTCACTTCCATACATCACTCAAACCGTAATATTATACAATTCCATATCTCTTAATCCTAAGACAATTTAATACTTGCAAATATGTCTACTTATAAAATTATATTTAGCTAAATAATCCTTAAATTTCTTCCAATCTTCTTGATATTTCTCCTCCCTCTGATCGCGGATTCTTCCAGTAAGGTCTGCCAGCTCCAGAAAGTCCAACATTTTCATCTGCCAATCTTCCACCGTAGGTATTTCTTGTGATTTCCAGTTTTCGGCTACTAAAATTCTCGCTGCAGTTGTGGCATAGAAAAACAATATAACATCTTTTTTTGGCATTTCCATTCCTATTATCCCAAGTAGAAAGGCTTCTGGTTTCTTAATAAATGTATATTTCAACATTTTTTTCAATTCATTATATATCTTTCCCCAGAAGTCTTTCACCTTTGGGCACGTCCACCACATATGGTAAAAGGTACCTTCTTTTTCTTTACATTTCCAACATAAATTATCATTCATTTGATAAATCTTTGCTAATTTTCCTGGGGTTACCATCTATGCATCATAATATTTTCTTTGAACACGGTACATGCAGTGAACTTGACCCCCTTCTTCCACAACTTTTCCTAATCTTCCATCATTATATTATGGCCAAAAACCCTTGCCCAATCTGTCATCACAGATTTCACTTGTTCATCCTTTGTATGCCACTCCAACAATAAATTATACATTTTAGACAGATTTTTAACATTAGTATCTAACAACTGCGTTTCCAGTTTGTTTTTTTCCTTTGCAAAACCATTTTTCTTGTCCAACTTAAATAGTTCATTGATCTGGTAATATTGAAGCCAAGATTTAAAAAACAATGTAAATGAGAATGCAACAATGACAGAAGAAACCTTGTCTCGATGGGGGGGGGGGTCAAAATTGATGAAAATCACAAAACTATCAACCCAGGTGAAAAATTTGATTCAAAAAAACTCTGAATTAACCAAAACAGTGCAGGACCTTAAGGGAAAAACACAAAATTTAGATGAAGCTCACAAAAAAAAAATACAGAATGAAAACTGAGATAAAAAGGGAATGTGATAAAATAAAGAAAGAACCAGCAGACTTGAGGGCAATCCAGGAAACAACTTTGGATTCCATAGCAATGCTGCAGATGCAGAGAGAGAATACACTGAGATTTAGAGGTTTACCGGAGAATGCAGAGGAAATAATTGAACAAAAATTTCCTAAAGAACTAGCAGCATGGTTAGAACTGGAGGAATCAGAAGTAATACCAAAAATAGAAAAAACCTTTAGAGTCAAGTCAAGTGTAGCCAAAGTGAACAACTGGCCGCCAGATTATTTAGTTTCCTTTAATTCTATGGACTTTAGAAATAAAGTTCTTCAAACTAGTAACAAGATGAAACTAAATATTGAAGGAAACAACATTATTATTCACAAAATTATCCCAAATTGATTGATAAAAAGAGACAATTATAAACCTCTAGCTGAGGCCTTGAAAGCAAAGGCAGTGGACTATAGATGGTAGTACCCCGAAGGCATCTCCTTTTTCTTCAAAGGTAAATGAAGAAAGTGCATGTCAGCACTAGAAGAGAGAGCTTGGAGGAAAGAGACAACTTGGGGGGGGGGGGGAGCCAGAGGAATCGGAGTCAATGGCCACAGCAAACAGAAGCTAATCTGGGAATCCAGCTCAGAAATTAAGTAAAAGTTTCTGGTGTATATTGAGAAATTTTGGTTGCGTTGATATTTTCTTTTTAAATTGCTGTATTATTGGTTGGAAATAAAGTATGGATCTTAAAATTATTACTTGGAACGTGAATGTCCTAAATGAAAAATCAAACAGGAATAAGGTAGAACATATTTTGGTAAAGCAAACATATGATTTTATGTGCCTCCAAGAGACTCATGTTGCGAAAAAACATAAAAGAGTATTAATCAATAAAAGATTAGGACTAGATTTTATTTCATCAAATAAGGAAGAGGGGTGGTGATCTATGTAAGACTGCAGTTGGAACCTAAACTGCTTTATAACGATGAAGAAGGTAGAATAGTGATTGTTGAGGTAAAGATCAAAACTGAAAAAATAACTGTTATTAGAATATATGCACCAAAAGAAAGGAAAGCGGAATTTGATCACTCTCTGGAAGAAAAAGCAGTAGAATACCTTTGGGACAAAATCATTTTACTAGGTGACTTCAATGGAGTAGTCAATCCGGGCATGGACAGAACAGCAAAGGAAAAAACCATTGAGACAAGATAAACTCCAAGCCTCCTTCTTTCATTTAATAGACCTCCTGAATTTGAAAGATACCTGGAGGTTTAAACATCCAATAGAGAAAGAGTTTACTCATTACTCGGATTCCCAGAAATCAGATAGAAGAATAAACGCAATCTGGGCTTCTAAAGAATTATTGTGTAATATTATAAAAGTTGAAATCCACCCAAGAACAATCTCAGATCACAACCCAGTATGGGCTAAGTTTAAAGAAGAGGAGGAAAGAACTAAAAGATGGTGACTTAATGAGAGCATGCTGAACGATGAAAAGATAGTACAGAAGGCTAAGCAAACTTTAGAAGAATATTTTAAATTTAATTTAAATCAAGGAACGGATATAAAAACGGTTAGGGATGTGAGTAAAGCGGTCTTAATAGGTTTTTTTATCCAACAAAGTGCTTAAAGGTAAAGGTAGCCCTGACCATTAGGTCCAGTCGTATTATCAATTTGAAGGCATGTCAAAGTGCAAGTAGATAAATAGGTACCGCTCCAGCGGGAAGGTAAACAGCGTTTCTGTGCGCTGCTCTGGTTCGCCAGAAGCGGCTTAGTCATGCTGGCCACATGACCCGGAAGCTGTACGCCGGCTTCTTCGTCCAATAAAGCAAGATGAGCGCCGAAACCCCAGAGTCGGTCACAACTGGACCTAATGGTCAGGGGTCCCTTTACCTTTTTATTGCAGAATTAAAAGGACAAGTAAATGAAGTGAGGACCAAGACACAGTCTTTGGATGACTCAGTTTTAAAAGTTCAGAAAGAAATCAAGGAGAGATAAGGACAAAACCAAACAAGAAGTAGCAGAGTTGACAAAACTGCATGAAGAGATCTTGGACACTCTTGCTATGCTTGAAATGAAGCAAAAGGAATTGAATTTGAGATTCAGAGGCGTGCCGGAACAGGAGGGGGAAGATAGTAAAAGCAGATTAATCATTGAAATTGCAAAATGGTAAAAAATGAAATGAAATTGTGGCATTTACAATTGATAAAATATTTAGAATTAAAATGAAATCGACTAAAGGGGGGGGGGAGAAATCTCAGGAGACTGTCTATTTTTTTTCCAATTCTAGACAAATGGAAGATTTAATTCTAAGGACAAATCAAGAGAAAAAACTCTGCATAGATTAAAGGATTATCATAATTTATAAAGAAGTCCCCCAAAGATTTAGGAATAAACACCAAGCTTACAAGGACTTGGTTGATGTTCTAAGGAAGAACAAAAGGAGGGGATCTCCTTTTATAAAGACAAGAAATTCAAAATGAAAAACCCACAGGACATTGCAAAATTTTGGAGGAAGTATGCAAAGGAGCTTGGGGAAAAGCAGAACGAAACACTAGCACTGGGAGAGGAAGAAGAAAAAGATTTGGATGAAGAAAAAGAAGAATCATAAAAATTAAAAATTATTTTAAATTTAAGCAACATCACAATGGGGCTGAAAATTTTAACATGGAATGTGAATGGACTAAATAATAAAGTGAAAAGAAATAAAACTGAACATGTATTAAAGCAAAATTTAGATATAATTTGTTTACAGGAAACTCATGTTGCAAGGAAACAGAAGAATTCTGACAAATAAGAGATTGGGTAAAGAATTTATTTCATCAGATGTTAATAAAAGTAGAGGTGTAGTTTTGTATATAAGGGATAATTATGATCCGCAGCAAATCTTCAAGAATGAGGACGGGAGGATAATTGCGGTACAGGTCACATTGCAGGATGAGAAGTTGATTGTAGTAGGAATCTATGCACCTAATGAAGGGAAATCAGAATTTTATAAATCATTAGAGGAGAATTTATTTGAACATATGGACCAAAAAATTATATTGATGGGTGATTTTAACGGGGTGGTCTCAATGGAAATGGACAGGACGGAAATGAAAAGGGATACAAATCAAGGGAGATTACCCAACTCATTCTTTATGTTAGCAGAAAATTATGATTTGATTGATATATGGAGGTTGAAGCACCCATTAGAAAAGCAATTCACTCACTTTACAGAACCAAATTAAAGTTCAGGAAGAATTGATTATATGTGGACTTCCAAGGACTTGACACCAAGAGTTATGAAAGTTGAAGTTCTTCCAAGAACTCTCTCAGCTCATAATTCAATAATTTGGGAGTTGAAAGGTATTGAGGAAACTTCCTTCAGGTGCAGAATGAATGACGGCTTCCTAGATCAGGAGGTTACAAAGAAGGCCCTGAAAGCACTTGCAGATTACTTTGAGATAAATTTAAGTAAAGGTACGGACTTGAATACTGTGTAAAGAGGCTATGAGAAGCTTCCTAATACAACAAAATGTTTTTAAAAGGAATATAAGAGAGAAGAAGAAAGGAGATTTTAAAACAAATTATGGAAAGTGGAAAGTAGTTAGCAAAAAAGAACTGGGAATAAAGTTAAGCAGAATATAAAAATGTTGCAAGCCCAATTTTCAATAATGATAAATCAAGAAGTTGAATGGAAGATAAAATTTCTAAAACAAAGGAATTTTGAATTTGCCAATAAACCTGGTAAACTACTAGCGTGGCAATTAAAAAAAGAGTAAAGCAAAATACAATAACTAAATTGAGGAGAAATTAATAGAAAATCAGAGAGATCAGGAAGAATTTCCAAAAAAATATAAAAATTTATATAAAGCAGAGAAATTTAGTAAAGAGAAAATAGAGTACCTTGGGAGAAATGGACTGCAGAAGATTCTGAAAGAAAAGAAAGAACAGTTGAATTGCTTGGTAACCAATGCAGAAGTACAGATGGCTATAAAGCAACTGAAAATTGGAAAAGCTCTGGGACCTGACAGATTTACAGCAAAATATTATAAAGCTTTAACAGAACTATTGACAACCCCTTTAAAGGAAGTAATGAATAATATATTGATAAATGGTAAAGTTCCTGAATCCTGGAAGGAGGCATATATCATACTGATTCCAAAACAAGACACAGATCATTGACAAGTCAAAAATTACAGACCTATATCCTTATTAAACAATGATTACAAACTTTTTACTAGTAACCTTGCAAATAGATTAAAATATATTTTGATGGATGTGATTTATGAAGACCAGGCTGGTTTTCTTCCTGGCCGGCAGATGAAGGACAATGTAAGAAATATAATAGATATTCTGGAATATCTTGAGGCCAGGAATGATGAACAAGCTGGGTTAGTATTTACTGATGCAGAAAAAAGCATTTGATAATATTTCTTGGATATTTATGATAAAAAATTTGGAATCGATGAATATGGGCGACTCCTTCCTTAAAGGCATACAAGCTATTTACACTGAGCAAAGAGCAAGACTAATAGTGAATAATGTCTTGACAGATAATATTTACACAACCAATGGAACTAGGCAGGGGTGTCCGTTGTCACCTTTATTGTTTACTACAGTCCTAGAGATCCTAACAAGGAGGATAAAAATGTGTGGAAAAATAACAGGTATAAGAGTTGGAACTAAGGAATACAAACTTAAAGCCTTTGCAGATGACTTGGTACTGACAGTAGAGGAACCACTAGAAGTTTTAGAAATGATTGGTGAATTTGGACAGTTAGCAGGCTTCAAATTGAATAAAGCCAAAACGAAAATGATAGTTAAGAATTTGGATAAAGAAAAGACTGTAGAACTGCAAAGTAAGACAGGAATAACAATTGTAAAGAAGGTGAAGTATTTAGGAATTTGGATGTCAGCAGAAGCTATTAATTTATATAAGGATAATTACATACCGACATGGAATGAGATTAAAAGAGACTTAGAGGTGTGGGCAAGGATGAAACTGTCCCTTTGGGGCAGAATATCCGCAATGAAGATGAATGTTGTACCCAAGATGCTATTTTTGTTTCAAACAATCCCAGTGACCAGCGGACTGAGACAATTTAAAGATTGACAGAAAGTGCTTTCAAAGTTTATCTGGCAAGGGAAAAAGCCTAGAATTAAATATAAATTACTTACAGATCTTAAGGAGAGAGGTGGATTTTTACTGCCAGATTTAAAAATATGGAAACAACAGGACTTACCAACGATCCAGGACTGGTAGACAAAGATGTTGGAATATGCTGAGTTGGCGAAATTGACTGGGAAAATCCAAAACCAGTGGGACAAAACGTTTCACAAAGACTGCAATAAGTTCGTAGAGTATTGGAAAGATAACTGTGAACATCTAACAACACTGATAGGACTATAGTTTATAGAAAGCACCGATTTACAATAAACATTTTGTGATTATCAGAATTGAATAGAGAGTAAAGAGGGGAAATATGAAAAGCAATTGTGCTGCCAAATGCAGCAGTTCTTTCAAAGAATATCAGGACAAAAGGAATGAGGAGGTGGAAGGGGAACCAAAACAGTTTTATTAACAAACAAACAAACATACAAAGCAAAACATAAAACATACCCGACAGGGGCCACCCAATCTCCTCTTCAGCTTCCCGGAGCCCCCAGGTAGAGCAGCAAGAGAAAGACCCCGACCGTCGGTCTCCCAGCATCAGGTCCTTTGATCTGGGCAGAAGCTCACTGCCCCCACCACCACCACCTATGGCTTTTATAGTCTGCCTTGATGTAATCAAGTGCACCTGGCATTAATACAGAGCGGCTGAGAGTCTCCCACTACCTGCAGCCGGCATCCAGCCAGCACTTGCAACACAGAAGAACCCAATAAACTCCTGACAGGTGTGTGAAACACAAGAATCCAACTGGGGATGTTAAAGGGAAAGGGACATGCCACCTAACCCCTCAAAATACAGTTGTCTTCCACATTTCCACTACATTCCACCCCATGGCATGTTCCATTTCCTTTACATCCTTGGTTTCATTTGGGTGACAGTGTTCCACTTCTTCTGGACATCGTTCTTATCCCTTGCCCCGTTCTGTTCATGCGCTTGTCCTGGGTGCCTGGGAGCCATTGTCTTTGGGAGAAGATCAGTTGCTCATCATTAAAGGCAGGCTTGTGCATGTTCGTGTGGGATACTTAAGAGATCCTAAATGAAAGAAACAAAATTAATACTAACTAATAAACATTTAAGGTAACTCTGAAAATGAGTTTTATCATTCTCTTTGCTTCAGTTTAGCATAATCCAAACAAATTGGAGCGCTGGCTTGGGATAGCAGCACCCAATAGGTGGCCCTTGGGCCCCTACCAATTATTTCCCCTGGTTGGTCAGACCGGTTGGGATACACCACCCATACTTTTTGTCCTGCCATGAAATCTGAATCTGTTGATTCAGACTCTTTGCTACCTTTGTTTGTAGGCTGGTTTGGACCGGCTACTCCCTGGATAGTTGGTATCCTTATTTTTCACAGATAAGTTGAGCTATTTTCTGTCCTGTGGGGAGAATCACATCTTGCACACCAATATTATGCAGTAGTACTTTTATTTCATCTTGGTAACCAGTATCCACCACCCCTCCTAGTATCTGGATGCCCTTGAGGGCCAGCTCCAACCGCGGTGCAATTCGCCCATACATACCAGGAGGCACTGCAATCCCTATGCCTAAGGATACTGTTACCTGCCCTCCAGCTGGTACCACTACTTCCTCAGGCGTGATGAGATCTGCTCCTGCACTATCAGGCATTGCCCGGAGGGGTAGCTTACCGTATGGCTGAACCTTCCATACCTTGAGGTGGGTTACTGGTAAGAATTCTCCTTGTGAGCTCATTCGCTGCAAAGTCCAGCACACAGAGGATGACTGTTCAAATTCAGCTTGCTCAAATACCTTCCCCCACCCCTTTAACGTGTGGGTAGGTGTTAGCTGCTTAATTTTTATGGGGGCGCCTCCATTGCTGGGGATTCTCTTAGGATTGATGGCTGCAGCGCACCACACTCTCTCATTTCCTTGGTATCCAGGAAATGGACTTTATCCAATTTGACCACAGAATTCTCTTGCACCTCCTCCCCTGTAGGTGTCAGTGCTAGCACCTGCTCCTGCAGTGCACTGACTCCCTGAGGCCCTACCCTTGCTCTGTTGGCAATGTACCATTTCCACTTAACAATTGAGGACTGCTGAGCCCGTCCTACTCTCGGACTAACAGATTCATCCTGAACCCATGCCATGATTGGAATGGCAGGTCTTAACATTACTGGGTCTTGCCCAGTTAAGCGCTCAGTGTCTACCAAGGCCCAGTAACAGGCAAGAAGCTGTTTTTCAAATGGAGTGTATGATGCAGTGGGCAATTTCCTTGACCAGAACCCTAGAGGAATCTGCTTCCCTTTCTGGCCCCCTTTGCCATAAACTCCAGACAGCAATTTCCTTATCTGTTGACACTTGCAATTCAAAAGGTTGCCCTTTTTCATAGGGTCTGAATGGCATGGCAGTCGCTACTGCGGCTTTGGCTTCAGCTAAGGCTTTCCCTTGCAGCTCCCCCCATTCAAACTGGGCCTTTTTCCTTGTCACATTGTAAATTGGCCCCAATATCTGTGCCAAATGGGGGATATGCTGCCTCCAAAAACCCCACCAGCCATTGAGCCTCCTATTTGGAGCGTGGAGCCTGCAAAGTGGCAATTACATTGAGGGTTTTCTCAGGAATATGCTGCATAGGTCCTGCCCAGATCACTCCTATGAACTGCACCTGTCGTGCTGGTCCCTGGATCTTTCCGGGGTTAATTTCCCACCCTCGGGCTTTCATGTGGTCACTTAAAATGGCTAGGCCCTGCTGAACCTCCTCTTCTGTAGGTCCTGATAGCATAATATCATCAATGTAATGGGCCATAAACAAGGTAGAGTTCAGTATAACTTCCTTTAAGTCCCTAGGCACCACCCCATGGCATAGGGTGGGACTGTGCATGTACCCTTGTGGTAAAACCTGGAAGGTGTACTGCCTGCCTTCCCAGGTGAATGCAAATTGATCCTAGGACTCAGGGGCAATTGCTATTGAGAAGAATGCATTAGCCAGATCAATTACGGCATACCAGGTGCCAGCATTTTTCTATCTTAAATAATTTTTATTAACAGGTCAATCAAATCACATTATTTCCAAATCACATTAATTCCAAATTATGCAGCCAGATTTTTAAATTTTGTTGGGGGTACCCATACTTCAAGCTCTGAACGGGTCCAAGCATCTCTTATATTGCTGCTTTAATTAGACAGTTCTATCCAGTTCTGTCCAGATAGTCTCTTTATTACTTTCTTCATCTTGTTGTTGTTATCATATATTCCTTTCTTTGCGATCTCTGATAATCTTCACAAGCGGGTTGGAAACAAACATCCTCTGTGTGGGCTTTACACTTCCAAAAATCATATCACATAGGGACAGATGCCATTCCACACTTCCGTAAAGAATTTATCCTCGGTCTGTCCTTTAATTTTCCCAGGCTTGCTAAATATATCACAGAGGGCTCTGCCAGGTTAGATCACATTCCAATCATCATTCGCATTCCGATGATCCTGGTCCTCCTCCCCCCATCTTTCTTAGACAAGCCTGTTTTAGCGAGACGCCATTTAGAGCTGCGTCATAAAATTTTCCTCCGTACTCCGATGTTTACCGATCCTCTCTTTTAATCAATAATTCACTCCACACAGTTCTTAAATTCCTGCTTGTGATTAATAACATGCAACAATCTTCTTTCTGGGGTGGAGGGTTATTAATACTCACATAAGGCAAAGAAAATAAAAGTTTTTTCCTCCACCCCCCTCCGTTTCACTCCAAACATACCAATCTCTTAATGGTGGTTCATCACTTGATTTATTTGTCCCATCCGTCTCTCCGATCACAGAGATCCATTAATCAGCAGTCTTATCTCCCGAACTTTGCTTGATGTATGTGCTTTAGCTTCTTTCCAATTATGTTTCCAATTATATTTCCGAGCTAAAGC
Organism: Podarcis erhardii; assembly: GCF_964252035.2. NCBI lineage: Eukaryota > Metazoa > Chordata > Lepidosauria > Squamata > Lacertidae > Podarcis > Podarcis erhardii. The sequence goes on along the minus strand of NC_138506.1, from coordinate 13,687,990 downwards.
GAACCAGCACGTGCTAATTGGAGACAGCGTCAGGAAGAGCCGACTTCACCGAGGGCTCGTGCCTTCTTTCGATTCCGGGGGTGCATTATGGACACCGCTGGCAAGGCAGTCCCCCCCATCTCCTTGGGGGGTTGGGAAGACTGCATACTTCCCATAGCAGCCTCTTAATTACCTCGTGTGGGTCGGAGAGATGTTATTGTCGGCCATCTTCCAATGCGCCACCTGGTGGCCCCCTGGCTCAAAGCACCAGCATTTTTCTCTATTTGTTCCAATAAGGTCACTATGTCTGGCACAGCTACAGCCAGTGGCGGGGCATGCTTATTCAATTGCCGATAATCAACTGTCATTCTCCACGTGCCATCTGGCTTCTTCAGTGGCCGTACTGGAGAATTAAAAGGGGAGACCACTGGTCTTAGAACTCCCACTTCCAGCAATCCCTGAATGGTTTGCGATATCTCTTTATGCCTCCCCCCGAAGTCGATATTGCTTTACATATACCACTTTTCAAGGTGGTGGTACTTTTAATAGGGTCCACTTTGCCCTTCCCAGCATTATGGCCCGAATCCCAAAAGAGAACTGACCCCATGGGGTTTGAAATTCTCTCCCGTTCAATAAATCTATTCCAATGATATATTCAGGTACATGAGAGACTAACACATTTGCCCCAAAGGGTCTAGACTTTCCCAAAGCTAGACATACTGCCACCTGAGTGGTACGCTCTTACCCATCCCCATAAGCATTGATATAAACTGTGGCCCCCTGATGCTTATCGGGGTTGCCATGTATCAGGGTTACCTTGGCCCCAGTATCCATGAGGGCCATTACATTCTGCACATTTGTTCAAGACCAATATATGGTCAGAGGTATATGAGGGCGCTGATCTCCAAGGATGGCTGTCTTTATTAGCCTTACCTCCAGAGTTTTGCCACCCCCCTAATCCATGGGCTGTGGTATCTCCCACCCCTGGGCCTCCTTCCAAGAGGGATAAAATGTCTCCTCTGGTGGGACGGCTCCCCTTACTTGAGGATTGCTGTCTATCTCCCTGTGACCATCAGCACACCTCTGCTTCCACATCTTATATATCTTCGTTGTTGCAATACCATCAATGTCTACTTTAGGCACTCCTGCCTTGAGAAGCTCCATGAACATTTGCCCCCATGTTATCTTACTAGCCGGCTTCTTGTCTTGCCTACTCTTGACTTGTTGAAACTTCTCCCCCTCTCTTGCCGCATGTGCCTGGGGCTTGGTGACACTTTCCCTGTGGATCTCTCCTAGTTGACTTAACAACACAACTACCTCCCCCACTGCTACCCCCTGTGCCGGTCCAAGCAGTACTAACGGGACCTCGCATGTGGGGAGCGGCACCCTTCATTACACGTGCTCTCATTCCTGCGGTAAAACGCTGAACATCCGGCCCTGCAAACCCTTGCAAGTAAAGTCCAGTCTGCATAACCATCCCTCGCAACTGCTCTACTGCTTCATCAATTGTTTGCCATGGGGGCATCTGTTCCTCCCAGTCCATTGCAGCAGGGTATCTAGTCCGGACTGCATGTGTTAAAGGGAAAGGGACATGCCACCTAGCTCCTCAAAATACAATTGTTTTCCGCTTTTCCACTACAGCAATTAAAAAAGATAATTTAAGGTAATCATGGACTGGGAGGGAGGGGAGTCGTGTGTTAGTGAGAGCAGAATATAATGTGAAAAATTTGAGTATGTTCATCGTCATCGTTTAGTCGTGTCCGACTCTTCACGACCCCATGGACCAGAGCACGCCAGGCACTCCTGTCTTTCGCTGCCTCCCGCAGTTTGGTCAAATTCATGCTGGTAGCTTCGAGAACAGTGTCTAACCATCTCATCCTCTGATGTCCCCTTCTCCTTGTGCCCTCCATCTTTCCCAACATCAGGGTCTTTTCCAGGGAGTCTTCTCTTCTCATGAGGTGGCCAAAGTATTGGAGCCTCAGCTTCATGATCTGTCCTTCCAGTGAGCACTCAGGGCTGATTTCCTTCAGAATGGATAGGTTTGAGTATGTTATATTTATATAAAATGGAAACTTAATAAAAATGATTAAAAGGAAAAAAGAAATTTCGAATTTGCGAATAATCCAGGCAGACTTCTGGCCTGGCAATTAAAAAAGAAACAGGACGAAAGAATTATTAATAAAATTAAAATTGATGAAATGTGGATCCAAGACCCGAAGGAAATTAGTAGGCACTTTGCCAATTTTTATAAAAAAAGTTATATAAAGAAGGACTGGAGAAAATTGAAAAAATGACCTATTATTTGAATAAAAGCAAATTACTCATAATCCCCAAGGAGAAAATCTCTACATTGAATTCCCCAATAACTGCTCTGGAGGTGCAGCAAGCAATCCAAAGATCAACTATCTATTATTTAAAAAATTAGAGGAATCACTATTCTTACCTATGAAAGACATAATGAATGATATTTTCATAAACGGAAGGCTACCGAACTCGTGGAAAGAAAGTTTTATCATCCTCATCCACAAACAAGGAACTGATCCCTCAAATTATAGACCTAATGCCTTGTTAAATAATGATTATAAGATTTTTGCTGACACCATTGCAAACAGGCTAAAAACAGTTCTGAAAGAAATAATCCACAAAGATCAAACTGGGTTCCTCCCAGGACGTTATATGCAAACCAATCTCAGATGTGTGATCAATGCTTTAGAATACAGTACCTTGTTTATAAAATTGATAAACCTGCTGCTATTATGCTGGTCGATGCCAAAAAGGCATTTGACCATGTTTCTTGGCAGTTTATGAAAAATTTAATACAAGAAATCGAACTTGGCAAACGAACTTGGCAAAAATCTTTGCAAAGGAATAAATGTCATTTATAAATGTCATTTATTCGGAACCATTGGCTAAAATAATGATCAATGGTAAAATCACGGATGAGTGTAAAATAAGTAAGGGAACTTGGCAAGGATGTCCATTGTCACCACTGATATTTATCCTAGTGATGGAGGTTCTGAATATTCCGATACGAGAAGAGCAGCTTGTTAAAGGTATTACACTGGGGAATAAAGCATACAAACTAAAGGCTTTTGCCGACAACCTACTTATTATGACTGAAAATCCTAAAGAAAGTTTGACAAGTGTGTTAGAACTGATTAAGAATTTCGGACAAGTGGCAGGATTTAAATTGAATACCATTAAAACAAAACTGTTGGTTAAAAATGTACAAACACAGGAAAAGGAAGACTTAGAAAAAACATTGGGCCTGAAGATATGCAATAAAGCAAAGTATTTAGGTATTTGGATTGCCCCCCAAAATATAAATTTATTCCAGGACAATTATATGAAAACTTGGTCAGAGATCAAAAGGAATCTTGAGATTTGGAGCAGGTTGAAACTTTCATTTCTGGGTAGGATTTCCGTTATAAAGATGAATGTGCACCCCAAACTAATATTTTTATTCCAAATGATTCCGATACTGGGTGGAGCAGACTGTCTCAAGAATTGGCAAAAACAGATTTCTAAATTTTTATGGCAAGGGAAAAGACCCAGAATTAAACATTTAATTCTAATTGATATAAAAGACAGAGGAGGCTTCTCCCTGCTCGACCTGAAATTATATTATGTAGCAGCCTGCTTTACCTGCTTAAAAGAGTGGTGTACGTTGCAAGACCTGGACCTCTTAGACCTGGAGGGTTTTGATAATTGATGGGGATGGCATACTTGGCGTATGGGAAAGCTAAAGTTCATTTTTAAAAAAAATCGAATCATATTGACAGGAAATCGTTATGTACTGTCTGGGAGAAATATAAGAACTTGTTAGAGCCCAAAGTCCCCTGGTGGATCTCACTAATAGAGGTGTGTGCAGTGAAGAGAAAAAATACCCAGGGAGCTTAGCCAACATATAAAGTACTCATAAAGGAAGAAGATAACCAATTGAAGCTAAAAAATTTCGAGGAAATAAGGGAATACATATCTGATTGGTTTCAATACCACCAATTATTTGAGACATTTAAAACCGGTAAACTGAAGGGTTTTGCCACAGAGATTTCCAGATTTGAATCTGATTTGGTGAATTCCAAAATTAAAACACTTTGGAAAGTATACCAACTCCTCCTTGACTGGGAAGTCGAGGAGGAGGTCACACTGGCTATGGTTATCGCAAGACTTTGGGTACACAATAATCATGACGCAATGGGAAAAATTGTGGAAAACAAATTGGAAATTCACAGCTTACTACTCTTTGAGAGAGAATTTCCTAAAAATGAAACACCGATGGTATTTAACCCCTTGGAAACATTCCAAAATGTATAAAAGTGTCCCAAGCAACTGCTGGAGGTGTAAAGAAAAGCCAGGTACTCTGTTTCATATGTGGTGGCAGTGCAAGGAAATTAAGGTGTTTTGGGAGGATATCCATTTAGAATTGGAAAAAAATGTTTAAAATATCCTTTAATAAAAAACCAGAAGCCAGCCTTTTGGGAATTACAGATTTGGACATTCCCAAAAAGGTAAGAGGGCTTTTCTATATGCCACGGTCACATCAAGAGTTCTTATTGAGGCAAACTGGAAGAGTGATAAATTTCCTTCAAGGTTTGAATGGATTTAGAAACTGGCTGAATTTGTGGAATTAGATAGCTTGTTTGATAAAATACAAACCAAACCAAACAAGGTATTTGTTTCAAAATAGGAAGTCTTTAAAATCTATTTGAAAAATAATTATTGTAGTTTAAACTCTGTCACAGCATTTGAATAATATCAGTAGCAGTTTCAAGTATGATGTATGACCTAAGATAGATTAAAATTTAATAAATTTTAATAATATCTTGTTCTGTTTCGGCAGCAAGCCAATGGTGAGTAACTGAAGTAAGGAGTGGACTGTAGAAAAAGACCATTTTTATTTTACTGTTTTGAGACTATTATTTGAGATATATATATATATATATATATATATATATTTCTTTTTCTTTTTGCTTTGTGTTGATGTATATGGATATTTGTCTTTTGGTTGGTGTGGTAAAGTGAATAAAAAACAAAAAAAACAAAAGCATGATTCCCCTCTTTATTTTGCCTTAAAAAAAATAAAGTTGAAAAACTGAAAGGTGGCAATATGAAGAAACCTATATGTAAAGTTGCTATTAATAATACATTTATTTATTTGTGGACATGTACAGAATGGCATGTTTTGTATTTAAAATGTTGGGTTATATTGTGGAAAGAACAGGGTGGGGGACCTTTTCAGATCATTGTCAAAGTAACTAGTGTTTGGTGATTGGTTTACCTAAGGTTGTGTGTTCTGCATTTGTGCCCTAAAAGCCAGAGATGAAGAAGCTGTGATCCTCCAGATGTAGTCCCCTGGCCATTGGTCATATTGGGCTGATGGGAATTGGAAGTCCATCATCATTTGGAGGCCCACAGGTTCTCCATCCCTGATATAAGCCCTGAAGAAGCTGGAATGGGAGGTGAAATCAGCAAAGCCAGAGTCAGATTTTTCTTTAAAAAATATATTCAAAGGCATAATCCAAAGTTCTCCACTTGGGCAGGGGTGGAGGAGTGTGCCAGAGTCCTGTTAATTTTAAAAGAGCTATAGCACTGACATAATGCTCCCACTGAAATCAGTGGGCCTTAAATATGTTCAACTGTGCCACAACAGCTGTGATTTTTAACCTACAAGTCTATAAAGATAGCTCTGATGCCACATTTTTGTGGGAGGGGGTTGAGGGAGTATGTCACACCTCTGTATTATCAGGATTATGCAAAGATAGACAAGCTTGTTTTAATTTTTGTATTTCATATTATAGAGGACAGGAAGCCCAGTGTCCTCCAGATGTTGTTGAACTTCAGTTCCCATGAGTTCTAGCCAGCATGTTTAACAGGTGATGAGAGTTGTAGACCTGCAACATCAGGTGCAAAGCCACAGGTTCTCTACCCTGTCATAAGAAGATCTAGGATCTGTAATTCTTTGGCATGGAATTTATTTTTTAGTGTGTGTGTGTTGCAGAACTTGCAGGATTTGGGGTTTTACCTTGAAGTGGTTAGGCTTCTGCTTTCCAAAACTGATGAAGTCATTGAATAAATTAAGGCATTTTCCATCACCTTTTGACACTAACATGAAATCCGGAGGAGTGGTTTTCTTCTACTGCTATTGATCAGTGAAGTACTAAAAAAAAACAACTCTGGGGGCTGATTCGCTTGTTTCTATATGTAGCCTCCCAATACTCATTTTCTTCTTCTGCATCTTTTGTGTACATGTGCTTGTATATCATGTGGAGAGCAACAAGTAAAAGGTTCTGCCTTGCTACAGTAGCATGTGGTGTGTATGTGTGTGTGAGAAATTTTAATTTCCCTTTTTTCTCACTCCAAAACTAGGCTTTGTGGAAAAGGCCCTTCCCTTCAGCAGCACGAGCCCTTAAGGAACATGTAGGCTTGTTAAGGATCTAAGAAACTACTACCTCTTCCAACCCTCTATTCCCAGGGTTTCCCAAACTTGGGTCTCCAGCTGCTTTTGGACTACAATTCCTGTCATCCCAGACTACTGGTCCTACTAACTTCCATAGCCAAGAACAATAAGCTGGTTTACTAATAAGCCTGCATAACTTTTGTATATGCATAAAAATAATTTTAGCTTATGCACAAAGATCATTGCAGGTGCTATCCAAGAAGAGGCATCCATCCCACCCCCAATGATAGTTGAGGGAAAGTGGAATGCCTATTCTGATATTTGTACCAAGAGATTAAATCTACTGCCCAATTTAGTCAGAAGAACCATTTCAATCATAGAATTGTAGAGTTCGAAGGGACCCCCTGGGTCATCTAGTCCAAAATCTAGTTCCCGCTGCACACATGCATACACAGTTTTGCTTGTCAGTTGCCAATGTAAAAAGTTACTGCAGCATTTACAGAGGAAGCTGGGAAATGTACAGCCCTAAGGAACTGCTGAAGGTGGCATAGAATGCGTTCAGCAATTAAGAACCAGATGCATGGAAGGAGTACTCCAGTGACCATTAATGAACTGCAACAGGGGACAACCACCCTACTTAACCTTGTATCTGGTTAAGAAGCAAGAGACACTTACTAAAGCCTTATAGAGCTCATTGGATTTTTCACTTTTGTTTGCTCAGTAGCATGCAGGGCACCACTTGTGAGAGGAGTGTCATGAATTTCGCTCGTAAGATACCATGTAAGGCAGAGATCCTGTTGGACTCTAATATTCTTGGGTTTGTGTGCTGCAACCACCTTCTTCAGATCCCACCAGATTTTTTCTATGGGGTTCAAGTCAGGTGACTGTGATGGCCGCTATAGAACCTTCCAGGACTACTTCTGCAACCCACCCTTGGTGAAATTTGAGGTATGCTTGGGATCACTGTCTTGTTGGAAAATCCAAAGACGCCTAAACTTCAGCTTACTCACAGATGGCATGACATTTCTGTGGGAATGTTGTGGACAGTAGGAGAGGATATATTGATTAAATATTATCCTTCCTCACTCATGCTAGTGAGTGATATAGATAGATAGATAGATAGATAGATAGATAGATAGATAGATAGATATCTCAGAGCTCATTCACCTTCACACGGCAGAAAGCTAGTTTGCAGATTCATTTGAATCTAGTTAAGCAATCCAATTTGGCATGCCCAGATTGGAGTATATTCCTGGTAAGACCCCTTTGTTCCCTCTTAAAAAGAAATAAAAGACACAAATCTTTTCCTTATGAGTAATGTAGTTTACTCACGTTCAGTTCACAGTATGATCCCTGAAGGCAGCCTTTAGCTTGTAGTTACAGATACAGTGTGGCTTACATCCTTGTAAGGATGGGCCGATGTGCTGCTGGCACAGAGCCAGCAGACAGCATCAGGAGCAGTGGCCAAAATGGAAGAGAGTGGCAAAAGAGAGGAGGGATGGCTGCATGACTGGCCCCTTTGTAGAGTCTGCAAGGGTCACATCCACCTACCTGGTCACATGCAGGTGGAAGGATATTCCAGACCAGGTGTAACAAGAAATTCTACCTTGGCTGGAATAACACCCCCTGTCTGTGTCCACTCTAGGGAAACAAGGAATGTTGTATTTGCCTGCTCCAATGGATCACACACACACCCGTTTCCTCCTAGGCTATTCCAATACTTCAGTGAATCCATCCTGTCTTCCACACGCTGCAAGTTTCCAGTGCCAGAGGATGGAAAGCAGCCCCAGAGCGTCATCGAGTCACCACCATGCTTCACTGTAGGCAGTGTGTTCTTTTCAGCGTATGTTTCATTCCTCTTCCTCCAGACATAGTGCTGATCCATGGGGCCAAAAAGTTCCAATTTTGTTTCATTGCTCCACAGAACAGAATCCCAAAACTTTTGTGGCTTATGTATATGATTTTGAACATATTGGAGCCAACCTTTCTTGTGCTTTTGGGTCAGTATTGTGTACATCTTGGGAGTTCTGGCATGGAAACCCCCTGCATTTACTATGAGCTTTACTGTGCTCACTGAAACCTCAGTGCCTGCTGCCACCAAGTCTTGCTGCAGCTCTTTTGTAGTCACTGAGGGTTTTTCCCAGCCTACCATCTCAGAAATCTGGTTGCTGTCGCAGATAGCTTCCTTTTTCTGCCCCATCTAAGTAGTGTGACCACTGTTCCTTTAACTTTGAACCTCCAAACTATGCTTCCAACAGTGTCTCTAGGAACATTCAGCACCTTCACTATTGTTTTGTATCCTGCTCTTTGTTTGTGAAGGCCAATGATCTCTTCTCTGACCTTCTTGGACCATTCTCTTGACTTAACCATATTCATAGCTGGCAACGTTTCCCTTTTTTAAAGGGAAATTCCCTTATTCCGAATAGAATTCCTCACAAGAAAAGGGAAAAGTTGACAGCTATGGCCATATTTCTAACTTGCAGCCAAATTTGACACTCCACAACCCCCTAGGCCAGCTCTGGTATTTCATGTGTTGCAGCTCAAGCACACCTGGTGCAACTAATAAAGCCCTTAATTAGTTGCATCAGGTGTGCTTGAGACAACACCTGTTGTATTCATGCTGTTGTGAGGGATTCTATTTAGGGGATTCAATAATAGTGAGGCTGGAGAAGCCCATATAACAGGCATAGGCAAACTCGGCCCTCCAGACGTTTTGGGACTACAATTCTCATCATCCCTGACCACTGGTCCTGTTAGCTAGGGATGATGGGAGTTGTAGTCCCTAAACATCTGGAGAGCCGAGTTTGCCTATGCCTGCCATATAAGTTGCAATTTCAGCTGAATTTGGGGAAACCACTTGAAGCATCCGTTGTGTTGAGCTATTTGCTCATATCAAAATTTACAGACTTTCAGCTGTTTGCAAATAAACCTGATTTGCAATGGGGGTTGAATAATTTCAATTGCATATGGAAGGTAAGCTGCTTCAGACTGTTTCTATAATATAAGCTCCCCAAGCAGGTGAAGCCAGCTTGAAGAAGGGCAACTAGCAGCAGCATTATTATTTCCAGAACATTTACCAGAATAAAAATAGTGATAGGTATTTTGCCGCCTTCGACAATAAGCACTTTAAGATTATACATTTATTTACAAGTAATTGTAAAATGTTTTGTATGTGGGTTAATTGTGTGAAGTTGAATTAATATATACACAGAAGACACTGGAAGAGCAGACAAACACATTGATCAGTCTCCTCTGACACTGCTGCTTAAAGTATCTAAAATGTAGAAACTGAGCTTACAAAACTGCTTTTCCAAAGGTTGAACAACTTGATAAGGGAGGTGAGAGATTGAAAAATGCAGTAATAGCACTTGTGACCTCCTTACTGTTTTTTTAAAACAGAAAGCAAAGCAGTAGCATCTTATTTTCTCTAGTAAGAGACAGAAGGATTAGTTATACAGGTGAAACTCGGAAAATTATAATATCTTGGAAAAGTTCTTTTATTTCAGTAATTCAACTTAAAAGGTGAAACTAATATATGAGATAGACTCATGACATGCAAAGTGAGATCTGTCAAGCCTTTATTTGTTATAATTGTGACATTATGGCGTACAGCTGATGAAAACCTCAAATTAACCATCTCAGAAAATTAGATTATTAAATGAAATCAGCAAAACAAGGATTGCAAATAGAGCAATATTGGACCTCTGAGAAGTAGAAGCATGCATATGTACTCAGTACTTGGTTTGGGCCCCTTTTGCATCAATTACTGCCTCAATGCGGCGTGGCATGGATGCTATCAGCCTGTGGCACTGCTGAGGTGTTATGGAAGACCAGGATGCTTCAGTAGCAGCCTTCAGCTCTTCTACATTGCTCAGTCTCATGTCTCTCATCTTCCTCTGTGGTACCTCTGGTTACATACTTAATACTGGTTACATACTGGTTACATTCATTCTGGAGGTCTGTTCTTAACCTGAACCTGTTCTTAACCTGAAGCATCACTTTAGCTAATGGGGCCTCCCACTGCTGCCATCGCACGATTTCTGTTCTCATCCTGAAGCAAAGTTCTTAACCTGAGGTACTATTTCAGGGTTAGCAGAGTCTGTAACCTGAAGCGTATGTAACCCGAGGTACCACTGTATTAGTTTCACCTTTTAAGTTGAATTACTGAAATAAATGAACTTTTCCACGATATTATAATTTTCCGAGTTTCACCTGTAGAAAGGGAAACAAGCACTTTGATTTTTCTCTCATTCTTTGCGCGCCACAAAGTTATTGTCAACCCCTGTCCCATAGGTAAAGGTAAAGGTACCCCTGCCCGTACAGGCCAGTCATGTCCGACTCTGGGGTTGCGCGCCCATCTCGCTTAAGAGGCCGGAGGCCAGCGCTGTCCGAAGACACTTCCGGGTCACGTGGCCAGCGTGACATGCTGCATCTGGCGAGCCAGCGCAGCACATGGAAACGCCGTTTACCTTCCCGCTAGTAAGCGGTCTCTATTTATCTACTTGCACCCGGGGGTGCTTTCGAACTGCTAGGTTGGCAGGCGCTGGGACCGAGCAACGGGAGCGCACCCCACCGTGGGGATTTGAACCGCCAACCTGACGATCGGCAGGTCCTAGGCGCTGAGGTTTTACCCACAGCGCCACCCGCGTCCCTAGCAATCTTCAAAAAGCCTTGAAAACTACTAAGCAGTTCGGATATTCTTAAAAGAAAGGATACCTAGCACTTCCTTAGATATGTTGCCACACTACAATGATAAATCACTTTGCACATGACCCACAGAGCAAACTGTCACCTCCTTCCCTCACCTCTGATGAGCTTAAAATAATAGCCCATTTTGCAATTTGAAATGCTTTCATCACATTGCTGAACAGAAAAAAGGAAGAATGAGAAAACAGTAGGGAAAAGTTAGTTCTTCACACAGTACTTACAGATGCATTGAAGTTGATACAAGCAGTTAAATGACCAGCCTAGACAGATCAGCACTTGAGTCACAGTTAAAAATGTATATTGTAGATAAACATTCTTTTTAAAAAATCTAGCTACATTGTGTATAACACAATTACAATTAAAATATTAGTGTAGAATAGAGCAGGCATGTCCAACAGGTAGATCGTGGGGTGTTCCTGGCAGATCTCTGGCCCCTCAGCGATCTCCTTAAAAAGAAGCAAAAAAAGCAAAAAAACAACAACCCCAACCACAACTTTGGCTTCCTGAAAAAAGTTCAACAATTATGGGTAGATAACTGCTAGTCTTTTTACGACAATGAGTAGATCACTGACAGATTTTTTTATAATGTGAGCAGATTGCAGTCTATTGGGAGTTGGATGTCCTGCACTAGAGAAATGCACAATACTGCCCTAATATGAGGTGGTAGATCACAGAAAGTGGAATTCAGCCTTATTAAGTCTTTTACAAGTAACCCAAGTACAGTACATTTGACCTCATGGGGGAGGGGTTGCTTTCTGTTGTCCAAGGAGAAAGAAGCTTCAGTAAGGTTGAGTGGCAACAGCACAACAGCTATTTTGCTTTTTAAAGTAAATGCAGTGATGAGTAAATGCAGGAGAACAACTCAGACACTTCATACATACGCATCATCCAGGGTCAACAGTCACACCAACTCTGCTCTACTATTGCAGAAACCCGTTTTTCATATTCCCGCTTATTCTCTTGGTATAGCTGAGCTGCCTGGCTGTTTGCAGGACTGTTTGGATTAGGCTCATCCAGTAAAGACTGTTTTGAGAAGAAAAAGATGGATCAGGCTTCATAATGAGGTTTCAAACAAAGCAAGCAAAATGGTTAATTCAACATATCAAAACTTGACAGATGTACCATGTATATTAGGAACGTTTTTTGGATATTTCAGGTCCCCTGCTTAGCCTGCACCTATCCCATTGTTTTTAACACAATGACATGCACTCTCCACATGTACAAGTTACACAATTAACAATTATCTTTGTTCCAACAGCAAAGCTTAATGTGTGCAATGAGCCACTCCTTTAAGCCTACATAACTATGCTCAGAATCAGTTCTGATGGGAGAACAGTCCATTAGAGAACCGTCCAAGGCTTTTGGCCTTGTGAACACCCTACCAGCAGACATCTTGCATGGGCTTCAAGCGACAGTTTGAAGGTGGATGACTTCTGAACATTTTCAAAAGTGCAAAAAGGAAGGGGAGGAGAAAGCACACTCCCAAGACTGTAAGAATATGCTTCTGCTACACCAAATACGCAAAAGGTAATCATCACCACTAGAAAAATGTAGTGATGCAGTGCTTCTGAAATGTATAGCTGCTTCAGTTTGTGAAGCCATTTTGTTAATCTTTTTGGGCAAGTCACAGAGTGGGGATGCAATGTATCACTAATTCAATTGGGGGGGAGTCTTCTTTGAAGTGCTTTTAACACTTTAGGCCCTTCCCAGTTGTTTAGTCAGTAGTGTTTCAGTTATTTTGTATTTTACCCACATTGTATGTACATTTATAGAATCACAATCATAGAATTGTAGAGTTGGAAGGGACCATGAGGATCATCTAGTCCAACCCCCTGTAGTTATACTATTGCATTTTATAATTAACAGAAATAAAAGGATGGGTCTTAAATAATGATGATGGAATCACATGGTAGATAGTTCACCAGATAGTTGTGTTTCTGCTTTCATGGTTATTACAGAAACTAAATCCCTGATGTTACCTGTATGGATGTTAAGATGGATGATACATCATAGGTAGGACTCCAACGGTTCTGAAGAATATCCAGACATATACTACCATCTGCATAGACTACAAAAGGAAATTAATGGGTTTCATAACAAGAGCCAGTGCCCTGCAAGTTTCTCTTGCCAGGTTGTCACTCACAGTTCATTGTCAGCATTTATTGAATAACTAACTAAAGTCACACACAGAGTAAGTGTCTGAAGCTTGTTCCTCATCTGATTTCCACAAGTTATGAAACAGGCCCCTGGTGAACTGAATCTGTAAACTGCACCTTGCTCCACCAACACATCCTCCTTTCTGACCTCACAACTATGTTTATGAAGATGTTCACAGCATGGTATTTCAAGCAAGGATTAAGCACCAGGAACACATTTCCTTTCTAAGATCTATGCAAGTCTAATGCAAGTCTAATGTGAACTTTGCAATATAGGCTTTAGAATTCTTCATAAAGTGGGGAGAGGAGAGGATATAAATGTAGGATGAGAAAATCCACTGAAAATAAAGCTATTAAAAACTCATATACAAAAGCATTAGCATCTATAGGAGTACTAGAAATCTAATTGGTTACACTTGGCTAGTGACAAGAAAAGTTTGTTTACTATAGGGTTCCATCAGAAGTCATACAACCAAAATATCAGAAGCAGACGAGATCTAGGATTATAAGAACCCAAACAACGAACTAGTACTGCTACTAAGTAGATTTGGTTTCATTTAGAAGTTTTCCTCTTGCCTTTAAAATTAAAGGATTCTACACCTCAGTGATCAGGGGAGTCACTGGGGAAATCACCCTATTCTGCTAGAAATTTAAAAGGCCATGTAGAATGGATTCTCAGCAACATTTAGCATATATTTATATGACTGCAATTCCCTTAAATCATCAGTATCCAGTCCATTTCCATGACTATTGCTGTAGTTAAAGACACAAACCACTCCATTTTAGATGGTACATACCATTTGGATGAAACATCTTAGAAACAAATCTAACAGTAGGTGGCTTGTTTGGATATTCTTCTGTGAATTCTATGGTAAGCTTGAAAGTTCCTGCAATTGAAAGAGGCAAGGCCTAATTATCTTGTTCACAGATTGAAACTTCCCCTGTACCTGTTGTGCAGATGCTCCAGCAGTTTCACGGAATTCCCTAGGTATAGGAGATTCAATTATTACATAGTCTGCTATTCCACTGACAACAGTGGGCCAGCCAGATGCCTCTAGGAAGCTCACAGGCCGCTGCCACTGCCACCACAATTACAAGGCCTTGCAGCCCATCATTGCTTTTGCCACTGCCGCAAGGCCTTGCAGGCCACCACAAGGCCTCGCAGGCTTCTGCTACCACCGCCCACTGCCGTGGCAAGGCTTCATAGGCTGCTGATTATTGCGCCACTGCTGCCAGGTGGCTGCCGCTTCTGCTGCCTAGCAGGCCTGCTGGCAGTCCCAGATTATTTGTATTCACTATGACTCATCACCGTACTTTGGATTGTCCTGAATACCACCGTTTGGTAGTGAAGCCCAAACCCAAGTGTCTCATTTGGATGCATTTTGGCTTGCCTGCTGCTGAAAGTGACCATTAGGTGATTGATAAAATCATCATTTATCCGTTTCAGAACCTTAAGTAGTAGCAGTTGCCAGTGATATACCACAATATTGAAAACTAGTTATCACCCAGTCCTACACCTGACCTTCCTGCTGCTTGGAAGGAAGCAGCCAGCCCATCTCACTTGGGGGAGGCAAAACAGTATTTGGAAAGCAGCAACCAGTAATCACCATACACAGGGACAGGACTTCTCAAATTGCTTGCAATTGTACTGCTACCTGGAGTTTTGAAGGCTGTTCACAATATATTGCTGGGTCAAATATAATGAAACTGTTATTGCGATGTGGGCTTCAAACTGGTTTTGAACAATGTATAGATAGACCACATGATCAGAACAACCAGGGAGGTGAATGAAGTTGACAGCAAAGTGCTAGAAAGGGGATTGAGGAGAAGACTACAATTGTCAAAATGGGAGGGAATGAACCAGTGTTTTTATCCAAAGGAAAGAGAAAAGGGACCATGTATTTGAAACACTCTCTATTTATGGAGATAGCCATCCTTGATAACCGGTGATCAAAGATATATTGCCTCTGAACACGTATGATACACTGTTACCTTAAGCAGACTTCGTTTATAAGAAGAAATTCAAATAGGTTCTTAAGTAAAGGGCACTATTTACACAGTAAGCCTAGTCACCACTTACAAGGCAAAATGCTTAACTGCAGCTGGCTGTGTTTTAGCCAAGAGAGAGCAAGGACAGCTGATCCATGGAATCCTGGGAGTCGTTAATATATGGATTACATCCACCTTCTGTTCACTGAAAACATTTTTTAGTTTTGTTTTAATACTTACCATCTTCAAATGGGGTTCCCTCAGGCCTGAAAGAAGAGAAAGCATATCAGCACCTCACATGTTGTTTGCCAAAGTTAGTTTACTGTTGAACTGGCAGTCAGCCTTTACAGAATGACATACAGTGGTACCTCAGTTGCCAAACGTAATCCATTCTGAAAGACCGTTCTACTTCCAAAACGTTCAACAATCGAGGCGCAATGGGTGGTCAGCAAAATCCATGGGGGGAAAATGGAGAAACGTGCCTCAGAAGCTGTTCGATTTCCGAGGCACGTTCGAAAATGGAAGCATTCATTTCCGGGTTGTTGGCATTCGAAAGCCGAAACATTTTACTTCCAAAGCATTTGACAGGCAAGGTTCCACTGTATAGTTGAATTTTGACCCATGCCCAACACAGAAATGGGGGTCAGAGTGAGCAAGCTTTAAGAGTTTCGGGAGAAAAAAACCAAAAGTTTTAGAAATTTCACAATTTCTACATGTGGGTAGTTTTACTTATGTAAATAACTTCTACCAAGCAGTCACCTGCTCCTGTGCTGCTGCCACCTCTAATCCTGCTCTCAACCCAGATGCCATCTGGGTCAAATGGTGGGGATACCACCCCCAAATACTCCATAGCATTGTGTAATTAAAACAGCAGTGCTAAGCAAACTGCACACTGCTCACTGCCCCAGTTTTGCTGTTATTTTAAAAATAAAGGCAGCAGCATGATGGTGCTGCATGGCTCTGGTCTGATGACAACCAATTTGTCACACAGAAAGGTACTCCCAAGGGTCATTTAATCCAACCCCCGGCAACACAGGAATCTCAACTAAAGCATCCCTGACATACGGCTATCCAACCTCTGCTTTAAAATTTCTAGTGAAGGAGAGTTCACCACCTTCTGAGGGAGACCGTTTCACTGTCAAACAGCTCTTACCACCAGAAAGTTCTTCATGATGTTTAGTCAGAATCTCATTTCTTTGCATTTTAATGCATTGGTTTGGGTCCTAGCCTCTGAAGCGGCAGAAAACGAGCTTGCTCCCTCTTCAATGTGACACCCCTTGAGATATTTGAAGACAGCCATTATTGTTCACAGGTGACTGGACATATACTCAACTAAGAAACTTCCTCCCCTGAAACACCAGGACCCAATGGCCTGACAGCTAAATATTAAAAAAACAACTCCAGAACTCTCTGGTGCAGCCACTGAAAGATGTTATGAATGAAACTTTAAAGAACAGTAAAGTACCAGAGGCCTGGACAGAGGCATTCATTACCTTAATCCCAAAGCAAGACGCAGACTTAAAGGTAGGTACCCCTGCCCGTACGGGCCAGTCGTGTCCGACTCTAGCATTGTGCGCCCATCTCACTTAAGAGGCCGGGGGCCAGCGCTGTCCAGGTCACGTGGCCAGCGTGACGAAGCTGCTCTGGCGAGCCAGCACCAGCGCAGCACACGGAAATGCCGTTTACCTTCCCGCTATAAAGCGGTACCTATTTACAGTGGTGCCCCGCAAGACGGAAAACCCGCTAGACGAAAGGGTTTTCCGTTTTGGAGGCGCTTCGCTAAACGAATTTCTCTATGGGGTTGCTTCGCAAGACGAAAAAATCTTGCGAGTTCCCGCGGGGTTTTTCCGCTCCCCCCCCTTTCCTAAGCCGCTAAGCCGCTTATCAGCTGTTCCGCTGATAAGCCGCTTAACAGCTGATCGCTAAAAGCCGCTAGACCGCTAATAGCGCTAATCCGCTAAGCTGTCAATGGGCTTGCTTTGCAAGATGAAAAAACCGCTATACGAAGAGAATCGTGGAACGGATTCTTTTTGTCTTGCGAGGCACCACTGTATCTACTTGCACTTAGGGGTGCTTTCGAACTGCTAGGTGGGCAGGAGCTGGGACCGAAAGACGGGAGCTCACCCCGCCGCGGGGATTCGAACCGCCGACCATACGATCGGCAAATCCTAGGCACTGAGGTTTTACCCACGGTGCCACCCGCGTCCTAAGACGCAGACTTACTTTTGGTTAAAAGCTATAGACCGATCTCTCTATTAAACGATGATTATAAATTATTTGCAAACATCTTGGCCAATAGATTGAAAGGAGTCTTGACAGAAATAATCCATCATGATCAAGCTGGTTTCCTACCAGGACACCAGATGAAGGATAATATAAGGAATATAATTGATGTTATAGAGCACACCTGGAAGTTAGAAATGAGATGGTAATATAAAAGATGAATTTTGAGGAGACCTTTGAGAGAGGTATTGATGCAATATACTCCGATCAACAAGCAACGTTAATTGTGAATAATGTTACAACAGAAAAATGTAAGATATTAAAGGGGACAAGACAAGGCTGTTCCCTGTCACTATTATTGTTTATTTTAGTGCTAGAGGTCCTGGTGAGGAAGATAAGCACAGATGAAACAATTAGAGGAATAACTGTAGGAAATAAAGCATATGAATTAAAAGCATTTGCTGATGACTTTGTGATTACGGTAGAGGACCCAAAAAACTCATTACCAAAGGTATTGGAAAAAATTCAGGACTTTGGACAGGTGTCAGGTTTCAAACTGAATAAAATAAGACTAAGGTTTTATTGAAAAATGTGATGGAGCAATACAAAAAGGAGTTACAACAGATAATGGATTTAAATATACATTAAAAAGTAAAATATCTGTGGAGACAATTGGAAATTGCAGAGTTTGGAGAAAATGAAGGATAAAGTGCGAGACTGGTTACATTACGCTCAGATTAAAGAAGTTTTTAAAAATGACAAAAAGTTAGGGTTCCAGGTGGAGAAATCGAAATTAGAAACAGAATTGTTAGAACCAAAGACTAAGGTACTATCTAGAATGTATAACTTGCTGTTAAAATGGAACACACAAGACGAAATGGTTAAATCGGCTATGATAAAGTGGGCACAGGACATTGGGCACAACATCATGTTTGAGGACTGGGAAAGGTTATGGACCACTGGGTTGAACTTCACCGCATGTAATGCTCTGAAGGAAAATGTAATGAAAATGATATATAGATGGTACATGACCCCAGTTAAACTTGCCAAAATATACCATTCGTCTGATAATAAATGTTGGAAATGTAAAGAAAATGAAGGAACATTCTTTCACCTCTGGTGGACATGCCCTAGGGTGAAGGCCTTCTGGGAAATGATATATAATGAACTGAAAAAGGTATTTAAGTATACCTTTACTAAGAAACCAGAGGCCTTCCTCCTGGGTATTGTCGGCCAGAAGGTGCTAAAGAAGGATCGAACATTTTTTATGTATGCAACAACGGCAGCAAGGATACTCATTGCTAAAAACTGGAAAACTCAAGATCTACCCACACTGGAAGAGTGGCAGGTGCAACTGATGGACTATATGCAACTGGCCGAGATGACTGGCAGAATCCGAGACCTGGGAGAAGAGAGGATTGATGAAGATTGGAAGAAATTTAAGATGTATTTACAAAAACATTGTAACTTGGTTGAATGTTAAGAAGGATGCTAGATTATAAAAAATTGGCCACCACTAAACTAGATTTGAACTCGATGATAAGTGAGATTAAAGAAAACATAAATTTTTTGGAGAATTGCTAGATTATATTTAAATGAGTGGATATAAGACCGTAAACAAGTTGATAATTTGCTTGGAATAACCTTTTAACAATGTAAATGGGAGCGGGAGACGTGAGGGAGTCCAAAGAATTGATGAAATTACGTTGTGTTGGAAGTAAGATTGTTTATTATTTGTGTATTTAGAAATTTAGAATTTAGAATTTAGAATTTGGGGAGAATGAATTTATCGTTATGGGGGAGAATTTCAATGATTAAAATGAATGTATTGTCAAGAATGTTATTTCAATCAATCCCGGTGATAAGCAGTACTGGATGCTTCAAAGAATGGCAAATATATATTTCTAGATTCATCTGGCAAGGGAAGAAACCAAGAATAAAATATAAATTATTATCAGATATGAGAGAGAAGGTTTTGCCCTGCCAGATTTGAGATTATACTATGAGGCATCTTGCATCTGCTGGATCCGGGAATGGATAATATTGAAAAACAGATATATGTTAGATCTAGAAGGACATAATAGATTTGGATGGCATGCATATTTATGGTATGATAAAGTAAAAGTACATAAAGGATTTCAGAATCATATACTAAGAAAATAAATTTTTAAAGTATAAAGTATAAAGAAGTATACAAAGTATAAAGTAGTATAAAAAGTATAAAGTATAAAGAAGTATAAAGATCTATTAGAACAAAAAACACTGTGGTGGCTTTCCCCGTTAGAAGCAATATCTGTGAAGAAAGTGAATATGAGGACTAACTAGCCAACATACAGAGAGCTGTTAACCGAGGTAGAAAACCTACCAGGTAAAATTAAAAGATTTTGATGAGGTGAGAGAACTGGTAATAGACTGGTTACAATACCAACAATTAAATGTTTTTTTAATGGATAAAAAGAATGGTTTTAGTTATGAATGATCAAGATTTCAAAGAGAGATCTTAGAAAATAACTTTAAATTATTGTCAAAAATGTATAATTTGCTCCTGGAAGGGAACACAAAGGATGAACAGGTCAAATCTGTGATGATACAATGGGCGAAGGATGTGGGACATAATATAAAAATGACAGATTGGGAGAGGCTGTGGAAAACACATCTGAATTTATGGCGTGTTCCTCATTGAAAAAAAACTATATGAAAATGATGTATTGGTGGTACTTAACCCCAGTAAAATTAGCAAAAATGTATAGAACAAGTACCAATATGTGCTGGAAATGTAAAGAAATAGAAGGTAACTTTTATCATATGTGGTGGAACTGTAATGTAATCAAAAAATTCTGGGAAATGATATATAATGAAATGAAAAAATGTTTAAAATAACTTTCCCTAAAAAGCCAGAAGCTTTTTTACTAGGAATTATAGGTACCGAGATCCCCAAAGATCAGAGGAAACTGTTCATGTATGCTACAACATCTTGCTAGATCTTGCTAGCTCAGATCTTGCTAGCCCAGAGATGGAAGGAAGAGACAACCCTGACCAAAGAAGAATGGCAAATCAAGTTGATGGACTATGCCGAAATGGCAAAATTAACTGGGAAGCTCAGAAACCAAGAAGACAAGATTCTAAATACACTTGTAATGTAATAGAAAGTACAGATAACCTAGGAAGATAAAAAAATGGAGAAGTATTGATATGCAGTTGAAAATAGAAGAGGACCCATGGATGGGATGGGGGGAAGTCAGGAGATTCAGAGTAATCTTGATATGTGGAATTTGTATGATCTTTTGATGTAAGCTTATTCCTTTTCTTTCTTTCTCTTTTTCTTCTTTCCTCTATTTTGGAAAATCAAATAAAAAATGATATATATATAAATAAACTTCCTCCCCTGTCTAACAGGACATAATATTCAGTGGATTCTGGTTTTTCGCCACATTTGCAGACCACTCTGAAGCTAATGCTTGATCAGGGTTCAAAATTATCGTTGAGCTAGTCGCAAAATGTGACTGCCAAGCAGCCTTTTGCAAGTGGATGGAGATGTCCAGGGGCACCATTTGTGCCTAGCATCTACCCCTGACTGACTGCAGTCTGCTGGTCTGACAGCCACCACTGCAGCAAAAGATCAGTCACCCCATAAAGCTGGGTGACTGATAAGGAGGAGGGAGGTTGCCTGGGGAACAAAGTAGAGCAGAAGAGGGGAAAGGGATGCTGGGGGTAGGAGGAGAGAGAAACACAGAATACACTCATTTTCAGGGTTGTTTTTATACCCCTCCTTATAGAGCACACATACATCCAGGCACACACACCATCAAGCTATTTTGCTAGTCTCTTGCATTTCTCATGCCCTCTGTGTAAAACTAAGGCATTGTTAGTTACTGAAGCTGGGAAGGATTTATTTTTTTGTGGGAAGGAAGATTTTAAGAAGTGCTTCCTCACTTTTTTTGCTGTTGTTTTATTTTGGGAAGATAACGTGCTGCAACTTAAAGCTGCCGGCTCCCTTCAATGTTCCTCAGAGAGAGAGAGAGAGAGAGAGAGAGAATATGCAGGAAGATATGGGCTGCAAGTTAATGAAAGGATGTTCCTCAAGTCACCCCAGGGTGTCACGGCACACTGGTTGAAAACCAATGCTCCAATGTACAGATGAAGCCTGGAGTAATGTGCCCCTGCATTGCTATCAGCTTTTTTAAAGAAGTCTGTTACTCCTAATGGAGTATACTGGATGGTTTTTTTTACTGGTCAACAAAATTAAAAATCCTGGTCACCACCAGTAACAATGTTTGCACACCTTCACTGGCTAATCTACCTACATGTCTGTTGCAAGGATAATCGGGGGAGAAGTGGAATGACTGCCATATGTACCTTCTCAAACTCCTTACACCAGGGGTTGCAACATGGTGCCCACAACAAGCACACATACCGTATTTTTCGCTCTATAGGACGCACTTTTTCCCCTTCAAAAATGAAGGTGAAATGTGTGTGCGTCCTATGGAGCGAAGACGCCATAGCCCCACGACCCTCTCCCGGCTGGAGAGGTGACGCGCGGCTATGGCAGGAGCCTCTTTAGCCGCGCCCCACCTGTCCAGCCGGTAGAGCGCGCGCGGGGCTAAAGAAGCCCCGCTTACCCTCTCCCAGCTGGAGAGGTGACGCGTGACTATGGCAGCAGCCTCTGCGCGCCTTTCCGCTGCTCCCCGACCTGCTCTTTGGGGCTGGTGGTGGGCTTCCCCCCGCCAGCCCCAAAGAGCAAGTCAAAAGGAACCTGAAGCCTGGAGAGCGAGAGGGGTCGGTGCGCACCGACCCCTCTCGCTCTCCAGGCATCCAAGGTAAGCCGCCTGAGGGGGAAAACAAGAGGGGGGAATTCTCCCCCTCTCTGCGCAGCGCCTCCTGCCGCTTCGCTGAAGGGGCGCTGGGCAGAGAGGGGGAGAATTTTTTTTTTCTTGTTCTCCCCCCTCTAAAACAAGGTGCATCCTATTGTCTGGTGCGTCCTATGGTGCAAAAAATACAGTATATGCCTGCAGAAGCCTTTCCTGGAGCCCACATGGTCCTCTCTTTCCAGCTGAAATTAGACTTGGAAAAAAGCATTCTGTTGTACTAAACAGAATAGGTCATGATGGGTGTGTGGTGCCCACAGCAGTTTCACCTGTTTGCACATGTGTCCATAGGCCCAAAAAGGTTGGCGATTCCTGCCTTACAGCAAGAGATTTTTTAAAAAATGTACAACACACCAGAGGCTGCTTATTGGAATTAAAATAAATTTTGTCCAGCACCAGCTCTAGTTTTTGTAAACTCACACAGAAACACAACCCTCTCTGCCTGGATATATGACTTTATAACACTGTTGAGATTTTTTATTTATTTAAAAAAAACACCTTCTGCCATCACTGGACAAAGAGGAAAATACAATTAAGAACAATAGCTGTTACAAACAGTCATCCCTACAAAACTACATGACCTCAGAGGATGAGCAAAACTAATTATAATCATTAAAGCAATAATTTTAATAGCACATAGACCCTACTATGAACATCTTAGAAACAGGAGAGGAGCGAGATGCAGCTACAATTATAATTATTACACTTGTGTCTTTCTTTTTCTTCCCAAAATACAAGCAGTTTTCTACTGTAATAATATTACTATAATAAATACATGTATCAAAGACATATCATTCTGCACTCCTGGAAAGCATAGAAAGATACATATATACCTAACTTTATGAAAAACACTGAATGGGAACAGGCATTTTCATTTTGTGCTCCTAGAAGGAACAGCATGATATAAGTGAAATAAGAATAATAATAGTAAGAAGAGCACACACTGGCAGACACCCCCCCCCCCCCAAGATGCGCGATAAGGATTGCTGATTATTATTCTGAGAGAAACGGAGATCTGGACAATGAGATTACATAGAGTTTTAAACCTCTTTTTCGGATTTATTTGGAAAAGGAAGAACAGGCGATCCAGGCCTGCCTACTCACCCAAATATGACCGCGTTCCACACCATTATGTTGTTCTCCGAGGGAGCCCCACTGACTCCGGCTGGAGGGTCCTCCTGAAGCCTGTTTTGGGAGGGAGGGACGGGAAAAAAGAGACACCCAATTCAGTGGCGGGAGAGAGTATCACCGTCCACCCAATCAGGGCAAACGACGTAACTCTCCATGCATGGGCGCCACTGCCTGCCTTGTGCAAGTAACACAACTCTGTCACTACGCTACCTTTATTAGCGCCATGTTGGATCACCTCACCTCTTCCTTACTTGCTTTCCTCGTTAGCCTCTGGGAAGGGGGGTCCCGACTCAGCGCTTACCTTTTGAAGTCCCGCATGAGGCGCCTCCGGGCGGGCGTGGACATCGCGAGCTCGCGATGTTAAAACACTCATGCACACCGGCCCCCAGGGAAGGTGGGGCGCGGGGCACAAAAGGCAGTGGCAGGTTCCGAGAGGCTCCCTGAGCTGTAACACCTTCTAACACTTCAACAAAGGCGCGGGGCTGACGGCAGGGCGATCAAACAACGCGTCTTAACAATGGTGGAGGCTGCTGGGCAGTTCCAGACCGCACCACTGCCGTTGCGAGGGAGGGGTCTTTGGTAATAGACAAGAGGCTGCGCTAGATTGAGCCAGATCAGGGCAATACCACTAGAGAGAAGCTGAAAGTGATCACACTTAAGAGTGGGCAGTGACGTACACCGAAAGATTCTGGACGATACCAATGGAAAAGGGGAGCATAGCTGTCAACGTTTCCCTTTTTTTAAAGGGGAATTCCCTTATTCCGAATAGGATTCCTCGCAAGAAAAGGGAAAAGTTGACAGCTATGAAGGGGAGGGAGAAACCATCCTGTGTATAAGCCTCTTCTGTAGTACCTGTAGGCTTCGTCTTGGCTGCCCTCCTCCTTATTGATGCATAAGAACATAAGCCCAGCCTGCTTGATCTGGCCAATGGTTCATTGAGTCCAGCATCCTGCTCTCACAGAGGCCAACCAAATGCCTGTGCAAAAACCGGCAAGCAGGATTTGAGCACAAGAGCACTCTCCCCTCCTGCAATTTTCAGCAACTGGTATCATCATCATCAATTAACATTAATAATTTGTATACTTCATCTGAAGATCTCAGGGCGGTTCACAACAGAAAAACACAAAATAAGATTACAAAATACATAACATAACAAAACAAAACCGTAAACCCGCTCCCAGAAACACATTTTTTAAGTCACAGACTGCTAATTAGCCAAAGAGAAACATTTTTGCCTGGCACCTAAATATATGCAATGAAGGTGCCAGGCGAGCTTCCCTGGGGAGAGCATCCCACAAACGGGGAGACACAGCAGAAAAGGCCCATTCTCATGTTGCCACCCCCTAGAACTCTTGTGGAAGAAGCACACAAAGAAGGGCCACTGGTGGTGATTGCAGGGTCTGGGACAGTTTATATGGGGGAAAAGCAGTCCTTGAAGTACTGCAGTCACAAGCCGCTTTGGGCGTTATGGGTCAAAACCAGTACAGTGGTACCTCGGATTACAAACTTAATTCGTTCCGGAGGTCCGTTCTTAACCTGAAACCATTCTTTTTTTTAAATAAAATAATATTTATTCCAGTTTTAAAAATTACAAAAAACCCCCACTAGATTAAGCAAGAAAAAAACAAGACCATGTATACAGACAAGCAAAAAAAACAAAAAAACAAAAAAAACCCAGAAAAATACAAACAATTAAGAAAAAAAAGAAAAAAGAAAAGGAAAAAAAACAAATCAAACCTTCCCATAACTTATTTTCCATTTGCTTATTTCCTTGACCTCCTCACACCTCCCTTTTTTGTATTCTAGTTCAATTAGATATTTCAGCAAATCCTTTCCATCTTTGTTTTTATCCCAATAATTTATCTTAACATACTGTAATTTTACACTCTCTTCTTTCACCAATTAACTATCCATTTTTACTTAATCTTTTATATCATTTCTGCTAAAACCACATAACTTCATTCCAACATCCTTCTAACATTTTAACCTGAAACCATTCTTAACCTGACGTGCCTTTCACTAATGGGGCCTACCGCTGCCACCACACCACCGGCGCACAATTTCCATTCTGATCCTGGGGCAAAGTTCTCAACCCAAGGTACTACTTCTGGGTTAGAGGAGTTTGTAACCCAAAGTGTTTGTAACCCAAAGCATTTGTAACCTGAGGTGCCACTGTAGTTTTAATAGGGACTGGAAACTAATTGGCAGCCGGTGCAGCTGGACCAGAATCAGTGTAATATGCTCAAACTGTCTTGCCCCAGTGAGCAACCTGTGCACCAAATTCTGCAGTAGCTGAAGTTTCCAAACTGTCTTCAGAGGTAGACTTAAGTATAACATACTGCAGTAATCTAACCTAGGAGTTACCAGAGCATATATGATAGTTAGGCTATCCCTGTCCAGATTGTGGTGCAGCTGGACCACCAGTTGAAGTTGATGGAAGGCACTCCACACCACTGAGGCCACCTTGTAGCGCCCTGCTTGTGGTTAACGCTTAGCTGGAATGAAATATTCAACGCAGCAATAGAGAAATTAAAATAATAATTTATTTGTCAGACAAATAAATGAGAGACTCAGTGGTATATGGTTACCAAGCTCTGGCCTGGCCTCCTGCCATTCTGGCCAGCACTTATATTTCCTTAATCCAGCCCCCTTGCTCCTCCTGTGGCTGCCTCTGTCCAATCAGCCTGGTTGAAATTCCTATTGGCTGTTTGCTAGAACCAATCACAAGAGATACACCCATTTCCTCGCCCTTTTATGGAACACAAAGAGCTATATATTGTTACATCTATAAATGACAAATAAGTAGTAATATATCTTACATGTGTCTCAACATGGAATCTTAATTACCAGCTCACCTCTTGCCCTCCTTGCCCTATTGCCTTCCAAAACAAATGGTTAATCTTAAATTTTTATCTTCAACAGATGTCAAGGATCTTGAGTTCACATCAACATTGAAAGATCTCCTTCATTTGATGGTTTCTAAACAAAAAGGCCTGACAACTATATATCAGGAGTGCTCGATGGCGTCTCCTGTCTGGCAGGAGGCTGGGCTCATTTGCCCCTCTGGTCTCCTATTGCAATATGACTCTATGAAATAAGAATCTAGCATTTCTTAAATCCTTTGCATAATTACATTTAAGCCAATATATTTAAGCTAATATATTTCATACATTATCATAGGTAGCCTTTTAAAAGGAATAAGGCCTTTGTAAAGTAAAAAAGGAACTCAGTAAAAAAACAGCTTCAAAAGAAGCCTCTTCAGTTTACACCCCTCCTTTCACAGCCAGCTAGATGCTTCTCCATTGCTCCTGGCCTTAGGAAAATACGGCTCAAGTTTTAATGGGAGGCCCATGGTGTTATTTTACCCATTCCTAATTGTGTTTATCTCTGCTTTTTTTATCTTCTGTAACATGTAGGATCAGTGTCCTCGCTCTCAGCCTGTAATTTCCTTTTTTTTTACGACTTTGAGAATTGTTTTCTGCTATAAATCAGGGGGCCCCTTTCCTAGGAGGAAAAACATTGCCAAGGCCTTTTAGGCAGCTGGTCTTTTGCCTGGCATGAAACATTTGAAAATCTTTAAGCTTATTTTAAAATGCAAGCCCTGATTAAACATATAGAAGCTTTGATAAAAATGCAGGCTTATGATTAGATGCCTCATTCCCCCTTTCAAGCTCAAGGACCTTCATCCCAAGTGTCCTTGATAGCTTGACCTTCATCATATTCCTGAGGTAAAGCTCTGTATAGGGCCATGATATGAGGTAAAGTTTCATTTGAAACCATCTTGCTAATTGTACTTCTAAAACACGAAATGATACATGGCATCATACATAAAACCATTACTACTACTGTCAAGAAAAACAAGCAAGACAATAGTATCCCTTTGAGTCCTGAAACATTAGGTAACCAATTGGTGAGCCATCCCATATCCCATCCTTCCCATGTTTGTACTGGGACATGTGCTATATTCTCCATCTTTGTGGCCAACACACGGATTGCCTCACCATTATCAGAAATGTTAAAGCAACAGGCATTCCCTGTCAAGTTCAAGACTCCACATAGGCCTCCCTGCCTGGCGAGTACATAATCCATTCCCATTTTCAGCTGCAAAATGGCGGCTCTACTTTCATCCAACTGTTGTGCAATAAGTCTCAAACTCTGGGCCGTTGCATTGGTTACAAGTTCCACTACTGCTTGCAATCGAATTATTCTGTTTAGATTATAAATAGGATCCCGTGCCCCTTGTATGAGCTCACCAGGATTCCAGGAGGCAGGATCATAATAGGCTATAATGCGCTCTGGTGGCCAATCATCAGTATCGCTCCAACTTTGAGTACTTCCTCCTGCTATATGAGAAATATCAGCGTTTCTTCGTGTACGCTTGGCCGAACTAGTGGGCATAATCCACATTGGTGGTAATACCCATCCCAAGAAACAAGTCCCACTCCATTTGGAAGGGAGTTTCTTGTATGCCCATTCTCCACATATCCACCACAACCATCGGGTCTGAGGTTTTTGGTACGTGGAGTGCAAAAGGCGAAATATCAAAAGGGGTAGAGAGTTCACAGTGCAGTATGTTAGATTGCCTTTTTCTGTCACAGTTATGTTCCATACCACTTTCCATGCATGAATAAAAGGAGGTGCACAGGGCAAGGTATTCCGAGTTCGATAGGTAGTACCGTTTGCCCAGGTTTGACTATTCTTAATATAATCCCAAGTATAGTGGCAATGGGAGGAGCCTATCATGGTAGGATCAGCTGCATCTGATGATTTATGCACACAGATTTCCCCTTGCACAGGTATAACTCGTATTGGTTTAGTTGAGTTCCATCCGGGGAAATTCTGTACTTCTGTTTGGTGTGGCATTTCGCTTACCATACCAATGGCACTTAATGGTATTGGTAATAAGGGCATACCTCCCTCTGAATCACCTGGCCCAAGAGAGCAAACAAGGCAATTAGTCCTATTTGCAACATTGGCTACCATCTCAGCTAAGCCTACCCACATATTGTGGTCATGGCGGAATCCATATTTAGCAAATTTGGTCAGATTCAAGGACCCTTCCCAAGGGATCAGGATTAATAATAAAATCATGTTGATGCCTAGCATATGCATTCCTTCCACAAAAGATTACCTTATTGTGATAGCAAATAAATATTAGCCCCAATATAATTCCCCCAGTGACAGAAATGGGGAACCACCAAGACCAAAACATATATCCCGAGGATCCCCAATGAGTAATATCCCTTATAATTGTTCCACAAGGGGGCAGTCAATCAATTGTATAAGAGAATCTTCCCGTTCACAGTCGCTGGTTCAGACGCTCCTCAAGCTTCAGGCGTGCGCAGGTCAGCCAGCTTCCAGGTTGTGGCTGAAGCAGGCCGGTCGTCTAAATGTTGCCCGTGACCTAGCCCGTTCCCGGTAGGGCTAGATACAGGGGTTTTTGGAGAGAGTCAGTTTTAAAGGATTAGAGGGGTCACCTTTGCACGTCCAACTGCCTTCAGACTTCTTCAAACGAGAGTGATGAATCTAGGGGGTCACCTCAGCTACCTTCACCGCTGTTGGAGTAGAGAGCAAGACGGTGTAAGGTCCACGCCACTTAGGTGCAAGTGGATCGCGTTTCCACTCTTTCACCCATACGCTATCGCCAGCCTGGAACTGATGAATCGGCTCGGCAATGCTGCACGGCGTGCGCTCGAGGGCCCACCTGTTAAGAGAAACAAAAACACGGGAGAGAGATTGCACTTGTTCCTGTGTCACATGGTCTCCTATTTGTTTAAGGTCAGCTGGAATATCCTGAACAAAGGAGGGCGGCCTCCCATACAGGAGTTGAAAGTTGAAAGTTGAAAGTTGAAAGTAATTTATTACGGTCATAGACCAGAAGAAAAACAAAATACAACGGTAGTTTACAAGGGGAGTAATGGTGTCAATTTAAAAATTATACATAAAAGCAATGCACATATGCACACACACACACACACACGCACACACGCGCTGCAATATATGTGTAAACTTAAAAAAGAGTGGGCTTGTCCGGGGGTCAAGTCTTTTACTTTTTTACAGCTAATGCCCTCCGCTTGATCGCAGCCGCAGAAAATTTGGCCACTTTCAGTGTTACTTCTGGGTTTTTGTCTCCTAGTAGGATTTTCAGCCGCTGAGATTCAGATCGACCTGGAAATTTCTGAACGATAGGGGAAATAAACAGTGACCTGATATCCCCATAGAGGTCGCAGTGTAGCAACACATGTGAAGCCGTTTCCACCTCTTTCAGACCACATGGGCAGACTCGTTCAGCATAGGGTTTGCCCACATATCTGCCCTCCCATACAGGAGCTCAAAAGGTGACAACTTAAGTCTTTTTGTGGGTGCACACCGAACACGAAACAGTGTTATGGGTAACACATCTACCCATCCCAATCCCGTTTCCTGGGTTAATTTTGCCAATTGGGTTTTCAGAGTCCGATTCATTCTTTCAGTTTTCCCTGAACTCTGAGGCCTATATGCTGCATGCAGTCTCCATTTCACTTGTAGAACTCGACATACTTCTTGTACTACTTGATCAATGAACGCTGGCCCATTATCACTTCCAATGCATCTAGGTAATCCAAACCTCGGGATCAATTCAGTGAGGAGTCTCTTAGTTACCTCTCATGCCTTTTCAGTTCGGGTGGGAAAAGCTTCAACCCATCTACAAACACAAGGAGATACTTGAATCCCTTAGAAGGGACCAGCTCTGTGAAGTCCACAATTAGGCTTTCCATGGGGACATATCCCACATGCTGAATTCCAGGAGGTTGTACCGGTCCCTGCCTGGGATTGTTTTTAGCACAAAGAACACATTTCTGTGAAATACAAGTTGCTAATTGTGATAGATTAATAATATACAACTTCCGACTGAGACTCTCTCTGGTTGCAGTACCGCCAAGGTGAGTAGATTCATGATAATTTCTTACAATTGTGCCTGCTAGATGATGAGGTACATAAATCCTATTGTCCGGCAGGATCATCCAACCGTCCTTCACAACCGCTCCTTCCTGTTCAGCCCACTTCCTCTCTTCTGGGGTATAGTGAGGTTTAACTTCTTCTGGAACTACCTCTGGTATGAGGGCTGCTATAAATCCTCCCACAGGCTTTTGGGCTGCCTCTCGGGCTGCTTTGTCAGCAGCACGATTTCCTCTGGTTATTGGATCCCTTCCTCGTCCATGACCTTTGCAGTGCATTACAGCAATCTGTTCTGGAGCCCATACTGCTTCCAACAGGATTTCTACTTCAGGTCCATATTTCAAGGCCTTCCCGTGGGCTCCGATTAGACCTCTTTCTTTCCATAGAGCTCCATGTGCATGCAGGGTTAAGAAGGCATATTTAGAATCAGTATAAATGTTTGCCTTACATCCGGCTGCCAATTGCAGAGCTCTAGTTAAACCTATAAGTTCAGCTTTTTGTGCTGAGGTGCCAGCAGGCAAAGCTTCAGCTTCCACAACTTCCTCATTGGTGACCACAGCATATCCTGCTCGTCTGGCACCTTCATGCAGGTAACTGCTACCATCAGTATAATATACAACATCTGGATTTTTCAATGGTTCATCTTTCAGATCAGGTCTACTGGAATAAACTTCATCCATTATTTGGAGACAATCATGTGATTCTTCATCATCTACCTCTGGTAGGGGCAGCAAAGTCGCTGGACTGAGCATATTCACTACTCGTAGATGAATCCTGGGATTTTCACACAATAGGCCTTGGTATCTAGCCATCCTTGGGTTCGTTAGCCAATAACTACCCTTATATTCCATGAGTGTCAGAACAGCATGAGGTACATTCACATACATCGTCTGGCCGAAGGTAAATTTATCAGCTTCTTTGACAAGGCTTGCAGTGGCCGCTACTGCCCTTAGGCATGGAGGCCATCCTTTTGCTACTGAGTCCAATTGTTTAGACAAATAAGCTACTGGACGGTTCCAACTTCCTAATCTCTGGGTCAGGACTGCCGCTGCAATCCCATTCTGTTCATGTACATACAGCTGAAAGGGTTTTTCCGAATTAGGCAATCCAAGGGCTGGGGCCTCCATAAGTCGTTGTTTGATAACTAAAAAGGCTTGTTTCTGCTCAGGTCCCCATACAAATGGGTCCTTTTCTGCACCTCGAGTGCTTTCATGTAAGGGCTTGGCCAGACTGCTGAAATCAGGTATCCATAGTCTACAAAACCCTGCTGTTCCCAGGAATCCTCTAAGTTGTTTTCTTGTGGTAGGTTCCTTGATAAGGCAAATAGCTTCTTTCCTCTCTGGTCTCAATGCTCGTTGTTGGTGTGAGATGTCAAAGCCCAAATATTTGACCTTTTCTAAACATATCTGTGCCTTTTTCTGGGAAACTCGGTAGCCAGCTTCCCAGAGCAAGTGGAGCAGTTCTTCTGTCCCTTCTTTACAGGTATCAAAATCCTTTGCCGCTAGTATAAGATCATCCACATATTGCAGAACCACCTTTTCTCCCGGTATTGAGGGGTAACTTGTTAGATCCTTCGCCAAGGCAGTGCCAAATAAAGTTGGGGAATTTTTAAATCCCTGGGGCAATCTTGTCCAGGTTAGCTGGCCTTTTGTTCCTGTCAAAGGGTCTTCCCACTGGAAGGCAAATATAGGTTGGCTCTGTGGTGCCAGCCGTCAACAGAAGAATGCATCTTTCAAGTCCAATACCGTAAAAAATGTTGCTTCTGGTGGGATCAAACTCAGCAAGGTATATGGGTTTGGTACATTTGGGTGCAAGGTCTCGATAGCCTGGTTTACGAGCCTCAAGTCCTGTACTGGCCTGTATTCATCTGTCCCAGGTTTCCGAACAGGCAAAAGGGGTGTATTCCATTCTGATTGGCAGGGCTTAAGCAGACCATATTTTAATAGGCGGTCCAAATGTTTCTGGATGCCCTCCGCTGCTCGCCGGGGTAAGGGATATTGCTTTACAGATACAGGGGTAGCCATAGGTTTTAGGGTTACTACAATTGGAGCTATATTCTTAGCCATTCCTGGTGGGCTATTTTCGGCCCATACTCCTGGTGGCACCTGTAGAGTTCGGAGGAGCTTGTTTAATTCTGTATCCAATGTGGGTTGGACTTGCAAGGCTGACATTAGGCGCCATGATTGTTCCTTAGGTACTGAGAGGGTAATTATTCCTGCTGCTTTTGATGGCAGTTTCATTTCTGGACCTCGAGGAGTGAAGGTGATTTGGGCCTGCAATTTGGACAGCATATCTCTGCCTAATAGAGGTATTGGACACTCAGGTATATACAAAAACTGATGGGTTAAACGATGTCCCCCAATCTGGCATTCCAAAGGTTGGAGGAAAGACCTCTTGGCTGACTGTCCAGTGGCACTTTTAATGACTACACTTTTGGATGCCTTTTTCTGCAATAGTTCTGGGAGTACTGAGTATTCAGCCCCAGTATCAATCATAAAGTCTATTAAATGGCTCCCTAATTGAATCGTGACCGTGGGCTCCTGGAAGCCTAACTTTATGGAGTCCGGTCGTTCCTAGTCTTGAGTAAAATCCTCTTCTGCCAGTCCAATGAAATTGTCTCTACTCCGTCCCTGTCCAGGTCTCTGATATCTTCCATCTCGGATCATTCCCCGTCCCCGTCCCTGGTTTCTTGGGCCGGAGCCTGGGCCTGGGCCTGGGCCTGGGCGTACTTCTTCCAACCTCAAGGGTTCAGGACACTCCCGCTTCCAGTGACCCTCCTTCTTGCAATTCGCACATTGATTCCTTCCCAGTGGTGGATTCCTTCCTCGCCCTCTCCCTCCATTTAAGGGGCGGTAGTCTTGCTTCACTGCTGTGGCTAGCATCACCATCTTTTCCTTCTGCCACTTCTTCTTCTCTTGTTTCTCAGCCTCATCCCTATTCCGATAAACTCGGTGTGCAATGGCCATAATTTGGCTCATCAGCATCCCTTCCCATCCTTCTGATTTCTGAATTTTCTTACGAATGTCAGAAGCGCACTGGGCCACAAATGTAGCAGTAATCATTCTGCTGTTTTCAGGGGCTTCAGGGTCAAAAGGAGTCCATATACGATAGGCTTCCTGCAGCCTCTCTAAAAAGTCTCCCGGACTCTCATTTGGTTTCTGTTCTACTTCTGAGACTTTAGACATATTAGTGGGCTTCTGGCATGCCCTGCGGATACCTTGCACAAGTGTCTGGCGGTAGGTGGTAAGTCTGGCCAGGTGAATTGCATTGTTTGGATCCCAATTAGGATCTTCCAAGGGAAAGTTGTCCTGAAGATGACGATCAATATTAAAAATATTTCCCACTCTGGCCTGCTCACGCAAATATATCTGTGCCTTTTCAATTATGTCTCTCCTTTCCTCAGTGGTGAAAAGAGTATTTAGGAGCTGGCGACAATCTGTCCAAGTAGGACTATGAGTATTTACTATTGAAGTCACCAAGTCCATCATAGCCTGAGGTTTTTCTGCGAAAGATGGGGTGTGTGTTTTCCAATTCATCAGATCCGTAGTCGTGAATGGAATATATTGCAGGGTCGAAGTTCGAGGTGGCCGTGGTCCGGGTTGCCCATTAACCAGCGCAGGCTCCTCAAGTGCATCAAATACTCTTCTAAGAGGGGCTACTACGTGACCTTTCTCTTCACTTTGCTCTAGGGGCCTCAAATCATAGGGGATGGTATTTGTCCCAAGGCGTTCTTTTAGCAGCTTTATACGCCTGGCTGTATTGCTTGCTGACCGATCAAGGTCTCCCTGTAACTTCTGTAATATTTCTCTAGGACTTGGATGTACAGGGGTTTGGGGTGGGCAATCAGTTGTTCCACTAAAGGAGACTGTAGATGGAGGTCTATTAGGAGTCACAGGTGGAATAACCACTTCTGCTTGGGCTTTATTATAGGACTCCAATGCCTCCTGAAGATATTTATCATAATCTATCAAGGAATCAAGCTCTGTGACTCCACCCCCATTATTCATTCCACTTTCTTGCCTTGGGGTTACAACTGGTGGAGTGTTTGGATTAGGCTCCCTTCGATGTGGAGCATAGGGTGGAGGTGGAAGCACCTCTTCCTCTGGCCCTTCAAAAATGGGTTTGAGTTTATTTGGCAAGATTCCTTTCCTAGCTTCGGCTTTTACAGCCAATAATTTACATCGTTTGACTTTGCATTTCCTTATCCATGAAGGATTTTTATTTAATGTGCTCAGCCAGGAATCTATATATGAAAATTGTTCTGGGCACCCTCCAGTTTCTTTGGCGATATCAGTCCAAAGTTTGTTTACTAAATTTATATCAAAGGTTCCCTGAGATGGCCATCCAGTATTTTGTTTTTGCCATTCTAGTTCACATAACGTTCTCAAGCGCTCTGGTGTCATTTTGACTCCATATGCCCCTGAGAAGGCTTTCTTAAAATTATTTAACATACAATCAAGAGGTGTATTTCCCCCCTTTGAACCCCCAACTCCCATTGTATGGCCCTGTGAAGTATCCACTCAGTCACTCACAGACGCGCTTTGTGGGGTTTCTTGCCCAGATGGAGTCGCCTCACTGGGAACCGAAGTACTACCCACTCCACACTCAGGTCAGCTACAGATTGCTCTGTACTTTCTCACACATACAATGCGCTGGATACTTCACCACACTCTACCTCCCAATTTTTCCCTTTTCCTCCACCAGACCAACATCTGATGTACCCAACCACCTAGCGTACTCAGTTCCCCTTTACTGAGACGCAGAAGTTTGATCAAGACTTCTCTTCCTCCCAATTAATTGGAGGGCCAAAAATCCCTTTGTGCACTTACCCTTGGTTGGTTCCCTGTTTCCCCCCGGTCCGTCGCCGCCAGTGAGCAGGGTATGAGACAGACGAGACTTCTGCGTTCCCCTGGAAAAATTTACCAGTGCGCGCTTGGGTAAGCAGTTTAGAGATCCTCTCTCTTGTACCCTGCCCAGTAGGGCGAAGGGGCTGCGTTCCAGCAGACCACTTATCCGAGTCACGGGGGCACCATAAAATGTAGCGCCCTGCTTGTGGTTAACGCTTAGCTGGAATGAAATATTCAACGCAGCAATAGAGAAATTAAAATAATAATTTATTTGTCAGACAAATAAATGAGAGACTCAGTGGTATATGGTTACCAAGCTCTGGCCTGGCCTCCTGCCATTCTGGCCAGCACTTATATTTCCTTAATCCAGCCCCCTTGCTCCTCCTGTGGCTGCCTCTGTCCAATCAGCCTGGTTGAAATTCCTATTGGCTGTTTGCTAGAACCAATCACAAGAGATACACCCATTTCCTCGCCCTTTTATGGAACACAAAGAGCTATATATTGTTACATCTATAAATGACAAATAAGTAGTAATATATCTTACATGTGTCTCAACATGGAATCTTAATTACCAGCTCACCTCTTGCCCTCCTTGCCCTATTGCCTTCCAAAACAAATGGTTAATCTTAAATTTTTATCTTCAACAGATGTCAAGGATCTTGAGTTCACATCAACATTGAAAGATCTCCTTCATTTGATGGTTTCTAAACAAAAAGGCCTGACAACTATATATCAGGAGTGCTCGATGGCGTCTCCTGTCTGGCAGGAGGCTGGGCTCATTTGCCCCTCTGGTCTCCTATTGCAATATGACTCTATGAAATAAGAATCTAGCATTTCTTAAATCCTTTGCATAATTACATTTAAGCCAATATATTTAAGCTAATATATTTCATACATTATCATAGGTAGCCTTTTAAAAGGAATAAGGCCTTTGTAAAGTAAAAAAGGAACTCAGTAAAAAAACAGCTTCAAAAGAAGCCTCTTCAGTTTACACCCCTCCTTTCACAGCCAGCTAGATGCTTCTCCATTGCTCCTGGCCTTAGGAAAATACGGCTCAAGTTTTAATGGGAGGCCCATGGTGTTATTTTACCCATTCCTAATTGTGTTTATCTCTGCTTTTTTTATCTTCTGTAACATGTAGGATCAGTGTCCTCGCTCTCAGCCTGTAATTTCCTTTTTTTTTACGACTTTGAGAATTGTTTTCTGCTATAAATCAGGGGGCCCCTTTCCTAGGAGGAAAAACATTGCCAAGGCCTTTTAGGCAGCTGGTCTTTTGCCTGGCATGAAACATTTGAAAATCTTTAAGCTTATTTTAAAATGCAAGCCCTGATTAAACATATAGAAGCTTTGATAAAAATGCAGGCTTATGATTAGATGCCTCAACCTGAGCCTCAAGTGACAACAAATGACACAGAACTACCCCTAAGCTACGTACCCACTCCATCAAGAGCAGGTAACCTCCCATCCATCTGATCTAGGGAACCACCCATGTCAGGGGATGATTGGTGGGTGCTAGAAGAGATAAGAGTCCGGGAAATCAGCCAGATTTACAGGATTTATTAGTTCCATTCTCCTATTTACACAGAGCTCTCAGAACACATCTGCATCATTTGGGACCAAGTTACGGTAATCTGGCAATCGTAAGGCCGGTACAGTGGTAACGTGTTGGCTTCTCTCTCACTGAACACTTCCTCCTGTTGTTTTTTTTTAAATAATATTTATTACTTTTTAAAAAAACAAGAAAGGGGAAAAAATACAATGCAATATATAAACAATACAAAACACAACACTGACACATTGACCTAAACAAAACAAAACAATAACAATTTAAAAACATACATCATACCATTTCAGTACTCTATCTTTCATACCCTTGTTTCATCGACCTCCTCTCACCTCCCTTTTTGTATTCCACTTCTATTAATTGTTTCAGCAATTCCTTGGGTTGGACTCGATGGCCCTTGTGGTCTCTTCCAACTCTATGATTCTATGATTTCCATCTTTCTCTATTTTCTCTATTTTCTGTCATATAAATATCTTAACTTATTTTTACCCTTATTTTCCATTAATACTATAATGCTTATTTATGCTTAACTCCTTATAACATTTCTACTAAAGCCATAAGATTTCATTCCAACATTTTTCTAACACTCAGTAATTTTACAATATTTCTATTTCTAAAAATAAACTTTAAACTTTTTCCAATCTTCTTCCACCATTTCTTCTCCCTGGTCTCGGATACTGCCAGTCATTCGTCAATTCCATATAGTCCATCAACCTGGTGATCTTCTGTCCGAAGCTCTTAACTCTTTTCCAAGTCCCTTCTGCAGGTCTTCTTCATATTTATACATGCACTTTACTTTGTCTTCTACTGATCTTGTTCTTATTTTCCTTCCTTTGATGCTGAAGAGCAGATCTCGGGGAAGCTCCAACCTAGCAATGCTTTTATTCCTTCTCGACAGGTCAGCCAAATCTCCATGGTTAAATCTAAAATCCATAAGGTATTTCAGGACATGTTTCAAAATTCCTCCAAATCCAAAGGTCCCCACAGCTCCAATCTCCTCACGACCCAAGTCCAAATCCCAAAGGTCAGTAAATCCCTGCATGAAGGGATCTATCCAGCTTTCCTTCTCCAGTCCAGGCAGGGCTCCGATCCTCAAAATCTGACTTTTTCTAAATTCAATCATAAAAGGCCTCAACTTATAGTCCTCAATTTGCCTCTGTAAGGCTGGGGCTCCCACTTGTATTACTTTAGGTTCAAGAACAACAACTTTCTCCTTCACCTTCTCGACAATTTGCCCTGTCAAAGTAGATTCCTGTATCAGATCCTGAATAATTTCTGTATTGATGTTCACTTTTTGTCCCAAATTAGTCACTTTTTGTCCCAAGTTATCAATTTTAGTAGTCATAACATCTGTCTTCTTGTGGAGTTGTTCCAACGAGTGACTTATCTTGCATAATGCAATCACTAAAGCTTCTTCTGTCGACATTCTCAAATAGTCCAAGGTCAATCCCTGATTCTCACAGTCTCTTATCTTGCAGCTGGTTCCCCTAGCTCAGCTCTTATAACAGTTTCAAAGGCTCCCTCTAGAGGGAAACAGTTTCTATTTGTGTCAATCCTTTTAAGCACAGTTCAAACAGTAAATATAGTTTCAATTTTCAGTTACTTTTCCTCCTTTTTAAAGGCAGAAGAGGACAATGGAAACAATATATTTCTCTTATTTAGCTAACTGTCAAGATACGTTCTATTCACAGCCAATGAACTTCAAAACGTCAATCTTACTGGCAGCCCCTTTCCAGGTTCAGAGCAGTGGTGATTTAATTTTCATCACTCTCTCCTGCAGGCTTGCGCGATCCAAAATTTCCCCCCTCTTCTCCTACTTCCAAGGGGGGTTTAATAGTTTTAATCGATGGAAGTTTAATCCTTTGCAGAAGACTTTCCAAGACCTTAGCCTGCAATGTCTTTGCTTCAATCTATTTACAAAAGGGGAAGGCGGACTTCCTGTTTGAAACCTTCCCGTTTCGGTGCCAAATTAAGACATTTATAGATCCAATTTTCTGTTCTACTCACGGGTAGTTGTTTAAAATCGAATTGTCCACAGGAAAAAGTCAGCGCTCTCCAGCAACAGCAATGCGGCTTCACTCCGTGAAAGAAGCAATCAATTCGAAGCACCGCGCTGCTCACCCCACGTCGCTCCGGCTCCCCGAAACTGGATCTCCCCACGAGTAGGGGAGGCGCAAAAGGTGCCAGCCAAATCCCAGGTTCACAGGCTTCTCCCGCCTGTGATTTTTAGTGGGTCTCCACCTTCGCCGTGGCGGCCAGACCCTGTTTCCACGGAGTAAATTCCTCCTGATCAGAGGAATTCCGCCATTGCCAGAGGCGCTAACCCGGAAGTCCGAACACTTCCTCCAAGTCTCGGTATTGTGGAGGGATTCCAGCTTTCTTTCCCAGACACGTTGGCCCTCCTTTCCCGAGGTTCCCCTACTCCCAGGCAGTTCTCCAAACAGTGCGCGGACCCGAAAGTCAGGGACCACTGGTGCCATGAAACCACCGGGTTGTGCAAGGCCAACCAACTAATTCCCAGAATAATCGGTGGCCCCACCAAGGTGGCTACGTGAAAGGCGATGGTCTCAGAGTGCGTGGAAATCCTCATCCTCATGGGAGGAGTCTGATGCGTCACTTCCCCTCCCAAAAGTTCCCTTCCATCAATAGTGGTCACTTGCAGAGGAAAATCCAGAGGCCGAAGATGCAACTGGTGCTGCGCAGCAAAGTCCCTGCTGAAGAAGTTCACACTGGCCCCTGAGTCCACTAGGGTGTGGACCTCCATTGCGTGGCCATTTGGGAGCTCCAGCAGCACCCTCACCACTATGCCTGGTTTGGGGTGGCCTGGTCGGGTCTCTTCGCTGCTGCTGCCGCCTGGCTGCTACCCCAGTTCACCACCAGCCAGGCCTTCCCATTTCCCTGCACCTGGGGCACTTCCTCTTCTCCCTGTGGAGTGGCCCCCACCATTCCCTGCCAGTTACGACACTCCGGACACACTCTGGCAAAGTGTCCTGGTTTCTGGCACAAAAAACACCTCTTGGCCACCTGCCAGTCCTTTCCCTCCTTTCTGCTCTGCAGTTGGGCTTTTGAATGTTCCCGCGCGCAGGCTGAGTCGATCTCCATGGGCTCTTGCTGACTCTGACCTTGAGTAGCCCCTGCCGGCATCTCAAGAATGTGATTGCCATGGAAACGCTCCCCTATGCTCTGCCTCCTCTCCAGCAAACGGGCTTCCTGCCTGAGGCCCACCGCTAAGGCAGCCTTAGTTAATGCGTCCATATCTTTGGGCCGGGGCCCTCTGGCAAGCTCATCTTTCACGTCAGAATTTAGCCCGGCCTTAAACAGGGCCTGCACTGGTTCGGAACTCAAATCCCAACCCAGCTTGTGGACCAGCATTGCGAACTGAGACCAGTAACTGCACACAGTCAAATTGCCTTGCTTCAAAGCCAAGAGTTCCTGCTGAGTCATATCAACTTGACTCTCATTTGTAAACATGGCGTCCATCGCCTGATAGAACTTTGCCAAGTCCCGGAGTGCATCGTTACCGGCTACTATCAGTGGCCTCACCCACTCATATCCCAACTGTAAAAACATGCTGATTTAGAAGGCGATTGGACCGGATCCGGCCCCCGGGCCTTAGTTTGACTACCCATGGTCTAGAGTGCTGTCTCACGATGCATGTAGGACCAAGAGACACAGAGGGTGAGGGAGCTGCTGCAGTCACCTGCAATACCTGTGTCTTCCTGCCTGAGAATGTGAAAAACTATACCTGCAACAAGTGCGAGCTGGTTGCCTGTCTGGAATAGAAGGTACAGCTAGAAGAGAAGGTACAACAATTTGTTGGCTATTTGCAGTTTAGTTGCACTGCAGAAAGCTTGCTGGGGAGACCACGCATTACAAGGAACTCAAAAATAACTTTATCAAGGTTTTAATAACAAAAACAAAAACTTCTTTTACACTAAATATATCAACAAGCACGACCCATTCCCCAGGGTACTAAGAGAGCTAGGTGCTGCTCTTTATATACTATACCCAATTGCTGACACAGCTTAATTAATGCAACTTAGCAGCACCTTCTATACTGTTTCACAGCTGTAAAACTGGGTCTCGTTATTTTCTCTGGCCCTTAAAGACATACACATCTTGTGGAACAATAATGAACCTTCAAATTTAAAGAGACCATTCAACACAATTTGAGGCCTGCCTATCCAAACTTCAAGCCACTGGGCGAGATGCGGAATTTCTTTATTTCTTTCTTTATTATTATTATTATTATTATTATTATTATTATTATTATTGATTTTTACATATCATTCCCAAAAATCATATAACATATTTTCTTATCTTATACAATGTTTTGGACGTCCATCAACCGCATCTGAAGGTTTTTCAATCTTTATCACTTAATCTACCGTATTTTTCGCTCTATAACACGCACCTGACCATAACACGCACATCGTTTTTAGAGGAGGAAAACAAGGAAAAAAACATTCTGAATGAAACAGTGGATGTATCATTTTTGGGCTTCATGCTATGGCCACAGACATGTGATCTGATGGTGAATTTGGGGTGACCCAATGCAAAAATCCTGAGAATTCCTGTGGATCCATGCTTTGTAACCACGTTTTTGCACCATTGCAGCCCCAGGCAACAGTGGGTGCGTGATTTTTTTGGTTCAGGCTGTAGCCATGGACATGCTATGTGATCTGATGGTGAATTTGGGGTGACCCAATGCAAAGATCCTGAGGATCCCTTTGGATCCATGCTTTGTAACCACGTTTTTGCACCACTGCAGCCCCAGGCAACAGTGGGTGCGTGATTTTTTGGGTGCAGGCTGTAGCCATGGACATGCTATGTGATCTGATGGTGAATTTGGGGTGACCCAATGCAAAGATCCTGAGGATCCCTTTGGATCCATGCTTTGTAACCACGTTTTTGCACCACTGCAGCCCCAGGCAACAGTGGGTGCGTGATTTTTTTGGTGCAGGCTGTAGCCATGGACATGCTATGTGATCTGATGGTGAATTTGGGGTGACCCAATGCAAAGATCCTGAGAATCCCTGTGGATCCATGCTTTGTAACCACATTTTTGCACCATTGCAGCCCCAGGCAACAGTGGGTGCGTGATTTTTTTGTTGCAGGCTGTAGCCATGGACATGCTATGTGATCTGATGGTGAATTTGGGGTGACCCAATGCAAAGATCCTGAGAATCCCTGTGGATCCATGCTTTGTAACCACATTTTTGCACCATTGCAGCCCCAGGCAACAGTGGGTGCGTGATTTTTTTGGTGCAGGCTGTAGCCATGGACATGCTATGTGATCTGATGGTGAATTTGGGGTGACCCAATGCAAAGATCCTGAGGATCCCTTTGGATCCATGCTTTGTAACCACATTTTAAGTGGGGAGCGAAGGAAAAACAAAGAAGGGACATGAGAGGGGTGTGCAGAGAAGCAGCTGGCTAAGAATGCAGGAGAGGGATTTAACGGGAGGGAGGAAAGAAAGGCAAAAGTTTCCCCCCACCCAAGCCAGCCATCTCTCTCTCTCTCTCTCTCTCTCTCTCTCTCTCTCTCTCCCTCCCTCCCTCCCTCCCTCCCTCCCTCCCTCCCCCTCTCTCCCTCCCTCCCTCCCTCCCTCCCTCCCTCCCCCTCTCTCTCTCCCTCCCCCCTCTCTCTCCCTCCCCCTCCCCCCTCTCTCTCCCTTCCCCCCTCTCTCTCCCTCTCCCCCAGCAGCACAGAGAGGAATTCCCCTCTGCTTGCCTGGAGGGGAGGGGCTTTCCCTGCTCTTTGTTCCGTTTCAGCAAACACAGCAACGAAACAGAGGAGGGTGGGCAGTAAGACCCTGAGGCAGAATGCAGGAAAGCAGCCACTTCCTCTTTTCAGGTTTCGCTTCTCCGTGCAGCGCCGCGATTTGATTTTTTGCCTGATTTTTGCCTGATTTTTCGGCTCCAGGGACCACACATTCGCTCTATAACACGCACAGACATTTCCCCTTCCTTTTTAGGAGAAAAAATCTGCGTGTTATAGAGGGAAAAATACGGTACATTTCATTAATTTCCTTATTACTTTTAATAATCCTTAACTAACAATTCTCTTCATAATCTTGTCTGCAATATTTTGCATAGTCCTCCTTACAAAACTTCTTGCAGTCCTACTAGCGTAATCTGTTTATTACAATTGCTTTTCAAATAGTTCAAATATTTACTCCAGTCCTCTGAGAATCTCTGGTCCTGCAGGTTTCAAATCCTTCCTGTCATCTAATTCTGCATAGTCCATTAATTTCATCTGCCATTCTTCTTTTGTCAGTAGTTCTTCTTGTTTCCATTTCTGTGCCAATAATACTCTTGCTGCCGTTGTTGCATATAAAAACAATTTACTATCCTATCTGTTAATATCCTCCCCTATAATGCCAAGTAAAAATGCTTCTGGTTTTTAAATAGATGTATATTTCAACATCTTTTTCATCTCATTATATATCATTTCACTTTCTTACATTCCCACCACATGTGATAAAAAGATCCTTCTTTTTCTTTACATTTCCAACATTTATTACTTGTTTTATACATTTTAGCTAATTTCACTGGTGTAATATACCATCTGTACATCATTTTCATCACATTTTCTTTCAAGGCATTGCATGCTGTAAATTTTAATCCTTCTTTCCATAGTTTTTCCCAATCTTTTAACTGTATATTATACCCAAAATCCTTGGCCCAATGTATCATAACCTACTTTACTTCTTCATCTTTCAAATGCCATTCCAACAGCAATTTATACATTTTAGACAATCTTTTACAATTATTATTCAATACCTCAATTTCAAATTTTGATTTGTTATGATCAAATCCATTTTCCTTTAAATCTTGTTTAAACATTTCAT
Organism: Podarcis erhardii; assembly: GCF_964252035.2. NCBI lineage: Eukaryota > Metazoa > Chordata > Lepidosauria > Squamata > Lacertidae > Podarcis > Podarcis erhardii. The sequence continues at coordinate 13,644,336 of NC_138506.1, read as the reverse complement.
TGACTTGGCGATAGTGCAGCCAATCATTTACATATTCTTTTACCTCTTCATAAGGTTTCATTTTCCATTTATTTCCTTCCTCTTGTACTAATTTTTCATATGTAACCCAGTTTTTACTCATATTTCTCTTTTTCACACTCATTGCTTCTAAAGGGGACAACCACCATGGTGTTTTACGTTCTAATAGGTTTTTATACCTATCCCATATTTCAAACAGAGATCTTCAGAATATATGGTTACCAAATCCTTTATGGACTTTTGTTATACCATAAATATGCATGCCAACCAAACCTATTATCAAAACCTTCTAAACCCAACAAATCTGTATTTTCTAACAACACCCATTCCTTCAACCAACAGAGGCAAGACGCTTCGTAGTACTATTTCAAGTCTGGCAAGGCGAAGCCCCCTCTTTCTTTAACATCTGTTAACAATTTAAATTGAATTCTTGGTTTCTACCCCTGCCAGATATATCTTGAAATTATTTTCTGCCATTCCTTAAAAATTGCTGCCCCCTTGATTATTGGAATTGATTGAAATAACATATTTGATAGCACATTCATTTTAATAACAGAAATCCTACCCCAAAGGGATAGTTTCATCCTTCCCCATACTTCCAGATCTCTCTTAATTCCATTCCACACCAGTGTATAATTATTTTGAAATAAATCTATATTCTTTGATGTTAACCATATTCCTAAATATTTAACTTTTTTGACTGCTTCTATACCAATCTGCTGCTGCAACATATCCACCAGAGAGCCGTTACTCACTTAGTCATGGCCATAGATGAAGCCCAGATGGTTTACATTGACCATGCCACCTACGCTCACGAGGTCTGGGGTGCCCTGCAGCGTGTGCATCAGCAGGACACGGCTGGGGCCCGGATTCACGTCACCAGACCGCTATTTGATTTACGGTTGCAACCCAGAGGCTGTGTCAGAGAGCATATTTCACAGATGCTGGCGTTGTTCAACCGTTTGAGGCAACTACAAATTCCCTTTACTGAGCAGCAAAAAGTCTTCATATTGCTGAGTTCTTTAGACTCTAGCTATCAGACTCTTTCTCTCACGTTGGAAGCTATTCCAGCTCAGGAGCTTGACCTGGAATACGTGTTGGGTAGGCTGCAGGATGAGCAAGATAAAAGGCTGAGAGAGAAAGGAAGGGCTGCGAAGGGGGTTGCTTTGTGCCCAGGAGTGGGAGTGCAGAAGACGCTGAGAGCTCGGTGCAAGCTTTTGCAGCGAGGAGGTGCTACATTTGCAACTCAGACCAACATCTGCAGAGAAATTGCCTCAGGGTCATCTCCAATAGCAACCGAGAGATCAAAGGCAGAACACGTCGTGGGAGGAGAGGCCTGGTGAGAGGGGACAGAGGTGGAGAGCCAGCAACACATCAAAAGGCTGCTACGTATGCTTTCGTTGGCCAGGCTGCAGCCAATGGCAAACAGCATTGGATCATTGACAGTGGGGCCAGCAGGCATCTAGCTCCACCTGGTGGCTAGTTATGAAACTGCTGGCAGATTCCAGATGGGAAAACAGTCACATTGGCTGATACAACCAAGAGAGCTATTTCAAAAGCTGGTGTTGTGTTTATGCCTTGTTTGAAAGCTGATATTGATGTGTATGTACTTGATGGTATGAAATGTGGGTTACTTTCTGTTTATGCTCTTGACAATGCTGGTTTTCAGGTGCAGTTTGGGAACCAGGTATGCACCATTTCCAAAGATGGAGAGCAGTTAGTACAGGTACGAGGCCACGGTGGGCTGTACATACTTGAAACAGGTGATGACGCTTCTGAGGAAGCACAGACAAAGTGTGCCAACGTCCCCACTCATGACCAGTATATGCACTTATGGCATAGAAGATTTTCGCATGCAAACTGGAGATACGTGCGCAAACAGGTAGAGTGCACTGAGGGCTGTAAAATGAAGGAGTGCTCTAAGTTTCTTGAATGTAGAGCTTGTAAAAAAGCCAAAGTGCACACGACCAATTACCTGAGGTCTGAAAGAGTGACCAAGAAAGCCTTTGAGCTCGTGCATGCGGATCTTTGTGGTCTGATGCCAGTGGCTAGCTTGGGTAATTCCAGATACATTCTGTGTCTGACGGATGATTTCTCAAGGGTGGGATGGATTATTACACTCCGAGATAAAGGGCAAGCAGCCAAGGAGATCAAAGAGTGGGTGGTGGCAGTAGAACTGGAGTTTGACACCTGTGTCAAAGCGTTTCAGACAGACTGAGGGTCGGAGTTTATGGCCTTTAGTCTGCAAAACTTCTTCCGTGCGAAGGGTATTAAGCACAGGAAGTCTGCGCCTTATTCCCCCCAACAAAATGGAGTTGCAGATCGCAGGAATCGAACCCTGCAAGAGGCCATGGAGGCTCTTCTGTTCGATTCAGGGCTGCCCAAATGCTATTGGGCCGAGGCTGTGAAGGCAGTGTCGTTCACGTTGAACAGGACGTATAACTCAGTGGTTGGGAACACGCCCTATTTCATGCTCCATGGAAGGAAACCTACTACTTTCGTACCTTTGGGGTGCACTACTTTCGTACCTTTGGGACGGAGGCTTGGGCATTAATTCCCAAACAGCAGCGCAGGAAAGGTGGCCCTAGATCGCGCAAAATGATTTTCTGTGGATACGAGCCAGGGTCAAAAGCCTGGAGGTTTGCGTATCCAAGTGGAGATTGCTCATGGGTGGTAATCAGCAGGAACGCTGAATTTTGTGAGCAGGCTGGTTGGGACAGGATTCACGGAAACCCTGAAGTGCTCACAGATTTGCTTAGAGGTCTTGGTTCAGGGGATCAACCAATTGCACCTGCTGGTGGAGCTGATGGCGGTGCACCTGCTGGTGGTCCGGGCCGAGCTGCCAACCACCACCAGGGGGCAGTGCCAGATGGGGCAATTCCAAAGAGAGAGGTGAAGTCAGAACCCAGGAGTGTACCCTCATCTCCGCAGGCTTGGCCTAGTTGGCGCAGGCGCGGAAGCTCTCCCTTGTGTCTCACAGACAGGCGCAGTCCAGGAGCGCAACGCAGGTGCAGCAAGTCACTTAGTGGTTCACCAGATGCCAGGGACTCACAGGCAGAGTCCAGCACATCTGGGTCAGAGGGGGAGTCCGGCCTGGGACCAAGACAGTCTAAGCGGACCATGAAGGGTAAACCACCTGATCGTTTCACGGTCACGAATGTGTTGGGTTATCGCCTGCCCGGGAGCACTGCCAGCATCCCAACGCACTCCGGGGTGATTAGTCTGGTGGTCATCCTCTGGCTGCTGTCCAGGAATCCTCCTTCAGTCCAGAGAGACCGATAATTAAGCGACTTCTCTCTTATGAGAAAAGCACACTAATTTCTCCTGAGTAAAACATCAGAAGAAAAGGCAGTTCGTAGAATTCATCTACTTTATTAAACTGCATACAGAACAACACACGTGGCTGGTCGTCCCGATCAGCCCAGCTTGTGAGTACTATGACTCAACACTGCTCCAGTCCAGGAGTGGAAGGGACGAACGTAACTTCACCCCGGTTACGCTGAAGACAGTCTGAGAACTGACTCACACTTCCTTTCTCATGCTGTGAGACATCTGATGTAAACAGCTCTTGCTGTTTCCTGGCAGCTTGGCAGCTGGTGGGAACCGAAATCCCAACAGAATGTGTGGGGTGGTTTTGCTCAGTGTGAACCAGAAAGCTTTGCTGAGGTTCAGAAGTTACCTCAGGCAGAATCCGGCAAGTGGCAGCAAGCCATGGAAAAGGAGCTTAGTGCCATGACGTCTCTAGGAGTCTTCACCCTCACAACTCTGCCAGCTGTCCAGCAGGCAGTGAGTTGTCGCTGGGTCTACAGGTTGAAACCCACTGCAGGTGGAGAGCCACAATATAAAGGTAGATTGGTGGCAAGAGGCTTCAGCCAGCGACCAGGGCTACACTATTCCCAGGTGTACGTGCCCACAGCCAGAAATGAGACCATGCGATTGCTTTTGGCGATAGCAGCGCAGAGAGGTTCTGAAGTCGCTCATTTTGACATTGATGTTGCCTATTTAAACTCACTGCTGCAGGAGGAGATCTACATGTTACCTCCACCAGGGTTTGAGGGCGACAAACCAGGTCTGGCATGGAGACTGCACTGTTCCATTTATGGCTTGAAGCAATCAGCCAGAAATTGGAATTTATGTCTCAATGAAGCTCTGGGGAAGCTAGGGTTTCAGAAGAGTCTTGCAGACAGCTGCCTGTACCTGAAGGGGTCAGGCCAGAAGCAGGAACTGGCTCTTATCTTTGTTGACAACACTGTATTTGTTTCCAGGGCAGGTAAACAGGTGCAGGAGTTTGCAAGGAAGCTGAAGCAGCACTTCAAGCTCAAGGAGTTAGGTCCTGTGAGCTTGTACCTTGGGGTGCAGATTCACAGGGACAAAGATGGCTGTTTTTTGCTAAAACAGAGAGCAAAGATAGAGCAATTACTGCAAAAGTTCAAGATGGCAGACTGCAAAGGTGTCAGAACACCAATGGAAACATGTTTTCTGAAAGACAGCCAGTCTGAGGTAAAGCCACAGTTCGAGAACCGGGAGGTGTTTCAATCTGCTCTGGGGAGTCTGCTATATCTCTCACAATGGAGCAGACCCGATATAGCCTTTGCTGTTAATCTCCTGAGCAGAGAGGCTGCGAAACCCAGTGTGGTGGCCTGGAATGGCGTAAAAAGGGTCCTTTGTTGTTGTTGTTTAGTCGTTTAGTCGTGTCCGTCTCTTCGTAACCCCATGGACCAGAGCACGCCAGGCACTTCTGTCTTTCACTGCCTCCCCCAGTTTGCTCAAACTCATGCTGGTAGCTTCGAGAACACTATCCAACCATCTTGTCCTCTGTCGTCCCCTTCTCCTTGTGCCCTCCATCTTTCCCAACATCAGGGTCTTTTCCAGGGAGTCTTCTCTTCTCATGAGGTGGCCAAAGTATTGGAGCCTCAGCTTCACGATCTGTCCTTCCAGTGAGCACTCAGGGCTGATTTCCTTAAGAATGGATAGGTTTGATCTTCTTGCAGTCCATGGGACTCTCAAGTGTCTCCTCCAGCACCATAATTCAAAAGCATTAATTCTTCAGACTTCCGGGGGCGGCACGAACGGCAATGGCGGTCTCCTTCCTTCTGTGAAGGGGAAGCTCCGCAGAAACAGGGTCGTCCGCTACGGCGAAGCGGAGACCCTCGTTGAAAAACCGCAGGCAGTGGAAGCCTGTGGCCGTGGGACTCAGCGGGCACCATCAGCGCCCCCCCCCCAAATTGCGAAGGGACCTCGTAAGGGGTTCCGGAGCGTGACGGGGGTGGCGCGGTGCTGTGAGTCGATCGCTCTTTCTGTGGGGTGAAGCCGCGAAGCTGCTGTCGGTGAGCGCTGACCTTTTTCCTGGGACTATTCGGCTAAGAAAACAACTACCCGTGAGTAGGTGAAGTTTAACGAACCTGTGATTAATTGGAAAATAGAGCTTGAATTTGGCACTGAAGCGGGAGGCGCAACCAGGAAGTCTGCCTCCCGGCTCTGTTTAAGGTTTCAAAGCAACAACGTTCAAATCTAATGCTTTGGAGTTTGTGAACTTAAAGACTTAAATCTCAACATCAAACAGAAGATTCCCTCTCAAGTAAATTGAGGGGAAAGGGGATAAACCTGATTTTTGCCTCTTCATTTGTGGATTTACAAAAATTTCTGAACCCCCGGCAATCGGGCTGCCAAGTTGCTAGAACTGTCAGGCTGCTTTGAACTGTCATATTGTAACTCACACTTCTTGGAGACATTGTAACTTTATTAGGATTTTGTGGTTCCCCTCTAAATACCATATCATAACTGACTGTCAGAATTGACTGTGCTGTTGTGCTTTGGTGAGTGTGACAAGTTTCAGCCATCCTCCTCAGCTTTGGAACTGGAGGGCAGGGCAGGGATGTTGGTTTACTCAGGACAGAAAATAAGAAGCACTTCTTCACACAGTGTGAAATTATGGCCTTCATAACCACAAGATGCCAATTTGAGATAGCTTTAAGAGGGGACAGAGAATTTTTTTCTCCTCTCATAACACTATAACTCATGGACATTCAATAAAGATGAATGTTAGGACATTCAGGGCAGATACAAGAAAGTACTTCTTCGTGCAATGTATAATTAAACTATGAAATGTGCTCCTGCTGGAGGTGGCAAAGGCCACAAACTTGGATGTCTTTAAAAGAGGATTGGACAAATTCATGGAGGATAATTCTATCAATGGCTACTAGCCATGATGGGTATGTTTTGCCTCCACAGTAAGAGGCAGTATGCTTCTGCACACTACTTGCTAGAAACTGCAGAAGGGGAGATTGCTCTTTTCCTCAGGTCCTGCTTGTGGGATTCCCCACAGGCATCTGGCTGGCCACTGGAAGAACAGGATGTTGGACTAGACAGACCAATGGCCTATTTCGGCTGCAGACTCATGTAATGTTCTTATGATTACACATATTTATGAAGAATAAGGCTAGAAATGGCTACTAGCCATGATGGTTGTGTGTCACCACCATGATCAGAAGCAGTATGCCTCTAAATATTTATGATTGGGGTACACTGCAGCAGGAGGGCACTGCTACCCATACGCTGCTTGCGGGCTTCCCACAGGCATCTGAACACCATGAGAATAGAATCCTGACCTAGATGGGCCTTTGGTGTGATCCAGCAATTTTCTTAGGTTAGTTCTGAATGTGATTCAGGGGACTGTCCCTGACCCTGTGCTACATTTTGAAAGCCCCAGCTTGAAGGCCACACATAAGCCTCCTCTTGGTAGAATGTCATGACTTAAACATTTTGAGTTGGCCACCAAGCCCAGTTACAATGTGGGCCACAAAAAAAGAGTAAGTTATAACACTCCTCAGTTTTCCCACAAAAGAACATCTGATTAGGTTACCATAGTAAAGGCTGGTCCATTAGAGCAAATGAGACACAGCCTCATGAACCTCAGTCTGCCCAGACAGCCCTCACGTGTCCTGCCTTCTTACAACCAGTCCAGGGGATGGCACTGTTGGGATGCAGCCAAGGAACCGGGGGCAATTGGCAGGCCCCCAGCTGGCCCCAGCCCACTAGCCGGTGTGCCAGGCAATCTCCAGTCCTTGGATCAGCATGAAACTGCGACCCGAGCTTCAGATGCCTTCAGAATCTGAGCACGCAAGCCAGCAGAGTAAAACGCTTTGCAACAGAAGGGCAGGGAGAGGCTGTGTGAGCATATTTACAAGCAGTTTATTCAGAATATGTTAGGACAAAGGAAACATATCTTCTCTCCTTCACTTCCAAAGCAAGAACAGCTAAAAGCCATAGCTATACACAAACGGAAGTTCCCAGCAAGCTGTGCTGGAGTGTAAATAGGCATGTGACGCACAACAGTTATGCCTGTTCCTAAAGGTAGAAAGGAATATTCTAACATCCTCCCCCTTTCCGTGTAACCTGTGTCACCTGTGTCGCAGTATTTCAACCCAACTGCAACCGCTGTACATAAACCTTAAGTTGTTCTCTGTTAACAACCTTAGACAACAGATCTGCAGGAATTTTGTTTCCTGGCATGTAGGACACCTGAATGAGTCCTTTCTGGACTCCCTTGCACGATGTAACTTAATCTGCAAGTATTTGGTTCTTTGCTTGCAACTCTCTGAGGCTAGAAAAGCCAAACAGGACCTGTTGTCTTGATACACCTGTATAGGATACACCATAGTAAAGGCTGGTCCATTAAAGCAAATTGTTGGTTTCTGTGTGTTGCCACTGTGCAGTGCTTGGAGTCACAAGACTCTGTTTACATTCCAGAGATTCCATACTGTTGGAAGTCTCACGGGAGACAGATGTGATGTTACTGGTTTCCTGTTCCTTTGTTGTTCAGTTGCTCTCTGCTTTCACAGAGAGGGGATGTGTTTCTTTTCTGTCTGTGTCGCTAGAAAATAAAACCTTGCGATGTAGCTCATAAATCTCATCACTTCTGCTGCTTTGAAACTCTGCTGAATGGGAACGTGCTTGGAGCCTTATCAGAGGCTCAGGTCGTTAATCACGTCGGAGGGCGATTCTGGAGGAGCTCGGTTGAACGCAGGTTCCGACACAAATGAGGCACAGCCTCATGAACCTCAGTCTGCCCAGACAGCCCTCACGTGCCCTGCCTTCTTACTTACAACCAGTCCAGGGGATGGCACTGCCTGTCAGCTATCTCATCCTCCTAAGTCTCAGTGTTGCCCTTTTAGAACCGATTCAGGAGGAGGAGGACAAAACTAGAATTGGTTGGCTCTGTGTCTCATTGGCTCTGGTTCTACCTACTATTGGGTTCCTTGCCTTCTGCTCTACCAGTACCAATGGGCACCAGCCACCACTACATCACTGAGGAGACACAAAAGCAACATAGCTACCTTCACACGTAAGATGGCACGAAAAATGGGGAGTGCAAGACACTGCATAAAAGAAAGCATGGGGGCTAACAGATTGAGGTTGAATCCTGACAAGACAGAAGTACTGTTTTGGGGGGACAGGGGGCGGGCAGGTGTGGGGGATTCCCTGGTCCTGAATGGGGTAACTATGCCCCTGAAGGACCAGGTGCGCAGCCTGGGAGTCATTTTGGACTCACAGCTGTCCATGGAGGCGCAGGTTAATTCTGTGTCCAAGGCGGCTGTCTACCAGCTCCACCTGGTACGCAGGCTAAGACCCTACCTGCCCGCAGACTGTCTCGCCAGAGTGGTGCATGCTCTAGTTATCTCCCGCTTGGACTACTGCAATGCGCTCTACGTGGGGCTACCTTTGAAAGTGACCCGGAAACTGCAATTAATCCAGAATGCGGCAGCTAGACTGTGACTGGGAGTGGCCGCCGGGACCACATAACACTGGTCCTGAGAGATCTGCATTGGCTTCCAGTATGTTTCCGAGCACAATTCAAAGTGTTGGTGCATAAAAGAAACCTGAAGCCAGATCAAGACCCAGTTAAGCTCTTTGGTGCCTTTCAGAAGCATCCTGTAGCCTTATTAGACTTTACCGACTGCTGGGGTTTGCGTTGCTCCCGGGAGGGAGGAAGGAAGTCAAATGACACCGAGGTCAAATGACACCCCAGGAATTCAAGCACGTCAGCTTATACACGTAAGTTGACATCCATGACCATAAACAGTTATTCCTGTTCCGGCACTCTTGACCATAAAACGTTGTTCCTCTTCCTATACTCTTATCTTGGGGCAGGAGGTCACCAACTCTAAGAACGTTCTAAGGCACTGTTCCCGGGTCTCTTGTCAGACTTGACAAGGTCTGTCCATCTTTTGTGGTCAGGATGTAAGATAAGACCCAGACGCGCCATCCCTGCTCTACTGGAACTGGCATGGCCACTCATTGCCGTCACGGACTGATAAGGGAGAGGGCTTTGAGGACTTGTTTATACAGCTGGCTTTCTGTTTATGCATTGACTCAAGAGCTCAAGTTAATGCATTTTAGGAAAAATGGGGATTTTGGGTCAGTTTCAAACTGACTGAACAGAAACCCATTCCTTCAATCCAAATTAAACAAACACACAGGCTCAAACGTTACCATAGTAGTCTGCATTTGATCTTGTACGAAATGAAGAACTTGTGTTCTTAGGTCTAAACTTGAGGAGTTGACCTAAAGGACAAGAACACCAAGGGTATAACACAGATTGAAGGCATCAGCTCCCCATTCCCCAGAGATGTGTCTAAATGAGAGTTTACAAAGCACATGTTGGCTGAGCTCTCTAGTTAAAGAGAACTAGAGCCATTCCCTGAGAGTAAAAGAATCCAAGTACAGTGGTACCTCTGGTAGTGAACGGGATCTGTTCCGGAGGCCCGTTCGCAACATGAAAAGAGCGCAACCCACAGCGGTGTGTCTGCGCACATGAGGGCTGTGATTCGCCGCTTATGCGCATGCGCATGACATCATTTTGCGCGTCTGCACATGCACAAGTGGCGAAACCCGGAAGTAACCCTTTCCGGTACTTCCGGGTCGCCGCAGGACGTATCCTGAAAGAACGTAACATGAAACAGATGTAACGAGGTGTGACTGTAGTTGGAAAATCAGACCCTGTGCTAATGCTTTCATAGTTGCCTTAATGTTGTGTTAGGGAGGGAGAGAAGGAAATCATCTGCCTTAAATGATGTTGTTCCCCTCTCATGCTGGAGCCAGGATGAAAAAAAAATAATGATGGCTGGTACTCAGCTGGCTTGGAGTTTAGAACAGTCACTGTGGTATTATTATTATGCTATGCTCTATACCAAGGATGCCTCATCAAAAATGAGGAAGTGATTGGATTCTGGAACAAGGAGGTTGGCGAGTTTCAGATGTTCTCTCCTTCCCTTCCAGCATGGAGACCTGGGACAAGATCTAAATAGCTATTTTAGAACCACCCAAAGACTTGGTACAAATTAGCATGATAAATACACACACTAACCCTCAATGTGTATAGAGTGAACAGAGTGAACAGCTTCAAGTTCATCTAAAAGATGGCAAACAGCAAGTAGTTGGGGGAGGGAGAAAAGCCTCAATATTTTATCAGGATGTTTATTTAGAAATCAAATATTCCTCAAGCAGTAAGTTGGATCTAAAAGATAACACTCAGAAAACACACTCACACCATTTGTATGTTTTATTATCATACAATATCACCTCTCTGCATGGCACTTTATTAAATTAAAGGGCTTACAAATCTGTAAAGCCACACAAAGGAGACAACAGAGGCAGGGGGGAGGGGGAAATGGAAGCAGCGTTGAACCAGGGAAGAATAGGCAATTATTCCAGTTGCATGTATACAGTACAAGGGAAGAATAAGCAAATATTGAAGTTACATGCACTTAGGTTTAGCAGGCATAAGGCATAGTATGAGAACTAGCAGGTAAATACCAAATTCTTCACAGAAGTGGGTTTTGAGGAGGAATATGAAAAAGGTAAGAGATTGGTCAGTCAGAGGCATTCTCAAAGACAATTCCAAAGAGCGCTAAAGGGGCAAGTACAGTTGTTTGAGTAACATGAGTAAGCAAACCATCAGTAAGCAAAGTTATGAGTTCCACTTTCCTGGATGGCAAGACATTGTGGCCATCACACCAGGACAGTTAGAAAGCAATCTTCAGTTTTAGGTTCATATGTGATACACATCAGAAGTAGGCTCATACAGCATAGGGGGAGCATTTTCAGTGTAAACAAAAGTAGTCCCTAACAGATGAAACACGGGTCATTTGATATATTAAAATACAAGAGCAAAAAAAATAGGACCATCTGAAAGGTGGGTGGAAGCAAGAGGGGAACAAGAACCAAAACAGGGATATCAACAGTGGAACCAATAAGCAAGGGATGGGGAAGCTGTGGCCCTCCAATGATGTTGGGCCTATTGCCCACATCATCCCTGACCACTGGCCATACTGATAGGGGCTAGTGGGAGTTAAGAGTTTAACAACATCTGGAGAGCCACAGGTTCCCTATCCCTGCTCTAAGACACCTAGACAGCAGAAATGCCTCTGGACAGTATTCAAATGTGAGAATGGAAGACAGGGGTTACTCTCTATGCTCTCACAATGGTGAATGGGCAGCCAAGTGTGGGTGCCTCAGGATAAGTGATATAATTGCAAAGGAATTGGTATATTAAGCAGTGTTATAGAAATAAACAAGATCTTCCTGGGAAGTGACAACTTTCTGGCTGTATGAGATCCAAATTTCAACTAGAGCACCAGCTTTCTTCTAACAGAGACCATACAAATGCTTTCAATGACGTTCACAAGCAAGGATTGAATGCAATATTCTCCCCAGTTTTATGCCCCCAGGATCAAGTACTCTGAGTTGAACTACTCCATGTTAGACCATCATGAAACATGGAGGTTTATTTAGCAATCATGGCTAATGGCAGCTGATAGAGCCACCCTTTAAGGACCTAAGATCTAAAGTCCACAGAGACATGAAAAACTTCCTTACACCAGGTCAGGCCATCTGTCCACCCAGCTCAGTAGTGTCTACACTAAGTGGCAACAGATCTCTGGAGTTTCAGACCAAAGACCTTCTCAGTCTAACTGGAAATTCCAAGGATTGAACCTAAGACCTTCTGCTACCAAACAACAAGGTTGTAACTAGCCACTCAGAGTGAACCCACTGAAATCAATATGCTTACATTAGTCATGCCCATCAATTTCAATGAACCTATTCTGAACAGAAGCAATATTGGATATAACACACATTCTCTGAGCCCAGCTTTGGCTGGGGAGGGTGGGATATAAATAATTATTATTATTATTATTATTATTATTATTATTATTATTATTATTATTATATTTTAATATATAATTTTTATTAGTTTTTTAAACATATAATTTTCAACAGTAATTAAACATACTTTTACATCTTAATCAAATTTTTGACTTCCATCAATCCTGTCTGAAAATTTTCCAATCTAATCTCTCAGTATGCATTTCTTATCTTCCTTATTACATTTCAAACTCATAAACAATATCTCTATCATTTTCTACTTTGTAACACTTCGTATATTTCTCCTTACAAAACTTCTTGTAGTCCTACTAGCGTAATTTGTTGATTACAGTTGCTCTTCAAATAATTCATATACTTCTTCCAATCTTCTGTAAATCTCTGGTCCCGCAGGTTTCGAATCCTTCCTGTCATTTTGTCCAATTCTGCATAGTCCATTAATTTCGTCTGCCATTCTTCTTTCGTCAGAATTTCTTCTTGTTTACATTTCTGGGCTAACAATACTCTTGCCGCAGTTGTTGCATATAAAAACAATTTAACATCTTGCCTATTAATGTCCTGACCTATAATACCAAGTAAAAATGCTTCTGGTTTTTTTAAGAATGTATATTTCAACATCTTTTTCATCTCATTATATATCATTTCCCAGAAGTTCTTTACTTTTTTACATTCCCACCACATATGATAAAATGTTCCTTCTTTTTCTTTACATTTCCAACATTTATTATTTGTCTTATACATTTTAGCTAATTTTACTGGTGTAATATACCATCTATACATCATTTTCATCATATTCTCTTTCAGAGCATTACAGGCTGTAAATTTTATCCTTTCATTCCACAACCTTTCCCATTCTTCAAGCTGTATATTATATCCAAAGTCTTTTGCCCAATGTATCATTACCGATTTCACTTCCTCATCTTTCAAATGCCATTCCAACAGTATTTTATACATTTTAGACATTGTTTTACATTCATTGTTTAATATTTCTATTTCAAATTTTGATTTTTTTTATCATCAAATCCTTTTTCCTTTAAAGCCTCTTTATATATTTCATTGAATTGGTGATAGTGCAACCAATCATTTACATATTCTTTAACTTCTTCATATGATTTCATTTTCCATTTATTTCCTCCCCCCCCAACAATTTCTCATAGGTAACCCAATTTTTACTCATATTTATCTTTTTCACACTCATAGCTTCTAATGGAGATAACCACCATGGTCTTTTACGTTCTAATAAGTTTTTATACCTGTCCAATACTTCATATAAAGATCTTCAAAATATGTGATTACCAAATCCTTTATGGATTTTTGTTTTATTATACCATAGATATGCGTGCCAACCAAATCTATTGTCATAACCTTCCAAATCCAACAAATCTGTATTTCTTAACAGCATATTATTATTCTTATAGCACTAAGTTAGGGCGCTTGCCTCCAGGAAAATCTTAAAGCAGGACCTGAAGGCAATTTCCTTTCCTGCTTCTCTTCATTAACTTGCATTAAGTAGCAATTCAGTAACTTGCATTAAGTCTCTTAATCTGAAAACTGTATACAGTAGTATAGTAAGCCCGCATCTTACATAGGAGTTAGTTCCAGCGATCTCGCCTAAAGCCAAAATTGTAAATTGGGTTCAATGGCAGGCAGGATTGCCAAAGTCATTTTTCGCGGAACACCATGCCCTATTAAAAAAAATTTTTTGCCACACATGTAAAGCTGAATGTGCACAAGTTAAATGTGCATAAGTTGTAGGTATACTATACTGCCACTGGGGACTGCCTGGTTGGCATTGATCCATAGCAGGGCCTTCTCTGTGGCAGTTCCCTATTTGTGGAATGCCCTCTCTGGTGAGGTGCTTCTGTCTCCCTTGTACTGTAGCTAACTTTCAGGAGGAGTTTAAAAAATGTGCAAAAATGCCTATGGCTGAATGATGTTATTCATAGCAACCCAAACATCACTAGTTCAGAGAATATTTTTAACTGTTTTTATAACTTTTAATTGATGTGTCTGTCACCATGGACTCCTTGAAAGGAAGGGAATGATATCTGCCTTTTAACTTACCATGGTTTTCAATTATCTTTTCAATGCTTTTAAACAGTCATTTTAAATGTTTTAACTGATAATAATATTGCCTCATTCATTTTACTACAAACAAATCTTGTGAAATAAGCAGGATATAAATGGAGCAACAAAAACATAACTTCCATGACTAGTGATCTCCCCTCACCTTTCAGCCAACAAACACATGCACACTTTATCCCCACAACAACACTGTGAGGTAGGCTAAAAGAGAACGACTGGCCAAAGGACACCCAATTGAGCGGCTACAGCTGAGTGAGGATTTGAACGCAGATTTTCCCTGGTCCAATGCTCCTAAATAGCAACTACCACAATCTCAATGACGGCTGGCCTCTCCGCTCTCTCAAGGGTGCCCTTTAAAGCTGTGCAGGTGCAGAGGGTGGGAGGAAGCCCGAGAAGGGAAACGAAGCCCTTACAAGGGCGCCACGCTGAGGGAGGAGGCCACGTACCTGCGGAGGGGAGGAGCAGATGCCAAGGCAGCCTCCGGGGAGGGGAGAATGGAAAGGTGGGGGGTAAGGGGAAGAGGTGCTAACGGTTCTTTTCCCTGAGGAGAGAACCCTGCAGGTGGGGGTGGTGTCAAGGGGCAAAGTTCACAGGGGAGGTCAGGAGGGGTTACTTCCGTTTGGTGGTTTTAACGTCATTTCCGTCTAGAAGGTTTCATACTACAGTTACCTTTCCCAAGCTTGTGCACTCTCTGACTTTTTTTGGACTACATTTCCCATCAGCCCAAGTAGAGCAGTCACATTGGCCAATCAAAATGGCGATCATCCTTAAGGTTATAATCCTTGTGCGTCCCCTCCCTCCTAGAAACCTCCAGACCGAGACCCTTTTAAGTAAATTATGACTCTGATTGGTCCCGAGCCTCCCCTCCAATAATCTGTCAGAGAATTGGACCTCCCCTCCAATCCTCTAATTAGTGAAATGAAAATATGGAAGACAGCGATTGGCTATGCGCTTATTAGCCAATGAGAACAAGCGGCACTGTGTGCCTGAGAGAAGGGGGAGTAGTGCTGTGAGGTAAAGTAGGTCAGAGATCAACGAGGCTCAGGTCCTTTCATTTCTCCTTAGCAAGCACCCACCTATCTATTCATGGGGCTGTTGAGCGAAGTGACGCGGGGCCTGGTGCATGGCACAGACCGCACGGCCGCCTGGATGAGCAAGCGGGGCCCGCACAGTTTCTACAAGAGCTGCGGTGCACACCCCTTGGGCTACCTAACGTGCAGCCAGAAGTTTAAGCTGGTGCCGGAGAAGGTGCCATGCCTGGTGGTGCCGGACCTGAGCGGCTTCAAGCTGAGGCCTTACGTTTCCTACCGGGCCCCCGCCAGCAGTGAGCAGCCCCTCACGGCCCGTGCCCTCTTCCAACAGATGGTCGCCTCCAAGATTGAGAAGGACGTCAAGGCCTGTACCTTCAGCCTGCAGCAGCTGGAGAAGTATGGCTTCGAGCCGACCCAGGAAGGCAAACTCTTTCAGCTCTTTCCCAAGAACTTTGTGCGCTAGGGTGGCGTTGCAAGTGGAAGGAAAGCTGGTGTGACTTCCACACATTTATTAAGCAACAAAAAAATTAAGAAAAGTTTTTTAAAAACACGAAATATTCACTCTTCGCAAAACTTTTCAGCTCTTAAAAGGAGCAAGACGCCAAAGGATTGGAACTAAGTAGAAACTCTGGGGTATCTTCAAGAAGTTCCTGCTTTCTTTTCATTGATGCTTGAGTCATCTCAGAGGGCTGGGTGAGCAAGCAAGGAATGTAGAAAGCCAGAGGAGCACCACAATTTTGCCAGCTGCTGTGTTGTAAAACTATAAGGGATACATCACACATGTCAGGGAATTGGAGACAGAGAAGGGGGAGAGAATGGGGACTTACAGAGTTAAGCCTCCGTTACTTAGCAGCTGTACTTCCTTGGACGAGGAGGGTGACAAACGGCTGTCAGGAAGCAATGAATCAGAGAGGGGGGAGCCACTTCCGGGGCCCAGCCACTCTCGTAACAGAGGAAAGAAGGGGGTTGGGTTCAGGAAGTGGATATGCTGGAAGAAATCGAAAGCTGATTCAGTCTCTGCAACTGACTCACCATGATGCAGGCTGACTCTCAGAGCTCTTTGTAAATAGCAAGAAGAAACCAATAAATCTTGTAAATATGGTTGGATTCCCGGACTCTTATCTCTGCTAGCACTCACCAGTCATCCCTGACAGCTTGCAGAGACTCATATGCCGGGTGCTAGTAGGAGAGAGCAGATAAGAGCAATGGAGAAGCAACTGGCTGATTTACAGCAACGCAACGCCGGTCTGGAGGCTCGGGCAGAGGAACTGCGTGTCAGATTGGAGGAGAGTCGAGCGCATCAAAGAGAAGCGAGAGGGGACCTGCTGGGAAGAAAAATGCCTACGCTGGTGGGTAAATTTAACGGGGATCCTCAAGAATATTTGGGATTTAAAACGGAGATGAAGATGTCAGTATATGGAAACATCACTGCTGCAGACAGCCAGATTGTTGACATCACATGATGCGGCTATCTGTGGGAAAGAAGAATTTCCCAGGCTGGATAAGTCTTTGTGAAGTGTGTAACTTGAAACCTTCCGACTGCATATGTTCAGGAAGTTTGTCAGACTTGCTGGAAGAACTGAACTGAAAGGATGTGTTTTTCTCTAGTGCTGTAATGTCAGAAATAAACATCATGTAAATAGATTTCTGACTTATTTTCTTTCCCCTGCGAAAGCAGGAGAGAGGGGTTGTGCATTTTACCCACTCTTGGGAAAACGTCGCCTATCAAAATCTCCCTGGTCTGTCTGGATGTCAGCCAGAGGAGGTTACCGGTAAGCAAGCTCCGAGGACATTATGGCTGGATGGTGAACGCGAATTGAAAAGTCTTCGGTTCCCTGAGAAAAAAGCTCCTGTTTTGGATAAAACAGAGCGGAGAGAAGCCAAATACTTCGCATTCCAGAGTTGATAAGAAGTTCTGTTGCTAAACGACAAGACGTGAGTACTTTTTGAGCTAAATTTATGAGCTGGTTAGCTTAAAGAGAAAAGAGAGAAAAGAAGCTTCAGAAACGAAAGCAAGGCTGGGTGTTTTTCAGCGACGCTTGTTGTAAACAAACTGTTGGAAAAGGGACTTTCCAAGCTGATAGCTGTTGGATTGCAGTGAAGGCTTATTGTTTACAGACTCTGTGGAAGGGAAAATTCCAGGCAGCTGGGCTGACTGCCAGGTGCAAGCAGCTTGTAAACAGCCCAATAGACTTTTGGATTTTCCAGCTTGTAGCTGAAGCTGCAGTTTGGATTAAAGATGGCTCTGTTCTCTCAGAAACTGAATAGCCAAAACTGGCTAGAATGGTCATTTGCAATAGAATTCTTGCTGGTGGGAGAGCAATTATGGGACTTAGTCCAAACTCCACAGCCTGTTGCTGTGCAAGCACAGGGGAAGAAGGCTGCAATTCAAAATGAATTGAAGCAGCGTGTCCTGAGAATTTTGGCGGAAAATGTGGACGCTCATCTTGCGCCAGTCCTAAAGGGTGCACAAGAACCAAGGGTCGCTTGGGAGTCACTCCACAAAGCTTGTGAAGCTGGGGTGGGAAGCAAGGACCGAGAGTTGGTTGCGCCAAAGGGGGAGAGCCAAGATGAAGCTAGCCAAATTCTTGAGAGCTCATTGAAAGCTGGGAGGAGCTTTGAGCCACAACAGGGAAGTGAAGGGACTGTTGCTGTTGCTGCTGGTGCTGTTGCTGTTGATGATCCTAGCATTGCTGCAATGGCTGTTGCTGATGGGGGGAGTGAAGCTCAGAAATCAAGCACCCCCACTACAATTGCTACAGAGGAGAAAGCTGTAGCTCAGAATGCTGTTCGTCAGGAGACACCACGTCAGGAGAAAGGAGCTAGAGGGAGCTCTGTAAAGCCTGAGGCGTCAAGCAAAGGTCGTACCCAGTCCCAGGCAAAACCAGATATGGCTTTGATGTCACTAAAGGCCACATCATCCGTGGAGAACTCATTTATTGTAGACACAGGATGCACGCAACACATGACGTCACGCCGAGAACTGTTTTCTACGTTTGAGAAGCAACGCTTCACTGTGAAACTGGCCAATGGTCAGGAAATGGAAGCAACCGGGATCGGAACTGTGTATCTAGAAAGCCTGAACTTGACTATAAACAATGTTTATTTTGTTCCTGATTTAAAGTACAATCTGTTGAGTGTATCTCAAATCACTAAGAAGAAACTGGTGTTATCGTATGATGAGGAAAGCTGCAAAATCTACAAAGATGGAGAGCTGTATCTTTCTGCAAGAGAGAAAGACGGACTATATCTGTTGACATTTGATGAAAGTGATTATAAAATGTGTACAGCATGTGAATCTAAAATGCTTTCTCTTGCAGGTATCTCGAAAGAAGACACGAGAGGAGAGGACTTCCAGGTTAGCGCCATCGGCAATGGCGGAATTCCTCTGATCCAGAGGAACCCGCTCCGCGAAAATTGGGTCTTGCCGCCGCGGCGAAGGCAGAGACCCTTTAATAATCCCAGGCGGAGGAAGCCTGGGAACGTGAGATTTGGCTGACACCAGGAGTGCCCCCCCTACACGCAAGGAAACCCCTTTTTCGGGGACCTGAAGCAACGTGGGGTGAGCGGCGTGGTGTTTTGAATCGACCGCTATTTTTACGGAGTGAAGCCGCACAGCCGTTGCCGGAGAGCGCTGACTTTTTCCTGGGGACAATTGGACTCTAAACAAGTACCCGTGAGTAGAACGGAAAATTGGGCTAAGAAACACTTTAATTTGGCACTCAGCGGGAAGGTCCTAAACAGGAAGTCCGCCTTCCGCTTTTGTAAATAGTCTGAAGCAAAAATCGTGCAAGCCAAAGTCTGGAAAGTTGTACATAAAGGTTTTAAATTCCTCCTGTTTTGATCATCTAAACCCCTCTTGGAAGCAGGAGTAAAGAGGGGAAATTTGACTGTTCAAGCCTGCAGGAGAGAGAGTAAAGAAAGATAAATTTCCACCATCTCAAACCTGGGAACGGGGTGTCAGAGACGGAGATTTTTGGTGAAGTTCATTGACTGTGAATGGAACATCTTTTGACAGTTAGTTGAAGAAGAGAAACAAATTGATTCCAATGTTGCCTTTTGCATTTAAAAGAAACAAAAAATCCGAAAAATGAAAGTAATTTTTCTTTGTTGGATCTGCTTTTAAAAGATGGATACAAATAGAAATTGCCTCCTCTAGAGGGAGCTTGTTAAATTCTTGCTGGAGTCGTTCTGGGGATTTTACAGCTGTGGAGATTAGGATCGTGGGACCAGACTGTGACCTTGAACAAAAATGTGTTTGGAAGAAGTTTTGGTGCTTGCTTTTTGCAAGACAAGCGCTTTGTTGGAGGAGATGCATGAGAAGATGGATTTGATGACTGTTGCAGTCAGAAACTTTGGACAAACAGTGAATATGTATACAGAAACCACCCAGGAGCCAACTCAGGAATCTGTTTTGATAGAGCAAGTGCAAACGCAGAAGATAATGGAGGAGGCTGCTGTTGAACCTCAAGTAACACAAATGGAGAGGCCCGAGGCCCTACAGGAGCATAAGCTATTGTTGTCGAAGGCTGAATTCGAAGTGGGCCAGGGGGGGTCTGGAGTTGTGGCGCCCCTTAAGTTTGGAGGGACTTTGAAACATGCTTTTAAATATTTTCTGGACTACACTGTTGACTGTGGGGAATGGGACTGTGGGGAATGGGCCGATCTGCTGAGGAGAGATGGAGATATTTTTGAGTTGGAACATCCCCAAGACCTACTCCTCAATGAGAAAGGAAAGAAATTAAGAAAGAGATCTACAAAAGACAAGGTAAAGTGCAAGTACAAACAAGAAGAAGACCTGCAGAAGGGACATGGAAAAGACTTAAGAGCCTCGGATATAAGATTACCAGGTTGATGGACTAGATGGAATGGACAGTAAGGGCTGACATAACCCGAGACCAGGAAGAAGAGACGCTGGAGGAAGATTGGAAGAAAACTTTTAAAAATTTATTTTGCAAATTAGTGTAAAATTAATGAGTATTAGGAAAAATGTTGGAATGAAAATATTTGGCTTTAGCAGAAATGTTATAAGGAATTATGTATAAATAAATATTAAGTTTTAAGTCTTAAGGTATTTTTGGGAAGATAAGGTTAAAATAAACTAAGGTAAACTGAATGACAGAATATAGTGAAAGATGGAAAGGATTTGCTGAGTTAATTAATAGGTTAGACTGTTAAGACAAACTATTTTAAAAAAATTGAGAAGGATGGAAAGAATTTGCTGAAATAAATAACTAAACTAGAATACAAAAAGGGAGGTGTGAGGAGGTCGATGAAACAAGTTAATGAAAGATAAAGATATGGAATACTGTGTTTTTATTGTTATTGTTGTATTGATTTTTATGTTTTTTTTTCTTTTTTCCCTCTTTTAAGTATTGTTATATATGCTTTGAAAATTTTCTTTTGTTGTTGTTGCTTTTTTCTTTTTTCTTTCTCTGTAATTTTTGAAACTTCTAATAAATATCATTAAAAAAAACGAAAGAAGACACGAGAGGAAAGGCAACAAAAATTAACAGTGTTTTTCAGCGAGTGTATGCTGATGTGATTGGTCCTTTAGTACCATCTAGAGGCAATGCAAAATACTATCTTGTATTTGTTGATCATTTTTCTCATTATGTATGGATTTACATTTTGCAGAGTCCCAGAGAAACCTTAGAAAGGTTTAAGGAGTTTTGTGATAAGGTTAAGAATGTTCATGATGCTAAAATTGATTTTCTTTTCACAGATGAAAAGCCAATTTTTCTTTCACAGGATTTTCAGGATTTCCTGGAGAAGCAAGGGATAGAGCACAAGGTTGTTGCTTCAGAGGCTGCATGGAACAAAACTGTCTGTGTAAAAGTGAACAGAGAGTTGCAAAATGGCATGAAGGCACAATTGCTGAGTTCACACTTGCCACATGAGTATTGGGCTGAATCTTTATCATGTTTTTGTTACACTTGGGTGAGAAAGGTTTCAAAAGGTATGGAATGTTCTCCTTTTGAGAGGCTGTTCCACAGAAAACCTTCTCTAGCACATTTTAAGGTTTTTGGATCTCAAATCCGAACTGAAACTCCAGATGGGGTGAAGAATGCCAGAGGCATTTTTGTGGGTTATGAAAAGGGTCTCTACAGAGTAATTTTGTCTGAATCTGGTCAGGTGATTCTCACAAAATTTCTAGAGAGTGCTCCTGGACAGGAGAGAGTAATTTTTCACACATTTCCCACTGCTGATGATTCAGATGATGAATTTGATTATTCTGATTATAGTGGTACTGAAAGTGACACAGAAAGCTCAGAGAGTTCTGTTGACACAGTCATTGAGAAAGGTTCACACACAAAAGCTAGATCTTCACAAGTTAAGGATGAACCACTGTTTACTATTGGAACTGGTTCTCCGAAAAATCCTGAGACTGAACCAGTCAGCAAGGAGGATCAGCACCTCATACGCAGGTCTGAGAGAATAACAAAGGGCGTACCACCAAAGAGGTATTCTCAAGAGTTTGCTAGTTCAGCTGTTGCATGTATTACTATTGTTGACAACTCAAGCCAGGTTAAGGGTATGTCTAAGTCAGAGACAAAGACACAACAGGGAGTTGCTAAGCATAACACAACATTCCCTAACCAAGGTAATGCAGATGCACTCATTCCTTGGAAAACAGACAACCAGAGAGGTACATTGGTGAAACCAGTGGCGGGTAGTTCCAAGGGTGGAACTGAAACAACAGGGGATTGTTATATGTATAACAACTGTTTGTTTTCTTCTCTGGATCAAGCTTTGTCCGCAGCTAACGATGATTCATATGGGGGAGGATGTCAGTATATGGAAACATCACTGCTGCAGACAGCCAGATTGTTGACATCACATGATGCGGCTATCTGTGGGAAAGAAGAATTTCCCAGGACGTTCACAGGCTGGATAAGTCTTTGTGAAGAGTGTAACTTGAAACCTTCTGACTGCGCATGTTCAGGAAGTTTGTCAGACTTGCTGGAAGAACTGAACTGAAAGGATGTGTTTTTCTCTAGTGCTGTAATGTCAGAAATAAACATCATGTAAATAGATTTCTGACTTATTTTCTTTCCCCTGCATTTTACCCACTCTTGGGAAAATGTCGCCTATCAAAATCTCCCTGGTCTGTCTGGAAGTCAGCCAGAGGAGGTTACCGGTAAGCAAACTCCGAGGACAGTGAGAGGGGCCAGCCTCTGTGCAGGGGGCTTGCAAACCAACAGAAATATGCCCTAGAACTGCAGGGGGCTTATTTTGCTAACGATGCGCAGAAAGTTGCTTTTCTAATTAGCCACTTATCGGGCCCGGCTAGAGATTGGGTCAGGCCACTGATAGCAGCTAATAACGATGCTCTTTGGGACTTGACAAAGTTCTTTGAGGCAATGGGCATCATGTTTACACATGAGAGTCAAGTTGATATGACTCAGCAGGAGCTCTTGGCTTTGAAGCAAGGCAATTTGTGCGCAGTTACTGGTCCCAGTTCGCAATGCTGGTCCACAAGCTGGGGTGGGATTTGAGTTCAGAACCAGTGCAGGCTCTGTTTAAGGCCGGGCTGAATTCTGAAGTGAAAGATGAGCTTGCCAGAGGGCCTCAACCCCAAGATATGGACGCGCTAACCAAGGCTGCTTTAGCAGTGGGTCTCAGACAGGAAGCCCATTTGCTGGAGAGAAGGCAGAGCAGAGGGCGGCGTTTCCATGGAGATTGCATTCTTGAGATGCCGGCAGAGGCTACTGAAGGTCAGAGTCAGCCAGAGCCCATGGAAATTGGCTCAGCCCACGCGCAGGAACATTCAAAGGCCCAACTGCCGAGCAAGAAGGAGGGAAAGGACTGGCAGGCGGCCAAGAAATGTTTTTTATGCCAGAAGCCAGGACTCTTTGCCAGAGTGTGTCCGGAGCGTCGTAACTGGCAGGGAATGGTGGGGGCTATGCCACAGGGAGAAGAGGAAGTGCCCCAGATGCAGGGAAACGGGAGGGCCTGGCTGGTGGTGAACCGGAGCAACAGCCAGGCAGCAGCAGCAGCGAAGAGCCCTGACCAGAGCACTCCAAACCGGGCATAGTGGTGAGGGTGTTGCTGGAGCTCCCAAATGGCCACGCGATGGAGGTCCACGCTCTAGTGGACTCAGGAGCCACTGCCAATTTCTTCAGCAGGGATTTTGCTGCGCAGCACCAATTGCACCTTCGGCCTTTGGATTTTCCTCTGCAAGTGACCACTATTGATGGAAGGGAACTTTTGGGAGGGGAAGTGACGCATCAGACTCCTCCCATGAGGATGCAGATTTCCACACACTCCAAGACCATCGCTTTCCACGTACCCACGATGGCTGGTCCGCCCATTATTCTGGGTATGAGTTGGTTGGCCTTACATGATCCGGTGGTTTCCTGGCACCAGCGGTCCCTGACTTACGGGTCGGCACACTGTTTGGAGAATTGCCTGGGAGTAGGGGAACCTTGAGTCAGGGGGGCCAAGATGGCGGCAACATACATGGGAAGGAAAGGCGGAATCCCTCCGCAATACGGAGACTTGGAGGAAGTGTTCAATGAGAGGGAGGCCAACACTTTACCGCCGCACCGGCCATACGATTGCCAGATTAACCTGGCCCCGGGGGCCAAGCTGCCAGTGGGGAAGCAGTATTCCATGTCTGATCAAGAGATGCGGGAGTTGAAAGACTTTATCGACAAAAACTTAAAAAGGGGATTCATCAGGGAATCCAAAGCTGTGGGTGGCAGCCTGGTGTTCTTTGTGGACAAGAAAGCTACGAGGGAGAAGAGACTTGTAGTGGATTTCAGAATTCTCAACTCCTTGACGTAACCCGTGGCCTTCCCCATGCCGAGAATCGATGACGTTTTGGCGAGAGTGCGGAAGGGGAAATTTTTTACTAAGCTGGACCTCCGGGGGACGTAGAATCTCATCAGGGTGCGAGAGGGCAACGAGTGGAAAACCACCATGTTTACCCCGCTGGGGGCGTTCAAATATCTTGTCATGCCTTTCGGCTTTCAATGTGGAAGCCCGTGCTTCCAGGCTTTCATGCACCACGTGCTGGGGCCGCTGCTGTATCGTAACTGCGTTGGTTTTTTGGATGATATTCTGGTATTTTCTGACAACGAAAGGCAGCACGTGAAGGATGTGTGTGAAGTCCTGAGCAAGCTAAAGGAGCATCGCCTGTGGGTGAAGCTGGAGAAGTGCCAGTTCCACACGAAGGATGTCGAGTTCCTGGGCTACAGGTTGTCGGATAAGGGTCTGGTGATGGATCCTGAGAAGGTGAAGGCTGTGGTGGAATGGAAAAGCCCAAAGACCAGGAAGGATGTTCAATGATTCCTGGGTTTCAGCAACTTCTACAGGAAGTTCATCAAAAACTTTGCGCAGTTGACGGTGCCCATAACGGACTGCCTTAGTGGGAAGAAGAAGTTTATGTGGACTGAAGCGGTGCAAGAGGGATTTGAGAGGCTTAAGAAGGTTATTGCATTCGAGGAGCAGCTACTGCACGTCAACCCCGACCTGCCGCTGCGGGTGGAAAATGACGTGTCTGACCGGGCCATCGGAGCGGTACTGATACAGCAAGATGGCAAGGGGGATTGGCAGCTGTGTGCCTTTTTCTCCCGGAAGCTGAAGAAGTCGGAGCCAAACTACAGTATTTACGACAAAGAATTGCTTGCTATTGTGGCTGCGTTCAAGCAATGGAGACACTTCTTAATTGGTGCGAGGCACCAGATACAGGTGTGCACGGATCACAAGAACCTGGAGTACTGGCGCACAGCACGTGTGCTGTGCCAAAGGCAGATACGCTGGGCGGAGTTTTTTGCCAACTTCAACTTTAGGATTCAGTATGTGCCAGGGGAGTAGAACGTGAGGGCAGATGCGCTATCTCGCAAACCAGAGTACCTGGCGGAAGAAGGACCTCCTGTAGCCAGGCTCATGTTTCCCCAGAAAAGGTGGACTTGTGGGGGGGGCATTGGTGAAGGACGATGAACTGATGCAATTGATCAGAGATGATGCCTTTGCACGGCGGAAGATGGACGAGCTAAGGAATAAGGGGGAGCTGAGGGAGGTTTTGAGGAAAAAGGGGGGGGCTTCTGTTCTATCGGGGGGGCATTGTATATTCCAGGTGAATCCCTAAGGGCCAGAGTCCTCAAGCAACTTCACGACAGCTCCACGGCAGGTCATTTTGGGCAACACAAAACCATGTTGTTGGTTACTAGGGAATTTTGGTGGCCTAAAGTGAGGGAGGACGTGAGGGAATATGTAAGAGGGTGTGACACCTGCCAGAGGCCCAAAGGGGAGAGGGCTGCTCCAGCAGGGTTATTGGAGCCTTTGCCCACACCAGGGAGGCCATGGGAGGTGGTATCGGTAGATTTCATCACTGACCTGCCCAGGTCTAAGGGGAAAACAGCAGTCATGGTGGTGGTGGATCTCCTAACCAAGATGTGTCATTTTGTGGCATGCTCACATGCAGTGACGGCGGAGGAAACAGCCAAGCTGTTTGTAGAGCATGTGTTTAGGTTGCATGGAGTCCCTTCTAAGGTGATTTCAGACAGGGGGACCCAATTCACCTCACGGTTTTGGCGCAAGCTCATGAGTTTGCTGCAAGTAGAGGTGAGCTTCATGACAGCGAGGCACCCCGAAACCAATGGGCAGGCGGAGAGAGCAAATGCTGTCTTGCAACAGTATTTGCGGTGTTATGTCAGTCAGAGACAGAATGACTGGGTGGACAAATTAGCACTGGCGGAGTTTGCTTACAATAACACGGAGAACGTATCCACAGGGATGACTCCTTTCTTCGCCAATCACAGGTGTCACCCTAGGGCTTTCCCGGGAAGGGGGGAGGAGTTGTGGAGTGTGCCTGCCGCAGAACAGTTTGCGGAGGAAATGGAGGCGATTCACCAACAGCTCCAGTTGAACTTGGAAAGGGCCAAAGAAGTATACAAAAGGGAGGCAGACCAGCATAGGACACCAGGGGAGGTCATCCGGGTTGGGGACAGAGTGTGGTTGTCGACGCAAGGGTTGCCCTGGAAAGGGGGGTGCAAGAAACTCAAGCCCAGACGGGTGGGGCCTTTTGAGGTCCTACAGCAGATCAATCCAGTGGCATTTAAGTTAAGGCTGCCTGAGAGCATGAGGATTCATCCCATCTTCCACAGGTCACTGCTGTCACCCTACAGGGAAGGGGGCATCCGGCAGGGTAGAGGGGAAGGGGAGGTTCCACCACCCGAAATAGAGGAAAGGGAGCAATGCAACGAGGTGACTGAAATACTGGACTCTCGTTGGAACGGGGAGCAACTAGAATATCTAGTGGCTTGGGAAGGGGCACCCAGTTCAGAAAACACATGGGTTCCGGAAGGTTGCATCACTGAGGAGTATCTGGTGGAGGAGTTCCACGATTTATTTCCTGGCAAACCAAAAACCCCTGGTAAGTTCTTTAAACAGGTGTTTGGGCCGACGGATGATGAAGAGGACTTCCCACCATCGGAAGTCGGTGGAAACGGCCCGAGAAAAAGGACATCTCAAGGATCGCCGGGA
Source organism: Podarcis erhardii (assembly GCF_964252035.2). Classification (NCBI taxonomy): domain Eukaryota; kingdom Metazoa; phylum Chordata; class Lepidosauria; order Squamata; family Lacertidae; genus Podarcis; species Podarcis erhardii. Next base: position 13,617,547 of record NC_138506.1, on the reverse strand, counting down.
AACTGTTGGTTTGTGGGAGTCCTGGAGGGATGTTTTTGAGGATACAGAAGATGAGGATGACATTTCCCTAGGTTTCCCTCCTGCGACTCCTGATATGGGTGAAACGGGAACAGCTGTCTATCCTGAGGAGGAGAGGGGGGCCTTTGGGGAGGGGGTGGATGTCAGGGAATTGGAGGCAGAGAAGGGGGAGAGAATGGGGACTTACAGAGTTAAGCCTCCGTTACTTAGCAGTTGTACTTCCTCGGACGAGGAGGGTGACAAAGGGCTGTCAGGAAGCAATGAATCAGAGGGGGGGAGCCACTTCCGGGGCCCAGCCACTCTCGTAACAGAGGAAGGAAGGGGGTTGGGTTCAGGAAGTGGATATGCTGGAAGAAATCGAAAGCTGATTCAGACTCTGCAACTGACTCACCATGATGCAGGCTGACTCTCAGAGCTCTTTGTAATAGCAAGAAGAAACCAATAAATCTTGTAAATATGGCTGGATTCCCAGACTCTTATCTCTGCTAGCACTCACCAATCATCCCTGACAACACACATACCAAATCTTGTGGACGCAGTCATGTAAGCAGAGCAGGAAGAATTTATGCAAGTCCCAAGTGCTGGTGGTTTTCGTTTTCGTTATGTTTTTGGAAATGCTACTCAATGGAACAATTTTACTGGATTGTTTGGAAGTTGGCATGTATAGCTTGTGAATCTAGGCCTCCTATCATGGATAGATATTAAAGAGGCTGAGGAAGCAGGCAGGAAACACTGATCATCTTTTTGTTTAAATAGTTTATAAAATGTGGAGGCTCATTCTCTTTCTCTGCACAAAATGGCTGTATAGGCTCTAAACCTTTGTTTTGCTGCATAGCAGGCAATAAACTTTCAACTAGGTAAGCTGCCTATTCAGGAAAGCCCTTCAAGGTATGTCTTCCTGACCACTGAATTGATTGAAGTGACACAATCTACTTAACAATGGGATAATCCTGCTCTAGAAGCAGTGTTCCTGAAAATAATTCTTGGGAGTCCATTATTACTGTTATGCTCCATTAGGGAGGAAAGGGCCAGTCTGCTTCTGCAGCAGCAAGGAACTAGTTTGCAGGCTAATGCCTCACATGAGACATTGTCTGAAAGCACACAAGACTTTGGTGAGGGCCTGAAGGAGTGGAAATAAGTATGCCACCTTGGGTTTTATAATGGAATAAAGACAATATGTAAATGTATAAAATAAAAATTATAGCATTAATTTGACTCTGGTTTGCCAGAAGTGGCTTAGTCATGCTGGCCACATGACCCAGAAGCTGTACGCCGGCTCCCTCTGCCAATAAAGCGAGATGAGCGCCACAGCCCCAGAGCTGTCCGCGACTGGACCTAATGGTCAGGGGTCCCTTTACCTTTTAAGGCATCATGTGGTGGCAAGCAACAATACAAACATATCCCCAACACTCACAGTAACTTAGGTCCTACACCCAAAGACTAAAACAATGAACAATTGGAAGGTTGTAACCAACAAAAGACATAACACTTTATTTTAAAAAGATCAAAAATATTTTTTATTTTGTTTACAATACTGATGTGCATATTTATACATAAATACCCTACATTGTAGTGTCTCAAATTATAAGTCTCCTTCAGCATGAATTTATGCGGCATTGAGGAACTTGCAAGGGCCATATCAGGGTTTCAGGCAAGTACCCCACTCTTAGCACTGATTGTTGCTGGTGTTGTTCACTTCTGTGATATGGAAATGCATGAGTAACTTGCATCCCTTTTCCCCTTAGCTTATGTGTTCCCAGTAACATATTCAACCAAACATGAAGCATAAAGCCAGAGTGATACTTTGCCTTTCCTGTGAGGGGGAGGTAGACAATAGAAGCATGAAACAAGTGCTGCTCTGTATTTTAGAATTTCCCCTCCCTCCTCCTCAAGTTCTTAACTGAGAAGAGTTCTCCATTTAGATGGCTACTGAACTAAAGGGAAGTTTTCCTTCTGCACATATGTTTTCCCTCTGCACATAACTGTTGCATTATAGGGAAGCATTGCATCTCTTTCTACACATAAATGTGGCTTTATGGGAAGTCTTGCTATGGGAAGCATTGCTTCTTTTCTCTTGCATTCTGGGAAGTCTTGCTTATAATCTTCTCTCTGTTTCTGCACACACTGTACGAACCTGTTCCAAACATCAAGACATTCTCTCATCGCTCAGTTCACCTTAAGTTCATGGTGACTTGTTCTCCATGCATAGTCGACCATATCTATAGAACTTGATTATTGTATTCTTTCATGTTATGATCAATCATTAGTAATTGTTTTATGCCATATTAATCTTTAGTTATTATTAATTAGGAGGTTTCATGCTTGTCTAGTCCCAACCTCGTTTCCCAGCCTTTAATCTACCGGTGATTAATGCTCACATGTAATTCCCACCCCTCACATGTAATTCCCGCCTTGTATGTATGTTAACCAATCAGCATTAAGTTTCTTTGTGTTTGTATCAACCAATCAGCCACAAGCACACCTGTGGCAATGTTTGTAATATTCAATAAAGGAGAGTTCCCGGGACTTTCCCGGCAGACGCCTCTCGTGACACCCACTACTCGTCTGTCGTGATTTTCATTCCTACATCTGGTGACCCCGACGTGGGGAAAGGGTTATGCTGCAGTTTCTACTCCACAGGGTGCTCGCTGGGTTCCCGCACGCTGCGTCCGCCTCCATCATGGCTTGGCAACAGGCTCTGCAGAATCCAATACCGCAGTTCGACGGTCAGCTGCAGATCACCCAGGATGCGACGCCCGCTCCCCCCAGGACTCGCAAGCGGGGAAACCGTAATGGACCAGTGACGTGGGGCCAAATAAAATCACTCTCACTTCAAGCTGAACAGTTCCGAAGGGAACAGCAGTTGGAAGCAAACCCTGCTAATTTGTTCTTGTGTCTCATAACATGCCTTAACATAAATTCCATGATAGTGCTCATTTTTAGTGTTTTGTTTTTGCCCCTCTCAGCCTCCGCTCCTAACGGCGGTGATTCCACACCAATAAATGTGTGGGAATCTTTTGCAAAAACCCTTAATGTTTCTTCTTTCTGCCTCACCCAGCAAGTATCCATCGGCGAAATCCTTGGTTCTTGCCTTATCCCTGTTTGTCACGATCCCTTTGATATACAAAATGACACCTGGTTTTATTCATCCCTACCCCAAAATGATTCTCTCCGCACCCTCGGTTATTCCGGTTACCATAACTGGGGTAACCAAGTGCGGCGCCGCCCATCTTTGGCCATTGATCTGTCAACCCCGTACGTGGCTTCTTTTAATGTTACTTGTGCCCGTATGGTCAATTGCACAAAAACCAACTGTGTGGAGATGGGTAAGGATAATTTTAATTGCTCTAATTATGTAAATATTTCCTATGTATATAAATACACAGAGCTGCCTGAAGGCTGGTTCTGGTCGTGTCCTGGCTATACGTTTAATTATATTCCAGCAAACATTAGCCATGGTACACCCTGCTGTTTAAGCCATTTGTCCATCATTTTACCCAAAAAGCATCATTTATCCCGATCTCGATATCGACGCGCTATAGAATTGAATAACGATTGCGATGATTCCGTCTCTCTCCCTAGCAGATCTGAATATATTTCTTTAGCTGTCTCTCTCTTAGGAGTCCCTGGATTGGCTGTCCGGAATAGCAGAAATATTAACTCTTTAGCTTGCTCCGCAGCAAAAGCTTTGAATTTTACTTCACAAGCCCTTCATCTTTTGAATAAGGAGCAGAGTGAACTCCGGCATGGCCTCCTGCAGAATCGCGCTGCTGTCGATTATCTGTTGATGCTCCATCATTACGGATGCGAACAAGTGGAAAACATGTGCTGCTTTAATATCACAGACAATTCTAAGGCCATCCAAAAACAAATCTCCCATTTGCAAAATCTTACACACCACATTAAACAAGATGTTGAATTCTCCGGCCTCTGGGATTCTTTCACCCAGTGGCTTACCGCTTGGCTGCCAAACTTTACTTGGCTTCGTAGTCTTTTTCAATATGCCATTGTTATTATATGTATATTAATTTTGTTTTGCTGCTTCCTCCAATGCATTCCTGGCCTCATAAGTCTTTTCTCTCGGCTTCTCTCTCCCCCTCAGCCACCCAATAAAATCCTTGCTGCTTATCTTGCGAAATGGCAACACCAACAGTAAACCAAAGGGGAGAAATGGGCAGATTTATTTCGAGCATGCGTTGGCAAACCACGTATCTCGTAGTATTTTTTGTCCCATCCTCCCTGGCGAACTTATTTTGGGCATTCGCTGGCACACCACTAATCCCGAAATATTTTTGCCTTATTTACCCAGAACGCCTCGCAAAAAAGAAAAGAAAGGGGGAGATAAAGGGAAGTTTTCCTTCTGCACATATGTTTTCCCTCTGCACATAACTGTTGCATTATAGGGAAGCATTGCATCTCTTTCTACACATAACTGTGGCTTTATGGGAAGTCTTGCTATGGGAAGCATTGCTTCTTTTCTCTTGCATTCTGGGAAGTCTTGCTTATAATCTTCTCTCTGTTTCTGCACACACTGTACGAACCTGTTCCAAACATCAAGACATTCTCTCATCGCTCAGTTCACCTTAAGTTCATGGTGACTTGTTCTCCATGCATAGTCGACCATATCTATAGAACTTGATTATTGTATTCTTTCATGTTATGATCAATCATTAGTAATTGTTTTATGCCATATTAATCTTTAGTTATTATTAATTAGGAGGTTTCATGCTTGTCTAGTCCCAACCTCGTTTCCCAGCCTTTAATCTACCGGTGATTAATGCTCACATGTAATTCCCACCCCTCACATGTAATTCCCGCCTTGTATGTATGTTAACCAATCAGCATTAAGTTTCTTTGTGTTTGTATCAACCAATCAGCCACAAGCACACCTGTGGCAATGTTTGTAATATTCAATAAAAGAGAGTTCCCGGGACTTTCCCGGCAGACGCCTCTCGTGACACCCACTACTCGTCTGTCGTGATTTTCATTCCTACACTGAACAATGAGGCAAAATAAGAGACACACACATGCTGCCACTTATTTTCAGCTGGTGTCGAGAGAAAAGTAGCCTGGATGTGTTTACCCCAAGAGGGGCAAAGTAGTATGGAATAGTTTTCCTTGCTGCATAATAGATAGCAAGGCAAGTTTACTTCACTGGAAAAATAGGAGAGAATAGCTGGTAGCATAACTTTTTTTGCTCATCCTCAGATCTCCTTGATCACATAGGGAGAGAGACCTTAACTAGGGTTGCCATACATGCGGAATTTCCTAGACATAGACAGTAATTGGCCATCGGAAACGGTGTCCAGGTGGAAATCGCTTAAACACACTGGAAAATCAGACGTATGGCAACCCAGGTTGGCAGTGTTGTTTTTGGTCATTTCCCTTAAAAATAGCTCAACAACTTTGGCCCAAAGAAAACTCAACAACTTTTCTGTGTGGATTCTCACTTTTTGAAATATGGAAACCCTACATTAACCCCATACTAAGAGGAACTGCTGTCTGTAGAATATACAGTGGAATAAGAGAACTTCATCAGTGTAATAATCTTTTTTCCTTTTTTTGCATTTTATTTATTAACATTATTATCTTACATCGGTAAACATTGTCATATTACATTACAGGACTTACTATAATATAATTTCCAACATGTATACAAAAATTATATACAAATGTTATATACCTAGAAAGAAAATGAAAAACGAAGAAAGAACAAATAAAACAACAACAACAACATTTTTTTTGAAAAATCATATATATACCAACACACTAGACTTCCTGTCTTTCCTATTGTATATTGTTTTTTTACAAATGAATGTACTCTTATTATTGTATATTTCTTTACATATTATCTAATACATTCCTATATCAATATGTGCTCTTAGTCTTATTTCTCAACTCAGTCTCATTCCAACGTCAATCAAATGCTAGCATAGATAGCGAAACTTTACTGTATTTTTGAACATATGTTTTACATCTATCCCACTTTTTCATAATTTTTTGTTTTGAATTGCCTCTCAGGGTATTTGTTAACTGTGCCATTTCAGCAAATTCTTGTAGCTTGTAATGCCAGTCCATTATTGTCAGGACTTCTTTTTCCTTCCACCCTTTTGCCACCAAAGTCCGAGCTGCGGCCGTTGCATATAAGAATACCTCCCTAAATGCCTTCGGGATGTCCCTGCCAACAATGCTTAACAGAAATGCCTCTGGTCTTTTAAAAAAAGTTATTCCAAACATTTTTTTCAACTCCTTGTAAATTAAGCCCCAGAACACTTTGATCTTCCTACATGTCCACCACATATGATACATGTCCCCATTACTCCCACCACACCTCCAACAAATATTCGCTAAATTTTTATACATCTTTGATAGTCTTGAGGGGGTGAGATACCATCTGTGCTGCATCTTTAACATATTTTCTTTAATGTTATAATACGCCGTAAATTTCATATTTGCTCTCCAAAGCTCTTCCCATTCGGACATCATTATTGGACGTCCAATGTCCTGTGCCCATCTAATCATTGTTGCCTTAACCTCCTCCTCCTTAACTTCCCATTCCAGGAGCAGTCGATATATTCTTGAAATTACCCTGATTTTATTATTTATTAATTCTGTTTCGAGTTTAGAGGGCTGATTATCAAATCCAATCTTTTTATCTTGTTTAAATATTTCGTATATTTGATGGTATTCCAACCAACCAGAAAGCTTGTCTTTTATCTCCTCATATTTTCTAAATTTAATTTGGCCGTCCTCTTCCAACAATAAAGCATTATATGTTATCCATGTTATCATGTTCTTCTTTTTTACAGCATTTGCTTCAACATAATAATCTTATTTCTGCAGCAAGGAATAAAATGGATGGAGAAGGGAGAGAACACATCCCTGAAGTGTCTGAGGAGTCTTCAAAGCTCTCAGAGCGATGAAAGACTCCCAGGAATAAAGCTGGAAATCTGATATAGAAGAGGTGATAGGAACTCCATCAGGGCCTTCCTACCAAAAATCTATATCTGTCTTTCAAACCCTAGTACTAAAAAGGCCTGCTACTGAAAAAGGCAGGCATACCACAACTTTAATTAGCACTGACACAATGTTCAGGACAAAGTGGCAGTCTGGCTAGTCTCCCATTTCCAAACACGTAGGACACTATCATAAAAAGAACATGTTGCTAAGATGCTGGTCTCTTTTTTTACTTTGACTAAGTCTGTTTCACTGTGTGCTTTGGTATCTGAACCTTTTTGATCAGTACGTGGTCCCAGAAGGTCAAAGCTACCATATTTTTCACTCTATAGGACGCACTTTTTCCCCTCCAAAAATTAAGGGGAAATGTGTGTGCGTCCTATAGAGCAAATGCAGGCTCGTGTTGCCAGCCAGTGTTACAATTTCCTCCAGAGAGACGGACAAGACGATCACGTCTATGGCCCTTGACTCATCGGCCCTCCATCTATCTGTCAGAGGAACTGGAGGGGCTTCATACACAGTGTGCCACACTCCAAACTGTCTCAACAGGCTCTCACAGTACCTTGCCCAGGTCTGATAGTTGTGGCCATTAAGCTTTGGGTATGGAACCCCATCTGAGGCTTGTAAAAGCTCCATTTCAGCTCTTTACTTCAGCCTTGAGCCTTTTCCTCTTCAAAAGCTCCTTATCTTCGGCAGGTCATAAATTACGAGGCCTGCTGGCTCTTCCCTGCCAGCCTAATTAGTCTGCTGGACTTCAAAGCCTCTGCTGCGGCACAGAAAAGTCTTGCTTTTCCCCACATACCTCTCGCAGTCTTCAGCAGTCTTACTCTCCTGTAAGCACCGTGAATCTGGGCCCGAAACCTGTTGGGATACTGCCAGGGAGACAGAGGCCATCAGGCAGGCCCCAATCGTCATCTCCGGACGATCACCGGTCTCCCATGGAAACAGCATCAATTAGCGACACAAGCCTTAGAGACATTCCAAGACTCATGCACGCCCTTTTCAGCAGTCTCCGCAATGGAAGATTCAGACAGAAGAGCATATTTACAGCTTTATTCAACGTTGATCAGAACAAAGGAAAAACATGACTGCTTGCATCCGTGTCCAGGAAAACAGCCAGAACAACAGCTGTATACAAAACGGAAACTCCCAGTGAGCAGGAAGTAAACAAGCATGTGACACACAACAATCATGCCTGACCATTTAAGGTGGAATGGAAACTATATCCTAACAGAGTTCCCTTTCTGCCTAACAGTTGCAACATCATAAAGATCTTCAGTATTTCCTTTTAAAAGCACGGCATCCTTGTTCCTGCAAGGCACTTAATGCTCTCTTGCAAGAAATCGATGCACAGTGTCCCTGGTACTCAGAGAGTGGGTCTCTCCGGTTCAGGGACTGGGAGAAAATAGGGCAGACCCTGCATTCAGAGCCACGAGCTTCGGTGCAGGTGCTTCATACATGGCACCTCTGCAGAGACGCTATTCAGTGTTTCGCCCCCGCAGAAGTTCAGCCTGTACTTTCTCTTATCAACCCTCCATCTGTTCCTTCCGTCCTGCCAAGGGTATCAGCAACAGCTCCGCTGAGCCTGGCTTCTTTTCTTTTTCTTTTTAGTGTTTTTATTAAGAATTCCAACATAACAATTTTAACAAAAATACATCGTCCACATTATTCCCCCCCCATTTCCCCCCTCCCCTCCCCCCTTAAAAGGAAAAAAGAAAACCCACCCCCCACCCCCCGAGAGTTCCCTCAGCTCCTCTCTCTGATTTCTCAACACATAATTTTATCTGCATGTTGTAAAATTGTAAAAATCCTCAATTTATCTATCTATATATTATCAATAAAGAGTTTGTGAATGTTTATTCAAAACCTGCCAAGGAGTCCAGTTCATTTTGTTGTTTCTTCAAGTATTTCGTAAATGGTTCCCACTCATCTTTAAAGTCACAGTTATTCTTGTCATGAAGTTTGTGTGTCAGTTTTGCCAGTTCTGCATAGTCCATCAATTTTTCTTGCCACGGTTCTTTAGTCGGGATTTCCTCATTCTTCCATTCTTGTGCTATTAAGACTCTTGTCGCCATTGTCGCATACATGAAAATGTTTTTTAGTTTCTTTGGCAGGTCTTTTCCCACAATCCCTAACAAGAAAGCTTCAGGCTTTCCCACAAATGTTAAATGGAACATTCTCTTCAACTCATTATATATCATTTCCCTTTTTAAAAATTTTTTTGCTACAATCCCACCACATATGATTAAAAGTCCCCTCTTTTTCTTTACATTTCCAACACAGTTTTGAACTGGTTTTGTACATTTTCCCTAATTGTACTGGTGTTATATACCATCTATGCATCATTTTCATATAGTTTTATTTCAATAAGGAACAATCTGTGAATTTCAGATCAGTTTTCCACAACCTTTCCCAATCTTCCAACATAATGTTATGACCTATATCTTGTGCCCATTTAATCATAACTGATTCCACCTCTTCATCTTTTGCCTCCCATTCTAACAAAATACTGTATGCACCTTTCAGCAATTTTACTTTCCCTTCTACTACTTTTTGGAATCTGGATGTTGTATAGCTAAATCCTTTCTTATTGTCTTCTTTGTATGTTTCATGTAGTTGTCAGTAATGTAACCAACTCTGAAAATGGTCTTTTATTTCTTCATATTCTATTAATTTCCATTTTCCTTTTAAAAAAAAAAATATTTATAAAATTTTCAAATTTAACAATAAATAATAAAGAAAAAAACAAAACATTCCATTTGAATTATACATCCAAATCTAATCTTTCCACTTTCAGACTTCCTTCAGTCTATTTGGAAATTTTCATGTTTTCACAATTATTCACATTTCTTGCATCTATATTGTTTTGGTTTTTTTTAACCAAATTAATCTTAACAATTATTATAAAACAATATTTCTTTTCATTATTATCACAGAGCTTCTTGAAAACCTACAAATGTTAATTGACCTTCACATATATTCTTAATATACTCTGTAAATTTATTCCAGTCCTCGGTAAATCTCTGGTCTTGCTGGTTCCGAATTCTTCCCGTTAGCTTGTCTAATTCTACGTATTCCATCAACTTCATTCTCCATTCTTCTTTCGTTGGGATTTCTTCCTGTTTCCGTTTTTGTGCCACCGAAATTCTTACCGCTGTTACTGCATATAAGAAAAACTTCTCATCCTTCTATTTTATGTCATTTCCTAGTATTCCTAAGAGAAAAGTTTCTGGTTTTTTAACAAAAGTATATTTCAACATTTTTTTCAATTCATTATAAATCATTTCCCAGAAACCTTTCATTTTTTTACATTCCCACCACATATGATAGAATGTTCCTTCTTTCTCCTGACATTTCCAACATTTATTACTCATTTTATACATCTTTCCAAGTTTTACTGGTGTAACATACCATCTATATAACATTTTCATAACATTTTCTTTTATTGTAGTACATGCAGTAAATTTCATTCCTTCTTTCCACAATCTTATCCAATCATCAAATTGAATATTATAACCAAAGTCTTTGGCCCACTGAATCATTGCAACTTTAACCTCTTCATCCTTAGTATGCCACTCAAGTAGTAATTTATACATTTTTGATAAAATTTTAACATCATTATTCACAATTTCTTTTTGAAATCTAGATTTTTCATCTTGAAAACCTCTTTCCAGCATCTCTTTTTTAAACATCGCATTCAGTTGGAAGTAGTGTAACCAATCAAACACATATTCTTTAACTTCATCATATGGCTTCAATTTCCATTTATTTCCTTCTTTTATGATTAAACTCTCATATGTAATCCAGCTCCCCGTCATATTGATCTTCTTAACACTCATTACCTCCAATGGCGACAGCCAATATGGAGTTTTAAACTCTAATAAATTTTTGTACCTATTCCATACTTCAATCTGCGGACCTCGGAAAATGTGATTTTCAAAACCTTTATGCACTCTTTTTTTCTCATACCATAAATATGCGTGCCAACCAAATCTATTATCATATCCTTCTAGATCCAAAAGTTCTGAATTTTCCAACTTTATCCATTCTTTCACCCAGCAAAGACATGCAGCCTCAAAATATAACTTTAGGTCTGGCAGGGCAAAGCCTCCTCTATCTTTTGCATCGGTTAAAATCTTAAATTTTATTCTAGGCTTCTTACCCTGCCAGACATATCTTGATAATACTCTTTGCCATTCTTTAAATATCGTAACACCTTTAATTATTGGTATTGATTGAAATAAAAACAGCATTTTTGGTAGCACATTCATTTTTACCGTTGCCATTCTTCCCCAAAATGACAATTTCATTCTTCCCCACACTTCCAGGTCCTTCCTAATTTTATTCCAAACTGGTACCTAATTATTTTGAAAAAGATCAATACACTTGGGAGTTAATATAATCCCAAGGTATTTAACTTTCTTAACCACTTCCATATCTGTTTGTTGCTGAATTCTTTCTATTATCTCTTGGTCCATATTTTTAACCATTATTTTCGTTTTACTCTTATTTAATTTGAATCCGGCAACTTGTCCAAATTGCTCTATCTCTTCTAACACTTCGCTAATACTTTTAATAGGGTCTTCTATTGTTATAACCAAATCATCAGCAAAGGCTTTTACCTTATATTCCTTGCAACCAACTGTCACACCTTTTATCAAATCGTTACTTCTTACCGCTCTCAACAAGACTTCCAGGACCGATATGAATAACAATGGTGATAAGGTTACAGATAGGTAGCCGTGTTGGTCTGCCATGGTCAAAACAAAATAAAAAAATTCCTTCCAGTAGCACCTTAAAGACCAACTGAGTTAGTTCTAGGTATGAGCTTTCGTGTGCATGCACACTTCTTCAGATACAGATATGGTATCTGAAGAAGTGTGCATGCACACGAAAGCTCATACCTAGAACTAACTCAGTTGGTCTTTAAGGTGCTACTGGAAGGAATTTTTTTAATGGTGATAAGGGACACCCTTGTCTTGTACCCTTGGTTATAGCAATATCATCTGTCAGTACATTATTAACAATTAGTTTTGCTCTTTGTTCAGAATATATTGCCTTTACCCCATTTACAAATGAATGAACCAGCTCCATAAATTCCAGATTCTTTAACATAAATTCCCAAGAAATATTATCAAATGCCTTTTCTGCATCAACGAATATCAACATCGCTTGCTTATCTTTCTTATTAGTCAGATATTCTATTATATTTATTATATTTATTATATTGTCTTTCATCTGCCTCCCTGGCAGGAATCCTGTTTGGTCCTTGTGTATCAATTCCTTTAATGCCTTTTTCATTCTATTTGCCAAGATGTTACCGAATATTTTATAGTCATTATTCAATAGCGAAATTGGCCTATAATTCTTAACTTGAGTCAAATCTGAATCCTGCTTGGGAATTAATGTTATATATGCTTCTTTCCATGTCTCTGGTATTTGTCCTTCTTTCAAAATGTTGTTCATAACTTCTACCAAAGGTACAAGTAAGATGTCGTTCATTTCTTTGTAGTATCTTGCACCAAATTCATCCGGTCCCGGAGTCTTCCCACTTTTTGATTCTTTTATAGCCGTTTTAACTTCTTCTATTCCAACTGGTTCATTCAATTTATTTTTATTTGTCACTGGGATCTTTTGCACCCCTTTCTTCTTTAAACAATCTTCTATCATCTTTATCTTAGATTTCTCTTTTCTTTTATATAGATCTCTATAGAAGTCCACAAATCCTTTCCTTATTCCTTTCCGATTCTCAATGTCTTGGTCTTCTACTTTAATCTTTTTAATTATATTTTGTTCTTTTCTTTTTTTAAGTTGCCACGCCAGCCATTTTCCGGATTTATTTGCAAATTCAAAATTCTTTTGTTTCATTCTTTTTATATTCCACTCTACTTCTTTATTGATTATCATAGTGAATTGTGTTTGAAGTAATTTTATACTTTGCTTAACTTTTTCATCCTTAGGTCTGTTGATCAATTTTTTTTCATGTGGAATAACGACTCAAGACAACGTGCTATGGGATTAAATTGGCCACAACTTTATTAAATTTCAAATGTGGGTAGACCTTGGCTCAGGCATTGGGCGTTCTCCCTCCCCAGTCCCCAGCCGGGGACCTAGGGAGCATCAGGGTTATCCAGTGTGTGTGTGGGGGGGGATGGGCCGGCTCTGGAGAACATATGTTCAAGCAGAGATAGCCGCCCCCGTTAGGCCGCTGCAGGGGAGAGCAATGACGACCTTTCGGCGTACGGCCAAAGCCTCCCTTCAAAAAACCCCTTTAACGGGGAACCCTGGTATCGCCGCCGCAAAGAGGAAGATGGACTAAAGGATTCCGCCCAAGGCCTGATACCGCCAAAGTTGTGACGTTTTGCTACGGGAAAGGCGAAACCTGCCAATGCAGGGAAATTCCTTTCCGGCCCTTTAACAGCGACCTTAACGTAGCAGCGCCCGCATACCTGTGAAGAAAATTAACCTGCAAAACCTGTGAAGAAAAGTTAACCTGCAAAATAAGACATTAACTGAGGGTGGGTAGGGTAGGAGAAGCTCTGGAGCCAAGTGAGGATTCCCAGGTAAGATCCTCCCTCTATTGTGTGGGCAGGTAATCCCTCCCCTACCTGGCCTGGTCTCCTTGGCAACACTTCCCCCAGGTGGGATTGGAGAACTGTCTGAGGTAGGCGGAGACCTCCAGGTATCCCACCTGGGGGGAGGCAAAGCCAAGCCTATGCTGTTGGGGCCGCTCCAGATCTAGGGGCTGCACGCATCCATGCAAAGGGCGCCCCCCGTTTTAAGTGGGGAGCGGTCATTCTCCATTATTTGTCTTAAGATTTCTTTTTTCCCTCTTTCTCTCAATCTGTTTTTTATTGCATTTTGCTGAATGAAGAAACCTCTCATGACCGCTTTACTAGCATCCCAAACCATATTAATTTTTGTTTCCTTATTTATATTGTTCACAAAATAGTCAGTTAAGCATTTCTGTGCTCTTTCCACAATCTTCTGGTCATCAAAGAGATTCTCATTTATTCTCCACCTGAATGATTTTTCTTCATGCCCTTTCAAAATACCTTGGATGGCGTTGTGGTCAGATAAAACCTTAGGTTGGATCTCAATTTTTGTAAATCTTGAAATTAATTCATTAGATATCCAAATTTGGTCAATTCTTGACATTGATTGATTTACTTCTGAATGAAAGGTAAATTGTTTCTCTAATGGGTGTCTCAATCTCCAGATGTCTATCAAGTTGCAATTCTCAACCATGTCAAAAAAAGATTTTGGTAATTTCCCTTCTTTTGTTTTACCTTTGTTTCTTAGTCTGTCCATTTCCATAGACACCACTCCATTGAAGTCACCCATTATTATAACTTTTTGATCCATATATTCAAATAGTTTCTCTTCTAGGTCCTTAAAGAATTCTGCTTTGCTTCCATTTGGTGCATATATTCCAACTATTATCAATTTTTCACCCTGCTAATTAATTTGTTTTGGTTTTTTTTAGAATTATTTATTAAGGTTTTGCACAAAAAAACAAAAATCACAATCAGGAAAAACAAAAAGAAAAGACAATCAAAAACAACACAGTTTAAAAATAATATAAAGTCAAAAAGGAGAGATAATAAAAAAAGAAAAAACAAAAAAACAAAGAAAAGATTATTTCTTACTTACTATCTTTATAACCCTCTTTCCTGACTTCCTCACATCTCCCTTTTCTGTGTTCCCCTTTACACAATCAAATTCAGCAATTCCCTACCCTCTTTCCAGTCTTATTCAATATTATACATTTCAACCTATTATGCCTTTGGTTTCCTTTCCTTTTAAAACCATTTATCACATGTTCTTTATAACTTAATCCTTTATATCATTTGTTTAGTCTCGACATAATAATACTCTGGTCTTACCCCTTTTTTCTTCAAAACATTTTTACATATTTCTTTTTACCATGTCACTGATGCCCTATTCTCTTTATATCCAACATCATTTTAACATTCAAACATTTTACAGTGTTTTTGGAGATATTCTTTGAACTTCTTCCAGTCCTCTTCCACCGACTCTTCTCCCAGGTCTTGGATTCTGCCAGTCATTTCTGCCAGTTCCATATAGTCGATCATTTGCATCTGCCATTCTTCCAGGGTGGGCAAATCTTGTGTCTTCCAATACTTTGCGATGAGTATTCTTGCTGCAGTTGTTGCATACATAAAGAATGTTCTGTCTTTCTTTGGCACCAATTGGCCGACAATGCCCAAAAGGAAGGCCTCTGGTTTCTTAGGAAAGGTAAACTTAAATACCTTTTTTAGTTCATTATAGATCATTTCCCAGAAGGCCTTAACCTTTGGGCATGTCCACCAAAGGTGAAAGAATGTTCCCTCAGTTTCTTTACATTTCCAGCAT
The DNA here is from genome assembly GCF_964252035.2 of Podarcis erhardii. Classification (NCBI taxonomy): domain Eukaryota; kingdom Metazoa; phylum Chordata; class Lepidosauria; order Squamata; family Lacertidae; genus Podarcis; species Podarcis erhardii. The sequence continues at coordinate 13,602,196 of NC_138506.1, read as the reverse complement.
TTGTTGTCAGGCAGGTGATAAATTTTTGCAAGCTTGACTGGGGTCATGTACCATCTATAGATCATTTTCATAATATTTTCTCTTAAGGCATTACATGCCGTAAACTTCATATCAATGGTCCACAACTTTTCCCAGTCAGCAAACATAATGTTATGACCAATGTCCTGTGCCCATTTAATCATAGCTGATTTAACTGTTTCATCCTGAGTATTCCATTTTAGCAGCAAGTTGTACATTCTCGAAAGTATCTTAGTTTTAGGTTCTAACAATTCTGTTTCTAATTTCGATTTTTCCACCTGGAAGCCTATTTTTTTATCCAAGTTAAAGGCCTCTCTAATTTGATGGTAGTGTAACCAATCTCACACTTTATCTTTTAATTTCTCAAAACTCTGCAATCTCAATGTGTCTCAATCCTGTTCTAGTATCTCCCAATATTTCGGCCACTTGGCCTCCATATTGAGTTTTTTCAAAGCCTTAGCCTCCATAGGTGATAGCCACCTTGGGGTCCACCCTGCTAATTAATTTGAACTGCGATGATTCGACCCTCTTCATCCTTAAACAATTGTTGTGCTTCTAATTTATTTTTAACATATAAGACCACCCCTCTTTTCTTACTTTTGTCTGATGAAATAAACTCGTTTCCTAATTTTTTGTTAACCAAAATTTTCCTGTGTACTTTTTTCACGTGAGTCTCTTGTAAACAGATTATGTCCAAATTCTTTTGCTTTAAATATTGTTGCACTTTATTCCTTTTTTTAAAAAATATCGTTCATTCCATTAACGTTCCAAGTCCATAATTTCAATGCCATGATGTCAATCAATTAAATATTCTTTTTATTAACTTTTTATTTCTCCTCTTCCTCTTGCTCTTCTTCTGTTTCTTCTTCCTCTTCTTCTTCTTCTTCTTCTTCTTCTTCTTCTTCTTCTTCTTCTTCTTCCTTTTTTTCTCTCCTGTCTTTTCTTTTATCTTTCCTACTTCTTTGCTCTTCTTCCTCCTGGTCCATGGCTTCTCCTTCACCACCATCTGCTCCTGCAGCTTCTAGTTCTGATCCTTCTCTGGTCAGCCCCTTGTATCTTCTAAGAAATTTGTCGACTTCATCTGGTTTTGTCAGTCTGTGCCTCTTTCCTTTATAGGTAAATGCGACGCCTTCTGGAAACTCCCATCTAAATTCCATATCATTCTTTCTCAAAACTTGTACCATCTCTTTATATTGATCTTGTTTTTTCAAAAGTTTTAAAGGCACATCTTTAAAAATGATTATGGAACTCCCATCTATAATTAAATGTTTTTCTCTATTTTTTTGCAAAATTAAATTTCTAAATTCTCTGTCCTTGAAAACAATTAAACAGTCTCCTGGGAATTTCTTCACTCTGGTTGTCTTTGTTTTAATCCTAAAGGCATTTTGAATCATTTTTTCCACATCTTCAATTTTCATATCTAGCCATTGAGCAATCTCTGTCGTCAGCTTTTCTTTAATTTTCTCACCTTGAACCTCTGGCACAGACCTGAACCTCAAATTCGTTTCTCTTTGTCGAAGTTCATTCATCGAAACCGCGTCCCACAACTCCTCTTGCGTCTTATTCACCTCAGATACTTCCGCTCTTATTTTTTCCTCCTCCTTTCGTGACTCTCTCATTTCTAATTTCATTCTCTTCATTCCTTCCTCCTGATTCTGCATTCTTTTAGAAATCCCTTTCATCTGCTCTTTTAATTCATTCACCGTAGCATCCATTTTTTTATCCACTTGCACTAATTTAGTCTCAATTTGGCCTATTTTGTTCTTAATATTTTTCTCACTGCTCTTTATATCTGTTTTTATCTCTGTCCTCAATTCTGCAAGCATTTTAGCTATATCTATTTTCCAGTCTGGTTCCTGTCTCGAACCCCTTCTTTCCCCCGGTGTTGCCCCTTCGCTTTTCTTCTGTAGATGTGACATTTTTAACCACTTTTAAAATTCTTCCCTCAATTATAAAATATAAAGAGGGGAGAGTCAACTTTCTAATTTAAACTCAACACAAAATTTTATAAATTTAAATTCAACATAAAAATCAAATTATAATTCCAAAATATTTTCACCTCTTTTTTAAATTTAACCAACCCCCAAAAAGAAAAAAAGAACCTAGCCAACAGAGCACGCACCAGGTATCTTTAAACTCTCATGTAAGAAAAATTAAAGACAGGGGGGAAAAATCTTAAAACTTCACAATTTAAAGCAGACTAATAACAAAATAATATCAACCTTGAGAACAATTTAGACCTTTCAGCATATATATATATGAGCAGAAAGAAAAGGGAAAAGAAACAGAAAAAAATATCAATCAAAGTATCAATGTTAATATAGAAAATTAATCCCTTAAATTTCCATTTTCCATCTTGGTCTTTTAACAAATCAGCATATGTGAGCCACTTTCCTTTCTTTCCATGTGGTTTGAGCAGTAAAGCTTCATGTGGTGAAAGCCACCAAGGGGGTCTTTTGTTCTAATAGATCTTTATATCTCTCCCATACTCTCACTAATGATTTCCTAATTATATGATTATAAAAACTTCTGTGTATCTTCCCTTTCTCATACCATAAATATGCGTGCCACCCACATCTATTATCATGTCCTTCCAATTCTAATGCTTCCTGTTTCTCCAGTTTCATCTATTCCCTGATCCATACCAAACAAGCAGCTTCATAGTATAGTTTAAGGTCTGGGAGGGCAAACCCGCCTCTATCTTTTATTTCTGTAAGTATTTTGTATTTTATCCTTGGCCTTTTGCCCCCCCCCCCCCGATGAATTTAGAAATCTCATTCTGCCATTTTTTTAAACATTCATCCTTCAGGATTACTGGAATTGACTGGAACAGGAATAACATTTTTGGCAGCACATTCATTTTAATCGCTGCTATTTTCCCTAACAATGAGAGATTCATTCTACTCCAAATTTCTAGATTCCTTTTAACCTCAAGCCAAATTTTTTCATAATTGTTTTTATATAAACTTATATTCTTTGATGTTAGCCATATCCCTATTTTACCTTTTTATGGGCTTCTATCTCAATATCTTCTTGTATTATTTTTTTCTCCTCTTCCTTCAAATTTTTAACTAATAAAGACTCTCCTCCCTGAAAGAGAGGGGAGTGGTTGTGGGCGGGAGCCCGAGCACCGCCCAGCAGGGGGGCATTTGCCCCCTGCCTCCAGCTCACCTGGCTGGTGCTCACGCCCCCTCCTGTGGCCATCCAACCAGGTGCCACAGAGGGGGCGTGTTCAGCAGCCTTTTGCTGCAGCACTAGCCTCTCCCTGGCCTCATTCCTCATCATTGTTTTTATATAAACTTATATTCTTTGATGTTAGCCATATCCCTATTTTACCTTTTTATGGGCTTCTATCTCAATATCTTCTTGTATTATTTTTTTCTCCTCTTCCTTCAAATTTTTAACTAATAATTTAGTTTTATTCCTGTTTAGCTTGAATCCTGCCACTTCCCCAAATTTCTGAAACTTTTCTATTACTTTGGGGAGTGAGATTTTTGGGTCTTCCACTGTTATCAATAAATCATCAGCATATGCTTTTAATTTAAATTCACCTTTCCCTGTTTTTACACCTGTAATCTCTTTATCTTCTCTTATGTTTTTTGCAAGCACTTCCAGTACCAGGATGAACAACAGTGGTGAGAATGGACATCCTTGTCTGGTTCCCTTTTGTATCTTACACTTGTCCATTATTACCTGATTTATAATTAATTTTGCTTTTTGCTCTGAATAAATTGCTGATATTCCTTTTAAAAATTTGGGTCCACATTTAATTACGTCTAACAGCTTTGTTATGAATTTCCAAGAGACATTGTCAAAGGCTTTTCCAGCATCTATAAACATCATTGCCACTTTCTTTTTGTTTTTAACCTCCAGGTATTCTATTATATTCAAAATATTCCTTATATTCTCCTTCATTTGTCTACCTGAAAGGAATCCTGCCTGATCTTGGTGTATATACTCATTCAGTATATTTTTTTAATCTGTTAGCTAGTATGTTTGCAAACAATTTATAATAATTGTTTAAAAGAGAGATAGACCTATAGTTTTTAATTTGCAGTAAGTCTGCATCTTGTTTTGGAATTACTGTAATGTAAGCCTCTTTCCAAGTTTCCGGGATTTCGCCTGTATTCAGTATTTCATTCATGACATCTTTCAATGGGTTCAATAATTGTTCATTTAACTTTGCTATAAGTCCATCCGGGCCTGTTGACTTGCCACTTTTGGAATTTTTTATTGCCTCTAGCAATTCTTGGCTGTTATCTGAGTATTAAGTATCTTCCTTTGTCCATCTTTTATATGTGATAACTTACTGTTTCTGGAGGGGGAAATGAGAACCCGGGGCAAAGTTGGATTTGAACAATTTTAAATTCTAAAAAACAAATACGTGGAGAGAAGGAGACAAACAAAGGAGGCAGGCAAACAAAATGTCCACAATGAGGGGGAGAAACACGTGGAGAGAGGGAGACAAACAAAGGAGGCAGAAAGCAAAATGTCAACAAAGAGGGGGAGAGAGGGGGAGAAACAAAGGGGGCAGGCAAATAAATGTCCACAAACAGAGGGAGCAGCGGAGACCGTTCACAATCAGCTGTTTAAAAGCAGTCAAAATACTAAAACACAGCAACACGCTTGGTAGGGATGAGGAAATTACAAAGTACCTCTGCTGACCACGTGAGCAATAAACACACACACAAACAGCACCGCACCAGCAGAACTAACGTTGAACGGCTTAGCAGTCACCCCCGTAAAACACACAGTAAGTCCCCGGAATTCCCCCTGAGCAGCGCAGCGTTGCTGGAGCCACTCACACCACACACACAAACACACAGAGTGTCCGACTTGATGTCGGAGGAGTGGAGGGAAATCAATTCGCTAGCACCGGTGCCGGATTGGAGGCAGGGAGAAACACCCAATCGTTTGCTTATAGATTCCAATGAAGGCAAAGGCAAAATAAGTACCAGGGAAAGTAAAATGCATAAAAGACAGACAGTGAAGTATTAAAAGTCAGGCTGCTTCAAGCGCCGTGCTTAGCAGTGGAGCAGCAGGGGTCAGAAAGGAACCCCCCAGGAAATAAAAGACTCACGCAACGCAACAGGCTGTAATGGAACACCTATCCCACGTAGATGAAACAATAGTAAAGAGGAAAGCAGCAGACAAACAGAAAGATAGGGGTAGACTTCTCTGCAAAAGGTCCTCTTCAAGTTTGGATCCACGTGGTCTCCGTAGCTGGGCAGACGGACGTGACGACCCTCCTGACTCGCTGCGGGACGACGACGACTGAGGAGGAGGCGGAGCTGGCCCCGCAGCATTAAGCTGCTAAACACGCCCCCCGGAGACACCTGGTTGGCTGCCTCCGGTGGGCGTGGGCACCAGCCAGGTGAGGAGGGGCGGGGGCTACGGCCCCCGGCCAGGAGGTGGAGCTCGGGCTCCCGCCCACAACCACTCCCCTCTCTTCCAGGGAGGAGAGTCTTTATCTGAGTATTAAGTATCTTCCTTTGTTCATCTTTTATATGTGATAACTTACTGTTTCTGATGTACTGTTTGTGAGGTGAACCTGAGCTTACAGGGTTAAAGAGCTCAGTTTGTACAACCTGCCTTCTGAGGGGGTGGAGAGATCCTATGTAAGACATCCAGAATCTGTTTTCTTTGTTCTGTTATTCTGGTTTCGTTTTTGTACGGAATGGAGATGTGCTTTTTACCGGACACTGGGTGATGATTATACTGCTGTAAATAAATGCTTATAGATTAAAGAAGCTGACTGGACTCTTGATTTATGCACACTAAAGGCAAGCACAGAGGGCAGAAGGCTAAAAGGCTAAATACACTGTGTTTACTCTGCTGTGCTCAGAGTTCCGAAGGAAGCAGAGATATGAGCATTGGAAGCCTGCCGGACCTTTACCCTGAGCAATATCTCACACTCTTCTATCTTAAAAGTTTTTTCTTTCCCTTGCCTATACAGATCTGAAAAATATTTTACAAATCCTACTCTTATTTCTTTCAATTTGTCTGTGATCTTCCCATTTAGATTAATTTTGTTTATGGAGTTCCTTTGTTCGCTTTTTTTTAACTGCCAGGCTAGCAATTTCCCTGGTTTGTTTGCATGCTCAAAATATTTTTGTTTCACTCTTTTTATTTTCCAGCTGATTTCCTCATTGACTATCATTGAGTATTGAGTTTGTAAAGTTTTAATTACCTGTTTCACTGCCTCTTTATTTGCTTTGTTTGGCAGCTGTTTCTCCTTTCCTGTAATTTCTGCTAGAATATCCTTTCTCTTTTTCTCTCTCAAATTCCTTTTATATGAGTTTTGTTGTATAAAGAGTCCTCTCATTACTGCCTTACTTGCATCCCACATTATCTGTAATTTTGTCTGTCCTTGACTATTTATTTCAAAATAGTCAGTCAGGACCTTTTTGGTTTTTTCCATAAATTTTTGATCAAGTAAGTCATCATTTAGTCTCCATCTGAAGGAAATTTGACTTCCTTTTTGTAATTCCATAATCAAGGAATTATTATCTGAGAAAGTTCTGGGGTTGATTTCAATTTTTTAAACTCTTATCTCCAATTCTTTTGAGATCCATAGGGAATCTATTCTTGTACTGCTGTCGTGAACATGACTGTAGTAAGTGAACCCTTTATCAAACATATGCTTTGTTTTCCATATATCTATCATATTTAAATTTTGAGTCATGTAAAAAAAAGTCTTCTTTCGTCTCCTTTTTCCTAGCTGTTCTGTCTTTATCTAAAGAAAGAACTCCATTTAAGTCTCCCATCAGTATCAACTTCTGATCTGCAAATTGGAGTAGTTCTGTTTCTATTTTTTTTTTAATTGCTTTTTTATCATTGGGTGCATAAATATCAACCAGAATCACTTTCTCTCCCTGAATTTTAATCTGTATTATTAAGATTCTACCTTTCTCGTCCTTTTGAATCAATTTGGGCTCAAGTGCAGGATTAATGTAAAAGACTACTCCTCTCTTTTTTGTTTTATCTGATTAGATGAAGTCCATACCTAATTTTTTGTTAATTAGGACCCTATTATGTTTTTTGGCAATATGTGTCTCTTGAAGGCAAATTATATCTAACTTTTGTTTGGCTATTACATGTTGAATCTGATTACGTTCAGCTTTACAGTTCAAACCATTCCCGTTCCAGCTCAAAATTTTAAGATTGGCCATTGTCAGTCAGTTACAATATCTGTTTTTTTCTGGTGTTGCACTTTCCAGTGCTAACTGCTCCAGAGCCTTTTTTTGTTCCGCTAGGGGATCCCCCCCCCATCATGTTTGGGTTCTAAGTCTCCCTGTGTTTGTCAAAAAACTCTTGCTTGGGATACTGATGTTAACCTAAACCTCTTTTTCAAGAATGTGAAGGAGATTCCCTCTGGAATGTACCTGATGTCAACTCTCCTGAGTGCTGTTGTTAAGAACCTGTAATTTGACCTTCTAAGTCTCAATTTCAATGGAATCTCTCTAAAAATATCCACTTTCTGTCCGGCAACCACAATATTTTTTTCAAAACTGTTTTGAAGAATTGCACCCTTCATTTTTTTAGATACTAACGTTAATAAAGGGACGCGGGTGGCGCTGTGGGTAAAACCTCAGCACCTAGGACTTTCCGATTGTCAGGTTGGTGGTTCGAATCCCCGCGGCGGGGTGCACTCCCGTTGCTCGGTCCCAGCGCCTGCCAACCTAGCAGTTCGTGTTACGAAAAAGGAGCAATGCAGCGAGCTGCAGCTGGCTGGAAAGCCAAACAGGATAGAACTGCGGAACCGTGAGAGTAATTTAAGGATAAGGGCGATACCAGAAGTGGAAGAAGGCAACCTAGCTGAGTTTTTGACTAAAGAATTTTCCAAATTTTGGAACTTAGAGGAAAAGGACTTTAAAATTGTATCAGCTTTTAGACTTGGAAGACTTATAAAGAAAGAGAAGCCCAGAGACTGTTTGATAATATTGAGGTCAAAGGAGGAAAGGGACAAGATTCTGGGCCTACACTACGGAAAGTCACTGGACATCTTGGACAAAAGAATTGAGATTTACAAGGACATTCCTAAACAACTGTTGGATCTCAGATCTAACTATTTGGAGCTGACAAGATTGTTAAGGAACAATTCAATCGTCTTTAGGTGGGAATTCCCCCAAGGATTATCTTTTACCTTTAGAGGGAAGAAGATTAAAATCAGAACATTGGAAGATAGAGATAAATTTCTGAACGCACACGGAGAGGACCTTCACAAGGGAATTGATCTACTTCCAGGGCCTGAAACACCAGAGGTACCCGCACCCTTGGATCCTGAAGATCCAGTGAATAAGGTACCACCCCCTGAAAAATAACCAGATTTATTCAGGATGTCTCTGCAACTTTTGAGTTGGAATATTAATGGTTGTAACATCCCGGAAAAAAGGAGGAAAATTTTTCATATATTAAAAAAAGAACAACTGGACATTATTTGCTTACAAGAAACACATGTGACTAGGCTCCATAGAAAGGTGTTAATAAACAAAAGACTTGGCCAAGAATTTATATCTTCGGACAGAGTAAAGAAGCGAGGGGTGGTGATATATGCAAAAGAGAGCCTGTCACCTAAATTTTTATTCAAAGATGAACATGGAAGAATTCTAGCAATTGAGATACAACATCAAGGAGAAAAGATTCTGATATTAGGAATTAATGCACCAAATGACGGGAAATCGGAATTTTACAAGAAGTTGCATGAGATTATGTTGGATTATCTGGACTACAACAACATCATTATGATGGGAGATATGAATGGGGTCGTATCGACTAACATGGATAAGTCACAAAACCAAAATGTTACAAAAGACGGCAGACTACCAAAGACTTTTTTTGAAATGACAGACAATATGGACTGGATTGACATTTGGAGAACCAAGAACCCCCTGGGAAGAGAGGGAACATTCTTCTCTGAAGCCCAGCTGACTTGGACAAGAATCGACCAAATATGGATAACTAGAGGTCTGGCACCCAAGGTTAGAAAAGTGGAAATCTGCCCAAAGACCTGCTCCGACCATAATGCACTGAAGATGGATATGACACTACTGCCAACCGGTTCCTTTAGATGGAAGATGAATGACAATTTGTTTAGAGATCAGGAGATTATTAAGAAGGCCCAAAAAGTTTTGAAGGATTACTTTGAGATAAACATGAGCACTACGGTGGAAAAAAGAACTATCTGGGACGCAAGCAAAGCTGTGATGAGGGGGTTCTTGATACAACAGAACGCTGTAAAGAAAAGGATACAAAATGAAAGGAAAGACAAGATTCTGCAGAAAATCAAAGAACTGGAGAAGAAGTTAAGATCAAATCCGAAGTCACAGCCGATTCTGAGAGAAATTAAACTCTACCAAGCACAATATTCTAAACTGATAAACCAGGAAATAGAGTGGAAAATTAAATTAATGAAACAAAAAACTTTTGAATCGGCGAATAAATGTGGGAAACTGCTTGTGTGGCAGCTGAAGAAGAGACAAAAATTAAATACAGTTACAAATCTAGAAATCGAAGGAAGAAATATTCAGAACCCCATGGAAATCAGAAAGTGCTTCCAGAGATATTTCAAAAAATTATATACTCAAGGGCCGCAAGACGAGGTTGAGATTAAACAATTTTTGGAAAGAAATGGACTAACAAAATTGTCACAAAAAAACAGGTCAATCCTGAACAACAAAATAACACGAGAAGAGATTGAACAAGCCATTCAGAACATGCAATTGGGCAAATCTCCAGGGCCAGACGGCCTGACCTCCAAGTATTATAAGACATTAAAAGACTACCTGATCCAACCAATGATGGAGGTCTGCAACGAAATTATGGAGGGGAAGAGGGCGCCGGAATCGTGGAAGGAAGCTTTTATCACATTGATACCAAAACTGGAAACTGAAAAGACACAACTCAAGAACTATCGTCCCATTTCCCTTTTAAATGTGGATTACAAAATATTTGCAGATGTTTTGGCAAGCAGATTTAAAAGAGTTTTAAACGAGGTAATCCATAAAGACCAAGCAGGCTTTCTCCCAGGTAGACACATGTTTTCTAATACAAGGAACATTATTGACATTCTGGAACTTTTGCAAACAGATATAAACACAAAAGCAGTGCTAATTTTTATAGATGCGGAGAAGGCCTTTGATAATATTTCTTGGAAATTTATGAAGGGAAATTTAAAAGAAATGGGAGTGGGACGAGGGTTTGAGAATGGGATTGATGCAATATATTCAGAACAAAAGGCCAAATTGATAGTTAACAATGTGGTTACAGAAGAGTTCAAAATTGAAAAAGGAACACGACAAGGCTGCCCGATTTCCCCTCTGTTATTTATTTCGGTTCTGGAGGTGCTCTTGAACATGATCAGAGGGGACCGGTTGGTGGAAGGGATTCAGGTCGGAGCAAAACAATACAAACTTAAAGCTTTTGCAGATGACCTAGTTTTGACCCTGCAGGAGCCAGAATCTAGTACGAAAAGAGTATTACAATTGATTCAGGACTTTGGTCGGGTGGCGGGATTTAAATTAAACAAACAGAAAACCAAGGTGTTGGGAAAAAATTTGACAGATACAGAGTCAGAACGGTTTCAGAGAGAAACAGAACTAACTGTTGTTAAAAAAGTAAAGTACCTAGGGGTAAACATAACAGCAAAAAATCTGAGTCTATTTAAGGATAATTATGAAAAATGTTGGTCTGAAATTAAGAGACACTTGGACAGTTGGACAAAACTGAAGCTTTCTTTGTTAGGCCGAATTGCTGCTATTAAGATGAATGTATTGCCAAAAATGTTGTTTTTGTTTCAAACACTACAGATTGTGGACAAGACGGAGTGCTTCCGGAAGTGGCAGAAAGATATATCTAAATTTGTCTGGCAGGGCAAAAAGCCCAGAATTAAGTTTAAGATATTAACAGACGCGAAAGAAAGAGGGGGCTTTGCCCTGCCAGACTTAAAGTTGTACTATGAAGCCGCAGCTTTCTGTTGGCTAAAAGACTGGCTACTTCTCGAAGACACTGACGTACTGGACCTGGAAGGTTTTAACAATGCTTTTGGTTGGCATGCATACTTATGGTATGACAAGGTTAAGATCAATAAGGCCTTTAAGAACCATATTGTCAGGAAAGCAGTGTTTAATGTCTGGACAAAATACAAAGACTTATTGGAAAATAAAACTCCAAGGTGGCTTTCACCTCTGGAAGCTAAGGCCCGAAAAAGACCCAATATGGAGGCCAAATGGCCAAAATATTGGGAAATATTAGAAAAAGACGGAGACAATTGGAAATTGCAGAGTTTGGAGAAAATGAAGGACAAAGTGCGAGACTGGTTACATTATGCTCAGATTAAAGAAGTTTTTAAAAATGACAAAAAGTTAGGGTTCCAGGTGGAGAAATCGAAGTTAGAAACAGAATTGTTAGAACCAAAGACTAAGGTACTATCTAGAATGTATAACTTGCTGTTAAAATGGAACACACAAGACGAAATGGTTAAATCGGCTATGATAAAGTGGGCACAGGACATTGGGCATAACATTATGTTTGAGGACTGGGAAAGGTTATGGACCACTGGGCTGAACTGCACTGCATGTAATGCTCTGAAGGAAAATGTAATGAAAATGATATATAGATGGTACATGACCCCAGTTAAACTTGCCAAAATATACCATTCGTCTGATAATAAATGTTGGAAATGTAAAGAAAATGAAGGAACATTCTTTCACCTCTGGTGGACATGCCCTAAGGTGAAGGCCTTCTGGGAAATGATATATAATGAGCTGAAAAAGGTATTTAAGTATACCTTCACCAAGAAACCAGAGGCCTTCCTTTTGGGTATTGTCGGCCAGAAGGTGCTAAAGAAGGAACGAACATTTTTTATGTATGCAACAACGGCAGCAAGGATACTCATCGCAAAAAACTGGAAAACTCAAGATCTACCCACACTGGAAGAGTGGCAGATGCAGCTGATGGACTATATGCAACTGGCCGAGATGACTGGCAGAATCCGAGACCTGGGAGAAGAGAGGATTGAGGAAGACTGGAAGAAATTTAAGTTGTATTTACAAAAACATTGTAATTTGGTTGAATGTTAAGAAGGATGCTAGATTATAAAAAATTGGCCACCACTAAATTAGATTTTGAATTTGCTGATAAGTGAGATTAAAGAAAACATACATTTTATGGAGAATTGCTAGATTATACTTAAATGAGTGGATATATGATCGTAAACAAGTTGATAATTTGCTTGGAAAAACCTTTTAACGATGTAAATGGGAGCGGGAGACGCGAGGGAGTCCAAAGAATTGATGAAACTATGTTGTGATGGAAGTAAGATTGTTTATTATCGGTGCATTTGTATTCAAAAACTCTAATAAATATTTATATAAAAAAAAAAAGGAAAGCCAAACAGGATGTTGATGTTTGGGACTGTACCGTGGGAGCAAAGGGACAGTCTATTCACTGTACTGAGCACCGGATGTTAGCTCAGAGTGTCACCTGACATGTACTGGAAGTACAGGGGTGGAGTTTCTCTCTCTGCTGTTGGTGTTTGGAGAGTGCAGACATGTTTCTCTGTACTGCTGCATAGACAGAAATAAAGGCATGTAAATACATTTCTGTCTGTCTCTTTCCCCCTCCTGGGGAAGACAGGGAGGAGGGAAGAGTGGTGTGTTCTTCTCACGTTTGAGGAGGATCGCCGATAGAGACCCCGCCTGTCTCCTGCCAGGAGTCGCTGACAGGGAGGTCAACAAGTAATCTAAGCTGAGTGCCTGGAGAATGGCAAATTCCTCTGACTAGGCTTGAAGATTACAACAGTTCGAAAGCACCCCCGGGTGCAAGTAGATAAATAGGGACCGCTTACTAGCAGGAAGGTAAACGGCGTTTCCGTGTGCTGCGCTGGCTCACCAGATGCAGCTTGTTACACTGGCCACGTGACCCGGAAGTGTCTTCGGACAGCGCTGGCCCCCGGCCTCTTAAGCGAGATGGGTGCGCAACCCCAGAGTCGGACACGACTGGCCCGTACGGGCAGGGGTACCTTTACCTTTTTAACATTAATAAAATATCTCCTGGCTGCCTTTGTTCTTGATTTTTGCATGACCTAATTCTAAAACAGCTCTCAGAAAGCCCGTCCAACCAATCTTTGCTTTCTCCCATCCACTCTGAGATTGTCTGTAAAACATATGTTTCCAGGTTAGGCTGTGTGTCAGATTCTGGAAATCCCCTTATGCGTAGTGTCCTGTCTCTTTCCCTCAACTGCGGAAGGAGGATCTGATCCTCCAATTCATTCTGTTTCCCTTGAACCCCTTCCACAGTTTCCGTCATCTCTTTTTGTTCCTTTCTCAATTTTCCTACCTCCTCTCTGTCTTTTTCCAGTTTATCTACCTTAGTTTCCAGTTTGTTAACCTTGTCTCCCAGTATCCCAAATTGCTCTTTCAAAACTCTATTAGAATTTTCAATGTCCTTATGCACTTGTTCAATCAATGTTTGATTAGATTTTTCCATATCACTGCGAATCTGTTGAGTAAAATCTTGCATTGATTGAATCCTTTCTTTCCTGAATTCAGAAAGTTGCAGAGCAATGAGATCTGTCTACACCTTATCTCCCATCTCTTTTTGTCCACTATCCCTTCTAGCAGCCGCAGCAGCAGCAGCCACTGCCCCCCTCCTCGTTGTTGTTCCCTCCATGTCTTATCATTTGGTTCCCAGTACTGTTCAAGTTGTTCAAGGTCACACCTGCAAGTAACAGCTCTATCCCACCGTGAGGAATTTTCCCCTCCCAACTTCCTTACAGTTTCCCTTTCCCCAGCCTTCTCCCTCCCAACACCAACAAGTCATACAGTCATATACCAAGCCTTTAAGAAAGTTCCTGAATCTGGCAGGCCCTCAAAGAGCTTTGCTAGTATCAGACAAGGCGCATCTGACTCCTTTCTGGATTTCACAAATAGATTACAGGAGGCCATCTCAATGCAAATTGACAACCCTGACGCTGCCAATGATATCTTACTTAAGATGGCAGTGGAGCATGCAAACGCAGATTGCAAACAAGCACTGTGGGCAGCCCAAGCGTCCAATGACTTAAACCTGTCTGACATGTGTTACCGGAAAATCTGAGGGCTCCCTTGGACAAATCAAGACACCAACCAGAGCAACTTTGAAGCAAATCAGCAGCCTGTAGGCTTGGTCTTTATTGAAAAAGACTGTCGTGACAGGACTCCCACCGCCCACAAGGTGAAGCAAGATGGAAGCCCCGAACAAAAGAAGACCCCAACTTTTATTAGCTCCTAATCCCCTAAGTTACACCCCTAGAAATACATCATATTTACATCATGACTACATTAAAAATAGGAGGGGTCGAGGAGTGGCTACGCAGGTAATCTGAGTACCCTGACACCTGGCCGGAGCCCCTTCTCTTCCCCCACATGAGTCATCTTCAGGAAACAAAGGGTAAGGCGCAGTTTCCTGCCCCCTGAGGGGAATCCGGTCACGGTCCTTTTGTCAGAGTCTGTGTGGAATACACTAATGTATGCAGGTTGTTGTGTCCTTGATAGTCTTTCGTCTGAGCCCATCAAGATGACTATCAAGGTTGTCGTGCCCACTGGGAAGGGTCGCAGAGTACGTGACTGCTCGGTCAAGGGATTATGGCTGACTAGTATCAGTGTTGGTTTCTATTTCCCTCACTGAGCAGCAAATGCAGTCACAAGGCTTTGTTTTGCATTCCACAGTCAGAGTTACTGTTGGGTTCCCACGGGAATGGGAGACTGGATGTGACGTTCACTGGTTTCCTGTTTTTCACTGTTTTCTTGGTGTTCTTTGTTTCCGAGAGGAGTTGCTTCTCTGCACTCGCAGAGGCAAGATGCATGTTTGTATTCTCTCAGCATAGAAGTGTAAATAAAGTTAAGAATGTGGCACATACTGCTTATCCTTCCGCTGTGTGTGTGATGACGCTCTGCTTGGGCTCCAGATAAGACGAGCCTGTATCAGCTTCAGCTTCAGATGGGCCGAAGCTGGTCAAAACCTCACATTTTTGGTTCCGGGCCCAGAAAAACGCAATCAGACTGAAGAATGGCTGCTGGCAAAGGAACAAAGAACCAGAGGATCGGAATGCCAGCAGAGGCAGAGGGACGGATCGGACGTTATCTGTGCGTCAAGAAGATTGATGAGAGGTATGTGCTCATGCTCCGGGCAGCCTGCCAGCTCCTAATTAATGGCTTCAAGGCTGGACTTTGAACTTTTAAAGCCATCTGCTCGGCAGAGGCTTGGAAAAAAAGTGCTTTTGAAAGTGCTTTTGGAATGAAGCTGCAGTAAACACAGACGCAGCTTGATTTAAAGCAGCTTGATTTAATGACGCAGAAGGCTAATGCCAGAGTCATGGCGGCCCTTCGGGATGCTTTTGGGATTCCAAAGCTCAATAAGAAGAATTATGCGAACTGGGTGCTCTACGCAGAGGCTCTTCTGCGAAAAGAAGGTCTGTTTACAGTTATTTCAGACAACCCCCCAGCTCCAATATCAGATGAATGGGCAGCTAAGGATTCCAAAGCAAGGGGAACTCTTACATTGATAGTCTCCCCAGAAGAACTCTGTCTGTTGCGTGATAAGACCTCAGCCAGAGAAATTTGGGACACTTTGAGAGAGGCTCATTTGAGGACAGAAGCTGGTGCTTCTTTGTTCTACTATGCCAAGCTGCATGATATGGCACTTGCTGAAGGTGCAGATGTGCGTACACATCTGATGGAGATGCAGAATCTGAGACATGAGCTGCAACAGAGAGGACTCACCTTTCCAGAGGCTGTGTATTCCTTCATGATACTACATTCTTTGGGTTCAAGTTGGGAGTCTGTTGCCACTCAGATTGCTGTTCAGCCAACTGCTCAGCTCACAGTAGCCCATGTTACTGCCGTGATTCTGAATGAAGCAGACCGCAGGGGTGCTAGCTGCATGGGTAAGGGGGAGTCTTCACAGACGTCATCCCAGAATGCAGTGGAACCAACAGATGGCGCCAAAGCTTTGAAGGCAGTGAAATGCTACTCGTGTGGACGTCTAGGCCATATGAAGAGGGAATGCAGATTTCCCAGGGCCAAGACAGAGCAGCGCACCGAAAGCTCATCGCGTGGAAAAGGCAAAGGTCCGGTGTCCAGGACAACGCAGCACAAGGCAATGGTCTCACGCTTCACTCCAAAGGTTGCAAAGGTCCAGAAGACATCTAGATCTTTCTTCGTCGTGGATTCGGGAGCCACGAGACATTTATGCAACGATAAGCGACTGTTCGTGTCTTTTACACCGCAGGAAGATGCGATTCACCAGGCGGATGACCACACGATCTCCAGTCAAGGCTACAGAACTGTTGTTCTTCACAGTTTGGACTTATCGATACAAGATGTGCTCTACGTTCCAGATGCCACACACAATCTACTCAGTGTTGCGCAGCTGAATGAACGGAAAATTGACGTTTCCTTCAAGAACAAGAAGTGCACCATCACAAAGAAAAACAATTATGTATTGCATGCTGAATATGTTGATCGTTTGTTTGTTTTGTATTATGATGATGTTGTGCAGGATGAAACTTGTTGCATTGCAGGTTCTAACAAAGGATTGCATGCAGGATGTATTCATGATTTTCACAGGAAATTTGGTCATTTACATTTTGAGGCAGTATCTAAAATGCCTGCCTTGGTTGAAGGTATGACTATTAAACCCTGCAGGTACCACATGAAGTGCAAGGCATGCGCAGCAAACAAGGCGAAAATGGCTGCGAAAGGTAAGGTGTCTAGTAGGCAAGCTACAGAACCATACCAGGTTGTACATGCTGATTTGGCTGGTCCACTATCGCCCTCTTTGGGTGGAAACAGGTACTTCATGGTTCTCATTGATGCATTTTCCAGGTATATTTATGTGTACAATCTCAAGCAGAAATCAGAGGCTTTTCCAAAGTTCAAGGAATTCTGTGCTTGGTTGGAAAATGTGCATGGTAAGAAGATAAAGACTCTTTTCTCTGATCGCGGGGGGGAATTCACTTCTCAGCAGTTTGAAGCTTTTCTGACTGAGAAAGGAATTCAACACGATTTGTCTAGTCCTCGCTCGCCATGGCAGAATGGACTTTGCGAGAGGGCAAGCCAAACATTGCTTCAAGGGTTAAAAACCTTGCTGCATGATGCAAATCTTCCAGAGAGTTATTGGGCCGAATCTCTCTCTTGTTTTGTTTACAGTTATAATCGCAGGTTATCTTCAGCGATTGGTTGTACCCCCTATGAGAAGATGTTTGGCAAGAAGCCTTACATCAAACACATGAGAATTTTTGGTTCTGACATGTGGGTTCACACACCACAAAGCTCCAAGTTAGGCAAGCGTGGATTGCATGGTATCTTTCTAGGTTATCAGAAAGGTTCTTACAGAATAATGATGACTGACTCTAAGACAATTAGGCTCACAAGAAGTGTTGAGTACAATGCCAAGTGGGGGGAGAATGTGGGAATTTTCCAATGTTATCCTGATGACAGTGATGAGACTGAGGATAGGCAACAGCAAAAGCAGCAGCAACAGCCACAGCTGCCGCAACAACCCACACCCACTGATGAAGGTCCTGATTCTGAGTCCGAGACTGAGTCGGGTGATTCAGAGGATTTCAAGAGTGCGAAAGCCTCTATGCGACCCTCTGAAAGCTCTGATCAAGAATTGGACGAACCATTGTTCACTATAGGTCACTTTTCTCCTAAGAAGGAAGAGGAGAGTGTTGAAGACCTAAGGCTAATTTTGACAGCCGAGCTGTCAAAAGCCGAGCTGTCAAGAGCCGAGCTGTCAAAAGCCGAGCTGTTAAAGTTGAGCTGTCAAAGTCGAGCTGTCAAACGGCGTGTTGTGATGTCTTACGTAGTCGGAGGCGGATCGGTGGTTGCTCCCGGTTGTCCGTCGTTGGGATGATTTCGGAGGTCCAATGGATCGGCGGTGATGTTGAAGCAGGTCCGGTCTGTTGGGCCCGGTCTGTGCCCCGATCTGGTCCGGTCTGTAGGGCTCGATGCGCGCCCCGATCTGGTCCTGTCTGTAGGGCTACCTCTATGTCGGTGTCGTCTTCTGCCGGTTGGGGAGGAGTAGAGTAGGGTGTGTTGTCGGTGGTAGAATCAGGTGGAGAAGCGGGTTTGCAGCGGGTATGATGCAGCCAGGCCGACTTCTCTGCTACTTTGACGGAGGTGGGGGTAGTGAGAAGTACCTGGTAGGGTCCTTCCCAGGTGGGCTGTAGAGGTACCTTCTGGTCAGTTTTTGCCAGTACCCAGTCTCCTGGTTGGAACGGATGGATGTTCTCGTCGAGAGGTATGTTTTGACTCGCGGCCGCGTATCTGTGGAGAACAATGAGTTGCTTCTGGAGCTGCATTATATATTTGGTCAATTCAGATTTGCCTACTTCTAATTCTGATGGGGGAAATTGTGTGTTATATACGGGGGAGGGTCTCCCAAAAAGTAGTTCATAAGGAGATAAATTCAGGTTCCCACGGGGGCATGCTCTGAGATTATGTAAGACCAAGGGGAGGGCATTGACCCACCTGATTCCAGAGTCCCTGCAGAGTTTTCCTAGCTGAGACTTTAGCTGCTGGTTCATTCTCTCAACCTGCCCTGAGGAAGGGGGGTGGTATGGGGTGTGTAACTTCCATTTGACCCCTAGAGCTTTGGCGATTTGTTGGACCATGTCGGAGGTGAAGTGTGACCTGTCGCTGTCTATGTGTCTCGGAACCCCAAAACGTGGTATTATTTCATGTAGTAGAATTTTTGCAACTATTTGGGCAGTAGTTCGGCGAGTCGGGAGGCACTCTACCCATCCGGTCAATTGATCAATAATGACAAGGGCATGCTTGTAGCCCTGGCAAGAGGGCAGGTCTATAAAATCGACTTGAAGACTTTCGAAGGGGACGAAAGCCCATGGCCTGGCTCCTGGTGGACATCTGGCGCTATGTTTTGGATTAAAGGTTTGACAGGTGTGACAATTCTTTACTGCTGCTTTTGCGGCAAGAGCCAGTCCTGGGGCATACCAACAGCGTTGTACTGAGTCTATGAGCTTGTCCCTTCCCCAGTGGGTACACTGATGCAAGATCCTTATGTGCTTGGGTACCCAGAGTCTGGGCATTATGAGTCTCTTGTCAGGAAGGTACCAAATGCCATTTTTAGAGAGAGCTCCCTGCTCTTCCCATCCCTTTATCTCTTCTGGGGTCGCGGTTTTGTACTTTAGTTCAAAGTCCACATCCGAAGGAACCTGAGGTCCCTGGAATTCATTGTCTGCAGACAGGGGTTGGAGGGCTCCTTCTTGCGCTACTCGATCGACACAGCGGTTCCCTATTGAAACTGGGTCTTTCCCCTTGGTATGGGCTTTACAATGGACTACCGCTATTGCCTCGGGAAGATGTATGGAATCCATAAGACGTTGTACTAGGGGTGCGTGGGCTATTTGAGTGCCTGCAGCGGTCAGAAAACCTCTCTGCAGCCAGATCTGTCCAGTGGCATGAACCAACCCAAAGCAATACTTTGAATCTGTGTAGATGGTGATTTTTTTGTCCTGCTCCTAATTCGCAGGCTCGGATCAAGGCAATAAGTTTGGCAGCCTGTGCGCTGTACTTAGCATGGACAGGACGTGCTTCTAGGATGTCGGTGTCGCTAACAACTGCATATCCACTTTTCCGTTCCCCTCCCACAATCTTTGAGCTCCCGTCAGTGTACAATATAAGGTCGGGGTTGGTTAAGGGGAGATAGTCAAGGTCCTCTCGTGGTTTTTCGGCGTGGCGAACCACTTGGGAACAGTCGTGATGTGGGGTGCCATTGTCAGGAAGGGATAAGAGAGTTGCAGGGTTGAGAGAGTTTACTCTTTTGATGGTGACATTGGACAGACTGAGGAGGATTGCTTCGTACCTGTTCAGCCTCTGTATTCAAGTCAAGTTTTATTGCGGCAAAAGCCAGTGACACAGAACACCACAAGATCATACAAAGGGAAATCAACAACAGCATCAAGAAGAAAAAAAAAAAGAAAAGAAAAAGAAAATTATTACGCAAGGGAGCTTCGCAGTGTGCCGTTCAACAAAAGAGATTTACGCTTCCTGATTGCTAAAGTGCAAAATTTGGCCACCTCATATGATATTGAGCTTGAGGAATCTTCCAGAAGGTATTTTCGTAGAATTTCGGGGGAGGATTCCAAATAATGTTGAAGGGGTATAAATTTTGATAAAAGCGGCAAAATAAGTTGAGCTCGTTCTTCACTATAGAATTCGCAAAATAGAAGGATGTGAGTGACAGATTCTACCTTATTAGACATACAGGGGCAGAGACGCGCATGCATTGGTACCCGCGTAAATTTGCCGTACAGCACTGCTGAGGGCATTGTCTCAAAGCGGGCTCTGGAGAAAGCCCATCTATAAGCTTCGTTAGTGATGTTAGTTAAGTAAGGGGCAGCTGAAAAATTAGACCAAGCTTTTAAAGATCTATACGTCTCCGGGAGTAGGGCGTCTTCTTGTTGTAATTCAACATCGTAGAGTCTCTGAGTGATGATTACTTTAGCCTTGTTCAGAGTTCCAATAAGAAGATTTTCAGGGTTTAGGCCAATTTGTTTGATCTTGTTAGTTATTTGCATAAGCCAAGGAGGATAGGGAACTGCAGCCAGGAAGTAAGGTAACAGTCCCTTAGGGTTGTAATGGATTTTCAACCAGAGGGATATTGCTTGCTCCCAGACTTTTAATTCCACTCTGGGCAGTCCTGCCTCTTGCCTTAAGACTGCATTAGGTGTACACTTTGGGGTAGCAAATAATGATCTTAAGAATTTTGATTGTACTGTTTCAAGGGTCTTAAGGTTGGTAGAAGGGCTAATTTGAGAGCCATACAGGAGTTGGGCTAACGATTTTGCCTGGAAAACTTTAAGGGCCATCGGGAGGAAGCCAGCTCCTTTCCTTCTGAATAATCTAAGGATGGCATTTGCACTTCTTCCTGCTGATATAGCTGATGTGGTCAGGTGTGTTGACAATTTGGCATTATAAGAGAAAGTAATGCCTAGGTATTGGAAGATCTTAGTCTGTTCAATGGCGTTTCCCTTTACGCTCCAATTATCTTTCCTGAAGGAGCGGTTAAAATGTACAATTTTGGTTTTGGCAAAGTTAATTGTTAACAGCTCAGTGTTACATTGGTCACTGAACTTTCCTAAGGCACGTTTCAAGCCCACTTTGGTTTGAGAGAGAAGAACAGCGTCATCCGCATACATTAAAACTGGTACTTTTCTGCCGTTAGAGAACACGGGGGGATGGGTTTCGGTTTCACGGCAACATGTGACCAGGGAGTTAACATAGATGTTAAATAAAAATGGGGCTAATAGACATCCTTGTCTGACTCCTCTATGGACTGGGATTTCTCTAGAGAGTCTGCCGTCCTGTGCGACTCTTATCTGGAGGGTATTGTTCTCATGAAGCTTGATCATCAGAAGTAATAACCTTCTGTTAATACCCATATTGGCCAATTTGGCCCAGAGCCTACCCCTGGATACAGAATCAAATGCTGCCTTTAGGTCAACAAAGGCCGCATACAATGACTTTTTCCAATGTTTCACATACTTATAAACAAAATAATCTAACACTAAGCAGTGATCAATGGTGGAACGTCCAGATGTAAATCCTGCTTGTTCAATTTCTAGCAAATCATTATGGTCTAACCATTCACACAATTTTAGGCATAGGTGTTTTGTATAAAGTTTGCAGATCACATTCAGAAGACTAATTGGTCTATAATTAGATGGATCAGAGGGGTTGCCCTTTTTAAATATAGGAACAATTATAGCCAGTCCCCAATCTTTAGGGATTTCGGTTGTCTTATCTATATATGAGAATAGATTTGCAAGAACCGGGGCCCACCAGTTTATTTGCGCTTTCAGAAGTTCAGCAACAATGAAATCACTTCCTGGGGCTTTGCCAGATTTCATTTGTAGAATTAACGAAGTGATTTCAGTTTCAGAAGTTGGGGGCCATGGGGTATCATTATCTAAAGGGATGTTAAGTAGCGCAGGAGGTCGATGTTCCCTAAACAGCACTTTATAGTGCTCTTCCCATAAATTTGCAGGGATTATTGTGCCCTCGTTAGGAGCTTTGGTTTGACTGGAGATAATTTTCCAGAAGCTGGTATTGTCTTTTTCTATTGATGCTTTTATGAGGGCCTGCCAGATGAGAGAGTCTGCGGTTCTTTTTTTGGTTTTTAGTAACTCTTTGTAGTTCTTTTTTTTAAGTTGTAACTCTAATTTAGTAGTAGGGTTAGGATTTTGCTGGAAGACCTTAAAGCATTCCCTGAGTATAAGTTTTGCCTGGGTGCATTCGCGGTCAAACCATTTCTTGTTGGTAGGGAATTCATTGTGGCTAGATCTCCTGAGTCTTGACAATAACGGTTGGAGTTTTCGGATTAGTGTATTATAATGGTCAATTGGGGAGGTCTCTTCAATATCGTTGGAGGTCAGATCAGCCCAGAGGAGTTGACCTTCCATTGATTGTGTCCAAATGCTAAAGTTGTTATTAACATAAGGGGACCATTTAATTCTGGATCTGCCTATTTGTTGTAAAACATTAGGAACAGATGTCTGTGGGGCGAGCCCACATCTAGAGGGTTCCCAAAATTCAGTCCTTTTAAGATTTAGGGGTAAATGGTCACTTTCGGTTCTTATATCTACGGTAAATTCAATATGTTCATCAAAGAGTTCTTGGGAGACAAGAATGTAGTCAATAACAGAATGTCTTAAGCCTGACCAATAAGTAAATTGGCCAGGGCAGTCTCCCGAGGAGAGGCCGTTTAAAATGACGAGGTTTAATCTAAGTGCCATTAGAAAAAGACATGTACCAGCAAAGTTGGTGACTGGGTCAAGTGAATGACGTCTAAATAGAGGCCAATGTTCATCATTAGCATTTAGGGGACCCATTCCACTTTCGTTGATTAGCTGTTCGTCTGAATGGCCTAACCTTGCATTAAAGTCCCCACCAATAATTAAGGAGGCAGAGGGAAACTTATTTGAGACAAGGAGAATGCAGTCTTCCAGTTCGTTCCAGATGTTTTTAAGATCAGTTTGTTTCATAAGTGGGTGGATATAAACATTGATGCATATGATCTTAAAGTGGGAAGAGAATATTTTGACAGCCAAAATCCATTTTTTATCGATTTTCAATTGGGTAGGGTGGGTTCCTAGGTCTGTCGATACGAAGGTGCTCAGACCACCCACCGGTCTTCCGCCTTTTGTGCCGATTGAGGCACAGGAGTGGAAAGCAAAATAATTGTGTAGATCAAAAGGATTTTGCATCCAGGTTTCTTGGAGCAGGATGATCTTGAACTGTGATATGTAGGTTAGAACGTCTTTGTCCATTGTTTTCGATTGCCACCCAGCAACGTTCCAGGATAGTAATAGAGGTGAGAGTCATTTTGTTTCTTCAATAGCATCTAGGACTTTCCCGGAGTCGTGGAAGATGCAACCATTGGGTGGTGAAGTCTCCGGTAATGTGATTAGGGGCGCCACAGAGATTTCGGCGTGGATTTCAGTTGGGCAGATTAGGGGTGTGTGTTCTGATGTGACCTGAGGAGATTCATATTCCATTTTTCGCTCCAAGTTAGGTGGAGTATTTGCCTCTTTTGTGGGCGCTAGGTCTTCAGAGTTGCGAAGATAGAGTAATAACTCATCTAGTCTTTCCGTTATCTCTGTTTGTTCGGCTTTTGGGAGATGGGAGAAGGAAACAAGTAACTCCTGCTCCATCGAATTCTCTAGATGAGTAGCCTTTGACAGGAGGGGCATGGGGGTCTCTGTCCAACTAATTAAGTCTGAGGGTGGAGAGGTAGAGCTCATAGTAGGTGGGGTGCCCTCAGTTTTAATTGCTTTCCTTTTAGCTGGAAAGTAGGGTATAAGAGGGCAAATCTTAGTGTTGATAAAAACTCTTGTAATAAAAATTCCAAAATTAGTCAGGGAGCTTCGTAGAGACATCATATAAGTTGGAAACTTTTTAGATTTGAAGGTGAGCAGTATCCTCTGCCTGTGTGGCTTGCTGTAAATGTGGACAGTGGATTTCAGATCGATGGAAAGGGGATTTACGCCCAAAAGCTCAGCTAGATGCCTTCTTGCAACATGTATAGACGACCAGTTAACAACCTGACCTTTGAAGGGGAGGATAATTAAACAGAGTCTAGTGGCTTGTAGTGAAAGATTGTAGGAAGATGTGGTGTGTAGATCTTCCATAGTTTGTTCATTTTCAAATTTGCAGCCAGTCTGCGAAGTTGAGTGCAGTAGGGCAGGTACTCTGAGAGTTGGTTCGGTCGTATCCTCCGGTGAAGCGTCTATGGGGCTGACATTAACTTTTGGGGATACAAAGGATATGATCTTCTCTAAGGAGCCTTTGATGTCTCTTATGTATTTGAAGATATAGTCCACGGTTTTAGCCACTAGATCTAACGTGGTAGAGTGTTCAAGTAGTAATTCAGAGAGATGGTTTTCTTGTTCTCTGATGCAGTCTTCCGCCTGAATGGGCATAGTTGGAACCTTTTTGGGACCTTTTGGTCTCGTGATGGTGTTGTTAAAGGGGTTAGTGGGTTGTTTAGCGGAAAGTTCCTTCGGTGTAGTTTCCTCATCTATTATCTCTGCTAATGGAGAGAAGCTATTCGAGGTTGGAATATTAAAAGTATCCTTTGTTTTTCCATGAAAGAATTCGCTGATTTTGGTTTGCTTGGTGAGGGGCAAACATGCCATTTCCTCTAAGTCCTCAGATTCTCTGCAGCGTTTTCCAACCCCCCTCCTCGCTTCAGCAGGGCTGTCGAATTGCTGAGTCATCTCTCCCTTTACCTCGCTCTTCTATCTTCCCTAGGTTTTTCAAAGAGTCGAGGGAGTATTTTCCTTGAAAGTATCCTATTCAAGGAAGAGTAGTGTGCCAAAGGGTATCGGCATAACACTAAATTATGCTCCGTCTGTGCCTCCAAACTTGTGGTGGGAACAGCCCATGAATCTTCCTGTAAACTCTTCGCGGTGAGGTGCTTAAATTTATCTGAGCTCAATGTTCATTAAAATAGTCTTTAAAAGGAGTCTTTAAAAGGAGTAAGATAGTCTTTAAAATAGTCTTTAAAAGGGGTAAGAGAGAGTAAAAAGATAAAATCAACGGGCTCACATTAGTAGAGTGCAGGTCGCCATCATACCGGAACAGGAAGACTATCCAGCCTCTGTATTGTGAAGTGTTGGCACCCTTGTAAACTAAGAATGGTGGCTACGGCGTGGGGAACATTTACAGTTAGTTCATGTCCCAAAACGGTCTCTTGCGCCTTTTCTAGGAGTAGTGCTGCAGCGGCCACCGCTCTAAGGCACCCCACATTCCCCATTACAGTGGTGTTCAGCTGAAGGCTGTAGTAAGCGATGGGTCTGTTCCTTCCCTGAAAAGGCTGTGTAAGGACGCCAGAGGCTACCCCCTTGTTTTCATGAACGAATAAAGAGAAAGGTAGCCTATAGTCCGGGAGTCTGAGGGCGGGTGAAGACCTCAACTCCCGTTTGATTGATTCGAAGGCTTCAAGCGCTTCTGCAGTCCATTGTAGTTGGTCTGGGGCATTGTCGTGGGTCATTGCGGTAAGGGGGCGGGTGAATTCTCCATAGCGGGGAATCCATGCCCGGCAAAATCCACTCATCCCAATGAAACCCCTGAGCTGCCTTTTTGTTTTGGGAAGGGGTAGCTTGGTTATGGCCTCGATTCTATCTGTGGTGAGGGCACGGGTACCTTCCCCCAGGATGTGGCCAAGATATTTCACTTCCTTTTGGCAGTACTGTATCTTTTTGGGGGATACTTTGTGTCCCTTATGTGCCAGTATCGTCAGGAGGGCTATAGTGTCTGATTTGCAGGATTCCAAATCCCGCCCACAAAGTAAAATGTCGTCTACGTAAAGTCTGAGAGCGGAACCTCCCGGAAGGTCCACATCTAATAGGTCTTGATGTAATATGGAAGAGAAAATCGCCGGGGATTCCACGTATCCTTGGGGTAACCGAGTCCACGTTAATTGACCGGTTTGCCAGGTGAAAGCAAAAAGGAATTGGCTCTCTGGGTCTACAGGAATACTAAAGAAGGCCGAACACAAGTCTATGACGGAGTAAACTACAGTTCCCTCCGGGATGGTGCTCAAAAGGTGGTGGGGGTTGGCGACTACAGCGTGTCTGGGGATAACGAAGGAATTGACAAGTCGAAGGTCTTGCACCAAGCGCCATTTGACAGGGTTTGTATTAGGCTTCTTGACAGGAAGGAGGGGGTGTTACATGGCGAAGCACAGGGAACTAGAACTCCCATTTTCAGGAATTCATCGATCATAGGAGTGAGTCCTTCGATTGCTTCCAGGGGTAAGGGGTATTGCTTGGTGCAAGGAAATGGTAGGTCTTTCCTATAGTTTACTTTTACTGGGGTTGCAGACTTTAGGAGTCCAACAGATGTTGATTCGGTTCCCCATAACCAAGAGGGACTTGAATTTTTCTTTGAAGCTAGGAACCCCAGCCGCATAGGCTAACACCCGTGGGGGATCGGGCTTTTGGTCTTTTCTTTTCCGTTCGTCCCTTGAGTTGAAAACGGACTTTGCGATGGAAAGGATTTCATTTATGGTTTTTCCATCGTACCCCAGGTGTGCATTTAATGCTTTCCGTATGTCGGCCGTAGCTTGATCTTTGAAAAATCCTTTGACTATCTGTTGGTTTCTGCTCTCTTCACTGTGCAGCGAAACAGAGGAGAGAGGATGTTTTCTCTGCTCTGGCAGAGGCAAGATGTTTTTTCTGTAACATACCAGCTTTGAAGTGTAAATAAAGCAATATACAGTATGTAGCACGTACTCCTCATCCTTCCGCTGTGCACGGGACTACTGCTTATAAACAACATTTGGTTCCGGGCCCAGAAAAACGCAGTCATCTTAAGAATGGGCTCCAGAAGTCGAATCGGAGTGCCGGCAAAGGATCGGAATGCAGGGGGACAGATCGGAACGGAATCTGCTCTGCGCGTCAAGATGATTGATGAGGTATGTGCTACTGCTCCGGGCAGCCTGCCAGCTTCTATTTAATGGCTATATGGCTGGACTTTGAACTTTTAAGGCAGTTTTGCCGGGCTGGGGAAATCGAAAGTAACTTTTAAAAGTGCTCTTGGAGGAAAGCAGCTGCAGAAAATAGTGAAGCAGCACTATTTATGGCAGCAGAGAGAAAGCACTTTAGAATTTTCCTTTTGAACTTGCCTTTGGAATGAGGTTTGAAGCAGCTGCAGTTAAGCAGAGTGGCACAGGCTCACAGGCAGGGGCTGTTTTGAACTTGCCTTTGGAATGAAGCAGCACAGACACAGCTTGTATAAAGCAGCCTGATTTAAAGCAGCAGAGATGACACAGAAGGCTAATGCCAGAGTCATGATGGCCCTTCAGGATGCTTGTGGAATTCCTAAGCTCAATAATAATAACTATGCGGACTGGGTTCTCTATGCAGAGGCTATTCTGCGGAAAGAGGGTCTGTTTGAAGTTATTACAGACACCCCCCCAGCTCCAGTTACAGATGCATGGGAAGCTAAAGATTCCAAAGCAAGGGGAACTCTTACATTGATAGTATCCCCAGAAGAGCTCTGTCTATTGCGTGATAAGACCTCAGCCAGACAAATTTGGGACGCTTTGAGAGAGGCTCACTTGAGGACAGAAGCTGGATCCACTATGTTTTACTTTAACAAGCTGCATAATATGGCTCTTGCTGAAGGTGGAGATGTGCGTATACATCTGATGGAGATGCAGAATCTGAGACATGAGCTGCAACAGAGAGGACTCAACTTTCCAGAGGCTGTGTATTCCTTTATGATACTACAATCTTTGGGTTCAGGTTGGGAGTCTGTTGCGACTCAGATTGCTGTACAGCCTACTGCTCAGCTGACAGTGGACTATGTTACTGCCGTGATTCTGAATGAAGCAGATCGGCGGGGTGCTAGCTGCATGGGCAAGTGGGAGACTTCACAGACGTCATCCCATAGTGCAGTGGAACCACCAGATGGCGCCAAAGCTTTGAAGGCAGTGAAATGCTACTCGTGTGGACGTCTAGGCCATATGAAAAGGGAATGCAAATATCCCAGGGCCAAGACAGAGCAGCGCAGTGGAAGCTCATCACGTGGAAGAGGCCGAGGCAGAGGCAAAGGTCCAGTGTCCAGGACAACGCAGCACAAGGCAATGGTCTCACGCTTCACTCCAAAAGATGCAGAGGTCCAGAAGACGTCTAGATCTTTCTTCGTGGTTGATTCAGCGGCAACGCACCACATGTGCAACGATAAGCGACTGTTTGTGTCTTTTACACCGCAGGAAGGTGCGATTCACCAGGCAGATGACCACACAATCCCCAGTAAAGGCTACGGAACTGTTGTTCTTCACAGTTTGGACTTATCGATACAGAATGTGCTTTATGTGCCGGATGCCAAACATAATCTGCTCAGCGTTGGACAGCTGAATGAGCGGAATATTGATGTTTCCTTTAAGAACAAAAGGTGTAACATCACAAAGAAAAATGATTATGTATTGTATGCTGAATATGTTGATCGTTTGTATGTTTTGTATTATGATGATATTGTGCAGGATGACACTTGTTGCATTGCAGGTACTAACAAAAGTTTGCATGCAGAATGTATTCACGATTTTCATCGAAAATTTGGTCATTTGCATTTTGAGGCAGTATCTAAGATGCCTGCCTTGGTTGAAGGTATGACTATTAAACCCTGCAGGTACCACATGAAGTGCAAGGCATGCGCAGCAAACAAGGTGAAAATGGCTGCGAAAGGTAAGGTGTCTAGTAGGCAAGCTACAGAACCATACCAAATTGTTCATGCTGATTTGGTTGGACCACTAGCGCCCTCTTTGGGAGGAAACAGGTACTTCATGGTTCTCATTGATGCATTTTCCAGGTATATTTATGTGTACAATCTCAAGCAGAAATCAGAGGCTTTTCCTAGGTTCAAGGAATTCTGTGCTTGGTTGGAAAATGTGCATGGTAAGAAGGTAAAGACTCTTTTCAGTGATCGCGGGGGAGAATTCACTTCTCAGCAGTTTGAAGCTTTTCTGACTGAGAAAGGAATTCAACACGATTTGTCTAGTCCTCGCTCGCCATGGCAGAATGGACTTGCGGAACGAGCAAATCAAACATTGCTTCAAGGGTTAAAAACCTTGCTGCATGATGCTAATCTTCCAGAGAGTTATTGGGCCGAAGCTCTCTCATGTTTCACTTACAGTTATAATCGCAGGTTATCTTCAGCGATTGGTTGTACCCCGTATGAGAAGATGTTTGGCAAGAAGCCATACATCAAACACATGAAAATTTTTGGTTCTGACATGTGGGTTCACTCACCACAAAACTCCAAGTTAGACAAGCGTGGATTGCATGGTATCTTTCTAGGTTATCAGAAAGGTTCTTACAGAATAATGATGACTGACTCAAAGGCAATTAAGCTCACAAGAAGTGTTGAGTACAATGCCAAGTGGGGGGAGAATGTGGGAATTTTCCAATGTTATCCTGATGACAGTGATGAGACTGAGGATAGTCAAAAGCAACCACAACAACCCACACCCACTGATGAAGGTTCTGATTCTGAGTCTGAAACTGAATCGGGTGATTCAGAGGATTTCAAGAGTGCGAAAGCCTCTATGCGACCCTCTGAAAGCTCTGATCAAGAACTGGAGGAACCATTGTTCACAATAGGCCACTTTTCTCCTAAGAAGGAAGAGGAAAGTGTTGAAGACCTACGGCTAATTCGCAGGTCACAAAGAGCCACAAAAGGCAGACCTCCAAAGAGATTTGCTGATGAGTTTGCTAAGATAGCAGTAACAGCTGTTAAAAGCTCCAAGAAGGTATTTGAACCTTCAAGTTTCCAAGAAATCCAGGATTTGGATTCAAAGGAAGCTGAGCCATGGTTAAATGCAATGAAGGCTGAGCTTGATTCCTTGGAAAGGAACAAAACATGGGACCTAGTTCCAGTAGTTCCAGGAATGAAATTACTTGTGAAGCTGAACTGAATGCACTGTCTTATTCACTTAAAGATTGTGAATGGTTGTTACAATTGTGCAAAGACATGAAAATTCCTGTCAAATGTCCAATCCAGGTTTACCAGGACAACAAAGCATGTTTGGCTTTGCTGAATTCTGAAGGTTGTAAGCAAAGCACGAAGCACTTGCAATTGAAGTTGCAACATGCTAGGGAACGTATTCAAAAGGGACTCGTAACGGTGTCCTATATGCCAGGTAATGAAATTCCTGCTGATGTATTGTCCAAGATTGTATCAAAGGATCAACACTGTACCTATGTGCAGAAGTTGGGTTTGTACTGATATTGTACGAACACGCTGCCCAGTGATGTTCACAGAAAGGGGGAGGATGTTGGTTTCTGCTCTCTTCACTGTGCAGCGAAATGCTTGTCACAAGACAATGTTTACATTCCACAGTCAGCGTACTGTTGGGTTTTCCCATGGGAAAGGGAGACTGGATGTGACGTACACTGGTTTCCTGTTTTTCACTGTTCTTTGCAGTTCAGTGCGTGCTTTAGAGGAGAGAGAATGTTTTCTCTGCTCTGGCAGAGGCAAGATGTTTTTTCTGTAACATACCAGCTTTGAAGTGTAAATAAAGCAATATACAGTATGTAGCACGTACTCCTCATCCTTCCGCTGTGCACGGGACTACTGCTTATCAACAACACTATCACCTCGTGTTGCAGGCTCTCCGGATCTATCCCACCCCAGGTTTTGATAGCAGAGACTAGCCTCGAATAGTAGTCAGACGGGTGTTCATCAGGTCCTTGAAGGACGGCTTGGACTTTGGTCCAGTTCACGGTTCACTGTCCCGCAGCTTTGATGCCATCTAGGATGGCTTTCTTAAAAATCTTTAAGCCCCATATGCCGTTATCAGTGTTGTAGTCCCAGTCAGGGTCATTAAGTAACATCTGGGCGGTCAGTGGGGCCATTGAAGCGGGTCGGTTTGGTTGATAGCCTTCCCGAGCTAAAGCTTCCCCTGCTTTTGCCAGTATCTCCCTTTTTTCTGCCTCGTTAAAGAGGGCCCCAAGTAGCATATGTACATCCGCCCACGTGGGGTTATGGGTGGAGAAGATGGTGGCTACTTGGCGATGACATTTGTCAGGGTCGTCCCGAAGGGAGGCCATTTTGTCGGACCAGTTCATTAAATCCGAAGTAAGGAAGTGTTGGTGTGTGAAGACCATGCGGGGTGGGTCTCCTGCCCTGACCGGGGGTATAGGTAATGCCCTTAGAGGAAAAGCGCCCTCTATCTCTCCGTTTTGTAGGTTATCCCTATTCCGAGTTCTACTGGAGACGGGTCCCTCTCTTCCTCCATTAAGAAGTTGCCCGTTGAGTAAGGGTCCTATATCCAAATCTACTTGGTCTTCTCTTGTGTCGGACGCACTCGGGGAAGGGTTGAGCGGCGATACAATTGATGCGCTCTGGGAGGGGGCAGCGGTGGTTGGATTTGCTACGTCTTCCCCGGGTCCCGCGCCCCCCGGCTCCTGTTCTGTCTCCTGCCCCAGATCCTGGCTGTTGGGGGGCTCGTGGTTCGGGATAATAGAAAGGGACGAGGGTCCTATCCAATTGCTCCTCCTGGGCTCTAATTTCATCATATGGGGGAGGTCTGGTTGTTTTTAAAACAGCCATTTGCCGAACAATTTGGGCTTGTTGCCGCTGGAACAATTCACGGGCTTCAACGAAGGCATTGAGATAGTACAGTTGTCGGGGCTTCTCATCGGCTAGATAAGATTTAAGTGCTTGCATTCTCACAAGATTAAAGGAACCGTGAGGTGGCCATTGAGAGGCCGGCTCCAGATGGTGGGTGAAAGTGACCCACGAGATGTTGCAGAGATCCCTCAGTTTAGACTTTGAGAGTCCCTTCCTCCCTCTCAGCTCTTTCCAGTTTAAGAGAACGAATTGAAGAGGGGTATCAGAGTCCTCTCTAGGGAGGAAAGGCTTCACGGAAGCCTTGTCGCCTGGAGGAGTCCAATCTGAATGTTTGGAAGCGTGGGCTCCCATTTTCTCTCGTATGTGTTATTGGGTTTTTCGCTAACGAAGTACGCTAAAAGACAGAAAGAATGGACAGACACACAGGGGAAAGGGGCAGAAGGAAAAGAAAGAGGGGACAGGAAAAAATATTCTTTCAGTACTCGGAATATCCTTGACTAATACAATTCCTACCTATCAGTAAACCACAAATTACTTTCAGAAAACCACAGGCACGAGCCTGGAAAACAAACCACGGGACCCTCTGCCCGGAAAACAAACCATGGGTCCCTCTGCCCGGAAAGCAAACCACGGGTCCCACTGCCCAGAAAACAAACCACGGGTCTCTCTGCCCGGAAAAAAACCCACGGATCCGGAATTACCTCAGCGCTGCTTATAAGACTAACCCTAGTGTGGGGCCCCAATATGTGAACCTCCCTCTCTACCATCCACGACAGCCTCCTGCCTAGCCTTTAGACTAAGTTCGGGCTCCCTACTGGACGCCTGTGCAGTGCCAGATCGGGGTCCGAGAAAACAAGGTTTTGAAAGGAAGCAAACGACCTTGCGTTCTCACGTACACGGGTCATCCCCAACAAGGGTCGCCGAGCAGGAGGGGCGGCTTCGTTTGCATAAACAGGGTAGGGGTAGAGAGTGAGAGATTTGTAGGGACGCCTCCGGACGACTCCGAGGGAGGACGTCAGAGAAATAACAAAGTTCCGCGCTTTCCCCAGCCAAACTCCGAGACTGAAAACGGGGGAGAAAAGAGAAAGTTTAGGACGTTCCTGGTCGACTCCGAGAGGCAACGTCAGATATAGAAGGAAGAAAAGGTCTAGCTGTCGTGGGAACGTTACTTTCCACCCCCCCTCCCAATGTATTTATTTTCAAACCATACTCACGTTCGTAGATGTCCCTCGTGGATCCCGGGATCCTTTCTCTTTAGCCGGCTTGACCTCGCCTTTGCTTCCCCTGGTTGGGCTTTTTGGTGACGGTTGATTACCGCCTGCAAAGAGGAGGCAGGGAGAGGAAAAAGGGATCCCCAGGCTAAGGTTGCCCAGTGGCGCCCGATCCCCTCTATCTCCCCTCTCACCTTTACAGGAGAACCAAGTGTCCCTGAGCACGGTCGCCAAAACTGTTACCAGAAAATCCGAGGGCTCCCTTGGACAAATCAAGACACCAACAGAGCAACTTTGAAGCAAATCAGCAGCCTGTAGGCTTGGTCTTTATTGAAAAAGACTGTCGCGACAGGACTCCCACCGCCCACAAGGTGAAGCAAGATGGAAGCCCCGAACAAAAGAAGACCCCAACTTTTATTAGCTCCTAATCCCCTAAATTACACCCCTAGAAATACATCATATTTACATCATGACTACATTAAAAATAGGAGGGGTCGAGGAGTGGCTACGCAGGTAATCTGAGTACCCTGACACCTGGCCGGAGCCCCTTCTCTTCCCCCACATGAGTCATCTTCAGGAAACAAAGGGTAAGGCGCAGTTTCCTGCCCCCTGAGGGGAATCCGGTCACGGTCCTTTTGTCAGAGTCTGTGCAGAATACACTAATGTATGCAGGTTGTTGTGTCCTTGATAGTCTTTCATCTGAGCCCATCAAGATGACTATCAAGGTTGTCATGCCCACTGGGAAGGGTCGCAGAGTACGTGACTGCTCGGTCAAGGGATTATGGCTGACTAGTATCAGGCCACCCCCCTTTGATAGTCCTTGTAATATGAAGCAAAATAAAAGTGGTCCGGTGAAAATCCGATGTACGGCTGATTTATGGTGAATTTATGAAGAATACTGTCCTTGAGGTTCAAAGCACCTTTGCCTTCCGGAAGCGGCTTGCAACATTTTGATTAAATCAGTCACGGTCAATTGAACTCGGAAACTTTGTATTGAGAGCTGTCAAAGACGGAGAAGCGAGCACCCGCTGCCTGCAGTACCTGCGTGGCTGCCACAAGGGGCGCTGTTCGGTAACGCTGATTGGCTGAAGCGGCAGCCAATTGACCTGGAGTTCAGGTGGCCCGTCTACCCATAATAAAGATAGGGCGAGGTGGAATGTTAAGGGAAAATACATGAAAATAAGGGGTTCTGTCAAGCTAGCGCTTCCTTATTTACGGAAGGCTTTCTTTTCTTCTTTTAGGGGATGCCCCTCTAGAAGGGGCATCTCCAGGCTGGGGAAGGTGGGAGGTGTGTGTGTGGTGCTTGTGCATTACGATGTAATGAAGGGGGGGGGGTCTCCTGCTACACATGTTAAGAGCTTGTCAATATATTGGCACACAGGCCCATAAGGCTACTGTTTTAGCCACTGCCCTGTGCCCCCCAGATAAGACCAATAAAGCCTGTTTCAAATGTGGAAAATTTGGACATTTCCAGAGAGAATGTAGGTCCTCAAAGCACACAGCTGTGCGCCTTTCAAAGAAATGCCCCATTTGCAACAAGGGGTACCACTGGGCAAGTCAGTGCCGAAGCCCGGGAAACTTCCAATTGGGCTGTCGCCAAGCCCAGGACAAAAAGGGGGTGTTTCCTGTGCAGGCAGTCCCCCAGCTGCCTCCAAAGACAGGGCAGGGCTGGATCTGGTTGTGCAGAAAGACACAGTGTTCCATTTGCCAGGAGAAGTCCATAATGTCCCCACTCAAGTCAAAGGACCCTTACCTGCAGGGACAGTGGGTTTAATTCTCCCAAAGTCCCAGGCAGGGAAGCAGGGATTTTTTGTGATTCCTGATCTGATTGAAGCTGAGTGCAGAGAAGCTCTTAATGTGCAAATCTGGACTTGGCTTCCTCAGTCTCTGTCTAAAGGACAGGCTGTGGCACAGCTAGTTTTACTTCCTGTTGCTGCGTCTGCCGCAGCAAACACATGCTGCGCTGAGGGAGAGATTAACTCCATCCTCCCTGATTCTCCCTTGGTTGCTCTGGCAATACCTATCATGCAAGAAAAGCCCAAGCTAGAGCTGACCCTGAATGGAATTGCTTTTCAGGGCTTTTGGATACGGGTGCAGATGTTACGGTGATCTCTGCAGCAGAGTGGCCACCCACCTGGCCAACAACCGCTCTTAACAAGGAGCTTTGGGGCGTGGGGGGAAGCCAGCCAGGGTGACAGAGCTTGTCTTGTGTCACAGTACGTACACAAGACGGTTGCAAAATTGCAACTATACGTCCTTTTGTACTCCCTGTGCATTTGAACATCTGGGGCAGAGATTTGTTGCAAAAATTGGACGCAACACTTGAAATTAATGTCTGACACCCACCCACACCCACCCACCCACAGTGCTGCCTTTAAGGTGGCTAACATCTGAACCTGTCTGGGCTGAGCAGTGGCCGCTATCAGTGGAGAAATTAGAAATTTTGCATGCCCTGGTGGTGGAGCAACTTGCTTCCCAGCATATAGAGGTCTCCGTTAGTGCTTGGAATTCTCCAGTTTTCGTCATTAAAAAACGCTCTGGCCATTGGAGGCTTCTGCACGACCTTAGGAGCATCAATCAATGCATACAACCTATGGGTCCTCTGCAATTTGGCTTGCCTAATCCCAACTTGATCCCTTCCTCATATCAGTTGTGCATTGTAGATTTAAAAGATTGTTTTTTCACCATACTGCTAGCCAGCACTGACAGGGAAAAGTTTGCTTTCACCATTCCTGTGCTAAACAATGCCCAGCAAAAATATATCAGTGGAAGGTACTGCCACAGGGTATGTTTAACAGTCCAACCTTGTGCCAGTAGTTTGTAGATCAAGCCCTGCAACCTTTCCAGGACAAATACCCTGAGCTGTTGGTCTATCATTTCACAGATGATTTGCTTATTGGGGGAAAGGTTGGGGCAGAATCACATATAGAGGGTCTTTCCCAGATCCTAGGGCACAGTGGATTATTAATTGCACCTGAAAAAGTCCAACACCAGTATCCTTATTTGTATCTAGGACACAAAATCCTCTCTACCTATTCTCCCCCTGTTCGCCCTTAGTTGGAATTTCCTCAGCCACTAACACTGGCAAGCTTACAGCAGATTCTAGGACACATTAACTGGATCAGACCATATTATAAATTATCCACCGCACAGTTGCAGCCACTGTTTGACTTGCTGAGAGGAGCAAAGGCTCCTGCGGAAGTTATTATATCTTTGACAATTTTACTGGTGTTAAGTACCATCTATACATCATTTTCATAATATTTTCCTTTAACACCGTACATGCAGTGAACTTGACCCCCTTCCTCCACAACCTTTCCCAGTCTTCAAACATTATGTTGTGTCCCACATCTCTTGCCCAATCTATCACCACTGATTTAACTTGCTCATCCTTTGTATGCCATTCCAACAATAAATTATACATTTTAGACAGATTTTTAACTTTAGAGTCCAACAACTCCGTTTCCAACTTAGTTTTTTCCAAAGCAAAACCATTTTTCTTATCTAATTTATACAATTCATTAATCTGGTGTTAATGTAGCCAATCTATTTTATCTTTAATTTGATCAAATGGTTTTAATTTAAATCCTTCTTTATCTTCCAATAACAGGTCTGCATATCTCAACCACTTGGTCTCCATATTTAATTTTTTCTGGGCCTTTGCCTCCACTGGCGAAAGCCATCTGGGTGTTTTCCTATCTAAAAGTTCTTTGTATTTCATCCAAACATTATATAGAGATTTCCTAATTACATGGTTTTTAAAACCGTTATGGGCCTTTACCTTGTCATACCATAAATATGCATGCCATCCAAACACATTGTCAAATCCCTCCAAATCTAAAACATCGGCATCCTCTAGTTGTATCCATTCCTTAATCCAGCAGAGAGCTGCTGCTTCAAAACAGATCTTCAAATCTGGCAAGGAGAATCCCCCTCTATCTTTTGAATCCATTAGTAATTTATACTTAATTCTGGGTTTTTTCCCCTGCCAGATAAATCTAGATAGAACTTTCTGCCATTCTTTAAAACATTTCACATTGTCAATAATTGGAAGGGCTTAAAACAAAAACAACATCTTTGGCAATACATTCATCTTAACCACAGAAATCCAGCACATTAATGATAATTTTAAATTTGACCAACTCTCTAAGTCTCTCTTAATTTCATTCCAGTGAATGAAATGAGAGCCAGTGTGGTGTAGTGGTTAAGAGTGGTAATCTTGCAATCTGGGGAACCGGGTTCGCGTCTCCGCTCCTCCACATGCAGTTGCTGGGTGACCTTGGGCCAGTCACACTTCTCTGAAGTCTCTCAGCCCCACTCACCTCACAGAGTGTTTGTTGTGGGGGAGGAAGGGAAAGGAGAATGTTAGCCACTTTGAGACGCCTTAGGGTAGTGATAAAGCGGGATATCAAATCCAAACTCTTCTTCTTCTTCTTCTTCCTCCGTAATTTCTCATAATTATCTTTATATAAATTCAATTTTTTCACCGACAAGTTAACCCCAGGTATTTAACTTTTTTCACAAAAAGTAAGCCCATATTTTCTTGTAATAATTTCCTTTCCTCGTTATCCACATTTTTCTCTAATACTTCGGTTTTGCTCTTATTTAGCTTAAATCCTGCTACCTGTCCAAACTTTCACTGCACTGGAGTCTGGGTCTTGTAGTGTCAACACCAAGTCATTTGCAAAGGCTTTTAATTTGTACTGTTTGGATCCTATTACAATACCTTTAATTTGTTCATCTTTCCTTATCATACTTAACAAGACCTCAAATACCGAGATAAGCAGCAGAGGGGAAAGTGGGCACCCTTGCCTGGTACCCTTCTCAATTCTAATTTCCTCCAATACCACATTGTTTACTATAATTTTAGCTTTTTGTTCATGATAGATCTGGAAATGATAGATCGCATTTAAAAATTCTTGATCCACCCCAATACTTTCTAAATTATGTATCATAAAACTCCAAGATACATTGTCAAAGGCCTTCTCCACATCAAGAAACATTAACATTGCTTTACAATTTTTTCTTGCTTCCAACGTTTCCAAAATATCTACTATATTCCTAATATTATCTTTTATATGTCTTCCAGGCAGAAAACCTGCCTGGTTCTTATGGATATATTCTGACATAACCTTCTTCAGCCTGTTGGCCAATATATTAGCAAAAATTTTGTAATCCACATTAAGTAGAGAGATTGGTCTATAATTTTTACATTAGATCTATCTTGGTCTTGTTTTGGAATCAGAGTAATATAAGCTTCCTTCCAGGTTTCAGGTGCTCTACCCCCTCCTATAATCTTGTTGCAAACTTCTAGCAGTGGCTGAATAAGCCAGTCCTTCAGTGTCTTGTAATATTTTGCTGATAAACCATCTGGTCCTGGGGCCTTGCCAAGTTGCATTAAGTTTATTGCATTTTCCACCTCCTGTCTTGTAATTAGTCCATTTAGTAGGATCCTTTTACCATTGGGAATCTTCTGCAAACCATTAGTTCTAATAAATTGCTCAATTTTAGCAAAATCATCTTTATTCTTTTTATACAGTTGTTTATAGTATTTCTGAAAACATCTTATGTCCACAGGGTTCTCCACAGACTTTCCTTCTGCAACGATACTTGTGACAGTGCTTTGTTTTTGCCTCTTTTTTAATTGCCAAGCTAAAAGTTTCCCACGTTTATTTGCAGATTCAAAGTTCCCTTGTCTCATCCTCCTTATTTTCCATTCTATTTCTTGATAAATAATCTGTGAATATTGAATCTGTAGAGCTTTGATTTCCTTTTGTTTCTGCAAATTCTTTGGGTTACCTCTAAGGATCTTCTCTTTATCTTTTAGTTGTTCCAAAATTTTATCTTTTTTCTCATTCTGAATCTTTCTCCTGATTGAATTTTGTTGAATGTGGAATCCCCTCATTACTGCTTTACTGGCGTCCCAAATAACCCTTGTTACCACTCCCTGGTTCATATTAATTTCAAAATAGTTCTTTAGGGCTTTTTGGGCTTTATTTACAATTTGGTCATTCCTCAATAAATCATCATTCATTCTCCATCTGAAGGATCCCTGTAGAAATATTTTCATTTCCATAAAAACTGTGTTATGATCTGAGCAAGTTTTAGGACAAATTTCCGTTTTCAATACTTTAGTAACCAAGTCCCTGGATATCCATAAATAATCAATTATCGAAAATGATTGGTTTGCATCTGAATAAAATGTGAAGGCTTTTTCAGTTGGATTTCTAACTCTCCATATATCTGACAGATCAAATTTATCAGTTATTTCGAAGAAAGTCTTAGGTAATCTGCCAGCATTCAGTATTTTTTGTCTCTGAGTTCTACTCCATTCAAATCTACAATTAAAATTAATTTATAATCCAAATGTTCCAGAAGACTTGTTTCTGCTTTGCCATCATTGGGTGCATAGATTCCCAGTAACAAATATTTTTCTCCTTGTGCTGTAATTTCCACTGCAATGTATCTTCCCTCCTCATCTTTAAAGATCAATTTTGGATTCCATTTTTCTTTAACATAGAAAACCATTCCTCTTTTTTTCACTTTGTCTGAAGAAATAAATTATTGACCAAGTTTCTTATTTGATAAAAATTTTCTATGTAATCTTGTAATATGTGTTTCTTGTAAACAAATTACTTCCAAATTCTGCTTTGCCAAAACATGGTAAACCTGCCTCCTTTTCTGTGGAGAATTTAAGCTATTAACATTCCAAGAATAAATTCTCAAAGCCATGATGATAAATTAGGGGGTCGCTGCTCCTGCCCCTGTCACCTGTGGGCTTTCCAATCCAAGTTCCACCGAGTACTTTTGCAGAAATCTGTCTTTCTCTCCAACAGACTTCCGGGTTAAAGAGACTTCCGGGTTAAAAGAGACTTCCAGGTTAGCGCCATCGGCAATGGCGGAGTTCCTCTGACTTAGAGGAACCCGCTCCGTGAAAATCGGGTCTTGCCGCCGCGACGAAGGCGGAGACCCTTCAAAAATCCCAGGCAGAGGAAGCCTGGGAACGTGGGATTCGGCTGACACCAGGGCCTACCCGCAGGGAAACCCCTTTTGGGGGGCTTCGAAATGACGTGGGGTGAGCGGCGCGGTGTTTTGAATCGAGTGTTTTGATTCTACTCCATTCAAATCTACAATTAAAATTAATTTATAATCCAAATGTTCCAGAAGACTTGTTTCTGCTTTGCCATCATTGGGTGCATAGATTCCCAATAACAAATATTTTTCTCCTTGTGCTGTAATTTCCACTGCAATGTATCTTCCCTCCTCATCTTTAAAGATCAATTTTGGATTCCATTTTTCTTTAACATAGAAAACCATTCCTCTTTTTTTCACTTTGTCTGAAGAAATAAATTTAAATTTAAAATTAAAATTTAAAACAAGTCCAGACAGCAGCAGGATACAATATAACATAGTCAATGGAAACAAAAGTTGAATGTTTTCTCTTCCATTGTGACATCACAATGGGGTCTAGTCTTTCCCTACCGGGAGGTCCGCTACAAAATGAAGGAGCTTCTTAGTGTTAATACACAGTCTCGCAGGGTTTTTAAAACTTCAAATAATTCCCCCCCTTCCTCCTGCAGAAGGGGGGCTTTAAACTTAACTTGCAAACTTTAAAACAGTCTTTTCTCTCTTAGGGCTTTGGTCCTCGGTTACCGACTCTCCTTTAGTTCGGCGAAAGGGATCGACCTCCGTTTTTAAATCCCTTTCTCTCCCAATATGCGTAAAATTTAAGCTTTGTCCTTTACTCACAGTTCCGAATTTTTAGTCCTTTTTTTTTTTTTAGGAATTGGCCGCTCATGATTGCCAGACTCGGAGCTTCGCACTGTGAAGGAAGCAATCGTTTCCGCTGTGCCGCGTCTCCAACCCCACTTGCTCTCAGGGCTCTTTACAAGCTTACCGGGGAGTGGGGGAGTCACCAAAAGGCACCCACCAGATCACCAGGTCCTCAGAACGCTCGATCTGAGGTTTTTCCCGAGGGACCGTGTCGCTCTTGCGGCCTCCCCTTGCTTCAGTGTGCTGGGGCTCTTTCAGCCAAAAGAGCTCCCGTCTGCCATTACAGGGCGACCAACCGGAAGTCAATGTCTCTCACTTCTGCCTCAGTAATTCAGTTAAGGCTGGAGAGCTTCTAGGAACTTGTCTTATCCCAGTGTGTCATCACCCAGAGAGGGTAGGCAAAGATACTAGTCCACACATTTATGAGAATTTGACAGTCGCCTATCCCTCCATGGCACACTGGGGAGCAATTGCAAAGACCCTTCCTGCTTCTGCTTTTTCTCTCTACACCCCTTATCCAGCCGGTGCTGCAATGCCACCTGTGTAACCTTTGTTAATTGTTCAGTTGATAAGGTGCCTCATGGCTGCCTAGCCCAGCAAGGGCCAAAGCTGAATTGCAAGAAGACAGTGAATGTTACCTTCAATTACGCTCACATCATGCTGCCCCAAGGCTGGTTCTTCTCTTGTGGGAGCCGTACTTTTAATTACATAGCAGCAAATATGAGCGATGGCACTGGATGCTGCCTCAGTCGTCTTGCTCTTGTTTTAACCCAAAGCACCACGCTCGCGTTTTCCCAGAGCCGTCCGTCTGATGGAGCAATGCGATGCTAATGTACACCTGTTGAACAAAGCTGAATATATGTCTCTTGCTGCCTCCTTGGTAGGAGTGCCCGGTCTTTCAGTGTACAACGCGCAAATGTTATCTGCCTTAGCCTGCTATGCTGCAAAGACAATTAATGCCACTTCTTGAGCTATTGCTTTACTTAATGCTGAACAACAGGAACTGCGGACCAGGGAAAAGAGTCGGCGGAAGAAGACTGGAAGAAGTTTAAAGACTATTTACAGAAATATTGCAAAATTAATGAATGTTAGAACGATGTTGGACAGAAATTAAGCTGTAATGCTTAAGAGATATGAAAAATAAGGTTTAGAAATAAGTAAAAACTAAATGGTGAGGATTTGCTGAACTAACAATTTGAATTGGAATACAAGAAAGGGAGGTATGAGGAGGTCTGGAAAACAAGTTACAAGAAAATAAGTAATGGAAATTCTATCTGTTTTTAATTATTTTTGTATTTTTATATTTTTGTATTTATGTTATTTTTTTCTTCTTTTTATTTCACATTGTATTATTTTTGGAAAACTTTAATAAATATTCTATAAAAAACAACAACAACAGGAACTGCATTCTGCTATTCTTGATAATCGTGCCTCTATTGATTACCTTCTGTTAAAGCATAACTTAGGTTGTGAAACCATCCAACACATGTGCTGTTTCAATCTGACTGACAATAGCCACTCCATTGGCAGACACCTAAGAGAACTGGCAAACCTCACTGCGCATATTACCCGTGATAAAGGCTTTGATGGACTGTGGAACTGGCTCACCAGTTGGCTTCCCAACCTCGTATGGCTCAAACAGATCTTTGCCTATGCCATCATGTTTACAGCCTGCCTAATTTGCTGCTGTTGTTGTTGTTGTTGTATGCAATGCATTCCCTCCATTTTACAACTCTGCAAAATTCGCTCTGGTCCCCGTGTCATAGCCCTCTCTGCTTCCAATCACATTTGGCTTTGATGCCTTGCTCCTGGCATTATGTACTCCTCCAATTCGGAGTATGCCCAGCTTGACACACAGCGCACGGGCAGACTCGGGACCTACGCTCAGATAGATAGAAAAGGGGAGATGTAGGAATGATCGCTGGGTTGGGTAGCACACTCCCCGCCCGTGGGCAGCCTCAGCTGCCTGAAAGTGTGACCTTGGGGTGCGGAGCACGCTCCCCCTCACAGATAAAGCCAGAGCTGTCTGAACATTTTGCCCTACGTCTAACCTTTTGCAGTCTTAGTAGTCTGCCGTGCCCTGTCTGTGACCTTTGTCACCTTCGAGTAAACATTGCGCAAGGGGAAAGTGACGTGGTGGAAACAGGTGCCAAAATAACCTGTACCACCCCTCGATCTCGGGACTGGAAGATGTGTAAGGGTCACAGTCCAAAATGTATCTGCCTGGTTTTTCATATTGTGTCAATAAAAGGAGCCTCTGCGGGCTTAGCTGGCAGCTTGCTTCCGCACAGCTCACCTGATGATCAACACCTGTCTCGTGCCTTCACTTCATCACAACAGTCTCAAGCTCGCAAATTGGCAATAAAACATTTTTGTTCCATTTTACCATATGTCTGTTTCAGCAGTGATATAGTAAAAGCCAATTTTTGTAAGGTCGCAAATTTTAGCCGCATTTTAACTTTTCACAGCCAAAATTTTGGGGGAAAGTGTGGCTTATTTTCAGGT
Organism: Podarcis erhardii; assembly: GCF_964252035.2. Classification (NCBI taxonomy): domain Eukaryota; kingdom Metazoa; phylum Chordata; class Lepidosauria; order Squamata; family Lacertidae; genus Podarcis; species Podarcis erhardii. The sequence continues at coordinate 13,559,043 of NC_138506.1, read as the reverse complement.
CAATATGGTATATACTGTGATGGGGAATCAGAGCTTACAGGGTTAACAGCTCAGAATCCATCGCCCTGCCTGCTGGGTGGAGCTATCTCCACTTCCGGAGATGTCTTTCTTTGTCTGTCTGACTTTCGCTTTGCTGCCGAGCAAGCAAGACACGATGTTTGCAGTGTCGGATGGTCTGTTTATTTTTGCTGTTTCGCTGTAAATACAATAAAGCTGTTAGTTTAGAACAACAGCGTGTGGACTCTATTTTCTGCAAGCTTACGCACCAAACGGCTAGTGCTGTGCACGCTCTGCTACAAGTCCAGAAAGCTGAATGGAACACAGGGAAGTGTGCCGGACACAACAGGTTATGGAAGCAGCCACGTTTGTACTGTGTGTGTGAAGAGCTGCAGAGTTGCAGTCCAGCTTTGAGATCCTGCCTGCTGCTGTGTGCATAGAGCAGAGGTGGCTGAACTCGCTGGTGAAGGAAAGAGCCTGCTGGAAGAGGCATCTTCAAAGGAACCGGCTGGCAGAAAGTGTGAGTAAGGCTTAGCCCCGAGGGAAGATGGCAGAGGCTCAGGAAACCTTCACTGTTGGGTTGAAATAAACGACAGACGAGTGGTGGGTGTCATATGGGAGGCATCTCCCGAGCACGTCTTGGGGAGTCTCTTTTATTGAATATTATAGCATTGCCACATATGTACTTGTTGCTGATTGGTTAACACAAGTACAAAGCAAAGGTTACATATAGACATTAATCATCAATAGATTAAAGGGTGGGAAAGGGAACACAGAATTGGACAGGCGTGAAAGCCTCCTTATTAAATTATAACTAGTGATTGATATAGCAAGACTTAAACAATTACTCGGTGATTAATATACAGCATTCATCCGTAAATGTGGTCAACCGAGCACTAAGAACAGGTCAGACTAAGAACAAGTCAGAATGCAATGTTTTCATGAACTCATGGTGAACTGAACATTCTAGGGTGATCTGCAGAAACAAAACTTTCCTTCACTTCACTGTCCCTTTTGAGAGACTTAATGGGCACAACTGGGAGGACTGATCATGAAGAGTAAAGTACTGGCTTATAGGCAAGGCGCTTTGGGACTGTACGCATAATGAGCCCATGCCAGCAGCTGCAGGGGCAGACCAGGCAGCAAGAGTGGCGGCTGCTTCCGCAGTAAGGAGGGACCAGAGAGCAATGGCTCATATAGTGCTTGCCCTAGACTCTTCCCAATTGCCTCATGTTGATGGATTGACGATGTCCAAAGCAGTGTGGGAGGCTCTGGAACGTGCGCACCTATGTACAATGGCTGGAGCCAAAATTCACGTCATGCGGAGTCTTTTTGAGATGAGGCTGGCTAAGGGGGGGGGGGTCTGTGAGAGACCACATCACGCAGATGCTGGCCACTTTCAATAGGCTCCAACAGCTGAATGTGCCTCTCTCTGAGGAGCTTAAGGTCTACATTCTGCTGAGTTCTTTGGACAAGAGCTATGAGAATTTAGTTCTAACCCTGGAAACGATGCCGATGGTGCAGCTTGATCGGGACTATATTGTGGGCCAACTTTGTGATGAGGAGCAGAGGAGGCAGAAAGCTGGAGGGCGAGCAGGCCCAGGCTGTGCTGCACCCAGGAATGGGGATGCAGGGAGAAGCGAAGAAACAGTGAAAGCTTTTTCCTCCAGACAATGTTACAGATGCAGCTCTAGTTCCCACTTAGTGAGGGACTGTCCAGTGGAAGCTCTGGAAGGCTTCAAGGCCATCTCCTGTAGCAACCAGATATTGGCTGGGACCAAGCGTGGGAAGCCTTGCAAGAGTCCCAAGGGAACGACTGGGACCCTTTGAGGTAACACAACAGTAATGACACAACAGTGTTGACCAAAATGTCCCGCCGTGAGGCTGTCGTGTAATTGTTTGAGTACTCTACTCCTCAATTCCCCTTCTGGTATATACAACGCCCCCCTGTAATACAGCGCCCCATTTTTTTCCTCAAAACCCCCCGGGTTTCCCCCTGCTCCCCTGAGCTCTCTGAGCTTGTTTTGGGCGTACTCGTCGCCTTCTTTAGTCTGTCAAACGATTGCTGCGCCTCTTCCGTCCATACGAACTTCTTCTTGCTACTGAGGCAATCGGTGATGGGTGCAGTTAAGTGGGCAAAGTTTTTGATGAACTTCCGATAGAAATTTCCAAACCCCAGGAATCTCTGCACGTCCTTCCTGGTCTTGGGTGTCTTCCATTCCAGTACCGCTTGTACCTTGCCCGGATCCATGGATAATCCCTTGTCGGACAACCGGTACCCCAGGAATTCCACCTCTCTTGTATGGAACTGGCACTTCTCCAGTTTGACCCACAGCTGGTTCGCCTGTAGCCTGCTTAGCACTTCCCGGACATCTCTGACATGCTGCTCCTCGTCCTCTGAGTAGATCAACACGTCATCTAAGAAGGCTACACAGTTCTTGTACAGCAAGGGTCCTAGAACGTGATGCATGAAGGATTGGAAACACGCTGAACCCCCTTGTAATCCAAAAGGCATAACGAGGTACTCGAAGGCCCCCAGGGGGGTAAACATGGTGGTTTTCCATTCATCCCCCTCCCTCATTCTGATTAGGTTGTACGCCCCCCTTAGGTCCAGCTTGGTGAAAATCTTTCCCTTCCTAACCCTGGTCAAAATGTCGTCAACCCTGGGCATGGGGAAGGCTACTGGTTCTGACACAGAGTTAATGGCCCTGAAATCCACTACCAGCCTGGGCTTATTAGTGTCCTTTTTGTCTACGAAAAACACCGGACTGCCCCCCACCGCCCTCGACTCCCTTATGAAACCTCTCTTTAGGTTCTTGTCTATAAATTCCCTCAACTCCTGCATCTCCCTGTCCGACATGGCGTACAGTTTGCCCATTGGCAGCTGAGCTCCCAGGAGTAGGTTGATTTGACAGTCAAAGGGCCTATGAGGGGGCAGTCTATCTGCTTCCTTCTCACTGAAGACGTCACGCAGGTCGGCGTATTGCGGTGGTATCTCCCCTTTTTCCCCCACCGCCAGCCCTGCCACACTGGTCATTGCCATCCTCGGGTTCCCCCCCCCCATGACAATGTTCCAAGCAGTGAGCTGACCCGAAAGAGACCGTCCGCTGGTGCCATCCCACTAACGGATCATGTAGCACCAGCCAGCTCATTCCCAGTATGATGGGTGGTCCCGCCAGGGTGGCTACGTGAAAGGCAATGACTTCCGTGTGCCTGGCCACCCTCATTCTCATGGGGACCGTCTGTTGGGTTACTTCTCCCCCCAGGAGTTCCCTCCCATCATTCGTGGTGACTTGCAAAGGGCTACTTAGGGGTAAAGTCTGCAGCTGGTGCTCTGACGCAAATTCCTTGCTCATGAAGTTGCAAGAGCTGCCTGAGTCTAACAGAGCTTTTATCGTAAGTGGATGTCCGTTGGGTAGCTCTAGCACCACCTCTATGGCGATGGCTGCTCGGGGGGGGCTCAGGCTTGGGCACATTCACTGGTCATTGGCCTGGCTGCTGTGCCTTGTCGTCGGCAGCCAGGCGTTGGCTTTTACCTGCTCCTTAACCCCCTCCTCTTCACTCCCAACAGCCCCCACCATTCCTTGCCAAGCCTTTCTTTGAGGGCAGACCCTGGCAAAATGTCCTGGCTGTTGGCAGAGGAAACACTTTTTGGCGGCTTTCCCCTCCTTCTTCCGCCCTTCGTTTGAATTTGAAGCCCCACGCGTGCGCACGCCTCCGATCTCCATTGGCTCCACTGGCTGGGAAGACTGTTCTGGCATCTCAGGAATGCGGAAATCATTCCAACGCTCTCCTCTGCCTTCCCGCTTCTCTAGAGCCCTTGCTTCCTGTCGCGCGCCAATCGCAAGTACCGCCTTGGTCAGCTGATCCATCGACTGCGGACGGGGCGCGCGGGAAAGTTCGTCTTTCACTGCAGGGGCTAGGCCTTCCTCGAATAGCATCTGAATCGGGTCCAAAGTCAGATCCCACCCCAGCCAGTGTATGATCATGGTAAAACGCGCCCAGTACTCTCGGACTGATTGATTCCCCTGTTTGCATGCCATCAACTGCCTGCGTACAAAGCCCTGCTCAATCTGGCTGGAAAACATCAAGTCCATGGCCAAAAAAAATTTCCTCAAGTCTTTCAAGGCGTCATTATCCGATGCCATCAGGGGTCTAACCCATTCTCTGCCCCCCCCCAGGTGTCCGATCACAAAGGCTACTCTCGCCCCCTCGTCCACAAAGTCATCATACTGCAGGTTCAGTGCATACTGCACCTCTGTCTTAAAGGCCTGGTAGTCCCTTGGCTCACCCCCGAATTTATGCACCAGTCCCGGTACCTTCCTTGCAATGGGGGTGGGTTTCCCCTGTGCATCCTGAGCTCGCCTTTCATCGAGCCGCGCTGCTAACAGAGCCAGCTGGTGTTCCAAATCTCTGTTTCTCTCCTCCAGAGTTGGACCTTCCCCGGCTCCCTCGGCGTTGCTCATGGTGCCCTTTCTTCGCACAAACAACGTCAAAGACTGACGGATTGCTGTAATGGGATACGGGGTTGCTTGTGCGTAAGTGCCAAAACGCTCCCAGTTGCGTAGTTGGTTTCAAACTCTCCCTAACCGGACAGCCATAAGTTCGTGGCTGCCTTAATCACTGGCAGAATCCGTCAGTGGGCGTTTCCTGAACTTCCTCCAACATAAAAGTTCTTTGACAGAAAGTCTCCTCCTTGATTCCCTGCGCGACAGCTTTCTGCGCAGAGTGGGCGTTCCAAGGGGAGGTCCTGAGCTCTCACCGCTGGTCTCGCTGGAAGCGTCTCTGAGCCTTACCTCCGACGCTGTCTCCTCCTCCCCTCCTTCTTCAGCGGAAGCCCTCCCTCTTCCCCGGCTGGTTCCCTCCTCAGCATCCGAGGGTCTCCCAGCATCCGAGAGCCTCTCCACCACCCTGAGCTCCGATGGCAGTTCCCTGACAGGAAGCACTTCCTAACGTTTAGGTGGAATCTTCTTTCTTGTAGTTTGGAACCATTGCTCCGTGTCCGCTTCTCTGGAGCAGCAGAAAACAACCTTTCTCCCTCCTCTATGTGACATCCTTTTATATGTTTGAACATGGCTATCATATCACCCCTTAACCTCCTCTTCTCCAGGCTAAACATGCCCAGCTCCCTTAGCCGTTCCTCATAAGGCATCGTTTCCAGGCCTTTGACCATTTTGGTTGCCCTCCTCTGGACACGTTCCAGTTTCTCAGTGTCCTTCTTGAACTGTGGTGCCCAGAACTGGACACAGTACTCCAGGTGAGGTCTGACCAGAGTGGCACTATTACTTCCCTTGATCTAGATGCTATACTCCTATTGATGCAGCCCAGAATTGCATTGGCTTTTTAAGCTGCTGCGTCACACTGTTGGCTCATGTCAAGTTTGTGGTCAACCAAGACTCCTAGATCCTTTTCACATGTACTGCTCTCAAGCCAGGTGTCACCCATCTTGTATTTGTGCCTCTCATTTTTTTTTGCCCAAGTGCAATACTTTACATTTCTCCCTTTTAAAATTCATCTTGTTTGTTTTGGCCCAGTTCTCTAATCTGTCAAGGTCGTTTTGAAGTGTGATCCTGTCTTCTGGGGTGTTAGCCACCCCTCCCAGTTTGGTGTCATCTGCAAATTTGATCAGGATGCCCTTGAGTCCATCATCCAAGTCGTTGATAAAGATGTTGAATAAGACCGGGCCCAAGACAGAACCCTGTGGCACCCCACTAGTCACTCTTCTCCAGGATGAAGAGGAACCATTGATGAGCACCCTTTGGGTTCGGTCAGTCAGCCAGTTACAAATCCACTGAGTGGTAGCATAGTCAAGTCCGCATTTTACCAGCTTCTTTACAAGAATATCATGGGGCACCTTGTCAAATGCCTTGCTGAAATCAAGGTAGGCTACATCCACTGCGTTCCCTTCATCTACCAGGCTTGTAATTCTGTCAAAAAACGAGATCAGGTTAGTCTGACATGACTTATTTTTCAGAAATCCATGCTGACTATTGGTGATCACAGTATTCCTTTCTATTTTTTTTCTTTCTTTTTTGTAAATAAATTTATTAGTTTTCATCCAGTTATACATTTTATATCGAATACAACATATT